>NC_133459.1:89015000-90377500 GCF_048565385.1 Saimiri boliviensis
TATCTAGCAGAATGGTTGTCAATGTGTGCATTCAACTTCCAGAGTAAACTGATGTGTGTTTGCAGCAGTTCAGAAACCCTTTCTTTGGAGAGTTCAGAAACAGTCATTGCCAGCACTTCTGACGCATATAATATTTAGCAGTAAGAATGCGTTTCAAACACAGAAGACCCGCTTCGTACAAACTCATCTGCTGTGT
This sequence comes from Saimiri boliviensis, assembly GCF_048565385.1. Lineage (NCBI taxonomy): Eukaryota > Metazoa > Chordata > Mammalia > Primates > Cebidae > Saimiri > Saimiri boliviensis. Next base: position 89,015,197 of record NC_133459.1, read on the forward strand.
TTTGGTTCCTTTTAGGAAGTTGCATCTATGTTTAAATTCAGCGACGTAGAAACACGTTTCTTCTAAAAGCTGCGTTTGGATATTCCAGAGTAGATGGGAGAACAGGCTGTAAAGAGAAATACCTTACTCTAAAACCAAAACGGATCTATCTAGCAGAATGGTTGTCAATGTTTGCATTCAACTTCCAGAGTTAAACAGATATGTGTTTGCAGCAGTTCAGAAACCCTTTCTTTGGAGCATGCAGAAACAGTCATTTCCAGCCCTAGAGACGCATATAACAGTTAGCAGTAAGAATGCGTTTCAAACACAGAAGACCCGCTTCGTACAAACTCATCTGCTGTGTGTTGGTTCCTTTTAGGAAGTTGCATATATGTTTAGATTCAGCGAGGAAGAAACACGTTTCTTCTAAAAGCTGCATTTGGACATTTCTGAGTGGATGGGAGAACAGTCTGTAAAGAGAAATACCTTGCTCTAAAACCAAAACGGAGCTATCTAGCAGAATGAGTGTCAATGTGTGCATTCAACTTCCAGACTTAAACTGATGTGTGTTTGCAGCAGTTCAGAAACCCTTTCTTTGGAGAATGCAGAAACAGTCATTTCCAGCCCGAGAGATGCATATAAGAGTTAGCTGTAAGAATGCGTTTTAAACACAGAACACCAGCTTCCTACAAACTCATCTCTTGTGTGTTGGTTCCTTTTAGGAAGTTGTATCTATGTTTAGATTCAGCGAGGTAGAAACACGTTTCTTTTAAAAGCTGCGTTTGGAAATTCCAGAGTGGATGGGAGAACAGGCTGTAAAGAGAAATACCTTGCTCTAAAACCAAAACGGAGCTATCTAGCAGAATGGTTGTCAATGTGTGCATTCAACTTCCAGAGTTAAAGTGATGTGTGTTTACAACAGTTCAGAAACCCTTTCTTTGGAGAATGCAGAAACAGTCATTTCCAGCCCTAGTGAGGCATATAACAGTTAGCAGTAAGAATGCGTTTCAAACACAGAAGACCCGCTTCGTACAAACTCATCTCTTGTGTCTTGGTTCCTTTTAGGAAGTTGCATCTATGTTTAGATTCAGCGAGGTAGAAACACGTTTCTTCTAAAAGCTGCATTTGGACATTCCAGAGTGGATGGGAGAACAGGCTGTAAAGAGAAATACCTTGCTCTAAAACCAAAACGGAGCTATCTAGCAGAATGGTTGTCAATGTGTGCATTCAACTTCCAGAGATAAACTGATGTGTGTTTTCAGCAGTTCAGAAACCCTTTATTTGGAGAATGCAGAAACAGTCATTTCCAGCACTGGTGACGAATATAACAGTTAGCAGTAAGAATGCGTTTCAAACACAGAAGACCCGCTTCGTACAAACTCATCTGCTGTGTGTTGGTTCCTTTTAGGAAGTTGCATCTATGTTTAGATTCAGCGAGGTAGAAACACGTTTCTTCTAAACGCTGCGTTTGGACAATCCAGAATGGATGGGAGAACAGGCTGTAAAGAGAAATACCTTGCTCTAAAACCAAAACGGAGCTATCTAGCAGAATGGTTGTCAATGTGTGTATTCAACCTCCAGAGTTAAACGGATGTGTGTTTGCAGCAGTTCAGAACCCTTTCTTTGGAGAATGCAGAAACAGTCATTTCCAGCCCTAGAGACGCATATAAGAGTTAGCAGTAAGAATGCGTTTCAAACACAGAAGACCCACATCGTACAAACTGATCTGCTGTGTGTTGGTTCCTTTTAGGAAGTTGCATCTATGTTTAGATTCAGAGAGGTAGAAACACGTTTCTTTTAAAAGCTGCGTTTGGACTTTCCAGAGTGGACGGGAGAACAGGCTGTAAAGAGAAATACCTTGCTCTAAAACCAAAACGGAGCTATCTAGCAGAATGGTTGTCAATGTGTGCATTCAACTTCCAGAGTTAAACTGATGTGCGTTTGCAGCGGTTCAGAAACCCTTTCTTTGGAGAATGCAGAAACAGTCATTTCCAGCCCTAGAGACGCATATAAGAGTTAGCAGTAAGAATGCGTTTCAAACACAGAAGACCCGTTTCGTACAAATTGATCTGCTGTGTGTTGGTTCCTTTTAGGAAGTTGCATATATGTTTAGATTCAGCGAGGTAGAAACACGTTTCTTCTAAAAGCTGCATTTGGACATTCCAGATTGGATGGGAGAACAGGCTGTAAAGAGAAATACCTTGCTCTAAAACCAAAACGGAGCTATCTAGCAGAATGGTTGTCAATGTGTGCATTCAACTTCCAGAGTTAAACTGATGTGTGTTTGCAGCAGTTCAGAAACCCTTTCTTTGGAGAGTTCAGAAACAGTCATTGCCAGCACTTCTGACGCATATAATATTTAGCAGTAAGAATGCGTTTCAAACACAGAAGACCCGCTTCGTACAAACTCATCTGCTGTGTTTTGGTTCCTTTTAGGAAGTTGCATCTATGTTTAGATTCAGCGAGGAAGAAACACGTTTCTTCTAAAAGCTGCGTTTGGATATTCCAGAGTAGATGGGAGAACAGGCTGTAAAGAGAAATACCTTACTCTAAAACCAAAACGGATCTATCTAGCAGAATGGTTGTCAATGTGTGCATTCAACTTCCAGAGTTAAACAGATATGTGTTTGCAGCAGTTCAGAAACCCTTTCTTTGGAGCATGCAGAAACAGTCATTTCCAGCCCTAGAGACGCATATAACAGTTAGCAGTAAGAATGCGTTTCAAACACAGAAGACCCGCTTCGTACAAACTCATCTGCTGTGTGTTGGTTCCTTTTAGGAAGTTGCATATATGTTTAGATTAAGCGAGGAAGAAACACGTTTCTTCTAAAAGCTGCATTTGGACATTTCTGAGTGGATGGGAGAACAGTCTGTAAAGAGAAATACCATGCTCTAAAACCAAAACGGAGCTATCTAGCAGAATGAGTGTCAATGTGTGCATTCAACTTCCAGACTTAAACTGATGTGTGTTTGCAGCAGTTCAGAAACCCTTTCTTTGGAGAATGCAGAAACAGTCATTTCCAGCCCGAGAGATGCATATAAGAGTTAGCTGTAAGAATGCGTTTTAAACACAGAACACCAGCTTCGTACAAACTCATCTCTTGTGTGTTGGTTCCTTTTAGGAAGTTGCATCTATGTTTAGATTCAGCGAGGTTGAAACACGTTTCTTTTAAAAGCTGCGTTTGGACATTCCAGAGTGGATGGGAGAACAGGCTGTAAAGAGAAATACCTTGCTCTAAAACCAAAAGGGAGCTATCTAGCAGAATGGTTGTCAATGTGTGCATTCAACTTCCAGAGTTAAAGTGATGTGTGTTTGCAGCAGTACAGAAACCCTTTCTTTGGAGAATGCAGAAACAGTCATTTCCAGCCCTAGTGAGGCATATAACAGTTAGCAGTAAGAATGCGTTTCAAACACAGAAGACCCGCTTCGTACAAACTCATCTCTTGTGTCTTGGTTCCTTTTAGGAAGTTGCATCTATGTTTAGATTCAGTGAGGTAGAAACACGTTTCTTCTAAAAGCTGCATTTGGACTTTCCAGAGTGGATGGGAGAACAGGCTGTAAAGAGAAATACCTTGCTCTAAAACCAAATCAGAGCTATCTAGCAGAGTGGTTGTCAATGTTTGCATTCAACTTCCAGATTTAAACTGATGTGTGTTTGTAGCGGTTCAGAAACCCTTTCTTTGGAGAATGCAGAAACAGTCATTTCCAGCCCTATAGACGCATGTAAGAGTTAGCAGTAAGAATGCGTTTCAAACACAGAAGACCCGCTTCATACAAACTGATATGCTGTGTGTTGGTTCCTTTTAGGAAGTTGCATCTATGTTTAGATTCAACGAGGTAGAAACACGTTTCTTCTAATAGCTGCATTTGGACATTCCAGAGTGGATGGGAGAACAGGCTGTAAAGAGAAATACCTTGCTCTAAAACCAAAACGGAGCTATCTAGCAGAATGGTTGTCAATGTGTGCATTCAACTTCCAGAGATAAACTGATGTGTGTTTTCAGCAGTTCGGAAACCCTTTATTTGGAGAATGCAGAAACAGTCATTTCCAGCACTAGTGACGGATATAACAGTTAGCAGTAAGAATGCGTTTCAAACACAGAAGACCCGCTTCGTACAAACTCATCTGCTGTGTGTTGGTTCCATTTAGGAAGTTGCATCTATGTTTAGATTCAGCGAGGTACAAACATGTTTCTTCTAAACGCTGCGTTTGGACATTCCAGAATGGATGGGAGAACAGGCTGTAAAGAGAAATACCTTGCTCTAAAACCAAAACGGAGCTATCTAGCAGAATGGTTGTCAATGTGTGTATTCAACTTCCAGAGTTAAACGGATGTGTGTTTGCAGCAGTTCAGAACCCTTTCTTTGGAGAATGCAGAAACAGTCATTTCCAGCCCTAGAGACGCATATAAGAGTTAGCAGTAAGAATGCGTTTCAAACACAGAAGACCCGCTTCGTACAAACTGATCTGCTGTGTGTTGGTTCCTTTTAGGAAGTTGCATCTATGTTTAGATTCAGCGAGGTAGAAACACGTGTCTTCTAAAAGCTGCTTTTGGACATTCCAGAGTGGATGGGAGAAAAGGCTGTAAAGAGAAATACCTTGCTCTAAAACCAAAACGGAGCTATCTAGCATAATGGTTGTCAATGTGTGCCTTCAACTTGCAGAGTTAAACTGATATGTGTTTGCAGCAGTTCAGAACCCTTTCTTTGGAGAATGCAGAAACAGTCATTTCCAGCCCTAGAAACGCATATTAGAGTTAGCAGTAAGAATGCGTTTCAAACACAGAAGACGCGCTTCGTAGAAACTCATCTCTTGTGTGTTGGTTCCTTTTAGGAAGTTGCATCTATGTTTAGATTCAGCGAGGTAGAAACACGTTTCTTCTTAAAGCTGCATTTGGACATTCCAGAGTGGATGGGAGAAAAGGCTGTAAAGAGAAATACCTTGCTCTAAAACCAAAACGGAGCTATCTAGTAGAATGGTTGTCAATGTGTGCATTCAACTTCGAGAGTTAAACTGATGTGCGTTTGCAGCGGTTCAGAAACCCTTTCTTTGGAGAATGCAGAAACAGTCATTTCCAGCCCTAGAGACGCATATAAGAGTTAGCAGTAAGAATGCGTTTCAAACACAGAAGACCCGTTTCGTACAAACTCATCTGCTGTGTGTTGGTTCCTTTTAGGAAGTTGCATATATGTTTAGATTCAGCGAGGAAGAAACACGTTTCTTTTAAAAGCTGCATTTGGACATTTCTGAGTGGATGGGAGAACAGTGTGTAAAGAGAAATACCTTGCTCTAAAACCAAAACGGAGCTATCTAGCAGAATGAGTGTCAATGTGTGCATTCAACTTCCAGACTTAAACTGATGTGTGTTTGCAGCAGTTCAGAAACCCTTTCTTTGGAGAATGCAGAAACAGTCATTTCCAGCCCGAGAGATGCATATAAGAGTTAGCTGTAAGAATGCGTTTTAAACACAGAACACCAGCTTCCTACAAACTCATCTCTTGTGTGTTGGTTCCTTTTAGGAAGTTGCATCTATGTTTAGATTCAGCGAGGTAGAAACACGTTTCTTTTAAAAGCTGCGTTTGGACATTCCAGAGTGGATGGGAGAACAGGCTGTAAAGAGAAATACCTTGCTCTAAAACCAAAACGGAGCTATCAAGCAGAATGGTTGTCAATGTGTGCATTCAACTTCCAGAGTTAAAGTGATGTGTGTTTGCAGCAGTTCAGAAACCCTTTCTTTGGAGAATGCAGAAACAGTCATTTCCAGCCCGAGAGATGCATATAAGAGTTAGCTGTAAGAATGCGTTTTAAACACAGAATACCAGCTTCGTACAAACCCATCTCTTGTGTGTTGGTTCCTTTTAGGAAGTTGCATCTATATTTAGATTCAGCGAGGTTGAAACACGTTTCTTTTAAAAGCTGCGTTTGGACATTCCAGAGTGGACGGGAGAACAGGCTGTAAAGAGAAATACCTTGATCTAAAAGCAAAACGGAGCTATCTAGCAGAATGGTTGTCAATGTGTGCATTCAACTTCCAGAGTTAAACTGATGTGTGTTTGCAGCGGTTCAGAAACCCTTTCTTTGGAGAATGCAGAAAGTCATTTCCAGCCCTAGAGACGCATGTAAGAGTTAGCATTAAGAATGCGTTTCAAACAGAGAAGACCCGCTTTGTACAAACTCATCTCTTGTGTGTTGGTTCCTTTTAGGAAGTTGCATCTATGTTTAGATTCAGCGAGGTAGAAACACGTTTCTTCTAAAAGCTGCATTTGGACATTCCAGAGTCGATGGGAGAAAAGGCTGTAAAGAGAAATACCTTGCTCTAAAACCAAAACGGAGCTATCTAGCAGAATGGTTGTCAATGTGTGCATTCAACTTCCAGAGTTAAACTGATGTGCGTTTGCAGCGGTTCAGAAACCCTTTCTTTGGAGAATGCAGAAACAGTCATTTCCAGCCCTAGAGACGCATATAAGAGTTAGCAGTAAGAATGCGTTTCAAACACAGAAGACCCGTTTCGTACAAATTGATCTGCTGTGTGTTGGTTCCTTTTAGGAAGTTGCATCTATGTTTAGATTCAGCGAGGTAGAAACACGTTTCTTCTAAAAGCTGCATTTGGACATTCCAGATTGGATGGGAGAACAGGCTGTAAAGAGAAATACCTTGCTCTAAAACCAAAACGGAGCTATCTAGCAGAATGGTTGTCAATGTGTGCATTCAACTTCCAGAGTAAACTGATGTGTGTTTGCAGCAGTTCAGAAACCCTTTCTTTGGAGAGTTCAGAAACAGTCATTGCCAGCACTTCTGACGCATATAATATTTAGCAGTAAGAATGCGTTTCAAACACAGAAGACCCGCTTCGTACAAACTCATCTGCTGTGTTTTGGTTCCTTTTAGGAAGTTGCATCTATGTTTAAATTCAGCGACGTAGAAACACGTTTCTTCTAAAAGCTGCGTTTGGATATTCCAGAGTAGATGGGAGAACAGGCTGTAAAGAGAAATACCTTACTCTAAAACCAAAACGGATCTATCTAGCAGAATGGTTGTCAATGTTTGCATTCAACTTCCAGAGTTAAACAGATATGTGTTTGCAGCAGTTCAGAAACCCTTTCTTTGGAGCATGCAGAAACAGTCATTTCCAGCCCTAGAGACGCATATAACAGTTAGCAGTAAGAATGCGTTTCAAACACAGAAGACCCGCTTCGTACAAACTCATCTGCTGTGTGTTGGTTCCTTTTAGGAAGTTGCATATATGTTTAGATTCAGCGAGGAAGAAACACGTTTCTTCTAAAAGCTGCATTTGGACATTTCTGAGTGGATGGGAGAACAGTCTGTAAAGAGAAATACCTTGCTCTAAAACCAAAACGGAGCTATCTAGCAGAATGAGTGTCAATGTGTGCATTCAACTTCCAGACTTAAACTGATGTGTGTTTGCAGCAGTTCAGAAACCCTTTCTTTGGAGAATGCAGAAACAGTCATTTCCAGCCCGAGAGATGCATATAAGAGTTAGCTGTAAGAATGCGTTTTAAACACAGAACACCAGCTTCCTACAAACTCATCTCTTGTGTGTTGGTTCCTTTTAGGAAGTTGTATCTATGTTTAGATTCAGCGAGGTAGAAACACGTTTCTTTTAAAAGCTGCGTTTGGACATTCCAGAGTGGATGGGAGAACAGGCTGTAAAGAGAAATACCTTGCTCTAAAACCAAAACGGAGCTATCTAGCAGAATGGTTGTCAATGTGTGCATTCAACTTCCAGAGTTAAAGTGATGTGTGTTTACAACAGTTCAGAAACCCTTTCTTTGGAGAATGCAGAAACAGTCATTTCCAGCCCTAGTGAGGCATATAACAGTTAGCAGTAAGAATGCGTTTCAAACACAGAAGACCCGCTTCGTACAAACTCATCTCTTGTGTCTTGGTTCCTTTTAGGAAGTTGCATCTATGTTTAGATTCAGCGAGGTAGAAACACGTTTCTTCTAAAAGCTGCATTTGGACATTCCAGAGTGGATGGGAGAACAGGCTGTAAAGAGAAATACCTTGCTCTAAAACCAAAACGGAGCTATCTAGCAGAATGGTTGTCAATGTGTGCATTCAACTTCCAGAGATAAACTGATGTGTGTTTTCAGCAGTTCAGAAACCCTTTATTTGGAGAATGCAGAAACAGTCATTTCCAGCACTGGTGACGAATATAACAGTTAGCAGTAAGAATGCGTTTCAAACACAGAAGACCCGCTTCGTACAAACTCATCTGCTGTGTGTTGGTTCCTTTTAGGAAGTTGCATCTATGTTTAGATTCAGCGAGGTAGAAACACGTTTCTTCTAAACGCTGCGTTTGGACAATCCAGAATGGATGGGAGAACAGGCTGTAAAGAGAAATACCTTGCTCTAAAACCAAAACGGAGCTATCTAGCAGAATGGTTGTCAATGTGTGTATTCAACTTCCAGAGTTAAACGGATGTGTGTTTGCAGCAGTTCAGAACCCTTTCTTTGGAGAATGCAGAAACAGTCATTTCCAGCCCTAGAGACGCATATAAGAGTTAGCAGTAAGAATGCGTTTCAAACACAGAAGACCCACATCGTACAAACTGATCTGCTATATGTTGGTTCCTTTTAGGAAGTTGCATCTATGTTTAGATTCAGCGAGGTAGAAACACGTGTCTTCTAAAAGCTGCTTTTGGACATTCCAGAGTGGATGGGAGAAAAGGCTGTAAAGAGAAATACCTTGCTCTAAAACCAAAACGGAGCTATCTAGCATAATGGTTGTCAATGTGTGCCTTCAACTTGCAGAGTTAAACTGATATGTGTTTGCAGCAGTTCAGAACCCTTTCTTTGGAGAATGCAGAAACAGTCATTTCCAGCCCTAGAAACGCATATTAGAGTTAGCAGTAAGAATGCGTTTCAAACACAGAAGACGCGCTTCGTAGAAACTCATCTCTTGTGTGTTGGTTCCTTTTAGGAAGTTGCATCTATGTTTAGATTCAGCGAGGTAGAAACACGTTTCTTCTTAAAGCTGCATTTGGACATTCCAGAGTGGATGGGAGAAAAGGCTGTAAAGAGAAATACCTTGCTCTAAAACCAAAACGGAGCTATCTAGCAGAATGGTTGTCAATGTGTGCATTCAACTTCCAGAGTTAAACTGATGTGCGTTTGCAGCGGTTCAGAAACCCTTTCTTTGGAGAATGCAGAAACAGTCATTTCCAGCCCTAGAGACGCATATAAGAGTTAGCAGTAAGAATGCGTTTCAAACACAGAAGACCCGTTTCGTACAAACTCATCTGCTGTGTGTTGGTTCCTTTTAGGAAGTTGCATATATGTTTAGATTCAGCGAGGAAGAAACACGTTTCTTTTAAAAGCTGCATTTGGACATTTCTGAGTGGATGGGAGAACAGTGTGTAAAGAGAAATACCTTGCTCTAAAACCAAAACGGAGCTATCTAGCAGAATGAGTGTCAATGTGTGCATTCAACTTCCAGAGTTAAAGTGATGTGTGTTTGCAGCAGTTCAGAAACCCTTTCTTTGGAGAATGCAGAAACAGTCATTTCCGGCCCGAGAGATGCATATAAGAGTTAGCTGTAAGAATGCGTTTTAAACACAGAATACCAGCTTCGTACAAACCCATCTCTTGTGTGTTGGTTCCTTTTAGGAAGTTGCATCTATATTTAGATTCAGCGAGGTTGAAACACGTTTCTTTTAAAAGCTGCGTTTGGACATTCCAGAGTGGATGGGAGAACAGGCTGTAAAGAGAAATACCTTGCTCTAAAACCAAAACGGAGCTATCTAGCAGAATGGTTGTCAATGTGTGCATTCAACGTCCAGAGTTAAACTGACGTGTGTTTGCAGCGGTTCAGAAACCCTTTCTTTGGAGAATGCAGAAACAGTCATTTCCAGCCCTGGAGATGCATATAACAGTTAGCAGTAAGAATGCGTTTCAAACACAGAAGACCCGCTTCGTACAAACTCATCTGCTGTGTGTTGGTTCCTTTTAGGAATTTGCATCTATGTTTAGATTCAGCGAGGTAGATACACGTTTCTTCTAAAAGCTGCGTTTGGACATTCCAGAGTAGATGGGAGAACAGGCTGTAAAGAGAAATACCTTGCTCTAAAACCAAAACGGAGCTATCAAGCAGAATGGTTGTCAGTGTGTGCATTCAAATTGCAGAGTTAAACTGATGTGTGTTTGCAGCAGTTCAGAAACCCTTTCTTTGGAGAATGCAGAAACAGTCATTTCCAGCCCTAGAGACGCATGTAAGAGTTAGCAGTAAGAATGCGTTTCAAACACAGAAGACCCGCATCGTACAAACTCATCTGCTGTGTGTTGGTTCCTTTTAGGAAGTTGCATCTATGTTTAGATTCCGCGAGGTAGAAACACGTTTCTTCTAAAAGCTGCGTTTGGACATTCCAGAGTGGATGGGATAAAAGGCTGTAAAGAGAAATACCTTGCTCTAAAACCAAAACGGAGCTATCTAGCAGAATGGTTGTCAAAGTGTGCTTTCAACTTCCAGAGTTAAAGTGATGTGTGTTTGCAGCGGTTCAGAAACCCTTTCTTTGGAGAATGCAGAAAGTCATTTCCAGCCCTAGAGACGCATGTAAGAGTTAGCATTAAGAATGCGTTTCAAACAGAGAAGACCCGCTTTGTACAAACTCATCTCTTGTGTGTTGGTTCCTTTTAGGAAGTTGCATCTATGTTTAGATTCAGCGAGGTAGAAACACGTTTCTTCTAAAAGCTGCATTTGGACATTCCAGAGTGGATGGGAGAAAAGGCTGTAAAGAGAAATACCTTGCTCTAAAACAAAAACGGAGCTATCTAGCAGAATGGTTGTCAATGTGTGCATTCAACTTCCAGAATTAAACTGATGTGCGTTTGCAGCGGTTCAGAAAACCTTTCTTTGGAGAATGCAGAAACAGTCATTTCCAGCCCTAGAGACGCATATAAGAGTTAGCAGTAAGAATGCGTTTCAAACACAGAAGACCCGGTTCGTAAAAACTGATCTGCTGTGTGTTGGTTCCTTTTAGGAAGTTGCATCTATGTTTAGATTCAGAGAGGTAGAAACACGTTTCTTCTAAAAGCTGCGTTTCGACTTTCCAGAGTGGACGGGAGAACAGGCTGTAAAGAGAAATACCTTGCTCTAAAACCAAAACGGAGCTATCTAGCAGAATGGTTGTCAAAGTGTGCTTTCAACTTCCAGAGTTAAAGTGATGTGTGTTTGCAGCAGTTCAGAAACCCTTTCTTTGGAGAATGCAGAAACAGTCATTTCCAGCCCGAGAGATGCATATAAGAGTTAGCTGTAAGAATGCGTTTTAAACACAGAACACCAGCTTCGTACAAACTCATCTCTTGTGTGTTGGTTCCTTTTAGGAAGTTGCATCTATGTTTAGATTCAGCGAGGTTGAAACACGTTTCTTTTAAAAGCTGCGTTTGGACATTCCAGAGTGGATGGGAGAACAGGCTGTAAAGAGAAATACCTTGCTCTAAAACCAAAACGGAGCTATCTAGCAGAATGGTTGTCAATGTGTGCATTCAACTACCAGAGTTAAAGTGATGTGTGTTTGCAGCAGTTCAGAAACCCTTTCTTTGGAGAATGCAGAAACAGTCATTTCCAGCCCTAGTGAGGCATATAACAGTTAGCAGTAAGAATGCGTTTCAAACACAGAAGACCCGCTTCGTACAAACTCATATCTTGTGTCTTGGTTCCTTTTAGGAAGTTGCATCTATGTTTAGATTCAGCGAGGAAGAAACACGTTTCTTCTAAAAGCTGCATTTGGACTTTCCAGAGTGGATGGGAGAACAGGCTGTAAAGAGAAATACCTTGCTCTAAAACCAAATCGGAGCTATCTAGCAGAGTGGTTGTCAATGTGTGCATTCAACTTCCAGATTTAAACTGATGTGTGTTTGTAGCGGTTCAGAAACCCTTTCTTTGGAGAATGCAGAAACAGTCATTTCCAGCCCTATAGACGCATGTAAGTGTTAGCAGTAAGAATGCGTTTCAAACACAGAACACCCGCTTCATACAAACTGATATGCTGTGTGTTGGTTCCTTTTAGGAAGTTGCATCTATGTTTAGATTCACCGAGGTAGAAACACGTTTCTTCTAAAAGCTGCATTTGGACATTCCAGAGTGGATGGGAGAACAGGCTGTAAAGAGAAATACCTTGCTCTAAAACCAAAACGGAGCTATCTAGCAGAATGGTTGTCAATGTGTGCATTCAACTTCCAGAGATAAACTGATGTGTGTTTTCAGCAGTTCAGAAACCCTTTCTTTGGAGAATGCAGAAACAGTCATTTCCAGCACTAGTGACGGATATAACAGTTAGCAGTAAGAATGCGTTTCAAACACAGAAGACCCGTTTCGTACAAACTCATCTGCTGTGCGTTGGTTCCTTTTAGGAAGTTGCATCTATGTTTAGATTCAGCGAGGTACAAACAGGTTTCTTCTAAACGCTGCGTTTGGACATTCCAGAATGGATGGGAGAACAGGCTGTAAAGAGAAATACCTTGCTCTAAAACCAAAACGGAGCTATATAGCAGAATGGTTGTCAATGTATGTATTCAACTTCCAGAGTGAAACGGATGTGTGTTTGCAGCAGTTCAGAACCCTTTCTTTGGAGAATGCAGAAACAGTCATTTCCAGCCCTAGAGACGCATATAAGAGTTAGCAGTAAGAATGCGTTTCAAACACAGAAGACCCACATCGTACAAACTGATCTGCTATATGTTGGTTCCTTTTAGGAAGTTGCATCTATGTTTAGATTCAGCGAGGTAGAAACACGTTTCTTCTAAAAGCTGCGTTTGGACATGCCAGAGTGGATGGGAGAACAGGCTGTAAAGAGAAATACCTTGCTCTAAAACCAGAACGGAGCTATCTAGCAGAATGGTTGTCAATGTGTGCATTCAACTTCCAGAGTTATACTCATGTGTGTTTGCAGCAGTTCAGAAACCCTTTCTTTGGAGAATGCAGAAACAGTCATTTCCAGCCCTAGAGACGCATGTAAGAGTTAGCAGTAAGAATGCGTTTCAAACACAGAAGACACGCTTCGTACAAATTGATCTGCTGTGTGTTGGTTCCTTTTAGGAAGTTGCATCTATGTTTAGAATCAGCGAGGTAGAAACACGTTTCTTCTAAAAGCTGCGTTTGGACATTCCAGAGTGGATGGGAGAACATGCTGTAAAGAGAAACACCTTGCTCTAAAACAAAAACGGAGTTATCTAGCAGAATGGTTGTCAATGTGTTCATTCAACTTCCAGAGTTAAACGGATGTGTGTTTGCAGCGGTTCAGAAACCCTTTCTTTGGAGAATGCAGAAACAGTCATTTCCAGCCCTAGAGACGCATATAAGAGTTAGCAGTAAGAATGCGTTTCAAACACAGAAGACCCGCTTCGTACAAACTGATCTGCTGTGTGTTGGTTCCTTTTAGGAAGTTGCAACTATGTTTAGATTCAGCGAGGTAGAAACACGTTTCTTCTTAAAGCTGCATTTGGACATTCCAGAGTGGATGGGAGAAAAGGCTGTAAAGAGAAATACCTTGCTCTAAAACCAAAACGGAGCTATCTAGCAGAATGGTTGTCAATGTGTGCATTCAACTTCCAGAGTTAAACTGATGTGCGTTTGCAGCGGTTCAGAAACCCTTTCTTTGGAGAATGCAGAAACAGTCATTTCCAGCCCTAGAGACGCATATAAGAGTTAGCAGTAAGAATGCGTTTCAAACACAGAAGACCCGTTTCGTACAAATTGATCTGCTGTGTGTTGGTTCCTTTTAAGAAGTTGCATCTATGTTTAGATTCAGCGAGGTAGAAACACGTTTCTTCTAAAAGCTGCGTTTGGACATTCCAGAGTGGATGGCAGAACAGGCTGTAAAGAGAAATACCTTGCTCTAAAACCAAAACGGAGCTATCTAGCAGAATGGTTGTCAATGTGTGCATTCAACTTCCAGAGATAAACTGATGTGTGTTTTCAGCAGTTCAGAAACCCTTTCTTTGGAGAATGCAGAAACAGTCATTTCCAGCACTAGTGACGGATATAACAGTTAGCAGTAAGAATGCGTTTCAAACACAGAAGACCCGCTTCGTACAAACTCATCTGCTGTGTGTTGGTTCCTTTTAGGAAGTTGCATCTATGTTTAGATTCAGCGAGGTACAAACATGTTTCTTCTAAACGCTGCGTTTGGACATTCCAGAATGGATGGGAGAACAGGCTGTAAAGAGAAATACCTTGCTCTAAAACCAAAACGGAGCTATCTAGCAGAATGGTTGTCAATGTGTGTATTCAACTTCCAGAGTTAAACGGATGTGTGTTTGCAGCAGTTCAGAACCCTTTCTTTGGAGAATGCAGAAACAGTCATTTCCAGCCCTAGAGACGCATATAAGAGTTAGCAGTAAGAATGCGTTTCAAACACAGAAGACCCACATCGTACAAACTGATCTGCTATATGTTGGTTCCTTTTAGGAAGTTGCATCTATGTTTAGATTCAGTGAGGTAGAAACACGTTTCTTCTAAAAGCTGCGTTTGGACATTCCAGAGTGGATGGGAGAACAGGCTGTAATGAGAAATACCTTGCTCTAAAACCAGAACGGAGCTATCTAGCAGAATGGTTGTCAATGTGTGCATTCAACTTCCAGAGTTATACTGATGTGTGTTTGCAGCAGTTCAGAAACCCTTTCTTTGGAGAATGCAGAAACAGTCATTTCCAGCCCTAGAGACGCATGTAAGAGTTAGCAGTAAGAATGCGTTTCAAACACAGAAGACACGCTTCGTACAAATTGATCTGCTGTGTGTTGGTTCCTTTTAGGAAGTTGCATCTATGTTTAGAATCAGCGAGGTAGAAACACGTTTCTTCTAAAAGCTGCGTTTGGACATTCCAGAGTGGTTGGGAGAACATGCTGTAAAGAGAAATACCTTGCTCTAAAACCAAAACGGAGCTATCTAGCAGAATGGTTGTCAATGTGTGCATTCAACTTCCAGAGTTAAACGGATGTGTGTTTGCAGCGGTTCAGAAACCCTTTCTTTGGAGAATGCAGAAACAGTCATTTCCAGCCCTAGAGACGCATATAAGAGTTAGCAGTAAGAATGCGTTTCAAACACAGAAGACCCGCTTCGTACAAACTGATCTGCTGTGTGTTGGTTCCATTTAGGAAGTTGCATCTATGTTAGATTCAGCGAGGTAGAAACACGTGTCTTCTAAAAGCTGCTTTTGGACATTCCAGAGTGGATGGGAGAAAAGGCTGTAAAGAGAAATACCTTGCTCTAAAACCAAAACGGAGCTATCTAGCATAATGGTTGTCAATGTGTGCCTTCAACTTGCAGAGTTAAACTGATGTGTGTTTGCAGCAGTTCAGAACCCTTTCTTTGGAGAATGCAGAAACAGTCATTTCCAGCCCTAGAAACGCATATTAGAGTTAGCAGTAAGAATGCGTTTCAAACACAGAAGACGCGCTTCGTAGAAACTCATCTCTTGTGTGTTGGTTCCTTTTAGGAAGTTGCATCTATGTTTAGATTCAGCGAGGTAGAAACACGTTTCTTCTTAAAGCTGCATTTGGACATTCCAGAGTGGATGGGAGAAAAGGCTGTAAAGAGAAATACCTTGCTCTAAAACCAAAACGGAGCTATCTAGCAGAATGGTTGTCAATGTGTGCATTCAACTTCCAGAGTTAAACTGATGTGCGTTTGCAGCGGTTCAGAAACCCTTTCTTTGGAGAATGCAGAAACAGTCATTTCCAGCCCTAGAGACGCATATAAGAGTTAGCAGTAAGAATGCGTTTCAAACACAGAAGACCCGTTTCGTACAAACTCATCTGCTGTGTGTTGGTTCCTTTTAGGAAGTTGCATATATGTTTAGATTCATCGAGGAAGAAACACGTTTCTTCTAAAAGCTGCATTTGGACATTTCTGAGTGGATGGGAGAACAGTCTGTAAAGAGAAATACCTTGCTCTAAAACCAAAACGGAGCTATCTAGCAGAATGAGTGTCAATGTGTGCATTCAACTTCCAGACTTAAACTGATGTGTGTTTGCAGCAGTTCAGAAACCCTTTCTTTGGAGAATGCAGAAACAGTCATTTCCAGCCCGAGAGATGCATATAAGAGTTAGCTGTAAGAATGCGTTTTAAACACAGAACACCAGCTTCCTACAAACTCATCTCTTGTGTGTTGGTTCCTTTTAGGAAGTTGCATCTATGTTTAGATTCAGCGAGGTAGAAACACGTTTCTTTTAAAAGCTGCGTTTGGACATTCCAGAGTGGATGGGAGAACAGGCTGTAAAGAGAAATACCTTGCTCTAAAACCAAAACGGAGCTATCAAGCAGAATGGTTGTCAATGTGTGCATTCAACTTCCAGAGTTAAAGTGATGTGTGTTTGCAGCAGTTCAGAAACCCTTTCTTTGGAGAATGCAGAAACAGTCATTTCCAGCCCGAGAGATGCATATAAGAGTTAGCTGTAAGAATGCGTTTTAAACACAGAATACCAGCTTCGTACAAACCCATCTCTTGTGTGTTGGTTCCTTTTAGGAAGTTGCATCTATATTTAGATTCAGCGAGGTTGAAACACGTTTCTTTTAAAAGCTGCGTTTGGACATTCCAGAGTGGACGGGAGAACAGGCTGTAAAGAGAAATACCTTGATCTAAAAGCAAAACGGAGCTATCTAGCAGAATGGTTGTCAATGTGTGCATTCAACTTCCAGAGTTAAACTGATGTGTGTTTGCAGCGGTTCAGAAACCCTTTCTTTGGAGAATGCAGAAAGTCATTTCCAGCCCTAGAGACGCATGTAAGAGTTAGCATTAAGAATGCGTTTCAAACAGAGAAGACCCGCTTTGTACAAACTCATCTCTTGTGTGTTGGTTCCTTTTAGGAAGTTGCATCTATGTTTAGATTCAGCGAGGTAGAAACACGTTTCTTCTAAAAGCTGCATTTGGACATTCCAGAGTGGATGGGAGAAAAGGCTGTAAAGAGAAATACCTTGCTCTAAAACCAAAACGGAGCTATCTAGCAGAATGGTTGTCAATGTGTGCATTCAACTTCCAGAGTTAAACTGATGTGCGTTTGCAGCGGTTCAGAAACCCTTTCTTTGGAGAATGCAGAAACAGTCATTTCCAGCCCTAGAGACGCATATAAGAGTTAGCAGTAAGAATGCGTTTCAAACACAGAAGACCCGTTTCGTACAAATTGATCTGCTGTGTGTTGGTTCCTTTTAGGAAGTTGCATCTATGTTTAGATTCAGCGAGGTAGAAACACGTTTCTTCTAAAAGCTGCATTTGGACATTCCAGATTGGATGGGAGAACAGGCTGTAAAGAGAAATACCTTGCTCTAAAACCAAAACGGAGCTATCTAGCAGAATGGTTGTCAATGTGTGCATTCAACTTCCAGAGTAAACTGATGTGTGTTTGCAGCAGTTCAGAAACCCTTTCTTTGGAGAGTTCAGAAACAGTCATTGCCAGCACTTCTGACGCATATAATATTTAGCAGTAAGAATGCGTTTCAAACACAGAAGACCCGCTTCGTACAAACTCATCTGCTGTGTTTTGGTTCCTTTTAGGAAGTTGCATCTATGTTTAAATTCAGCGACGTAGAAACACGTTTCTTCTAAAAGCTGCGTTTGGATATTCCAGAGTAGATGGGAGAACAGGCTGTAAAGAGAAATACCTTACTCTAAAACCAAAACGGATCTATCTAGCAGAATGGTTGTCAATGTTTGCATTCAACTTCCAGAGTTAAACAGATATGTGTTTGCAGCAGTTCAGAAACCCTTTCTTTGGAGCATGCAGAAACAGTCATTTCCAGCCCTAGAGACGCATATAACAGTTAGCAGTAAGAATGCGTTTCAAACACAGAAGACCCGCTTCGTACAAACTCATCTGCTGTGTGTTGGTTCCTTTTAGGAAGTTGCATATATGTTTAGATTCAGCGAGGAAGAAACACGTTTCTTCTAAAAGCTGCATTTGGACATTTCTGAGTGGATGGGAGAACAGTCTGTAAAGAGAAATACCTTGCTCTAAAACCAAAACGGAGCTATCTAGCAGAATGAGTGTCAATGTGTGCATTCAACTTCCAGACTTAAACTGATGTGTGTTTGCAGCAGTTCAGAAACCCTTTCTTTGGAGAATGCAGAAACAGTCATTTCCAGCCCGAGAGATGCATATAAGAGTTAGCTGTAAGAATGCGTTTTAAACACAGAACACCAGCTTCCTACAAACTCATCTCTTGTGTGTTGGTTCCTTTTAGGAAGTTGTATCTATGTTTAGATTCAGCGAGGTAGAAACACGTTTCTTTTAAAAGCTGCGTTTGGACATTCCAGAGTGGATGGGAGAACAGGCTGTAAAGAGAAATACCTTGCTCTAAAACCAAAACGGAGCTATCTAGCAGAATGGTTGTCAATGTGTGCATTCAACTTCCAGAGTTAAAGTGATGTGTGTTTACAACAGTTCAGAAACCCTTTCTTTGGAGAATGCAGAAACAGTCATTTCCAGCCCTAGTGAGGCATATAACAGTTAGCAGTAAGAATGCGTTTCAAACACAGAAGACCCGCTTCGTACAAACTCATCTCTTGTGTCTTGGTTCCTTTTAGGAAGTTGCATCTATGTTTAGATTCAGCGAGGTAGAAACACGTTTCTTCTAAAAGCTGCATTTGGACATTCCAGAGTGGATGGGAGAACAGGCTGTAAAGAGAAATACCTTGCTCTAAAACCAAAACGGAGCTATCTAGCAGAATGGTTGTCAATGTGTGCATTCAACTTCCAGAGATAAACTGATGTGTGTTTTCAGCAGTTCAGAAACCCTTTATTTGGAGAATGCAGAAACAGTCATTTCCAGCACTGGTGACGAATATAACAGTTAGCAGTAAGAATGCGTTTCAAACACAGAAGACCCGCTTCGTACAAACTCATCTGCTGTGTGTTGGTTCCTTTTAGGAAGTTGCATCTATGTTTAGATTCAGCGAGGTAGAAACACGTTTCTTCTAAACGCTGCGTTTGGACAATCCAGAATGGATGGGAGAACAGGCTGTAAAGAGAAATACCTTGCTCTAAAACCAAAACGGAGCTATCTAGCAGAATGGTTGTCAATGTGTGTATTCAACCTCCAGAGTTAAACGGATGTGTGTTTGCAGCAGTTCAGAACCCTTTCTTTGGAGAATGCAGAAACAGTCATTTCCAGCCCTAGAGACGCATATAAGAGTTAGCAGTAAGAATGCGTTTCAAACACAGAAGACCCACATCGTACAAACTGATCTGCTGTGTGTTGGTTCCTTTTAGGAAGTTGCATCTATGTTTAGATTCAGAGAGGTAGAAACACGTTTCTTTTAAAAGCTGCGTTTGGACTTTCCAGAGTGGACGGGAGAACAGGCTGTAAAGAGAAATACCTTGCTCTAAAACCAAAACGGAGCTATCTAGCAGAATGGTTGTCAATGTGTGCATTCAACTTCCAGAGTTAAACTGATGTGCGTTTGCAGCGGTTCAGAAACCCTTTCTTTGGAGAATGCAGAAACAGTCATTTCCAGCCCTAGAGACGCATATAAGAGTTAGCAGTAAGAATGCGTTTCAAACACAGAAGACCCGTTTCGTACAAATTGATCTGCTGTGTGTTGGTTCCTTTTAGGAAGTTGCATATATGTTTAGATTCAGCGAGGTAGAAACACGTTTCTTCTAAAAGCTGCATTTGGACATTCCAGATTGGATGGGAGAACAGGCTGTAAAGAGAAATACCTTGCTCTAAAACCAAAACGGAGCTATCTAGCAGAATGGTTGTCAATGTGTGCATTCAACTTCCAGAGTTAAACTGATGTGTGTTTGCAGCAGTTCAGAAACCCTTTCTTTGGAGAGTTCAGAAACAGTCATTGCCAGCACTTCTGACGCATATAATATTTAGCAGTAAGAATGCGTTTCAAACACAGAAGACCCGCTTCGTACAAACTCATCTGCTGTGTTTTGGTTCCTTTTAGGAAGTTGCATCTATGTTTAGATTCAGCGAGGAAGAAACACGTTTCTTCTAAAAGCTGCGTTTGGATATTCCAGAGTAGATGGGAGAACAGGCTGTAAAGAGAAATACCTTACTCTAAAACCAAAACGGATCTATCTAGCAGAATGGTTGTCAATGTGTGCATTCAACTTCCAGAGTTAAACAGATATGTGTTTGCAGCAGTTCAGAAACCCTTTCTTTGGAGCATGCAGAAACAGTCATTTCCAGCCCTAGAGACGCATATAACAGTTAGCAGTAAGAATGCGTTTCAAACACAGAAGACCCGCTTCGTACAAACTCATCTGCTGTGTGTTGGTTCCTTTTAGGAAGTTGCATATATGTTTAGATTAAGCGAGGAAGAAACACGTTTCTTCTAAAAGCTGCATTTGGACATTTCTGAGTGGATGGGAGAACAGTCTGTAAAGAGAAATACCATGCTCTAAAACCAAAACGGAGCTATCTAGCAGAATGAGTGTCAATGTGTGCATTCAACTTCCAGACTTAAACTGATGTGTGTTTGCAGCAGTTCAGAAACCCTTTCTTTGGAGAATGCAGAAACAGTCATTTCCAGCCCGAGAGATGCATATAAGAGTTAGCTGTAAGAATGCGTTTTAAACACAGAACACC
Organism: Saimiri boliviensis; assembly: GCF_048565385.1. Lineage (NCBI taxonomy): Eukaryota > Metazoa > Chordata > Mammalia > Primates > Cebidae > Saimiri > Saimiri boliviensis. Next base: position 89,035,732 of record NC_133459.1, read on the forward strand.
AGCTTCGTACAAACTCATCTCTTGTGTGTTGGTTCCTTTTAGGAAGTTGCATCTATGTTTAGATTCAGCGAGGTTGAAACACGTTTCTTTTAAAAGCTGCGTTTGGACATTCCAGAGTGGATGGGAGAACAGGCTGTAAAGAGAAATACCTTGCTCTAAAACCAAAAGGGAGCTATCTAGCAGAATGGTTGTCAATGTGTGCATTCAACTTCCAGAGTTAAAGTGATGTGTGTTTGCAGCAGTACAGAAACCCTTTCTTTGGAGAATGCAGAAACAGTCATTTCCAGCCCTAGTGAGGCATATAACAGTTAGCAGTAAGAATGCGTTTCAAACACAGAAGACCCGCTTCGTACAAACTCATCTCTTGTGTCTTGGTTCCTTTTAGGAAGTTGCATCTATGTTTAGATTCAGTGAGGTAGAAACACGTTTCTTCTAAAAGCTGCATTTGGACTTTCCAGAGTGGATGGGAGAACAGGCTGTAAAGAGAAATACCTTGCTCTAAAACCAAATCGGAGCTATCTAGCAGAGTGGTTGTCAATGTTTGCATTCAACTTCCAGATTTAAACTGATGTGTGTTTGTAGCGGTTCAGAAACCCTTTCTTTGGAGAATGCAGAAACAGTCATTTCCAGCCCTATAGACGCATGTAAGAGTTAGCAGTAAGAATGCGTTTCAAACACAGAAGACCCGCTTCATACAAACTGATATGCTGTGTGTTGGTTCCTTTTAGGAAGTTGCATCTATGTTTAGATTCAACGAGGTAGAAACACGTTTCTTCTAATAGCTGCATTTGGACATTCCAGAGTGGATGGGAGAACAGGCTGTAAAGAGAAATACCTTGCTCTAAAACCAAAACGGAGCTATCTAGCAGAATGGTTGTCAGTGTGTGCATTCAACTTGCAGAGTTAAACTGATGTGTGTTTGCAGCAGTTCAGAAACCCTTTATTTGGAGAATGCAGAAACAGTCATTTCCAGCACTAGTGACGGATATAACAGTTAGCAGTAAGAATGCGTTTCAAACACAGAAGACCCGCTTCGTACAAACTCATCTGCTGTGTGTTGGTTCCATTTAGGAAGTTGCATCTATGTTTAGATTCAGCGAGGTACAAACATGTTTCTTCTAAACGCTGCGTTTGGACATTCCAGAATGGATGGGAGAACAGGCTGTAAAGAGAAATACCTTGCTCTAAAACCAAAACGGAGCTATCTAGCAGAATGGTTGTCAATGTGTGTATTCAACTTCCAGAGTTAAACGGATGTGTGTTTGCAGCAGTTCAGAACCCTTTCTTTGGAGAATGCAGAAACAGTCATTTCCAGCCCTAGAGACGCATATAAGAGTTAGCAGTAAGAATGCGTTTCAAACACAGAAGACCCACATCGTACAAACTGATCTGCTATATGTTGGTTCCTTTTAGGAAGTTGCATCTATGTTTAGATTCAGCGAGGTAGAAACACGTGTCTTCTAAAAGCTGCTTTTGGACATTCCAGAGTGGATGGGAGAAAAGGCTGTAAAGAGAAATACCTTGCTCTAAAACCAAAACGGAGCTATCTAGCATAATGGTTGTCAATGTGTGCCTTCAACTTGCAGAGTTAAACTGATATGTGTTTGCAGCAGTTCAGAACCCTTTCTTTGGAGAATGCAGAAACAGTCATTTCCAGCCCTAGAAACGCATATTAGAGTTAGCAGTAAGAATGCGTTTCAAACACAGAAGACGCGCTTCGTAGAAACTCATCTCTTGTGTGTTGGTTCCTTTTAGGAAGTTGCATCTATGTTTAGATTCAGCGAGGTAGAAACACGTTTCTTCTTAAAGCTGCATTTGGACATTCCAGAGTGGATGGGAGAAAAGGCTGTAAAGAGAAATACCTTGCTCTAAAACCAAAACGGAGCTATCTAGCAGAATGGTTGTCAATGTGTGCATTCAACTTCCAGAGTTAAACTGATGTGCGTTTGCAGCGGTTCAGAAACCCTTTCTTTGGAGAATGCAGAAACAGTCATTTCCAGCCCTAGAGACGCATATAAGAGTTAGCAGTAAGAATGCGTTTCAAACACAGAAGACCCGTTTCGTACAAACTCATCTGCTGTGTGTTGGTTCCTTTTAGGAAGTTGCATATATGTTTAGATTCAGCGAGGAAGAAACACGTTTCTTTTAAAAGCTGCATTTGGACATTTCTGAGTGGATGGGAGAACAGTGTGTAAAGAGAAATACCTTGCTCTAAAACCAAAACGGAGCTATCTAGCAGAATGAGTGTCAATGTGTGCATTCAACTTCCAGAGTTAAAGTGATGTGTGTTTGCAGCAGTTCAGAAACCCTTTCTTTGGAGAATGCAGAAACAGTCATTTCCAGCCCGAGAGATGCATATAAGAGTTAGCTGTAAGAATGCGTTTTAAACACAGAATACCAGCTTCGTACAAACCCATCTCTTGTGTGTTGGTTCCTTTTAGGAAGTTGCATCTATATTTAGATTCAGCGAGGTTGAAACACGTTTCTTTTAAAAGCTGCGTTTGGACATTCCAGAGTGGATGGGAGAACAGGCTGTAAAGAGAAATACCTTGCTCTAAAACCAAAACGGAGCTATCTAGCAGAATGGTTGTCAATGTGTGCATTCAACGTCCAGAGTTAAACTGACGTGTGTTTGCAGCGGTTCAGAAACCCTTTCTTTGGAGAATGCAGAAACAGTCATTTCCAGCCCTGGAGATGCATATAACAGTTAGCAGTAAGAATGCGTTTCAAACACAGAAGACCCGCTTCGTACAAACTCATCTGCTGTGTGTTGGTTCCTTTTAGGAATTTGCATCTATGTTTAGATTCAGCGAGGTAGATACACGTTTCTTCTAAAAGCTGCGTTTGGACATTCCAGAGTAGATGGGAGAACAGGCTGTAAAGAGAAATACCTTGCTCTAAAACCAAAACGGAGCTATCAAGCAGAATGGTTGTCAGTGTGTGCATTCAAATTGCAGAGTTAAACTGATGTGTGTTTGCAGCAGTTCAGAAACCCTTTCTTTGGAGAATGCAGAAACAGTCATTTCCAGCCCTAGAGACGCATGTAAGAGTTAGCAGTAAGAATGCGTTTCAAACACAGAAGACCCGCATCGTACAAACTCATCTGCTGTGTGTTGGTTCCTTTTAGGAAGTTGCATCTATGTTTAGATTCAGCGAGGTAGAAACACGTTTCTTCTAAAAGCTGCGTTTGGACATTCCAGAGTGGATGGGAGAACAGGCTGTAAAGAGAAATACCTTGCTCTAAAACCAAAACGGAGCTATCTAGCAGAATGGTTGTCAAAGTGTGCTTTCAACCTCCAGAGTTAAAGTGATGTGTGTTTGCAGCGGTTCAGAAACCCTTTCTTTGGAGAATGCAGAAAGTCATTTCCAGCCCTAGAGACGCATGTAAGAGTTAGCATTAAGAATGCGTTTCAAACAGAGAAGACCCGCTTTGTACAAACTCATCTCTTGTGTGTTGGTTCCTTTTAGGAAGTTGCATCTATGTTTAGATTCAGCGAGGTAGAAACACGTTTCTTCTTAAAGCTGCATTTGGACATTCCAGAGTGGATGGGAGAAAAGGCTGTAAAGAGAAATACCTTGCTCTAAAACCAAAACGGAGCTATCTAGCAGAATGGTTGTCAATGTGTGCATTCAACTTCCAGAATTAAACTGATGTGCGTTTGCAGCGGTTCAGAAAACCTTTCTTTGGAGAATGCAGAAACAGTCATTTCCAGCCCTAGAGACGCATATAAGAGTTAGCAGTAAGAATGCGTTTCAAACACAGAAGACCCGGTTCGTAAAAACTGATCTGCTGTGTGTTGGTTCCTTTTAGGAAGTTGCATCTATGTTTAGATTCAGAGAGGTAGAAACACGTTTCTTCTAAAAGCTGCGTTTCGACTTTCCAGAGTGGACGGGAGAACAGGCTGTAAAGAGAAATACCTTGCTCTAAAACCAAAACGGAGCTATCTAGCAGAATGGTTGTCAAAGTGTGCTTTCAACTTCCAGAGTTAAAGTGATGTGTGTTTGCAGCAGTTCAGAAACCCTTTCTTTGGAGAATGCAGAAACAGTCATTTCCAGCCCGAGAGATGCATATAAGAGTTAGCTGTAAGAATGCGTTTTAAACACAGAACACCAGCTTCGTACAAACTCATCTCTTGTGTGTTGGTTCCTTTTAGGAAGTTGCATCTATGTTTAGATTCAGCGAGGTTGAAACACGTTTCTTTTAAAAGCTGCGTTTGGACATTCCAGAGTGGATGGGAGAACAGGCTGTAAAGAGAAATACCTTGCTCTAAAACCAAAACGGAGCTATCTAGCAGAATGGTTGTCAATGTGTGCATTCAACTACCAGAGTTAAAGTGATGTGTGTTTGCAGCAGTTCAGAAACCCTTTCTTTGGAGAATGCAGAAACAGTCATTTCCAGCCCTAGTGAGGCATATAACAGTTAGCAGTAAGAATGCGTTTCAAACACAGAAGACCCGCTTCGTACAAACTCATATCTTGTGTCTTGGTTCCTTTTAGGAAGTTGCATCTATGTTTAGATTCAGCGAGGAAGAAACACGTTTCTTCTAAAAGCTGCATTTGGACTTTCCAGAGTGGATGGGAGAACAGGCTGTAAAGAGAAATACCTTGCTCTAAAACCAAATCGGAGCTATCTAGCAGAGTGGTTGTCAATGTGTGCATTCAACTTCCAGATTTAAACTGATGTGTGTTTGTAGCGGTTCAGAAACCCTTTCTTTGGAGAATGCAGAAACAGTCATTTCCAGCCCTATAGACGCATGTAAGTGTTAGCAGTAAGAATGCGTTTCAAACACAGAACACCCGCTTCATACAAACTGATATGCTGTGTGTTGGTTCCTTTTAGGAAGTTGCATCTATGTTTAGATTCACCGAGGTAGAAACACGTTTCTTCTAAAAGCTGCATTTGGACATTCCAGAGTGGATGGGAGAACAGGCTGTAAAGAGAAATACCTTGCTCTAAAACCAAAACGGAGCTATCTAGCAGAATGGTTGTCAATGTGTGCATTCAACTTCCAGAGATAAACTGATGTGTGTTTTCAGCAGTTCAGAAACCCTTTCTTTGGAGAATGCAGAAACAGTCATTTCCAGCACTAGTGACGGATATAACAGTTAGCAGTAAGAATGCGTTTCAAACACAGAAGACCCGTTTCGTACAAACTCATCTGCTGTGCGTTGGTTCCTTTTAGGAAGTTGCATCTATGTTTAGATTCAGCGAGGTACAAACATGTTTCTTCTAAACGCTGCGTTTGGACATTCCAGAATGGATGGGAGAACAGGCTGTAAAGAGAAATACCTTGCTCTAAAACCAAAACGGAGCTATATAGCAGAATGGTTGTCAATGTATGTATTCAACTTCCAGAGTGAAACGGATGTGTGTTTGCAGCAGTTCAGAACCCTTTCTTTGGAGAATGCAGAAACAGTCATTTCCAGCCCTAGAGACGCATATAAGAGTTAGCAGTAAGAATGCGTTTCAAACACAGAAGACCCACATCGTACAAACTGATCTGCTATATGTTGGTTCCTTTTAGGAAGTTGCATCTATGTTTAGATTCAGCGAGGTAGAAACACGTTTCTTCTAAAAGCTGCGTTTGGACATGCCAGAGTGGATGGGAGAACAGGCTGTAAAGAGAAATACCTTGCTCTAAAACCAGAACGGAGCTATCTAGCAGAATGGTTGTCAATGTGTGCATTCAACTTCCAGAGTTATACTCATGTGTGTTTGCAGCAGTTCAGAAACCCTTTCTTTGGAGAATGCAGAAACAGTCATTTCCAGCCCTAGAGACGCATGTAAGAGTTAGCAGTAAGAATGCGTTTCAAACACAGAAGACACGCTTCGTACAAATTGATCTGCTGTGTGTTGGTTCCTTTTAGGAAGTTGCATCTATGTTTAGAATCAGCGAGGTAGAAACACGTTTCTTCTAAAAGCTGCGTTTGGACATTCCAGAGTGGATGGGAGAACATGCTGTAAAGAGAAACACCTTGCTCTAAAACAAAAACGGAGTTATCTAGCAGAATGGTTGTCAATGTGTTCATTCAACTTCCAGAGTTAAACGGATGTGTGTTTGCAGCGGTTCAGAAACCCTTTCTTTGGAGAATGCAGAAACAGTCATTTCCAGCCCTAGAGACGCATATAAGAGTTAGCAGTAAGAATGCGTTTCAAACACAGAAGACCCGCTTCGTACAAACTGATCTGCTGTGTGTTGGTTCCTTTTAGGAAGTTGCAACTATGTTTAGATTCAGCGAGGTAGAAACACGTTTCTTCTTAAAGCTGCATTTGGACATTCCAGAGTGGATGGGAGAAAAGGCTGTAAAGAGAAATACCTTGCTCTAAAACCAAAACGGAACTATCTAGCAGAATGGTTGTCAATGTGTGCATTCAACTTCCAGAGTTAAACTGATGTGCGTTTGCAGCGGTTCAGAAACCCTTTCTTTGGAGAATGCAGAAACAGTCATTTCCAGCCCTAGAGACGCATATAAGAGTTAGCAGTAAGAATGCGTTTCAAACACAGAAGACCCGTTTCGTACAAATTGATCTGCTGTGTGTTGGTTCCTTTTAAGAAGTTGCATCTATGTTTAGATTCAGCGAGGTAGAAACACGTTTCTTCTAAAAGCTGCGTTTGGACATTCCAGAGTGGATGGCAGAACAGGCTGTAAAGAGAAATACCTTGCTCTAAAACCAAAACGGAGCTATCTAGCAGAATGGTTGTCAATGTGTGCATTCAACTTCCAGAGATAAACTGATGTGTGTTTTCAGCAGTTCAGAAACCCTTTCTTTGGAGAATGCAGAAACAGTCATTTCCAGCACTAGTGACGGATATAACAGTTAGCAGTAAGAATGCGTTTCAAACACAGAAGACCCGCTTCGTACAAACTCATCTGCTGTGTGTTGGTTCCTTTTAGGAAGTTGCATCTATGTTTAGATTCAGCGAGGTACAAACATGTTTCTTCTAAACGCTGCGTTTGGACATTCCAGAATGGATGGGAGAACAGGCTGTAAAGAGAAATACCTTGCTCTAAAACCAAAACGGAGCTATCTAGCAGAATGGTTGTCAATGTGTGTATTCAACTTCCAGAGTTAAACGGATGTGTGTTTGCAGCAGTTCAGAACCCTTTCTTTGGAGAATGCAGAAACAGTCATTTCCAGCCCTAGAGACGCATATAAGAGTTAGCAGTAAGAATGCGTTTCAAACACAGAAGACCCACATCGTACAAACTGATCTGCTATATGTTGGTTCCTTTTAGGAAGTTGCATCTATGTTTAGATTCAGTGAGGTAGAAACACGTTTCTTCTAAAAGCTGCGTTTGGACATTCCAGAGTGGATGGGAGAACAGGCTGTAATGAGAAATACCTTGCTCTAAAACCAGAACGGAGCTATCTAGCAGAATGGTTGTCAATGTGTGCATTCAACTTCCAGAGTTATACTGATGTGTGTTTGCAGCAGTTCAGAAACCCTTTCTTTGGAGAATGCAGAAACAGTCATTTCCAGCCCTAGAGACGCATGTAAGAGTTAGCAGTAAGAATGCGTTTCAAACACAGAAGACACGCTTCGTACAAATTGATCTGCTGTGTGTTGGTTCCTTTTAGGAAGTTGCATCTATGTTTAGAATCAGCGAGGTAGAAACACGTTTCTTCTAAAAGCTGCGTTTGGACATTCCAGAGTGGTTGGGAGAACATGCTGTAAAGAGAAATACCTTGCTCTAAAACCAAAACGGAGCTATCTAGCAGAATGGTTGTCAATGTGTGCATTCAACTTCCAGAGTTAAACGGATGTGTGTTTGCAGCGGTTCAGAAACCCTTTCTTTGGAGAATGCAGAAACAGTCATTTCCAGCCCTAGAGACGCATATAAGAGTTAGCAGTAAGAATGCGTTTCAAACACAGAAGACCCGCTTCGTACAAACTGATCTGCTGTGTGTTGGTTCCATTTAGGAAGTTGCATCTATGTTAGATTCAGCGAGGTAGAAACACGTGTCTTCTAAAAGCTGCTTTTGGACATTCCAGAGTGGATGGGAGAAAAGGCTGTAAAGAGAAATACCTTGCTCTAAAACCAAAACGGAGCTATCTAGCATAATGGTTGTCAATGTGTGCCTTCAACTTGCAGAGTTAAACTGATGTGTGTTTGCAGCAGTTCAGAACCCTTTCTTTGGAGAATGCAGAAACAGTCATTTCCAGCCCTAGAAACGCATATTAGAGTTAGCAGTAAGAATGCGTTTCAAACACAGAAGACGCGCTTCGTAGAAACTCATCTCTTGTGTGTTGGTTCCTTTTAGGAAGTTGCATCTATGTTTAGATTCAGCGAGGTAGAAACACGTTTCTTCTTAAAGCTGCATTTGGACATTCCAGAGTGGATGGGAGAAAAGGCTGTAAAGAGAAATACCTTGCTCTAAAACCAAAACGGAGCTATCTAGCAGAATGGTTGTCAATGTGTGCATTCAACTTCCAGAGTTAAACTGATGTGCGTTTGCAGCGGTTCAGAAACCCTTTCTTTGGAGAATGCAGAAACAGTCATTTCCAGCCCTAGAGACGCATATAAGAGTTAGCAGTAAGAATGCGTTTCAAACACAGAAGACCCGTTTCGTACAAACTCATCTGCTGTGTGTTGGTTCCTTTTAGGAAGTTGCATATATGTTTAGATTCATCGAGGAAGAAACACGTTTCTTCTAAAAGCTGCATTTGGACATTTCTGAGTGGATGGGAGAACAGTCTGTAAAGAGAAATACCTTGCTCTAAAACCAAAACGGAGCTATCTAGCAGAATGAGTGTCAATGTGTGCATTCAACTTCCAGACTTAAACTGATGTGTGTTTGCAGCAGTTCAGAAACCCTTTCTTTGGAGAATGCAGAAACAGTCATTTCCAGCCCGAGAGATGCATATAAGAGTTAGCTGTAAGAATGCGTTTTAAACACAGAACACCAGCTTCGTACAAACTCATCTCTTGTGTGTTGGTTCCTTTTAGGAAGTTGCATCTATGTTTAGATTCAGCGAGGTAGAAACACGTTTCTTTTAAAAGCTGCGTTTGGACATTCCAGAGTGGATGGGAGAACAGGCTGTAAAGAGAAATACCTTGCTCTAAAACCAAAACGGAGCTATCTAGCAGAATGGTTGTCAATGTGTGCATTCAGCTTCCAGAGTTAAAGTGATGTGTGTTTGCAGCAGTTCAGAAACCCTTTCTTTGGAGAATGCAGAAACAGTCATTTCCAGCCCTAGTGTGGCATATAACAGTTAGCAGTAAGAATGCGTTTCAAACACAGAAGACCCGCTTCGTACAAACTCATCTCTTGTGTCTTGGTTCCTTTTAGGAAGTTGCATCTATGTTTAGATTCAGCGAGGTAGAAACACGTTTCTTCTAAAAGCTGCATTTGGACATTCCAGAGTGGATGGGAGAACAGGCTGTAAAGAGAAATACCTTGCTCTAAAACCAAAACGGAGCTATCTAGCAGAATGGTTGTCAATGTGTGCATTCAACTTCCAGAGATAAACTGATGTGTGTTTTCAGCAGTTCAGAAACCCTTTATTTGGAGAATGCAGAAACAGTCATTTCCAGCAATAGTGACGGATATAACAGTTAGCAGTAAGAATGCGTTTCAAACACAGAAGACCCGCTTCGTACAAACTCATCTGCTGTGTGTTGGTTCCTTTTAGGAAGTTGCATCTATGTTTAGATTCAGCGAGGTACAAACATGTTTCTTCTAAACGCTGCGTTTGGACATTCCAGAATGGATGGGAGAACAGGCTGTAAAGAGAAATACCTTGCTCTAAAACCAAAACGGAGCTATCTAGCAGAATGGTTGTCAATGTGTGTATTCAACTTCCAGAGTTAAACGGATGTGTGTTTGCAGCAGTTCAGAACCCTTTCTTTGGAGAATGCAGAAACAGTCATTTCCAGCCCTAGAGACGCATATAAGAGTTAGCAGTAAGAATGCGTTTCAAACACAGAAGACCCACATCGTACAAACTGATCTGCTATATGTTGGTTCCTTTTAGGAAGTTGCAACTATGTTTAGATTCAGCGAGGTAGAAACACGTTTCTTCTAAAAGCTGCGTTTGGACATTCCATAGTGGATGGGAGAACAGGCTGTAAAGAGAAATACCTTGCTCTAAAACCAGAACGGAGCTATCTAGCAGAATGGTTGTCAATGTGTGCATTCAAATTCCAGAAGTATACTCATGTGTGTTTGCAGCAGTTCAGAAACCCTTTCTTTGGAGAATGCAGAAACAGTCATTTCCAGCCCTAGAGACGCATGTAAGAGTTAGCAGTAAGAATGCGTTTCAAACACAGAAGACACGCTTCGTACAAATTGATCTGCTGTGTGTTGGTTCCTTTTAGGAAGTTGCATCTATGTTTAGAATCAGCGAGGTAAAAACACGTTTCTTCTAAAAGCTGCGTTTGGACATTCCAGAGTGGATGGGAGAACATGCTGTAAAGAGAAATACCTTGCTCTAAAACCAAAACGGAGCTATCTAGCAGAATGGTTGTCAATGTGTTCATTCAACTTCCAGAGTTAAACGGATGTGTGTTTGCAGCGGTTCAGAAACCCTTTCTTTGGAGAATGCAGAAACAGTCATTTCCAGCCCTAGAGACGCATATAAGAGTTAGCAGTAAGAATGCGTTTCAAACACAGAAGACCCGCTTCGTACAAACTGATCTGCTGTGTGTTGGTTCCTTTTAGGAAGTTGCAACTATGTTTAGATTCAGCGAGGTAGAAACACGTGTCTTCTAAAAGCTGCTTTTGGACATTCCAGAGTGGATGGGAGAAAAGGCTGTAAAGAGAAATACCTTGCTCTAAAACCAAAACGGAGCTATCTAGCATAATGGTTGTCAACGTGTGCCTTCAACTTGCAGAGTTAAACTGATGTGTGTTTGCAGCAGTTCAGAACCCTTTCTTTGGAGAATGCAGAAACAGTCATTTCCAGCCCTAGAAACGCATATTAGAGTTAGCAGTAAGAATGCGTTTCAAACACAGAAGACGCGCTTCGTAGAAACTCATCTCTTGTGTGTTGGTTCCTTTTAGGAAGTTGCATCTATGTTTAGATTCAGCGAGGTAGAAACACGTTTCTTCTTAAAGCTGCATTTGGACATTCCAGAGTGGATGGGAGAAAAGGCTGTAAAGAGAAATACCTTGCTCTAAAACCAAAACGGAGCTATCTAGCAGAATGGTTGTCAATGTGTGCATTCAACTTCCAGAGTTAAACTGATGTGCGTTTGCAGCGGTTCAGAAACCCTTTCTTTGGAGAATGCAGAAACAGTCATTTCCAGCCCTAGAGACGCATATAAGAGTTAGCAGTAAGAATGCGTTTCAAACACAGAAGACCCGTTTCGTACAAATTGATCTGCTGTGTGTTGGTTCCTTTTAAGAAGTTGCATCTATGTTTAGATTCAGCGAGGTAGAAACACGTTTCTTCTAAAAGCTGCGTTTGGACATTCCAGAGTGGATGGCAGAACAGGCTGTAAAGAGAAATACCTTGCTCTAAAACCAAAACGGAGCTATCTAGCAGAATGGTTGTCAATGTGTGCATTCAACTTGCAGAGTTAAACTGATGTGTGTTTGCAGCAGTTCAGAAACCCTTTCTTTGGAGAGTTCAGAAACAGTCATTGCCAGCACTTCTGACGCATATAATATTTAGCAGTAAGAATGCGTTTCAAACACAGAAGACCCGCTTCGTACAAACTCATCTGCTGTGTGTTGGTTCCTTTTAGGAAGTTGCATCTATGTTTAGATTCAGCGACGTAGAAACACGTTTCTTCTAAAAGCTGCGTTTGGATATTCCAGAGTAGATGGGAGAACAGGCTGTAAAGAGAAATACCTTACTCTAAAACCAAAACGGATCTATCTAGCAGAATGGTTGTCAATGTGTGCATTCAACTTCCAGAGTTAAACAGATATGTGTTTGCAGCAGTTCAGAAACCCTTTCTTTGGAGCATGCAGAAACAGTCATTTCCAGCCCTAGAGACGCATATAACAGTTAGCAGTAAGAATGCGTTTCAAACACAGAAGACCCGCTTCGTACAAACTCATCTGCTGTGTGTTGGTTCCTTTTAGGAAGTTGCATATATGTTTAGATTCACCGAGGAAGAAACACGTTTCTTCTAAAAGCTGCATTTGGACAATCCAGAGTGGATGGGAGAACAGGCTGTAAAGAGAAATACCTTGCTCTAAAACCAAAACGGAGCTATCTAGCAGAATGGTTGTCAGTGTGTGCATTCAACTTGCAGAGTTATACTGATGTGTGTTTGCAGCAGTTCAGAAACCCTTTCTTTGGAGAATGCAGAAACAGTCATTTCCAGCCCTAGAGACGCATGTAAGAGTTAGCAGTAAGAATGCGTTTCAAACACAGAACACCAGCTTCCTACAAACTCATCTCTTGTGTGTTGGTTCCTTTTAGGAAGTTGCATCTATGTTTAGATTCAGCGAGGTAGAAACACGTTTCTTTTAAAAGCTGCGTTTGGACATTCCAGAGTGGATGGGAGAACAGGCTGTAAAGAGAAATACCTTGCTCTAAAACCAAAACGGAGCTATCTAGCAGAATGGTTGTCAATGTGTGCATTCAACTTCCAGACTTAAACTGATGTGTGTTTGCAGCAGTTCAGAAACCCTTTCTTTGGAGAATGCAGAAACAGTCATTTCCAGCCCGAGAGATGCATATAAGAGTTAGCTGTAAGAATGCGTTTTAAACACAGAATACCAGCTTCGTACAAACCCATCTCTTGTGTGTTGGTTCCTTTTAGGAAGTTGCATCTATATTTAGATTCAGCGAGGTTGAAACACGTTTCTTTTAAAAGCTGCGTTTGGACATTCCAGAGTGGATGGGAGAACAGGCTGTAAAGAGAAATACCTTGCTCTAAAACCAAAACGGAGCTATCTAGCAGAATGTTTGTCAATGTGTGCATTCAACGTCCAGAGTTAAACTGACGTGTGTTTGCAGCGGTTCAGAAACCCTTTCTTTGGAGAATGCAGAAACAGTCATTTCCAGCCCTAGAGATGCATATAACAGTTAGCAGTAAGAATGCGTTTCAAACACAGAAGACCCGCTTCGTACAAACTGATATGCTGTGTGTTAGTTCCTTTTAGGAAATTGCATCTATGTTTAGATTCAGCGAGGTAGATACACGTTTCTTCTAAAAGCTGCGTTTGGACATTCCAGAGTAGATGGGAGAACAGGCTGTAAAGAGAAATACCTTGCTCTAAAACCAAAACGGAGCTATCAAGCAGAATGGTTGTCAGTGTGTGCATTCAAATTGCAGAGTTAAACTGATGTGTGTTTGCAGCAGTTCAGAAACCCTTTCTTTGGAGAATGCAGAAACAGTCATTTCCAGCCCTAGAGACGCATGTAAGAGTTAGCAGTAAGAATGCGTTTCAAACACAGAAGACCCGCTTCGTACAAACTCATCTGCTGTGTGTTGGTTCCTTTTAGGAAGTTGCATCTATGTTTAGATTCAGCGAGGTAGAAACACGTTTCTTCTAAAAGCTGCGTTTGGCCATTCCAGAGTGGATGGGAGAACAGGCTGTAAAGAGAAATACCTTGCTCTAAAACCAAAACGGAGCTATCTAGCAGAATGGTTGTCAAAGTGTGCTTTCAACTTCCAGAGTTAAAGTGATGTGTGTTTGCAGCGGTTCAGAAACCCTTTCTTTGGAGAATGCAGAAAGTCATTTCCAGCCCTAGAGACGCATGTAAGAGTTAGCATTAAGAATGCGTTTCAAACAGAGAAGACCCGCTTTGTACAAACTCATCTCTTGTGTGTTGGTTCCTTTTAGGAAGTTGCATCTATGTTTAGATTCAGCGAGGTAGAAACACGTTTCTTCTAAAAGCTGCATTTGGACATTCCAGAGTGGATGGGAGAAAAGGCTGTAAAGAGAAATACCTTGCTCTAAAACAAAAACGGAGCTATCTAGCAGAATGGTTGTCAATGTGTGCATTCAACTTCCAGAATTAAACTGATGTGCGTTTGCAGCGGTTCAGAAACCCTTTCTTTGGAGAATGCAGAAACAGTCATTTCCAGCCCTAGAGACGCATATAAGAGTTAGCAGTAAGAATGCGTTTCAAACACAGAAGACCCGGTTCGTAAAAACTGATCTGCTGTGTGTTGGTTCCTTTTAGGAAGTTGCATCTATGTTTAGATTCAGAGAGGTAGAAACACGTTTCTTCTAAAAGCTGCGTTTCGACTTTCCAGAGTGGACTGGAGAACAGGCTGTAAAGAGAAATACCTTGCTCTAAAACCAAAACGGAGCTATCTAGCAGAATGGTTGTCAAAGTGTGCTTTCAACTTCCAGAGTTAAAGTGATGTGTGTTTGCAGCAGTTCAGAAACCCTTTCTTTGGAGAATGCAGAAACAGTCATTTCCAGCCCGAGAGATGCATATAACAGTTAGCTGTAAGAATGCGTTTTAAACACAGAACACCAGCTTCGTACAAACTCATCTCTTGTGTGTTGGTTCCTTTTAGGAAGTTGCATCTATGTTTAGATTCAGCGAGGTTGAAACACGTTTCTTTTAAAAGCTGCGTTTGGACATTCCAGAGTGGATGGGAGAACAGGCTGTAAAGAGAAATACCTTGCTCTAAAACCAAAACGGAGCTATCTAGCAGAATGGTTGTCAATGTGTGCATTCAACTACCAGAGTTAAAGTGATGTGTGTTTGCAGCAGTTCAGAAACCCTTTCTTTGGAGAATGCAGAAACAGTCATTTCCAGCCCTAGTGAGGCATATAACAGTTAGCAGTAAGAATGCGTTTCAAACACAGAAGACCCGCTTCGTACAAACTCATATCTTGTGTCTTGGTTCCTTTTAGGAAGTTGCATCTATGTTTAGATTCAGCGAGGAAGAAACACGTTTCTTCTAAAAGCTGCATTTGGACTTTCCAGAGTGGATGGGAGAACAGGCTGTAAAGAGAAATACCTTGCTCTAAAACCAAATCGGAGCTATCTAGCAGAGTGGTTGTCAATGTGTGCATTCAACTTCCAGATTTAAACTGATGTGTGTTTGTAGCGGTTCAGAAACCCTTTCTTTGGAGAATGCAGAAACAGTCATTTCCAGCCCTATAGACGCATGTAAGTGTTAGCAGTAAGAATGCGTTTCAAACACAGAACACCCGCTTCATACAAACTGATATGCTGTGTGTTGGTTCCTTTTAGGAAGTTGCATCTATGTTTAGATTCAACGAGGTAGAAACACGTTTCTTCTAAAAGCTGCATTTGGACATTCCAGAGTGGATGGGAGAACAGGCTGTAAAGAGAAATACCTTGCTCTAAAACCAAAACGGAGCTATCTAGCAGAATGGTTGTCAATGTGTGCATTCAACTTCCAGAGATAAACTGATGTGTGTTTTCAGCAGTTCAGAAACCCTTTCTTTGGAGAATGCAGAAACAGTCATTTCCAGCACTAGTGACGGATATAACAGTTAGCAGTAAGAATGCGTTTCAAACACAGAAGACCCGCTTCGTACAAACTGATCTGCTGTGTGTTGGTTCCTTTTAGGAAGTTGCAACTATGTTTAGATTCAGCGAGGTAGAAACACGTTTCTTCTTAAAGCTGCATTTGGACATTCCAGAGTGGATGGGAGAAAAGGCTGTAAAGAGAAATACCTTGCTCTAAAACCAAAACGGAGCTATCTAGCAGAATGGTTGTCAATGTGTGCATTCAACTTCCAGAGTTAAACTGATGTGCGTTTGCAGCGGTTCAGAAACCCTTTCTTTGGAGAATGCAGAAACAGTCATTTCCAGCCCTAGAGACGCATATAAGAGTTAGCAGTAAGAATGCGTTTCAAACACAGAAGACCCGTTTCGTACAAATTGATCTGCTGTGTGTTGGTTCCTTTTAAGAAGTTGCATCTATGTTTAGATTCAGCGAGGTAGAAACACGTTTCTTCTAAAAGCTGCGTTTGGACATTCCAGAGTGGATGGCAGAACAGGCTGTAAAGAGAAATACCTTGCTCTAAAACCAAAACGGAGCTATCTAGCAGAATGGTTGTCAATGTGTGCATTCAACTTCCAGAGATAAACTGATGTGTGTTTTCAGCAGTTCAGAAACCCTTTCTTTGGAGAATGCAGAAACAGTCATTTCCAGCACTAGTGACGGATATAACAGTTAGCAGTAAGAATGCGTTTCAAACACAGAAGACCCGCTTCGTACAAACTCATCTGCTGTGTGTTGGTTCCTTTTAGGAAGTTGCATCTATGTTTAGATTCAGCGAGGTACAAACATGTTTCTTCTAAACGCTGCGTTTGGACATTCCAGAATGGATGGGAGAACAGGCTGTAAAGAGAAATACCTTGCTCTAAAACCAAAACGGAGCTATCTAGCAGAATGGTTGTCAATGTGTATATTCAACTTCCAGAGTTAAACGGATGTGTGTTTGCAGCAGTTCAGAACCCTTTCTTTGGAGAATGCAGAAACAGTCATTTCCAGCCCTAGAGACGCATATAAGAGTTAGCAGTAAGAATGCGTTTCAAACACAGAAGACCCACATCGTACAAACTGATCTGCTATATGTTGGTTCCTTTTAGGAAGTTGCATCTATGTTTAGATTCAGCGAGGTAGAAACACGTTTCTTCTAAAAGCTGCGTTTGGACATTCCAGAGTGGATGGGAGAACAGGCTGTAAAGAGAAATACCTTGCTCTAAAACCAGAACGGAGCTATCTAGCAGAATGGTTGTCAATGTGTGCATTCAACTTCCAGAGTTATACTCATGTGTGTTTGCAGCAGTTCAGAAACCCTTTCTTTGGAGAATGCAGAAACAGTCATTTCCAGCCCTAGAGACGCATGTAAGAGTTAGCAGTAAGAATGCGTTTCAAACACAGAAGACACGCTTCGTACAAATTGATCTGCTGTGTGTTGGTTCCTTTTAGGAAGTTGCATCTATGTTTAGAATCAGCGAGGTAGAAACACGTTTCTTCTAAAAGCTGCGTTTGGACATTCCAGAGTGGATGGGAGAACATGCTGTAAAGAGAAACACCTTGCTCTAAAACAAAAACGGAGTTATCTAGCAGAATGGTTGTCAATGTGTTCATTCAACTTCCAGAGTTAAACGGATGTGTGTTTGCAGCGGTTCAGAAACCCTTTCTTTGGAGAATGCAGAAACAGTCATTTCCAGCCCTAGAGACGCATATAAGAGCTAGCAGTAAGAATGCGTTTCAAACACAGAAGACCCGCTTCGTACAAACTGATCTGCTGTGTGTTGGTTCCTTTTAGGAAGTTGCAACTATGTTTAGATTCAGCGAGGTAGAAACACGTTTCTTCTTAAAGCTGCATTTGGACATTCCAGAGTGGATGGGAGAAAAGGCTGTAAAGAGAAATACCTTGCTCTAAAACCAGAACGGAGCTATCTAGCAGAATGGTTGTCAATGTGTGCATTCAACTTCCAGAGTTATACTGATGTGTGTTTGCAGCAGTTCAGAAACCCTTTCTTTGGAGAATGCAGAAACAGTCATTTCCAGCCCTAGAGACGCATGTAAGAGTTAGCAGTAAGAATGCGTTTCAAACACAGAAGACACGCTTCGTACAAATTGATCTGCTGTGTGTTGGTTCCTTTTAGGAAGTTGCATCTATGTTTAGAATCAGCGAGGTAGAAACACGTTTCTTCTAAAAGCTGCGTTTGGACATTCCAGAGTGGTTGGGAGAACATGCTGTAAAGAGAAATACCTTGCTCTAAAACCAAAACGGAGCTATCTAGCAGAATGGTTGTCAATGTGTGCATTCAACTTCCAGAGTTAAACGGATGTGTGTTTGCAGCGGTTCAGAAACCCTTTCTTTGGAGAATGCAGAAACAGTCATTTCCAGCCCTAGAGACGCATATAAGAGTTAGCAGTAAGAATGCGTTTCAAACACAGAAGACCCGCTTCGTACAAACTGATCTGCTGTGTGTTGGTTCCATTTAGGAAGTTGCATCTATGTTAGATTCAGCGAGGTAGAAACACGTGTCTTCTAAAAGCTGCTTTTGGACATTCCAGAGTGGATGGGAGAAAAGGCTGTAAAGAGAAATACCTTGCTCTAAAACCAAAACGGAGCTATCTAGCATAATGGTTGTCAATGTGTGCCTTCAACTTGCAGAGTTAAACTGATGTGTGTTTGCAGCAGTTCAGAACCCTTTCTTTGGAGAATGCAGAAACAGTCATTTCCAGCCCTAGAAACGCATATTAGAGTTAGCAGTAAGAATGCGTTTCAAACACAGAAGACGCGCTTCGTAGAAACTCATCTCTTGTGTGTTGGTTCCTTTTAGGAAGTTGCATCTATGTTTAGATTCAGCGAGGTAGAAACACGTTTCTTCTTAAAGCTGCATTTGGACATTCCAGAGTGGATGGGAGAAAAGGCTGTAAAGAGAAATACCTTGCTCTAAAACCAAAACGGAGCTATCTAGCAGAATGGTTGTCAATGTGTGCATTCAACTTCCAGAGTTAAACTGATGTGCGTTTGCAGCGGTTCAGAAACCCTTTCTTTGGAGAATGCAGAAACAGTCATTTCCAGCCCTAGAGACGCATATAAGAGTTAGCAGTAAGAATGCGTTTCAAACACAGAAGACCCGTTTCGTACAAACTCATCTGCTGTGTGTTGGTTCCTTTTAGGAAGTTGCATATATGTTTAGATTCATCGAGGAAGAAACACGTTTCTTCTAAAAGCTGCATTTGGACATTTCTGAGTGGATGGGAGAACAGTCTGTAAAGAGAAATACCTTGCTCTAAAACCAAAACGGAGCTATCTAGCAGAATGAGTGTCAATGTGTGCATTCAACTTCCAGACTTAAACTGATGTGTGTTTGCAGCAGTTCAGAAACCCTTTCTTTGGAGAATGCAGAAACAGTCATTTCCAGCCCGAGAGATGCATATAAGAGTTAGCTGTAAGAATGCGTTTTAAACACAGAACACCAGCTTCGTACAAACTCATCTCTTGTGTGTTGGTTCCTTTTAGGAAGTTGCATCTATGTTTAGATTCAGCGAGGTAGAAACACGTTTCTTTTAAAAGCTGCGTTTGGACATTCCAGAGTGGATGGGAGAACAGGCTGTAAAGAGAAATACCTTGCTCTAAAACCAAAACGGAGCTATCTAGCAGAATGGTTGTCAATGTGTGCATTCAGCTTCCAGAGTTAAAGTGATGTGTGTTTGCAGCAGTTCAGAAACCCTTTTTTGGAGAATGCAGAAACAGTCATTTCCAGCCCTAGTGTGGCATATAACAGTTAGCAGTAAGAATGCGTTTCAAACACAGAAGACCCGCTTCGTACAAACTCATCTCTTGTGTCTTGGTTCCTTTTAGGAAGTTGCATCTATGTTTAGATTCAGCGAGGTAGAAACACGTTTCTTCTAAAAGCTGCATTTGGACATTCCAGAGTGGATGGGAGAACAGGCTGTAAAGAGAAATACCTTGCTCTAAAACCAAAACGGAGCTATCTAGCAGAATGGTTGTCAATGTGTGCATTCAACTTCCAGAGATAAACTGATGTGTGTTTTTAGCAGTTCAGAAACCCTTTATTTGGAGAATGCAGAAACAGTCATTTCCAGCAATAGTGACGGATATAACAGTTAGCAGTAAGAATGCGTTTCAAACACAGAAGACCCGCTTCGTACAAACTCATCTGCTGTGTGTTGGTTCCTTTTAGGAAGTTGCATCTATGTTTAGATTCAGCGAGGTACAAACATGTTTCTTCTAAACGCTGCGTTTGGACATTCCAGAATGGATGGGAGAACAGGCTGTAAAGAGAAATACCTTGCTCTAAAACCAAAACGGAGCTATCTAGCAGAATGGTTGTCAATGTGTGTATTCAACTTCCAGAGTTAAACGGATGTGTGTTTGCAGCAGTTCAGAACCCTTTCTTTGGAGAATGCAGAAACAGTCATTTCCAGCCCTAGAGACGCATATAAGAGTTAGCAGTAAGAATGCGTTTCAAACACAGAAGACCCACATCGTACAAACTGATCTGCTATATGTTGGTTCCTTTTAGGAAGTTGCAACTATGTTTAGATTCAGCGAGGTAGAAACACGTTTCTTCTAAAAGCTGCGTTTGGACATTCCATAGTGGATGGGAGAACAGGCTGTAAAGAGAAATACCTTGCTCTAAAACCAGAACGGAGCTATCTAGCAGAATGGTTGTCAATGTGTGCATTCAAATTCCAGAGGTATACTCATGTGTGTTTGCAGCAGTTCAGAAACCCTTTCTTTGGAGAATGCAGAAACAGTCATTTCCAGCCCTAGAGACGCATGTAAGAGTTAGCAGTAAGAATGCGTTTCAAACACAGAAGACACGCTTCGTACAAATTGATCTGCTGTGTGTTGGTTCCTTTTAGGAAGTTGCATCTATGTTTAGAATCAGCGAGGTAGAAACACGTTTCTTCTAAAAGCTGCGTTTGGACATTCCAGAGTGGATGGGAGAACATGCTGTAAAGAGAAATACCTTGCTCTAAAACCAAAACGGAGCTATCTAGCAGAATGGTTGTCAATGTGTTCATTCAACTTCCAGAGTTAAACGGATGTGTGTTTGCAGCGGTTCAGAAACCCTTTCTTTGGAGAATGCAGAAACAGTCATTTCCAGCCCTAGAGACGCATATAAGAGTTAGCAGTAAGAATGCGTTTCAAACACAGAAGACCCGCTTCGTACAAACTGATCTGCTGTGTGTTGGTTCCTTTTAGGAAGTTGCAACTATGTTTAGATTCAGCGAGGTAGAAACACGTGTCTTCTAAAAGCTGCTTTTGGACATTCCAGAGTGGATGGGAGAAAAGGCTGTAAAGAGAAATACCTTGCTCTAAAACCAAAACGGAGCTATCTAGCATAATGGTTGTCAACGTGTGCCTTCAACTTGCAGAGTTAAACTGATGTGTGTTTGCAGCAGTTCAGAACCCTTTCTTTGGAGAATGCAGAAACAGTCATTTCCAGCCCTAGAAACGCATATTAGAGTTAGCAGTAAGAATGCGTTTCAAACACAGAAGACGCGCTTCGTAGAAACTCATCTCTTGTGTGTTGGTTCCTTTTAGGAAGTTGCATCTATGTTTAGATTCAGCGAGGTAGAAACACGTTTCTTCTTAAAGCTGCATTTGGACATTCCAGAGTGGATGGGAGAAAAGGCTGTAAAGAGAAATACCTTGCTCTAAAACCAAAACGGAGCTATCTAGCAGAATGGTTGTCAATGTGTGCATTCAACTTCCAGAGTTAAACTGATGTGCGTTTGCAGCGGTTCAGAAACCCTTTCTTTGGAGAATGCAGAAACAGTCATTTCCAGCCCTAGAGACGCATATAAGAGTTAGCAGTAAGAATGCGTTTCAAACACAGAAGACCCGTTTCGTACAAATTGATCTGCTGTGTGTTGGTTCCTTTTAAGAAGTTGCATCTATGTTTAGATTCAGCGAGGTAGAAACACGTTTCTTCTAAAAGCTGCGTTTGGACATTCCAGAGTGGATGGCAGAACAGGCTGTAAAGAGAAATACCTTGCTCTAAAACCAAAACGGAGCTATCTAGCAGAATGGTTGTCAATGTGTGCATTCAACTTGCAGAGTTAAACTGATGTGTGTTTGCAGCAGTTCAGAAACCCTTTCTTTGGAGAGTTCAGAAACAGTCATTGCCAGCACTTCTGACGCATATAATATTTAACAGTAAGAATGCGTTTCAAACACAGAAGACCCGCTTCGTACAAACTCATCTGCTGTGTGTTGGTTCCTTTTAGGAAGTTGCATCTATGTTTAGATTCAGCGACGTAGAAACACGTTTCTTCTAAAAGCTGCGTTTGGATATTCCAGAGTAGATGGGAGAACAGGCTGTAAAGAGAAATACCTTACTCTAAAACCAAAACGGATCTATCTAGCAGAATGGTTGTCAATGTGTGCATTCAACTTCCAGAGTTAAACAGATATGTGTTTGCAGCAGTTCAGAAACCCTTTCTTTGGAGCATGCAGAAACAGTCATTTCCAGCCCTAGAGACGCATATAACAGTTAGCAGTAAGAATGCGTTTCAAACACAGAAGACCCGCTTCGTACAAACTCATCTGCTGTGTGTTGGTTCCTTTTAGGAAGTTGCATATATGTTTAGATTCAGCGAGGAAGAAACACGTTTCTTCTAAAAGCTGCATTTGGACATTTCTGAGTGGATGGGAGAACAGTCTGTAAAGAGAAATACCTTGCTCTAAAACCAAAACGGAGCTATCTAGCAGAATGAGTGTCAATGTGTGCATTCAACTTCCAGACATAAACTGATGTGTGTTTGCAGCAGTTCAGAAACCCTTTCTTTGGAGAATGCAGAAACAGTCATTTCCAGCCCTAGAGACGCATGTAAGAGTTAGCAGTAAGAATGCGTTTCAAACACAGAAGACCCGCTTCGTACAAACTCATCTGCTGTGTGTTGGTTCCTTTTAGGAAGTTGCATCTATGTTTAGATTCAGCGAGGTAGAAACACGTTTCTTCTAAAAGCTGCGTTTGGACATTCCAGAGTGGATGGGAGAACAGGCTATAAAGAGAAATACCTTGCTCTAAAACCAAAACGGAGCTATCTAGCAGAATGGTTGTCAAAGTGTGCTTTCCACTTCCAGAGTTAAAGTGATGTGTGTTTGCAGCAGTTCAGAAACCCTTTCTTTGGAGAATGCAGAAACAGTCATTTCCAGCCCTAGTGAGGCATATAACAGTTAGCAGTAAGAATGCGTTTCAAACACAGAAGACCCGCTTCGTACAAACTCATCTCTTGTGTCTTGGTTCCTTTTAGGAAGTTGCATCTATGTTTAGATTCAGTGAGGTAGAAACACGTTTCTTCTAAAAGCTGCATTTGGAATTTCCAGAGTGGATGGGAGAACAGGCTGTAAAGAGAAATACCTTGCTCTAAAACCAAATCAGAGCTATCTAGCAGAGTGGTTGTCAATGTGTGCATTCAACTTCCAGATTTAAACTGATGTGTGTTTGTAGCGGTTCAGAAACCCTTTCTTTGGAGAATGCAGAAACAGTCATTTCCAGCCCTAGAGACGCATGTAAGAGTTAGCAGTAAGAATGCGTTTCAAACACAGAAGACCCGCTTCATACAAACTGATATGCTGTGTGTTGGTTCCTTTTAGGAAGTTGCATATATGTTTAGATTCAGCGAGGTAGAAACACGTTTCTTCTAAACGCTGCGTTTGGACATTCCAGAATGGATGGGAGAACAGGCAGTAAAGAGAAATACCTTGCTCTAAAACCAAAACGGAGCTATATAGCAGAATGGTTGTCAATCTGTGCATTCAACTTTCAGAGATAAACTGATGTGTGTTTGCAGCAGCTCAGAAGCCCTTTATTTGGAGAATGCAGAAACAGTCATTTCCAGCACTAGTGACGGATATAACAGTTAGCAGAAAGAATGCGTTTCAAACACAAAAGACCCGCTTCGTACAAACTGATCTGCTGTGTGTTTGTTCCTTTTAGGAAGTTGCATCTATGTTTAGATTCAGCGAGGTAGAAACACGTTTCTTCTAAAAGCTGCGTTTTGACATTCCAGAGTGGATGGGAGAATATGCTGTAAAGAGAAATACCTTGCTCTAAAACCAAAACGGAGCTATCTAGCAGAATGGTTGTCAATGTGTGCATTCAACTTCCAGAGTTAAACGGATGTGTGTTTGCAGCAGTTCAGAACCGTTTCTTTGGAGAATGCAGAAACAGTCATTTCCAGCCCTAGAGACGCCTATAAGAGTTAGCAGTAACAATGCGTTTCAAACACCGAAGACCTGCTTCGTACTAACTCATCTGCTGTGTGTTGGTTCCTTTTAGGAAGTTGCATATATGTTTAGATTCAGCGAGGTAGAAACACGTTTCTTCTAAAAGCTGCATTTGGACATTCCAGATTGGATGGGAGAACAGGCTGTAAAGAGAAATACCTTGCTCTAAAACCAAAACGGAGCTATCTAGCAGAATGGTTGTCAATGTGTGCATTCAACTTCCAGAGGTAAACTGATGTGTGTTTGCAACGGTTCAGAAACCCTTTCTTTGGAGAATGCAGAAAGTCATTTCCAGCCCTAGAGACGCATGTAAGAGTTAGCAGTAAGAATGCGTTTCAAACAGAGAGGACCCGCATCGTACAAACTAATCTGCTGTGTGTTCGTTCCTTTTAGGAAGTTGCATCTATGTTTAGATTCAGCGAGGTAGAAACACGTTTCTTCTAAAAGCTGCGTTTGGACATTCCAGAGTGGATGGGAGAACAGGCTGTAAAGAGAAATACCTTGCTCTAAAACCAAAACGGAGCTATCTAGCAGAATGGTTGTCAGTGTGTGCATTCAACTTGCAGAGTTAAACTGATGTGTGTTTGCAGCAGTTCAGAAACCCTTTCTTTGGAGAATGCAGAAACAGCCATTTCCAGCCCTAGAGACGCACGTAAGAGTTAGCAATAAGAATGCGTTTCAAACACAGAAGACCCGCTTCGTACAAATTGATCTGCTGTGTGTTGGTTCCTTTTAGGAAGTTGCATCTATGTTTAGATTCAGCGAGGTAGAAACACGTTTCTTCTAAAAGCTGCGTTTGGACATTCCAGAGTGGATGGGAGAAAAGGCTGTAAAGAGAAATACCTTGCTCTAAAACCAAAACGGAGCTATCTAGCAGAATGGTTGTCAATGCGTGCATTCAACTTCCAGAGTTAAACGGATGTGTGTTTGCAGCGGTTCAGAAACCCTTTCTTTGGAGAATGCAGAAACAGTCATTTCCAGCCCTAGAGACGCATATAAGAGTTAGCAGTAAGAATGCGTTTCAAACACAGAAGACCCGTTTCGTACAAATTGATCTGCTGTGTGTTGGTTCCTTTTAGGAAGTTGCATATATGTTTAGATTCAGCGAGGTAGAAACACGTTTCTTCTAAAAGCTGCATTTGGACATTCCAGATTGGATGGGAGAACAGGCTGTAAAGAGAAATACCTTGCTCTAAAACCAAAACGGAGCTATCTAGCAGAATGGTTGTCAATGTGTGCATTCAACTTCCAGAGATAAACTGATGTGTGTTTGCAGCAGTTCAGAAACCCTTTCTTTGGAGAGTTCAGAAACAGTCATTGCCAGCACTTCTGACCCATATAATATTTAGCAGTAAGAATGCGTTTCAAACACAGAAGACCCGCTTCGTACAAACTCATCTGCTGTGTTTTGGTTCCTTTTAGGAAGTTGCATCTATGTTTAGATTCAGCGAGGAAGAAACACGTTTCTTCTAAAAGCTGCGTTTGGATATTCCAGAGTAGATGGGAGAACAGGCTGTAAAGAGAAATACCTTACTCTAAAACCAAAACGGATCTATCTAGCAGAATGGTTGTCAATGTGTGCATTCAACTTCCAGAGTTAAACAGATATGTGTTTGCAGCAGTTCAGAAACCCTTTCTTTGGAGCATGCAGAAACAGTCATTTCCAGCCCTAGAGACGCATATAACAGTTAGCAGTAAGAATGCGTTTCAAACACAGAAGACCCACTTCGTACAAACTCATCTGCTGTGTGTTGGTTCCTTTTAGGAAGTTGCATATATGTTTAGATTCAGCGAGGAAGAAACACGTTTCTTCTAAAAGCTGCATTTGGACATTTCTGAGTGGATGGGAGAACAGTCTGTAAAGAGAAATACCTTGCTCTAAAACCAAAACGGAGCTATCTAGCAGAATGAGTGTCAATGTGTGCATTCAACTTCCAGACTTAAACTGATGTGTGTTTGCAGCAGTTCAGAAACCCTTTCTTTGGAGAATGCAGAAACAGACATTTCCAGCCCGAGAGATGCATATAAGAGTTAGCTGTAAGAATGCGTTTTAAACACAGAACACCAGCTTCGTACAAACTCATCTCTTGTGTGTTGGTTCCTTTTAGGAAGTTGCATCTATGTTTAGATTCAGCGAGGTAGAAACACGTTTCTTTTAAAAGCTGCGTTTGGACATTCCAGAGTGGATGGGAGAACAGGCTGTAAAGAGAAATACCTTGCTCTAAAACCAAAACGGAGCTATCTAGCAGAATGGTTGTCAAAGTGTGCATTCAACTTCCAGAGTTAAAGTGATGTGTGTTTGCAGCAGTTCAGAAACCCTTTCTTTGGAGAATGCAGAAACAGTCATTTCCAGCCCTAGTGAGGCATATAACAGTTAGCAGTAAGAATGCGTTTCAAACACAGAAGACCCGCTTCGTACAAACTCATCTCTTGTGTCTTGGTTCCTTTTAGGAAGTTGCATCTATGTTTAGATTCAGTGAGGTAGAAACACGTTTCTTCTAAAAGCTGCATTTGGACTTTCCAGAGTGGATGGGAGAACAGGCTGTAAAGAGAAATACCTTGCTCTAAAACCAAAACGGATCTATCTAGCAGAATGGTTGTCAATGTGTGCATTCAACTTCCAGAGTTAAACAGATATGTGTTTGCAGCAGTTCAGAAACCCTTTCTTTGGAGAATGCAGAAACAGTCATTTCCAGCCCTAGAGACGCATATAACAGTTAGCAGTAAGAATGCGTTTCAAACACAGAAGACCCGCTTCGTACAAACTCATCTGCTGTGTGTTGGTTCCTTTTAGGAAGTTGCATATATGTTTAGATTCAGCGAGGAAGAAACACGTTTCTTCTAAAAGCTGCATTTGGACATTTCTGAGTGGATGGGAGAACAGTCTGTAAAGAGAAATACCTTGCTCTAAAACCAAAACGGAGCTATCTAGCAGAATGAGTGTCAATGTGTGCATTCAACTTCCAGACTTAAACTGATGTGTGCTTGCAGCAGTTCAGAAACCCTTTCTTTGGAGAATGCAGAAACAGTCATTTCCAGCCCGAGAGATGCATATAAGAGTTAGCTGTAAGAATGCGTTTTAAACACAGAACACCAGCTTCGTACAAACTCATCTCTTGTGTGTTGGTTCCTTTTAGGAAGTTGCATCTATGTTTAGATTCAGCGAGGTAGAAACACGTTTCTTTTAAAAGCTGCGTTTGGACATTCCAGAGTGGATGGGAGAACAGGCTGTAAAGAGAAATACCTTGCTTTAAAACCAAAACGGAGCTATCTAGCAGAATGGTTGTCAATGTGTGCATTCAACTTCCAGAGTTAAAGTGATGTGTGTTTGCAGCAGTTCAGAAACCCTTTCTTTGGAGAATGCAGAAACAGTCATTTCCAGCCCTAGTGAGGCATATAACAGTTAGCAGTAAGAATGCGTTTCAAACACAGAAGACCCGCTTCGTACAAACTCATCTCTTGTGTCTTGGTTCCTTTTAGGAAGTTGCATCTATGATTAGATTCAGCGAGGTAGAAACACGTTTCTTCTAAAAGCTGCATTTGGACATTCCAGAGTGGATGGGAGAACAGGCTGTAAAGAGAAATACGTTGCTCTAAAACCAAAACGGAGCTATCTAGCAGAATGGTTGTCAATGTGTGCATTCAACTTCCAGAGATAAACTGATGTGTGTTTTCAGCAGTTCAGAAACCCTTTATTTGGAGAATGCAGAAACAGTCATTTCAAGCACTAGTGACGGATATAACAGTTAGCAGTAAGAATGCGTTTCAAACACAGAAGACCCGCTTCGTACAAACTCATCTGCTGTGTGTTGGTTCCTTTTAGGAAGTTGCATCTATGTTTAGATTCAGCGAGGTAGAAACTCGTTTCTTCTAAACGCTGCGTTTGGACATTCCAGAATGGATGGGAGAACAGGCTGTAAAGAGAAATACCTTGCTCTAAAACCAAAACGGAGCTATCTAGCAGAATGGTTGTCAATGTGTGTATTCAACTTCCAGAGTTAAACGGATGTGTGTTTGCAGCAGTTCAGAACCCTTTCTTTGGAGAATGCAGAAACAGTCATTTCCAGCCCTAGAGACGCATATAAGAGTTAGCAGTAAGAATGCGTTTCAAACACAGAAGACCCGTTTCGTACAAATTGATCTGCTGTGTGTTGGTTCCTTTTAGGAAGTTGCATATATGTTTAGATTCAGCGAGGTAGAAACACGTTTCTTCTAAAAGCTGCATTTGGACATTCCAGATTGGATGGGAGAACAGGCTGTAAAGAGAAATACCTTGCTCTAAAACCAAAACGGAGCTATCTAGCAGAATGGTTGTCAATGTGTGCATTCAACTTCCAGAGTTAAACTGATGTGTGTTTGCAGCAGTTCAGAAACCCTTTCTTTGGAGAGTTCAGAAACAGTCATTGCCAGCACTTCTGACGCATATAATATTTAGCAGTAAGAATGCGTTTCAAACACAGAAGACCCGCTTCGTACAAACTCATCTGCTGTGTTTTGGTTCCTTTTAGGAAGTTGCATCTATGTTTAGATTCAGCGAGGAAGAAACACGTTTCTTCTAAAAGCTGCGTTTGGATATTCCAGAGTAGATGGGAGAACAGGCTGTAAAGAGAAATACCTTACTCTAAAACCAAAACGGATCTATCTAGCAGAATGGTTGTCAATGTGTGCATTCAACTTCCAGAGTTAAACAGATATGTGTTTGCAGCAGTTCAGAAACCCTTTCTTTGGAGCATGCAGAAACAGTCATTTCCAGCCCTAGAGACGCATATAACAGTTAGCAGTAAGAATGCGTTTCAAACACAGAAGACCCGCTTCGTACAAACTCATCTGCTGTGTGTTGGTTCCTTTAAGGAAGTTGCATATATGTTTAGATTCAGCGAGGAAGAAACACGTTTCTTCTAAAAGCTGCATTTGGACATTTCTGAGTGGATGGGAGAACAGTCTGTAAAGAGAAATACCTTGCTCTAAAACCAAAACGGAGCTATCTAGCAGAATGAGTGTCAATGTGTGCATTCAACTTCCAGACTTAAACTGATGTGTGCTGGCAGCAGTTCAGAAACCCTTTCTTTGGAGAATGCAGAAACAGTCATTTCCAGCCCGAGAGATGCATATAAGTGTTAGCTGTAAGAATGCGTTTTAAACACAGAACACCAGCTTCGTACAAACTCATCTCTTGTGTGTTGGTTCCTTTTAGGAAGTTGCATCTATGTTTAGATTCAGCGAGGTAGAAACACGTTTCTTTTAAAAGCTGCGTTTGGACATTCCAGAGTGGATGGGAGAACAGGCTGTAAAGAGAAATACCTTGCACTAAAACCAAAACGGAGCTATCTAGCAGAATGGTTGTCAATGTGTGCATTCAACTTCCAGAGTTAAAGTGATGTGTGTTTGCAGCAGTTCAGAAACCCTTTCTTTGGAGAATGCAGAAACAGTCATTTCCAGCCCTAGTGAGGCATATAACAGTTAGCAGTAAGAATGCGTTTCAAACACAGAAAACCCGCTTCGTACAAACTCATCTCTTGTGTCTTGGTTCCTTTTAGGAAGTTGCATCTATGTTTAGATTCAGCGAGGTAGAAACACGTTTCTTCTAAAAGCTGCATTTGGACATTCCAGAGTGGATGGGAGAACAGGCTGTAAAGAGAAATACGTTGCTCTAAAACCAAAACGGAGCTCTCTACCAGAATGGTTGTCAATGTGTGCATTCAACTTCCAGAGATAAACTGATGTGTGTTTTCAGCAGTTCAGAAACCCTTTATTTGGAGAATGCAGAAACAGTCATTTCAAGCACTAGTGACGGATATAACAGTTAGCAGTAAGAATGCGTTTCAAACACAGAAGACCCGCTTCGTACAAACTCATCTGCTGTGTGTTGGTTCCTTTTAGGAAGTTGCATCTATGTTTAGATTCAGCGAGGTAGAAACTCGTTTCTTCTAAACGCTGCGTTTGGACATTCCAGAATGGATGGGAGAACAGGCTGTAAAGAGAAATACCTTGCTCTAAAACCAAAACGGAGCTATCTAGCAGAATGGTTGTCAATGTGTGTATTCAACTTCCAGAGTTAAACGGATGTGTGTTTGCAGCAGTTCAGAACCCTTTCTTTGGAGAATGCAGAAACAGTCATTTCCAGCCCTAGAGACGCATATAAGAGTTAGCAGTAAGAATGCGTTTCCAACACAGAAGACCCACATCGTACAAACTGATCTGCTATATGTTGGTTCCTTTTAGGAAGTTGCATCTATGTTTAGATTCAGTGAGGTAGAAACACGTTTCTTCTAAATGCTGCGTTTGGACATTCCAGAGTGGATGGGAGAACAGGCTGTAATGAGAAATACCTTGCTCTAAAACCAGAACGGAGCTATCTAGCAGAATGGTTGTCAATGTGTGCATTCAACTTCCAGAGTTAAACTGATATGTGTTCGCAGCAGTTCAGAAACCCTTTCTTTGGAGAATGCAGAAACAGTCATTTCCAGCCCGAGAGATGCATATAACAGTTAGCTGTAAGAATGCGTTTTAAACACAGAATACCAGCATCGTACAAACTCATCTCTTGTGTGTTGGTTCCTTTTAGGAAGTTGCATCTATATTTAGATTCAGCGAGGTTGAAACACGTTTCTTTTAAAAGCTGCGTTTGGACATTCCAGAGTGGATGGGAGAACAGGCTGTAAAGAGAAATACCTTGCTCTAAAACCAAAACGGAGCTATCTAGCAGAATGGTTGTCAATGTGTGCATTCAACGTCCAGAGTTAAACTGATGTGTGTTTGCAGCGGTTCAGAAACCCTTTCTTTGGAGAATGCAGAAACAGTCATTTCCAGCCCTAGAGACGCATATAACAGTTAGCAGTAAGAATGCGTTTCAAACACAGAAGACCCGCTTCGTACAAACTCATCTGCTGTGTCTTGGTTCCTTTTAGGAAGTTGCATCTATGTTTAGATTCAGCGAGGTAGAAACACGTTTCTTTTAAAAGCTGCGTTTGGACATTCCAGAGTGGATGGGAGAACAGGCTGTAAAGAGAAATACCTTGCTCTAAAACCAAAACGGAGCTATCTAGCAGAATGGTTGTCAATGTGTGCATTCAACTTCCAGAGTTAAAGTGATGTGTATTTGCAGCAGTTCAGAAACCCTTTCTTTGGAGAATGCAGAAACAGTCATTTCCAGCCCTAGTGAGGCATATAACAGTTAGCAGTAAGAATGCGTTTCAAACACAGAAGACCCGCTTCGTAGAAACTCATCTCTTGTGTGTTGGTTCCTTTTAGGAAGTTGCATCTATGTTTAGATTCAGCGAGGTAGAAACACGTTTCTTCTAAAAGCTGCATTTGGACATTCCAGAGTGGATGGGAGAACAGGCTGTAAAGAGAAATACGTTGCTCTAAAACCAAAACGGAGCTATCTAGCAGAATGGTTGTCAATGTGTGCATTCAACTTCCAGAGATAAACTGATGTGTGTTTTCAGCAGTTCAGAAACCCTTTATTTGGAGAATGCAGAAACAGTCATTTCAAGCACTAGTGACGGATATAACAGTTAGCAGTAAGAATGCGTTTCAAACACAGAAGACCCGCTTCGTACAAACTCATCTGCTGTGTGTTGGTTCCTTTTAGGAAGTTGCATCTATGTTTAGATTCAGCGAGGTAGAAACTCATTTCTTCTAAACGCTGCGTTTGGACATTCCAGAATGGATGGGAGAACAGGCTGTAAAGAGAAATACCTTGCTCTAAAACCAAAACGGAGCTATCTAGCAGAATGGTTGTCAATGTGTGTATTCAACTTCCAGAGTTAAACGGATGTGTGTTTGCAACAGTTCAGAACCCTTTCTTTGGAGAATGCAGAAACAGTCATTTCCAGCCCTAGAGACGCATATAAGAGTTAGCAGTAAGAATGCGTTTCCAACACAGAAGACCCACATCGTACAAACTGATCTGCTATATGTTGGTTCCTTTTAGGAAGTTGCATCTATGTTTAGATTCAGTGAGGTAGAAACACGTTTCTTCTAAATGCTGCGTTTGGACATTCCAGAGTGGATGGGAGAACAGGCTGTAATGAGAAATACCTTGCTCTAAAACCAGAACGGAGCTATCTAGCAGAATGGTTGTCAATGTGTGCATTCAACTTCCAGAGTTAAACTGATATGTGTTCGCAGCAGTTCAGAAACCCTTTCTTTGGAGAATGCAGAAACAGTCATTTCCAGCCCGAGAGATGCATATAACAGTTAGCTGTAAGAATGCGTTTTAAACACAGAATACCAGCTTCGTACAAACTCATCTCTTGTGTGTTGGTTCCTTTTAGGAAGTTGCATCTATATTTAGATTCAGCGAGGTTGAAACACGTTTCTTTTAAAAGCTGCGTTTGGACATTCCAGAGTGGATGGGAGAACAGGCTGTAAAGAGAAATACCTTGCTCTAAAACCAAAACGGAGCTATCAAGCAGAATGGTTGTCAGTGTGTGCATTCAAATTGCAGAGTTAAACTGATGTGTGTTTGCAGCAGTTCAGAAACCCTTTCTTTGGAGAATGCAGAAACAGTCATTTCCAGCCCTAGAGACGCATGTAAGAGTTAGCAGTAAGAATGCGTTTCAAACACAGAAGACCCGCTTCGTACAAACTCATCTGCTGTGTGTTGGTTCCTTTTAGGAAGTTGCATCTATGTTTAGATTCAGCGAGGTAGAAACACGTTTCTTCTAAAAGCTGCGTTTGGACATTCCAGAGTGGATGGGAGAACAGGCTGTAAAGAGAAATACCTTGCTCTAAAACCAAAACGGAGTTATCTAGCCGAATGGTTGTCAAAGTGTGCTTTCAACTTCCAGAGTTAAAGTGATGTGTGTTTGCAGCGGTTCAGAAACCCTTTCTTTGGAGAATGCAGAAAGTCATTTCCAGCCCTAGAGACGCATGTAAGAGTTAGCAGTAAGAATGCGTTTCAAACAGAGAAGACCCGCTTTGTACAAACTCATCTCTTGTGTGTTGGTTCCTTTTAGGAAGTTGCATCTATGTTTAGATTCAGCGAGGTAGAAACACGTTTCTTCAAAAAGCTGCATTTGGACATTCCAGAGTGGATGGGAGAAAAGGCTGTAAAGAGAAATACCTTGCTCTAAAACCAAAACGGAGCTATCTAGCAGAATGGTTGTCAATGTGTGCATTCAACTTCCAGAGTTAAACTGATGTGCGTTTGCAGCGGTTCAGAAACCCTTTCTTTGGAGAATGCAGAAACAGTCATTTCCAGCCCTAGAGACGCATATAAGAGTTAGCAGTAAGAATGCGTTTCAAACACAGAAGACCCGCTTCATACAAACTGATATGCTGTGTGTTGGTTCCTTTTAGGAAGTTGCATCTATGTTTAGATTCAGCGAGGTAGAAACACGTTTCTTCTAAAAGCTGCATTTGGACATTCCAGAGTGGATGGGAGAACAGGCTGTAAAGAGAAATACCTTGCTCTAAAACCAAAACGGAGCTATCTAGCAGAATGGTTGTCAATGTGTGCATTCAACTTCCAGAGATAAACTGATGTGTGTTTTCAGCTGTTCAGAAACCCTTTATTTGGAGAATGCAGAAACAGTCATTTCCAGCACTAGTGACGGATATAACAGTTAGCAGTAAGAATGCGTTTCAAACACAGAAGACCCGCTTCGTACAAACTCATCTGCTGTGTGTTGGTTCCTTTTAGGAAGTTGCATCTATGTTTAGATTCAGCGAGGTACAAACATGTTTCTTCTAAACGCTGCGTTTGGACATTCCAGAATGGATGGGAGAACAGGCTGTAAAGAGAAATACCTTGCTCTAAAACCAAAACGGAGCTATCTAGCAGAATGGTTGTCAATGTGTGTATTCAACTTCCAGAGTTAAACGGATGTGTGTTTGCAGCAGTTCAGAACCCTTTCTTTGGAGAATGCAGAAACAGTCATTTCCAGCCCTAGAGACGCATATAAGAGTTAGCAGTAAGAATGCGTTTCAAACACAGAAGACCCACATCGTACAAACTGATCTGCTATATGTTGGTTCCTTTTAGGAAGTTGCATCTATGTTTAGATTCAGTGAGGTAGAAACACGTTTCTTCTAAAAGCTGCGTTTGGACATTCCTGAGTGGATGGGAGAACAGGCTGTAATGAGAAATACCTTGCTCTAAAACCAAAACGGAGCTATCTAGCAGAATGGTTGTCAATGTGTGCATTCAACTTCCAGAGTTATACTGATGTGCGTTTGCAGCAGTTCAGAAACCCTTTCTTTGGAGAATGCAAAAACAGTCATTTCCAGCCCTAGAGACGCATGTAAGAGTTAGCAGTAAGAATGCGTTTCAAACACAGAAGACACGCTTCGTACAAATTGATCTGCTGTGTGTTGGTTCCTTTTAGGAAGTTGCATCTATGTTTAGAATCAGCGAGGTAGAAACACGTTTCTTCTAAAAGCTGCGTTTGGACATTCCAGAGTGGATGGGAGAACATGCTGTAAAGAGAAATACCTTGCTCTAAAACCAAAACGGAGCTATCTAGCAGAATGGTTGTCAATGTGTGCATTCAACTTCCAGAGTTAAACGGATGTGTGTTTGCAGCGGTTCAGAAACCCTTTCTTTGGAGAATGCAGAAACAGTCATTTCCAGCCCTAGAGACGCATATAAGAGTTAGCAGTAAGAATGCGTTTCAAACACAGAAGATCCGCTTCGTACAAACTGATCTGCTGTGTGTTGGTTCCTTTTAGGAAGTTGCATCTATGTTTAGATTCAGCGAGGTAGAAACACGTGTCTTCTAAAAGCT
This sequence comes from Saimiri boliviensis, assembly GCF_048565385.1. Taxonomy (NCBI): domain Eukaryota; kingdom Metazoa; phylum Chordata; class Mammalia; order Primates; family Cebidae; genus Saimiri; species Saimiri boliviensis. The sequence continues at coordinate 89,070,103 of NC_133459.1, forward strand.
GCTTTTGGACATTCCAGAGTGGATGGGAGAAAAGGCTGTAAAGAGAAATACCTTGCTCTAAAACCAAAACGGAGCTATCTAGCATAATGGTTGTCAATGTGTTCCTTCAACTTGCAGAGTTAAACTGATGTGTGTTTGCAGCAGTTCAGAACCCTTTCTTTGGAGAATGCAGAAACAGTCATTTCCAGCCCTAGAAACGCATATTAGAGTTAGCAGTAAGAATGCGTTTCAAACACAGAAGACGCGCTTCGTAGAAACTCATCTCTTGTGTGTTGGTTCCTTTTAGGAAGTTGCATCTATGTTTAGATTCAGCGAGGTAGAAACACGTTTCTTCTAAAAGCTGCGTTTGGACATTCAAGAGTGGATGGGAGAAAAGGCTGTAAAGAGAAATACCTTGCTCTAAAACCAAAACGGAGCTATCTAGCAGAATGGTTGTCAATGTGTGCCTTCAACTTGCAGAGTTAAAGTGATGTGTGTTTGCAGCAGCTCAGAACCCTTTCTTTGGAGAATTCAGAAACAGTCATTGCCAGCCCTAGAGACACATATAAGAGTTAGCAGTAAGAATGCGTTTCAAACACAGAAGACCCGCTTCGTACAAACTCATCTGCTAAGTGTTGGTTCCTTTTAGGAAGTTGCATCTATGTTTAGATTCAGTGAGGTAGAAACACGTTTCTTCTAAAAGCTGCGTTTGGACTTTCCAGAGTGGACGGGAGAACAGGCTGTAAAGAGAAATACCTTGCTCTAAAACCAAAACGGAGCTATCTAGCAGAATGGTTGTCAATGTGTGCATTCAACTTCCAGAGTTAAACTGATGTGTGTTTGCAGCGGTTCAGAAACCCTTTCTTTGGAGAATGCAGAAAGTCATTTCCAGCCCTAGAGACGCATATACGTGTTAGCAGTAAGAATGCGTTTCAAACAGAGAAGACCCGCATCGTACAAACTGATCTGCTGTGTGTTCGTTCCTTTTAGGAAGTTGCATCTATGTTTAGATTCAGCGAGGTAGAAACACGTTTCTTCTAAAAGCTGCATTTGGACATTCCAGAGTGGATGGGAGAAAAGGCTGTAAAGAGAAATACCTTGCTCTAAAACAAAAACAAAGCTATCTAGAAGAATGGTTGTCAATGCGTGCATTCAACTTGCAGAGTTAAACTGATGTGTGTTTGTAGCAGTTCAGAAACCCTTTCTTTGGAGAGTTCAGAAACAGTCATTGCCTGCACTTCTGACGCATATAATATTTAGCAGTAAGAATGCGTTTCAAACACAAAAGACCCGCTTCGTACAAACTGATATGCTGTGTGTTGGTTCCTTTTAGGAAGTTGCATCTATATTTAGATTCAGCGAGGTTGTAACACGTTTCTTTTAAAAGCTGCGTTTGGACATTCCAGAGTGGATGGGAGAACAGGCTGTAAAGAGAAATACCTTGCTCTAAAACCAAAACGGAGCTATCTAGCAGAATGGTTGTCAATGTGTGCATTCAACGTCCAGAGTTAAACTGATGTGTGTTTGCAGCGGTTCAGAAACTTTTTCTTTGGAGAATGCAGAAACAGTCATTTCCAGCCCGAGAGATGCATATAAGAGTTAGCTGTAAGAATGCGTTTTAAACACAGAATACCAGCTTCGTACAAACTCATCTCTTGTGTGTTGGTTCCTTTTAGGAAGTTGCATCTATATTTAGATTCAGCGAGGTTGAAACACGTTTCTTTTAAAAGCTGCGTTTGGACATTCCAGAGTGGATGGGAGAACAGGCTGTAAAGAGAAATACCTTGCTCTAAAACCAAAACGGAGCTATCTAGCAGAATGGTTGTCAATGTGTGCATTCAACGTCCAGAGTTAAACTGATGTGTGTTTGCAGCGGTTCAGAAACCCTTACTTTGGAGAATGCAGAAACAGTCATTTCCAGCCCTAGAGACGCATATAACAGTTAGCAGTAAGAATGCGTTTCAAACACAAAAGACCCGCTTCGTACAAACTGATCTGCTGTGTGTTAGTTCCTTTTAGGAAGTTGCATCTATGTTTAGATTCAGCGAGGTAGATACACGTTTCTTCTAAAAGCTGCGTTTGGACATTCCAGAGTGGATGGGAGAACAGGCTGTAAAGAGAAATACCTTGCTCTAAAACCAAAACGGAGCTATCAAGCAGAATGGTTGTCAGTGTGTGCATTCAAATTGCAGAGTTAAACTGATGTGTGTTTGCAGCAGTTCAGAAACCCTTTCTTTGGAGAATGCAGAAACAGTCATTTCCAGCCCTAGAGATGCATGTAAGAGTTAGCAGTAAGAATGCGTTTCAAACACAGAAGACCCGCTTCGTACAAACTCATCTGCTGTGTGTTGGTTCCTTTTAGGAAGTTGCATCTATATTTAGATTCAGCGAGGTTGTAACACGTTTCTTTTAAAAGCTGCGTTTGGACATTCCAGAGTGGATGGGAGAACAGGCTGTAAAGAGAAATACCTTGCTCTAAAACCAAAACGGAGCTATCTAGCAGAATGGTTGTCAATGTGTGCATTCAACGTCCAGAGTTAAACTGATGTGTGTTTGCAGCGGTTCAGAAACTTTTTCTTTGGAGAATGCAGAAACAGTCATTTCCAGCCCGAGAGATGCATATAAGAGTTAGCTGTAAGAATGCGTTTTAAACACAGAATACCAGCTTCGTACAAACTCATCTCTTGTGTGTTGGTTCCTTTTAGGAAGTTGCATCTATATTTAGATTCAGCGAGGTTGAAACACGTTTCTTTTAAAAGCTGCGTTTGGACATTCCAGAGTGGATGGGAGAACAGGCTGTAAAGAGAAATACCTTGCTCTAAAACCAAAACGGAGCTATCTAGCAGAATGGTTGTCAATGTGTGCATTCAACGTCCAGAGTTAAACTGATGTGTGTTTGCAGCGGTTCAGAAACCCTTACTTTGGAGAATGCAGAAACAGTCATTTCCAGCCCTAGAGACGCATATAAGAGTTAGCAGTAAGAATGCGTTTCAAACACAAAAGACCCGCTTCGTACAAACTGATATGCTGTGTGTTAGTTCCTTTTAGGAAGTTGCATCTATGTTTAGATTCAGCGAGGTAGAAACACGTTTCTTCTAAAAGCTGCATTTGGACATTCCAGAGTGGATGGGAGAACAGGCTGTAAAGAGAAATACCTTGCTCTAAAACCAAAACGGAGCTATCTAGCAGAATGGTTGTCAATGTGTGCATTCAACTTCCAGAGATAAACTGATGTGTGTTTTCAGCTGTTCAGAAACCCTTTATTTGGAGAATGCAGAAACAGTCATTTCCAGCACTAGTGACGGATATAACAGTTAGCAGTAAGAATGCGTTTCAAACACAGAAGACCCGCTTCGTACAAACTCATCTGCTGTGTGTTAGTTCCTTTTAGGAAGTTGCATCTATGTTTAGATTCAGCGAGGTACAAACATGTTTCTTCTAAACGCTGCGTTTGGACATTCCAGAATGGATGGGAGAACAGGCTGTAAAGAGAAATACCTTGCTCTAAAACCAAAACGGAGCTATCTAGCAGAATGGTTGTCAATGTGTGTATTCAACTTCCAGAGTTAAACGGATGTGTGTTTGCAGCAGTTCAGAACCCTTTCTTTGGAGAATGCAGAAACAGTCATTTCCAGCCCTAGAGACGCATATAAGAGTTAGCAGTAAGAATGCGTTTCAAACACAGAAGACCCACATCGTACAAACTGATCTGCTATATGTTGGTTCCTTTTAGGAAGTTGCATCTATGTTTAGATTCAGTGAGGTAGAAACACGTTTCTTCTAAAAGCTGCGTTTGGACATTCCTGAGTGGATGGGAGAACAGGCTGTAATGAGAAATACCTTGCTCTAAAACCAGAACGGAGCTATATAGCAGAATGGTTGTCAATGTGTGCATTCAACTTCCAGAGTTATACAGATGTGCGTTTGCAGCAGTTCAGAAACCCTTTCTTTGGAGAATGCAAAAACAGTCATTTCCAGCCCTAGAGACGCATGTAAGAGTTAGCAGTAAGAATGCGTTTCAAACACAGAAGACACGCTTCGTACAAATTGATCTGCTGTGTGTTGGTTCCTTTTAGGAAGTTGCATCTATGTTTAGAATCAGCGAGGTAGAAACACGTTTCTTCTAAAAGCTGCGTTTGGACATTCCAGAGTGGATGGGAGAACATGCTGTAAAGAGAAATACCTTGCTCTAAAACCAAAACGGAGCTATCTAGCAGAATGGTTGTCAATGTGTGCATTCAACTTCCAGAGTGAAACCGATGTGCGTTTGCAGCGGTTCAGAAACCCTTTCTTTGGAGAATGCAGAAACAGTCATTTCCAGCCCTAGAGACGCCTATAAGAGTTAGCAGTAAGAATGCGTTTCAAACACCGAAGACCTGCTTCGTACTAACTCATCTGCTGTGTGTTGGTTCCTTTTAGGAAGTTGCATATATGTTTAGATTCAGCGAGGTAGAAACACGTTTCTTCTAAAAGCTGCATTTGGACATTCCAGATTGGATGGGAGAACAGGCTGTAAAGAGAAATACCTTGCTCTAAAACCAAAACGGAGCTATCTAGCAGAATGGTTGTCAATGTGTGCATTCAACTTCCAGAGGTAAACTGATGTGTGTTTGCAGCAGTTCAGAAACCCTTTCTTTGGAGAGTTCAGAAACAGTCATTGCCAGCACTTCTGACGCATATAATATTTAGCAGTAAGAATGCGTTTCAAACACAGAAGACCAGCTTCGTACAAACTCATCTGCTGTGTGTTGGTTCCTTTTAGGAAGTTGCATCTATGTTTAGATTCAGCGACGTAGAAACACGTTTCTTCTAAAAGCTGCGTTTGGATATTCCAGAGTAGATGGGAGAACAGGCTGTAAAGAGAAATACCTTACTCTAAAACCAAAACGGATCTATCTAGCAGAATGGTTGTCAATGTGTTCATTCAACTTCCAGAGTTAAACAGATATGTGTTTGCAGCAGTTCAGAAACCCTTTCTTTGGAGCATGCAGAAACAGTCATTTCCAGCCCTAGAGACGCATATAACAGTTAGCAGTAAGAATGCGTTTCAAACACAGAAGACCCGCTTCGTACAAACTCATCTGCTGTGTGTTGGTTCCTTTTAGGAAGTTGCATATATGTTTAGATTCAGCGAGGAAGAAACACGTTTCTTCTAAAAGCTGCATTTGGACATTTCTGAGTGGATGGGAGAACAGTCTGTAAAGAGAAATACCTTGCTCTAAAACCAAAACGGAGCTATCTAGCAGAATGAGTGTCAATGTGTGCATTCAACTTCCAGACTTAAACTGATGTGTGTTTGCAGCAGTTCAGAAACCCTTTCTTTGGAGAATGCAGAAACAGTCATTTCCAGCCCGAGAGATGCATATAAGAGTTAGCTGTAAGAATGCGTTTTAAACACAGAATACCAGCTTCGTACAAACTCACCTCAAGTGTGTTGGTTCCTTTTAGGAATTTGCATCTATATTTAGATTCAGCGAGGTTGAAACACGTTTCTTTTAATAGCTGCGTTTGGACTTTCCAGAGTGGACGGGAGAACAGGCTGTAAAGAGAAATACCTTGCTCTAAAACCAAAACGGAGCTATCTAGCAGAATGGTTGTCAATGTGTGTATTCAACTTCCAGAGTTAAACGGATGTGTGTTTGCAACAGTTCAGAACCCTTTCTTTGGAGAATGCAGAAACAGTCATTTCCAGCCCTAGAGACGCATATAAGAGTTAGCAGTAAGAATGCGTTTCCAACACAGAAGACCCACATCGTACAAACTGATCTGCTATATGTTGGTTCCTTTTAGGAAGTTGCATCTATATTTAGATTCAGCGAGGTTGAAACACGTTTCTTTTAAAAGCTGCGTTTGGACATTCCAGAGTGGATGGGAGAACAGGCTGTAAAGAGAAATATCTTGCTCTAAAACCAAAACGGAGCTATCAAGCAGAATGGTTGTCAGTGTGTGCATTCAAATTGCAGAGTTAAACTGATGTGTGTTTGCAGCAGTTCAGAAACCCTTTCTTTGGAGAATGCAGAAACAGTCATTTCCAGCCCTAGAGACGCATGTAAGAGTTAGCAGTAAGAATGCGTTTCAAACACAGAAGACCCGCTTCGTACAAACTCATCTGCTGTGTGTTGGTTCCTTTTAGGAAGTTGCATCTATGTTTAGATTCAGCGAGGTAGAAACACGTTTCTTCTAAAAGCTGCGTTTGGACATTCCAGAGTGGATGGGAGAACAGGCTGTAAAGAGAAATACCTTGCTCTAAAACCAAAACGGAGTTATCTAGCAGAATGGTTGTCAAAGTGTGCTTTCAACTTCCAGAGTTAAAGTGATGTGTGTTTGCAGCGGTTCAGAAACCCTTTCTTTGGAGAATGCAGAAAGTCATTTCCAGCCCTAGAGACGCATGTAAGAGTTAGCATTAAGAATGCGTTTCAAACAGAGAAGACCCGCTTTGTACAAACTCATCTCTTGTGTGTTGGTTCCTTTTAGGAAGTTGCATCTATGTTTAGATTCAGCGAGGTAGAAACACGTTTCTTCAAAAAGCTGCATTTGGACATTCCAGAGTGGATGGGAGAAAAGGCTGTAAAGAGAAATACCTTGCTCTAAAACCAAAACGGAGCTATCTAGCAGAGTGGTTGTCAATGTGTGCATTCAACTTCCAGAGTTAAACTGATGTGCGTTTGCAGCGGTTCAGAAACCCTTTCTTTGGAGAATGCAGAAACAGTCATTTCCAGCCCTAGAGACGCATATAAGAGTTAGCAGTAAGAATGCGTTTCAAACACAGAAGACCCGCTTCATACAAACTGATATGCTGTGTGTTGGTTCCTTTTAGGAAGTTGCATCTATGTTTAGATTCAGCGAGGTAGAAACACGTTTCTTCTAAAAGCTGCATTTGGACATTCCAGAGTGGATGGGAGAACAGGCTGTAAAGAGAAATACCTTGCTCTAAAACCAAAACGGAGCTATCTAGCAGAATGGTTGTCAATGTGTGCATTCAACTTCCAGAGATAAACTGATGTGTGTTTTCAGCAGTTCAGAAACCCTTTATTTGGAGAATGCAGAAACAGTCATTTCCAGCACTAGTGACGGATATAACAGTTAGCAGTAAGAATGCGTTTCAAACACAGAAGACCCGCTTCGTACAAACTCATCTGCTGTGTGTTGGTTCCTTTTAGGAAGTTGCATCTATGTTTAGATTCAGCGAGGTACAAACATGTTTCTTCTAAACGCTGCGTTTGGACATTCCAGAATGGATGGGAGAACAGGCTGTAAAGAGAAATACCTTGCTATAAAACCAAAACGGAGCTATCTAGCAGAATGGTTGTCAATGTGTGTATTCAACTTCCAGAGTTAAACGGATGTGTGTTTGCAGCAGTTCAGAACCCTTTCTTTGGAGAATGCAGAAACAGTCATTTCCAGCCCTAGAGACGCATATAAGAGTTAGCAGTAAGAATGTGTTTCAAACACAGAAGACCCACATCGTACAAACTGATCTGCTATATGTTGGTTCCTTTTAGGAAGTTGCATCTATGTTTAGATTCAGTGAGGTAGAAACACGTTTCTTCTAAAAGCTGCGTTTGGACATTCCTGAGTGGATGGGAGAACAGGCTGTAATGAGAAATACCTTGCTCTAAAACCAGAACGGAGCTATCTAGCAGAATGGTTGTCAATGTGTGCATTCAACTTCCAGAGTTATACTCATGTGTGTTTGCAGCAGTTCAGAAACCCTTTCTTTGGAGAATGCAAAAACAGTCATTTCCAGCCCTAGAGACGCATGTAAGAGTTAGCAGTAAGAATGCGTTTCAAACACAGAAGACACGCTTCGTACAAATTGATCTGCTGTGTGTTGGTTCCTTTTAGGAAGTTGCATCTATGTTTAGAATCAGCGAGGTAGAAACACGTTTCTTCTAAAAGCTGCGTTTGGACTTTCCAGAGTGGACGGGAGAACAGGCTGTAAAGAGAAATACCTTGCTCTAAAACCAAAACGGAGCTATCTAGCAGAATGGTTGTCAATGTGTGCCTTCAACTTGCAGAGTTAAAGTGATGTGTGTTTGCAGCAGTTCAGAACCCTTTCTTTGGAGAATTCAGAAACAGTCATTGCCAGCCCTAGAGACACATATAAGAGTTAGCAGTAAGAATGCGTTTCAAACACAGAAGACCCGCTTCGTACAAACTCATCTGCTAAGTGTTGGTTCCTTTTAGGAAGTTGCATCTATGTTTAGATTCAGTGAGGTAGAAACACGTTTCTTCTAAAAGCTGCGTTTGGACTTTCCAGAGTGGACGGGAGAACAGGCTGTAAAGAGAAATACCTTGCTCTAAAACCAAAACGGAGCTTTCTAGCAGAATGGTTGTCAATGTGTGCATTCAACTTCCAGAGTTAAACTGATGTGTGTTTGCAGCGGTTCAGAAACCCTTTCTTTGGAGAATGCAGAAAGTCATTTCCAGCCCTAGAGACGCATATAAGTGTTAGCAGTAAGAATGCGTTTCAAACAGAGAAGACCCGCATCGTACAAACTGATCTGCTGTGTGTTCGTTCCTTTTAGGAAGTTGCATCTATGTTTAGATTCAGCGAGGTAGAAACACGTTTCTTCTAAAAGCTGCATTTGGACATTCCAGAGTGGATGGGAGAAAAGGCTGTAAAGAGAAATACCTTGCTCTAAAACCAAAACGGAGCTATCTAGAAGAATGGTTGTCAATGCGTGCATTCAACTTGCAGAGTTAAACTGATGTGTGTTTGTAGCAGTTCAGAAACCCTTTCTTTGGAGAGTTCAGAAACAGTCATTGCCAGCACTTCTGACGCATATAATATTTAGCAGTAAGAATGCGTTTCAAACACAGAAGACCCGCTTCGTACAAACTCATCTGCTGTGTGTTGGTTCCTTTTAGGAAGTTGCATCTATGTTTAGATTCAGCGACGTAGAAACACGTTTCTTCTAAAAGCTGCGTTTGGATATTCCAGAGTAGATGGGAGAACAGGCTGTAAAGAGAAATACCTTACTCTAAAACCAAAACGGATCTATCTAGCAGAATGGTTGTCAATGTGTGCATTCAACCTCCAGAGTTAAACAGATATGTGTTTGCAGCGGTTCAGAAACCCTTTCTTTGGAGCATGCAGAAATAGTCATTTCCAGCCCTAGAGACGCATATAACAGTTAGCAGTAGGAATGCGTTTCAAACACAGAAGACCCGCTTCGTACAAACTCATCTGCTGTGTGTTGGTTCCTTTTAGGAAGTTGCATCTATATTTAGATTCAGCGAGGTTGTAACACGTTTCTTTTAAAAGCTGCGTTTGGACATTCCAGAGTGGATGGGAGAACAGGCTGTAAAGAGAAATACCTTGCTCTAAAACCAAAACGGAGCTATCTAGCAGAATGGTTGTCAATGTGTGCATTCAACGTCCAGAGTTAAACTGATGTGTGTTTGCAGCGGTTCAGAAACTTTTTCTTTGGAGAATGCAGAAACAGTCATTTCCAGCCCGAGAGATGCATATAAGAGTTAGCTGTAAGAATGCGTTTTAAACACAGAATACCAGCTTCGTACAAACTCATCTCTTGTGTGTTGGTTCCTTTTAGGAAGTTGCATCTATATTTAGATTCAGCGAGGTTGAAACACGTTTCTTTTAAAAGCTGCGTTTGGACATTCCAGAGTGGATGGGAGAACAGGCTGTAAAGAGAAATACCTTGCTCTAAAACCAAAACGGAGCTATCTAGCAGAATGGTTGTCAATGTGTGCATTCAACGTCCAGAGTTAAACTGATGTGTGTTTGCAGCGGTTCAGAAACCCTTACTTTGGAGAATGCAGAAACAGTCATTTCCAGCCCTAGAGACGCATATAACAGTTAGCAGTAAGAATGCGTTTCAAACACAAAAGACCCGCTTCGTACAAACTGATATGCTGTGTGTTAGTTCCTTTTAGGAAGTTGCATCTATGTTTAGATTCAGCGAGGTAGATACACGTTTCTTCTAAAAGCTGCGTTTGGACATTCCAGAGTGGATGGGAGAACAGGCTGTAAAGAGAAATACCTTGCTCTAAAACCAAAACGGAGCTATCAAGCAGAATGGTTGTCAGTGTGTGCATTCAAATTGCAGAGTTAAACTGATGTGTGTTTGCAGCAGTTCAGAAACCCTTTCTTTGGAGAATGCAGAAACAGTCATTTCCAGCCCTAGAGATGCATGTAAGAGTTAGCAGTAAGAATGCGTTTCAAACACAGAAGACCCGCTTCGTACAAACTCATCTGCTGTGTGTTGGTTCCTTTTAGGAAGTTGCATCTATGTTTAGATTCAGCGAGGTACAAACATGTTTCTTCTAAACGCTGCGTTTGGACATTCCAGAATGGATGGGAGAACAGGCTGTAAAGAGAAATACCTTGCTCTAAAACCAAAACGGAGCTATCTAGCAGAATGGTTGTCAATGTGTGTATTCAACTTCCAGAGTTAAACGGATGTGTGTTTGCAGCAGTTCAGAACCCTTTCTTTGGAGAATGCAGAAACAGTCATTTCCAGCCCTAGAGACGCATATAAGAGTTAGCAGTAAGAATGCGTTTCAAACACAGAAGACCCACATCGTACAAACTGATCTGCTATATGTTGGTTCCTTTTAGGAAGTTGCATCTATGTTTAGATTCAGTGAGGTAGAAACACGTTTCTTCTAAAAGCTGCGTTTGGACATTCCTGAGTGGATGGGAGAAAAGGCTGTAATGAGAAATACCTTGCTCTAAAACCAGAACGGAGCTATCTAGCAGAATGGTTGTCAATGTGTGCATTCAACTTCCAGAGTTATACTGATGTGTGTTTGCAGCAGTTCAGAAACCCTTTCTTTGGAGAATGCAAAAACAGTCATTTCCAGCCCTAGAGACGCATGTAAGAGTTAGCAGTAAGAATGCGTTTCAAACACAGAAGACACGCTTCGTACAAATTGATCTGCTGTGTGTTGGTTCCTTTTAGGAAGTTGCATCTATGTTTAGATTCAGCGAGGTAGAAACACGTTTCTTCTAAAAGCTGCATTTGGACATTCCAGAGTGGATGGGAGAAAAGGCTGTGAAGAGAAATACCTTGCTCTAAAACCAAAACGGAGCTATCTAGCAGAATGGTTTTCAATGTGTGCATTCAACTTCCAGAGTGAAACCGATGTGCGTTTGCAGCGGTTCAGAAACCCTTTCTTTGGAGAATGCAGAAACAGTCATTTCCAGCCCTAGAGACGCCTATAAGAGTTAGCAGTAAGAATGCGTTTCAAACACCGAAGACCTGCTTCGTACTAACTCATCTGCTGTGTGTTGGTTCCTTTTAGGAAGTTGCATATATGTTTAGATTCAGCGAGGTAGAAACACGTTTCTTCTAAAAGCTGCATTTGGACATTCCAGATTGGATGGGAGAACAGGCTGTAAAGAGAAATACCTTGCTCTAAAACCAAAACGGAGCTATCTAGCAGAATGGTTGTCAATGTGTGCATTCAACTTCCAGAGTTAAACTGATGTGTGTTTGCAGCAGTTCAGAAACCCTTTCTTTGGAGAGTTCAGAAACAGTCATTGCCAGCACTTCTGACGCTTATAATATTTAGCAGTAAGAATGCGTTTCAAACACAGAAGACCCGCTTCGTACAAACTCATCTGCTGTGTGTTGGTTCCTTTTAGGAAGTTGCATCTATGTTTAGATTCAGCGACGTAGAAACACGTTTCTTCTAAAAGCTGCGTTTGGATATTCCAGAGTAGATGGGAGAACAGGCTGTAAAGAGAAATACCTTACTCTAAAACCAAAACGGATCTATCTAGCAGAATGGTTGTCAATGTGTGCATTCAACTTCCAGAGTTAAACAGATATGTGTTTGCAGCAGTTCAGAAACCCTTTCTTTGGAGCATGCAGAAACAGTCATTTCCAGCCCTAGAGACGCATATAACAGTTAGCAGTAAGAATGCGTTTAAATCACAGAAGACCCGCTTCGTACAAACTCATCTGCTGTGTGTTGGTTCCTTTTAGGAAGTTGCATATATGTTTAGATTCAGCGAGGAAGAAACACGTTTCTTCGAAAAGCTGCATTTGGACATTTCTGAGTGGATGGGAGAACAGTCTGTAAAGAGAAATACCTTGCTCTAAAACCAAAACGGAGCTATCTAGCAGAATGAGTGTCAATGTGTGCATTCAACTTCCAGACTTAAACTGATGTGTGTTTGCAGCAGTTCAGAAACCCTTTCTTTGGAGAATGCAGAAACAGTCATTTCCAGCCCGAGAGATGCATATAAGAGTTAGCTGTAAGAATGCGTTTTAAACACAGAACACCAGCTTCGTACAAACTCATCTCAAGTGTGTTGGTTCCTTTTAGGAATTTGCATCTATATTTAGATTCAGCGAGGTTGAAACACGTTTCTTTTAATAGCTGCGTTTGGACTTTCCAGAGTGGACGGGAGAACAGGCTGTAAAGAGAAATACCTTGCTCTAAAACCAAAACGGAGCTATCTAGCAGAATGGTTGTCAATGTGTGCATTCAACTTCCAGAGTTAAACGGATGTGTGTTTGCAACAGTTCAGAACCCTTTCTTTGGAGAATGCAGAAACAGTCATTTCCAGCCCTAGAGACGCATATAAGAGTTAGCAGTAAGAATGCGTTTCCAACACAGAAGACCCACATCGTACAAACTGATCTGCTATATGTTGGTTCCTTTTAGGAAGTTGCATCTATGTTTAGATTCAGTGAGGTAGAAACACGTTTCTTCTAAATGCTGCGTTTGGACATTCCAGAGTGGATGGGAGAACAGGCTGTAATGAGAAATACCTTGCTCTAAAACCAGAACGGAGCTATCTAGCAGAATGGTTGTCAATGTGTGCATTCAACTTCCAGAGTTAAACTGATATGTGTTCGCAGCAGTTCAGAAACCCTTTCTTTGGAGAATGCAGAAACAGTCATTTCCAGCCCGAGAGATGCATATAACAGTTAGCTGTAAGAATGCGTTTTAAACACAGAATACCAGCTTCGTACAAACTCATCTCTTGTGTGTTGGTTCCTTTTAGGAAGTTGCATCTATATTTAGATTCAGCGAGGTTGAAACACGTTTCTTTTAAAAGCTGCGTTTGGACATTCCAGAGTGGATGGGAGAACAGGCTGTAAAGAGAAATACCTTGCTCTAAAACCAAAACGGAGCTATCAAGCAGAATGGTTGTCAGTGTGTGCATTCAAATTGCAGAGTTAAACTGATGTGTGTTTGCAGCAGTTCAGAAACCCTTTCTTTGGAGAATGCAGAAACAGTCATTTCCAGCCCTAGAGACGCATGTAAGAGTTAGCAGTAAGAATGCGTTTCAAACACAGAAGACCCGCTTCGTACAAACTCATCTGCTGTGTGTTGGTTCCTTTTAGGAAGGTGCATCTATGTTTAGATTCAGCGAGGTAGAAACACGTTTCTTCTAAAAGCTGCGTTTGGACATTCCAGAGTGGATGGGAGAACAGGCTGTAAAGAGAAATACCTTGCTCTAAAACCAAAACGGAGTTATCTAGCAGAATGGTTGTCAAAGTGTGCTTTCAACTTTTAGAGTTAAAGTGATGTGTGTTTGCAGCGGTTCAGAAACCCTTTCTTTGGAGAATGCAGAAAGTCATTTCCAGCCCTAGAGACGCATGTAAGAGTTAGCATTAAGAATGCGTTTCAAACAGAGAAGACCCGCTTTGTACAAACTCATCTCTTGTGTGTTGGTTCCTTTTAGGAAGTTGCATCTATGTTTAGATTCAGCGAGGTAGAAACACGTTTCTTCAAAAAGCTGCATTTGGACATTCCAGAGTGGATGGGAGAAAAGGCTGTAAAGAGAAATACCTTGCTCTAAAACCAAAACGGAGCTATCTAGCAGAGTGGTTGTCAATGTGTGCATTCAACTTCCAGAGTTAAACTGATGTGCGTTTGCAGCGGTTCAGAAACCCTTTCTTTGGAGAATGCAGAAACAGTCATTTCCAGCCCTAGAGACGCATATAAGAGTTAGCAGTAAGAATGCGTTTCAAACACAGAAGACCCGCTTCATACAAACTGATATGCTGTGTGTTGGTTCCTTTTAGGAAGTTGCATCTATGTTTAGATTCAGCGAGGTAGAAACACGTTTCTTCTAAAAGCTGCATTTGGACATTCCAGAGTGGATGGGAGAACAGGCTGTAAAGAGAAATACCTTGCTCTAAAACCAAAACGGAGCTATCTAGCAGAATGGTTGTCAATGTGTGCATTCAACTTCCAGAGATAAACTGATGTGTGTTTTCAGCAGTTCAGAAACCCTTTATTTGGAGAATGCAGAAACAGTCATTTCCAGCACTAGTGACGGATATAACAGTTAGCAGTAAGAATGCGTTTCAAACACAGAAGACCCGCTTCGTACAAACTCATCTGCTGTGTGTTGGTTCCTTTTAGGAAGTTGCATCTATGTTTAGATTCAGCGAGGTACAAACATGTTTCTTCTAAACGCTGCGTTTGGACATTCCAGAATGGATGGGAGAACAGGCTGTAAAGAGAAATACCTTGCTCTAAAACCAAAACGGAGCTATCTAGCAGAATGGTTGTCAATGTGTGTATTCAACTTCCAGAGTTAAACGGATGTGTGTTTGCAGCAGTTCAGAACCCTTTCTTTGGAGAATGCAGAAACAGTCATTTCCAGCCCTAGACACGCATATAAGAGTTAGCAGTAAGAATGTGTTTCAAACACAGAAGACCCACATCGTACAAACTGATCTGCTATATGTTGGTTCCTTTTAGGAAGTTGCATCTATGTTTAGATTCAGTGAGGTAGAAACACGTTTCTTCTAAAAGCTGCGTTTGGACATTCCTGAGTGGATGGGAGAACAGGCTGTAATGAGAAATACCTTGCTCTAAAACCAGAACGGAGCTATCTAGCAGAATGGTTGTCAATGTGTGCATTCAACTTCCAGAGTTATACTGATGTGTGTTTGCAGCAGTTCAGAAACCCTTTCTTTGGAGAATGCAAAAACAGTCATTTCCAGCCCTAGAGACGCATGTAAGAGTTAGCAGTAAGAATGCGTTTCAAACACAGAAGACACGCTTCGTACAAATTGATCTGCTGTGTGTTGGTTCCTTTTAGGAAGTTGCATCTATGTTTAGAATCAGCGAGGTAGAAACACGTTTCTTCTAAAAGCTGCGTTTGGACTTTCCAGAGTGGACGGGAGAACAGGCTGTAAAGAGAAATACCTTGCTCTAAAACCAAAACGGAGCTATCTAGCAGAATGGTTGTCAATGTGTGCCTTCAACTTGCAGAGTTAAAGTGATGTGTGTTTGCAGCAGTTCAGAACCCTTTCTTTGGAGAATTCAGAAACAGTCATTGCCAGCCCTAGAGACACATATAAGAGTTAGCAGTAAGAATGCGTTTCAAACACAGAAGACCCGCTTCGTACAAACTCATCTGCTAAGTGTTGGTTCCTTTTAGGAAGTTGCATCTATGTTTAGATTCAGTGAGGTAGAAACACGTTTCTTCTAAAAGCTGCGTTTGGACTTTCCAGAGTGGACGGGAGAACAGGCTGTAAAGAGAAATACCTTGCTCTAAAACCAAAACGGAGCTTTCTAGCAGAATGGTTGTCAATGTGTGCATTCAACTTCCAGAGTTAAACTGATGTGTGTTTGCAGCGGTTCAGAAACCCTTTCTTTGGAGAATGCAGAAAGTCATTTCCAGCCCTAGAGACGCATATACGTGTTAGCAGTAAGAATGCGTTTCAAACAGAGAAGACCCGCATCGTACAAACTGATCTGCTGTGTGTTCGTTCCTTTTAGGAAGTTGCATCTATGTTTAGATTCAGCGAGGTAGAAACACGTTTCTTCTAAAAGCTGCATTTGGACATTCCAGAGTGGATGGGAGAAAAGGCTGTAAAGAGAAATACCTTGCTCTAAAACAAAAACGGAGCTATCTAGAAGAATGGTTGTCAATGCGTGCATTCAACTTGCAGAGTTAAACTGATGTGTGTTTGTAGCAGTTCAGAAACCCTTTCTTTGGAGAGTTCAGAAACAGTCATTGCCAGCACTTCTGACGCATATAATATTTAGCAGTAAGAATGCGTTTCAAACACAGAAGACCCGCTTCGTACAAACTCATCTGCTGTGTGTTGGTTCCTTTTAGGAAGTTGCATCTATGTTTAGATTCAGCGACGTAGAAACACGTTTCTTCTAAAAGCTGCGTTTGGATATTCCAGAGTAGATGGGAGAACAGGCTGTAAAGAGAAATACCTTACTCTAAAACCAAAACGGATCTATCTAGCAGAATGGTTGTCAATGTGTGCATTCAACCTCCAGAGTTAAACAGATATGTGTTTGCAGCGGTTCAGAAACCCTTTCTTTGGAGCATGCAGAAACAGTCATTTCCAGCCCTAGAGACGCATATAACAGTTAGCAGTAGGAATGCGTTTCAAACACAGAAAACCCGCTTCGTACAAACTCATCTGCTGTGTGTTGGTTCCTTTTAGGAAGTTGCATCTATATTTAGATTCAGCGAGGTTGTAACACGTTTCTTTTAAAAGCTGCGTTTGGACATTCCAGAGTGGATGGGAGAACAGGCTGTAAAGTGAAATACCTTGCTCTAAAACCAAAACGGAGCTATCTAGCAGAATGGTTGTCAATGTGTGCATTCAACGTCCAGAGTTAAACTGATGTGTGTTTGCAGCGGTTCAGAAACTTTTTCTTTGGAGAATGCAGAAACAGTCATTTCCAGCCCGAGAGATGCATAAAAGAGTTAGCTGTAAGAATGCGTTTTAAACACAGAATACCAGCTTCGTACAAACTCATCTCTTGTGTGTTGGTTCCTTTTAGGAAGTTGCATCTATATTTAGATTCAGCGAGGTTGAAACACGTTTCTTTTAAAAGCTGCGTTTGGACATTCCAGAGTGGATGGGAGAACAGGCTGTAAAGAGAAATACCTTGCTCTAAAACCAAAACGGAGCTATCTAGCAGAATGGTTGTCAATGTGTGCATTCAACGTCCAGAGTTAAACTGATGTGTGTTTGCAGCGGTTCAGAAACCCTTACTTTGGAGAATGCAGAAACAGTCATTTCCAGCCCTAGAGACGCATATAACAGTTAGCAGTAAGAATGCGTTTCAAACACAAAAGACCCGCTTCGTACAAACTGATATGCTGTGTGTTAGTTCCTTTTAGGAAGTTGCATCTATGTTTAGATTCAGCGAGGTAGAAACACGTTTCTTCTAAAAGCTGCGTTTGGACATTCCAGAGTGGATGGGAGAACAGGCTGTAAAGAGAAATACCTTGCTCTAAAACCAAAACGGAGCTATCAAGCAGAATGGTTGTCAGTGTGTGCATTCAAATTGCAGAGTTAAACTGATGTGTGTTTGCAGCAGTTCAGAAACCCTTTCTTTGGAGAATGCAGAAACAGTCATTTCCAGCCCTAGAGATGCATGTAAGAGTTAGCAGTAAGAATGCGTTTCAAACACAGAAGACCCGCTTCGTACAAACTCATCTGCTGTGTGTTGGTTCCTTTTAGGAAGTTGCATCTATATTTAGATTCAGCGAGGTTGTAACACGTTTCTTTTAAAAGCTGCGTTTGGACATTCCAGAGTGGATGGGAGAACAGGCTGTAAAGAGAAATACCTTGCTCTAAAACCAAAACGGAGCTATCTAGCAGAATGGTTGTCAATGTGTGCATTCAACGTCCAGAGTTAAACTGATGTGTGTTTGCAGCGGTTCAGAAACTTTTTCTTTGGAGAATGCAGAAACAGTCATTTCCAGCCCGAGAGATGCATATAAGAGTTAGCTGTAAGAATGCATTTTAAACACAGAATACCAGCTTCGTACAAACTCATCTCTTGTGTGTTGGTTCCTTTTAGGAAGTTGCATCTATATTTAGATTCAGCGAGGTTGAAACACGTTTCTTTTAAAAGCTGCGTTTGGACATTCCAGAGTGGATGGGAGAACAGGCTGTAAAGAGAAATACCTTGCTCTAAAACCAAAACGGAGCTATCTAGCAGAATGGTTGTCAATGTGTGCATTCAACGTCCAGAGTTAAACTGATGTGTGTTTGCAGCGGTTCAGAAACCCTTACTTTGGAGAATGCAGAAACAGTCATTTCCAGCCCTAGAGACGCATATAAGAGTTAGCAGTAAGAATGCGTTTCAAACACAAAAGACCCGCTTCGTACAAACTGATATGCTGTGTGTTAGTTCCTTTTAGGAAGTTGCATCTATGTTTAGATTCAGCGAGGTAGATACACGTTTCTTCTAAAAGCTGCGTTTGGACATTCCAGAGTGGATGGGAGAACAGGCTGTAAAGAGAAATACCTTGCTCTAAAACCAAAACGGAGCTGTCAAGCAGAATGGTTGTCAGTGTGTGCATTCAAATTGCAGAGTTAAACTGATGTGTGTTTGCAGCAGTTCAGAAACCCTTTCTTTGGAGAATGCAGAAACAGTCATTTCCAGCACTAGAGATGCATGTAAGAGTTAGCAGTAAGAATGCGTTTCAAACACAGAAGACCCGCTTCGTACAAACTCATCTGCTGTGTGTTGGTTCCTTTTAGGAAGTTGCATCTATGTTTAGATTCAGCGAGGTACAAACATGTTTCTTCTAAACGCTGCGTTTGGACATTCCAGAATGGATGGGAGAACAGGCTGTAAAGAGAAATACCTTGCTCTAAAACCAAAACGGAGCTATCTAGCAGAATGGTTGTCAATGTGTGTATTCAACTTCCAGAGTTAAACGGATGTGTGTTTGCAGCAGTTCAGAACCCTTTCTTTGGAGAATGCAGAAACAGTCATTTCCAGCCCTAGAGACGCATATAAGAGTTAGCAGTAAGAATGCGTTTCAAACACAGAAGACCCACATCGTACAAACTGATCTGCTATATGTTGGTTCCTTTTAGGAAGTTGCATCTATGTTTAGATTCAGTGAGGTAGAAACACGTTTCTTCTAAAAGCTGCGTTTGGACATTCCTGAGTGGATGGGAGAACAGGCTGTAATGAGAAATACCTTGCTCTAAAACCAGAACGGAGCTATCTAGCAGAATGGTTGTCAATGTGTGCATTCAACTTCCAGAGTTATACTGATGTGTGTTTGCAGCAGTTCAGAAACCCTTTCTTTGGAGAATGCAAAAACAGTCATTTCCAGCCCTAGAGACGCATGTAAGAGTTAGCAGTAAGAATGCGTTTCAAACACAGAAGACACGCTTCGTACAAATTGATCTGCTGTGTGTTGGTTCCTTTTAGGAAGTTGCATCTATGTTTAGATTCAGCGAGGTAGAAACACGTTTCTTCTAAAAGCTGCATTTGGACATTCCAGAGTGGATGGGAGAAAAGGCTGTGAAGAGAAATACCTTGCTCTAAAACCAAAACGGAGCTATCTAGCAGAATGGTTGTCAATGTGTGCATTCAACTTCCAGAGTGAAACCGATGTGCGTTTGCAGCGGTTCAGAAACCCTTTCTTTGGAGAATGCAGAAACAGTCATTTCCAGCCCTAGAGACGCCTATAAGAGTTAGCAGTAAGAATGCGTTTCAAACACCGAAGACCTGCTTCGTACTAACTCATCTGCTGTGTGTTGGTTCCTTTTAGGAAGTTGCATATATGTTTAGATTCAGCGAGGTAGAAACACGTTTCTTCTAAAAGCTGCATTTGGACATTCCAGATTGGATGGGAGAACAGGCTGTAAAGAGAAATACCTTGCTCTAAAACCAAAACGGAGCTATCTAGCAGAATGGTTGTCAATGTGTGCATTCAACTTCCAGAGTTAAACTGATGGGTGTTTGCAGCAGTTCAGAAACCCTTTCTTTGGAGAGTTCAGAAACAGTCATTGCCAGCACTTCTGACGCATATAATATTTAGCAGTAAGAATGTGTTTCAAACACAGAAGACCCGCTTCGTACAAACTCATCTGCTGTGTGTTGGTTCCTTTTAGGAAGTTGCATCTATGTTTAGATTCAGCGACGTAGAAACACGTTTCTTCTAAAAGCTGCGTTTGGATATTCCAGAGTAGATGGGAGAACAGGCTGTAAAGAGAAATACCTTACTCTAAAACCAAAACGGATCTATCTAGCAGAATGGTTGTCAATGTGTGCATTCAACTTCCAGAGTTAAACAGATATGTGTTTGCAGCAGTTCAGAAACCCTTTCTTTGGAGCATGCAGAAACAGTCATTTCCAGCCCTAGAGACGCATATAACAGTTAGCAGTAAGAATGAGTTTCAAACACAGAAGACCCGCTTCGTACAAACTCATCTGCTGTGTGTTGGTTCCTTTTAGGAAGTTGCATATATGTTTAGATTCAGCGAGGAAGAAACACGTTTCTTCTAAAAGCTGCATTTGGACATTTCTGAGTGGATGGGAGAACAGTCTGTAAAGAGAAATACCTTGCTCTAAAACCAAAACGGAGCTATCTAGCAGAATGAGTGTCAATGTGTGCATTCAACTTCCAGACTTAAACTGATGTGTGTTTGCAGCAGTTCAGAAACCCTTTCTTTGGAGAATGCAGAAACAGTCATTTCCAGCCCGAGAGATGCATATAAGAGTTAGCTGTAAGAATGCGTTTTAAACACAGAATACCAGCTTCGTACAAACTCATCTCTTGTGTGTTGGTTCCTTTTAGGAATTTGCATCTATATTTAGATTCAGCGAGGTTGAAACACGTTTCTTTTAATAGCTGCGTTTGGACTTTCCAGAGTGGACGGGAGAACAGGCTGTAAAGAGAAATACCTTGCTCTAAAACCAAAACGGAGCTATCTAGCAGAATGGTTGTCAATGTGTGCATTCAACTTCCAGAGGTAAACTGATGTGTGTTTGCAACGGTTCAGAAACCCTTTCTTTGGAGAATGCAGAAAGTCATTTCCAGCCCTAGAGACGCATGTAAGAGATAGCAGTAAGAATGCGTTTCAAACAGAGAGGACCCGCATCGTACAAACTAATCTGCTGTGTGTTCGTTCCTTTTAGGAAGTTGCATCTATGTTTAGATTCAGCGAGGTAGAAACACGTTTCTTCTAAAAGCTGCGTTTGGACATTCCAGAGTGGATGGGAGAACAGGCTGTAAAGAGAAATACCTTGCTCTAAAACCAAAACGGAGCTATCTAGCAGAATGGTTGTCAGTGTGTGCATTCAACTTGCAGAGTTAAACTGATGTGTGTTTGCAGCAGTTCAGAAACCCTTTCTTTGGAGAATGCAGAAACAGTCATTTCCAGCCCTAGAGACGCACGTAAGAGTTAGCAATAAGAATGCGTTTCAAACACAGAAGACCCGCTTCGTACAAATTGATCTGCTGTGTGTTGGTTCCTTTTAGGAAGTTGCATCTATGTTTAGATTCAGCGAGGTAGAAACACGTTTCTTCTAAAAGCTGGGTTTGGACATTCCAGAGTGGATGGGAGAACATGCTGTAAAGAGAAATACCTTGCTCTAAAACCAAAACGGAGCTATCTAGCAGAATGGTTGTCAATGTGTGCATTCAACTTCCAGAGTTAAACGGATGTGTGTTTGCAGCGGTTCAGAAACCCTTTCTTTGGAGAATGCAGAAACAGTCATTTCCAGCCCTAGAGACGCATATAAGAGTTAGCAGTAAGAATGCGTTTATAACACAGAAGACCCGCTTCGTACAATCTGATCTGCTGTGTGTTGGTTCCTTTTAGGAAGTTGCATCTATGTTTAGATTCAGCGTGGTAGAAACACGTGTCTTCTAAAAGCTGCTTTTGGACATTCCAGAGTGGATGGGAGAAAAGGCTGTAAAGAGAAATACCTTGCTCTAAAACCAAAACGGAGCTATCTAGCATAATGGTTGTCAATGTGTGCCTTCAACTTGCAGAGTTAAACTGATGTGTGTTTGCAGCAGTTCAGAACCCTTTCTTTGGAGAATGCAGAAACAGTCATTTCCAGCCCTAGAGACGCATGTAAGAGTTAGCAGTAAGAATGCGTTTCAAACACAGAAGACCCGCTTCATACAAACTGATATGCTGTGTGTTGGTTCCTTTTAGGAAGTTGCATCTATGTTTAGATTCAGCGAGGTAGAAACACGTTTCTTCTAAACGCTGCGTTTGGACATTCCAGAATGGATGGGAGAACAGGCTGTAAAGAGAAATACCTTGCTCTTAAACCAAAACGGAGCTATCTAGCAGAATGGTTGTCAATGTGTGCATTCAACTTCCAGAGTTAAAGTGATGTGTGTTTGCAGCAGTTCAGAAACCCTTTCTTTGGAGAATGCAGAAACAGTCATTTCCAGCCCTAGTGAGGCATATAACAGTTTGCAGTAAGAATGCGTTTCAAACACAGAAGACCCGCTTCGTACAAACTCATCTCTTGTGTCTTGGTTCCTTTTAGGAAGTTGCATCTATGTTTAGATTCAGTGAGGTAGAAACACGTTTCTTCTAAAAGCTGCATTTGGACTTTCCAGAGTGGATGGGAGAACAGGCTGTAAAGAGAAATACCTTGCTCTAAAACCAAATCGGAGCTATCTAGCAGAGTGGTTGTCAATGTGTGCATTCAACTTCCAGATTTAAACTGATGTGTGTTTGTAGCGGTTCAGAAACCCTTTCTTTGGAGAATGCAGAAACAGTCATTTCCAGCCCTATAGACGCATGTAAGAGTTAGCAGTAAGAATGCGTTTCAAACACAGAAGACCCGCTTCATACAAACTGATATGCTGTGTGTTGGTTCCTTTTAGGAAGTTGCATCTATGTTTAGATTCAGCGAGGTAGAAACACGTTTCTTCTAAAAGCTGCATTTGGACATTCCAGATTGGATGGGAGAACAGGCTGTAAAGAGAAATACCTTGCTCTAAAACCAAAACGGAGCTATC
Organism: Saimiri boliviensis; assembly: GCF_048565385.1. NCBI lineage: Eukaryota > Metazoa > Chordata > Mammalia > Primates > Cebidae > Saimiri > Saimiri boliviensis. The sequence continues at coordinate 89,092,796 of NC_133459.1, forward strand.
TAGCAGAATGGTTGTCAATGTGTGCATTCAACTTCCAGAGATAAACTGATGTGTGTTTTCAGCAGTTCAGAAACCCTTTATTTGGAGAATGCAGAAACAGTCATTTCCAGCACTGGTGACGGATATAACAGTTAGCAGTAAGAATGCGTTTCAAACACAGAAGACCCGCTTCGTACAAACTCATCTGCTGTGTGTTGGTTCCTTTTAGGAAGTTGCATCTATGTTTAGATTCAGCGAGGTAGAAACACGTTTCTTCTAAAAGCTGCGTTTGGACATTCCAGAGTGGATGGGAGAACAGGCTGTAAAGAGAAATACCTTGCTCTAAAACCAAAACGGAGCTATCTAGCAGAATGGTTGTCAAAGTGTGCTTTCAACTTCCAGAGTTAAAGTGATGTGTGTTTGCAGCGGTTCAGAAACCCTTTCCTTGGAGAATGCAGAAAGTCATTTCCAGCCCTAGAGACGCATGTAAGAGTTAGCATTAAGAATGCGTTTCAAACAGAGAAGACCCGCTTTGTACAAACTCATCTCTTGTGTGTTGGTTCCTTTTAGGAAGTTGCATCTATGTTTAGATTCAGCGAGGTAGAAACACGTTTCTTCTAAAAGCTGCATTTGGACATTCCAGAGTGGATGGGAGAAAAGGCTGTAAAGAGAAATACCTTGCTCTAAATCCAAAACGGAGCTATCTAGCAGAATGGTTGTCAATGTGTGCATTCAACTTCCAGTGTTAAACTGATGTGCGTTTGCAGCGGTTCAGAAACCCTTTCTTTGGAGAATGCAGAAACAGTCATTTCCAGCCCTAGAGACGCATATAAGAGTTAGCAGTAAGAATGCGTTTCAAACACAGAAGACCCGCTTCGTACAAACTGATCTGCTGTGTGTTGGTTCCTTTTAGGAAGTTGCATCTATGTTTAGATTCAGCCAGGTAGAAACACGTTTCTTCTAAAAGCTGCATTTGGACATTCCAGATTGGATGGGAGAACAGGCTGTAAAGAGAAATACCTTGCTCTAAAACCAAAACGGAACTATCTAGCAGAATGGTTGTCAATGTGTGCATTCAACTTCCAGAGTTAAACTGATGTGTGTTTGCAGCAGTTCAGAAACCCTTTCTTTGGAGAGTTCAGAAACAGTCATTGCCAGCACTTCTGACGCATATAATATTTAGCAGTAAGAATGCGTTTCAAACACAGAAGACCCGCTTCGTACAAACTCATCTGCTGTGTTTTGGTTCCTTTTAGGAAGTTGCATCTATGTTTAGATTCAGCGAGGAAGAAACACGTTTCTTCTAAAAGCTGCGTTTGGATATTCCAGAGTAGATGGGAGAACAGGCTGTAAAGAGAAATACCTTACTCTAAAACCAAAACGGATCTATCTAGCAGAATGGTTGTCAATGTGTGCATTCAACTTCCAGAGTTAAACAGATATGTGTTTGCAGCAGTTCAGAAACCCTTTCTTTGGAGCATGCAGAAACAGTCATTTCCAGCCCTAGAGACGCATATAACAGTTAGCAGTAAGAATGAGTTTCAAACACAGAAGACCCGCTTCGTACAAACTCATCTGCTGTGTGTTGGTTCCTTTTAGGAAGTTGCATATATGTTTAGATTCAGCGAGGAAGAAACACGTTTCTTCTAAAAGCTGCATTTGGACATTTCTGAGTGGATGGGAGAACAGTCTGTAAAGAGAAATACCTTGCTCTAAAACCAAAACGGAGCTATCTAGCAGAATGAGTGTCAATGTGTGCATTCAACTTCCAGACTTAAACTGATGTGTGTTTGCAGCAGTTCAGAAACCCTTTCTTTGGAGAATGCAGAAACAGTCATTTCCAGCCCGAGAGATGCATATAAGAGTTAGCTGTAAGAATGCGTTTTAAAAACAGAACACCAGCTTCGTACAAACTCATCTCTTGTGTTTTGGTTCCTTTTAGGAAGTTGCATCTATGTTTAGATTCAGCGAGGTTGAAACACGTTTCTTTTAAAAGCTGCGTTTGGACATTCCAGAGTGGATGGGAGAACAGGCTGTAAAGAGAAATACCTTGCTCTAAAACCAAAACGGAGCTATCTAGCAGAATGGTTGTCAAAGTGTGCATTCAACTTCCAGAGTTAAAGTGATGTGTGTTTGCAGCAGTTCAGAAACCCTTTCTTTGGAGAATGCAGAAACAGTCATTTCCAGCCCTAGTGAGGCATATAACAGTTAGCAGTAAGAATGCGTTTCAAACACAGAAGACCCGCTTCGTACAAACTCATCTCTTGTGTCTTGGTTCCTTTTAGGAAGTTGCATCTATGTTTAGATTCAGTGAGGTAGAAACACGTTTCTTCTAAAAGCTGCATTTGGACTTTCCAGAGTGGATGGGAGAACAGTCTGTAAAGAGAAATACCTTGCTCTAAAACCAAAACGGAGCTATCTAGCAGAATGAGTGTCAATGTGTGCATTCAACTTCCAGACTTAAACTGATGTGTGCTTGCAGCAGTTCAGAAACCCTTTCTTTGGAGAATGCAGAAACAGTCATTTCCAGCCCGAGAGATGCATATAAGAGTTAGCTGTAAGAATGCGTTTTAAACACAGAACACCAGATTCGTACAAACTCATCTCTTGTGTGTTGGTTCCTTTTAGGAAGTTGCATCTATGTTTAGATTCAGCGAGGTAGAAACACGTTTCTTTTAAAAGCTGCGTTTGGACATTCCAGAGTGGATGGGAGAACAGGCTGTAAAGAGAAATACCTTGCTCTAAAACCAAAACGGAGCTATCTAGCAGAATGGTTGTCAATGTGTGCATTCAACTTCCAGAGTTAAAGTGATGTGTGTTTGCAGCAGTTCAGAAACCCTTTCTTTGGAGAATGCAGAAACAGTCATTTCCAGCCCTAGTGAGACATATAACAGTTAGCAGTAAGAATGCGTTTCAAACACAGAAGACCCGCTTCGTACAAACTCATCTCTTGTGTCTTGGTTCCTTTTAGGAAGTTGCATCTATGTTTAGATTCAGCGAGGTAGAAACACGTTTCTTCTAAAAGCTGCATTTGGACATTCCAGAGTGGATGGGAGAACAGGCTGTAAAGAGAAATACGTTGCTCTAAAACCAAAACGGAGCTATCTAGCAGAATGGTTGTCAATGTGTGCATTCAACTTCCAGAGATAAACTGATGTGTGTTTTCAGCAGTTCAGAAACCCTTTATTTGGAGAATGCAGAAACAGTCATTTCAAGCACTAGTGACGGATATAACAGTTAGCAGTAAGAATGCGTTTCAAACACAGAAGACCCGCTTCGTACAAACTCATCTGCTGTGTGTTCGTTTCTTTTAGGAAGTTGCATCTATGTTTAGATTCAGCGAGGTAGAAACTCGTTTCTTCTAAACGCTGCGTTTGGACATTCCAGAATGGATGGGAGAACAGGCTGTAAAGAGAAATACCTTGCTCTAAAACCAAAACGGAGCTATCTAGCAGAATGGTTGTCAATGTGTGTATTCAACTTCCAGAGTTAAACGGATGTGTGTTTGCAGCAGTTCAGAACCCTTTCTTTGGAGAATGCAGAAACAGTCATTTCCAGCCCTAGAGACGCATATAAGAGTTAGCAGTAAGAATGCGTTTCCAACACAGAAGACCCACATCGTACAAACTGATCTGCTATATGTTGGTTCCTTTTAGGAAGTTGCATCTATATTTAGATTCAGTGAGGTTGAAACACGTTTCTTCTAAAAGCTGCGTTTGGACATTCCAGAGTGGATGGGAGAACAGGCTGTAAAGAGAAATACCTTGCTCTAAAACCAAAACGGAGTTATCTAGCAGAATGGTTGTCAAAGTGTGCTTTCAACTTCCAGAGTTAAAGTGATGTGTGTTTGCAGCGGTTCAGAAACCCTTTCTTTGGAGAATTCAGAAAGTCATTTCCAGCCCTAGAGACGCATGTAAGAGTTAGCATTAAGAATGCGTTTCAAACACAGAAGACCCGCTTTGTACAAACTCATCTCTTGTGTGTTGGTTCCTTTTAGGAAGTTGCATCTATGTTTAGATTCAGCGAGGTAGAAACACGTTTCTTCAAAAAGCTGCATTTGGACATTCCAGAGTGGATGGGAGAAAAGGCTGTAAAGAGAAATACCTTGCTCTAAAACAAAAACGGAGCTATCTAGCAGAATGGTTGTCAATGTGTGCATTCAACTTCCAGAGTTAAACTGATCTGCGTTTGCAGCGGTTCAGAAACCCTTTCTTTGGAGAATGCAGAAACAGTCATTTCCAGCCCTAGAGACGCATATAACAGTTAGCAGTAAGAATGCGTTTCAAACACAGAAGACCCGCTTCATACAAACTGATATGCTGTGTGTTGGTTCCTTTTAGGAAGTTGCATCTATGTTTAGATTCAGCGAGGTAGAAACACGTTTCTTCTAAAAGCTGCATTTGGACATTCCAGAGTGGATGGGAGAACAGGCTGTAAAGAGAAATACCTTGCTCTAAAACCAAAACGGAGCTATCTAGCAGAATGGTTGTCAATGTGTGCATTCAACTTCCAGAGATAAACTGATGTGTGTTTTCAGCAGTTCAGAAACCCTTTATTTGGAGAATGCAGAAACAGTCATTTCCAGCACTAGTGACGGATATAACAGTTAGCAGTAAGAATGCGTTTCAAACACAGAAGACCCGCTTCGTACAAACTCATCTGCTGTGTGTTGGTTCCTTTTAGGAAGTTGCATCTATGTTTAGATTCAGCGTGGTACAAACATGTTTCTTCTAAACGCTGCGTTTGGACATTCCGGAATGGATTGGAGAACAGGCTGTAAAGAGAAATACCTTGCTCTAAAACCAAAACGGAGCTATCTAGCAGAATGGTTGTCAATGTGTGTATTCAACTTCCAGAGTTAAACGGATGTGTGTTTGCAGCAGTTCAGAACCCTTTCTTTGGAGAATGCAGAAACAGTCATTTCCAGCCCTAGAGACGCATATAAGAGTTAGCAGTAAGAATGCGTTTCAAACACAGAAGACCCACATCGTACAACTGATCTGCTATATGTTGGTTCCTTTTAGGAAGTTGCATCTATGTTTAGATTCAGTGAGGTTGAAACACGTTTCTTCTAAAAGCTGCGTTTGGACATTCCTGAGTGGATGGGAGAACAGGCTGTAATGAGAAATACCTTGCTCTAAAACCAGAACGGAGCTATCTAGCAGAATGTTTGTCAATGTGTGCATTCAACTTCCAGAGTTATACTGATGTGTGTTTGCAGCAGTTCAGAAACCCTTTCTTTGGAGAATGCAAAAACAGTCATTTCCAGCCCTAGAGACGCATGTAAGAGTTAGCAGTAAGAATGCGTTTCAAACACAGAAGACACGCTTCGTACAAATTGATCTGCTGTGTGTTGGTTCCTTTTAGGAAGTTGCATCTATGTTTAGAATCAGCGAGGTAGAAACACGTTTCTTCTAAAAGCTGCGTTTGGACATTCCAGAGTGGATGGGAGAACATGCTGTAAAGAGAAATACCTTGCTCTAAAACCAAAACGGAGCTATCTAGCAGAATGGTTGTCAATGTGTGCATTCAACTTCCAGAGTTAAACGGATGTGTGTTTGCAGCGGTTCAGAAACCCTTTCTTTGGAGAATGCAGAAACAGTCATTTCCAGCCCTAGAGACGCATATAAGAGTTAGCAGTAAGAATGCGTTTCAAACACAGAAGACCCGCTTCGTACAAACTGATCTGCTGTGTGTTGGTTCCTTTTAGGAAGTTGCATCTATGTTTAGATTCAGCGAGGTAGAAACACGTGTCTTCTAAAAGCTGCTTTTGGACATTCCAGAGTGGATGGGAGAAAAGGCTGTAAAGAGAAATACCTTGCTCTAAAACCAAAACGGAGCTATCTAGCATAATGGTTGTCAATGTGTTCCTTCAACTTGCAGAGTTAAACTGATGTGTGTTTGCAGCAGTTCAGAACCCTTTCTTTGGAGAATGCAGAAACAGTCATTTCCAGCCCTAGAAACGCATATTAGAGTTAGCAGTAAGAATGCGTTTCAAACACAGAAGACGCGCTTCGTAGAAACTCATCTCTTGTGTGTTGGTTCCTTTTAGGAAGTTGCATCTATGTTTAGATTCAGCGAGGTAGAAACACGTTTCTTCTAAAAGCTGCGTTTGGACATTCAAGAGTGGATGGGAGAAAAGGCTGTAAAGAGAAATACCTTGCTCTAAAACCAAAACGGAGCTATCTAGCAGAATGGTTGTCAATGTGTGCCTTCAACTTGCAGAGTTAAAGTGATGTGTGTTTGCAGCAGTTCAGAACCCTTTCTTTGGAGAATTCAGAAACAGTCATTGCCAGCCCTAGAGACACATATAAGAGTTAGCAGTAAGAATGCGTTTCAAACACAGAAGACCCGCTTCGTACAAACTCATCTGCTAAGTGTTGGTTCCTTTTAGGAAGTTGCATCTATGTTTAGATTCAGTGAGGTAGAAACACGTTTCTTCTAAAAGCTGCGTTTGGACTTTCCAGAGTGGACGGGAGAACAGGCTGTAAAGAGAAATACCTTGCTCTAAAACCAAAACGGAGCTATCTAGCAGAATGGTTGTCAATGTGTGCATTCAACTTCCAGAGTTAAACTGATGTGTGTTTGCAGCGGTTCAGAAACCCTTTCTTTGGAGAATGCAGAAAGTCATTTCCAGCCCTAGAGACGCATATAAGTGTTAGCAGTAAGAATGCGTTTCAAACAGAGAAGACCCGCATCGTACAAACTGATCTGCTGTGTGTTCGTTCCTTTTAGGAAGTTGCATCTATGTTTAGATTCAGCGAGGTAGAAACACGTTTCTTCTAAAAGCTGCATTTGGACATTCCAGAGTGGATGGGAGAAAAGGCTGTAAAGAGAAATACCTTGCTCTAAAACAAAAACGGAGCTATCTAAAAGAATGGTTGTCAATGCGTGCATTCAACTTGCAGAGTTAAACTGATGTGTGTTTGTAGCAGTTCAGAAACCCTTTCTTTGGAGAGTTCAGAAACAGTCATTGCCAGCACTTCTGACGCATATAATATTTAGCAGTAAGAATGCGTTTCAAACACAGAAGACCCGCTTCGTACAAACTCATCTGCTGTGTGTTGGTTCCTTTTAGGAAGTTGCATCTATGTTTAGATTCAGCGACGTAGAAACACGTTTCTTCTAAAAGCTGCGTTTGGATATTCCAGAGTAGATGGGAAAACAGGCTGTAAAGAGAAATACCTTACTCTAAAACCAATACGGATCTATCTAGCAGAATGGTTGTCAATGTGTGCATTCAACCTCCAGAGTTAAACAGATATGTGTTTGCAGCGGTTCAGAAACCCTTTCTTTGGAGCATGCAGAAACAGTCATTTCCAGCCCTAGAGACGCATATAACAGTTAGCAGTAGGAATGCGTTTCAAACACAGAAGACCCGCTTCGTACAAACTCATCTGCTGTGTGTTGGTTCCTTTTAGGAAGTTGCATCTATATTTAGATTCAGCGAGGTTGTAACACGTTTCTTTTAAAAGCTGCGTTTGGACATTCCTGAGTGGATGGGAGAACAGGCTGTAATGAGAAATACCTTGCTCTAAAACCAGAACGGAGCTATCTAGCAGAATGTTTGTCAATGTGTGCATTCAACTTCCAGAGTTATACTGATGTGTGTTTGCAGCAGTTCAGAAACCCTTTCTTTGGAGAATGCAAAAACAGTCATTTCCAGCCCTAGAGACGCATGTAAGAGTTAGCAGTAAGAATGCGTTTCAAACACAGAAGACACGCTTCGTACAAATTGATCTGCTGTGTGTTGGTTCCTTTTAGGAAGTTGCATCTATGTTTAGAATCAGCGAGGTAGAAACACGTTTCTTCTAAAAGCTGCGTTTGGACATTCCAGAGTGGATGGGAGAACATGCTGTAAAGAGAAATACCTTGCTCTAAAACCAAAACGGAGCTATCTAGCAGAATGGTTGTCAATGTGTGCATTCAACTTCCAGAGTTAAACGGATGTGTGTTTGCAGCGGTTCAGAAACCCTTTCTTTGGAGAATGCAGAAACAGTCATTTCCAGCCCTAGAGACGCATATAAGAGTTAGCAGTAAGAATGCGTTTCAAACACAGAAGACCCGCTTCGTACAAACTGATCTGCTGTGTGTTGGTTCCTTTTAGGAAGTTGCATCTATGTTTAGATTCAGCGAGGTAGAAACACGTGTCTTCTAAAAGCTGCTTTTGGACATTCCAGAGTGGATGGGAGAAAAGGCTGTAAAGAGAAATACCTTGCTCTAAAACCAAAACGGAGCTATCTAGCATAATGGTTGTCAATGTGTTCCTTCAACTTGCAGAGTTAAACTGATGTGTGTTTGCAGCAGTTCAGAACCCTTTCTTTGGAGAATGCAGAAACAGTCATTTCCAGCCCTAGAAACGCATATTAGAGTTAGCAGTAAGAATGCGTTTCAAACACAGAAGACGCGCTTCGTAGAAACTCATCTCTTGTGTGTTGGTTCCTTTTAGGAAGTTGCATCTATGTTTAGATTCAGCGAGGTAGAAACACGTTTCTTCTAAAAGCTGCGTTTGGACATTCAAGAGTGGATGGGAGAAAAGGCTGTAAAGAGAAATACCTTGCTCTAAAACCAAAACGGAGCTATCTAGCAGAATGGTTGTCAATGTGTGCCTTCAACTTGCAGAGTTAAAGTGATGTGTGTTTGCAGCAGTTCAGAACCCTTTCTTTGGAGAATTCAGAAACAGTCATTGCCAGCCCTAGAGACACATATAAGAGTTAGCAGTAAGAATGCGTTTCAAACACAGAAGACCCGCTTCGTACAAACTCATCTGCTGTGTGTTGGTTCCTTTTAGGAAGTTGCATCTATGTTTAGATTCAGCGAGGTAGAAACACGTTTCTTCTAAAAGCTGCGTTTGGACATTCCAGAGTGGATGGGAGAACAGGCTGTAAAGAGAAATACCTTGCTCTAAAACCAAAACGGAGCTATCTAGCAGAATGGTTGTCAAAGTGTGCTTTCAACTTCCAGAGTTAAAGTGATGTGTGTTTGCAGCGGTTCAGAAACCCTTTCCTTGGAGAATGCAGAAAGTCATTTCCAGCCCTAGAGACGCATGTAAGAGTTAGCATTAAGAATGCGTTTCAAACAGAGAAGACCCGCTTTGTACAAACTCATCTCTTGTGTGTTGGTTCCTTTTAGGAAGTTGCATCTATGTTTAGATTCAGCGAGGTAGAAACACGTTTCTTCTAAAAGCTGCATTTGGACATTCCAGAGTGGATGGGAGAAAAGGCTGTAAAGAGAAATACCTTGCTCTAAATCCAAAACGGAGCTATCTAGCAGAATGGTTGTCAATGTGTGCATTCAACTTCCAGTGTTAAACTGATGTGCGTTTGCAGCGGTTCAGAAACCCTTTCTTTGGAGAATGCAGAAACAGTCATTTCCAGCCCTAGAGACGCATATAAGAGTTAGCAGTAAGAATGCGTTTCAAACACAGAAGACCCGCTTCGTACAAACTGATCTGCTGTGTGTTGGTTCCTTTTAGGAAGTTGCATCTATGTTTAGATTCAGCCAGGTAGAAAAACGTTTCTTCTAAAAGCTGCATTTGGACATTCCAGATTGGATGGGAGAACAGGCTGTAAAGAGAAATACCTTGCTCTAAAACCAAAACGGAGCTATCTAGCAGAATGGTTGTCAATGTGTGCATTCAACTTCCAGAGTTAAACTGATGTGTGTTTGCAGCAGTTCAGAAACCCTTTCTTTGGAGAGTTCAGAAACAGTCATTGCCAGCACTTCTGACGCATATAATATTTAGCAGTAAGAATGCGTTTCAAACACAGAAGACCCGCTTCGTACAAACTCATCTGCTGTGTTTTGGTTCCTTTTAGGAAGTTGCATCTATGTTTAGATTCAGCGAGGAAGAAACACGTTTCTTCTAAAAGCTGCGTTTGGATATTCCAGAGTAGATGGGAGAACAGGCTGTAAAGAGAAATACCTTACTCTAAAACCAAAACGGATCTATCTAGCAGAATGGTTGTCAATGTGTGCATTCAACTTCCAGAGTTAAACAGATATGTGTTTGCAGCAGTTCAGAAACCCTTTCTTTGGAGCATGCAGAAACAGTCATTTCCAGCCCTAGAGACGCATATAACAGTTAGCAGTAAGAATGAGTTTCAAACACAGAAGACCCGCTTCGTACAAACTCATCTGCTGTGTGTTGGTTCCTTTTAGGAAGTTGCATATATGTTTAGATTCAGCGAGGAAGAAACACGTTTCTTCTAAAAGCTGCATTTGGACATTTCTGAGTGGATGGGAGAACAGTCTGTAAAGAGAAATACCTTGCTCTAAAACCAAAACGGAGCTATCTAGCAGAATGAGTGTCAATGTGTGCATTCAACTTCCAGACTTAAACTGATGTGTGTTTGCAGCAGTTCAGAAACCCTTTCTTTGGAGAATGCAGAAACAGTCATTTCCAGCCCGAGAGATGCATATAAGAGTTAGCTGTAAGAATGCGTTTTAAAAACAGAACACCAGCTTCGTACAAACTCATCTCTTGTGTTTTGGTTCCTTTTAGGAAGTTGCATCTATGTTTAGATTCAGCGAGGTTGAAACACGTTTCTTTTAAAAGCTGCGTTTGGACATTCCAGAGTGGATGGGAGAACAGGCTGTAAAGAGAAATACCTTGCTCTAAAACCAAAACGGAGCTATCTAGCAGAATGGTTGTCAAAGTGTGCATTCAACTTCCAGAGTTAAAGTGATGTGTGTTTGCAGCAGTTCAGAAACCCTTTCTTTGGAGAATGCAGAAACAGTCATTTCCAGCCCTAGTGAGGCATATAACAGTTAGCAGTAAGAATGCGTTTCAAACACAGAAGACCCGCTTCGTACAAACTCATCTCTTGTGTCTTGGTTCCTTTTAGGAAGTTGCATCTATGTTTAGATTCAGTGAGGTAGAAACACGTTTCTTCTAAAAGCTGCATTTGGACTTTCCAGAGTGGATGGGAGAACAGTCTGTAAAGAGAAATACCTTGCTCTAAAACCAAAACGGAGCTATCTAGCAGAATGAGTGTCAATGTGTGCATTCAACTTCCAGACTTAAACTGATGTGTGCTTGCAGCAGTTCAGAAACCCTTTCTTTGGAGAATGCAGAAACAGTCATTTCCAGCCCGAGAGATGCATATAAGAGTTAGCTGTAAGAATGCGTTTTAAACACAGAACACCAGCTTCGTACAAACTCATCTCTTGTGTGTTGGTTCCTTTTAGGAAGTTGCATCTATGTTTAGATTCAGCGAGGTAGAAACACGTTTCTTTTAAAAGCTGCGTTTGGACATTCCAGAGTGGATGGGAGAACAGGCTGTAAAGAGAAATACCTTGCTCTAAAACCAAAACGGAGCTATCTAGCAGAATGGTTGTCAATGTGTGCATTCAACTTCCAGAGTTAAAGTGATGTGTGTTTGCAGCAGTTCAGAAACCCTTTCTTTGGAGAATGCAGAAACAGTCATTTCCAGCCCTAGTGAGACATATAACAGTTAGCAGTAAGAATGCGTTTCAAACACAGAAGACCCGCTTCGTACAAACTCATCTCTTGTGTCTTGGTTCCTTTTAGGAAGTTGCATCTATGTTTAGATTCAGCGAGGTAGAAACACGTTTCTTCTAAAAGCTGCATTTGGACATTCCAGAGTGGATGGGAGAACAGGCTGTAAAGAGAAATACGTTGCTCTAAAACCAAAACGGAGCTATCTAGCAGAATGGTTGTCAATGTGTGCATTCAACTTCCAGAGATAAACTGATGTGTGTTTTCAGCAGTTCAGAAACCCTTTATTTGGAGAATGCAGAAACAGTCATTTCAAGCACTAGTGACGGATATAACAGTTAGCAGTAAGAATGCGTTTCAAACACAGAAGACCCGCTTCGTACAAACTCATCTGCTGTGTGTTCGTTTCTTTTAGGAAGTTGCATCTATGTTTAGATTCAGCGAGGTAGAAACTCGTTTCTTCTAAACGCTGCGTTTGGACATTCCAGAATGGATGGGAGAACAGGCTGTAAAGAGAAATACCTTGCTCTAAAACCAAAACGGAGCTATCTAGCAGAATGGTTGTCAATGTGTGTATTCAACTTCCAGAGTTAAACGGATGTGTGTTTGCAGCAGTTCAGAACCCTTTCTTTGGAGAATGCAGAAACAGTCATTTCCAGCCCTAGAGACGCATATAAGAGTTAGCAGTAAGAATGCGTTTCCAACACAGAAGACCCACATCGTACAAACTGATCTGCTATATGTTGGTTCCTTTTAGGAAGTTGCATCTATATTTAGATTCAGTGAGGTTGAAACACGTTTCTTCTAAAAGCTGCGTTTGGACATTCCAGAGTGGATGGGAGAACAGGCTGTAAAGAGAAATACCTTGCTCTAAAACCAAAACGGAGTTATCTAGCAGAATGGTTGTCAAAGTGTGCTTTCAACTTCCAGAGTTAAAGTGATGTGTGTTTGCAGCGGTTCAGAAACCCTTTCTTTGGAGAATTCAGAAAGTCATTTCCAGCCCTAGAGACGCATGTAAGAGTTAGCATTAAGAATGCGTTTCAAACAGAGAAGACCCGCTTTGTACAAACTCATCTCTTGTGTGTTGGTTCCTTTTAGGAAGTTGCATCTATGTTTAGATTCAGCGAGGTAGAAACACGTTTCTTCAAAAAGCTGCATTTGGACATTCCAGAGTGGATGGGAGAAAAGGCTGTAAAGAGAAATACCTTGCTCTAAAACAAAAACGGAGCTATCTAGCAGAATGGTTGTCAATGTGTGCATTCAACTTCCAGAGTTAAACTGATCTGCGTTTGCAGCGGTTCAGAAACCCTTTCTTTGGAGAATGCAGAAACAGTCATTTCCAGCCCTAGAGACGCATATAACAGTTAGCAGTAAGAATGCGTTTCAAACACAGAAGACCCGCTTCATACAAACTGATATGCTGTGTGTTGGTTCCTTTTAGGAAGTTGCATCTATGTTTAGATTCAGCGAGGTAGAAACACGTTTCTTCTAAAAGCTGCATTTGGACATTCCAGAGTGGATGGGAGAACAGGCTGTAAAGAGAAATACCTTGCTCTAAAACCAAAACGGAGCTATCTAGCAGAATGGTTGTCAATGTGTGCATTCAACTTCCAGAGATAAACTGATGTGTGTTTTCAGCAGTTCAGAAACCCTTTATTTGGAGAATGCAGAAACAGTCATTTCCAGCACTAGTGACGGATATAACAGTTAGCAGTAAGAATGCGTTTCAAACACAGAAGACCCGCTTCGTACAAACTCATCTGCTGTGTGTTGGTTCCTTTTAGGAAGTTGCATCTATGTTTAGATTCAGCGTGGTACAAACATGTTTCTTCTAAACGCTGCGTTTGGACATTCCGGAATGGATTGGAGAACAGGCTGTAAAGAGAAATACCTTGCTCTAAAACCAAAACGGAGCTATCTAGCAGAATGGTTGTCAATGTGTGTATTCAACTTCCAGAGTTAAACGGATGTGTGTTTGCAGCAGTTCAGAACCCTTTCTTTGGAGAATGCAGAAACAGTCATTTCCAGCCCTAGAGACGCATATAAGAGTTAGCAGTAAGAATGCGTTTCAAACACAGAAGACCCACATCGTACAACTGATCTGCTATATGTTGGTTCCTTTTAGGAAGTTGCATCTATGTTTAGATTCAGTGAGGTTGAAACACGTTTCTTCTAAAAGCTGCGTTTGGACATTCCTGAGTGGATGGGAGAACAGGCTGTAATGAGAAATACCTTGCTCTAAAACCAGAACGGAGCTATCTAGCAGAATGTTTGTCAATGTGTGCATTCAACTTCCAGAGTTATACTGATGTGTGTTTGCAGCAGTTCAGAAACCCTTTCTTTGGAGAATGCAAAAACAGTCATTTCCAGCCCTAGAGACGCATGTAAGAGTTAGCAGTAAGAATGCGTTTCAAACACAGAAGACACGCTTCGTACAAATTGATCTGCTGTGTGTTGGTTCCTTTTAGGAAGTTGCATCTATGTTTAGAATCAGCGAGGTAGAAACACGTTTCTTCTAAAAGCTGCGTTTGGACATTCCAGAGTGGATGGGAGAACATGCTGTAAAGAGAAATACCTTGCTCTAAAACCAAAACGGAGCTATCTAGCAGAATGGTTGTCAATGTGTGCATTCAACTTCCAGAGTTAAACGGATGTGTGTTTGCAGCGGTTCAGAAACCCTTTCTTTGGAGAATGCAGAAACAGTCATTTCCAGCCCTAGAGACGCATATAAGAGTTAGCAGTAAGAATGCGTTTCAAACACAGAAGACCCGCTTCGTACAAACTGATCTGCTGTGTGTTGGTTCCTTTTAGGAAGTTGCATCTATGTTTAGATTCAGCGAGGTAGAAACACGTGTCTTCTAAAAGCTGCTTTTGGACATTCCAGAGTGGATGGGAGAAAAGGCTGTAAAGAGAAATACCTTGCTCTAAAACCAAAACGGAGCTATCTAGCATAATGGTTGTCAATGTGTTCCTTCAACTTGCAGAGTTAAACTGATGTGTGTTTGCAGCAGTTCAGAACCCTTTCTTTGGAGAATGCAGAAACAGTCATTTCCAGCCCTAGAAACGCATATTAGAGTTAGCAGTAAGAATGCGTTTCAAACACAGAAGACGCGCTTCGTAGAAACTCATCTCTTGTGTGTTGGTTCCTTTTAGGAAGTTGCATCTATGTTTAGATTCAGCGAGGTAGAAACACGTTTCTTCTAAAAGCTGCGTTTGGACATTCAAGAGTGGATGGGAGAAAAGGCTGTAAAGAGAAATACCTTGCTCTAAAACCAAAACGGAGCTATCTAGCAGAATGGTTGTCAATGTGTGCCTTCAACTTGCAGAGTTAAAGTGATGTGTGTTTGCAGCAGTTCAGAACCCTTTCTTTGGAGAATTCAGAAACAGTCATTGCCAGCCCTAGAGACACATATAAGAGTTAGCAGTAAGAATGCGTTTCAAACACAGAAGACCCGCTTCGTACAAACTCATCTGCTAAGTGTTGGTTCCTTTTAGGAAGTTGCATCTATGTTTAGATTCAGTGAGGTAGAAACACGTTTCTTCTAAAAGCTGCGTTTGGACTTTCCAGAGTGGACGGGAGAACAGGCTGTAAAGAGAAATACCTTGCTCTAAAACCAAAACGGAGCTATCTAGCAGAATGGTTGTCAATGTGTGCATTCAACTTCCAGAGTTAAACTGATGTGTGTTTGCAGCGGTTCAGAAACCCTTTCTTTGGAGAATGCAGAAAGTCATTTCCAGCCCTAGAGACGCATATAAGTGTTAGCAGTAAGAATGCGTTTCAAACAGAGAAGACCCGCATCGTACAAACTGATCTGCTGTGTGTTCGTTCCTTTTAGGAAGTTGCATCTATGTTTAGATTCAGCGAGGTAGAAACACGTTTCTTCTAAAAGCTGCATTTGGACATTCCAGAGTGGATGGGAGAAAAGGCTGTAAAGAGAAATACCTTGCTCTAAAACAAAAACGGAGCTATCTAAAAGAATGGTTGTCAATGCGTGCATTCAACTTGCAGAGTTAAACTGATGTGTGTTTGTAGCAGTTCAGAAACCCTTTCTTTGGAGAGTTCAGAAACAGTCATTGCCAGCACTTCTGACGCATATAATATTTAGCAGTAAGAATGCGTTTCAAACACAGAAGACCCGCTTCGTACAAACTCATCTGCTGTGTGTTGGTTCCTTTTAGGAAGTTGCATCTATGTTTAGATTCAGCGACGTAGAAACACGTTTCTTCTAAAAGCTGCGTTTGGATATTCCAGAGTAGATGGGAAAACAGGCTGTAAAGAGAAATACCTTACTCTAAAACCAATACGGATCTATCTAGCAGAATGGTTGTCAATGTGTGCATTCAACCTCCAGAGTTAAACAGATATGTGTTTGCAGCGGTTCAGAAACCCTTTCTTTGGAGCATGCAGAAACAGTCATTTCCAGCCCTAGAGACGCATATAACAGTTAGCAGTAGGAATGCGTTTCAAACACAGAAGACCCGCTTCGTACAAACTCATCTGCTGTGTGTTGGTTCCTTTTAGGAAGTTGCATCTATATTTAGATTCAGCGAGGTTGTAACACGTTTCTTTTAAAAGCTGCGTTTGGACATTCCTGAGTGGATGGGAGAACAGGCTGTAATGAGAAATACCTTGCTCTAAAACCAGAACGGAGCTATCTAGCAGAATGTTTGTCAATGTGTGCATTCAACTTCCAGAGTTATACTGATGTGTGTTTGCAGCAGTTCAGAAACCCTTTCTTTGGAGAATGCAAAAACAGTCATTTCCAGCCCTAGAGACGCATGTAAGAGTTAGCAGTAAGAATGCGTTTCAAACACAGAAGACACGCTTCGTACAAATTGATCTGCTGTGTGTTGGTTCCTTTTAGGAAGTTGCATCTATGTTTAGAATCAGCGAGGTAGAAACACGTTTCTTCTAAAAGCTGCGTTTGGACATTCCAGAGTGGATGGGAGAACATGCTGTAAAGAGAAATACCTTGCTCTAAAACCAAAACGGAGCTATCTAGCAGAATGGTTGTCAATGTGTGCATTCAACTTCCAGAGTTAAACGGATGTGTGTTTGCAGCGGTTCAGAAACCCTTTCTTTGGAGAATGCAGAAACAGTCATTTCCAGCCCTAGAGACGCATATAAGAGTTAGCAGTAAGAATGCGTTTCAAACACAGAAGACCCGCTTCGTACAAACTGATCTGCTGTGTGTTGGTTCCTTTTAGGAAGTTGCATCTATGTTTAGATTCAGCGAGGTAGAAACACGTGTCTTCTAAAAGCTGCTTTTGGACATTCCAGAGTGGATGGGAGAAAAGGCTGTAAAGAGAAATACCTTGCTCTAAAACCAAAACGGAGCTATCTAGCATAATGGTTGTCAATGTGTTCCTTCAACTTGCAGAGTTAAACTGATGTGTGTTTGCAGCAGTTCAGAACCCTTTCTTTGGAGAATGCAGAAACAGTCATTTCCAGCCCTAGAAACGCATATTAGAGTTAGCAGTAAGAATGCGTTTCAAACACAGAAGACGCGCTTCGTAGAAACTCATCTCTTGTGTGTTGGTTCCTTTTAGGAAGTTGCATCTATGTTTAGATTCAGCGAGGTAGAAACACGTTTCTTCTAAAAGCTGCGTTTGGACATTCAAGAGTGGATGGGAGAAAAGGCTGTAAAGAGAAATACCTTGCTCTAAAACCAAAACGGAGCTATCTAGCAGAATGGTTGTCAATGTGTGCCTTCAACTTGCAGAGTTAAAGTGATGTGTGTTTGCAGCAGTTCAGAACCCTTTCTTTGGAGAATTCAGAAACAGTCATTGCCAGCCCTAGAGACACATATAAGAGTTAGCAGTAAGAATGCGTTTCAAACACAGAAGACCCGCTTCGTACAAACTCATCTGCTAAGTGTTGGTTCCTTTTAGGAAGTTGCATCTATGTTTAGATTCAGTGAGGTAGAAACACGTTTCTTCTAAAAGCTGCGTTTGGACTTTCCAGAGCGGACGGGAGAACAGGCTGTAAAGAGAAATACCTTGCTCTAAAACCAAAACGGAGCTATCTAGCAGAATGGTTGTCAATGTGTGCATTCAACTTCCAGAGTTAAACTGATGTGTGTTTGCAGCGGTTCAGAAACCCTTTCTTTGGAGAATGCAGAAAGTCATTTCCAGCCCTAGAGACGCATATAAGTGTTAGCAGTAAGAATGCGTTTCAAACAGAGAAGACCCGCATCGTACAAACTGATCTGCTGTGTGTTCGTTCCTTTTAGGAAGTTGCATCTATGTTTAGATTCAGCGAGGTAGAAACACGTTTCTTCTAAAAGCTGCATTTGGACATTCCAGAGTGGATGGGAGAAAAGGCTGTAAAGAGAAATACCTTGCTCTAAAACAAAAACGGAGCTATCTAAAAGAATGGTTGTAAATGCGTGCATTCAACTTGCAGAGTTAAACTGATGTGTGTTTGTAGCAGTTCAGAAACCCTTTCTTTGGAGAGTTCAGAAACAGTCATTGCCAGCACTTCTGACGCATATAATATTTAGCAGTAAGAATGCGTTTCAAACACAGAAGACCCGCTTCGTACAAACTCATCTGCTGTGTGTTGGTTCCTTTTAGGAAGTTGCATCCATGTTTAGATTCAGCGACGTAGAAACACGTTTCTTCTAAAAGCTGCGTTTGGATATTCCAGAGTAGATGGGAGAACAGGCTGTAAAGAGAAATACCTTACTCTAAAACCAATACGGATCTATCTAGCAGAATGGTTGTCAATGTGTGCATTCAACCTCCAGAGTTAAACAGATATGTGTTTGCAGCGGTTCAGAAACCCTTTCTTTGGAGCATGCAGAAACAGTCATTTCCAGCCCTAGAGACGCATATAACAGTTAGCAGTAGGAATGCGTTTCAAACACAGAAGACCCGCTTCGTACAAACTCATCTGCTGTGTGTTGGTTCCTTTTAGGAAGTTGCATCTATATTTAGATTCAGCGAGGTTGTAACACGTTTCTTTTAAAAGCTGCGTTTGGACATTCCAGAGTGGATGGGAGAACAGGCTGTAAAGAGAAATACCTTGCTCTAAAACCAAAACGGAGCTATCTAGCAGAATGGTTGTCAATGTGTGCATTCAACATCCAGAGTTAAACTGATGTGTGTTTGCAGCGGTTCAGAAACTTTTTCTTTGGAGAATGCAGAAACAGTCATTTCAAGCCCGAGAGATGCATAAAAGAGTTAGCTGTAAGAATGCGTTTTAAACACAGAATACCAGCTTCGTACAAACTCATCTCTTGTGTGTTGGTTCCTTTTAGGAAGTTGCATCTATATTTAGATTCAGCGAGGTTGAAACACGTTTCTTTTAAAAGCTGCGTTTGGACATTCCAGAGTGGATGGGAGAACAGGCTGTAAAGAGAAATACCTTGCTCTAAAACCAAAACGGAACTATCTAGCAGAATGGTTGTCAATGTGTGCATTCAACGTCCAGAGTTAATCTGATGTGTGTTTGCAGCGGTTCAGAAACCCTTACTTTGGAGAATGCAGAAACAGTCATTTCCAGCCCTAGAGACGCATATAACAGTTAGCAGTAAGAATGCGTTTCAAACACAAAAGACCCGCTTCGTACAAACTGATATGCTGTGTGTTAGTTCCTTTTAGGAAGTTGCATCTATTTTTAGATTCAGCGAGGTAGATACACGTTTCTTCTAAAAGCTGCGTTTGGACATTCCAGAGTGGATGGGAGAACAGGCTGTAAAGAGAAATACCTTGCTCTAAAACCAAAACGGAGCTATCAAGCAGAATGGTTGTCAGTGTGTGCATTCAAATTGCAGAGTTAAACTGATGTGTGTTTGCAGCAGTTCAGAAACCCTTTCTTTGGAGAATGCAGAAACAGTCATTTCCAGCCCTAGAGATGCATGTAAGAGTTAGCAGTAAGAATGCGTTTCAAACACAGAAGACCCGCTTCGTACAAACTCATCTGCTGTGTGTTGGTTCCTTTTAGGAAGTTGCATCTATATTTAGATTCAGCGAGGTTGTAACACGTTTCTTTTAAAAGCTGCGTTTGGACATTCCAGAGTGGATGGGAGAACAGGCTGTAAAGAGAAATACCTTGCTCTAAAACCAAAACGGAGCTATCTAGCAGAATGGTTGTCAATGTGTGCATTCAACGTCCAGAGTTAAACTGATGTGTGTTTGCAGCGGTTCAGAAACTTTTTCTTTGGAGAATGCAGAAACAGTCATTTCCAGCCCGAGAGATGCATATAAGAGTTAGCTGTAAGAATGCGTTTTAAACACAGAATACCAGCTTCGTACAAACTCATCTCTTGTGTGTTGGTTCCTTTTAGGAAGTTGCATCTATATTTAGATTCAGCGAGGTTGAAACACGTTTCTTTTAAAAGCTGCGTTTGGACATTCCAGAGTGGATGGGAGAACAGGCTGTAAAGAGAAATACCTTGCTCTAAAACCAAAACGGAGCTATCTAGCAGAATGGTTGTCAATGTGTGCATTCAACGTCCAGAGTTAAACTGATGTGTGTTTGCAGCGGTTCAGAAACCCTTACTTTGGAGAATGCAGAAACAGTCATTTCCAGCCCTAGAGACGCATATAACAGTTAGCAGTAAGAATGCGTTTCAAACACAAAAGACCCGCTTCGTACAAACTGATATGCTGTGTGTTAGTTCCTTTTAGGAAGTTGCATCTATGTTTAGATTCAGCGAGGTAGATACACGTTTCTTCTAAAAGCTGCGTTTGGACATTCCAGAGTGGATGGGAGAACAGGCTGTAAAGAGAAATACCTTGCTCTAAAACCAAAACGGAGCTATCAAGCAGAATGGTTGTCAGTGTGTGCATTCAAATTGCAGAGTTAAACTGATGTGTGTTTGCAGCAGTTCAGAAACCCTTTCTTTGGAGAATGCAGAAACAGTCATTTCCAGCCCTAGAGATGCATGTAAGAGTTAGCAGTAAGAATGCGTTTCAAACACAGAAGACCCGCTTCGTACAAACTCATCTGCTGTGTGTTGGTTCCTTTTAGGAAGTTGCATCTATGTTTAGATTCAGCGAGGTACAAACATGTTTCTTCTAAACGCTGCGTTTGGACATTCCAGAATGGATGGGAGAACAGGCTGTAAAGAGAAATACCTTGCTCTAAAACCAAAACGGAGCTATCTAGCAGAATGGTTGTCAATGTGTGTATTCAACTTCCACAGTTAAACGGATGTGTGTTTGCAGCAGTTCAGAACCCTTTCTTTGGAGAATGCAGAAACAGTCATTTCCAGCCCTAGAGACGCATATAAGAGTTAGCAGTAAGAATGCGTTTCAAACACAGAAGACCCACATCGTACAAACTGATCTGCTATATGTTGGTTCCTTTTAGGAAGTTGCATCTATGTTTAGATTCAATGAGGTAGAAACACGTTTCTTCTAAAAGCTGCGTTTGGACATTCCTGAGTGGATGGGAGAACAGGCTGTAATGAGAAATACCTTGCTCTAAAACCAGAACGGAGCTATCTAGCAGAATGGTTGTCAATGTGTGCATTCAACTTCCAGAGTTATACTGATGTGTGTTTGCAGCAGTTCAGAAACCCTTTCTATGGAGAATGAAAAAACAGTCATTTCCAGCCCTAGAGACGCATGTAAGAGTTAGCAGTAAGAATGCGTTTCAAACACAGAAGACACGCTTCGTACAAATTGATCTGCTGTGTGTTGGTTCCTTTTAGGAAGTTGCATCTATGTTTAGAATCAGCGAGGTAGAAACACGTTTCTTCTAAAAGCTGCGTTTGGACATTCCAGAGTGGATGGGAGAACATGCTGTAAAGAGAAATACCTTGCTCTAAAACCAAAACGGAGCTATCTAGCAGAATGGTTGTCAATGTGTGCATTCAACTTCCAGAGTTAAACGGATGTGTGTTTGCAGCGGTTCAGAAACCCTTTCTTTGGAGAATGCAGAAACAGTCATTTCCAGCCCTAGAGACGCATATAAGAGTTAGCAGTAAGAATGCGTTTCAAACACAGAAGACCCGCTTCGTACAAACTGATCTGCTGTGTGTTGGTTCCTTTTAGGAAGTTGCATCTATGTTTAGATTCAGCGAGGTAGAAACACGTGTCTTCTAAAAGCTGCTTTTGGACATTCCAGAGTGGATGGGAGAAAAGGCTGTAAAGAGAAATACCTTGCTCTAAAACCAAAACGGAGCTATCTAGCATAATGGTTGTCAATGTGTTCCTTCAACTTGCAGAGTTAAACTGATGTGTGTTTGCAGCAGTTCAGAACCCTTTCTTTGGAGAATGCAGAAACAGTCATTTCCAGCCCTAGAAACGCATATTAGAGTTAGCAGTAAGAATGCGTTTCAAACACAGAAGACGCGCTTCGTAGAAACTCATCTCTTGTGTGTTGGTTCCTTTTAGGAAGTTGCATCTATGTTTAGATTCAGCGAGGTAGAAACACGTTTCTTCTAAAAGCTGCGTTTGGACATTCAAGAGTGGATGGGAGAAAAGGCTGTAAAGAGAAATACCTTGCTCTAAAACCAAAACGGAGCTATCTAGCAGAATGGTTGTCAATGTGTGCTTCAACTTGCAGAGTTAAAGTGATGTGTGTTTGCAGCAGTTCAGAACCCTTTCTTTGGAGAATTCAGAAACAGTCATTGCCAGCCCTAGAGACACATATAAGAGTTAGCAGTAAGAATGCGTTTCAAACACAGAAGACCCGCTTCGTACAAACTCATCTGCTAAGTGTTGGTTCCTTTTAGGAAGTTGCATCTATGTTTAGATTCAGTGAGGTGGAAACACGTTTCTTCTAAAAGCTGCGTTTGGACTTTCCAGAGCGGACGGGAGAACAGGCTGTAAAGAGAAATACCTTGCTCTAAAACCAAAACGGAGCTATCTAGCAGAATGGTTGTCAATGTGTGCATTCAACTTCCAGAGTTAAACTGATGTGTGTTTGCAGCGGTTCAGAAACCCTTTCTTTGGAGAATGCAGAAAGTCATTTCCAGCCCTAGAGACGCATATAAGTGTTAGCAGTAAGAATGCGTTTCAAACAGAGAAGACCCGCATCGTACAAACTGATCTGCTGTGTGTTCGTTCCTTTTAGGAAGTTGCATCTATGTTTAGATTCAGCGAGGTAGAAACACGTTTCTTCTAAAAGCTGCATTTGGACATTCCAGAGTGGATGGGAGAAAAGGCTGTAAAGAGAAATACCTTGCTCTAAAACAAAAACGGAGCTATCTAGAAAAATGGTTGTCAATGCGTGCATTCAACTTGCAGAGTTAAACTGATGTGTGTTTGTAGCAGTTCAGAAACCCTTTCTTTGGAGAGTTCAGAAACAGTCATTGCCAGCACTTCTGACGCATATAATATTTAGCAGTAAGAATGCGTTTCAAACACAGAAGACCCGCTTCGTACAAACTCATCTGCTGTGTGTTGGTTCCTTTTAGGAAGTTGCATCCATGTTTAGATTCAGCGACGTAGAAACACGTTTCTTCTAAAAGCTGCGTTTGGATATTCCAGAGTAGATGGGAGAACAGGCTGTAAAGAGAAATACCTTACTCTAAAACCAATACGGATCTATCTAGCAGAATGGTTGTCAATGTGTGCATTCAACCTCCAGAGTTAAACAGATATGTGTTTGCAGCGGTTCAGAAACCCTTTCTTTGGAGCATGCAGAAACAGTCATTTCCAGCCCTAGAGACGCATATAACAGTTAGCAGTAAGAATGCGTTTCAAACACAAAAGACCCGCTTCGTACAAACTGATATGCTGTGTGTTAGTTCCTTTTAGGAAGTTGCATCTATTTTTAGATTCAGCGAGGTAGATACACGTTTCTTCTAAAAGCTGCGTTTGGACATTCCAGAGTGGATGGGAGAACAGGCTGTAAAGAGAAATACCTTGCTCTAAAACCAAAACGGAGCTATCAAGCAGAATGGTTGTCAGTGTGTGCATTCAAATTGCAGAGTTAAACTGATGTGTGTTTGCAGCAGTTCAGAAACCCTTTCTTTGGAGAATGCAGAAACAGTCATTTCCAGCCCTAGAGATGCATGTAAGAGTTAGCAGTAAGAATGCGTTTCAAACACAGAAGACCCGCTTCGTACAAACTCATCTGCTGTGTGTTGGTTCCTTTTAGGAAGTTGCATCTATATTTAGATTCAGCGAGGTTGTAACACGTTTCTTTTAAAAGCTGCGTTTGGACATTCCAGAGTGGATGGGAGAACAGGCTGTAAAGAGAAATACCTTGCTCTAAAACCAAAACGGAGCTATCTAGCAGAATGGTTGTCAATGTGTGCATTCAACGTCCAGAGTTAAACTGATGTGTGTTTGCAGCGGTTCAGAAACTTTTTCTTTGGAGAATGCAGAAACAGTCATTTCCAGCCCGAGAGATGCATATAAGAGTTAGCTGTAAGAATGCGTTTTAAACACAGAATACCAGCTTCGTACAAACTCATCTCTTGTGTGTTGGTTCCTTTTAGGAAGTTGCATCTATATTTAGATTCAGCGAGGTTGAAACACGTTTCTTTTAAAAGCTGCGTTTGGACATTCCAGAGTGGATGGGAGAACAGGCTGTAAAGAGAAATACCTTGCTCTAAAACCAAAACGGAGCTATCTAGCAGAATGGTTGTCAATGTGTGCATTCAACGTCCAGAGTTAAACTGATGTGTGTTTGCAGCGGTTCAGAAACCCTTACTTTGGAGAATGCAGAAACAGTCATTTCCAGCCCTAGAGACGCATATAACAGTTAGCAGTAAGAATGCGTTTCAAACACAAAAGACCCGCTTCGTACAAACTGATATGCTGTGTGTTAGTTCCTTTTAGGAAGTTGCATCTATGTTTAGATTCAGCGAGGTAGATACACGTTTCTTCTAAAAGCTGCGTTTGGACATTCCAGAGTGGATGGGAGAACAGGCTGTAAAGAGAAATACCTTGCTCTAAAACCAAAACGGAGCTATCAAGCAGAATGGTTGTCAGTGTGTGCATTCAAATTGCAGAGTTAAACTGATGTGTGTTTGCAGCAGTTCAGAAACCCTTTCTTTGGAGAATGCAGAAACAGTCATTTCCAGCCCTAGAGATGCATGTAAGAGTTAGCAGTAAGAATGCGTTTCAAACACAGAAGACCCGCTTCGTACAAACTCATCTGCTGTGTGTTGGTTCCTTTTAGGAAGTTGCATCTATGTTTAGATTCAGCGAGGTACAAACATGTTTCTTCTAAACGCTGCGTTTGGACATTCCAGAATGGATGGGAGAACAGGCTGTAAAGAGAAATACCTTGCTCTAAAACCAAAACGGAGCTATCTAGCAGAATGGTTGTCAATGTGTGTATTCAACTACCAGAGTTAAACGGATGTGTGTTTGCAGCAGTTCAGAACCCTTTCTTTGGAGAATGCAGAAACAGTCATTTCCAGCCCTAGAGACGCATATAAGAGTTAGCAGTAAGAATGCGTTTCAAACACAGAAGACCCACATCGTACAAACTGATCTGCTATATGTTGGTTCCTTTTAGGAAGTTGCATCTATGTTTAGATTCAGTGAGGTAGAAACACGTTTCTTCTAAAAGCTGCGTTTGGACATTCCTGAGTGGATGGGAGAACAGGCTGTAATGAGAAATACCTTGCTCTAAAACCAGAACGGAGCTATCTAGCAGAATGGTTGTCAATGTGTGCATTCAACTTCCAGAGTTATACTGATGTGTGTTTGCAGCAGTTCAGAAACCCTTTCTTTGGAGAATGCAAAAACAGTCATTTCCAGCCCTAGAGACGCATGTAAGAGTTAGCAGTAAGAATGCGTTTCAAACACAGAAGACACGCTTCGTACAAATTGATCTGCTGTGTGTTGGTTCCTTTTAGGAAGTTGCATCTATGTTTAGAATCAGCGAGGTAGAAACACGTTTCTTCTAAAAGCTGCGTTTGGACATTCCAGAGTGGATGGGAGAACATGCTGTAAAGAGAAATACCTTGCTCTAAAACCAAAACGGAGCTATCTAGCAGAATGGTTGTCAATGTGTGCATTCAACTTCCAGAGTTAAACGGATGTGTGTTTGCAGCGGTTCAGAAACCCTTTCTTTGGAGAATGCAGAAACAGTCATTTCCAGCCCTAGAGACGCATATAAGAGTTAGCAGTAAGAATGCGTTTCAAACACAGAAGACCCGCTTCGTACAAACTGATCTGCTGTGTGTTGGTTCCTTTTAGGAAGTTGCATCTATGTTTAGATTCAGCGAGGTAGAAACACGTGTCTTCTAAAAGCTGCTTTTGGACATTCCAGAGTGGATGGGAGAAAAGGCTGTAAAGAGAAATACCTTGCTCTAAAACAAAAACGGAGCTATCTAGAAAAATGGTTGTCAATGCGTGCATTCAACTTGCAGAGTTAAACTGATGTGTGTTTGTAGCAGTTCAGAAACCCTTTCTTTGGAGAGTTCAGAAACAGTCATTGCCAGCACTTCTGACGCATATAATATTTAGCAGTAAGAATGCGTTTCAAACACAGAAGACCCGCTTCGTACAAACTCATCTGCTGTGTGTTGGTTCCTTTTAGGAAGTTGCATCCATGTTTAGATTCAGCGACGTAGAAACACGTTTCTTCTAAAAGCTGCGTTTGGATATTCCAGAGTAGATGGGAGAACAGGCTGTAAAGAGAAATACCTTACTCTAAAACCAATACGGATCTATCTAGCAGAATGGTTGTCAATGTGTGCATTCAACCTCCAGAGTTAAACAGATATGTGTTTGCAGCGGTTCAGAAACCCTTTCTTTGGAGCATGCAGAAACAGTCATTTCCAGCCCTAGAGACGCATATAACAGTTAGCAGTAAGAATGCGTTTCAAACACAAAAGACCCGCTTCGTACAAACTGATATGCTGTGTGTTAGTTCCTTTTAGGAAGTTGCATCTATTTTTAGATTCAGCGAGGTAGATACACGTTTCTTCTAAAAGCTGCGTTTGGACATTCCAGAGTGGATGGGAGAACAGGCTGTAAAGAGAAATACCTTGCTCTAAAACCAAAACGGAGCTATCAAGCAGAATGGTTGTCAGTGTGTGCATTCAAATTGCAGAGTTAAACTGATGTGTGTTTGCAGCAGTTCAGAAACCCTTTCTTTGGAGAATGCAGAAACAGTCATTTCCAGCCCTAGAGATGCATGTAAGAGTTAGCAGTAAGAATGCGTTTCAAACACAGAAGACCCGCTTCGTACAAACTCATCTGCTGTGTGTTGGTTCCTTTTAGGAAGTTGCATCTATATTTAGATTCAGCGAGGTTGTAACACGTTTCTTTTAAAAGCTGCGTTTGGACATTCCAGAGTGGATGGGAGAACAGGCTGTAAAGAGAAATACCTTGCTCTAAAACCAAAACGGAGCTATCTAGCAGAATGGTTGTCAATGTGTGCATTCAACGTCCAGAGTTAAACTGATGTGTGTTTGCAGCGGTTCAGAAACTTTTTCTTTGGAGAATGCAGAAACAGTCATTTCCAGCCCGAGAGATGCATATAAGAGTTAGCTGTAAGAATGCGTTTTAAACACAGAATACCAGCTTCGTACAAACTCATCTCTTGTGTGTTGGTTCCTTTTAGGAAGTTGCATCTATATTTAGATTCAGCGAGGTTGAAACACGTTTCTTTTAAAAGCTGCGTTTGGACATTCCAGAGTGGATGGGAGAACAGGCTGTAAAGAGAAATACCTTGCTCTAAAACCAAAACGGAGCTATCTAGCAGAATGGTTGTCAATGTGTGCATTCAACGTCCAGAGTTAAACTGATGTGTGTTTGCAGCGGTTCAGAAACCCTTACTTTGGAGAATGCAGAAACAGTCATTTCCAGCCCTAGAGACGCATATAACAGTTAGCAGTAAGAATGCGTTTCAAACACAAAAGACCCGCTTCGTACAAACTGATATGCTGTGTGTTAGTTCCTTTTAGGAAGTTGCATCTATGTTTAGATTCAGCGAGGTAGATACACGTTTCTTCTAAAAGCTGCGTTTGGACATTCCAGAGTGGATGGGAGAACAGGCTGTAAAGAGAAATACCTTGCTCTAAAACCAAAACGGAGCTATCAAGCAGAATGGTTGTCAGTGTGTGCATTCAAATTGCAGAGTTAAACTGATGTGTGTTTGCAGCAGTTCAGAAACCCTTTCTTTGGAGAATGCAGAAACAGTCATTTCCAGCCCTAGAGATGCATGTAAGAGTTAGCAGTAAGAATGCGTTTCAAACACAGAAGACCCGCTTCGTACAAACTCATCTGCTGTGTGTTGGTTCCTTTTAGGAAGTTGCATCTATGTTTAGATTCAGCGAGGTACAAACATGTTTCTTCTAAACGCTGCGTTTGGACATTCCAGAATGGATGGGAGAACAGGCTGTAAAGAGAAATACCTTGCTCTAAAACCAAAACGGAGCTATCTAGCAGAATGGTTGTCAATGTGTGTATTCAACTACCAGAGTTAAACGGATGTGTGTTTGCAGCAGTTCAGAACCCTTTCTTTGGAGAATGCAGAAACAGTCATTTCCAGCCCTAGAGACGCATATAAGAGTTAGCAGTAAGAATGCGTTTCAAACACAGAAGACCCACATCGTACAAACTGATCTGCTATATGTTGGTTCCTTTTAGGAAGTTGCATCTATGTTTAGATTCAGTGAGGTAGAAACACGTTTCTTCTAAAAGCTGCGTTTGGACATTCCTGAGTGGATGGGAGAACAGGCTGTAATGAGAAATACCTTGCTCTAAAACCAGAACGGAGCTATCTAGCAGAATGGTTGTCAATGTGTGCATTCAACTTCCAGAGTTATACTGATGTGTGTTTGCAGCAGTTCAGAAACCCTTTCTTTGGAGAATGCAAAAACAGTCATTTCCAGCCCTAGAGACGCATGTAAGAGTTAGCAGTAAGAATGCGTTTCAAACACAGAAGACACGCTTCGTACAAATTGATCTGCTGTGTGTTGGTTCCTTTTAGGAAGTTGCATCTATGTTTAGAATCAGCGAGGTAGAAACACGTTTCTTCTAAAAGCTGCGTTTGGACATTCCAGAGTGGATGGGAGAACATGCTGTAAAGAGAAATACCTTGCTCTAAAACCAAAACGGAGCTATCTAGCAGAATGGTTGTCAATGTGTGCATTCAACTTCCAGAGTTAAACGGATGTGTGTTTGCAGCGGTTCAGAAACCCTTTCTTTGGAGAATGCAGAAACAGTCATTTCCAGCCCTAGAGACGCATATAAGAGTTAGCAGTAAGAATGCGTTTCAAACACAGAAGACCCGCTTCGTACAAACTGATCTGCTGTGTGTTGGTTCCTTTTAGGAAGTTGCATCTATGTTTAGATTCAGCGAGGTAGAAACACGTGTCTTCTAAAAGCTGCTTTTGGACATTCCAGAGTGGATGGGAGAAAAGGCTGTAAAGAGAAATACCTTGCTCTAAAACCAAAACGGAGCTATCTAGCATAATGGTTGTCAATGTGTTCCTTCAACTTGCAGAGTTAAACTGATGTGTGTTTGCAGCAGTTCAGAACCCTTTCTTTGGAGAATGCAGAAACAGTCATTTCCAGCCCTAGAAACGCATATTAGAGTTAGCAGTAAGAATGCGTTTCAAACACAGAAGACGCGCTTCGTAGAAACTCATCTCTTGTGTGTTGGTTCCTTTTAGGAAGTTGCATCTATGTTTAGATTCAGCGAGGTAGAAACACGTTTCTTCTAAAAGCTGCGTTTGGACATTCAAGAGTGGATGGGAGAAAAGGCTGTAAAGAGAAATACCTTGCTCTAAAACCAAAACGGAGCTATCTAGCAGAATGGTTGTCAATGTGTGCCTTCAACTTGCAGAGTTAAAGTGATGTGTGTTTGCAGCAGTTCAGAACCCTTTCTTTGGAGAATTCAGAAACAGTCATTGCCAGCCCTAGAGACACATATAAGAGTTAGCAGTAAGAATGCGTTTCAAACACAGAAGACCCGCTTCGTACAAACTCATCTGCTAAGTGTTGGTTCCTTTTAGGAAGTTGCATCTATGTTTAGATTCAGTGAGGTAGAAACACGTTTCTTCTAAAAGCTGCGTTTGGACTTTCCAGAGCGGACGGGAGAACAGGCTGTAAAGAGAAATACCTTGCTCTAAAACCAAAACGGAGCTATCTAGCAGAATGGTTGTCAAAGGGTGCTTTCAACTTCCAGAGTTAAAGTGATGTATGTTTGCAGCGGTTCAGAAACCCTTTCTTTGGAGAATGCAGAAAGTCATTTCCAGCCGTAGAGACGCATGTAAGAGTTAGCATTAAGAATGCGTTTCAAACAGAGAAGACCCGCTTTGTACAAACTCATCTCTTGTGTGTTGGTTCCTTTTAGGAAGTTGCATCTATGTTTAGATTCAGCGAGTTAGAAACACGTTTCTTCTAAAAGCTGCATTTGGACATTCCAGAGTGGATGGGAGAAAAGGCTGTAAAGAGAAATACCTTGCTCTAAAACAAAAACGGAGCTATCTAGAAGAATGGTTGTCAATGCGTGCATTCAACTTGCAGAGTTAAACTGATGTGTGTTTGTAGCAGTTCAGAAACCCTTTCTTTGGAGAGTTCAGAAACAGTCATTGCCAGCACTTCTGACGCATATAATATTTAGCAGTAAGAATGCGTTTCAAACACAGAAGACCCACTTCGTACAAACTCATCTGCTGTGTGTTGGTTCCTTTTAGGAAGTTGCATCTATGTTTAGATTCAGCGACGTAGAAACACGTTTCTTCTAAAAGCTGCGTTTGGATATTCCAGAGTAGATGGGAGAACAGGCTGTAAAGAGAAATACCTTGCTCTAAAACCAAAACGGAGCTATATAGCAGAATGGTTGTCAATGTGTGCATTCAACGTACAGAGTTAATCTGATGTGTGTTTGCAGCGGTTCAGAAACTTTTTCTTTGGAGAATGCAGAAACAGTCATTTCCAGGCCGAGAGCTGCATATAAGAGTTAGCTGTAAGAATGCGTTTTAAACACAGAATACCAGCTTCGTACAAACTCATCTCTTGTGTGTTGGTTCCTTTTAGGAAGTTGCATCTATATTTAGATTCAGCGAGGTTGAAACACGTTTCTTTTAAAAGCTGCGTTTGGACATTCCAGAGTGGATGGGAGAACAGGCTGTAAAGAGAAATACCTTGCTCTAAAACCAAAACGGAGCTATCCAGCAGAATGGTTGTCAATGTGTGCATTCAACGTCCAGAGTTAAACTGATGTGTGTTTGCAGCGGTTCAGAAACCCTTACTTTGGAGAATGCAGAAACAGTCATTTCCAGCCCTAGAGACGCATATAACAGTTAGCAGTAAGAATGCGTTTCAAACACAAAAGACCCGCTTCGTACAAACTGATATGCTGTGTGTTAGTTCCTTTTAGGAAGTTGCATCTATGTTTAGATTCAGCGAGGTAGATACACGTTTCTTCTAAAAGCTGCGTTTGGACATTTCTGAGTGGATGGGAGAACAGGCTGTAAAGAGAAATACCTTGCTCTAAAACCAAAACGGAGCTATCAAGCAGAATGGTTGTCAGTGTGTGCATTCAAATTGCAGAGTTAAACTGATGTGTGTTTGCAGCAGTTCAGAAACCCTTTCTTTGGAGAATGCAGAAACAGTCATTTCCAGCCCTAGAGATGCATGTAAGAGTTAGCAGTAAGAATGCGTTTCAAACATAGAAGACCCGCTTCGTACAAACTCATCTGCTGTGTGTTGGTTCCTTTTAGGAAGTTGCATCTATGTTTAGATTTAGCGAGGTAGAAACACGTTTCTTCTAAAAGCTGCGTTTGGACATTCCAGAGTGGATGGGGGAACAGGCTGTAAAGAGAAATACCTTGCTCTAAAACCAAAACGGAGCTATCTAGCAGAATGGTTGTCAAAGTGTGCTTTCAACTTCCAGAGTTAAAGTGATGTGTCTTTGCAGCGGTTCAGAAACCCTTTCTTTGGAGAATGCAGAAAGTCATTTCCAGCCCTAGAGACGCATGTAAGAGTTAGCATTAAGAATGCGTTTCAAACAGAGAAGAACCGCTTTGTACAAACTCATCTCTTGTGTGTTGGTTCCTTTTAGGAAGTTGCATCTATGTTTAGATTCAGCGAGTTAGAAACACGTTTCTTCTAAAAGCTGCATTTGGACATTCCAGAGTGGATGGGAGAAAAGGCTGTAAAGAGAAATACCTTGCTGTAAAACAAAAACGGAGCTATCTAGCAGAATGGTTGTCAATGTGTGCATTCAACTTCCAGAGTTAAACTGATGTGCGTTTGCAGCGGTTCAGAAACCCTTTCTTTGGAGAATGCAGAAACAGTCATTTCCAGCCCTAGAGACGCATATAAGAGTTAGCAGTAAGAATGCGTTTCAAACACCGAAGACCTGCTTCGTACTAACTCATCTGCTGTGTGTTGGTTCCTTTTAGGAAGTTGCATATATGTTTAGATTCAGCGAGGTAGAAACACGTGTCTTCTAAAAGCTGCATTTGGACATTCCAGATTGGATGGGAGAACAGGCTGTAAAGAGAAATACCTTGCTCTAAAACCAAAACGGAGCTATCTAGCAGAATGGTTGTCAATGTGTGCATTCAACTTCCAGAGTTAAACTGATGTGCGTTTGCAGCGGTTCAGAAACCCTTTCTTTGGAGAATGCAGAAACAGTCATTTCCAGCCCTAGAGACGCATATAAGAGTTGGCAGTAAGAATGCGTTTCAAACACAGAAGACCCGTTTCGTACAAATTGATCTGCTGTGTGTTGGTTCCTTTTAGGAAGTTGCATCTATGTTTAGATTCAGCGAGGTAGAAACACGTTTCTTCTAAAAGCTGCATTTGGACATTCCAGATTGGATGGGAGAACAGGCTGTAAAGAGAAATACCTTGCTCTAAAACCAAAACGGAGCTATCTAGCAGAATGGTTGTCAATGTGTGCATTCAACTTCCAGAGTTAAACTGATGTGTGTTTGCAGCAGTTCAGAAACCCTTTCTTTGGAGAGTTCAGAAACAGTCATTGCCAGCACTTCTGACGCATATAATATTTAGCAGTAAGAATGCGTTTCAAACACAGAAGACCCGCTTCGTACAAACTCATCTGCTTTGTTTTGGTTCCTTTTAGGAAGTTCCATCTATGTTTAGATTCAGCGAGGAAGAAACACGTTTCTTCTAAAAGCTGCATTTGGACATTCCAGAGTGGATGGGAGAACAGGCTTTAAAGAGAAATACCTTGCTCTAAAACCAAAACGGAGCTATCTAGCAGAATGAGTGTCAATGTGTGCATTCAACTTCCAGACTTAAACTGATGTGTGTTTGCAGCAGTTCAGAAACCCTTTCTTTGGAGAATGCAGCAACAGTCATTTCCAGCCCGAGAGATGCATATAAGAGTTAGCTGTAAGAATGCGTTTTAAACACAGAACACCAGCTTCGTACAAACTCATCTCTTGTGTGTTGGTTCCTTTTAGGAAGTTGCATCTATGTTTAGATTCAGCGAGGTAGAAACACGTTTCTTTTAAAAGCTGCGTTTGGACATTCCAGAGTGGATGGGAGAACAGGCTGTAAAGAGAAATACCTTGCTCTAAAACCAAAACGGAGCTATCTAGCAGAATGGTTGTCAATGTGTGCATTCAACTTCCAGAGTTAAAGTGATGTGTGTTTGCAGCAGTTCAGAAACCCTTTCTTTGGAGAATGCAGAAACAGTCATTTCCAGCCCTAGTGAGGCATATAACAGTTAGCAGTAAGAATGCGTTTCAAACACAGAAGACCCGCTTCGTACAAACTCATCTCTTGTGTCTTGGTTCCTTTTAGGAAGTTGCATCTATGTTTAGATTCAGCGAGGTAGAAACACGTTTCTTCTAAAAGCTGCATTTGGACATTCCAGAGTGGATGGGAGAACAGGCTTTAAAGAGAAATACCTTGCTCTAAAACCAAAACGGAGCTATCTAGCAGAATGGTTGTCAATGTGTGCATTCAACTTCCAGAGTTAAACGGATGTGTGTTTGCAGCGGTTCAGAAACCCTTTCTTTGGAGAATGCAGAAACAGTCATTTCCAGCCCTAGAGACGCATATAAGAGTTAGCAGTAAGAATGCGTTTCAAACACAGAAGACCCGCTTCATACAAACTGATCTGCTGTGTGTTGGTTCCTTTTAGGAAGTTGCATCTATGTTTAGATTCAGCGAGGTAGAAACACGTGTCTTCTAAAAGCTGCTTTTGGACATTCCAGAGTGGATGGGAGAAAAGGCTGTAAAGAGAAATACCTTGCTCTAAAACCAAAACGGAGCTATCTAGCATAATGGTTGTCAATGTGTTCCTTCAACTTGCAGAGTTAAACTGATGTGTGTTTGCAGCAGTTCAGAACCCTTTCTTTGGAGAATGCAGAAACAGTCATTTCCAGCGCTAGAAACGCATATTAGAGTTAGCAGTAATAATGCGTTTCAAACACAGAAGACGCGCTTCGTAGAAACTCATCTCTTGTGTGTTGGTTCCTTTTAGGAAGTTGCATCTATATTTAGATTCAGCGAGGTTGTAACACGTTTCTTTTAAAAGCTGCGTTTGGACATTCCAGAGTGGATGGGAGAACAGGCTGTAAAGAGAAATACCTTGCTCTAAAACCAAAACGGAGCTATCTAGCAGAATGGTTGTCAATGTGTGCATTCAACGTCCAGAGTTAAACTGATGTGTGTTTGCAGCGGTTCAGAAACTTTTTCTTTGGAGAATGCAGAAACAGTCATTTCCAGCCCGAGAGATGCATATAAGAGTTAGCTGTAAGAATGCGTTTTAAACACAGAATACCAGCTTCGTACAAACTCATCTCTTGTGTGTTGGTTCCTTTTAGGAAGTTGCATCTATATTTAGATTCAGCGAGGTAGATACACGTTTCTTCTAAAAGCTGCATTTGGACATTCCAGAGTGGATGGGAGAAAAGGCTGTAAAGAGAAATACCTTGCTCTAAAACAAAAACGGAGCTATCTAGCAGAATGGTTGTCAATGTGTGCATTCAACTTCCAGAGTTAAACTGATGTGCGTATGCAGCGGTTCAGAAACCCTTTCTTTGGAGAATGCAGAAACAGTCATTTCCAGCCCTAGAGACGCATATAAGAGTTAGCAGTAAGAATGCGTTTCAAACACCGAAGACCTGCTTCGTACTAACTCATCTGCTGTGTGTTGGTTCCTTTTAGGAAGTTGCATATATGTTTAGATTCAGCGAGGTAGAAACACGTTTCTTCTAAAAGCTGCATTTTGACATTCCAGATTGGAGGGGAGAACAGGCTGTAAAGAGAAATACCTTGCTCTAAAACCAAAACGGAGTTATCTAGCAGAATGGTTGTCAATGTGTGCATTCAACTTGCAGAGTTAAACTGATGTGTGTTTGCAGCAGTTCAGAAACCCTTTCTTTGGAGAGTTCAGAAACAGTCATTGCCAGCACTTCTGACGCATATAATATTTAGCAGTAAGAATGCGTTTCAAACACAGAAGACCCGCTTCGTACAAACTCATCTGCTGTGTGTTGGTTCCTTTTAGGAAGTTGCATCTATGTTTAGATTCAGCGACGTAGAAACACGTTTCTTCTAAAAGCTGCGTTTGGATATTCCAGAGTAGATGGGAGAACAGGCTGTAAAGAGAAATACCTTACTCTAAAACCAAAACGGATCTATCTAGCAGAATGGTTGTCAATGTGTGCATTCAACTTCCAGAGTTAAACAGATATGTGTTTGCAGCAGTTCAGAAACCCTTTCTTTGGAGCATGCAGAAACAGTCATTTCCAGCCCTAGAGACGCATATAACAGTTAGCAGTAAGAATGCGTTTCAAACACAGAAGACCCGCTTCGTACAAACTCATCTGCTGTGTGTTGGTTCCTTTTAGGAAGTTGCATATATGTTTAGATTCAGCGAGGAAGAAACACGTTTCTTCTAAAAGCTGCATTTGGACATTCCAGAGTGGATGGGAGAACAGGCTGTAAAGAGAAATACCTTGCTCTAAAACCAAAACGGAGCTATCTAGCAGAATGGTTGTCAGTGTGTGCATTCAACTTGCAGAGTTATACTGATGTGTGTTTGCAGCAGTTCAGAAACCCTTTCTTTGGAGAATGCAGAAACAGTCATTTCCAGCCCTAGAGACGCATGTAAGAGTTAGCAGTAAGAATGCGTTTCAAACACAGAAGACCCGCTTCGTACAAACTCATCTGCTGTGTGTTGGTTCCTTTTAGGAAGTTGCATCTATGTTTAGATTCAGCGAGGTAGAAACACGTTTCTTCTAAAAGCTGCGTTTGGACATTCCAGAGTGGATGGGAGAACAGGCTGTAATGAGAAATACCTTGCTCTAAAACCAAAACGGAGCTATCTAGCAGAATGGTTGTCAAAGTGTGCTTTCAACTTCCAGAGTTAAAGTGATGTGTGTTTGCAGCAGTTCAGAAACCCTTTCTTTGGAGAATGCAGAAACAGTCATTTCCAGCCCTAGTGAGGCATATAACAGTTAGCAGTAAGAATGCGTTTCAAACACAGAAGACCCGCTTCGTACAAACTCATCTCTTGTGTCTTGGTTCCTTTTAGGAAGTTGCATCTATGTTTAGATTCAGTGAGGTAGAAACACGTTTCTTCTAAAAGCTGCATTTGGAATTTCCAGAGTGGACGGGAGAACAGGCTGTAAAGAGAAATACCTTGCTCTAAAACCAAATCGGAGCTATCTAGCAGAGTGGTTGTCAATGTGTGCATTCAACTTCCAGATTTAAACTGATGTGTGTTTGTAGCGGTTCAGAAACCCTTTCTTTGGAGAATGCAGAAACACTCATTTCCAGCCCTAGAGACGCATGTAAGAGTTAGCAGTAAGAATGCGTTTCAAACACAGAAGACCCGCTTCATACAAACTGATATGCTGTGTGTTGGTTCCTTTTAGGAAGTTGCATCTATGTTTAGATTCAGAGAGGTAGAAACACGTTTCTTCTAAAAGCTGCATTTGGACATTCCAGATTGGATGGGAGAACAGGCTGTAAAGAGAAATACCTTGCTCTAAAACCAAAACGGAGCTATCTAGCAGAATGGTTGTCAATGTGGGCATTCAACTTGCAGAGTTAAACGGATGTGTGTTTGCAGCAGTTCAGAAACCCTTTCTTTGGAGAGTTCAGAAACAGTCATTGCCAGCACTTCTGACGCATATAATATTTAGCAGTAAGAATGCGTTTCAAACACAGAAGACCCGCTTCGTACAAACTCATCTGCTGTGTGTTGGTTCTTTTTAGGAAGTTGCATCTATGTTTAGATTCAGCGACGAAGAAACACGTTTCTTCTAAAAGCTGCGTTTGGATATTCCAGAGTAGATGGGAGAACAGGCTGTAAAGAGAAATACCTTACTCTAAAACCAAAACGGATCTATCTAGCAGAATGGTTGTCAATGTGTGCATTCAACTTCCAGAGTTAAACAGATATGTGTTTGCAGCAGTTCAGAAACCCTTTCTTTGGAGCATGCAGAAACAGTCATTTCCAGCCCTAGAGACGCGTATAACAGTTAGCAGTAAGAATGCGTTTCAAACACAGAAGACCCTCTTCGTACAAACTCATCTCTTGTGTGTTGGTTCCTTTTAGGAAGTTGCATCTATGTTTAGATTCAGCGATGTTGAAACACGTTTCTTTTAAAAGCTGCGTTTGGACATTCCAGAGTGGATGGGAGAACAGGCTGTAAAGAGAAATACCTTGCTCTAAAACCAAAACGGAACTATCTAGCAGAATGGTTGTCAATGTGTGCATTCAACTTACAGAGTTAAACTGACGTGTGTTTGCTGCAGTTCAGAAACCCTTTCTTTGGAGAATGCAGAAACAGTCATTTCCAACCCCAGAGACGCATATAAGAGTTAGCAGTAAGAATGCGTTTCAAACACAGAAGACCCACTTCATACAAACCCATCTGCTGTGTGTTGGTTCCTTTTAGGATGTATCATCTATGTTTAGATTCAACGAGGTAGAAACACGTTTCTTCTAAAAGCTGCGTTTGGACATTCCAGAGTGGACGGGAGAACAGGCTGTAAAGAGAAATACCTTGATCTAAAAGCAAAACGGAGCTATCTAGCAGAATGGTTGTCAATGTGTGCATTCAACTTCCAGAGTTAAACGGATGTGTGTTTCCAGCGGTTCAGAAACCCTTTCTTTGGAGAATGCAGAAAGTCATTTCCAGCCCTAGAGACGCATGTAAGAGTTAGCATTAAGAATGCGTTTCAAACAGAGAAGACCCGCTTTGTACAAACTCATCTCTTGTGTGTTGGTTCCTTTTAGGAAGTTGCATCTATGTTTAGATTCAGCGAGGTAGAAACACGTTTCTTCTAAAAGCTGCATTTGGACATTCCAGAGTGGATGGGAGAAAAGGCTGTAAAGAGAAATACCTTGCTGTAAAACAAAAACGGAGCTATCTAGCAGAATGGTTGTCAATGTGTGCATTCAACTTCCAGAGTTAAACTGATGTGCGTTTGCAGCGGTTCAGAAACCCTTTCTTTGGAGAATGCAGAAACAGTCATTTCCAGCCCTAGAGACGCATATAAGAGTTAGCAGTAAGAATGCGTTTCAAACACAGAAGACCCGTTTCGTACAAACTGATCTGCTGTGTGTTGGTTCCTTTTAGGAAGTTGCATCTATGTTTAGATTCAGAGAGGTAGAAACACATTTCTTCTAAAAGCTGCGTTTGGACTTTCCAGAGTGTACGGGAGAACAGGCTGTAAAGAGAAATACCTTGCTCTAAAACCAAAACGGAGCTATCTAGCAGAATGGTTGTCTATGTGTGCATTCAACTTCCAGAGTTAAACGGATGTCTGTTTGGAGCGGTTCAGAAACCCTTTCTTTGGAGAATGCAGAAAGTCATTTCCAGCCCTAGAGACGCATGTAAGAGTTAGCAGTAAGAATGCGTTTCAAACAGAGAGGACCCGCATCGTACAAACTAATCTGCTGTGTGTTCGTTCCTTTTAGGAAGTTGCATCTATGTTTAGATTCAGCGAGGTAGAAACACGTTTCTTCTAAAAGCTGCGTTTGGACATTCCAGAGTGGATGGGAGAACAGTCTGTAAAGAGAAATACTTTGCTCTAAAACCAAAACGGAGCTATCTAGCAGAATGGTTGTCAGTGTGTGCATTCAACTTGCAGAGTTAAATGATGTGTGTTTGCAGCAGTTCAGAAACCCTTTATTTGGAGAATGCAGAAACAGTCATTTCCAGCCCTAGAGACGCATGTAAGAGTTAGCAGTAAGAATGCGTTTCAAACACAGAAGACCCGCTTCGTACAAATTGATCTGCTGTGTGTTGGTTCCTTTTAGGAAGTTGCATCTATGTTTAGAATCAGCGAGGTAGAAACACGTTTCTTCTAAAAGCTGCGTTTGGACATTCCAGAGTGGATGGGAGAACATGCTGTAATGAGAAATACCTTGCTCTAAAACCAAAACGGAGCTATCTAGCAGAATGGTTGTCAATGTGTGCATTCAACTTCCAGAGTTAAACGGATGTGTGTTTGCAGCGGTTCAGAAACCCTTTCTTTGGAGAATGCAGAAACAGTCATTTCCAGCCCTAGAGACGCATATAAGTGTTAGCAGTAAGAATGCGTTTCAAACACAGAAGACCCGCTTCGTACAAACTGATCTGCTGTGTGTTGGTTCCTTTTAGGAAGTTGCATCTATGTTTAGATTCAGCGAGGTAGAAACACGTGTCTTCTAAAAGCTGCTTTTGGACATTCCAGAGTGGATGGGAGAAAAGGCTGTAAAGAGAAATACCTTGCCCTAAAACCAAAACGGAGCTATCTAGCATAATGGTTGTCAATGTGTGCCTTCAACTTGCAGAGTTAAACTGATGTGTGTTTGCAGCAGTTCAGAATCCTTTCTTTGGAGAATGCAGAAACAGTCATTTCCAGCCCTAGAAACGCATATTAGAGTTAGCAGTAAGAATGCGTTTCAAACACAGAAGACGCGCTTCGTAGAAACTCATCTCTTGTGTGTTGGTTCTTTTTAGGAAGTTGCATCTATGTTTAGATTCAGCGAGGTAGAAACACGTTTCTTCTTAAAGCTGCATTTGGACATTCCAGAGTGGATGGGAGAAAAGGCTGTAAAGAGAAATACCTTGCTCTAAAACCAAAACGGAGCTATCTAGCAGAATGTTTGTCAATGTGTGCATTCAACTTCCAGAGTTAAACTGATGTGCGTTTGCAGCGGTTCAGAAATCCTTTCTTTGGAGAATGCAGAAACAGTCATTTCCAGCCCTTGAGACGCATATAAGAGTTAGCAGTAAGAATGCGTTTCAAACACAGAAGACCCGCTTCGTACAAACTGATCTGCTGTGTGTTGGTTCCTTTTAGGAAGTTGCATCTATGTTTAGATTCAGCGAGGTAGAAACACGTTTCTTCTAAAAGCTGCGTTTGGACATTCAAGAGTGGATGGGAGAAAAGGCTGTAAAGAGAAATACCTTGCTCTAAAACCAAAACGGAGCTATCTAGCAGAATGGTTGTCAGTGTGTGCATTCAACTTGCAGAGTTAAACTGATGTGTGTTTGCAGCAGTTCAGAAACCCTTTCTTTGGAGAATGCAGAAACAGTCATTTCCAGCCCTAGAGACGCATGTAAGAGTTAGCAGTAAGAATGCGTTTCAAACACAGAAGACACGCTTCGTACAAATTGATCTGCTGTGTGTTGGTTCCTTTTAGGAAGTTGCATCTATGTTTAGATTCAGCGAGGTAGAAACACGTTTCTTCTAAAAGCTGCGTTTGGACATTCCAGAGTGGATGGGAGAACAAGCTGTAAAGAGAAATACCTTGCTCTAAAACCAAAACGGAGCTATCTAGCATAATGGTTGTCAATGTGTGCATTCCACTTGTAGAGTTAAACTGATGTGTGTTTGCAGTAGTTCAGAACACTTTCTTTGGAGTATGCAGAAACAGTCATTTCCAGCCCCGGAGACGCCTATAAGAGTTAGCAGTAAGAATGCGATTCAAACACCGAAGACCTGCTTCGTACTAACTCATCTGCTGTGTGTTGGTTCCTTTTAGGAAGTTGCATATATGTTTAGATTCAGCGAGGTAGAAACACATTTCTTCTAAAAGCTGCATTTGGACATTCCAGATTGGATGGGAGAACAGGCTGTAAAGAGAAATACCTTGCTCTAAAACCAAAACGGAGCTATCTAGCAGAATGGTTGTCAATGTGTGCATTCAACTTCCAGAGTTAAACTGACGTGTGTTTGCAGCAGTTCAGAAACCCTTTCTTTGGAGAGTTCAGAAAGAGTCATTGCCAGCACTTCTGACGCATATAATATTTAGCAGTAAGAATGCGTTTCAAACACAGAAGACCCGCTTCGTACAAACTCATCTGCTGTGTGTTGGTTCCTTTTAGGAAGTTGCATCTATGTTTATATTCAGCGAGGTAGAAACACGTTTCTTCTAAAAGCTGCGTTTGGACATTCCAGAGTGGATGGGAGAACAGGCTGTAAAGAGAAATACCTTGCTCTAAAACCAAAACGGAGCTATCAAGCAGAATGGTTGTCAGTGTGTGCATTCAAATTGCAGAGTTAAACTGATGTGTGTTTGCAGCAGTTCAGAAACCCTTTCTTTGGAGAATGCAGAAACAGTCATTTCCAGCCCTAGAGATGCATGTAAGAGTTAGCAGTAAGAATGCGTTTCAAACACAGAAGACCCGCTTCGTACAAACTCATCTGCTCTGTGTTGGTTCCTTTTAGGAAGTTGCATCTATATTTAGATTCAGCGAGGTTGTAACACGTTTCTTTTAAAAGCTGCGTTTGGACATTCCAGAGTGGATGGGAGAACAGGCTGTAAAGAGAAATACCTTGCTCTAAAACCAAAACGGAGCTATCTAGCAGAATGGTTGTCAATGTGTGCATTCAACGTCCAGAGTTAAACTGATGTGTGTTTGCAGCGGTTCAGAAACTTTTTCTTTGGAGAATGCAGAAACAGTCATTTCCAGCCCGAGAGATGCATATAAGAGTTAGCTGTAAGAATGCGTTTTAAACACAGAATACCAGCTTCGTACAAACTCATCTCTTGTGTGTTGGTTCCTTTTAGGAAGTTGCATCTATATTTAGATTCAGCGAGGTTGAAACACGTTTCTTTTAAAAGCTGCGTTTGGACATTCCAGAGTGGATGGGAGAACAGGCTGTAAAGAGAAATACCTTGCTCTAAAACCAAAACGGAGCTATCTAGCAGAATGGTTGTCAAAGTGTGCTTTCAACGTCCAGAGTTAATCTGATGTGTGTTTGCAGCGGTTCAGAAACCCTTACTTTGGAGAATGCAGAAACAGTCATTTCCAGCCCTAGAGACGCATATAACAGTTAGCAGTAAGAATGCGTTTCAAACACAAAAGACGCGCTTCGTACAAACTGATATGCTGTGTGTTAGTTCCTTTTAGGAAGTTGCATCTATGTTTAGATTCAGCGAGGTAGATACACGTTTCTTCTAAAAGCTGCGTTTGGACATTCCAGAGTGGATGGGAGAACAGGCTGTAAAGAGAAATACCTTGCTCTAAAACCAAAACGGAGCTATCAAGCAGAATGGTTGTCAGTGTGTGCATTCAAATTGCAGAGTTAAACTGATGTGTGTTTGCAGCAGTTCAGAAACCCTTTCTTTGGAGAATGCAGAAACAGTCATTTCCAGCCCTAGAGATGCATGTAAGAGTTAGCAGTAAGAATGCGTTTCAAACACAGAAGACCCGCTTCGTACAAACTCATCTGCTCTGTGTTGGTTCCTTTTAGGAAGTTGCATCTATATTTAGATTCAGCGAGGTTGTAACACGTTTCTTTTAAAAGCTGCGTTTGGACATTCCAGAGTGGATGGGAGAACAGGCTGTAAAGAGAAATACCTTGCTCTAAAACCAAAACGGAGCTATCTAGCAGAATGGTTGTCAATGTGTGCATTCAACGTCCAGAGTTAAACTGATGTGTGTTTGCAGCGGTTCAGAAACTTTTTCTTTGGAGAATGCAGAAACAGTCATTTCCAGCCCGAGAGATGCATATAAGAGTTAGCTGTAAGAATGCGTTTTAAACACAGAATACCAGCTTCGTACAAACTCATCTCTTGTGTGTTGGTTCCTTTTAGGAAGTTGCATCTATATTTAGATTCAGCGAGGTTGAAACACGTTTCTTTTAAAAGCTGCGTTTGGACATTCCAGAGTGGATGGGAGAACAG
The DNA here is from genome assembly GCF_048565385.1 of Saimiri boliviensis. Classification (NCBI taxonomy): domain Eukaryota; kingdom Metazoa; phylum Chordata; class Mammalia; order Primates; family Cebidae; genus Saimiri; species Saimiri boliviensis. The sequence continues at coordinate 89,135,233 of NC_133459.1, forward strand.
GCTGTAAAGAGAAATACCTTGCTCTAAAACCAAAACGGAGCTATCTAGCAGAATGGTTGTCAATGTGTGCATTCAACGTCCAGAGTTAAACTGATGTGTGTTTGCAGCGGTTCAGAAACCCTTACTTTGGAGAATGCAGAAACAGTCATTTCCAGCCCTAGAGACGCATATAACAGTTAGCAGTAAGAATGCGTTTCAAACACAAAAGACGCGCTTCGTACAAACTGATATGCTGTGTGTTTGTTCCTTTTAGGAAGTTGCATCTATGTTTAGATTCAGCGAGGTAGATACACGTTTCTTCTAAAAGCTGCGTTTGGACATTCCAGAGTGGATGGGAGAACAGGCTGTAAAGAGAAATACCTTGCTCTAAAACCAAAACGGAGCTATCAAGCAGAATGGTTGTCAGTGTGTGCATTCAAATTGCAGAGTTAAACTGATGTGTGTTTGCAGCAGTTCAGAAACCCTTTCTTTGGAGAATGCAGAAACAGTCATTTCCAGCCCTAGAGATGCATGTAAGAGTTAGCAGTAAGAATGCGTTTCAAACACAGAAGACCCGTTTCGTACAAACTCATCTGCTGTGTGTTGGTTCCTTTTAGGAAGTTGCATCTATGTTTAGATTCAGCGAGGTACAAACATGTTTCTTCTAAACGCTGCGTTTGGACATTCCAGAATGGATGGGAGAACAGGCTGTAAAGAGAAATACCTTGCTCTAAAACCAAAACGGAGCTATCTAGCAGAATGGTTGTCAATGTGTGTATTCAACTTCCAGAGTTAAACGGATGTGTGTTTGCAGCAGTTCAGAACCCTTTCTTTGGAGAATGCAGAAACAGTCATTTCCAGCCCTAGAGACGCATATAAGAGTTAGCAGTAAGAATGCGTTTCAAACACAGAAGACACGCTTCGTACAAATTGATCTGCTGTGTGTTGGTTCCTTTTAGGAAGTTGCATCTATGTTTAGAATCAGCGAGGTAGAAACACGTTTCTTCTAAAAGCTGCGTTTGGACATTCCAGAGTGGATGGGAGAACATGCTGTAAAGAGAAATACCTTGCTCTAAAACCAAAACGGAGCTATCTAGCAGAATGGTTGTCAATGTGTGCATTCAACTTCCAGAGTTAAACGGATGTGTGTTTGCAGCGGTTCAGAAACCCTTTCTTTGGAGAATGCAGAAACAGTCATTTCCAGCCCTAGAGACGCATATAAGAGTTAGCAGTAAGAATGCGTTTCAAACACAGAAGACCCGCTTCGTACAAACTGATCTGCTGTGTGTTGGTTCCTTTTAGGAAGTTGCATCTATGTTTAGATTCAGCGAGGTAGAAACACGTGTCTTCTAAAAGCTGCTTTTGGACATTCCAGAGTGGATGGGAGAAAAGGCTGTAAAGAGAAATACCTTGCTCTAAAACCAAAACGGAGCTATCTAGCATAATGGTTGTCAATGTGTTCCTTCAACTTGCAGAGTTAAACTGATGTGTGTTTGCAGCAGTTCAGAACCCTTTCTTTGGAGAATGCAGAAACAGTCATTTCCAGCCCTAGAAACGCATATTAGAGTTAGCAGTAAGAATGCGTTTCAAACACAGAAGACGCGCTTCGTAGAAACTCATCTCTTGTGTGTTGGTTCCTTTTAGGAAGTTGCATCTATGTTTAGATTCAGCGAGGTAGAAACACGTTTCTTCTAAAAGCTGCGTTTGGACATTCAAGAGTGGATGGGAGAAAAGGCTGTAAAGAGAAATACCTTGCTCTAAAACAAAAACGGAGCTATCTAGCAGAATGGTTGTCAATGTGTGCCTTCAACTTGCAGAGTTAAAGTGATGTGTGTTTGCAGCAGTTCAGAACCCTTTCTTTGGAGAATGCAGAAACAGTCATTGCCAGCCCTAGAGACACATATAAGAGTTAGCAGTAAGAATGCGTTTCAAACACAGAAGACCCGCTTCGTACAAACTCATCTGCTAAGTGTTGGTTCCTTTTAGGAAGTTGCATCTATGTTTAGATTCAGTGAGGTAGAAAAACGTTTCTTCTAAAAGCTGCGTTTGGACTTTCCAGAGTGGACGGGAGAACAGGCTGTAAAGAGAAATACCTTGCTCTAAAACCAAAACGGAGCTATCTAGCAGAATGGTTGTCAAAGTGTGCTTTCAACGTCCAGAGTTAATCTGATGTGTGTTTGCAGCGGTTCAGAAACCCTTACTTTGGAGAATGCAGAAACAGTCATTTCCAGCCCTAGAGACGCATATAACAGTTAGCAGTAAGAATGCGTTTCAAACACAAAAGACGCGCTTCGTACAAACTGATATGCTGTGTGTTAGTTCCTTTTAGGAAGTTGCATCTATGTTTAGATTCAGCGAGGTAGATACACGTTTCTTCTAAAAGCTGCGTTTGGACATTCCAGAGTGGATGGGAGAACAGGCTGTAAAGAGAAATACCTTGCTCTAAAACCAAAACGGAGCTATCAAGCAGAATGGTTGTCAGTGTGTGCATTCAAATTGCAGAGTTAAACTGATGTGTGTTTGCAGCAGTTCAGAAACCCTTTCTTTGGAGAATGCAGAAACAGTCATTTCCAGCCCTAGAGATGCATGTAAGAGTTAGCAGTAAGAATGCGTTTCAAACACAGAAGACCCGCTTCGTACAAACTCATCTGCTGTGTGTTGGTTCCTTTTAGGAAGTTGCATCTATATTTAGATTCAGCGAGGTTGTAACACGTTTCTTTTAAAAGCTGCGTTTGGACATTCCAGAGTGGATGGGAGAACAGGCTGTAAAGAGAAATACCTTGCTCTAAAACCAAAACGGAGCTATCTAGCAGAATGGTTGTCAATGTGTGCATTCAACGTCCAGAGTTAAACTGATGTGTGTTTGCAGCGGTTCAGAAACTTTTTCTTTGGGGAATGCAGAAACAGTCATTTCCAGCCCGAGAGATGCATATAAGAGTTAGCTGTAAGAATGCGTTTTAAACACAGAATACCAGCTTCGTACAAACTCATCTCTTGTGTGTTGGTTCCTTTTAGGAAGTTGCATCTATATTTAGATTCAGCGAGGTTGAAACACGTTTCTTTTAAAAGCTGCGTTTGGACATTCCAGAGTGGATGGGAGAACAGGCTGTAAAGAGAAATACCTTGCTCTAAAACCAAAACGGAGATATCTAGCAGAATGGTTGTCAATGTGTGCATTCAACGTCCAGAGTTAAACTGATGTGTGTTTGCAGCGGTTCAGAAACCCTTACTTTGGAGAATGCAGAAACAGTCATTTCCAGCCCTAGAGACGCATATAACAGTTAGCAGTAAGAATGCGTTTCAAACACAGAAGACACGCTTCGTACAAATTGATCTGCTGTGTGTTGGTTCCTTTTAGGAAGTTGCATCTATGTTTAGAATCAGCGAGGTAGAAACACGTTTCTTCTAAAAGCTGCGTTTGGACATTCCAGAGTGGATGGGAGAACATGCTGTAAAGAGAAATACCTTGCTCTAAAACCAAAACGGAGCTATCTAGCAGAATGGTTGTCAATGTGTGCATTCAACTTCCAGAGTTAAACGGATGTGTGTTTGCAGCGGTTCAGAAACCCTTTCTTTGGAGAATGCAGAAACAGTCATTTCCAGCCCTAGAGACGCATATAAGAGTTAGCAGTAAGAATGCGTTTCAAACACAGAAGACCCGCTTCGTACAAACTGATCTGCTGTGTGTTGGTTCCTTTTAGGAAGTTGCATCTATGTTTAGATTCAGCGAGGTAGAAACACGTGTCTTCTAAAAGCTGCTTTTGGACATTCCAGAGTGGATGGGAGAAAAGGCTGTAAAGAGAAATACCTTGCTCTAAAACCAAAACGGAGCTATCTAGCATAATGGTTGTCAATGTGTTCCTTCAACTTGCAGAGTTAAACTGATGTGTGTTTGCAGCAGTTCAGAACCCTTTCTTTGGAGAATGCAGAAACAGTCATTTCCAGCCCTAGAAACGCATATTAGAGTTAGCAGTAAGAATGCGTTTCAAACACAGAAGACGCGCTTCGTAGAAACTCATCTCTTGTGTGTTGGTTCCTTTTAGGAAGTTGCATCTATGTTTAGATTCAGCGAGGTAGAAACACGTTTCTTCTAAAAGCTGCGTTTGGACATTCAAGAGTGGATGGGAGAAAAGGCTGTAAAGAGAAATACCTTGCTCTAAAACAAAAACGGAGCTATCTAGCAGAATGGTTGTCAATGTGTGCCTTCAACTTGCAGAGTTAAAGTGATGTGTGTTTGCAGCAGTTCAGAACCCTTTCTTTGGAGAATGCAGAAACAGTCATTGCCAGCCCTAGAGACACATATAAGAGTTAGCAGTAAGAATGCGTTTCAAACACAGAAGACCCGCTTCGTACAAACTCATCTGCTAAGTGTTGGTTCCTTTTAGGAAGTTGCATCTATGTTTAGATTCAGTGAGGTAGAAACACGTTTCTTCTAAAAGCTGCGTTTGGACTTTCCAGAGTGGACGGGAGAACAGGCTGTAAAGAGAAATACCTTGCTCTAAAACCAAAACGGAGCTATCTAGCAGAATGGTTGTCAAAGTGTGCTTTCAACGTCCAGAGTTAATCTGATGTGTGTTTGCAGCGGTTCAGAAACCCTTACTTTGGAGAATGCAGAAACAGTCATTTCCAGCCCTAGAGACGCATATAACAGTTAGCAGTAAGAATGCGTTTCAAACACAAAAGACGCGCTTCGTACAAACTGATATGCTGTGTGTTAGTTCCTTTTAGGAAGTTGCATCTATGTTTAGATTCAGCGAGGTAGATACACGTTTCTTCTAAAAGCTGCGTTTGGACATTCCAGAGTGGATGGGAGAACAGGCTGTAAAGAGAAATACCTTGCTCTAAAACCAAAACGGAGCTATCAAGCAGAATGGTTGTCAGTGTGTGCATTCAAATTGCAGAGTTAAACTGATGTGTGTTTGCAGCAGTTCAGAAACCCTTTCTTTGGAGAATGCAGAAACAGTCATTTCCAGCCCTAGAGATGCATGTAAGAGTTAGCAGTAAGAATGCGTTTCAAACACAGAAGACCCGCTTCGTACAAACTCATCTGCTGTGTGTTGGTTCCTTTTAGGAAGTTGCATCTATATTTAGATTCAGCGAGGTTGTAACACGTTTCTTTTAAAAGCTGCGTTTGGACATTCCAGAGTGGATGGGAGAACAGGCTGTAAAGAGAAATACCTTGCTCTAAAACCAAAACGGAGCTATCTAGCAGAATGGTTGTCAATGTGTGCATTCAACGTCCAGAGTTAAACTGATGTGTGTTTGCAGCGGTTCAGAAACTTTTTCTTTGGGGAATGCAGAAACAGTCATTTCCAGCCCGAGAGATGCATATAAGAGTTAGCTGTAAGAATGCGTTTTAAACACAGAATACCAGCTTCGTACAAACTCATCTCTTGTGTGTTGGTTCCTTTTAGGAAGTTGCATCTATATTTAGATTCAGCGAGGTTGAAACACGTTTCTTTTAAAAGCTGCGTTTGGACATTCCAGAGTGGATGGGAGAACAGGCTGTAAAGAGAAATACCTTGCTCTAAAACCAAAACGGAGATATCTAGCAGAATGGTTGTCAATGTGTGCATTCAACGTCCAGAGTTAAACTGATGTGTGTTTGCAGCGGTTCAGAAACCCTTACTTTGGAGAATGCAGAAACAGTCATTTCCAGCCCTAGAGACGCATATAACAGTTAGCAGTAAGAATGCGTTTCAAACACAAAAGACCCGCTTCGTACAAACTGATATGCTGTGTGTTAGTTCCTTTTAGGAAGTTGCATCTATGTTTAGATTCAGCGAGGTAGATACACGTTTCTTCTAAAAGCTGCGTTTGGACATTCCAGAGTGGATGGGAGAACAGGCTGTAAAGAGAAATACCTTGCTCTAAAACCAAAACGGACCTATCTAGCAGAATGGTTGTCAGTGTGTGCATTCAAATTGCAGAGTTAAACTGATGTGTGTTTGCAGCAGTTCAGAAACCCTTTCTTTGGAGAATGCAGAAACAGTCATTTCCAGCCCTAGAGATGCATGTAAGAGTTAGCAGTAAGAATGCGTTTCAAACACAGAAGACCCGCTTCGTACAAACTCATCTGCTGTGTGTTGGTTCCTTTTAGGAAGTTGCATCTATGTTTAGATTCAGCGAGGTAGAAACACGTTTCTTCTAAAAGCTGCGTTTGGACATTCCAGAGTGGATGGGGGAACAGTCTGTAAAGAGAAATACCTTGCTCTAAAACCAAAACGGAGCTATCTAGCAGAATGGTTGTCAAAGGGTGCTTTCAACTTCCAGAGTTAAAGTGATGTGTGTTTGCAGCGGTTCAGAAACCCTTTCTTTGGAGAATGCAGAAAGTCATTTCCAGCCGTAGAGACGCATGTAAGAGTTAGCATTAAGAATGCGTTTCAAACAGAGAAGACCCGCTTTGTACAAACTCATCTCTTGTGTGTTGGTTCCTTTTAGGAAGTTGCATCTATGTTTAGATTCAGCGAGTTAGAAACACGTTTCTTCTAAAAGCTGCATTTGGACATTCCAGAGTGGATGGGAGAAAAGGCTGTAAAGAGAAATACCTTGCTCTAAAACAAAAACGGAGCTATCTAGAAGAATGGTTGTCAATGCGTGCATTCAACTTGCAGAGTTAAACTGATGTGTGTTTGTAGCAGTTCAGAAACCCTTTCTTTGGAGAGTTCAGAAACAGTCATTGCCAGCACTTCTGACGCATATAATATTTAGCAGTAAGAATGCGTTTCAAACACAGAAGACCCACTTCGTACAAACTCATCTGCTGTGTGTTGGTTCCTTTTAGGAAGTTGCATCTATGTTTAGATTCAGCGACGTAGAAACACGTTTCTTCTAAAAGCTGCGTTTGGATATTCCAGAGTAGATGGGAGAACAGGCTGTAAAGAGAAATACCTTACTCTAAAACCAAAACGGATCTATCTAGCAGAATGGTTGTCAATGTGTGCATTCAACCTCCAGAGTTAAACAGATATGTGTTTGCAGCGGTTCAGAAACCCTTTCTTTGGAGCATGCCGAAACAGTCATTTCCAGCCCTAGAGACGCATATAACAGTTAGCAGTAAGAATGCGTTTCAAACACAGAAGACCCGCTTCGTACAAACTCATCTGCTGTGTGTTGGTTCCTTTTAGGAAGTTGCATCTATATTTAGATTCAGCGAGGTTGTAACACGTTTCTTTTAAAAGCTGCGTTTGGACATTCCAGAGTGGATGGGAGAACAGGCTGTAAAGAGAAATACCTTGCTCTAAAACCAAAACGGAGCTATCTAGCAGAATGGTTGTCAATGTGTGCATTCAACGTACAGAGTTAATCTGATGTGTGTTTGCAGCGGTTCAGAAACTTTTTCTTTGGAGAATGCAGAAACAGTCATTTCCAGCCCGAGAGCTGCATATAAGAGTTAGCTGTAAGAATGCGTTTTAAACACAGAATACCAGCTTCGTACAAACTCATCTCTTGTGTGTTGGTTCCTTTTAGGAAGTTGCATCTATATTTAGATTCAGCGAGGTTGAAACACGTTTCTTTTAAAAGCTGCGTTTGGACATTCCAGAGTGGATGGGAGAACAGGTTGTAAAGAGAAATACCTTGCTCTAAAACCAAAACGGAGCTATCCAGCAGAATGGTTGTCAATGTGTGCATTCAACGTCCAGAGTTAAACTGATGTGTGTTTGCAGCGGTTCAGAAACCCTTACTTTGGAGAATGCAGAAACAGTCATTTCCAGCCCTAGAGACGCATATAACAGTTAGCAGTAAGAATGCGTTTCAAACACAAAAGACCCGCTTCGTACAAACTGATATGCTGTGTGTTAGTTCCTTTTAGGAAGTTGCATCTATGTTTAGATTCAGCGAGGTAGATACACGTTTCTTCTAAAAGCTGCGTTTGGACATTTCTGAGTGGATGGGAGAACAGGCTGTAAAGAGAAATACCTTGCTCTAAAACCAAAACGGAGCTATCAAGCAGAATGGTTGTCAGTGTGTGCATTCAAATTGCAGAGTTAAACTGATGTGTGTTTGCAGCAGTTCAGAAACCCTTTCTTTGGAGAATGCAGAAACAGTCATTTCCAGCCCTAGAGATGCATGTAAGAGTTAGCAGTAAGAATGCGTTTCAAACATAGAAGACCCGCTTCGTACAAACTCATCTGCTGTGTGTTGGTTCCTTTTAGGAAGTTGCATCTATGTTTAGATTTAGCGAGGTAGAAACACGTTTCTTCTAAAAGCTGCGTTTGGACATTCCAGAGTGGATGGGGGAACAGGCTGTAAAGAGAAATACCTTGCTCTAAAACCAAAACGGAGCTATCTAGCAGAATGGTTGTCAAAGTGTGCTTTCAACTTCCAGAGTTAAAGTGATGTGTGTTTGCAGCGGTTCAGAAACCCTTTCTTTGGAGAATGCAGAAAGTCATTTCCAGCCCTAGAGACGCATGTAAGAGTTAGCATTAAGAATGCGTTTCAAACAGAGAAGACCCGCTTTGTACAAACTCATCTCTTGTGTGTTGGTTCCTTTTAGGAAGTTGCATCTATGTTTAGATTCAGCGAGTTAGAAACACGTTTCTTCTAAAAGCTGCATTTGGACATTCCAGAGTGGATGGGAGAAAAGGCTGTAAAGAGAAATACCTTGCTGTAAAACAAAAACGGAGCTATCTAGCAGAATGGTTGTCAATGTGTGCATTCAACTTCCAGAGTTAAACTGATGTGCGTTTGCAGCGGTTCAGAAACCCTTTCTTTGGAGAATGCAGAAACAGTCATTTCCAGCCCTAGAGACGCATATAAGAGTTAGCAGTAAGAATGCGTTTCAAACACCGAAGACCTGCTTCGTACTAACTCATCTGCTGTGTGTTGGTTCCTTTTAGGAAGTTGCATATATGTTTAGATTCAGCGAGGTAGAAACACGTTTCTTCTAAAAGCTGCATTTGGACATTCCAGATTGGATGGGAGAACAGGCTGTAAAGAGAAATACCTTGCTCTAAAACCAAAACGGAGCTATCTAGCAGAATGGTTGTCAATGTGTGCATTCAACTTCCAGAGTTAAACTGATGTGCGTTTGCAGCGGTTCAGAAACCCTTTCTTTGGAGAATGCAGAAACAGTCATTTCCAGCCCTAGAGACGCATATAAGAGTTAGCAGTAAGAATGCGTTTCAAACACAGAAGACCCGTTTCGTACAAATTGATCTGCTGTGTGTTGGTTCCTTTTAGGAAGTTGCATATATGTTTAGATTCAGCGAGGTAGAAACACGTTTCTTCTAAAAGCTGCATTTGGACATTCCAGATTGGATGGGAAAACAGGCTGTAAAGAGAAATACCTTGCTCTAAAAACAAAACGGAGCTATCTAGCAGAATGGTTGTCAATGTGTGCATTCAACTTCCAGAGTTAAACTGATGTGTGTTTGCAGCAGTTCAGAAACCCTTTCTTTGGAGAGTTCAGAAACAGTCATTGCCAGCACTTCTGACGCATATAATATTTAGCAGTAAGAATGCGTTTCAAACACAGAAGACCCGCTTCGTACAAACTCATCTGCTGTGTTTTGGTTCCTTTTAGGAAGTTCCATCTATGTTTAGATTCAGCGAGGAAGAAACACGTTTCTTCTAAAAGCTGCGTTTGGATATTCCAGAGTAGATGGGAGAACAGGCTGTAAAGAGAAATACCTTACTCTAAAACCAAAACGGATCTATCTAGCAGAATGGTTGTCAATGTGTGCATTCAACTTCCAGAGTTAAACAGATATGTGTTTGCAGCAGTTCAGAAACCCTTTCTTTGGAGCATGCAGAAACAGTCATTTCCAGCCCTAGAGACGCATATAACAGTTAGCAGTAAGAATGCGTTTCAAACACAGAAGACCCGCTTCGTACAAACTCATCTGCTGTGTGTTGGTTCCTTTTAGGAAGTTGCATATATGTTTAGATTCAGCGAGGAAGAAACACGTTTCTTCTAAAAGCTGCATTTGGACATGTCTGAGTGGATGGGAGAACAGTCTGTAAAGAGAAATACCTTGCTCTAAAACCAAAACGGAGCTATCTAGCAGAATGAGTGTCAATGTGTGCATTCAACTTCCAGACTTAAACTGATGTGTGTTTGCAGCAGTTCAGAAACCCTTTCTTTGGAGAATGCAGAAACAGTCATTTCCAGCCCGAGAGATGCATATAAGAGTTAGCTGTAAGAATGCGTTTTAAACACAGAACACCAGCTTCGTACAAACTCATCTCTTGTGTGTTGGTTCCTTTTAGGAAGTTGCATCTATGTTTAGATTCAGCGAGGTAGAAACACGTTTCTTTTAAAAGCTGCGTTTGGACATTCCAGAGTGGATGGGAGAACAGGCTGTAAAGAGAAATACCTTGCTCTAAAACCAAAACGGAGCTATCTAGCAGAATGGTTGTCAATGTGTGCATTCAACTTCCAGAGTTAAAGTGATGTGTGTTTGCAGCAGTTCAGAAACCCTTTCTTTGGAGAATGCAGAAACAGTCATTTCCAGCCCTAGTGAGGCATATAACAGTTAGCAGTAAGAATGCGTTTCAAACACAGAAGACCCGCTTCGTACAAACTCATCTCTTGTGTCTTGGTTCCTTTTAGGAAGTTGCATCTATGTTTAGATTCAGCGAGGTAGAAACACGTTTCTTCTAAAAGCTGCATTTGGACATTCCAGAGTGGATGGGAGAACAGGCTTTAAAGAGAAATACCTTGCTCTAAAACCAAAACGGAGCTATCTAGCAGAATGGTTGTCAATGTGTGCATTCAACTTCCAGAGTTAAACGGATGTGTGTTTGCAGCGGTTCAGAAACCCTTTCTTTGGAGAATGCAGAAACAGTCATTTCCAGCCCTAGAGACGCATATAAGAGTTAGCAGTAAGAATGCGTTTCAAACACAGAAGACCCGCTTCATACAAACTGATCTGCTGTGTGTTGGTTCCTTTTAGGAAGTTGCATCTATGTTTAGATTCAGCGAGGTAGAAACACGTGTCTTCTAAAAGCTGCTTTTGGACATTCCAGAGTGGATGGGAGAAAAGGCTGTAAAGAGAAATACCTTGCTCTAAAACCAAAACGGAGCTATCTAGCATAATGGTTGTCAATGTGTTCCTTCAACTTGCAGAGTTAAACTGATGTGTGTTTGCAGCAGTTCAGAACCCTTTCTTTGGAGAATGCAGAAACAGTCATTTCCAGCGCTAGAAACGCATATTAGAGTTAGCAGTAATAATGCGTTTCAAACACAGAAGACGCGCTTCGTAGAAACTCATCTCTTGTGTGTTGGTTCCTTTTAGGAAGTTGCATCTATATTTAGATTCAGCGAGGTTGTAACACGTTTCTTTTAAAAGCTGCGTTTGGACATTCCAGAGTGGATGGGAGAACAGGCTGTAAAGAGAAATACCTTGCTCTAAAACCAAAACGGAACTATCTAGCAGAATGGTTGTCAATGTGTGCATTCAACGTCCAGAGTTAAACTGATGTGTGTTTGCAGCGGTTCAGAAACTTTTTCTTTGGAGAATGCAGAAACAGTCATTTCCAGCCCGAGAGATGCATATAAGAGTTAGCTGTAAGAATGCGTTTTAAACACAGAATACCAGCTTCGTACAAACTCATCTCTTGTGTGTTGGTTCCTTTTAGGAAGTTGCATCTATATTTAGATTCAGCGAGGTAGATACACGTTTCTTCTAAAAGCTGCATTTGGACATTCCAGAGTGGATGGGAGAAAAGGCTGTAAAGAGAAATACCTTGCTCTAAAACAAAAACGGAGCTATCTAGCAGAATGGTTGTCAATGTGTGCATTCAACTTCCAGAGTTAAACTGATGTGCGTATGCAGCGGTTCAGAAACCCTTTCTTTGGAGAATGCAGAAACAGTCATTTCCAGCCCTAGAGACGCATATAAGAGTTAGCAGTAAGAATGCGTTTCAAACACCGAAGACCTGCTTCGTACTAACTCATCTGCTGTGTGTTGGTTCCTTTTAGGAAGTTGCATATATGTTTAGATTCAGCGAGGTAGAAACACGTTTCTTCTAAAAGCTGCATTTTGACATTCCAGATTGGAGGGGAGAACAGGCTGTAAAGAGAAATACCTTGCTCTAAAACCAAAACGGAGCTATCTAGCAGAATGGTTGTCAATGTGTGCATTCAACTTGCAGAGTTAAACTGATGTGTGTTTGCAGCAGTTCAGAAACCCTTTCTTTGGAGAGTTCAGAAACAGTCATTGCCAGCACTTCTGACGCATATAATATTTAGCAGTAAGAATGCGTTTCAAACACAGAAGACCCGCTTCGTACAAACTCATCTGCTGTGTGTTGGTTCCTTTTAGGAAGTTGCATCTATGTTTAGATTCAGCGACGTAGAAACACGTTTCTTCTAAAAGCTGCGTTTGGATATTCCAGAGTAGATGGGAGAACAGGCTGTAAAGAGAAATACCTTACTCTAAAACCAAAACGGATCTATCTAGCAGAATGGTTGTCAATGTGTGCATTCAACTTCCAGAGTTAAACAGATATGTGTTTGCAGCAGTTCAGAAACCCTTTCTTTGGAGCATGCAGAAACAGTCATTTCCAGCCCTAGAGACGCATATAACAGTTAGCAGTAAGAATGCGTTTCAAACACAGAAGACCCGCTTCGTACAAACTCATCTGCTGTGTGTTGGTTCCTTTTAGGAAGTTGCATATATGTTTAGATTCAGCGAGGAAGAAACACTTTTCTTCTAAAAGCTGCATTTGGACATTCCAGAGTGGATGGGAGAACAGGCTGTAAAGAGAAATACCTTGCTCTAAAACCAAAACGGAGCTATCTAGCAGAATGGTTGTCAGTGTGTGCATTCAACTTGCAGAGTTATACTGATGTGTGTTTGCAGCAGTTCAGAAACCCTTTCTTTGGAGAATGCAGAAACAGTCATTTCCAGCCCTAGAGACGCATGTAAGAGTTAGCAGTAAGAATGCGTTTCAAACACAGAAGACCCGCTTCGTACAAACTCATCTGCTGTGTGTTGGTTCCTTTTAGGAAGTTGCATCTATGTTTAGATTCAGCGAGGTAGAAACACGTTTCTTCTAAAAGCTGCGTTTGGACATTCCAGAGTGGATGGGAGAACAGGCTGTAATGAGAAATACCTTGCTCTAAAACCAAAACGGAGCTATCTAGCAGAATGGTTGTCAAAGTGTGCTTTCAACTTCCAGAGTTAAAGTGATGTGTGTTTGCAGCAGTTCAGAAACCCTTTCTTTGGAGAATGCAGAAACAGTCATTTCCAGCCCTAGTGAGGCATATAACAGTTAGCAGTAAGAATGCGTTTCAAACACAGAAGATCCGCTTCGTACAAACTCATCTCTTGTGTCTTGGTTCCTTTTAGGAAGTTGCATCTATGTTTAGATTCAGTGAGGTAGAAACACGTTTCTTCTAAAAGCTGCATTTGGAATTTCCAGAGTGGACGGGAGAACAGGCTGTAAAGAGAAATACCTTGCTCTAAAACCAAATCGGAGCTATCTAGCAGAGTGGTTGTCAATGTGTGCATTCAACTTCCAGATTTAAACTGATGTGTGTTTGTAGCGGTTCAGAAACCCTTTCTTTGGAGAATGCAGAAACACTCATTTCCAGCCCTAGAGACGCATGTAAGAGTTAGCAGTAAGAATGCGTTTCAAACACAGAAGACCCGCTTCATACAAACTGATATGCTGTGTGTTGGTTCCTTTTAGGAAGTTGCATCTATGTTTAGATTCAGAGAGGTAGAAACACGTTTCTTCTAAAAGCTGCATTTGGACATTCCAGATTGGATGGGAGAACAGGCTGTAAAGAGAAATACCTTGCTCTAAAACCAAAACGGAGCTATCTAGCAGAATGGTTGTCAATGTGGGCATTCAACTTGCAGAGTTAAACGGATGTGTGTTTGCAGCAGTTCAGAAACCCTTTCTTTGGAGAGTTCAGAAACAGTCATTGCCAGCACTTCTGACGCATATAATATTTAGCAGTAAGAATGCGTTTCAAACACAGAAGACCCGCTTCGTACAAACTCATCTGCTGTGTGTTGGTTCCTTTTAGGAAGTTGCATCTATGTTTAGATTCAGCGACGAAGAAACACGTTTCTTCTAAAAGCTGCGTTTGGATATTCCAGAGTAGATGGGAGAACAGGCTGTAAAGAGAAATACCTTACTCTAAAACCAAAACGGATCTATCTAACAGAATGGTTGTCAATGTGTGCATTCAACTTCCAGAGTTAAACAGATATGTGTTTGCAGCAGTTCAGAAACCCTTTCTTTGGAGCATGCAGAAACAGTCATTTCCAGCCCTAGAGACGCGTATAACAGTTAGCAGTAAGAATGCGTTTCAAACACAGAAGACCCTCTTCGTACAAACTCATCTCTTGTGTGTTGGTTCCTTTTAGGAAGTTGCATCTATGTTTAGATTCAGCGATGTTGAAACACGTTTCTTTTAAAAGCTGCGTTTGGACATTCCAGAGTGGATGGGAGAACAGGCTGTAAAGAGAAATACCTTGCTCTAAAACCAAAACGGAGCTATCTAGCAGAATGGTTGTCAATGTGTGCATTCAACTTCCAGAGTTAAACTGATGTGCGTTTGCAGCGGTTCAGAAACCCTTTCTTTGGAGAATGCAGAAACAGTCATTTCCAGCCCTAGAGACGCATATAAGAGTTAGCAGTAAGAATGCGTTTCAAACACAGAAGACCCGTTTCGTACAAACTGATCTGCTGTGTGTTGGTTCCTTTTAGGAAGTTGCATCTATGTTTAGATTCAGAGAGGTAGAAACACATTTCTTCTAAAAGCTGCGTTTCGACTTTCCAGAGTGTACGGGAGAACAGGCTGTAAAGAGAAATACCTTGCTCTAAAACCAAAACGGAGCTATCTAGCAGAATGGTTGTCTATGTGTGCATTCAACTTCCAGAGTTAAACGGATGTCTGTTTGGAGCGGTTCAGAAACCCTTTCTTTGGAGAATGCAGAAAGTCATTTCCAGCCCTAGAAACGCATGTAAGAGTTAGCAGTAAGAATGCGTTTCAAACAGAGAGGACCCGCATCGTACAAACTAATCTGCTGTGTGTTCGTTCCTTTTAGGAAGTTGCATCTATGTTTAGATTCAGCGAGGTAGAAACACGTTTCTTCTAAAAGCTGCGTTTGGACATTCCAGAGTGGATGGGAGAACAGTCTGTAAAGAGAAATACTTTGCTCTAAAACCAAAACGGAGCTATCTAGCAGAATGGTTGTCAGTGTGTGCATTCAACTTGCAGAGTTAAATGATGTGTGTTTGCAGCAGTTCAGAAACCCTTTATTTGGAGAATGCAGAAACAGTCATTTCCAGCCCTAGAGACGCATGTAAGAGTTAGCAGTAAGAATGCGTTTCAAACACAGAAGACCCGCTTCGTACAAATTGATCTGCTGTGTGTTGGTTCCTTTTAGGAAGTTGCATCTATGTTTAGAATCAGCGAGGTAGAAACACGTTTCTTCTAAAAGCTGCGTTTGGACATTCCAGAGTGGATGGGAGAACATGCTGTAATGAGAAATACCTTGCTCTAAAACCAAAACGGAGCTATCTAGCAGAATGGTTGTCAATGTGTGCATTCAACTTCCAGAGTTAAACGGATGTGTGTTTGCAGCGGTTCAGAAACCCTTTCTTTGGAGAATGCAGAAACAGTCATTTCCAGCCCTAGAGACGCATATAAGTGTTAGCAGTAAGAATGCGTTTCAAACACAGAAGACCCGCTTCGTACAAACTGATCTGCTGTGTGTTGGTTCCTTTTAGGAAGTCGCATCTATGTTTAGATTCAGCGAGGTAGAAACACGTGTCTTCTAAAAGCTGCTTTTGGACATTCCAGAGTGGATGGGAGAAAAGGCTGTAAAGAGAAATACCTTGCCCTAAAACCAAAACGGAGCTATCTAGCATAATGGTTGTCAATGTGTGCCTTCAACTTGCAGAGTTAAACTGATGTGTGTTTGCAGCAGTTCAGAATCCTTTCTTTGGAGAATGCAGAAACAGTCATTTCCAGCCCTAGAAACGCATATTAGAGTTAGCAGTAAGAATGCGTTTCAAACACAGAAGACGCGCTTCGTAGAAACTCATCTCTTGTGTGTTGGTTCTTTTTAGGAAGTTGCATCTATGTTTAGATTCAGCGAGGTAGAAACACGTTTCTTCTTAAAGCTGCATTTGGACATTCCAGAGTGGATGGGAGAAAAGGCTGTAAAGAGAAATACCTTGCTTTAAAACCAAAACGGAGCTATCTAGCAGAATGTTTGTCAATGTGTGCATTCAACTTCCAGAGTTAAACTGATGTGCGTTTGCAGCGGTTCAGAAATCCTTTCTTTGGAGAATGCAGAAACAGTCATTTCCAGCCCTTGAGACGCATATAAGAGTTAGCAGTAAGAATGCGTTTCAAACACAGAAGACCCGCTTCGTACAAACTGATCTGCTGTGTGTTGGTTCCTTTTAGGAAGTTGCATCTATGTTTAGATTCAGCGAGGTAGAAACACGTTTCTTCTAAAAGCTGCGTTTGGACATTCAAGAGTGGATGGGAGAAAAGGCTGTAAAGAGAAATACCTTGCTCTAAAACCAAAACGGAGCTATCTAGCAGAATGGTTGTCAGTGTGTGCATTCAACTTGCAGAGTTAAACTGATGTGTGTTTGCAGCAGTTCAGAAACCCTTTCTTTGGAGAATGCAGAAACAGTCATTTCCAGCCCTAGAGACGCATGTAAGAGTTAGCAGTAAGAATGCGTTTCAAACACAGAAGACACGCTTCATACAAATTGATCTGCTGTGTGTTGGTTCCTTTTAGGAAGTTGCATCTATGTTTAGATTCAGCGAGGTAGAAACACGTTTCTTCTAAAAGCTGCGTTTGGACATTCCAGAGTGGATGGGAGAACAAGCTGTAAAGAGAAATACCTTGCTCTAAAACCAAAACGGAGCTATCTAGCATAATGGTTGTCAATGTGTGCATTCCACTTGCAGAGTTAAACTGATGTGTGTTTGCAGTAGTTCAGAACACTTTCTTTGGAGTATGCAGAAACAGTCATTTCCAGCCCCGGAGACGCCTATAAGAGTTAGCAGTAAGAATGCGATTCAAACACCGAAGACCTGCTTCGTACTAACTCATCTGCTGTGTGTTGGTTCCTTTTAGGAAGTTGCATATATGTTTAGATTCAGCGAGGTAGAAACACATTTCTTCTAAAAGCTGCATTTGGACATTCCAGATTGGATGGGAGAACAGGCTGTAAAGAGAAATACCTTGCTCTAAAACCAAAACGGAGCTATCTAGCAGAATGGTTGTCAATGTGTGCATTCAACTTCCAGAGTTAAACTGACGTGTGTTTGCAGCAGTTCAGAAACCCTTTCTTTGGAGAGTTCAGAAAGAGTCATTGCCAGCACTTCTGACGCATATAATATTTAGCAGTAAGAATGCGTTTCAAACACAGAAGACCCGCTTCGTACAAACTCATCTGCTGTGTGTTGGTTCCTTTTAGGAAGTTGCATCTATGTTTAGATTCAGCGAGGTAGAAACACCTTTCTTCTAAAAGCTGCGTTTGGACATTCCAGAGTGGATGGGAGAACAGGCTGTAATGAGAAATACCTTGCTCTAAAACCAAAACGGAGCTATCTATCAGAATGGTTGTCAAAGTGTGCTTTCAACTTCCAGAGTTAAAGTGATGTGTGTTTGCAGCAGTTCAGAAACCCTTTCTTTGGAGAATGCAGAAACAGTCATTTCCAGCCCTAGTGAGGCATATAACAGTTAGCAGTAAGAATGCGTTTCAAACACAGAAGACCCGCTTCGTACAAACTCATCTCTTGTGTCTTGGTTCCTTTTAGGAAGTTGCATCTGTGTTTAGATTCAGTGAGGTAGAAACACGTTTCTTCTAAAGGCTGCATTTGGAATTTCCAGAGTGGATGGGAGAACAGGCTGTAAAGAGAAATACCTTGCTCTAAAACCAAATCGGAGCTATCTAGCAGAGTGGTTGTCAATGTGTGCATTCAACTTCCAGATTTAAACTGATGTGTGTTTGTAGCGGTTCAGAAACCCTTTGTTTGGAGAATGCAGAAACAGTCATTTACAGCTCTAGCGACGCATGTAAGAGTTAGCAGTAAGAATGCGTTTCAAACACAGAAGACCCGCTTCATACAAACTGATATGCTGTGTGTTGGTTCCTTTTAGGAAGTTGCATCTATGTTTAGATTCAGCCAGGTAGAAACACGTTTCTTCTAAACGCTGCGTTTGGACATTCCAGAATGGATGGGAGAACAGGCTGTAAAGAGAAATACCTTGCTCTAAAACCAAAACGGAGCTATCTAGCAGAATGGTTGTCAATGTGTGCATTCAACTTCCAGAGATAAACTGATGTGTTTTTGCAGCAGTTCAGAAGCCCTTTATTTGGAAAATGCAGAAACAGTCATTTCCAGCACTAGTGACGGATATAACAGTTAGCAGTAAGAATGCGTTTCAAACACAAAAGACCCGCTTCGTACAAACTGATCTGCTGTGTGTTGGTTCCTTTTAGGAAGTTGCATCTATGTTTAGATTCAGAGAGGTAGAAACACGTTTCTTCTAAAAGCTGGGTTTTGACATTCCAGAGTGGATGGGAGAACAGGCTGTAATGAGAAATACCTTGCTCTAAAACCAGAACGGAGCTATCTAGCAGAATGGTTGTCAATGTGTGCATTCAACTTCCAGAGTTAAACTGATGTGTGTTTGCAGCAGTTCAGAAACCCTTTCTTTGGAGAATGCAGAAACAGTCATTTCCAGCCCTAGAAACGCCTATAAGAGTTAGCAGTAAGAATGCGTTTCAAACACCGAAGACCTGCTTCGTACTAACTCATCTGCTGTGTGTTGGTTCCTTTTAGGAAGTTGCATATATGTTTAGATTCAGCGAGGTAGAAACACGTTTCTTCTAAAAGCTGCATTTGGACATTCCAGATTGGATGGGAGAACAGGCTGTAAAGAGAAATACCTTGCTCTAAAACCAAAACGGAGCTATCTAGCAGAATGGTTGTCAATGTGGGCATTCAACTTGCAGAGTTAAACTGATGTGTATTTGCAGCAGTTCAGAAACCCTTTCTTTGGAGAGTTCAGAAACAGTCATTGCCAGCACTTCTGACGCATATAATATTTAGCAGTAAGAATGCGTTTCAAACACAGAAGACCCGCTTCGTACAAACTCATCTGCTGTGTGTTGGTTCCTTTTAGGAAGTTGCATCTATGTTTAGATTCAGCGACGTAGAAACACGTTTCTTCTAAAAGCTGCGTTTGGATATTCCAGAGTAGATGGGAGAACAGGCTGTAAAGAGAAATACCTTACTCTAAAACCAAAACGGATCTATCTAGCAGAATGGTTGTCAATGTGTGCATTCAACTTCCAGAGTTAAACAGATATGTGTTTGCAGCAGTTCAGAAACCCTTTCTTTGGAGCATGCAGAAACAGTCATTTCCAGCCCTAGAGACGCGTATAACAGTTAGCAGTAAGAATGCGTTTCAAACAGAGAGGACCCGCATCGTACAAACTAATCTGCTGTGTGTTCGTTCCTTTTAGGAAGTTGCATCTATGTTTAGATTCAGCGAGGTAGAAACACGTTTCTTCTAAAAGCTGCGTTTGGACATTCCAGAGTGGATGGGAGAACAGGCTGTAAAGAGAAATACTTTGCTCTAAAACCAAAACGGAGCTATCTAGCAGAATGGTTGTCAGTGTGTGCATTCAACTTGCAGAGTTAAATGATGTGTGTTTGCAGCAGTTCAGAAACCCTTTCTTTGGAGAATGCAGAAACAGTCATTTCCAGCCCTAGAGACGCATGTAAGAGTTAGCAGTAAGAATGCGTTTCAAACACAGAAGACGCGCTTCGTAAAAACTCATCTCTTGTGTGTTGGTTCCTTTTAGGAAGTTGCATCTATGTTTAGATTCAGCGAGGTAGAAACACGTTTCTTCTAAAAGCTGCGTTTGGACATTCAAGAGTGGATGGGAGAAAAGGCTGTAAAGAGAAATACCTTGCTCTAAAACCAAAACGGAGCTATCTAGCAGAATGGTTGTCAATGTGTGCCTTCAACTTGCAGAGTTAAAGTGATGTGTGTTTGCAGCAGTTCAGAACCCTTTCTTTGGAGAATTCAGAAACAGTCATTGCCAGCCCTAGAGACGCATATAAGAGTTAGCAGTAAGAATGCGTTTCAAACACAGAAGACCCGTTTCGTACAAATTGATCTGCTGTGTGTTGGTTCCTTTTAGGAAGTTGCATATATGTTTAGATTCAGCGAGGTAGAAACACGTTTCTTCTAAAAGCTGCATTTGGACATTCCAGATTGGATGGGAGAACAGGCTGTAAAGAGAAATACCTTGCTCTAAAAACAAAACGGAGCTATCTAGCAGAATGGTTGTCAATGTGTGCATTCAACTTCCAGAGTTAAACTGATGTGTGTTTGCAGCAGTTCAGAAACCCTTTCTTTGGAGAGTTCAGAAACAGTCATTGCCAGCACTTCTGACGCATATAATATTTAGCAGTAAGAATGCGTTTCAAACACAGAAGACCCGCTTCGTACAAACTCATCTGCTGTGTTTTGGTTCCTTTTAGGAAGTTCCATCTATGTTTAGATTCAGCGAGGAAGAAACACGTTTCTTCTAAAAGCTGCGTTTGGATATTCCAGAGTAGATGGGAGAACAGGCTGTAAAGAGAAATACCTTACTCTAAAACCAAAACGGATCTATCTAGCAGAATGGTTGTCAATGTGTGCATTCAACTTCCAGAGTTAAACTGATGTGTGTTTGCAGCAGTTCAGAAACCCTTTCTTTGGAGCATGCAGAAACAGTCATTTCCAGCCCTAGAGACGCATATAACAGTTAGCAGTAAGAATGCGTTTCAAACACAGAAGACCCGCTTCGTACAAACTCATCTGCTGTGTGTTGGTTCCTTTTAGGAAGTTGCATATATGTTTAGATTCAGCGAGGAAGAAACACGTTTCTTCTAAAAGCTGCATTTGGACATGTCTGAGTGGATGGGAGAACAGTCTGTAAAGAGAAATACCTTGCTCTAAAACCAAAACGGAGCTATCTAGCAGAATGAGTGTCAATGTGTGCATTCAACTTCCAGACTTAAACTGATGTGTGTTTGCAGCAGTTCAGAAACCCTTTCTTTGGAGAATGCAGAAACAGTCATTTCCAGCCCGAGAGATGCATATAAGAGTTAGCTGTAAGAATGCGTTTTAAACACAGAACACCAGCTTCGTACAAACTCATCTCTTGTGTGTTGGTTCCTTTTAGGAAGTTGCATCTATGTTTAGATTCAGCGAGGTAGAAACACGTTTCTTTTAAAAGCTGCGTTTGGACATTCCAGAGTGGATGGGAGAACAGGCTGTAAAGAGAAATACCTTGCTCTAAAACCAAAACGGAGCTATCTAGCAGAATGGTTGTCAATGTGTGCATTCAACTTCCAGAGTTAAAGTGATGTGTGTTTGCAGCAGTTCAGAAACCCTTTCTTTGGAGAATGCAGAAACAGTCATTTCCAGCCCTAGTGAGGCATATAACAGTTAGCAGTAAGAATGCGTTTCAAACACAGAAGACCCGCTTCGTACAAACTCATCTCTTGTGTCTTGGTTCCTTTTAGGAAGTTGCATCTATGTTTAGATTCAGCGAGGTAGAAACACGTTTCTTCTAAAAGCTGCATTTGGACATTCCAGAGTGGATGGGAGAACAGGCTTTAAAGAGAAATACCTTGCTCTAAAACCAAAACGGAGCTATCTAGCAGAATGGTTGTCAATGTGTGCATTCAACTTCCAGAGTTAAACGGATGTGTGTTTGCAGCGGTTCAGAAACCCTTTCTTTGGAGAATGCAGAAACAGTCATTTCCAGCCCTAGAGACGCATATAAGAGTTAGCAGTAAGAATGCGTTTCAAACACAGAAGACCCGCTTCATACAAACTGATCTGCTGTGTGTTGGTTCCTTTTAGGAAGTTGCATCTATGTTTAGATTCAGCGAGGTAGAAACACGTGTCTTCTAAAAGCTGCTTTTGGACATTCCAGAGTGGATGGGAGAAAAGGCTGTAAAGAGAAATACCTTGCTCTAAAACCAAAACGGAGCTATCTAGCATAATGGTTGTCAATGTGTTCCTTCAACTTGCAGAGTTAAACTGATGTGTGTTTGCAGCAGTTCAGAACCCTTTCTTTGGAGAATGCAGAAACAGTCATTTCCAGCGCTAGAAACGCATATTAGAGTTAGCAGTAATAATGCGTTTCAAACACAGAAGACGCGCTTCGTAGAAACTCATCTCTTGTGTGTTGGTTCCTTTTAGGAAGTTGCATCTATATTTAGATTCAGCGAGGTTGTAACACGTTTCTTTTAAAAGCTGCGTTTGGACATTCCAGAGTGGATGGGAGAACAGGCTGTAAAGAGAAATACCTTGCTCTAAAACCAAAACGGAGCTATCTAGCAGAATGGTTGTCAATGTGTGCATTCAACGTCCAGAGTTAAACTGATGTGTGTTTGCAGCGGTTCAGAAACTTTTTCTTTGGAGAATGCAGAAACAGTCATTTCCAGCCCGAGAGATGCATATAAGAGTTAGCTGTAAGAATGCGTTTTAAACACAGAATACCAGCTTCGTACAAACTCATCTCTTGTGTGTTGGTTCCTTTTAGGAAGTTGCATCTATATTTAGATTCAGCGAGGTAGATACACGTTTCTTCTAAAAGCTGCATTTGGACATTCCAGAGTGGATGGGAGAAAAGGCTGTAAAGAGAAATACCTTGCTCTAAAACAAAAACGGAGCTATCTAGCAGAATGGTTGTCAATGTGTGCATTCAACTTCCAGAGTTAAACTGATGTGCGTATGCAGCGGTTCAGAAACCCTTTCTTTGGAGAATGCAGAAACAGTCATTTCCAGCCCTAGAGACGCATATAAGAGTTAGCAGTAAGAATGCGTTTCAAACACCGAAGACCTGCTTCGTACTAACTCATCTGCTGTGTGTTGGTTCCTTTTAGGAAGTTGCATATATGTTTAGATTCAGCGAGGTAGAAACACGTTTCTTCTAAAAGCTGCATTTTGACATTCCAGATTGGAGGGGAGAACAGGCTGTAAAGAGAAATACCTTGCTCTAAAACCAAAACGGAGCTATCTAGCAGAATGGTTGTCAATGTGTGCATTCAACTTGCAGAGTTAAACTGATGTGTGTTTGCAGCAGTTCAGAAACCCTTTCTTTGGAGAGTTCAGAAACAGTCATTGCCAGCACTTCTGACGCATATAATATTTAGCAGTAAGAATGCGTTTCAAACACAGAAGACCCGCTTCGTACAAACTCATCTGCTGTGTGTTGGTTCCTTTTAGGAAGTTGCATCTATGTTTAGATTCAGCGACGTAGAAACACGTTTCTTCTAAAAGCTGCGTTTGGATATTCCAGAGTAGATGGGAGAACAGGCTGTAAAGAGAAATACCTTACTCTAAAACCAAAACGGATCTATCTAGCAGAATGGTTGTCAATGTGTGCATTCAACTTCCAGAGTTAAACAGATATGTGTTTGCAGCAGTTCAGAAACCCTTTCTTTGGAGCATGCAGAAACAGTCATTTCCAGCCCTAGAGACGCATATAACAGTTAGCAGTAAGAATGCGTTTCAAACACAGAAGACCCGCTTCGTACAAACTCATCTGCTGTGTGTTGGTTCCTTTTAGGAAGTTGCATATATGTTTAGATTCAGCGAGGAAGAAACACGTTTCTTCTAAAAGCTGCATTTGGACATGTCTGAGTGGATGGGAGAACAGTCTGTAAAGAGAAATACCTTGCTCTAAAACCAAAACGGAGCTATCTAGCAGAATGAGTGTCAATGTGTGCATTCAACTTCCAGACTTAAACTGATGTGTGTTTGCAGCAGTTCAGAAACCCTTTCTTTGGAGAATGCAGAAACAGTCATTTCCAGCCCGAGAGATGCATATAAGAGTTAGCTGTAAGAATGCGTTTTAAACACAGAACACCAGCTTCGTACAAACTCATCTCTTGTGTGTTGGTTCCTTTTAGGAAGTTGCATCTATGTTTAGTTTCAGCGAGGTAGAAACACGTTTCTTTTAAAAGCTGCGTTTGGACATTCCAGAGTGGATGGGAGAACAGGCTGTAAAGAGAAATACCTTTCTCTAAAACCAAAACGGAGCTATCTAGCAGAATGGTTGTCAATGTGTGCATTCAACTTCCAGAGTTAAAGTGATGTGTGTTTGCAGCAGTTCAGAAACCCTTTCTTTGGAGAATGCAGAAACAGTCATTTCCAGCCCTAGTGAGGCATATAACAGTTAGCAGTAAGAATGCGTTTCAAACACAGAAGACCCGCTTCGTACAAACTCATCTCTTGTGTCTTGGTTCCTTTTAGGAAGTTGCATCTATGTTTAGATTCAGCGAGGTAGAAACACGTTTCTTCTAAAAGCTGCATTTGGACATTCCAGAGTGGATGGGAGAACAGGCTTTAAAGAGAAATACCTTGCTCTAAAACCAAAACGGAGCTATCTAGCAGAATGGTTGTCAATGTGTGCATTCAACTTCCAGAGTTAAACGGATGTGTGTTTGCAGCGGTTCAGAAACCCTTTCTTTGGAGAATGCAGAAACAGTCATTTCCAGCCCTAGAGACGCATATAAGAGTTAGCAGTAAGAATGCGTTTCAAACACAGAAGACCCGCTTCATACAAACTGATCTGCTGTGTGTTGGTTCCTTTTAGGAAGTTGCATCTATGTTTAGATTCAGCGAGGTAGAAACACGTGTCTTCTAAAAGCTGCTTTTGGACATTCCAGAGTGGATGGGAGAAAAGGCTGTAAAGAGAAATACCTTGCTCTAAAACCAAAACGGAGCTATCTAGCATAATGGTTGTCAAAGTGTTCCTTCAACTTGCAGAGTTAAACTGATGTGTGTTTGCAGCAGTTCAGAACCCTTTCTTTGGAGAATGCAGAAACAGTCATTTCCAGCGCTAGAAACGCATATTAGAGTTAGCAGTAATAATGCGTTTCAAACACAGAAGACGCGCTTCGTAGAAACTCATCTCTTGTGTGTTGGTTCCTTTTAGGAAGTTGCATCTATATTTAGATTCAGCGAGGTTGTAACACGTTTCTTTTAAAAGCTGCGTTTGGACATTCCAGAGTGGATGGGAGAACAGGCTGTAAAGAGAAATACCTTGCTCTAAAACCAAAACGGAGCTATCTAGCAGAATGGTTGTCAATGTGTGCATTCAACGTCCAGAGTTAAACTGATGTGTGTTTGCAGCGGTTCAGAAACTTTTTCTTTGGAGAATGCAGAAACAGTCATTTCCAGCCCGAGAGATGCATATAAGAGTTAGCTGTAAGAATGCGTTTTAAACACAGAATACCAGCTTCGTACAAACTCATCTCTTGTGTGTTGGTTCCTTTTAGGAAGTTGCATCTATATTTAGATTCAGCGAGGTAGATACACGTTTCTTCTAAAAGCTGCATTTGGACATTCCAGAGTGGATGGGAGAAAAGGCTGTAAAGAGAAATACCTTGCTCTAAAACAAAAACGGAGCTATCTAGCAGAATGGTTGTCAATGTGTGCATTCAACTTCCAGAGTTAAACTGATGTGCGTATGCAGCGGTTCAGAAACCCTTTCTTTGGAGAATGCAGAAACAGTCATTTCCAGCCCTAGAGACGCATATAAGAGTTAGCAGTAAGAATGCGTTTCAAACACCGAAGACCTGCTTCGTACTAACTCATCTGCTGTGTGTTGGTTCCTTTTAGGAAGTTGCATATATGTTTAGATTCAGCGAGGTAGAAACACGTTTCTTCTAAAAGCTGCATTTTGACATTCCAGATTGGAGGGGAGAACAGGCTGTAAAGAGAAATACCTTGCTCTAAAACCAAAACGGAGCTATCTAGCAGAATGGTTGTCAATGTGTGCATTCAACTTGCAGAGTTAAACTGATGTGTGTTTGCAGCAGTTCAGAAACCCTTTCTTTGGAGAGTTCAGAAACAGTCATTGCCAGCACTTCTGACGCATATAATATTTAGCAGTAAGAATGCGTTTCAAACACAGAAGACCCGCTTCGTACAAACTCATCTGCTGTGTGTTGGTTCCTTTTAGGAAGTTGCATCTATGTTTAGATTCAGCGACGTAGAAACACGTTTCTTCTAAAAGCTGCGTTTGGATATTCCAGAGTAGATGGGAGAACAGGCTGTAAAGAGAAATACCTTACTCTAAAACCAAAACGGATCTATCTAGCAGAATGGTTGTCAATGTGTGCATTCAACTTCCAGAGTTAAACAGATATGTGTTTGCAGCAGTTCAGAAACCCTTTCTTTGGAGCATGCAGAAACAGTCATTTCCAGCCCTAGAGACGCATATAACAGTTAGCAGTAAGAATGCGTTTCAAACACAGAAGACCCGCTTCGTACAAACTCATCTGCTGTGTGTTGGTTCCTTTTAGGAAGTTGCATATATGTTTAGATTCAGCGAGGAAGAAACACGTTTCTTCTAAAAGCTGCATTTGGACATTCCAGAGTGGATGGGAGAACAGGCTGTAAAGAGAAATACCTTGCTCTAAAACCAAAACGGAGCTATCTAGCAGAATGGTTGTCAGTGTGTGCATTCAACTTGCAGAGTTATACTGATGTGTGTTTGCAGCAGTTCAGAAACCCTTTCTTTGTAGAATGCAGAAACAGTCATTTCCAGCCCTAGTGAGGCATATAACAGTTAGCAGTAAGAATGCGTTTCAAACACAGAAGACCCGCTTCGTACAAACTCATCTCTTGTGTCTTGGTTCCTTTTAGGAAGTTGCATCTATGTTTAGATTCAGTGAGGTAGAAACACGTTTCTTCTAAAAGCTGCATTTGGAATTTCCAGAGTGGACGGGAGAACAGGCTGTAAAGAGAAATACCTTGCTCTAAAACCAAATCGGAGCTATCTAGCAGAGTGGTTGTCAATGTGTGCATTCAACTTCCAGATTTAAACTGATGTGTGTTTGTAGCGGTTCAGAAACCCTTTCTTTGGAGAATGCAGAAACACTCATTTCCAGCCCTAGAGACGCATGTAAGAGTTAGCAGTAAGAATGCGTTTCAAACACAGAAGACCCGCTTCATACAAACTGATATGCTGTGTGTTGGTTCCTTTTAGGAAGTTGCATCTATGTTTAGATTCAGAGAGGTAGAAACACGTTTCTTCTAAAAGCTGCATTTGGACATTCCAGATTGGATGGGAGAACAGGCTGTAAAGAGAAATACCTTGCTCTAAAACCAAAACGGAGCTATCTAGCAGAATGGTTGTCAATGTGGGCATTCAACTTGCAGAGTTAAACGGATGTGTGTTTGCAGCAGTTCAGAAACCCTTTCTTTGGAGAGTTCAGAAACAGTCATTGCCAGCACTTCTGACGCATATAATATTTAGCAGTAAGAATGCGTTTCAAACACAGAAGACCCGCTTCGTACAAACTCATCTGCTGTGTGTTGGTTCCTTTTAGGAAGTTGCATCTATGTTTAGATTCAGCGACGAAGAAACACGTTTCTTCTAAAAGCTGCGTTTGGATATTCCAGAGTAGATGGGAGAACAGGCTGTAAAGAGAAATACCTTACTCTAAAACCAAAACGGATCTATCTAGCAGAATGGTTGTCAATGTGTGCATTCAACTTCCAGAGTTAAACAGATATGTGTTTGCAGCAGTTCAGAAACCCTTTCTTTGGAGCATGCAGAAACAGTCATTTCCAGCCCTAGAGACGCGTATAACAGTTAGCAGTAAGAATGCGTTTCAAACACAGAAGACCCTCTTCGTACAAACTCATCTCTTGTGTGTTGGTTCCTTTTAGGAAGTTGCATCTATGTTTAGATTCAGCGATGTTGAAACACGTTTCTTTTAAAAGCTGCGTTTGGACATTCCAGAGTGGATGGGAGAACAGGCTGTAAAGAGAAATACCTTGCTCTAAAACCAAAACGGAGCTATCTAGCAGAATGGTTGTCAATGTGTGCATTCAACTTACAGAGTTAAACGGACGTGTGTTTGCTGCAGTTCAGAAACCCTTTCTTTGGAGAATGCAGAAACAGTCATTTCCAACCCCAGAGACGCATATAAGAGTTAGCAGTAAGAATGCGTTTCAAACACAGAAGACCCACTTCATACAAACCCATCTGCTGTGTGTTGGTTCCTTTTAGGATGTATCATCTATGTTTAGATTCAACGAGGTAGAAACACGTTTCTTCTAAAAGCTGCGTTTGGACATTCCAGAGTGGACGGGAGAACAGGCTGTAAAGAGAAATACCTTGATCTAAAAGCAAAACGGAGCTATCTAGCAGAATGGTTGTCAATGTGTGCATTCAACTTCCAGAGTTAAACGGATGTCTGTTTGGAGCGGTTCAGAAACCCTTTCTTTGGAGAATGCAGAAAGTCATTTCCAGCCCTAGAGACGCATGTAAGAGTTAGCAGTAAGAATGCGTTTCAAACAGAGAGGACCCGCATCGTACAAACTAATCTGCTGTGTGTTCGTTCCTTTTAGGAAGTTGCATCTATGTTTAGATTCAGCGAGGTAGAAACACGTTTCTTCTAAAAGCTGCGTTTGGACATTCCAGAGTGGATGGGAGAACAGTCTGTAAAGAGAAATACTTTGCTCTAAAACCAAAACGGAGCTATCTAGCAGAATGGTTGTCAGTGTGTGCATTCAACTTGCAGAGTTAAATGATGTGTGTTTGCAGCAGTTCAGAAACCCTTTATTTGGAGAATGCAGAAACAGTCATTTCCAGCCCTAGAGACGCATGTAAGAGTTAGCAGTAAGAATGCGTTTCAAACACAGAAGACCCGCTTCGTACAAATTGATCTGCTGTGTGTTGGTTCCTTTTAGGAAGTTGCATCTATGTTTAGAATCAGCGAGGTAGAAACACGTTTCTTCTAAAAGCTGCGTTTGGACATTCCAGAGTGGATGGGAGAACATGCTGTAATGAGAAATACCTTGCTCTAAAACCAAAACGGAGCTATCTAGCAGAATGGTTGTCAATGTGTGCATTCAACTTCCAGAGTTAAACGGATGTGTGTTTGCAGCGGTTCAGAAACCCTTTCTTTGGAGAATGCAGAAACAGTCATTTCCAGCCCTAGAGACGCATATAAGTGTTAGCAGTAAGAATGCGTTTCAAACACAGAAGACCCGCTTCGTACAAACTGATCTGCTGTGTGTTGGTTCCTTTTAGGAAGTCGCATCTATGTTTAGATTCAGCGAGGTAGAAACACGTGTCTTCTAAAAGCTGCTTTTGGACATTCCAGAGTGGATGGGAGAAAAGGCTGTAAAGAGAAATACCTTGCCCTAAAACCAAAACGGAGCTATCTAGCATAATGGTTGTCAATGTGTGCCTTCAACTTGCAGAGTTAAACTGATGTGTGTTTGCAGCAGTTCAGAATCCTTTCTTTGGAGAATGCAGAAACAGTCATTTCCAGCCCTAGAAACGCATATTAGAGTTAGCAGTAAGAATGCGTTTCAAACACAGAAGACCCGCTTCGTACAAACTCATCTCTTGTGTGTTGGTTCTTTTTAGGAAGTTGCATCTATGTTTAGATTCAGCGAGGTAGAAACACGTTTCTTCTTAAAGCTGCATTTGGACATTCCAGAGTGGATGGGAGAAAAGGCTGTAAAGAGAAATACCTTGCTCTAAAACCAAAACGGAGCTATCTAGCAGAATGTTTGTCAATGTGTGCATTCAACTTCCAGAGTTAAACTGATGTGCGTTTGCAGCGGTTCAGAAATCCTTTCTTTGGAGAATGCAGAAACAGTCATTTCCAGCCCTTGAGACGCATATAAGAGTTAGCAGTAAGAATGCGTTTCAAACACAGAAGACCCGCTTCGTACAAACTGATCTGCTGTGTGTTGGTTCCTTTTAGGAAGTTGCATCTATGTTTAGATTCAGCGAGGTAGAAACACGTTTCTTCTAAAAGCTGCGTTTGGACATTCAAGAGTGGATGGGAGAAAAGGCTGTAAAGAGAAATACCTTGCTCTAAAACCAAAACGGAGCTATCTAGCAGAATGGTTGTCAGTGTGTGCATTCAACTTGCAGAGTTAAACTGATGTGTGTTTGCAGCAGTTCAGAAACCCTTTCTTTGGAGAATGCAGAAACAGTCATTTCCAGCCCTAGAGACGCATGTAAGAGTTAGCAGTAAGAATGCGTTTCAGACACAGAAGACACGCTTCGTACAAATTGATCTGCTGTGTGTTGGTTCCTTTTAGGAAGTTGCATCTATGTTTAGATTCAGCGAGGTAGAAACACGTTTCTTCTAAAAGCTGCGTTTGGACATTCCAGAGTGGATGGGAGAACAAGCTGTAAAGAGAAATACCTTGCTCTAAAACCAAAACGGAGCTATCTAGCATAATGGTTGTCAATGTGTGCATTCCACTTGCAGAGTTAAACTGATGTGTGTTTGCAGTAGTTCAGAACACTTTCTTTGGAGTATGCAGAAACAGTCATTTCCAGCCCCGGAGACGCCTATAAGAGTTAGCAGTAAGAATGCGATTCAAACACCGAAGACCTGCTTCGTACTAACTCATCTGCTGTGTGTTGGTTCCTTTTAGGAAGTTGCATATATGTTTAGATTCAGCGAGGTAGAAACACATTTCTTCTAAAAGCTGCATTTGGACATTCCAGATTGAATGGGAGAACAGGCTGTAAAGAGAAATACCTTGCTCTAAAACCAAAACGGAGCTATCTAGCAGAATGGTTGTCAATGTGTGCATTCAACTTCCAGAGTTAAACTGACGTGTGTTTGCAGCAGTTCAGAAACCCTTTCTTTGGAGAGTTCAGAAAGAGTCATTGCCAGCACTTCTGACGCATATAATATTTAGCAGTAAGAATGCGTTTCAAACACAGAAGACCCGCTTCGTACAAACTTATCTGCTGTGTGTTGGTTCCTTTTAGGAAGTTGCATCTATGTTTAGATTCAGCGAGGTAGAAACACGTTTCTTCTAAAAGCTGCGTTTGGACATTCCAGAGTGGATGGGAGAACAGGCTGTAAAGAGAAATACCTTGCTCTAAAACCAAAACGGAGCTATCTATCAGAATGGTTGTCAAAGTGTGCTTTCAACTTCCAGAGTTAAAGTGATGTGTGTTTGCAGCAGTTCAGAAACCCTTTCTTTGGAGAATGCAGAAACAGTCATTTCCAGCCCTAGTGAGGCATATAACAGTTAGCAGTAAGAATGCGTTTCAAACACAGAAGACCCGCTTCGTACAAACTCATCTCTTGTGTCTTGGTTCCTTTTAGGAAGTTGCATCTGTGTTTAGATTCAGTGAGGTAGAAACACGTTTCTTCTAAAAGCTGCATTTGGAATTTCCAGAGTGGATGGGAGAACAGGCTGTAAAGAGAAATACCTTGCTCTAAAACCAAATCGGAGCTATCTAGCAGAGTGGTTGTCAATGTGTGCATTCAACTTCCAGATTTAAACTGATGTGTGTTTGTAGCGGTTCAGAAACCCTTTCTTTGGAGAATGCAGAAACAGTCATTTACAGCTCTAGCGACGCATGTAAGAGTTAGCAGTAAGAATGCGTTTCAAACACAGAAGACCCGCTTCATACAAACTGATATGCTGTGTGTTGGTTCCTTTTAGGAAGTTGCATCTATGTTTAGATTCAGCCAGGTAGAAACACGTTTCTTCTAAACGCTGCGTTTGGACATTCCAGAATGGATGGGAGAACAGGCTGTAAAGAGAAATACCTTGCTCTAAAACCAAAACGGAGCTATCTAGCAGAATGGTTGTCAATGTGTGCATTCAACTTCCAGAGATAAACTGATGTGTTTTTGCAGCAGTTCAGAAGCCCTTTATTTGGAAAATGCAGAAACAGTCATTTCCAGCACTAGTGACGGATATAACAGTTAGCAGTAAGAATGCGTTTCAAACACAAAAGACCCGCTTCGTACAAACTGATCTGCTGTGTGTTGGTTCCTTTTAGGAAGTTGCATCTATGTTTAGATTCAGAGAGGTAGAAACACGTTTCTTCTAAAAGCTGGGTTTTGACATTCCAGAGTGGATGGGAGAACAGGCTGTAATGAGAAATACCTTGCTCTAAAACCAGAACGGAGCTATCTAGCAGAATGGTTGTCAATGTGTGCATTCAACTTCCAGAGTTAAACTGATGTGTGTTTGCAGCAGTTCAGAAACCCTTTCTTTGGAGAATGCAGAAACAGTCATTTCCAGCCCTAGAGACGCCTATAAGAGTTAGCAGTAAGAATGCGTTTCAAACACCGAAGACCTGCTTCGTACTAACTCATCTGCTGTGTGTTGGTTCCTTTTAGGAAGTTGCATATATGTTTAGATTCAGCGAGGTAGAAACACGTTTCTTCTAAAAGCTGCATTTGGACATTCCAGATTGGATGGGAGAACAGGCTGTAAAGAGAAATACCTTGCTCTAAAACCAAAACGGAGCTATCTAGCAGAATGGTTGTCAATGTGGGCATTCAACTTGCAGAGTTAAACTGATGTGTGTTTGCAGCAGTTCAGAAACCCTTTCTTTGGAGAGTTCAGAAACAGTCATTGCCAGCACTTCTGACGCATATAATATTTAGCAGTAAGAATGCGTTTCAAACACAGAAGACCCGCTTCGTACAAACTCATCTGCTGTGTGTTGGTTCCTTTTAGGAAGTTGCATCTATGTTTAGATTCAGCGACGTAGAAACACGTTTCTTCTAAAAGCTGCGTTTGGATATTCCAGAGTAGATGGGAGAACAGGCTGTAAAGAGAAATACCTTACTCTAAAACCAAAACGGATCTATCTAGCAGAATGGTTGTCAATGTGTGCATTCAACTTCCAGAGTTAAACAGATATGTGTTTGCAGCAGTTCAGAAACCCTTTCTTTGGAGCATGCAGAAACAGTCATTTCCAGCCCTAGAGACGCGTATAACAGTTAGCAGTAAGAATGCGTTTCAAACAGAGAGGACCCGCATCGTACAAACTAATCTGCGGTGTGTTCGTTCCTTTTAGGAAGTTGCATCTATGTTTAGATTCAGCGAGGTAGAAACACGTTTCTTCTAAAAGCTGCGTTTGGACATTCCAGAGTGGATGGGAGAACAGGCTGTAAAGAGAAATACTTTGCTCTAAAACCAAAACGGAGCTATCTAGCAGAATGGTTGTCAGTGTGTGCATTCAACTTGCAGAGTTAAATGATGTGTGTTTGCAGCAGTTCAGAAACCCTTTCTTTGGAGAATGCAGAAACAGTCATTTCCAGCCCTAGAGACGCATGTAAGAGTTAGCAGTAAGAATGCGTTTCAAACACAGAAGACGCGCTTCGTAAAAACTCATCTCTTGTGTGTTGGTTCCTTTTAGGAAGTTGCATCTATGTTTAGATTCAGCGAGGTAGAAACACGTTTCTTCTAAAAGCTGCGTTTGGACATTCAAGAGTGGATGGGAGAAAAGGCTGTAAAGAGAAATACCTTGCTCTAAAACCAAAACGGAGCTATCTAGCAGAATGGTTGTCAATGTGTGCCTTCAACTTGCAGAGTTAAAGTGATGTGTGTTTGCAGCAGTTCAGAACCCTTTCTTTGGAGAATTCAGAAACAGTCATTGCCAGCCCTAGAGACACATATAAGAGTTAGCAGTAAGAATGCGTTTCAAACACAGAAGACCCGCTTCGTACAAACTCATCTGCTAAGTGTTGGTTCCTTTAAGGAAGTTGCATCTATGTTTAGATTCAGTGAGGTAGAAACACGTTTCTTCTAAAAGCTGCGTTTGGACTTTCCAGAGTGGACGGGAGAACAGGCTGTAAAGAGAAATACCTTGCTCTAAAACCAAAACGGAGCTATCTAGCAGAATGGTTGTCAATGTGTGCATTCAACTTCCAGAGTTAAACTGATGTGTGTTTGCAGCGGTTCAGAAACCCTTTCTTTGGAGAATGCAGAAACAGTCATTTCCAGCCCTAGAGACGCATATAAGAGTTAGCAGTAAGAATGCGTTTCAAACACAGAAGACCCGTTTCGTACAAACTCATCTGCTGTGTGTTGGTTCCTTTTAGGAAGTTGCATATATGTTTAGATTCAGCGAGGAAGAAACACGTTTCTTTTAAAAGCTGCATTTGGACATTTCTGAGTGGATGGGAGAACAGTGTGTAAAGAGAAATACTTTGCTCTAAAACCAAAACGGAGCTATCTAGCAGAATGAGTGTCAATGTGTGCATTCAACTTCCAGACTTAAACTGATGTGTGTTTGCAGCAGTTCAGAAACCCTTTCTTTGGAGAATGCAGAAACAGTCATTTCCAGCCCGAGAGATGCATATAAGAGTTAGCTGTAAGAATGCGTTTTAAACACAGAACACCAGCTTCCTACAAACTCATCTCTTGTGTGTTGGTTCCTTTTAGGAAGTTCCATCTATGTTTAGATTCAGCGAGGTAGAAACACGTTTCTTTTAAAAGCTGCGTTTGGACATTCCAGAGTGGATGGGAGAACAGGCTGTAAAGAGAAATACCTTGCTCTAAAACCAAAACGGAGCTATCTAGCAGAATGGTTGTCAATGTGTGCATTCAACTTCCAGAGTTAAAGTGATGTGTGTTTGCAGCAGTTCAGAAACCCTTTCTTTGGAGAATGCAGAAACAGTCATTTCCAGCCCGAGAGATGCATATAAGAGTTAGCTGTAAGAATGCGTTTTAAACACAGAATACCAGCTTCGTACAAACCCATCTCTTGTGTGTTGGTTCCTTTTAGGAAGTTGCATCTATATTTAGATTCAGCGAGGTTGAAACACGTTTCTTTTAAAAGCTGCGTTTGGACATTCCAGAGTGGACGGGAGAACAGGCTGTAAAGAGAAATACCTTGATCTAAAAGCAAAACGGAGCTATCTAGCAGAATGGTTGTCAATGTGTGCATTCAACTTCCAGAGTTAAACTGATGTGCGTTTGCAGCGGTTCAGAAACCCTTTCTTTGCAGAATGCAGAAACAGTCATTTCCAGCCCTAGAGACGCATATAAGAGTTAGCAGTAAGAATGCGTTTCAAACACAGAAGGCCCGTTTCGTACAAATTGATCTGCTGTGTGTTGGTTCCTTTTAGGAAGTTGCATCTATGTTTAGATTCAGCGAGGTAGAAACACGTTTCTTCTAAAAGCTGCATTTGGACATTCCAGATTGGATGGGAGAACAGGCTGTAAAGAGAAATACCTTGCTCTAAAACCAAAACGGAGCTATCTAGCAGAATGGTTGTCAATGTGTGCATTCAACTTCCAGAGTAAACTGATGTGTGTTTGCAGCAGTTCAGAAACCCTTTCTTTGGAGAGTTCAGAAACAGTCATTGCCAGCACTTCTGACGCATATAATATTTAGCAGTAAGAATGCGTTTCAAACACAGAAGACCCGCTTCGTACAAACTCATCTGCTGTGTGTTGGTTCCTTTTAGGAAGTTGCATCTATGTTTAGATTCAGCGACGTAGAAACACGTTTCTTCTAAAAGCTGCGTTTGGATATTCCAGAGTAGAAGGGAGAACAGGCTGTAAAGAGAAATACCTTACTCTAAAACCAAAACGGATCTATCTAGCAGAATGGTTGTCAATGTTTGCATTCAACTTCCAGAGTTAAACAGATATGTGTTTGCAGCAGTTCAGAAACCCTTTCTTTGGAGCATGCAGAAACAGTCATTTCCAGCCCTAGAGACGCATATAACAGTTAGCAGTAAGAATGCGTTTCAAACACAGAAGACCCGCTTCGTACAAACTCATCTGCTGTGTGTTGGTTCCTTTTAGGAAGTTGCATATATGTTTAGATTCAGCGAGGAAGAAACACGTTTCTTCTAAAAGCTGCATTTGGACATTTCTGAGTGGATGGGAGAACAGTCTGTAAAGAGAAATACCTTGCTCTAAAACCAAAACGGAGCTATCTAGCAGAATGAGTGTCAATGTGTGCATTCAACTTCCAGACTTAAACTGATGTGTGTTTGCAGCAGTTCAGAAACCCTTTCTTTGGAGAATGCAGAAACAGTCATTTCCAGCCCGAGAGATGCATATAAGAGTTAGCTGTAAGAATGCGTTTTAAACACAGAACACCAGCTTCCTACAAACTCATCTCTTGTGTGTTGGTTCCTTTTAGGAAGTTGTATCTATGTTTAGATTCAGCGAGGTAGAAACACGTTTCTTTTAAAAGCTGCGTTTGGACATTCCAGAGTGGATGGGAGAACAGGCTGTAAAGAGAAATACCTTGCTCTAAAACCAAAACGGAGCTATCTAGCAGAATGGTTGTCAATGTGTGCATTCAACTTCCAGAGTTAAAGTGATGTGTGTTTACAGCAGTTCAGAAACCCTTTCTTTGGAGAATGCAGAAACAGTCATTTCCAGCCCTAGTGAGGCATATAACAGTTAGCAGTAAGAATGCGTTTCAAACACAGAAGACCCGCTTCGTACAAACTCATCTCTTGTGTCTTGGTTCCTTTTAGGAAGTTGCATCTATGTTTAGATTCAGCGAGGTAGAAACACGTTTCTTCTAAAAGCTGCATTTGGACATTCCAGAGTGGATGGGAGAACAGGCTGTAAAGAGAAATACCTTGCTCTAAAACCAAAACGGAGCTATCTAGCAGAATGGTTGTCAATGTGTGCATTCAACTTCCAGAGATAAACTGATGTGTGTTTTCAGCAGTTCAGAAACCCTTTATTTGGAGAATGCAGAAACAGTCATTTCCAGCACTGGTGACGAATATAACAGTTAGCAGTAAGAATGCGTTTCAAACACAGAAGACCCGCTTCGTACAAACTCATCTGCTGTGTGTTGGTTCCTTTTAGGAAGTTGCATCTATGTTTAGATTCAGCGAGGTAGAAACACGTTTCTTCTAAACGCTGCGTTTGGACAATCCAGAATAGATGGGAGAACAGGCTGTAAAGAGAAATACCTTGCTCTAAAACCAAAACGGAGCTATCTAGCAGAATGGTTGTCAATGTGTGTATTCAACCTCCAGAGTTAAACGGATGTGTGTTTGCAGCAGTTCAGAACCCTTTCTTTGGAGAATGCAGAAACAGTCATTTCCAGCCCTAGAGACGCATATAAGAGTTAGCAGTAAGAATGCGTTTCAAACACAGAAGACCCACATCGTACAAACTGATCTGCTGTGTGTTGGTTCCTTTTAGGAAGTTGCATCTATGTTTAGATTCAGAGAGGTAGAAACACGTTTCTTTTAAAAGCTGCGTTTGGACTTTCCAGAGTGGACGGGAGAACAGGCTGTAAAGAGAAATACCTTGCTCTAAAACCAAAACGGAGCTATCTAGCAGAATGGTTGTCAATGTGTGCATTCAACTTCCAGAGTTAAACTGATGTGCGTTTGCAGCGGTTCAGAAACCCTTTCTTTGCAGAATGCAGAAACAGTCATTTCCAGCCCTAGAGACGCATATAAGAGTTAGCAGTAAGAATGCGTTTCAAACACAGAAGACCCGTTTCGTACAAATTGATCTGCTGTGTGTTGGTTCCTTTTAGGAAGTTGCATATATGTTTAGATTCAGCGAGGTAGAAACACGTTTCTTCTAAAAGCTGCATTTGGACATTCCAGATTGGATGGGAGAACAGGCTGTAAAGAGAAATACCTTGCTCTAAAACCAAAACGGAGCTATCTAGCAGAATGGTTGTCAATGTGTGCATTCAACTTCCAGAGTTAAACTGATGTGTGTTTGCAGCAGTTCAGAAACCCTTTCTTTGGAGAGTTCAGAAACAGTCATTGCCAGCACTTCTGACGCATATAATATTTAGCAGTAAGAATGCGTTTCAAACACAGAAGACCCGCTTCGTACAAACTCATCTGCTGTGTTTTGGTTCCTTTTAGGAAGTTGCATCTATGTTTAGATTCAGCGAGGTAGAAACACGTTTCTTCTAAAAGCTGCGTTTGGACATTCAAGAGTGGATGGGAGAAAAGGCTGTAAAGAGAAATACCTTGCTCTAAAACCAAAACGGAGCTATCTAGCAGAATGGTTGTCAATGTGTGCCTTCAACTTGCAGAGTTAAAGTGATGTGTGTTTGCAGCAGTTCAGAACCCTTTCTTTGGAGAATTCAGAAACAGTCATTGCCAGCCCTAGAGACACATATAAGAGTTAGCAGTAAGAATGCGTTTCAAACACAGAAGACCCGCTTCGTACAAACTCATCTGCTAAGTGTTGGTTCCTTTAAGGAAGTTGCATCTATGTTTAGATTCAGTGAGGTAGAAACACGTTTCTTCTAAAAGCTGCGTTTGGACTTTCCAGAGTGGACGGGAGAACAGGCTGTAAAGAGAAATACCTTGCTCTAAAACCAAAACGGAGCTATCTAGCAGAATGGTTGTCAATGTGTGCATTCAACTTCCAGAGTTAAACTGATGTGTGTTTGCAGCGGTTCAGAAACCCTTTTTTTGGAGAATGCAGAAACAGTCATTTCCAGCCCTAGAGACGCATATAAGAGTTAGCAGTAAGAATGCGTTTCAAACACAGAAGACCCGTTTCGTACAAACTCATCTGCTGTGTGTTGGTTCCTTTTAGGAAGTTGCATATATGTTTAGATTCAGCGAGGAAGAAACACGTTTCTTTTAAAAGCTGCATTTGGACATTTCTGAGTGGATGGGAGAACAGTGTGTAAAGAGAAATACCTTGCTCTAAAACCAAAACGGAGCTATCTAGCAGAATGAGTGTCAATGTGTGCATTCAACTTCCAGACTTAAACTGATGTGTGTTTGCAGCAGTTCAGAAACCCTTTCTTTGGAGAATGCAGAAACAGTCATTTCCAGCCCGAGAGATGCATATAAGAGTTAGCTGTAAGAATGCGTTTTAAACACAGAACACCAGCTTCCTACAAACTCATCTCTTGTGTGTTGGTTCCTTTTAGGAAGTTGCATCTATGTTTAGATTCAGCGAGGTAGAAACACGTTTCTTTTAAAAGCTGCGTTTGGACATTCCAGAGTGGATGGGAGAACAGGCTGTAAAGAGAAATACCTTGCTCTAAAACCAAAACGGAGCTATCTAGCAGAATGGTTGTCAATGTGTGCATTCAACTTCCAGAGTTAAAGTGATGTGTGTTTGCAGCAGTTCAGAAACCCTTTCTTTGGAGAATGCAGAAACAGTCATTTCCAGCCCGAGAGATGCATATAAGAGTTAGCTGTAAGAATGCGTTTTAAACACAGAATACCAGCTTCGTACAAACCCATCTCCTGTGTGTTGGTTCCTTTTAGGAAGTTTCATCTATATTTAGATTCAGCGAGGTTGAAACACGTTTCTTTTAAAAGCTGCGTTTGGACATTCCAGAGTGGACGGGAGAACAGGCTGTAAAGAGAAATACCTTGATCTAAAAGCAAAACGGAGCTATCTAGCAGAATGGTTGTCAATGTGTGCATTCAACTTCCAGAGTTAAACTGATGTGTGTTTGCAGCGGTTCAGAAACCCTTTCTTTGGAGAATGCAGAAAGTCATTTCCAGCCCTAGAGACGCATGTAAGAGTTAGCATTAAGAATGCGTTTCAAACAGAGAAGACCCGCTTTGTACAAACTCATCTCTTGTGTGTTGGTTCCTTTTAGGAAGTTGCATCTATGTTTAGATTCAGCGAGGTAGAAACACGTTTCTTCTAAAAGCTGCATTTGGACATTCCAGAGTGGATGGGAGAAAAGGCTGTAAAGAGAAATACCTTGCTCTAAAACCAAAACGGAGCTATCTAGCAGAATGGTTGTCAATGTGTGCATTCAACTTCCAGAGTTAAACTGATGTGCGTTTGCAGCGGTTCAGAAACCCTTTCTTTGCAGAATGCAGAAACAGTCATTTCCAGCCCTAGAGACGCATATAAGAGTTAGCAGTAAGAATGCGTTTCAAACACAGAAGACCCGTTTCGTACAAATTGATCTGCTGTGTGTTGGTTCCTTTTAGGAAGTTGCATCTATGTTTAGATTCAGCGAGGTAGAAACACGTTTCTTCTAAAAGCTGCATTTGGACATTCCAGATTGGATGGGAGAACAGGCTGTAAAGAGAAATACCTTGCTCTAAAACCAAAACGGAGCTATCTAGCAGAATGGTTGTCAATGTGTGCATTCAACTTCCAGAGTAAACTGATGTGTGTTTGCAGCAGTTCAGAAACCCTTTCTTTGGAGAGTTCAGAAACAGTCATTGCCAGCACTTCTGACGCATATAATATTTAGCAGTAAGAATGCGTTTCAAACACAGAAGACTCGCTTCGTACAAACTCATCTGCTGTGTGTTGGTTCCTTTTAGGAAGTTGCATCTATGTTTAGATTCAGCGACGTAGAAACACGTTTCTTCTAAAAGCTGCGTTTGGATATTCCAGAGTAGATGGGAGAACAGGCTGTAAAGAGAAATACCTTACTCTAAAACCAAAACGGATCTATCTAGCAGAATGGTTGTCAATGTTTGCATTCAACTTCCAGAGTTAAACAGATATGTGTTTGCAGCAGTTCAGAAACCCTTTCTTTGGAGCATGCAGAAACAGTCATTTCCAGCCCTAGAGACGCATATAACAGTTAGCAGTAAGAATGCGTTTCAAACACAGAAGACCCGCTTCGTACAAACTCATCTGCTGTGTGTTGGTTCCTTTTAGGAAGTTGCATATATGTTTAGATTCAGCGAGGAAGAAACACGTTTCTTCTAAAAGCTGCATTTGGACATTTCTGAGTGGATGGGAGAACAGTCTGTAAAGAGAAATACCTTGCTCTAAAACCAAAACGGAGCTATCTAGCAGAATGAGTGTCAATGTGTGCATTCAACTTCCAGACTTAAACTGATGTGTGTTTGCAGCAGTTCAGAAACCCTTTCTTTGGAGAATGCAGAAACAGTCATTTCCAGCCCGAGAGATGCATATAAGAGTTAGCTGTAAGAATGCGTTTTAAACACAGAACACCAGCTTCCTACAAACTCATCTCTTGTGTGTTGGTTCCTTTTAGGAAGTTGTATCTATGTTTAGATTCAGCGAGGTAGAAACACGTTTCTTTTAAAAGCTGCGTTTGGACATTCCAGAGTGGATGGGAGAACAGGCTGTAAAGAGAAATACCTTGCTCTAAAACCAAAACGGAGCTATCTAGCAGAATGGTTGTCAATGTGTGCATTCAACTTCCAGAGTTAAAGTGATGTGTGTTTACAGCAGTTCAGAAACCCTTTCTTTGGAGAATGCAGAAACAGTCATTTCCAGCCCTAGTGAGGCATATAACAGTTAGCAGTAAGAATGCGTTTCAAACACAGAAGACCCGCTTCGTACAAACTCATCTCTTGTGTCTTGGTTCCTTTTAGGAAGTTGCATCTATGTTTAGATTCAGCGAGGTAGAAACACGTTTCTTCTAAAAGCTGCATTTGGACATTCCAGAGTGGATGGGAGAACAGGCTGTAAAGAGAAATACCTTGCTCTAAAACCAAAACGGAGCTATCTAGCAGAATGGTTGTCAATGTGTGCATTCAACTTCCAGAGATAAACTGATGTGTGTTTTCAGCAGTTCAGAAACCCTTTATTTGGAGAATGCAGAAACAGTCATTTCCAGCACTGGTGACGAATATAACAGTTAGCAGTAAGAATGCGTTTCAAACACAGAAGACCCGCTTCGTACAAACTCATCTGCTGTGTGTTGGTTCCTTTTAGGAAGTTGCATCTATGTTTAGATTCAGTGAGGTAGAAACACGTTTCTTCTAAACGCTGCGTTTGGACAATCCAGAATGGATGGGAGAACAGGCTGTAAAGAGAAATACCTTGCTCTAAAACCAAAACGGAGCTATCTAGCAGAATGGTTGTCAATGTGTGTATTCAACCTCCAGAGTTAAACGGATGTGTGTTTGCAGCAGTTCAGAACCCTTTCTTTGGAGAATGCAGAAACAGTCATTTCCAGCCCTAGAGACGCATATAAGAGTTAGCAGTAAGAATGCGTTTCAAACACAGAAGACCCGCTTCGTACAAACTGATCTGCTGTGTGTTGGTTCCTTTTAGGAAGTTGCATCTATGTTTAGATTCAGAGAGGTAGAAACACGTTTCTTTTAAAAGCTGCGTTTGGACTTTCCAGAGTGGACGGGAGAACAGGCTGTAAAGAGAAATACCTTGCTCTAAAACCAAAACGGAGCTATCTAGCAGAATGGTTGTCAATGTGTGCATTCAACTTCCAGAGTTAAACTGATGTGCGTTTGCAGCGGTTCAGAAACCCTTTCTTTGGAGAATGCAGAAACAGTCATTTCCAGCCCTAGAGACGCATATAAGAGTTAGCAGTAAGAATGCGTTTCAAACACAGAAGACCCGTTTCGTACAAATTGATCTGCTGTGTGTTGGTTCCTTTTAGGAAGTTGCATATATGTTTAGATTCAGCGAGGTAGAAACACGTTTCTTCTAAAAGCTGCATTTGGACATTCCAGATTGGATGGGAGAACAGGCTGTAAAGAGAAATACCTTGCTCTAAAACCAAAACGGAGCTATCTAGCAGAATGGTTGTCAATGTGTGCATTCAACTTCCAGAGTTAAACTGATGTGTGTTTGCAGCAGTTCAGAAACCCTTTCTTTGGAGAATGCAGAAACAGTCATTTCCAGCCCTAGTGAGGCATATAACAGTTAGCAGTAAGAATGCGTTTCAAACACAGAAGACCCGCTTCGTACAAACTCATCTCTTGTGTCTTGGTTCCTTTTAGGAAGTTGCATCTATGTTTAGATTCAGTGAGGTAGAAACACGTTTCTTCTAAAAGCTGCATTTGGACTTTCCAGAGTGGATGGGAGAACAGGCTGTAAAGAGAAATACCTTGCTCTAAAACCAAATCGGAGCTATCTAGCAGAGTGGTTGTCAATGTTTGCATTCAACTTCCAGATTTAAACTGATGTGTGTTTGTAGCGGTTCAGAAACCCTTTCTTTGGAGAATGCAGAAACAGTCATTTCCAGCCCTATAGACGCATGTAAGAGTTAGCAGTAAGAATGCGTTTCAAACACAGAAGACCCGCTTCATACAAACTGATATGCTGTGTGTTGGTTCCTTTTAGGAAGTTGCATCTATGTTTAGATTCAACGAGGTAGAAACACGTTTCTTCTAATAGCTGCATTTGGACATTCCAGAGTGGATGGGAGAACAGGCTGTAAAGAGAAATACCTTGCTCTAAAACCAAAACGGAGCTATCTAGCAGAATGGTTGTCAATGTGTGCATTCAACTTCCAGAGATAAACTGATGTGTGTTTTCAGCAGTTCAGAAACCCTTTATTTGGAGAATGCAGAAACAGTCATTTCCAGCACTAGTGACGGATATAACAGTTAGCAGTAAGAATGCGTTTCAAACACAGAAGACCCGCTTCGTACAAACTCATCTGCTGTGTGTTGGTTCCTTTTAGGAAGTTGCATCTATGTTTAGATTCAGCGAGGTACAAACATGTTTCTTCTAAACGCTGCGTTTGGACATTCCAGAGTGGATGGGAGAACAGGCTGTAAAGAGAAATACCTTGCTCTAAAACCAAAACGGAGCTATCTAGCAGAATGGTTGTCAATGTGTGTATTCAACTTCCAGAGTTAAACGGATGTGTGTTTGCAGCAGTTCAGAACCCTTTCTTTGGAGAATGCAGAAACAGTCATTTCCAGCCCTAGAGACGCATATAAGAGTTAGCAGTAAGAATGCGTTTCAAACACAGAAGACCCACATCGTACAAACTGATCTGCTATATGTTGGTTCCTTTTAGGAAGTTGCATCTATGTTTAGATTCAGTGAGGTAGAAACACGTTTCTTCTAAAAGCTTCGTTTGGACATTCCAGAGTGGATGGGAGAACAGGCTGTAATGAGAAATACCTTGCTCTAAAACCAGAACGGAGCTATCTAGCAGAATGGTTGTCAATGTGTGCATTCAACTTCCAGAGTTATACTGATGTGTGTTTGCAGCAGTTCAGAAACCCTTTCTTTGGAGAATGCAGAAACAGTCATTTCCAGCCCTAGAGACGCATGTAAGAGTTAGCAGTAAGAATGCGTTTCAAACACAGAAGACACGCTTCGTACAAATTGATCTGCTGTGTGTTGGTTCCTTTTAGGAAGTTGCATCTATGTTTAGAATCAGCGAGGTAGAAACACGTTTCTTCTAAAAGATGCGTTTGGACATTCCAGAGTGGTTGGGAGAACATGCTGTAAAGAGAAATACCTTGCTCTAAAACCAAAACGGAGCTATCTAGCAGAATGGTTGTCAATGTGTGCATTCAACTTCCAGAGTTAAACGGATGTGTGTTTGCAGCGGTTCAGAAACCCTTTCTTTGGAGAATGCAGAAACAGTCATTTCCAGCCCTAGAGACGCATATAAGAGTTAGCAGTAAGAATGCGTTTCAAACACAGAAGACCCGCTTCGTACAAACTGATCTGCTGTGTGTTGGTTCCTTTTAGGAAGTTGCATCTATGTTTAGATTCAGCGAGGTAGAAACACGTGTCTTCTAAAAGCTGCTTTTGGACATTCCAGAGTGGATGGGAGAAAAGGCTGTAAAGAGAAATACCTTGCTCTAAAACCAAAACGGAGCTATCTAGCATAATGGTTGTCAATGTGTGCCTTCAACTTGCAGAGTTAAACTGATATGTGTTTGCAGCAGTTCAGAACCCTTTCTTTGGAGAATGCAGAAACAGTCATTTCCAGCCCTAGAGACGCATATAAGAGTTAGCAGTAAGAATGCGTTTCAAACACAGAAGACCCGCTTCGTACAAACTGATCTGCTGTGTGTTGGTTCCTTTTAGGAAGTTGCATCTATGTTTAGATTCAGCGAGGTAGAAACACGTGTCTTCTAAAAGCTGCTTTTGGACATTCCAGAGTGGATGGGAGAAAAGGCTGTAAAGAGAAATACCTTGCTCTAAAACCAAAACGGAGCTATCTAGCATAATGGTTGTCAATGTGTGCCTTCAACTTGCAGAGTTAAACTGATATGTGTTTGCAGCAGTTCAGAACCCTTTCTTTGGAGAATGCAGAAACAGTCATTTCCAGCCCTAGAAACGCATATTAGAGTTAGCAGTAAGAATGCGTTTCAAACACAGAAGACGCGCTTCGTAGAAACTCATCTCTTGTGTGTTGGTTCCTTTTAGGAAGTTGCATCTATGTTTAGATTCAGCGAGGTAGA
Organism: Saimiri boliviensis; assembly: GCF_048565385.1. Lineage (NCBI taxonomy): Eukaryota > Metazoa > Chordata > Mammalia > Primates > Cebidae > Saimiri > Saimiri boliviensis. The sequence goes on from NC_133459.1 coordinate 89,180,075, forward strand.
AACACGTTTCTTCTTAAAGCTGCATTTGGACATTCCAGAGTGGATGGGAGAAAAGGCTGTAAAGAGAAATACCTTGCTCTAAAACCAAAACGGAGCTATCTAGCAGAATGGTTGTCAATGTGTGCATTCAACTTCCAGAGTTAAACTGATGTGCGTTTGCAGCGGTTCAGAAACCCTTTCTTTGGAGAATGCAGAAACAGTCATTTCCAGCCCTAGAGACGCATATAAGAGTTAGCAGTAAGAATGCGTTTCAAACACAGAAGACCCGTTTCGTACAAACTCATCTGCTGTGTGTTGGTTCCTTTTAGGAAGTTGCATATATGTTTAGATTCAGCGAGGAAGAAACACGTTTCTTTTAAAAGCTGCATTTGGACATTTCTGAGTGGATGGGAGAACAGTGTGTAAAGAGAAATACCTTGCTCTAAAACCAAAACGGAGCTGTCTAGCAGAATGAGTGTCAATGTGTGCATTCAACTTCCAGACTTAAACTGATGTGTGTTTGCAGCAGTTCAGAAACCCTTTCTTTGGAGAATGCAGAAACAGTCATTTCCAGCCCGAGAGATGCATATAAGAGTTAGCTGTAAGAATGCGTTTTAAACACAGAACACCAGCTTCCTACAAACTCATCTCTTGTGTGTTGGTTCCTTTTAGGAAGTTGCATCTATGTTTAGATTCAGCGAGGTAGAAACACGTTTCTTTTAAAAGCTGCCTTTGGACATTCCAGAGTGGATGGGAGAACAGGCTGTAAAGAGAAATACCTTGCTCTAAAACCAAAACGGAGCTATCTAGCAGAATGTTTGTCAATGTGTGCATTCAACGTCCAGAGTTAAACTGACGTGTGTTTGCAGCGGTTCAGAAACCCTTTCTTTGGAGAATGCAGAAACAGTCATTTCCAGCCCTAGAGATGCATATAACAGTTAGCAGTAAGAATGCGTTTCAAACACAGAAGACCCGCTTCGTACAAACTGATATGCTGTGTGTTAGTTCCTTTTAGGAAGTTGCATCTATGTTTAGATTCAGCGAGGTAGATACACGTTTCTTCTAAAAGCTGCGTTTGGACATTCCAGAGTAGATGGGAGAACAGGCTGTAAAGAGAAATACCTTGCTCTAAAACCAAAACGGAGCTATCAAGCAGAATGGTTGTCAGTGTGTGCATTCAAATTGCAGAGTTAAACTGATGTGTGTTTGCAGCAGTTCAGAAACCCTTTCTTTGGAGAATGCAGAAACAGTCATTTCCAGCCCTAGAGACGCATGTAAGAGTTAGCAGTAAGAATGCGTTTCAAACACAGAAGATCCGCTTCGTACAAACTCATCTGCTGTGTGTTGGTTCCTTTTAGGAAGTTGCATCTATGTTTAGATTCAGCGAGGTAGAAACACGTTTCTTCTAAAAGCTGCGTTTGGACATTCCAGAGTGGATGGGAGAACAGGCTGTAAAGAGAAATACCTTGCTCTAAAACCAAAACGGAGCTATCTAGCAGAATGGTTGTCAAAGTGTGCTTTCAACTTCCAGAGTTAAAGTGATGTGTGTTTGCAGCGGTTCAGAAACCCTTTCTTTGGAGAATGCAGAAAGTCATTTCCAGCCCTAGAGACGCATGTAAGAGTTAGCATTAAGAATGCGTTTCAAACAGAGAAGACCCGCTTTGTACAAACTCATCTCTTGTGTGTTGGTTCCTTTTAGGAAGTTGCATCTATGTTTAGATTCAGCGAGGTAGAAACACGTTTCTTCTAAAAGCTGCATTTGGACATTCCAGAGTGGATGGGAGAAAAGGCTGTAAAGAGAAATACCTTGCTCTAAAACAAAAACGGAGCTATCTAGCAGAATGGTTGTCAATGTGTGCATTCAACTTCCAGAATTAAACTGATGTGCGTTTGCAGCAGTTCAGAACCCTTTCTTTGGAGAATGCAGAAACAGTCATTTCCAGCCCTAGAAACGCATATTAGAGTTAGCAGTAAGAATGCGTTTCAAACACAGAAGACGCGCTTCGTAGAAACTCATCTCTTGTGTGTTGGTTCCTTTTAGGAAGTTGCATCTATGTTTAGATTCAGCGAGGTAGAAACACGTTTCTTCTTAAAGCTGCATTTGGACATTCCAGAGTGGATGGGAGAAAAGGCTGTAAAGAGAAATACCTTGCTCTAAAACCAAAACGGAGCTATCTAGCAGAATGGTTGTCAATGTGTGCATTCAACTTCCAGAGTTAAACTGATGTGCGTTTGCAGCGGTTCAGAAACCCTTTCTTTGGAGAATGCAGAAACAGTCATTTCCAGCCCTAGAGACGCATATAAGAGTTAGCAGTAAGAATGCGTTTCAAACACAGAAGACCCGTTTCGTACAAACTCATCTGCTGTGTGTTGGTTCCTTTTAGGAAGTTGCATATATGTTTAGATTCAGCGAGGAAGAAACACGTTTCTTTTAAAAGCTGCATTTGGACATTTCTGAGTGGATGGGAGAACAGTGTGTAAAGAGAAATACCTTGCTCTAAAACCAAAACGGAGCTGTCTAGCAGAATGAGTGTCAATGTGTGCATTCAACTTCCAGACTTAAACTGATGTGTGTTTGCAGCAGTTCAGAAACCCTTTCTTTGGAGAATGCAGAAACAGTCATTTCCAGCCCGAGAGATGCATATAAGAGTTAGCTGTAAGAATGCGTTTTAAACACAGAACACCAGCTTCCTACAAACTCATCTCTTGTGTGTTGGTTCCTTTTAGGAAGTTGCATCTATGTTTAGATTCAGCGAGGTAGAAACACGTTTCTTTTAAAAGCTGCGTTTGGACATTCCAGAGTGGATGGGAGAACAGGCTGTAAAGAGAAATACCTTGCTCTAAAACCAAAACGGAGCTATCTAGCAGAATGGTTGTCAATGTGTGCATTCAACTTCCAGAGTTAAAGTGATGTGTGTTTGCAGCAGTTCAGAAACCCTTTCTTTGGAGAATGCAGAAACAGTCATTTCCAGCCCGAGAGATGCATATAAGAGTTAGCTGTAAGAATGCGTTTTAAACACAGAATACCAGCTTCGTACAAACCCATCTCTTGTGTGTTGGTTCCTTTTAGGAAGTTGCATCTATATTTAGATTCAGCGAGGTTGAAACACGTTTCTTTTAAAAGCTGCGTTTGGACATTCCAGAGTGGATGGGAGAACAGGCTGTAAAGAGAAATACCTTGCTCTAAAACCAAAACGGAGCTATCTAGCAGAATGTTTGTCAATGTGTGCATTCAACGTCCAGAGTTAAACTGACGTGTGTTTGCAGCGGTTCAGAAACCCTTTCTTTGGAGAATGCAGAAACAGTCATTTCCAGCCCTAGAGATGCATATAACAGTTATCAGTAAGAATGCGTTTCAAACACAGAAGACCCGCTTCGTACAAACTGATATGCTGTGTGTTAGTTCCTTTTAGGAAGTTGCATCTATGTTTAGATTCAGCGAGGTAGATACACGTTTCTTCTAAAAGCTGCGTTTGGACATTCCAGAGTAGATGGGAGAACAGGCTGTAAAGAGAAATACCTTGCTCTAAAACCAAAACGGAGCTATCAAGCAGAATGGTTGTCAGTGTGTGCATTCAAATTGCAGAGTTAAACTGATGTGTGTTTGCAGCAGTTCAGAAACCCTTTCTTTGGAGAATGCAGAAACAGTCATTTCCAGCCCTAGAGACGCATGTAAGAGTTAGCAGTAAGAATGCGTTTCAAACACAGAAGACCCGCTTCGTACAAACTCATCTGCTGTGTGTTGGTTCCTTTTAGGAAGTTGCATCTATGTTTAGATTCAGCGAGGTAGAAACACGTTTCTTCTAAAAGCTGCGTTTGGACATTCCAGAGTGGATGGGAGAACAGGCTGTAAAGAGAAATACCTTGCTCTAAAACCAAAACGGAGCTATCTAGCAGAATGGTTGTCAAAGTGTGCTTTCAACTTCCAGAGTTAAAGTGATGTGTGTTTGCAGCGGTTCAGAAACCCTTTCTTTGGAGAATGCAGAAAGTCATTTCCAGCCCTAGAGACGCATGTAAGAGTTAGCATTAAGAATGCGTTTCAAACAGAGAAGACCCGCTTTGTACAAACTCATCTCTTGTGTGTTGGTTCCTTTTAGGAAGTTGCATCTATGTTTAGATTCAGCGAGGTAGAAACACGTTTCTTCTAAAAGCTGCATTTGGACATTCCAGAGTGGATGGGAGAAAAGGCTGTAAAGAGAAATACCTTGCTCTAAAACAAAAACGGAGCTATCTAGCAGAATGGTTGTCAATGTGTGCATTCAACTTCCAGAATTAAACTGATGTGCGTTTGCAGCGGTTCAGAAACCCTTTCTTTGGAGAATGCAGAAACAGTCATTTCCAGCCCTAGAGACGCATATAAGAGTTAGCAGTAAGAATGCGTTTCAAACACAGAAGACCCGGTTCGTAAAAACTGATCTGCTGTGTGTTGGTTCCTTTTAGGAAGTTGCATCTATGTTTAGATTCAGAGAGGTAGAAACACGTTTCTTCTAAAAGCTGCGTTTCAACTTTCCAGAGTGGACGGGAGAACAGGCTGTAAAGAGAAATACCTTGCTCTAAAACCAAAACGGAGCTATCTAGCAGAATGGTTGTCAAAGTGTGCTTTCAACTTCCAGAGTTAAAGTGATGTGTGTTTGCAGCAGTTCAGAAACCCTTTCTTTGGAGAATGCAGAAACAGTCATTTCCAGCCCGAGAGATGCATATAAGAGTTAGCTGTAAGAATGCGTTTTAAACACAGAACACCAGCTTCGTACAAACTCATCTCTTGTGTGTTGGTTCCTTTTAGGAAGTTGCATCTATGTTTAGATTCAGCGAGGTTGAAACACGTTTCTTTTAAAAGCTGCGTTTGGACATTCCAGAGTGGATGGGAGAACAGGCTGTAAAGAGAAATACCTTGCTCTAAAACCAAAACGGAGCTATCTAGCAGAATGGTTGTCAATGTGTGCATTCAACTACCAGAGTTAAAGTGATGTGTGTTTGCAGCAGTTCAGAAACCCTTTCTTTGGAGAATGCAGAAACAGTCATTTCCAGCCCTAGTGAGGCATATAACAGTTAGCAGTAAGAATGCGTTTCAAACACAGAAGACCCGCTTCGTACAAACTCATATCTTGTGTCTTGGTTCCTTTTAGGAAGTTGCATCTATGTTTAGATTCAGCGAGGAAGAAACACGTTTCTTCTAAAAGCTGCATTTGGACTTTCCAGAGTGGATGGGAGAACAGGCTGTAAAGAGAAATACCTTGCTCTAAAACCAAATCGGAGCTATCTAGCAGAGTGGTTGTCAATGTGTGCATTCAACTTCCAGATTTAAACTGATGTGTGTTTGTAGCGGTTCAGAAACCCTTTCTTTGGAGAATGCAGAAACAGTCATTTCCAGCCCTATAGACGCATGTAAGTGTTAGAAGTAAGAATGCGTTTCAAACACAGAACACCCGCTTCATACAAACTGATATGCTGTGTGTTGGTTCCTTTTAGGAAGTTGCATCTATGTTTAGATTCAACGAGGTAGAAACACGTTTCTTCTAAAAGCTGCATTTGGACATTCCAGAGTGGATGGGAGAACAGGCTGTAAAGAGAAATACCTTGCTCTAAAACCAAAACGGAGCTATCTAGCAGAATGGTTGTCAATGTGTGCATTCAACTTCCAGAGATAAACTGATGTGTGTTTTCAGCAGTTCAGAAACCCTTTCTTTGGAGAATGCAGAAACAGTCATTTCCAGCACTAGTGACGGATATAACAGTTAGCAGTAAGAATGCGTTTCAAACACAGAAGACCCGTTTCGTACAAACTCATCTGCTGTGCGTTGGTTCCTTTTAGGAAGTTGCATCTATGTTTAGATTCAGCGAGGTACAAACATGTTTCTTCTAAACGCTGCGTTTGGACATTCCAGAATGGATGGGAGAACAGGCTGTAAAGAGAAATACCTTGCTCTAAAACCAAAACGGAGCTATATAGCAGAATGGTTGTCAATGTGTGTATTCAAGTTCCAGAGTTAAACGGATGTGTGTTTGCAGCAGTTCAGAACCCTTTCTTTGGAGAATGCAGAAACAGTCATTTCCAGCCCTAGAGACGCATATAAGAGTTAGCAGTAAGAATGCGTTTCAAACACAGAAGACCCACATCGTACAAACTGATCTGCTATATGTTGGTTCCTTTTAGGAAGTTGCATCTATGTTTAGATTCAGCGAGGTAGAAACACGTTTCTTCTAAAAGCTGCGTTTGGACATTCCAGAGTGGATGGGAGAACAGGCTGTAAAGAGAAATACCTTGCTCTAAAACCAGAACGGAGCTATCTAGCAGAATGGTTGTCAATGTGTGCATTCAACTTCCAGAGTTATACTCATGTGTGTTTGCAGCAGTTCAGAAACCCTTTCTTTGGAGAATGCAGAAACAGTCATTTCCAGCCCTAGAGACGCATGTAAGAGTTAGCAGTAAGAATGTGTTTCAAACACAGAAGACACGCTTCGTACAAATTGATCTGCTGTGTGTTGGTTCCTTTTAGGAAGTTGCATCTATGTTTAGAATCAGCGAGGTAGAAACACGTTTCTTCTAAAAGCTGCGTTTGGACATTCCAGAGTGGATGGGAGAACATGCTGTAAAGAGAAACACCTTGCTCTAAAACAAAAACGGAGTTATCTAGCAGAATGGTTGTCAATGTGTTCATTCAACTTCCAGAGTTAAACGGATGTGTGTTTGCAGCGGTTCAGAAACCCTTTCTTTGGAGAATGCAGAAACAGTCATTTCCAGCCCTAGAGACGCATATAAGAGTTAGCAGTAAGAATGCGTTTCAAAAACAGAAGACCCGCTTCGTACAAACTGATCTGCTGTGTGTTGGTTCCTTTTAGGAAGTTGCAACTATGTTTAGATTCAGCGAGGTAGAAACACGTGTCTTCTAAAAGCTGCTTTTGGACATTCCAGAGTGGATGGGAGAAAAGGCTGTAAAGAGAAATACCTTGCTCTAAAACCAAAACGGAGCTATCTAGCATAATGGTTGTCAATGTGTGCCTTCAACTTGCAGAGTTAAACTGATGTGTGTTTGCAGCAGTTCAGAACCCTTTCTTTGGAGAATGCAGAAACAGTCATTTCCAGCCCTAGAAACGCATATTAGAGTTAGCAGTAAGAATGCGTTTCAAACACAGAAGACGCGCTTCGTAGAAACTCATCTCTTGTGTGTTGGTTCCTTTTAGGAAGTTGCATCTATGTTTAGATTCAGCGAGGTAGAAACACGTTTCTTCTTAAAGCTGCATTTGGACATTCCAGAGTGGATGGGAGAAAAGGCTGTAAAGAGAAATACCTTGCTCTAAAACCAAAACGGAGCTATCTAGCAGAATGGTTGTCAATGTGTGCATTCAACTTCCAGAGTTAAACGGATGTGCGTTTGCAGCGGTTCAGAAACCCTTTCTTTGGAGAATGCAGAAACAGTCATTTCCAGCCCTAGAGACGCATATAAGAGTTAGCAGTAAGAATGCGTTTCAAACACAGAAGACCCGTTTCGTACAAATTGATCTGCTGTGTGTTGGTTCCTTTTAAGAAGTTGCATCTATGTTTAGATTCAGCGAGGTAGAAACACGTTTCTTCTAAAAGCTGCGTTTGGACATTCCAGAGTGGATGGCAGAACAGGCTGTAAAGAGAAATACCTTGCTCTAAAACCAAAACGGAGCTATCTAGCAGAATGGTTGTCAATGTGTGCATTCATCTTCCAGAGATAAACTGATGTGTGTTTTCAGCAGTTCAGAAACCCTTTCTTTGGAGAATGCAGAAACAGTCATTTCCAGCACTAGTGACGGATATAACAGTTAGCAGTAAGAATGCGTTTCAAACACAGAAGACCCGCTTCGTACAAACTCATCTGCTGTGTGTTGGTTCCTTTTAGGAAGTTGCATCTATGTTTAGATTCAGCGAGGTACAAACATGTTTCTTCTAAACGCTGCGTTTGGACATTCCAGAATGGATGGGAGAACAGGCTGTAAAGAGAAATACCTTGCTCTAAAACCAAAACGGAGCTATCTAGCAGAATGGTTGTCAATGTGTGTATTCAACTTCCAGAGTTAAACGGATGTGTGTTTGCAGCAGTTCAGAACCCTTTCTTTGGAGAATGCAGAAACAGTCATTTCCAGCCCTAGAGACGCATATAAGAGTTAGCAGTAAGAATGCGTTTCAAACACAGAAGACCCACATCGTACAAACTGATCTGCTATATGTTGGTTCCTTTTAGGAAGTTGCATCTATGTTTAGATTCAGTGAGGTAGAAACACGTTTCTTCTAAAAGCTTCGTTTGGACATTCCAGAGTGGATGGGAGAACAGGCTGTAATGAGAAATACCTTGCTCTAAAACCAGAACGGAGCTATCTAGCAGAATGGTTGTCAATGTGTGCATTCAACTTCCAGAGTTATACTGATGTGTGTTTGCAGCAGTTCAGAAACCCTTTCTTTGGAGAATGCAGAAACAGTCATTTCCAGCCCTAGAGACGCATGTAAGAGTTAGCAGTAAGAATGCGTTTCAAACACAGAAGACACGCTTCGTACAAATTGATCTGCTGTGTGTTGGTTCCTTTTAGGAAGTTGCATCTATGTTTAGAATCAGCGAGGTAGAAACACGTTTCTTCTAAAAGATGCGTTTGGACATTCCAGAGTGGTTGGGAGAACATGCTGTAAAGAGAAATACCTTGCTCTAAAACCAAAACGGAGCTATCTAGCAGAATGGTTGTCAATGTGTGCATTCAACTTCCAGAGTTAAACGGATGTGTGTTTGCAGCGGTTCAGAAACCCTTTCTTTGGAGAATGCAGAAACAGTCATTTCCAGCCCTAGAGACGCATATAAGAGTTAGCAGTAAGAATGCGTTTCAAACACAGAAGACGCGCTTCGTAGAAACTCATCTCTTGTGTGTTGGTTCCTTTTAGGAAGTTGCATCTATGTTTAGATTCAGCGAGGTAGAAACACGTTTCTTCTTAAAGCTGCATTTGGACATTCCAGAGTGGATGGGAGAAAAGGCTGTAAAGAGAAATACCTTGCTCTAAAACCAAAACGGAGCTATCTAGCAGAATGGTTGTCAATGTGTGCATTCAACTTCCAGAGTTAAACTGATGTGCGTTTGCAGCGGTTCAGAAACCCTTTCTTTGGAGAATGCAGAAACAGTCATTTCCAGCCCTAGAGACGCATATAAGAGTTAGCAGTAAGAATGCGTTTCAAACACAGAAGACCCGTTTCGTACAAACTCATCTGCTGTGTGTTGGTTCCTTTTAGGAAGTTGCATATATGTTTAGATTCAGCGAGGAAGAAACACGTTTCTTTTAAAAGCTGCATTTGGACATTTCTGAGTGGATGGGAGAACAGTGTGTAAAGAGAAATACCTTGCTCTAAAACCAAAACGGAGCTGTCTAGCAGAATGAGTGTCAATGTGTGCATTCAACTTCCAGACTTAAACTGATGTGTGTTTGCAGCAGTTCAGAAACCCTTTCTTTGGAGAATGCAGAAACAGTCATTTCCAGCCCGAGAGATGCATATAAGAGTTAGCTGTAAGAATGCGTTTTAAACACAGAACACCAGCTTCCTACAAACTCATCTCTTGTGTGTTGGTTCCTTTTAGGAAGTTGCATCTATGTTTAGATTCAGCGAGGTAGAAACACGTTTCTTTTAAAAGCTGCGTTTGGACATTCCAGAGTGGATGGGAGAACAGGCTGTAAAGAGAAATACCTTGCTCTAAAACCAAAACGGAGCTATCTAGCAGAATGGTTGTCAATGTGTGCATTCAACTTCCAGAGTTAAAGTGATGTGTGTTTGCAGCAGTTCAGAAACCCTTTCTTTGGAGAATGCAGAAACAGTCATTTCCAGCCCGAGAGATGCATATAAGAGTTAGCTGTAAGAATGCGTTTTAAACACAGAATACCAGCTTCGTACAAACCCATCTCTTGTGTGTTGGTTCCTTTTAGGAAGTTGCATCTATATTTAGATTCAGCGAGGTTGAAACACGTTTCTTTTAAAAGCTGCGTTTGGACATTCCAGAGTGGATGGGAGAACAGGCTGTAAAGAGAAATACCTTGCTCTAAAACCAAAACGGAGCTATCTAGCAGAATGTTTGTCAATGTGTGCATTCAACGTCCAGAGTTAAACTGACGTGTGTTTGCAGCGGTTCAGAAACCCTTTCTTTGGAGAATGCAGAAACAGTCATTTCCAGCCCTAGAGATGCATATAACAGTTAGCAGTAAGAATGCGTTTCAAACACAGAAGACCCGCTTCGTACAAACTGATATGCTGTGTGTTAGTTCCTTTTAGGAAGTTGCATCTATGTTTAGATTCAGCGAGGTAGATACACGTTTCTTCTAAAAGCTGCGTTTGGACATTCCAGAGTAGATGGGAGAACAGGCTGTAAAGAGAAATACCTTGCTCTAAAACCAAAACGGAGCTATCAAGCAGAATGGTTGTCAGTGTGTCCATTCAAATTGCAGAGTTAAACTGATGTGTGTTTGCAGCAGTTCAGAAACCCTATCTTTGGAGAATGCAGAAACAGTCATTTCCAGCCCTAGAGACGCATGTAAGAGTTAGCAGTAAGAATGCGTTTCAAACACAGAAGACCCGCTTCGTACAAACTCATCTGCTGTGTGTTGGTTCCTTTTAGGAAGTTGCATCTATGTTTAGATTCAGCGAGGTAGAAACACGTTTCTTCTAAAAGCTGCGTTTGGACATTCCAGAGTGGATGGGAGAACAGGCTGTAAAGAGAAATACCTTGCTCTAAAACCAAAACGGAGCTATCTAGCAGAATGGTTGTCAAAGTGTGCTTTCAACTTCCAGAGTTAAAGTGATGTGTGTTTGCAGCGGTTCAGAAACCCTTTCTTTGGAGAATGCAGAAAGTCATTTCCAGCCCTAGAGACGCATGTAAGAGTTAGCATTAAGAATGCGTTTCAAACAGAGAAGACCCGCTTTGTACAAACTCATCTCTTGTGTGTTGGTTCCTTTTAGGAAGTTGCATCTATGTTTAGATTCAGCGAGGTAGAAACACGTTTCTTCTAAAAGCTGCATTTGGACATTCCAGAGTGGATGGGAGAAAAGGCTGTAAAGAGAAATACCTTGCTCTAAAACAAAAACGGAGCTATCTAGCAGAATGGTTGTCAATGTGTGCATTCAACTTCCAGAATTAAACTGATGTGCGTTTGCAGCGGTTCAGAAACCCTTTCTTTGGAGAATGCAGAAACAGTCATTTCCAGCCCTAGAGACGCATATAAGAGTTAGCAGTAAGAATGCGTTTCAAACACAGAAGACCCGGTTCGTAAAAACTGATCTGCTGTGTGTTGGTTCCTTTTAGGAAGTTGCATCTATGTTTAGATTCAGAGAGGTAGAAACACGTTTCTTCTAAAAGCTGCGTTTCGACTTTCCAGAGTGGACGGGAGAACAGGCTGTAAAGAGAAATACCTTGCTCTAAAACCAAAACGGAGCTATCTAGCAGAATGGTTGTCAAAGTGTGCTTTCAACTTCCAGAGTTAAAGTGATGTGTGTTTGCAGCAGTTCAGAAACCCTTTCTTTGGAGAATGCAGAAACAGTCATTTCCAGCCCGAGAGATGCATATAAGAGTTAGCTGTAAGAATGCGTTTTAAACACAGAACACCAGCTTCGTACAAACTCATCTCTTGTGTGTTGGTTCCTTTTAGGAAGTTGCATCTATGTTTAGATTCAGCGAGGTTGAAACACGTTTCTTTTAAAAGCTGCGTTTGGACATTCCAGAGTGGATGGGAGAACAGGCTGTAAAGAGAAATACCTTGCTCTAAAACCAAAACGGAGCTATCTAGCAGAATGGTTGTCAATGTGTGCATTCAACTACCAGAGTTAAAGTGATGTGTGTTTGCAGCAGTTCAGAAACCCTTTCTTTGGAGAATGCAGAAACAGTCATTTCCAGCCCTAGTGAGGCATATAACAGTTAGCAGTAAGAATGCGTTTCAAACACAGAAGACCCGCTTCGTACAAACTCATATCTTGTGTCTTGGTTCCTTTTAGGAAGTTGCATCTATGTTTAGATTCAGCGAGGAAGAAACACGTTTCTTCTAAAAGCTGCATTTGGACTTTCCAGAGTGGATGGGAGAACAGGCTGTAAAGAGAAATACCTTGCTCTAAAACCAAATCGGAGCTATCTAGCAGAGTGGTTGTCAATGTGTGCATTCAACTTCCAGATTTAAACTGATGTGTGTTTGTAGCGGTTCAGAAACCCTTTCTTTGGAGAATGCAGAAACAGTCATTTCCAGCCCTATAGACGCATGTAAGTGTTAGCAGTAAGAATGCGTTTCAAACACAGAACACCCGCTTCATACAAACTGATATGCTGTGTGTTGGTTCCTTTTAGGAAGTTGCATCTATGTTTAGATTCAGCGAGGTAGAAACACGTTTCTTCTTAAAGCTGCATTTGGACATTCCAGAGTGGATGGGAGAAAAGGCTGTAAAGAGAAATACCTTGCTCTAAAACCAAAACGGAGCTATCTAGCAGAATGGTTGTCAATGTGTGCATTCAACTTCCAGAGTTAAACTGATGTGCGTTTGCAGCGGTTCAGAAACCCTTTCTTTGGAGAATGCAGAAACAGTCATTTCCAGCCCTAGAGACGCATATAAGAGTTAGCAGTAAGAATGCGTTTCAAACACAGAAGACCCGTTTCGTACAAATTGATCTGCTGTGTGTTGGTTCCTTTTAAGAAGTTGCATCTATGTTTAGATTCAGCGAGGTAGAAACACGTTTCTTCTAAAAGCTGCGTTTGGACATTCCAGAGTGGATGGCAGAACAGGCTGTAAAGAGAAATACCTTGCTCTAAAACCAAAACGGAGCTATCTAGCAGAATGGTTGTCAATGTGTGCATTCAACTTCCAGAGATAAACTGATGTGTGTTTTCAGCAGTTCAGAAACCCTTTCTTTGGAGAATGCAGAAACAGTCATTTCCAGCACTAGTGACGGATATAACAGTTAGCAGTAAGAATGCGTTTCAAACACAGAAGACCCGCTTCGTACAAACTCATCTGCTGTGTGTTGGTTCCTTTTAGGAAGTTGCATCTATGTTTAGATTCAGCGAGGTACAAACATGTTTCTTCTAAACGCTGCGTTTGGACATTCCAGAATGGATGGGAGAACAGGCTGTAAAGAGAAATACCTTGCTCTAAAACCAAAACGGAGCTATCTAGCAGAATGGTTGTCAATGTGTTTATTCAACTTCCAGAGTTAAACGGATGTGTGTTTGCAGCAGTTCAGAACCCTTTCTTTGGAGAATGCAGAAACAGTCATTTCCAGCCCTAGAGACGCATATAAGAGTTAGCAGTAAGAATGCGTTTCAAACACAGAAGACCCACATCGTACAAATTGATCTGCTGTGTGTTGGTTCCTTTTAGGAAGTTGCATCTATGTTTAGATTCAGCGAGGTAGAAACACGTTTCTTCTAAAAGCTGCGTTTGGACATTCCAGAGTGGATGGGAGAACAAGCTGTAAAGAGAAATACCTTGCTCTAAAACCAAAACGGAGCTATCTAGCATAATGGTTGTCAATGTGTGCATTCCACTTGCAGAGTTAAACTGATGTGTGTTTGCAGTAGTTCAGAACACTTTCTTTGGAGTATGCAGAAACAGTCATTTCCAGCCCCGGAGACGCCTATAAGAGTTAGCAGTAAGAATGCGATTCAAACACCGAAGACCTGCTTCGTACTAACTCATCTGCTGTGTGTTGGTTCCTTTTAGGAAGTTGCATATATGTTTAGATTCAGCGAGGTAGAAACACGTTTCTTCTAAAAGCTGCATTTGGACATTCCAGATTGGATGGGAGAACAGGCTGTAAAGAGAAATACCTTGCTCTAAAACCAAAACGGAGCTATCTAGCAGAATGGTTGTCAATGTGTGCATTCAACTTCCAGAGTTAAACTGACGTGTGTTTGCAGCAGTTCAGAAACCCTTTCTTTGGAGAGTTCAGAAAGAGTCATTGCCAGCACTTCTGACGCATATAATATTTAGCAGTAAGAATGCGTTTCAAACACAGAAGACCCGCTTCGTACAAACTCATCTGCTGTGTGTTGGTTCCTTTTAGGAAGTTGCATCTATGTTTAGATTCAGCGACGTAGAAACACGTTTCTTCTAAAAGCTGCGTTTGGATATTCCAGAGTAGATGGGAGAACAGGCTGTAAAGAGAAATACCTTACTCTAAAACCAAAACGGATCTATCTAGCAGAATGGTTGTCAATGTGTGAATTCAACTTCCAGAGTTAAACAGATATGTGTTTGCAGCAGTTCATAAACCGTTTCTTTGGAGCATGCAGAAACAGTCATTTCCAGCCCTAGAGACGCATATAACAGTTAGCAGTAAGAATGCGTTTCAAACACAGAAGACCCGATTCGTACAAACTCATCTGCTGTGTGTTGGTTCCTTTTAGGAAGTTGCATCTATGTTTAGATTCAGAGAGGTAGAAACACATTTCTTCTAAAAGCTGCGTTTGGACTTTCCAGAGTGTACGGGAGAACAGGCTGTAAAGAGAAATACCTTGCTCTAAAACCAAAACGGAGCTATCTAGCAGAATGGTTGTCTATGTGTGCATTCAACTTCCAGAGTTAAACGGATGTCTGTTTGGAGCGGTTCAGAAACCCTTTCTTTGGAGAATGCAGAAAGTCATTTCCAGCCCTAGAGACGCATATAAGAGTTAGCAGTAAGAATGCGTTTCAAACAGAGAGGACCCGCATCGTACAAACTAATCTGCTGTGTGTTCGTTCCTTTTAGGAAGTTGCATCTATGTTTAGATTCAGCGAGGTAGAAACACGTTTCTTCTAAAAGCTGCGTTTGGACATTCCAGAGTGGATGGGAGAACAGGCTGTAAAGAGAAATACTTTGCTCTAAAACCAAAACGGAGCTATCTAGCAGAATGGTTGTCAGTGTGTGCATTCAACTTGCAGAGTTAAATGATGTGTGTTTGCAGCAGTTCAGAAACCCTTTATTTGGAGAATGCAGAAACAGTCATTTCCAGCCCTAGAGACGCATGTAAGAGTTAGCAGTAAGAATGCGTTTCAAACACAGAAGACCCGCTTCGTACAAATTGATCTGCTGTGTGTTGGTTCCTTTTAGGAAGTTGCATCTATGTTTAGAATCAGCGAGGTAGAAACACGTTTCTTCTAAAAGCTGCGTTTGGACATTCCAGAGTGGATGGGAGAACATGCTGTAATGAGAAATACCTTGCTCTAAAACCAAAACGGAGCTATCTAGCAGAATGGTTGTCAATGTGTGCATTCAACTTCCAGAGTTAAACGGATGTGTGTTTGCAGCGGTTCAGAAACCCTTTCTTTGGAGAATGCAGAAACAGTCATTTCCAGCCCTAGAGACGCATATAAGTGTTAGCAGTAAGAATGCGTTTCAAACACAGAAGACCCGCTTCGTACAAACTGATCTGCTGTGTGTTGGTTCCTTTTAGGAAGTCGCATCTATGTTTAGATTCAGCGAGGTAGAAACACGTGTCTTCTAAAAGCTGCTTTTGGACATTCCAGAGTGGATGGGAGAAAAGGCTGTAAAGAGAAATACCTTGCCCTAAAACCAAAACGGAGCTATCTAGCATAATGGTTGTCAATGTGTTCCTTCAACTTGCAGAGTTAAACTGATGTGTGTTTGCAGCAGTTCAGAACCCTTTCTTTGGAGAATGCAGAAACAGTCATTTCCAGCCCTAGAAACGCATATTAGAGTTAGCAGTAAGAATGCGTTTCAAACACAGAAGACGCGCTTCGTAGAAACTCATCTCTTGTGTGTTGGTTCTTTTTAGGAAGTTGCATCTATGTTTAGATTCAGCGAGGTAGAAACACGTTTCTTCTTAAAGCTGCATTTGGACATTCCAGAGTGGATGGGAGAAAAGGCTGTAAAGAGAAATACCTTGCTCTAAAACCAAAACGGAGCTATCTAGCAGAATGTTTGTCAATGTGTGCATTCAACTTCCTGAGTTAAACTGATGTGCGTTTGCAGCGGTTCAGAAACCCTTTCTTTGGAGAATGCAGAAACAGTCATTTCCAGCCCTTGAGACGCATATAAGAGTTAGCAGTAAGAATGCGTTTCAAACACAGAAGACCCGCTTCGTACAAACTCATCTCTTGTGTCTTGGTTCCTTTTAGGAAGTTGCATCTATGTTTAGATTCAGTGAGGTAGAAACACGTTTCTTCTAAAAGCTGCATTTGGAATTTCCAGAGTGGATGGGAGAACAGGCTGTAAAGAGAAATACCTTGCTCTAAAACCAAATCGGAGCTATCTAGCAGAGTGGTTGTCAATGTGTGCATTCAACTTCCAGATTTAAACTGATGTGTGTTTGTAGCGGTTCAGAAACCCTTTCTTTGGAGAATGCAGAAACAGTCATTTACAGCTCTAGCGACGCATGTAAGCGTTAGCAGTAAGAATGCGTTTCAAACACAGAAGACCCGCTTCATACAAACTGATATGCTGTGTGTTGGTTCCTTTTAGGAAGTTGCATCTATGTTTAGATTCAGCGAGGTAGAAACACGTTTCTTCTAAACGCTGCGTTTGGACATTCCAGAATGGATGGGAGAACAGGCTGTAAAGAGAAATACCTTGCTCTAAAACCAAAACGGAGCTATCTAGCAGAATGGTTGTCAATGTGTGCATTCAACTTCCAGAGATAAACTGATGTGTTTTTGCAGCAGTTCAGAAGCCCTTTATTTGGATAATGCAGAAACAGTCATTTCCAGCACTAGTGACGGATATAACAGTTAGCAGTAAGAATGCGTTTCAAACACAAAAGACCCGCTTCGTACAAACTGATCTGCTGTGTGTTGGTTCCTTTTAGGAAGTTGCATCTATGTTTAGATTCAGAGAGGTAGAAACACGTTTCTTCTAAAAGCTGGGTTTTGACATTCCAGAGTGGATGGGAGAACAGGCTGTAATGAGAAATACCTTGCTCTAAAACCAGAACGGAGCTATCTAGCAGAATGGTTGTCAATGTGTGCATTCAACTTCCAGAGTTAAACTGATGTGTGTTTGCAGCAGTTCAGAAACCCTTTCTTTGGAGAATGCAGAAACAGTCATTTCCAGCCCTAGAGACGCCTATAAGAGTTAGCAGTAAGAATGCGTTTCAAACACCGAAGACCTGCTTCGTACTAACTCATCTGCTGTGTGTTGGTTCCTTTTAGGAAGTTGCATATATGTTTAGATTCAGCGAGGTAGAAACACGTTTCTTCTAAAAGCTGCATTTGGACATTCCAGATTGGATGGGAGAACAGGCTGTAAAGAGAAATACCTTGCTCTAAAACCAAAACGGAGCTATCTAGCAGAATGGTTGTCAATGTGGGCATTCAACTTGCAGAGTTAAACTGATGTGTGTTTGCAGCAGTTCAGAAACCCTTTCTTTGGAGAGTTCAGAAACAGTCATTGCCAGCACTTCTGACGCATATAATATTTAGCAGTAAGAATGCGTTTCAAACACAGAAGACCCGCTTCGTACAAACTCATCTGCTGTGTGTTGGTTCCTTTTAGGAAGTTGCATCTATGTTTAGATTCAGCGACGTAGAAACACGTTTCTTCTAAAAGCTGCGTTTGGATATTCCAGAGTAGATGGGAGAACAGGCTGTAAAGAGAAATACCTTACTCTAAAACCAAAACGGATCTATCTAGCAGAATGGTTGTCAATGTGTGCATTCAACTTCCAGAGTTAAACAGATATGTGTTTGCAGCAGTTCAGAAACCCTTTCTTTGGAGCATGCAGAAACAGTCATTTCCAGCCCTAGAGACGCGTATAACAGTTAGCAGTAAGAATGCGTTTCAAACAGAGAGGACCCGCATCGTACAAACTAATCTGCTGTGTGTTCGTTCCTTTTAGGAAGTTGCATCTATGTTTAGATTCAGCGAGGTAGAAACACGTTTCTTCTAAAAGCTGCGTTTGGACATTCCAGAGTGGATGGGAGAACAGGCTGTAAAGAGAAATACTTTGCTCTAAAACCAAAACGGAGCTATCTAGCAGAATGGTTGTCAGTGTGTGCATTCAACTTGCAGAGTTAAATGATGTGTGTTTGCAGCAGTTCAGAAACCCTTTCTTTGGAGAATGCAGAAACAGTCATTTCCAGCCCTAGAGACGCATGTAAGAGTTAGCAGTAAGAATGCGTTTCAAACACAGAAGACGCGCTTCGTAAAAACTCATCTCTTGTGTGTTGGTTCCTTTTAGGAAGTTGCATCTATGTTTAGATTCAGCGAGGTAGAAACACGTTTCTTCTAAAAGCTGCGTTTGGACATTCAAGAGTGGATGGGAGAAAAGGCTGTAAAGAGAAATACCTTGCTCTAAAACCAAAACGGAGCTATCTAGCAGAATGGTTGTCAATGTGTGCCTTCAACTTGCAGAGTTAAAGTGATGTGTGTTTGCAGCAGTTCAGAACCCTTTCTTTGGAGAATTCAGAAACAGTCATTGCCAGCCCTAGAGACACATATAAGAGTTAGCAGTAAGAATGCGTTTCAAACACAGAAGACCCGCTTCGTACAAACTCATCTGCTAAGTGTTGGTTCCTTTAAGGAAGTTGCATCTATGTTTAGATTCAGTGAGGTAGAAACACGTTTCTTCTAAAAGCTGCGTTTGGACTTTCCAGAGTGGACGGGAGAACAGGCTGTAAAGAGAAATACCTTGCTCTAAAACCAAAACGGAGCTATCTAGCAGAATGGTTGTCAATGTGTGCATTCAACTTCCAGAGTTAAACTGATGTGTGTTTGCAGTGGTTCAGAAACCCTTTCTTTGGAGAATGCAGAAACAGTCATTTCCAGCCCTAGAGACGCATATAAGAGTTAGCAGTAAGAATGCGTTTCAAACACAGAAGACCCGTTTCGTACAAACTCATCTGCTGTGTGTTGGTTCCTTTTAGGAAGTTGCATATATGTTTAGATTCAGCGAGGAAGAAACACGTTTCTTTTAAAAGCTGCATTTGGACATTTCTGAGTGGATGGGAGAACAGTGTGTAAAGAGAAATACCTTGCTCTAAAACCAAAACGGAGCTATCTAGCAGAATGAGTGTCAATGTGTGCATTCAACTTCCAGACTTAAACTGATGTGTGTTTGCAGCAGTTCAGAAACCCTTTCTTTGGAGAATGCAGAAACAGTCATTTCCAGCCCGAGAGATGCATACAAGAGTTAGCTGTAAGAATGAGTTTTAAACACAGAATACCAGCTTCCTACAAACTCATCTCTTGTGTGTTGGTTCCTTTTAGGAAGTTGCATCTATGTTTAGATTCAGCGAGGTAGAAACACGTTTCTTTTAAAAGCTGCGTTTGGACATTCCAGAGTGGATGGGAGAACAGGCTGTAAAGAGAAATACCTTGCTCTAAAACCAAAACGGAGCTATCTAGCAGAATGGTTGTCAATGTGTGCATTCAACTTCCAGAGTTAAAGTGATGTGTGTTTGCAGCAGTTCAGAAACCCTTTCTTTGGAGAATGCAGAAACAGTCATTTCCAGCCCGAGAGATGCATATAAGAGTTAGCTGTAAGAATGCGTTTTAAACACAGAATACCAGCTTCGTACAAACCCATCTCTTGTGTGTTGGTTCCTTTTAGGAAGTTGCATCTATATTTAGATTCAGCGAGGTTGAAACACGTTTCTTTTAAAAGCTGCGTTTGGACATTCCAGAGTGGACGGGAGAACAGGCTGTAAAGAGAAATACCTTGATCTAAAAGCAAAACGGAGCTATCTAGCAGAATGGTTGTCAATGTGTGCATTCAACTTCCAGAGTTAAACTGATGTGTGTTTGCAGCGGTTCAGAAACCCTTTCTTTGGAGAATGCAGAAAGTCATTTCCAGCCCTAGAGACGCATGTAAGAGTTAGCATTAAGAATGCGTTTCAAACAGAGAAGACCCGCTTTGTACAAACTCATCTCTTGTGTGTTGGTTCCTTTTAGGAAGTTGCATCTATGTTTAGATTCAGCGAGGTAGAAACACGTTTCTTCTAAAAGCTGCATTTGGACATTCCAGAGTGGATGGGAGAAAAGGCTGTAAAGAGAAATACCTTGCTCTAAAACCAAAACGGAGCTATCTAGCAGAATGGTTGTCAATGTGTGCATTCAACTTCCAGAGTTAAACTGATGTGCGTTTGCAGCGGTTCAGAAACCCTTTCTTTGCAGAATGCAGAAACAGTCATTTCCAGCCCTAGAGACGCATATAAGAGTTAGCAGTAAGAATGCGTTTCAAACACAGAAGACCCGTTTCGTACAAATTGATCTGCTGTGTGTTGGTTCCTTTTAGGAAGTTGCATCTATGTTTAGATTCAGCGAGGTAGAAACACGTTTCTTCTAAAAGCTGCATTTGGACATTCCAGATTGGATGGGAGAACAGGCTGTAAAGAGAAATACCTTGCTCTAAAACCAAAACGGAGCTATCTAGCAGAATGGTTGTCAATGTGTGCATTCAACTTCCAGAGTAAACTGATGTGTGTTTGCAGCAGTTCAGAAACCCTTTCTTTGGAGAGTTCAGAAACAGTCATTTCCAGCACTAGTGACGGATATAACAGTTAGCAGTAAGAATGCGTTTCAAACACAGAAGACCCGCTTCGTACAAACTCATCTGCTGTGTGTTGGTTCCTTTTAGGAAGTTGCATCTATGTTTAGATTCAGCGACGTAGAAACACGTTTCTTCTAAAAGCTGCGTTTGGATATTCCAGAGTAGATGGGAGAACAGGCTGTAAAGAGAAATACCTTACTCTAAAACCAAAACGGATCTATCTAGCAGAATGGTTGTCAATGTTTGCATTCAACTTCCAGAGTTAAACAGATATGTGTTTGCAGCAGTTCAGAAACCCTTTCTTTGGAGCATGCAGAAACAGTCATTTCCAGCCCTAGAGACGCATATAACAGTTAGCAGTAAGAATGCGTTTCAAACACAGAAGACCCGCTTCGTACAAACTCATCTGCTGTGTGTTGGTTCCTTTTAGGAAGTTGCATATATGTTTAGATTCAGCGAGGAAGAAACACGTTTCTTCTAAAAGCTGCATTTGGACATTTCTGAGTGGATGGGAGAACAGTCTGTAAAGAGAAATACCTTGCTCTAAAACCAAAACGGAGCTATCTAGCAGAATGAGTGTCAATGTGTGCATTCAACTTCCAGACTTAAACTGATGTGTGTTTGCAGCAGTTCAGAAACCCTTTCTTTGGAGAATGCAGAAACAGTCATTTCCAGCCCGAGAGATGCATATAAGAGTTAGCTGTAAGAATGCGTTTTAAACACAGAACACCAGCTTCCTACAAACTCATCTCTTGTGTGTTGGTTCCTTTTAGGAAGTTGTATCTATGTTTAGATTCAGCGAGGTAGAAACACGTTTCTTTTAAAAGCTGCGTTTGGACATTCCAGAGTGGATGGGAGAACAGGCTGTAAAGAGAAATACCTTGCTCTAAAACCAAAACGGAGCTATCTAGCAGAATGGTTGTCAATGTGTGCATTCAACTTCCAGAGTTAAAGTGATGTGTGTTTACAGCAGTTCAGAAACCCTTTCTTTGGAGAATGCAGAAACAGTCATTTCCAGCCCTAGTGAGGCATATAACAGTTAGCAGTAAGAATGCGTTTCAAACACAGAAAACCCGCTTCGTACAAACTCATCTCTTGTGTCTTGGTTCCTTTTAGGAAGTTGCATCTATGTTTAGATTCAGCGAGGTAGAAACACGTTTCTTCTAAAAGCTGCATTTGGACATTCCAGAGTGGATGGGAGAACAGGCTGTAAAGAGAAATACCTTGCTCTAAAACCAAAACGGAGCTATCTAGCAGAATGGTTGTCAATGTGTGCATTCAACTTCCAGAGATAAACTGATGTGTGTTTTCAGCAGTTCAGAAACCCTTTATTTGGAGAATGCAGAAACAGTCATTTCCAGCACTGGTGACGAATATAACAGTTAGCAGTAAGAATGCGTTTCAAACACAGAAGACCCGCTTCGTACAAACTCATCTGCTGTGTGTTGGTTCCTTTTAGGAAGTTGCATCTATGTTTAGATTCAGCGAGGTAGAAACACCTTTCTTCTAAACGCTGCGTTTGGACAATCCAGAATGGATGGGAGAACAGGCTGTAAAGAGAAATACCTTGCTCTAAAACCAAAACGGAGCTATCTAGCAGAATGGTTGTCAATGTGTGTATTCAACCTCCAGAGTTAAACGGATGTGTGTTTGCAGCAGTTCAGAACCCTTTCTTTGGAGAATGCAGAAACAGTCATTTCCAGCCCTAGAGACGCATATAAGAGTTAGCAGTAAGAATGCGTTTCAAACACAGAAGACCCACATCGTACAAACTGATCTGCTGTGTGTTGGTTCCTTTTAGGAAGTTGCATCTATGTTTAGATTCAGAGAGGTAGAAACACGTTTCTTTTAAAAGCTGCGTTTGGACTTTCCAGAGTGGACGGGAGAACAGGCTGTAAAGAGAAATACCTTGCTCTAAAACCAAAACGGAGCTATCTAGCAGAATGGTTGTCAATGTGTGCATTCAACTTCCAGAGTTAAACTGATGTGCGTTTGCAGCGGTTCAGAAACCCTTTCTTTGGAGAATGCAGAAACAGTCATTTCCAGCCCTAGAGACGCATATAAGAGTTAGCAGTAAGAATGCGTTTCAAACACAGAAGACCCGTTTCGTACAAACTCATCTGCTGTGTGTTGGTTCCTTTTAGGAAGTTGCATCTATGTTTAGATTCAGCGAGGAAGAAACACGTTTCTTTTAAAAGCTGCATTTGGACATTTCTGAGTGGATGGGAGAACAGTGTGTAAAGAGAAATACCTTGCTCTAAAACCAAAACGGAGCTATCTAGCAGAATGAGTGTCAATGTGTGCATTCAACTTCCAGACTTAAACTGATGTGTGTTTGCAGCAGTTCAGAAACCCTTTCTTTGGAGAATGCAGAAACAGTCATTTCCAGCCCGAGAGATGCATACAAGAGTTAGCTGTAAGAATGAGTTTTAAACACAGAATACCAGCTTCCTACAAACTCATCTCTTGTGTGTTGGTTCCTTTTAGGAAGTTGCATCTATGTTTAGATTCAGCGAGGTAGAAACACGTTTCTTTTAAAAGCTGCGTTTGGACATTCCAGAGTGGATGGGAGAACAGGCTGTAAAGAGAAATACCTTGCTCTAAAACCAAAACGGAGCTATCTAGCAGAATGGTTGTCAATGTGTGCATTCAACTTCCAGAGTTAAAGTGATGTGTGTTTGCAG
This sequence comes from Saimiri boliviensis, assembly GCF_048565385.1. Lineage (NCBI taxonomy): Eukaryota > Metazoa > Chordata > Mammalia > Primates > Cebidae > Saimiri > Saimiri boliviensis. The sequence continues at coordinate 89,203,196 of NC_133459.1, forward strand.
CAGTTCAGAAACCCTTTCTTTGGAGAATGCAGAAACAGTCATTTCCAGCCCGAGAGATGCATATAAGAGTTAGCTGTAAGAATGCGTTTTAAACACAGAATACCAGCTTCGTACAAACCCATCTCTTGTGTGTTGGTTCCTTTTAGGAAGTTGCATCTATATTTAGATTCAGCGAGGTTGAAACACGTTTCTTTTAAAAGCTGCGTTTGGACATTCCAGAGTGGACGGGAGAACAGGCTGTAAAGAGAAATACCTTGATCTAAAAGCAAAACGGAGCTATCTAGCAGAATGGTTGTCAATGTGTGCATTCAACTTCCAGAGTTAAACTGATGTGTGTTTGCAGCGGTTCAGAAACCCTTTCTTTGGAGAATGCAGAAAGTCATTTCCAGCCCTAGAGACGCATGTAAGAGTTAGCATTAAGAATGCGTTTCAAACAGAGAAGACCCGCTTTGTACAAACTCATCTCTTGTGTGTTGGTTCCTTTTAGGAAGTTGCATCTATGTTTAGATTCAGCGAGGTAGAAACACGTTTCTTCTAAAAGCTGCATTTGGACATTCCAGAGTGGATGGGAGAAAAGGCTGTAAAGAGAAATACCTTGCTCTAAAACCAAAACGGAGCTATCTAGCAGAATGGTTGTCAATGTGTGCATTCAACTTCCAGAGTTAAACTGATGTGCGTTTGCAGCGGTTCAGAAACCCTTTCTTTGCAGAATGCAGAAACAGTCATTTCCAGCCCTAGAGACGCATATAAGAGTTAGCAGTAAGAATGCGTTTCAAACACAGAAGACCCGTTTCGTACAAATTGATCTGCTGTGTGTTGGTTCCTTTTAGGAAGTTGCATCTATGTTTAGATTCAGCGAGGTAGAAACACGTTTCTTCTAAAAGCTGCATTTGGACATTCCAGATTGGATGGGAGAACAGGCTGTAAAGAGAAATACCTTGCTCTAAAACCAAAACGGAGCTATCTAGCAGAATGGTTGTCAATGTGTGCATTCAACTTCCAGAGTAAACTGATGTGTGTTTGCAGCAGTTCAGAAACCCTTTCTTTGGAGAGTTCAGAAACAGTCATTTCCAGCACTAGTGACGGATATAACAGTTAGCAGTAAGAATGCGTTTCAAACACAGAAGACCCGCTTCGTACAAACTCATCTGCTGTGTGTTGGTTCCTTTTAGGAAGTTGCATCTATGTTTAGATTCAGCGACGTAGAAACACGTTTCTTCTAAAAGCTGCGTTTGGATATTCCAGAGTAGATGGGAGAACAGGCTGTAAAGAGAAATACCTTACTCTAAAACCAAAACGGATCTATCTAGCAGAATGGTTGTCAATGTTTGCATTCAACTTCCAGAGTTAAACAGATATGTGTTTGCAGCAGTTCAGAAACCCTTTCTTTGGAGCATGCAGAAACAGTCATTTCCAGCCCTAGAGACGCATATAACAGTTAGCAGTAAGAATGCGTTTCAAACACAGAAGACCCGCTTCGTACAAACTCATCTGCTGTGTGTTGGTTCCTTTTAGGAAGTTGCATATATGTTTAGATTCAGCGAGGAAGAAACACGTTTCTTCTAAAAGCTGCATTTGGACATTTCTGAGTGGATGGGAGAACAGTCTGTAAAGAGAAATACCTTGCTCTAAAACCAAAACGGAGCTATCTAGCAGAATGAGTGTCAATGTGTGCATTCAACTTCCAGACTTAAACTGATGTGTGTTTGCAGCAGTTCAGAAACCCTTTCTTTGGAGAATGCAGAAACAGTCATTTCCAGCCCGAGAGATGCATATAAGAGTTAGCTGTAAGAATGCGTTTTAAACACAGAACACCAGCTTCCTACAAACTCATCTCTTGTGTGTTGGTTCCTTTTAGGAAGTTGTATCTATGTTTAGATTCAGCGAGGTAGAAACACGTTTCTTTTAAAAGCTGCGTTTGGACATTCCAGAGTGGATGGGAGAACAGGCTGTAAAGAGAAATACCTTGCTCTAAAACCAAAACGGAGCTATCTAGCAGAATGGTTGTCAATGTGTGCATTCAACTTCCAGAGTTAAAGTGATGTGTGTTTACAGCAGTTCAGAAACCCTTTCTTTGGAGAATGCAGAAACAGTCATTTCCAGCCCTAGTGAGGCATATAACAGTTAGCAGTAAGAATGCGTTTCAAACACAGAAAACCCGCTTCGTACAAACTCATCTCTTGTGTCTTGGTTCCTTTTAGGAAGTTGCATCTATGTTTAGATTCAGCGAGGTAGAAACACGTTTCTTCTAAAAGCTGCATTTGGACATTCCAGAGTGGATGGGAGAACAGGCTGTAAAGAGAAATACCTTGCTCTAAAACCAAAACGGAGCTATCTAGCAGAATGGTTGTCAATGTGTGCATTCAACTTCCAGAGATAAACTGATGTGTGTTTTCAGCAGTTCAGAAACCCTTTATTTGGAGAATGCAGAAACAGTCATTTCCAGCACTGGTGACGAATATAACAGTTAGCAGTAAGAATGCGTTTCAAACACAGAAGACCCGCTTCGTACAAACTCATCTGCTGTGTGTTGGTTCCTTTTAGGAAGTTGCATCTATGTTTAGATTCAGCGAGGTAGAAACACCTTTCTTCTAAACGCTGCGTTTGGACAATCCAGAATGGATGGGAGAACAGGCTGTAAAGAGAAATACCTTGCTCTAAAACCAAAACGGAGCTATCTAGCAGAATGGTTGTCAATGTGTGTATTCAACCTCCAGAGTTAAACGGATGTGTGTTTGCAGCAGTTCAGAACCCTTTCTTTGGAGAATGCAGAAACAGTCATTTCCAGCCCTAGAGACGCATATAAGAGTTAGCAGTAAGAATGCGTTTCAAACACAGAAGACCCACATCGTACAAACTGATCTGCTGTGTGTTGGTTCCTTTTAGGAAGTTGCATCTATGTTTAGATTCAGAGAGGTAGAAACACGTTTCTTTTAAAAGCTGCGTTTGGACTTTCCAGAGTGGACGGGAGAACAGGCTGTAAAGAGAAATACCTTGCTCTAAAACCAAAACGGAGCTATCTAGCAGAATGGTTGTCAATGTGTGCATTCAACTTCCAGAGTTAAACTGATGTGCGTTTGCAGCGGTTCAGAAACCCTTTCTTTGGAGAATGCAGAAACAGTCATTTCCAGCCCTAGAGACGCATATAAGAGTTAGCAGTAAGAATGCGTTTCAAACACAGAAGACCCGTTTCGTACAAATTGATCTGCTGTGTGTTGGTTCCTTTTAGGAAGTTGCATATATGTTTAGATTCAGCGAGGTAGAAACACGTTTCTTCTAAAAGCTGCATTTGGACATTCCAGATTGGATGGGAGAACAGGCTGTAAAGAGAAATACCTTGCTCTAAAACCAAAACGGAGCTATCTAGCAGAATGGTTGTCAATGTGTGCATTCAACTTCCAGAGATAAACTGATGTGTGTTTTCAGCAGTTCAGAAACCCTTTCTTTGGAGAATGCAGAAACAGTCATTTCCAGCACTAGTGACGGATATAACAGTTAGCAGTAAGAATGCGTTTCAAACACAGAAGACCCGCTTCGTACAAACTCATCTGCTGTGTGTTGGTTCCTTTTAGGAAGTTGCATCTATGTTTAGATTCAGCGAGGTACAAACATGTTTCTTCTAAACGCTGCGTTTGGACATTCCAGAATGGATGGGAGAACAGGCTGTAAAGAGAAATACCTTGCTCTAAAACCAAAACGGAGCTATCTAGCAGAATGGTTGTCAATGTGTGTATTCAACTTCCAGAGTTAAACGGATGTGTGTTTGCAGCAGTTCAGAACCCTTTCTTTGGAGAATGCAGAAACAGTCATTTCCAGCCCTAGAGACGCATATAAGAGTTAGCAGTAAGAATGCGTTTCAAACACAGAAGACCCACATCGTACAAACTGATCTGCTATATGTTGGTTCCTTTTAGGAAGTTGCATCTATGTTTAGATTCAGTGAGGTAGAAACACGTTTCTTCTAAAAGCTTCGTTTGGACATTCCAGAGTGGATGGGAGAACAGGCTGTAATGAGAAATACCTTGCTCTAAAACCAGAACGGAGCTATCTAGCAGAATGGTTGTCAATGTGTGCATTCAACTTCCAGAGTTATACTGATGTGTGTTTGCAGCAGTTCAGAAACCCTTTCTTTGGAGAATGCAGAAACAGTCATTTCCAGACCTAGAGACGCATGTAAGAGTTAGCAGTAAGAATGCGTTTCAAACACAGAAGACACGCTTCGTACAAATTGATCTGCTGTGTGTTGGTTCCTTTTAGGAAGTTGCATCTATGTTTAGAATCAGCGAGGTAGAAACACGTTTCTTCTAAAAGATGCGTTTGGACATTCCAGAGTGGTTGGGAGACCATGCTGTAAAGAGAAATACCTTGCTCTAAAACCAAAACGGAGCTATCTAGCAGAATGGTTGTCAATGTGTGCATTCAACTTCCAGAGTTAAACGGATGTGTGTTTGCAGCGGTTCAGAAACCCTTTCTTTGGAGAATGCAGAAACAGTCATTTCCAGCCCTAGAGACGCATATAAGAGTTAGCAGTAAGAATGCGTTTCAAACACAGAAGACCCGATTCGTACAAACTGATCTGCTGTGTGTTGGTTCCTTTTAGGAAGTTGCATCTATGTTTAGATTCAGCGAGGTAGAAACACGTGTCTTCTAAAAGCTGCTTTTGGACATTCCAGAGTGGATGGGAGAAAAGGCTGTAAAGAGAAATACCTTGCTCTAAAACCAAAACGGAGCTATCTAGCATAATGGTTGTCAATGTGTGCCTTCAACTTGCAGAGTTAAACTGATATGTGTTTGCAGCAGTTCAGAACCCTTTCTTTGGAGAATGCAGAAACAGTCATTTCCAGCCCTAGAGACGCATATAAGAGTTAGCAGTAAGAATGCGTTTCAAACACAGAAGACCCGCTTCGTACAAACTGATCTGCTGTGTGTTGGTTCCTTTTAGGAAGTTGCATCTATGTTTAGATTCAGCGAGGTAGAAACACGTGTCTTCTAAAAGCTGCTTTTGGACATTCCAGAGTGGATGGGAGAAAAGGCTGTAAAGAGAAATACCTTGCTCTAAAACCAAAACGGAGCTATCTAGCAGAATGGTTGTCAATGTGTGCATTCAACTTCCAGAGTTAAAGTGATGTGTGTTTGCAGCGGTTCAGAAACCCTTTCTTTGGAGAATGCAGAAACAGTCATTTCCAGCCCTAGAGACGCATATAAGAGTTAGCAGTAAGAATGCGTTTCAAACACAGAAGACCCGTTTCGTACAAACTCATCTGCTGTGTGTTGGTTCCTTTTAGGAAGTTGCATATATGTTTAGATTCAGCGAGGAAGAAACACGTTTCTTTTAAAAGCTGCATTTGGACATTTCTGAGTGGATGGGAGAACAGTGTGTAAAGAGAAATACCTTGCTCTAAAACCAAAACGGAGCTGTCTAGCAGAATGAGTGTCAATGTGTGCATTCAACTTCCAGACTTAAACTGATGTGTGTTTGCAGCAGTTCAGAAACCCTTTCTTTGGAGAATGCAGAAACAGTCATTTCCAGCCCGAGAGATGCATATAAGAGTTAGCTGTAAGAATGCGTTTTAAACACAGAACACCAGCTTCCTACAAACTCATCTCTTGTGTGTTGGTTCCTTTTAGGAAGTTGCATCTATGTTTAGATTCAGCGAGGTAGAAACACGTTTCTTTTAAAAGCTGCGTTTGGACATTCCAGAGTGGATGGGAGAACAGGCTGTAAAGAGAAATACCTTGCTCTAAAACCAAAACGGAGCTATCTAGCAGAATGGTTGTCAATGTGTGCATTCAACTTCCAGAGTTAAAGTGATGTGTGTTTGCAGCAGTTCAGAAACCCTTTCTTTGGAGAATGCAGAAACAGTCATTTCCAGCCCGAGAGATGCATATAAGAGTTAGCTGTAAGAATGCGTTTTAAACACAGAATACCAGCTTCGTACAAACCCATCTCTTGTGTGTTGGTTCCTTTTAGGAAGTTGCATCTATATTTAGATTCAGCGAGGTTGAAACACGTTTCTTTTAAAAGCTGCGTTTGGACATTCCAGAGTGGATGGGAGAACAGGCTGTAAAGAGAAATACCTTGCTCTAAAACCAAAACGGAGCTATCTAGCAGAATGTTTGTCAATGTGTGCATTCAACGTCCAGAGTTAAACTGACGTGTGTTTGCAGCGGTTCAGAAACCCTTTCTTTGGAGAATGCAGAAACAGTCATTTCCAGCCCTAGAGATGCATATAACAGTTAGCAGTAAGAATGCGTTTCAAACACAGAAGACCCGCTTCGTACAAACTGATATGCTGTGTGTTAGTTCCTTTTAGGAAGTTGCATCTATGTTTAGATTCAGCGAGGTAGATACACGTTTCTTCTAAAAGCTGCGTTTGGACATTCCAGAGTAGATGGGAGAACAGGCTGTAAAGAGAAATACCTTGCTCTAAAACCAAAACGGAGCTATCAAGCAGAATGGTTGTCAGTGTGTGCATTCAAATTGCAGAGTTAAACTGATGTGTGTTTGCAGGAGTTCAGAAACCATTTCTTTGGAGAATGCAGAAACAGTCATTTCCAGCCCTAGAGACGCATGTAAGAGTTAGCAGTAAGAATGCGTTTCAAACACAGAAGACCCGCTTCGTACAAACTCATCTGCTGTGTGTTGGTTCCTTTTAGGAAGTTGCATCTATGTTTAGATTCAGCGAGGTAGAAACACGTTTCTTCTAAAAGCTGCGTTTGGACATTCCAGAGTGGATGGGAGAACAGGCTGTAAAGAGAAATACCTTGCTCTAAAACCAAAACGGAGCTATCTAGCAGAATGGTTGTCAAAGTGTGCTTTCAACTTCCAGAGTTAAAGTGATGTGTGTTTGCAGCGGTTCAGAAACCCTTTCTTTGGAGAATGCAGAAAGTCATTTCCAGCCCTAGAGACGCATGTAAGAGTTAGCATTAAGAATGCGTTTCAAACAGAGAAGACCCGCTTTGTACAAACTCATCTCTTGTGTGTTGGTTCCTTTTAGGAAGTTGCATCTATGTTTAGATTCAGCGAGGTAGAAACACGTTTCTTCTAAAAGCTGCATTTGGACATTCCAGAGTGGATGGGAGAAAAGGCTGTAAAGAGAAATACCTTGCTCTAAAACAAAAACGGAGCTATCTAGCAGAATGGTTGTCAATGTGTGCATTCAACTTCCAGAATTAAACTGATGTGCGTTTGCAGCGGTTCAGAAACCCTTTCTTTGGAGAATGCAGAAACAGTCATTTCCAGCCCTAGAGACGCATATAAGAGTTAGCAGTAAGAATGCGTTTCAAACACAGAAGACCCGGTTCGTAAAAACTGATCTGCTGTGTGTTGGTTCCTTTTAGGAAGTTGCATCTATGTTTAGATTCAGAGAGGTAGAAACACGTTTCTTCTAAAAGCTGCGTTTCGACTTTCCAGAGTGGACGGGAGAACAGGCTGTAAAGAGAAATACCTTGCTCTAAAACCAAAACGGAGCTATCTAGCAGAATGGTTGTCAAAGTGTGCTTTCAACTTCCAGAGTTAAAGTGATGTGTGTTTGCAGCAGTTCAGAAACCCTTTCTTTGGAGAATGCAGAAACAGTCATTTCCAGCCCGAGAGATGCATATAAGAGTTAGCTGTAAGAATGAGTTTTAAACACAGAACACCAGCTTCGTACAAACTCATCTCTTGTATGTTGGTTCCTTTTAGGAAGTTGCATCTATGTTTAGATTCAGCGAGGTTGAAACACGTTTCTTTTAAAAGCTGCGTTTGGACATTCCAGAGTGGATGGGAGAACAGGCTGTAAAGAGAAATACCTTGCTCTAAAACCAAAACGGAGCTATCTAGCAGAATGGTTGTCAATGTGTGCATTCAACTACCAGAGTTAAAGTGATGTGTGTTTGCAGCAGTTCAGAAACCCTTTCTTTGGAGAATGCAGAAACAGTCATTTCCAGCCCTAGTGAGGCATATAACAGTTAGCAGTAAGAATGCGTTTCAAACACAGAAGACCCGCTTCGTACAAACTCATATCTTGTGTCTTGGTTCCTTTTAGGAAGTTGCATCTATGTTTAGATTCAGCGAGGAAGAAACACGTTTCTTCTAAAAGCTGCATTTGGACTTTCCAGAGTGGATGGGAGAACAGGCTGTAAAGAGAAATACCTTGCTCTAAAACCAAATCGGAGCTATCTAGCAGAGTGGTTGTCAATGTGTGCATTCAACTTCCAGATTTAAACTGATGTGTGTTTGTAGCGGTTCAGAAACCCTTTCTTTGGAGAATGCAGAAACAGTCATTTCCAGCCCTATAGACGCATGTAAGTGTTAGCAGTAAGAATGCGTTTCAAACACAGAACACCCGCTTCATACAAACTGATATGCTGTGTGTTGGTTCCTTTTAGGAAGTTGCATCTATGTTTAGATTCAACGAGGTAGAAACACGTTTCTTCTAAAAGCTGCATTTGGACATTCCAGAGTGGATGGGAGAACAGGCTGTAAAGAGAAATACCTTGCTCTAAAACCAAAACGGAGCTATCTAGCAGAATGGTTGTCAATGTGTGCATTCAACTTCCAGAGATAAACTGATGTGTGTTTTCAGCAGTTCAGAAACCCTTTCTTTGGAGAATGCAGAAACAGTCATTTCCAGCACTAGTGACGGATATAACAGTTAGCAGTAAGAATGCGTTTCAAACACAGAAGACCCGTTTCGTACAAACTCATCTGCTGTGCGTTGGTTCCTTTTAGGAAGTTGCATCTATGTTTAGATTCAGCGAGGTACAAACATGTTTCTTCTAAACGCTGCGTTTGGACATTCCAGAATGGATGGGAGAACAGGCTGTAAAGAGAAATACCTTGCTCTAAAACCAAAACGGAGCTATATAGCAGAATGGTTGTCAATGTGTGTATTCAACTTCCAGAGTTAAACGGATGTGTGTTTGCAGCAGTTCAGAACCCTTTCTTTGGAGAATGCAGAAACAGTCATTTCCAGCCCTAGAGACGCATATAAGAGTTAGCAGTAAGAATGCGTTTCAAACACAGAAGACCCACATCGTACAAACTGATCTGCTGTGTGTTGGTTCCTTTTAGGAAGTTGCATCTATGTTTAGATTCAGCGAGGTAGAAACACGTTTCTTCTAAAAGCTGCGTTTGGACATTCCAGAGTGGATGGGAGAACAGGCTGTAAAGAGAAATACCTTGCTCTAAAACCAGAACGGAGCTATCTAGCAGAATGGTTGTCAATGTGTGCATTCAACTTCCAGAGTTATACTCATGTGTGTTTGCAGCAGTTCAGAAACCCTTTCTTTGGAGAATGCAGAAACAGTCATTTCCAGCTCTAGAGACGCATGTAAGAGTTAGCAGTAAGAATGCGTTTCAAACACAGAAGACACGCTTCGTACAAATTGATCTGCTGTGTGTTGGTTCCTTTTAGGAAGTTGCATCTATGTTTAGAATCAGCGAGGTAGAAACACGTTTCTTCTAAAAGCTGCGTTTGGACATTCCAGAGTGGATGGGAGAACATGCTGTAAAGAGAAACACCTTGCTCTAAAACAAAAACGGAGTTATCTAGCAGAATGGTTGTCAATGTGTTCATTCAACTTCCAGAGTTAAACGGATGTGTGTTTGCAGCGGTTCAGAAACCCTTTCTTTGGAGAATGCAGAAACAGTCATTTCCAGCCCTAGAGACGCATATAAGAGTTAGCAGTAAGAATGCGTTTCAAACACAGAAGACCCGCTTCGTACAAACTGATCTGCTGTGTGTTGGTTCCTTTTAGGAAGTTGCAACTATGTTTAGATTCAGCGAGGTAGAAACACGTGTCTTCTAAAAGCTGCTTTTGGACATTCCAGAGTGGATGGGAGAAAAGGCTGTAAAGAGAAATACCTTGCTCTAAAACCAAAACGGAGCTATCTAGCAGAATGGTTGTCAATGTGTGCCTTCAACTTGCAGAGTTAAACTGATGTGTTTTTGCAGCAGTTCAGAACCCTTTCTTTGGAGAATGCAGAAACAGTCATTTCCAGCCCTAGAAACGCATATTAGAGTTAGCAGTAAGAATGCGTTTCAAACACAGAAGACGCGCTTCGTAGAAACTCATCTCTTGTGTGTTGGTTCCTTTTAGGAAGTTGCATCTATGTTTAGATTCAGCGAGGTAGAAACACGTTTCTTCTTAAAGCTGCATTTGGACATTCCAGAGTGGATGGGAGAAAAGGCTGTAAAGAGAAATACCTTGCTCTAAAACCAAAACGGAGCTATCTAGCAGAATGGTTGTCAATGTGTGCATTCAACTTCCAGAGTTAAACTGATGTGCGTTTGCAGCGGTTCAGAAACCCTTTCTTTGGAGAATGCAGAAACAGTCATTTCCAGCCCTAGAGACGCATATAAGAGTTAGCAGTAAGAATGCGTTTCAAACACAGAAGACCCGTTTCGTACAAATTGATCTGCTGTGTGTTGGTTCCTTTTAAGAAGTTGCATCTATGTTTAGATTCAGCGAGGTAGAAACACGTTTCTTCTAAAAGCTGCGTTTGGACATTCCAGAGTGGATGGCAGAACAGGCTGTAAAGAGAAATACCTTGCTCTAAAACCAAAACGGAGCTATCTAGCAGAATGGTTGTCAATGTGTGCATTCAACTTCCAGAGATAAACTGATGTGTGTTTTCAGCAGTTCAGAAACCCTTTCTTTGGAGAATGCAGAAACAGTCATTTCCAGCACTAGTGACGGATATAACAGTTAGCAGTAAGAATGCGTTTCAAACACAGAAGACCCGCTTCGTACAAACTCATCTGCTGTGTGTTGGTTCCTTTTAGGAAGTTGCATCTATGTTTAGATTCAGCGAGGTACAAACATGTTTTTTCTAAACGCTGCGTTTGGACATTCCAGAATGGATGGGAGAACAGGCTGTAAAGAGAAATACCTTGCTCTAAAACCAAAACGGAGCTATCTAGCAGAATGGTTGTCAATGTGTGTATTCAACTTCCAGAGTTAAACGGATGTGTGTTTGCAGCAGTTCAGAACCCTTTCTTTGGAGAATGCAGAAACAGTCATTTCCAGCCCTAGAGACGCATATAAGAGTTAGCAGTAAGAATGCGTTTCAAACACAGAAGACCCACATCGTACAAACTGATCTGCTATATGTTGGTTCCTTTTAGGAAGTTGCATCTATGTTTAGATTCAGTGAGGTAGAAACACGTTTCTTCTAAAAGCTTCGTTTGGACATTCCAGAGTGGATGGGAGAACAGGCTGTAATGAGAAATACCTTGCTCTAAAACCAGAACGGAGCTATCTAGCAGAATGGTTGTCAATGTGTGCATTCAACTTCCAGAGTTATACTGATGTGTGTTTGCAGCAGTTCAGAAACCCTTTCTTTGGAGAATGCAGAAACAGTCATTTCCAGCCCTAGAGACGCATGTAAGAGTTAGCAGTAAGAATGCGTTTCAAACACAGAAGACACGCTTCGTACAAATTGATCTGCTGTGTGTTGGTTCCTTTTAGGAAGTTGCATCTATGTTTAGAATCAGCGAGGTAGAAACACGTTTCTTCTAAAAGATGCGTTTGGACATTCCAGAGTGGTTGGGAGAACATGCTGTAAAGAGAAATACCTTGCTCTAAAACCAAAACGGAGCTATCTAGCAGAATGGTTGTCAATGTGTGCATTCAACTTCCAGAGTTAAACGGATGTGTGTTTGCAGCGGTTCAGAAACCCTTTCTTTGGAGAATGCAGAAACAGTCATTTCCAGCCCTAGAGACGCATATAAGAGTTAGCAGTAAGAATGCGTTTCAAACACAGAAGACCCGCTTCGTACAAACTGATCTGCTGTGTGTTGGTTCCTTTTAGGAAGTTGCATCTATGTTTAGATTCAGCGAGGTAGAAACACGTGTCTTCTAAAAGCTGCTTTTGGACATTCCAGAGTGGATGGGAGAAAAGGCTGTAAAGAGAAATACCTTGCTCTAAAACCAAAACGGAGCTATCTAGCATAATGGTTGTCAATGTGTGCCTTCAACTTGCAGAGTTAAACTGATATGTGTTTGCAGCAGTTCAGAACCCTTTCTTTGGAGAATGCAGAAACAGTCATTTCCAGCCCTAGAGACGCATATAAGAGTTAGCAGTAAGAATGCGTTTCAAACACAGAAGACCCGCTTCGTACAAACTGATCTGCTGTGTGTTGGTTCCTTTTAGGAAGTTGCATCTATGTTTAGATTCAGCGAGGTAGAAACACGTGTCTTCTAAAAGCTGCTTTTGGACATTCCAGAGTGGATGGGAGAAAAGGCTGTAAAGAGAAATACCTTGCTCTAAAACCAAAACGGAGCTATCTAGCATAATGGTTGTCAATGTGTGCCTTCAACTTGCAGAGTTAAACTGATATGTGTTTGCAGCAGTTCAGAACCCTTTCTTTGGAGAATGCAGAAACAGTCATTTCCAGCCCTAGAAACGCATATTAGAGTTAGCAGTAAGAATGCGTTTCAAACACAGAAGACGCGCTTCGTAGAAACTCATCTCTTGTGTGTTGGTTCCTTTTAGGAAGTTGCATCTATGTTTAGATTCAGCGAGGTAGAAACACGTTTCTTCTTAAAGCTGCATTTGGACATTCCAGAGTGGATGGGAGAAAAGGCTGTAAAGAGAAATACCTTGCTCTAAAACCAAAACGGAGCTATCTAGCAGAATGGTTGTCAATGTGTGCATTCAACTTCCAGAGTTAAACTGATGTGCGTTTGCAGCGGTTCAGAAACCCTTTCTTTGGAGAATGCAGAAACAGTCATTTCCAGCCCTAGAGACGCATATAAGAGTTAGCAGTAAGAATGCGTTTCAAACACAGAAGACCCGTTTCGTACAAACTCATCTGCTGTGTGTTGGTTCCTTTTAGGAAGTTGCATATATGTTTAGATTCAGCGAGGAAGAAACACGTTTCTTTTAAAAGCTGCATTTGGACATTTCTGAGTGGATGGGAGAACAGTGTGTAAAGAGAAATACCTTGCTCTAAAACCAAAACGGAGCTGTCTAGCAGAATGAGTGTCAATGTGTGCATTCAACTTCCAGACTTAAACTGATGTGCGTTTGCAGCAGTTCAGAAACCCTTTCTTTGGAGAATGCAGAAACAGTCATTTCCAGCCCGAGAGATGCATATAAGAGTTAGCTGTAAGAATGCGTTTTAAACACAGAACACCAGCTTCCTACAAACTCATCTCTTGTGTGTTGGTTCCTTTTAGGAAGTTGCATCTATGTTTAGATTCAGCGAGGTAGAAACACGTTTCTTTTAAAAGCTGCGTTTGGACATTCCAGAGTGGATGGGAGAACAGGCTGTAAAGAGAAATACCTTGCTCTAAAACCAAAACGGAGCTATCTAGCAGAATGGTTGTCAATGTGTGCATTCAACTTCCAGAGTTAAAGTGATGTGTGTTTGCAGCAGTTCAGAAACCCTTTCTTTGGAGAATGCAGAAACAGTCATTTCCAGCCCGAGAGATGCATATAAGAGTTAGCTGTAAGAATGCGTTTTAAACACAGAATACCAGCTTCGTACAAACCCATCTCTTGTGTGTTGGTTCCTTTTAGGAAGTTGCATCTATATTTAGATTCAGCGAGGTTGAAACACGTTTCTTTTAAAAGCTGCGTTTGGACATTCCAGAGTGGATGGGAGAACAGGCTGTAAAGAGAAATACCTTGCTCTAAAACCAAAACGGAGCTATCTAGCAGAATGTTTGTCAATGTGTGCATTCAACGTCCAGAGTTAAACTGACGTGTGTTTGCAGCGGTTCAGAAACCCTTTCTTTGGAGAATGCAGAAACAGTCATTTCCAGCCCTAGAGATGCATATAACAGTTAGCAGTAAGAATGCGTTTCAAACACAGAAGACCCGCTTCGTACAAACTGATATGCTGTGTGTTAGTTCCTTTTAGGAAGTTGCATCTATGTTTAGATTCAGCGAGGTAGATACACGTTTCTTCTAAAAGCTGCGTTTGGACATTCCAGAGTAGATGGGAGAACAGGCTGTAAAGAGAAATACCTTGCTCTAAAACCAAAACGGAGCTATCAAGCAGAATGGTTGTCAGTGTGTGCATTCAAATTGCAGAGTTAAACTGATGTGTGTTTGCAGCAGTTCAGAAACCCTTTCTTTGGAGAATGCAGAAACAGTCATTTCCAGCCCTAGAGACGCATGTAAGAGTTAGCAGTAAGAATGCGTTTCAAACACAGAAGACCCGCTTCGTACAAACTCATCTGCTGTGTGTTGGTTCCTTTTAGGAAGTTGCATCTATGTTTAGATTCAGCGAGGTAGAAACACGTTTCTTCTAAAAGCTGCGTTTGGACATTCCAGAGTGGATGGGAGAACAGGCTGTAAAGAGAAATACCTTGCTCTAAAACCAAAACGGAGCTATCTAGCAGAATGGTTGTCAAAGTGTGCTTTCAACTTCCAGAGTTAAAGTGATGTGTGTTTGCAGCGGTTCAGAAACCCTTTCTTTGGAGAATGCAGAAAGTCATTTCCAGCCCTAGAGACGCATGTAAGAGTTAGCATTAAGAATGCGTTTCAAACAGAGAAGACCCGCTTTGTACAAACTCATCTCTTGTGTGTTGGTTCCTTTTAGGAAGTTGCATCTATGTTTAGATTCAGCGAGGTAGAAACACGTTTCTTCAAAAAGCTGCATTTGGACATTCCAGAGTGGATGGGAGAAAAGGCTGTAAAGAGAAATACCTTGCTCTAAAACAAAAACGGAGCTATCTAGCAGAATGGTTGTCAATGTGTGCATTCAACTTCCAGAATTAAACTGATGTGCGTTTGCAGCGGTTCAGAAACCCTTTCTTTGGAGAATGCAGAAACAGTCATTTCCAGCCCTAGAGACGCATATAAGAGTTAGCAGTAAGAATGCGTTTCAAACACAGAAGACCCGGTTCGTAAAAACTGATCTGCTGTGTGTTGGTTCCTTTTAGGAAGTTGCATCTATGTTTAGATTCAGAGAGGTAGAAACACGTTTCTTCTAAAAGCTGCGTTTCGACTTTCCAGAGTGGACGGGAGAACAGGCTGTAAAGAGAAATACCTTGCTCTAAAACCAAAACGGAGCTATCTAGCAGAATGGTTGTCAAAGTGTGCTTTCAACTTCCAGAGTTAAAGTGATGTGTGTTTGCAGCAGTTCAGAAACCCTTTCTTTGGAGAATGCAGAAACAGTCATTTCCAGCCCGAGAGATGCATATAAGAGTTAGCTGTAAGAATGCGTTTTAAACACAGAACACCAGCTTCGTACAAACTCATCTCTTGTGTGTTGGTTCCTTTTAGGAAGTTGCATCTATGTTTAGATTCAGCGAGGTTGAAACACGTTTCTTTTATAAGCTGCGTTTGGACATTCCAGAGTGGATGGGAGAACAGGCTGTAAAGAGAAATACCTTGCTCTAAAACCAAAACGGAGCTATCTAGCAGAATGGTTGTCAATGTGTGCATTCAACTACCAGAGTTAAAGTGATGTGTGTTTGCAGCAGTTCAGAAACCCTTTCTTTGGAGAATGCAGAAACAGTCATTTCCAGCCCTAGTGAGGCATATAACAGTTAGCAGTAAGAATGCGTTTCAAACACAGAAGACCCGCTTCGTACAAACTCATATCTTGTGTCTTGGTTCCTTTTACGAAGTTGCATCTATGTTTAGATTCAGCGAGGAAGAAACACGTTTCTTCTAAAAGCTGCATTTGGACTTTCCAGAGTGGATGGGAGAACAGGCTGTAAAGAGAAATACCTTGCTCTAAAACCAAAACGGAGCTATCTAGCAGAGTGGTTGTCAATGTGTGCATTCAACTTCCAGATTTAAACTGATGTGTGTTTGTAGCGGTTCAGAAACCCTTTCTTTGGAGAATGCAGAAACAGTCATTTCCAGCCCTATAGACGCATGTAAGTGTTAGCAGTAAGAATGCGTTTCAAACACAGAACACCCGCTTCATACAAACTGATATGCTGTGTGTTGGTTCCTTTTAGGAAGTTGCATCTATGTTTAGATTCAGCGAGGTAGAAACACGTTTCTTCTTAAAGCTGCATTTGGACATTCCAGAGTGGATGGGAGAAAAGGCTGTAAAGAGAAATACCTTGCTCTAAAACCAAAACGGAGCTATCTAGCAGAATGGTTGTCAATGTGTGCATTCAACTTCCTGAGTTAAACTGATGTGCGTTTGCAGCGGTTCAGAAACCCTTTCTTTGGAGAATGCAGAAACAGTCATTTCCAGCCCTTGAGACGCATATAAGAGTTAGCAGTAAGAATGCGTTTCAAACACAGAAGACCCGCTTCGTACAAACTCATCTCTTGTGTCTTGGTTCCTTTTAGGAAGTTGCATCTATGTTTAGATTCAGTGAGGTAGAAACACGTTTCTTCTAAAAGCTGCATTTGGAATTTCCAGGGTGGATGGGAGAACAGGCTGTAAAGAGAAATACCTTGCTCTAAAACCAAATCGGAGCTATCTAGCAGAGTGGTTGTCAATGTGTGCATTCAACTTCCAGAGATAAACTGATGTGTGTTTGTAGCGGTTCAGAAACCCTTTCTTTGGAGAATGCAGAAACAGTCATTTACAGCTCTAGCGACGCATGTAAGAGTTAGCAGTAAGAATGCGTTTCAAACACAGAAGACCCGCTTCATACAAACTGATATGCTGTGTGTTGGTTCCTTTTAGGAAGTTGCATCTATGTTTAGATTCAGCGAGGTAGAAACACGTTTCTTCTAAACGCTGCGTTTGGACATTCCAGAATGGATGGGAGAACAGGCTGTAAAGAGAAATACCTTGCTCTAAAACCAAAACGGAGCTATCTAGCAGAATGGTTGTCAATGTGTGCATTCAACTTCCAGAGATAAACTGATGTGTTTTTGCAGCAGTTCAGAAGCCCTTTATTTGGATAATGCAGAAACAGTCATTTCCAGCACTAGTGACGGATATAACAGTTAGCAGTAAGAATGCGTTTCAAACACAAAAGACCCGCTTCGTACAAACTGATCTGCTGTGTGTTGGTTCCTTTTAGGAAGTTGCATCTATGTTTAGATTCAGAGAGGTAGAAACACGTTTCTTCTAAAAGCTGGGTTTTGACATTCCAGAGTGGATGGGAGAACAGGCTGTAATGAGAAATACCTTGCTCTAAAACCAGAACGGAGCTATCTAGCAGAATGGTTGTCAATGTGTGCATTCAACTTCCAGAGTTAAACTGATGTGTGTTTGCAGCAGTTCAGAAACCCTTTCTTTGGAGAATGCAGAAACAGTCATTTCCAGCCCTAGAGACGCCTATAAGAGTTAGCAGTAAGAATGCGTTTCAAACACCGAAGACCTGCTTCGTACTAACTCATCTGCTGTGTGTTGGTTCCTTTTAGGAAGTTGCATATATGTTTAGATTCAGCGAGGTAGAAACACGTTTCTTCTAAAAGCTGCATTTGGACATTCCAGATTGGATGGGAGAACAGGCTGTAAAGAGAAATACCTTGCTCTAAAACCAAAACGGAGCTATCTAGCAGAATGGTTGTCAATGTGGGCATTCAACTTGCAGAGTTAAACTGATGTGTGTTTGCAGCAGTTCAGAAACCCTTTCTTTGGAGAGTTCAGAAACAGTCATTGCCAGCACTTCTGACGCATATAATATTTAGCAGTAAGAATGCGTTTCAAACACAGAAGACCCGCTTCGTACAAACTCATCTGCTGTGTGTTGGTTCCTTTTAGGAAGTTGCATCTATGTTTAGATTCAGCGACGTAGAAACACGTTTCTTCTAAAAGCTGCGTTTGGATATTCCAGAGTAGATGGGAGAACAGGCTGTAAAGAGAAATACCTTACTCTAAAACCAAAACGGATCTATCTAGCAGAATGGTTGTCAATGTGTGCATTCAACTTCCAGAGTTAAACAGATATGTGTTTGCAGCAGTTCAGAAACCCTTTCTTTGGAGCATGCAGAAACAGTCATTTCCAGCCCTAGAGACGCGTATAACAGTTAGCAGTAAGAATGCGTTTCAAACAGAGAGGACCCGCATCGTACAAACTAATCTGCTGTGTGTTCGTTCCTTTTAGGAAGTTGCATCTATGTTTAGATTCAGCGAGGTAGAAACACGTTTCTTCTAAAAGCTGCGTTTGGACATTCCGGAGTGGATGGGAGAACAGGCTGTAAAGAGAAATACTTTGCTCTAAAACCAAAACGGAGCTATCTAGCAGAATGGTTGTCAGTGTGTGCATTCAACTTGCAGAGTTAAATGATGTGTGTTTGCAGCAGTTCAGAAACCCTTTCTTTGGAGAATGCAGAAACAGTCATTTCCAGCCCTAGAGACGCATGTAAGAGTTAGCAGTAAGAATGCGTTTCAAACACAGAAGACGCGCTTCGTAAAAACTCATCTCTTGTGTGTTGGTTCCTTTTAGGAAGTTGCATCTATGTTTAGATTCAGCGAGGTAGAAACACGTTTCTTCTAAAAGCTGCGTTTGGACATTCAAGAGTGGATGGGAGAAAAGGCTGTAAAGAGAAATACCTTGCTCTAAAACCAAAACGGAGCTATCTAGCAGAATGGTTGTCAATGTGTGCCTTCAACTTGCAGAGTTAAAGTGATGTGTGTTTGCAGCAGTTCAGAACCCTTTCTTTGGAGAATTCAGAAACAGTCATTGCCAGCCCTAGAGACACATATAAGAGTTAGCAGTAAGAATGCGTTTCAAACACAGAAGACCCGCTTCGTACAAACTCATCTGCTAAGTGTTGGTTCCTTTAAGGAAGTTGCATCTATGTTTAGATTCAGTGAGGTAGAAACACGTTTCTTCTAAAAGCTGCGTTTGGACTTTCCAGAGTGGACGGGAGAACAGGCTGTAAAGAGAAATACCTTGCTCTAAAACCAAAACGGAGCTATCTAGCAGAATGGTTGTCAATGTGTGCATTCAACTTCCAGAGTTAAACTGATGTGTGTTTGCAGCGGTTCAGAAACCCTTTCTTTGGAGAATGCAGAAACAGTCATTTCCAGCCCTAGAGACGCATATAAGAGTTAGCAGTAAGAATGCGTTTCAAACACAGAAGACCCGTTTCGTACAAACTCATCTGCTGTGTGTTGGTTCCTTTTAGGAAGTTGCATATATGTTTAGATTCAGCGAGGAAGAAACACGTTTCTTTTAAAAGCTGCATTTGGACATTTCTGAGTGGATGGGAGAACAGTGTGTAAAGAGAAATACCTTGCTCTAAAACCAAAACGGAGCTATCTAGCAGAATGAGTGTCAATGTGTGCATTCAACTTCCAGACTTAAACTGATGTGTGTTTGCAGCAGTTCAGAAACCCTTTCTTTGGAGAATGCAGAAACAGTCATTTCCAGCCCGAGAGATGCATACAAGAGTTAGCTGTAAGAATGAGTTTTAAACACAGAATACCAGCTTCCTACAAACTCATCTCTTGTGTGTTGGTTCCTTTTAGGAAGTTGCATCTATGTTTAGATTCAGCGAGGTAGAAACACGTTTCTTTTAAAAGCTGCGTTTGGACATTCCAGAGTGGATGGGAGAACAGGCTGTAAAGAGAAATACCTTGCTCTAAAACCAAAACGGAGCTATCTAGCAGAATGGTTGTCAATGTGTGCATTCAACTTCCAGAGTTAAAGTGATGTGTGTTTGCAGCAGTTCAGAAACCCTTTCTTTGGAGAATGCAGAAACAGTCATTTCCAGCCCGAGAGATGCATATAAGAGTTAGCTGTAAGAATGCGTTTTAAACACAGAATACCAGCTTCGTACAAACCCATCTCTTGTGTGTTGGTTCCTTTTAGGAAGTTGCATCTATATTTAGATTCAGCGAGGTTGAAACACGTTTCTTTTAAAAGCTGCGTTTGGACATTCCAGAGTGGACGGGAGAACAGGCTGTAAAGAGAAATACCTTGATCTAAAAGCAAAACGGAGCTATCTAGCAGAATGGTTGTCAATGTGTGCATTCAACTTCCAGAGTTAAACTGATGTGTGTTTGCAGCGGTTCAGAAACCCTTTCTTTGGAGAATGCAGAAAGTCATTTCCAGCCCTAGAGACGCATGTAAGAGTTAGCATTAAGAATGCGTTTCAAACAGAGAAGACCCGCTTTGTACAAACTCATCTCTTGTGTGTTGGTTCCTTTTAGGAAGTTGCATCTATGTTTAGATTCAGCGAGGTAGAAACACGTTTCTTCTAAAAGCTGCATTTGGACATTCCAGAGTGGATGGGAGAAAAGGCTGTAAAGAGAAATACCTTGCTCTAAAACCAAAACGGAGCTATCTAGCAGAATGGTTGTCAATGTGTGCATTCAACTTCCAGAGTTAAACTGATGTGCGTTTGCAGCGGTTCAGAAACCCTTTCTTTGCAGAATGCAGAAACAGTCATTTCCAGCCCTAGAGACGCATATAAGAGTTAGCAGTAAGAATGCGTTTCAAACACAGAAGACCCGTTTCGTACAAATTGATCTGCTGTGTGTTGGTTCCTTTTAGGAAGTTGCATCTATGTTTAGATTCAGCGAGGTAGAAACACGTTTCTTCTAAAAGCTGCATTTGGACATTCCAGATTGGATGGGAGAACAGGCTGTAAAGAGAAATACCTTGCTCTAAAACCAAAACGGAGCTATCTAGCAGAATGGTTGTCAATGTGTGCATTCAACTTCCAGAGTAAACTGATGTGTGTTTGCAGCAGTTCAGAAACCCTTTCTTTGGAGAGTTCAGAAACAGTCATTTCCAGCACTAGTGACGGATATAACAGTTAGCAGTAAGAATGCGTTTCAAACACAGAAGACCCGCTTCGTACAAACTCATCTGCTGTGTGTTGGTTCCTTTTAGGAAGTTGCATCTATGTTTAGATTCAGCGACGTAGAAACACGTTTCTTCTAAAAGCTGCGTTTGGATATTCCAGAGTAGATGGGAGAACAGGCTGTAAAGAGAAATACCTTGCTCTAAAACCAAAACGGATCTATCTAGCAGAATGGTTGTCAATGTTTGCATTCAACTTCCAGAGTTAAACAGATATGTGTTTGCAGCAGTTCAGAAACCCTTTCTTTGGAGCATGCAGAAACAGTCATTTCCAGCCCTAGAGACGCATATAACAGTTAGCAGTAAGAATGCGTTTCAAACACAGAAGACCCGCTTCGTACAAACTCATCTGCTGTGTGTTGGTTCCTTTTAGGAAGTTGCATATATGTTTAGATTCAGCGAGGAAGAAACACGTTTCTTCTAAAAGCTGCATTTGGACATTTCTGAGTGGATGGGAGAACAGTCTGTAAAGAGAAATACCTTGCTCTAAAACCAAAACGGAGCTATCTAGCAGAATGAGTGTCAATGTGTGCATTCAACTTCCAGACTTAAACTGATGTGTGTTTGCAGCAGTTCAGAAACCCTTTCTTTGGAGAATGCAGAAACAGTCATTTCCAGCCCGAGAGATGCATATAAGAGTTAGCTGTAAGAATGCGTTTTAAACACAGAACACCAGCTTCCTACAAACTCATCTCTTGTGTGTTGGTTCCTTTTAGGAAGTTGTATCTATGTTTAGATTCAGCGAGGTAGAAACACGTTTCTTTTAAAAGCTGCGTTTGGACATTCCAGAGTGGATGGGAGAACAGGCTGTAAAGAGAAATACCTTGCTCTAAAACCAAAACGGAGCTATCTAGCAGAATGGTTGTCAATGTGTGCATTCAACTTCCAGAGTTAAAGTGATGTGTGTTTACAGCAGTTCAGAAACCCTTTCTTTGGAGAATGCAGAAACAGTCATTTCCAGCCCTAGTGAGGCATATAACAGTTAGCAGTAAGAATGCGTTTCAAACACAGAAGACCCGCTTCGTACAAACTCATCTCTTGTGTCTTGGTTCCTTTTAGGAAGTTGCATCTATGTTTAGATTCAGCGAGGTAGAAACACGTTTCTTCTAAAAGCTGCATTTGGACATTCCAGAGTGGATGGGAGAACAGGCTGTAAAGAGAAATACCTTGCTCTAAAACCAAAACGGAGCTATCTAGCAGAATGGTTGTCAATGTGTGCATTCAACTTCCAGAGATAAACTGATGTGTGTTTTCAGCAGTTCAGAAACCCTTTATTTGGAGAATGCAGAAACAGTCATTTCCAGCACTGGTGACGAATATAACAGTTAGCAGTAAGAATGCGTTTCAAACACAGAAGACCCGCTTCGTACAAACTCATCTGCTGTGTGTTGGTTCCTTTTAGGAAGTTGCATCTATGTTTAGATTCAGCGAGGTAGAAACACCTTTCTTCTAAACGCTGCGTTTGGACAATCCAGAATGGATGGGAGAACAGGCTGTAAAGAGAAATACCTTGCTCTAAAACCAAAACGGAGCTATCTAGCAGAATGGTTGTCAATGTGTGTATTCAACCTCCAGAGTTAAACGGATGTGTGTTTGCAGCAGTTCAGAACCCTTTCTTTGGAGAATGCAGAAACAGTCATTTCCAGCCCTAGAGACGCATATAAGAGTTAGCAGTAAGAATGCGTTTCAAACACAGAAGACCCACATCGTACAAACTGATCTGCTGTGTGTTGGTTCCTTTTAGGAAGTTGCATCTATGTTTAGATTCAGAGAGGTAGAAACACGTTTCTTTTAAAAGCTGCATTTGGACTTTCCAGAGTGGACGGGAGAACAGGCTGTAAAGAGAAATACCTTGCTCTAAAACCAAAACGGAGCTATCTAGCAGAATGGTTGTCAATGTGTGCATTCAACTTCCAGAGTTAAACTGATGTGCGTTTGCAGCGGTTCAGAAACCCTTTCTTTGGAGAATGCAGAAACAGTCATTTCCAGCCCTAGAGACGCATATAAGAGTTAGCAGTAAGAATGCGTTTCAAACACAGAAGACCCGTTTCGTACAAATTGATCTGCTGTGTGTTGGTTCCTTTTAGGAAGTTGCATATATGTTTAGATTCAGCGAGGTAGAAACACGTTTCTTCTAAAAGCTGCATTTGGACATTCCAGATTGGATGGGAGAACAGGCTGTAAAGAGAAATACCTTGCTCTAAAACCAAAAGGGAGCTATCTAGCAGAATGGTTGTCAATGTGTGCATTCAACTTCCAGAGTTAAACTGATGTGTGTTTGCAGCAGTTCAGAAACCCTTTCTTTGGAGAGTTCAGAAACAGTCATTGCCAGCACTTCTGACGCATATAATATTTAGCAGTAAGAATGCGTTTCAAACACAGAAGACCCGCTTCGTACAAACTCATCTGCTGTGTTTTGGTTCCTTTTAGGAAGTTGCATATATGTTTAGATTAAGCGAGGAAGAAACACGTTTCTTCTAAAAGCTGCATTTGGACATTTCTGAGTGGATGGGAGAACAGTCTGTAAAGAGAAATACCATGCTCTAAAACCAAAACGGAGCTATCGAGCAGAATGAGTGTCAATGTGTGCATTCAACTTCCAGACTTAAACTGATGTGTGTTTGCAGCAGTTCAGAAACCCTTTCTTTGGAGAATGCAGAAACAGTCATTTCCAGCCCGAGAGATGCATATAAGAGTTAGCTGTAAGAATGCGTTTTAAACACAGAACACCAGCTTCGTACAAACTCATCTCTTGTGTGTTGGTTCCTTTTAGGAAGTTGCATCTATGTTTAGATTCAGCGAGGTTGAAACACGTTTCTTTTAAAAGCTGCGTTTGGACATTCCAGAGTGGATGGGAGAACAGGCTGTAAAGAGAAATACCTTGCTCTAAAACCAAAAAGGAGCTATCTAGCAGAATGGTTGTCAATGTGTGCATTCAACTTCCAGAGTTAAAGTGATGTGTGTTTGCAGCAGTTCAGAAACCCTTTCTTTGGAGAATGCAGAAACAGTCATTTCCAGCCCTAGTGAGGCATATAACAGTTAACAGTAAGAATGCGTTTCAAACACAGAAGACCCGCTTCGTACAAACTCATCTCTTGTGTCTTGGTTCCTTTTAGGAAGTTGCATCTATGTTTAGATTCAGTGAGGTAGAAACACGTTTCTTCTAAAAGCTGCATTTGGACTTTCCAGAGTGGATGGGAGAACAGGCTGTAAAGAGAAATACCTTGCTCTAAAACCAAATCGGACCTATCTAGCAGAGTGGTTGTCAATGTTTGCATTCAACTTCCAGATTTAAACTGATGTGTGTTTGTAGCGGTTCAGAAACCCTTTCTTTGGAGAATGCAGAAACAGTCATTTCCAGCCCTATAGACGCATGTAAGAGTTAGCAGTAAGAATGCGTTTCAAACACAGAAGACCCGCTTCATACAAACTGATATGCTGTGTTTGGTTCCTTTTAGGAAGTTGCATCTATGTTTAGATTCAACGAGGTAGAAACACGTTTCTTCTAATAGCTGCATTTGGACATTCCAGAGTGGATGGGAGAACAGGCTGTAAAGAGAAATACCTTGCTCTAAAACCAAAACGGAGCTATCTAGCAGAATGGTTGTCAATGTGTGCATTCAACTTCCAGAGATAAACTGATGTGTGTTTTCAGCAGTTCAGAAACCCTTTCTTTGGAGAATGCAGAAACAGTCATTTCCAGCACTAGTGACGGATATAACAGTTAGCAGTAAGAATGCGTTTCAAACACAGAAGACCCGCTTCGTACAAACTCATCTGCTGTGTGTTGGTTCCTTTTAGGAAGTTGCATCTATGTTTAGATTCAGCGAGGTACAAACATGTTTCTTCTAAACGCTGCGTTTGGACATTCCAGAATGGATGGGAGAACAGGCTGTAAAGAGAAATACCTTGCTCTAAAACCAAAACGGAGCTATCTAGCAGAATGGTTGTCAATGTGTGTATTCAACTTCCAGAGTTAAACGGATATGTGTTTGCAGCAGTTCAGAACCCTTTCTTTGGAGAATGCAGAAACAGTCATTTCCAGCCCGAGAGACGCATATAAGAGTTAGCAGTAAGAATGCGTTTCAAACACAGAAGACCCACATCGTACAAACTGATCTGCTATATGTTGGTTCCTTTTAGGAAGTTGCATCTATGTTTAGATTCAGTGAGGTAGAAACACGTTTCTTCTAAAAGCTTCGTTTGGACATTCCAGAGTGGATGGGAGAACAGGCTGTAATGAGAAATACCTTGCTCTAAAACCAGAACGGAGCTATCTAGCAGAATGGTTGTCAATGTGTGCATTCAACTTCCAGAGTTATACTGATGTGTGTTTGCAGCAGTTCAGAAACCCTTTCTTTGGAGAATGCAGAAACAGTCATTTCCAGACCTAGAGACGCATGTAAGAGTTAGCAGTAAGAATGCGTTTCAAACACAGAAGACACGCTTCGTACAAATTGATCTGCTGTGTGTTGGTTCCTTTTAGGAAGTTGCATCTATGTTTAGAATCAGCGAGGTAGAAACACGTTTCTTCTAAAAGATGCGTTTGGACATTCCAGAGTGGTTGGGAGACCATGCTGTAAAGAGAAATACCTTGCTCTAAAACCAAAACGGAGCTATCTAGCAGAATGGTTGTCAATGTGTGCATTCAACTTCCAGAGTTAAACGGATGTGTGTTTGCAGCGGTTCAGAAACCCTTTCTTTGGAGAATGCAGAAACAGTCATTTCCAGCCCTAGAGACGCATATAAGAGTTAGCAGTAAGAATGCGTTTCAAACACAGAAGACCCGATTCGTACAAACTGATCTGCTGTGTGTTGGTTCCTTTTAGGAAGTTGCATCTATGTTTAGATTCAGCGAGGTAGAAACACGTGTCTTCTAAAAGCTGCTTTTGGACATTCCAGAGTGGATGGGAGAAAAGGCTGTAAAGAGAAATACCTTGCTCTAAAACCAAAACGGAGCTATCTAGCATAATGGTTGTCAATGTGTGCCTTCAACTTGCAGAGTTAAACTGATATGTGTTTGCAGCAGTTCAGAACCCTTTCTTTGGAGAATGCAGAAACAGTCATTTCCAGCCCTAGAGACGCATATAAGAGTTAGCAGTAAGAATGCGTTTCAAACACAGAAGACCCGCTTCGTACAAACTGATCTGCTGTGTGTTGGTTCCTTTTAGGAAGTTGCATCTATGTTTAGATTCAGCGAGGTAGAAACACGTGTCTTCTAAAAGCTGCTTTTGGACATTCCAGAGTGGATGGGAGAAAAGGCTGTAAAGAGAAATACCTTGCTCTAAAACCAAAACGGAGCTATCTAGCAGAATGGTTGTCAATGTGTGCATTCAACTTCCAGAGATAAACTGATGTGTTTTTGCAGCAGTTCAGAAGCCCTTTATTTGGATAATGCAGAAACAGTCATTTCCAGCACTAGTGACGGATATAACAGTTAGCAGTAAGAATGCGTTTCAAACACAAAAGACCCGCTTCGTACAAACTGATCTGCTGTGTGTTGGTTCCTTTTAGGAAGTTGCATCTATGTTTAGATTCAGAGAGGTAGAAACACGTTTCTTCTAAAAGCTGGGTTTTGACATTCCAGAGTGGATGGGAGAACAGGCTGTAATGAGAAATACCTTGCTCTAAAACCAGAACGGAGCTATCTAGCAGAATGGTTGTCAATGTGTGCATTCAACTTCCAGAGTTAAACTGATGTGTGTTTGCAGCAGTTCAGAAACCCTTTCTTTGGAGAATGCAGAAACAGTCATTTCCAGCCCTAGAGACGCCTATAAGAGTTAGCAGTAAGAATGCGTTTCAAACACCGAAGACCTGCTTCGTACTAACTCATCTGCTGTGTGTTGGTTCCTTTTAGGAAGTTGCATATATGTTTAGATTCAGCGAGGTAGAAACACGTTTCTTCTAAAAGCTGAATTTGGACATTCCAGATTGGATGGGAGAACAGGCTGTAAAGAGAAATACCTTGCTCTAAAACCAAAACGGAGCTATCTAGCAGAATGGTTGTCAATGTGGGCATTCAACTTGCAGAGTTAAACTGATGTGTGTTTGCAGCAGTTCAGAAACCCTTTCTTTGGAGAGTTCAGAAACAGTCATTGCCAGCACTTCTGACGCATATAATATTTAGCAGTAAGAATGCGTTTCAAACACAGAAGACCCGCTTCGTACAAACTCATCTGCTGTGTGTTGGTTCCTTTTAGGAAGTTGCATCTATGTTTAGATTCAGCGACGTAGAAACACGTTTCTTCTAAAAGCTGCGTTTGGATATTCCAGAGTAGATGGGAGAACAGGCTGTAAAGAGAAATACCTTACTCTAAAACCAAAACGGATCTATCTAGCAGAATGGTTGTCAATGTGTGCATTCAACTTCCAGAGTTAAACAGATATGTGTTTGCAGCAGTTCAGAAACCCTTTCTTTGGAGCATGCAGAAACAGTCATTTCCAGCCCTAGAGACGCGTATAACAGTTAGCAGTAAGAATGCGTTTCAAACAGAGAGGACCCGCATCGTACAAACTAATCTGCTGTGTGTTCGTTCCTTTTAGGAAGTTGCATCTATGTTTAGATTCAGCGAGGTAGAAACACGTTTCTTCTAAAAGCTGCGTTTGGACTTTCCAGAGTGGATGGGAGAACAGGCTGTAAAGAGAAATACTTTGCTCTAAAACCAAAACGGAGCTATCTAGCAGAATGGTTGTCAGTGTGTGCATTCAACTTGCAGAGTTAAATGATGTGTGTTTGCAGCAGTTCAGAAACCCTTTCTTTGGAGAATGCAGAAACAGTCATTTCCAGCCCTAGAGACGCATGTAAGAGTTAGCAGTAAGAATGCGTTTCAAACACAGAAGACGCGCTTCGTAAAAACTCATCTCTTGTGTGTTGGTTCCTTTTAGGAAGTTGCATCTATGTTTAGATTCAGCGAGGTAGAAACACGTTTCTTCTAAAAGCTGCGTTTGGACATTCAAGAGTGGATGGGAGAAAAGGCTGTAAAGAGAAATACCTTGCTCTAAAACCAAAACGGAGCTATCTAGCAGAATGGTTGTCAATGTGTGCCTTCAACTTGCAGAGTTAAAGTGATGTGTGTTTGCAGCAGTTCAGAACCCTTTCTTTGGAGAATTCAGAAACAGTCATTGCCAGCCCTAGAGACACATATAAGAGTTAGCAGTAAGAATGCGTTTCAAACACAGAAGACCCGCTTCGTACAAACTCATCTGCTAAGTGTTGGTTCCTTTAAGGAAGTTGCATCTATGTTTAGATTCAGTGAGGTAGAAACACGTTTCTTCTAAAAGCTGCGTTTGGACTTTCCAGAGTGGACGGGAGAACAGGCTGTAAAGAGAAATACCTTGCTCTAAAACCAAAACGGAGCTATCTAGCAGAATGGTTCTCAATGTGTGCATTCAACTTCCAGAGTTAAACTGATGTGTGTTTGCAGCGGTTCAGAAACCCTTTCTTTGGAGAATGCAGAAACAGTCATTTCCAGCCCTAGAGACGCATATAAGAGTTAGCAGTAAGAATGCGTTTCAAACACAGAAGACCCGTTTCGTACAAACTCATCTGCTGTGTGTTGGTTCCTTTTAGGAAGTTGCATATATGTTTAGATTCAGCGAGGAAGAAACACGTTTCTTTTAAAAGCTGCATTTGGACATTTCTGAGTGGATGGGAGAACAGTGTGTAAAGAGAAATACCTTGCTCTAAAACCAAAACGGAGCTATCTAGCAGAATGAGTGTCAATGTGTGCATTCAACTTCCAGACTTAAACTGATGTGTGTTTGCAGCAGTTCAGAAACCCTTTCTTTGGAGAATGCAGAAACAGTCATTTCCAGCCCGAGAGATGCATACAAGAGTTAGCTGTAAGAATGAGTTTTAAACACAGAATACCAGCTTCCTACAAACTCATCTCTTGTGTGTTGGTTCCTTTTAGGAAGTTGCATCTATGTTTAGATTCAGCGAGGTAGAAACACGTTTCTTTTAAAAGCTGCGTTTGGACATTTCAGAGTGGATGGGAGAACAGGCTGTAAAGAGAAATACCTTGCTCTAAAACCAAAACGGAGCTATCTAGCAGAATGGTTGTCAATGTGTGCATTCAACTTCCAGAGTTAAAGTGATGTGTGTTTGCAGCAGTTCAGAAACCCTTTCTTTGGAGAATGCAGAAACAGTCATTTCCAGCCCGAGAGATGCATATAAGAGTTAGCTGTAAGAATGCGTTTTAAACACAGAATACCAGCTTCGTACAAACCCATCTCTTGTGTGTTGGTTCCTTTTAGGAAGTTGCATCTATATTTAGATTCAGCGAGGTTGAAACACGTTTCTTTTAAAAGCTGCGTTTGGACATTCCAGAGTGGACGGGAGAACAGGCTGTAAAGAGAAATACCTTGATCTAAAAGCAAAACGGAGCTATCTAGCAGAATGGTTGTCAATGTGTGCATTCAACTTCCAGAGTTAAACTGATGTGTGTTTGCAGCGGTTCAGAAACCCTTTCTTTGGAGAATGCAGAAAGTCATTTCCAGCCCTAGAGACGCATGTAAGAGTTAGCATTAAGAATGCGTTTCAAACAGAGAAGACCCGCTTTGTACAAACTCATCTCTTGTGTGTTGGTTCCTTTTAGGAAGTTGCATCTATGTTTAGATTCAGCGAGGTAGAAACACGTTTCTTCTAAAAGCTGCATTTGGACATTCCAGAGTGGATGGGAGAAAAGGCTGTAAAGAGAAATACCTTGCTCTAAAACCAAAACGGAGCTATCTAGCAGAATGGTTGTCAATGTGTGCATTCAACTTCCAGAGTTAAACTGATGTGCGTTTGCAGCGGTTCAGAAACCCTTTCTTTGCAGAATGCAGAAACAGTCATTTCCAGCCCTAGAGACGCATATAAGAGTTAGCAGTAAGAATGCGTTTCAAACACAGAAGACCCGTTTCGTACAAATTGATCTGCTGTGTGTTGGTTCCTTTTAGGAAGTTGCATCTATGTTTAGATTCAGCGAGGTAGAAACACGTTTCTTCTAAAAGCTGCATTTGGACATTCCAGATTGGATGGGAGAACAGGCTGTAAAGAGAAATACCTTGCTCTAAAACCAAAACGGAGCTATCTAGCAGAATGGTTGTCAATGTGTGCATTCAACTTCCAGAGTAAACTGATGTGTGTTTGCAGCAGTTCAGAAACCCTTTCTTTGGAGAGTTCAGAAACAGTCATTTCCAGCACTAGTGACGGATATAACAGTTAGCAGTAAGAATGCGTTTCAAACACAGAAGACCCGCTTCGTACAAACTCATCTGCTGTGTGTTGGTTCCTTTTAGGAAGTTGCATCTATGTTTAGATTCAGCGACGTAGAAACACGTTTCTTCTAAAAGCTGCGTTTGGATATTCCAGAGTAGATGGGAGAACAGGCTGTAAAGAGAAATACCTTGCTCTAAAACCAAAACGGATCTATCTAGCAGAATGGTTGTCAATGTTTGCATTCAACTTCCAGAGTTAAACAGATATGTGTTTGCAGCAGTTCAGAAACCCTTTCTTTGGAGCATGCAGAAACAGTCATTTCCAGCCCTAGAGACGCATATAACAGTTAGCAGTAAGAATGCGTTTCAAACACAGAAGACCCGCTTCGTACAAACTCATCTGCTGTGTGTTGGTTCCTTTTAGGAAGTTGCATATATGTTTAGATTCAGCGAGGAAGAAACACGTTTCTTCTAAAAGCTGCATTTGGACATTTCTGAGTGGATGGGAGAACAGTCTGTAAAGAGAAATACCTTGCTCTAAAACCAAAACGGAGCTATCTAGCAGAATGAGTGTCAATGTGTGCATTCAACTTCCAGACTTAAACTGATGTGTGTTTGCAGCAGTTCAGAAACCCTTTCTTTGGAGAATGCAGAAACAGTCATTTCCAGCCCGAGAGATGCATATAAGAGTTAGCTGTAAGAATGCGTTTTAAACACAGAACACCAGCTTCCTACAAACTCATCTCTTGTGTGTTGGTTCCTTTTAGGAAGTTGTATCTATGTTTAGATTCAGCGAGGTAGAAACACGTTTCTTTTAAAAGCTGCGTTTGGACATTCCAGAGTGGATGGGAGAACAGGCTGTAAAGAGAAATACCTTGCTCTAAAACCAAAACGGAGCTATCTAGCAGAATGGTTGTCAATGTGTGCATTCAACTTCCAGAGTTAAAGTGATGTGTGTTTACAGCAGTTCAGAAACCCTTTCTTTGGAGAATGCAGAAACAGTCATTTCCAGCCCTAGTGAGGCATATAACAGTTAGCAGTAAGAATGCGTTTCAAACACAGAAGACCCGCTTCGTACAAACTCATCTCTTGTGTCTTGGTTCCTTTTAGGAAGTTGCATCTATGTTTAGATTCAGCGAGGTAGAAACACGTTTCTTCTAAAAGCTGCATTTGGACATTCCAGAGTGGATGGGAGAACAGGCTGTAAAGAGAAATACCTTGCTCTAAAACCAAAACGGAGCTATCTAGCAGAATGGTTGTCAATGTGTGCATTCAACTTCCAGAGATAAACTGATGTGTGTTTTCAGCAGTTCAGAAACCCTTTATTTGGAGAATGCAGAAACAGTCATTTCCAGCACTGGTGACGAATATAACAGTTAGCAGTAAGAATGCGTTTCAAACACAGAAGACCCGCTTCGTACAAACTCATCTGCTGTGTGTTGGTTCCTTTTAGGAAGTTGCATCTATGTTTAGATTCAGCGAGGTAGAAACACCTTTCTTCTAAACGCTGCGTTTGGACAATCCAGAATGGATGGGAGAACAGGCTGTAAAGAGAAATACCTTGCTCTAAAACCAAAACGGAGCTATCTAGCAGAATGGTTGTCAATGTGTGTATTCAACCTCCAGAGTTAAACGGATGTGTGTTTGCAGCAGTTCAGAACCCTTTCTTTGGAGAATGCAGAAACAGTCATTTCCAGCCCTAGAGACGCATATAAGAGTTAGCAGTAAGAATGCGTTTCAAACACAGAAGACCCACATCGTACAAACTGATCTGCTGTGTGTTGGTTCCTTTTAGGAAGTTGCATCTATGTTTAGATTCAGAGAGGTAGAAACACGTTTCTTTTAAAAGCTGCGTTTGGACTTTCCAGAGTGGACGGGAGAACAGGCTGTAAAGAGAAATACCTTGCTCTAAAACCAAAACGGAGCTATCTAGCAGAATGGTTGTCAATGTGTGCATTCAACTTCCAGAGTTAAACTGATGTGCGTTTGCAGCGGTTCAGAAACCCTTTCTTTGGAGAATGCAGAAACAGTCATTTCCAGCCCTAGAGACGCATATAAGAGTTAGCAGTAAGAATGCGTTTCAAACACAGAAGACCCGTTTCGTACAAATTGATCTGCTGTGTGTTGGTTCCTTTTAGGAAGTTGCATATATGTTTAGATTCAGCGAGGTAGAAACACGTTTCTTCTAAAAGCTGCATTTGGACATTCCAGATTGGATGGGAGAACAGGCTGTAAAGAGAAATACCTTGCTCTAAAACCAAAACGGAGCTATCTAGCAGAATGGTTGTCAATGTGTGCATTCAACTTCCAGAGTTAAACTGATGTGTGTTTGCAGCAGTTCAGAAACCCTTTCTTTGGAGAGTTCAGAAACAGTCATTGCCAGCACTTCTGACGCATATAATATTTAGCAGTAAGAATGCGTTTCAAACACAGAAGACCCGCTTCGTACAAACTCATCTGCTGTGTTTTGGTTCCTTTTAGGAAGTTGCATATATGTTTAGATTAAGCGAGGAAGAAACACGTTTCTTCTAAAAGCTGCATTTGGACATTTCTGAGTGGATGGGAGAACAGTCTGTAAAGAGAAATACCATGCTCTAAAACCAAAACGGAGCTATCGAGCAGAATGAGTGTCAATGTGTGCATTCAACTTCCAGACTTAAACTGATGTGTGTTTGCAGCAGTTCAGAAACCCTTTCTTTGGAGAATGCAGAAACAGTCATTTCCAGCCCGAGAGATGCATATAAGAGTTAGCTGTAAGAATGCGTTTTAAACACAGAACACCAGCTTCGTACAAACTCATCTCTTGTGTGTTGGTTCCTTTTAGGAAGTTGCATCTATGTTTAGATTCAGCGAGGTTGAAACACGTTTCTTTTAAAAGCTGCGTTTGGACATTCCAGAGTGGATGGGAGAACAGGCTGTAAAGAGAAATACCTTGCTCTAAAACCAAAAAGGAGCTATCTAGCAGAATGGTTGTCAATGTGTGCATTCAACTTCCAGAGTTAAAGTGATGTGTGTTTGCAGCAGTTCAGAAACCCTTTCTTTGGAGAATGCAGAAACAGTCATTTCCAGCCCTAGTGAGGCATATAACAGTTAGCAGTAAGAATGCGTTTCAAACACAGAAGACCCGCTTCGTACAAACTCATCTCTTGTGTCTTGGTTCCTTTTAGGAAGTTGCATCTATGTTTAGATTCAGTGAGGTAGAAACACGTTTCTTCTAAAAGCTGCATTTGGACTTTCCAGAGTGGATGGGAGAACAGGCTGTAAAGAGAAATACCTTGCTCTAAAACCAAATCGGACCTATCTAGCAGAGTGGTTGTCAATGTTTGCATTCAACTTCCAGATTTAAACTGATGTGTGTTTGTAGCGGTTCAGAAACCCTTTCTTTGGAGAATGCAGAAACAGTCATTTCCAGCCCTATAGACGCATGTAAGAGTTAGCAGTAAGAATGCGTTTCAAACACAGAAGACCCGCTTCATACAAACTGATATGCTGTGTTTGGTTCCTTTTAGGAAGTTGCATCTATGTTTAGATTCAACGAGGTAGAAACACGTTTCTTCTAATAGCTGCATTTGGACATTCCAGAGTGGATGGGAGAACAGGCTGTAAAGAGAAATACCTTGCTCTAAAACCAAAACGGAGCTATCTAGCAGAATGGTTGTCAATGTGTGCATTCAACTTCCAGAGATAAACTGATGTGTGTTTTCAGCAGTTCAGAAACCCTTTCTTTGGAGAATGCAGAAACAGTCATTTCCAGCACTAGTGACGGATATAACAGTTAGCAGTAAGAATGCGTTTCAAACACAGAAGACCCGCTTCGTACAAACTCATCTGCTGTGTGTTGGTTCCTTTTAGGAAGTTGCATCTATGTTTAGATTCAGCGAGGTACAAACATGTTTCTTCTAAACGCTGCGTTTGGACATTCCAGAATGGATGGGAGAACAGGCTGTAAAGAGAAATACCTTGCTCTAAAACCAAAACGGAGCTATCTAGCAGAATGGTTGTCAATGTGTGTATTCAACTTCCAGAGTTAAACGGATATGTGTTTGCAGCAGTTCAGAACCCTTTCTTTGGAGAATGCAGAAACAGTCATTTCCAGCCCGAGAGACGCATATAAGAGTTAGCAGTAAGAATGCGTTTCAAACACAGAAGACCCACATCGTACAAACTGATCTGCTATATGTTGGTTCCTTTTAGGAAGTTGCATCTATGTTTAGATTCAGTGAGGTAGAAACACGTTTCTTCTAAAAGCTTCGTTTGGACATTCCAGAGTGGATGGGAGAACAGGCTGTAATGAGAAATACCTTGCTCTAAAACCAGAACGGAGCTATCTAGCAGAATGGTTGTCAATGTGTGCATTCAACTTCCAGAGTTATACTGATGTGTGTTTGCAGCAGTTCAGAAACCCTTTCTTTGGAGAATGCAGAAACAGTCATTTCCAGACCTAGAGACGCATGTAAGAGTTAGCAGTAAGAATGCGTTTCAAACACAGAAGACACGCTTCGTACAAATTGATCTGCTGTGTGTTGGTTCCTTTTAGGAAGTTGCATCTATGTTTAGAATCAGCGAGGTAGAAACACGTTTCTTCTAAAAGATGCGTTTGGACATTCCAGAGTGGTTGGGAGACCATGCTGTAAAGAGAAATACCTTGCTCTAAAACCAAAACGGAGCTATCTAGCAGAATGGTTGTCAATGTGTGCATTCAACTTCCAGAGTTAAACGGATGTGTGTTTGCAGCGGTTCAGAAACCCTTTCTTTGGAGAATGCAGAAACAGTCATTTCCAGCCCTAGAGACGCATATAAGAGTTAGCAGTAAGAATGCGTTTCAAACACAGAAGACCCGATTCGTACAAACTGATCTGCTGTGTGTTGGTTCCTTTTAGGAAGTTGCATCTATGTTTAGATTCAGCGAGGTAGAAACACGTGTCTTCTAAAAGCTGCTTTTGGACATTCCAGAGTGGATGGGAGAAAAGGCTGTAAAGAGAAATACCTTGCTCTAAAACCAAAACGGAGCTATCTAGCATAATGGTTGTCAATGTGTGCCTTCAACTTGCAGAGTTAAACTGATATGTGTTTGCAGCAGTTCAGAACCCTTTCTTTGGAGAATGCAGAAACAGTCATTTCCAGCCCTAGAGACGCATATAAGAGTTAGCAGTAAGAATGCGTTTCAAACACAGAAGACCCGCTTCGTACAAACTGATCTGCTGTGTGTTGGTTCCTTTTAGGAAGTTGCATCTATGTTTAGATTCAGCGAGGTAGAAACACGTGTCTTCTAAAAGCTGCTTTTGGACATTCCAGAGTGGATGGGAGAAAAGGCTGTAAAGAGAAATACCTTGCTCTAAAACCAAAACGGAGCTATCTAGCAGAATGGTTGTCAATGTGTGCATTCAACTTCCAGAGTTAAAGTGATGTGTGTTTGCAGCGGTTCAGAAACCCTTTCTTTGGAGAATGCAGAAACAGTCATTTCCAGCCCTAGAGACGCATATAAGAGTTAGCAGTAAGAATGCGTTTCAAACACAGAAGACCCGTTTCGTACAAACTCATCTGCTGTGTGTTGGTTCCTTTTAGGAAGTTGCATATATGTTTAGATTCAGCGAGGAAGAAACACGTTTCTTTTAAAAGCTGCATTTGGACATTTCTGAGTGGATGGGAGAACAGTGTGTAAAGAGAAATACCTTGCTCTAAAACCAAAACGGAGCTGTCTAGCAGAATGAGTGTCAATGTGTGCATTCAACTTCCAGACTTAAACTGATGTGTGTTTGCAGCAGTTCAGAAACCCTTTCTTTGGAGAATGCAGAAACAGTCATTTCCAGCCCGAGAGATGCATATAAGAGTTAGCTGTAAGAATGCGTTTTAAACACAGAACACCAGCTTCCTACAAACTCATCTCTTGTGTGTTGGTTCCTTTTAGGAAGTTGCATCTATGTTTAGATTCAGCGAGGTAGAAACACGTTTCTTCTAAAAGCTGCGTTTGGACATTCCAGAGTGGATGGGAGAACAGGCTGTAAAGAGAAATACCTTGCTCTAAAACCAAAACGGAGCTATCTAGCAGAATGGTTGTCAATGTGTGCATTCAACTTCCAGAGTTAAAGTGATGTGTGTTTGCAGCAGTTCAGAAACCCTTTCTTTGGAGAATGCAGAAACAGTCATTTCCAGCCCGAGAGATGCATATAAGAGTTAGCTGTAAGAATGCGTTTTAAACACAGAATACCAGCTTCGTACAAACCCATCTCTTGTGTGTTGGTTCCTTTTAGGAAGTTGCATCTATATTTAGATTCAGCGAGGTTGAAACACGTTTCTTTTAAAAGCTGCGTTTGGACATTCCAGAGTGGATGGGAGAACAGGCTGTAAAGAGAAATACCTTGCTCTAAAACCAAAACGGAGCTATCTAGCAGAATGTTTGTCAATGTGTGCATTCAACGTCCAGAGTTAAACTGACGTGTGTTTGCAGCGGTTCAGAAACCCTTTCTTTGGAGAATGCAGAAACAGTCATTTCCAGCCCTAGAGATGCATATAACAGTTAGCAGTAAGAATGCGTTTCAAACACAGAAGACCCGCTTCGTACAAACTGATATGCTGTGTGTTAGTTCCTTTTAGGAAGTTGCATCTATGTTTAGATTCAGCGAGGTCGATACACGTTTCTTCTAAAAGCTGCGTTTGGACATTCCAGAGTAGATGGGAGAACAGGCTGTAAAGAGAAATACCTTGCTCTAAAACCAAAACGGAGCTATCAAGCAGAATGGTTGTCAGTGTGTGCATTCAAATTGCAGAGTTAAACTGATGTGTGTTTGCAGGAGTTCAGAAACCCTTTCTTTGGAGAATGCAGAAACAGTCATTTCCAGCCCTAGAGACGCATGTAAGAGTTAGCAGTAAGAATGCGTTTCAAACACAGAAGACCCGCTTCGTACAAACTCATCTGCTGTGTGTTGGTTCCTTTTAGGAAGTTGCATCTATGTTTAGATTCAGCGAGGTAGAAACACGTTTCTTCTAAAAGCTGCGTTTGGACATTCCAGAGTGGATGGGAGAACAGGCTGTAAAGAGAAATACCTTGCTCTAAAACCAAAACGGAGCTATCTAGCAGAATGGTTGTCAAAGTGTGCTTTCAACTTCCAGAGTTAAAGTGATGTGTGTTTGCAGCGGTTCAGAAACCCTTTCTTTGGAGAATGCAGAAAGTCATTTCCAGCCCTAGAGACGCATGTAAGAGTTAGCATTAAGAATGCGTTTCAAACAGAGAAGACCCGCTTTGTACAAACTCATCTCTTGTGTGTTGGTTCCTTTTAGGAAGTTGCATCTATGTTTAGATTCAGCGAGGTAGAAACACGTTTCTTCTAAAAGCTGCATTTGGACATTCCAGAGTGGATGGGAGAAAAGGCTGTAAAGAGAAATACCTTGCTCTAAAACAAAAACGGAGCTATCTAGCAGAATGGTTGTCAATGTGTGCATTCAACTTCCAGAATTAAACTGATGTGCGTTTGCAGCGGTTCAGAAACCCTTTCTTTGGAGAATGCAGAAACAGTCATTTCCAGCCCTAGAGACGCATATAAGAGTTAGCAGTAAGAATGCGTTTCAAACACAGAAGACCCGGTACGTAAAAACTGATCTGCTGTGTGTTGGTTCCT
Source organism: Saimiri boliviensis (assembly GCF_048565385.1). NCBI lineage: Eukaryota > Metazoa > Chordata > Mammalia > Primates > Cebidae > Saimiri > Saimiri boliviensis. The sequence goes on from NC_133459.1 coordinate 89,240,689, forward strand.
TTTAGGAAGTTGCATCTATGTTTAGATTCAGAGAGGTAGAAACACGTTTCTTCTAAAAGCTGCGTTTCGACTTTCCAGAGTGGACGGGAGAACAGGCTGTAAAGAGAAATACCTTGCTCTAAAACAAAAACGGAGCTATCTAGCAGAATGGTTGTCAATGTGTGTATTCAACCTCCAGAGTTAAACGGATGTGTGTTTGCAGCAGTTCAGAACCCTTTCTTTGGAGAATGCAGAAACAGTCATTTCCAGCCCTAGAGACGCATATAAGAGTTAGCAGTAAGAATGCGTTTCAAACACAGAAGACCCACATCGTACAAACTGATCTGCTGTGTGTTGGTTCCTTTTAGGAAGTTGCATCTATGTTTAGATTCAGAGAGGTAGAAACACGTTTCTTTTAAAAGCTGCGTTTGGACTTTCCAGAGTGGACGGGAGAACAGGCTGTAAAGAGAAATACCTTGCTCTAAAACCAAAACGGAGCTATCTAGCAGAATGGTTGTCAATGTGTGCATTCAACTTCCAGAGTTAAACTGATGTGCGTTTGCAGCGGTTCAGAAACCCTTTCTTTGGAGAATGCAGAAACAGTCATTTCCAGCCCTAGAGACGCATATAAGAGTTAGCAGTAAGAATGCGTTTCAAACACAGAAGACCCGTTTCGTACAAATTGATCTGCTGTGTGTTGGTTCCTTTTAGGAAGTTGCATATATGTTTAGATTCAGCGAGGTAGAAACACGTTTCTTCTAAAAGCTGCATTTGGACATTCCAGATTGGATGGGAGAACAGGCTGTAAAGAGAAATACCTTGCTCTAAAACCAAAACGGAGCTATCTAGCAGAATGGTTGTCAATGTGTGCATTCAACGTCCAGAGTTAAACTGACGTGTGTTTGCAGCGGTTCAGAAACCCTTTCTTTGGAGAATGCAGAAACAGTCATTTCCAGCCCTAGAGATGCATATAACAGTTAGCAGTAAGAATGCGTTTCAAACACAGAAGACCCGCTTCGTACAAACTGATATGCTGTGTGTTAGTTCCTTTTAGGAAGTTGCATCTATGTTTAGATTCAGCGAGGTCGATACACGTTTCTTCTAAAAGCTGCGTTTGGACATTCCAGAGTAGATGGGAGAACAGGCTGTAAAGAGAAATACCTTGCTCTAAAACCAAAACGGAGCTATCAAGCAGAATGGTTGTCAGTGTGTGCATTCAAATTGCAGAGTTAAACTGATGTGTGTTTGCAGGAGTTCAGAAACCCTTTCTTTGGAGAATGCAGAAACAGTCATTTCCAGCCCTAGAGACGCATGTAAGAGTTAGCAGTAAGAATGCGTTTCAAACACAGAAGACCCGCTTCGTACAAACTCATCTGCTGTGTGTTGGTTCCTTTTAGGAAGTTGCATCTATGTTTAGATTCAGCGAGGTAGAAACACGTTTCTTCTAAAAGCTGCGTTTGGACATTCCAGAGTGGATGGGAGAACAGGCTGTAAAGAGAAATACCTTGCTCTAAAACCAAAACGGAGCTATCTAGCAGAATGGTTGTCAAAGTGTGCTTTCAACTTCCAGATTTAAAGTGATGTGTGTTTGCAGCGGTTCAGAAACCCTTTCTTTGGAGAATGCAGAAAGTCATTTCCAGCCCTAGAGACGCATGTAAGAGTTAGCATTAAGAATGCGTTTCAAACAGAGAAGACCCGCTTTGTACAAACTCATCTCTTGTGTGTTGGTTCCTTTTAGGAAGTTGCATCTATGTTTAGATTCAGCGAGGTAGAAACACGTTTCTTCTAAAAGCTGCATTTGGACATTCCAGAGTGGATGGGAGAAAAGGCTGTAAAGAGAAATACCTTGCTCTAAAACAAAAACGGAGCTATCTAGCAGAATGGTTGTCAATGTGTGCATTCAACTTCCAGAATTAAACTGATGTGCGTTTGCAGCGGTTCAGAAACCCTTTCTTTGGAGAATGCAGAAACAGTCATTTCCAGCCCTAGAGACGCATATAAGAGTTAGCAGTAAGAATGCGTTTCAAACACAGAAGACCCGGTTCGTAAAAACTGATCTGCTGTGTGTTGGTTCCTTTTAGGAAGTTGCATCTATGTTTAGATTCAGAGAGGTAGAAACACGTTTCTTCTAAAAGCTGCGTTTCGACTTTCCAGAGTGGACGGGAGAACAGGCTGTAAAGAGAAATACCTTGCTCTAAAACAAAAACGGAGCTATCTAGCAGAATGGTTGTCAATGTGTGTATTCAACCTCCAGAGTTAAACGGATGTGTGTTTGCAGCAGTTCAGAACCCTTTCTTTGGAGAATGCAGAAACAGTCATTTCCAGCCCTAGAGACGCATATAAGAGTTAGCAGTAAGAATGCGTTTCAAACACAGAAGACCCACATCGTACAAACTGATCTGCTGTGTGTTGGTTCCTTTTAGGAAGTTGCATCTATGTTTAGATTCAGAGAGGTAGAAACACGTTTCTTTTAAAAGCTGCGTTTGGACTTTCCAGAGTGGACGGGAGAACAGGCTGTAAAGAGAAATACCTTGCTCTAAAACCAAAACGGAGCTATCTAGCAGAATGGTTGTCAATGTGTGCATTCAACTTCCAGAGTTAAACTGATGTGCGTTTGCAGCGGTTCAGAAACCCTTTCTTTGGAGAATGCAGAAACAGTCATTTCCAGCCCTAGAGACGCATATAAGAGTTAGCAGTAAGAATGCGTTTCAAACACAGAAGACCCGTTTCGTACAAATTGATCTGCTGTGTGTTGGTTCCTTTTAGGAAGTTGCATATATGTTTAGATTCAGCGAGGTAGAAACACGTTTCTTCTAAAAGCTGCATTTGGACATTCCAGATTGGATGGGAGAACAGGCTGTAAAGAGAAATACCTTGCTCTAAAACCAAAACGGAGCTATCTAGCAGAATGGTTGTCAATGTGTGCATTCAACTTCCAGAGTTAAACTGATGTGTGTTTGCAGCAGTTCAGAAACCCTTTCTTTGGAGAGTTCAGAAACAGTCATTGCCAGCACTTCTGACGCATATAATATTTAGCAGTAAGAATGCGTTTCAAACACAGAAGACCCGCTTCGTACAAACTCATCTGCTGTGTTTTGGTTCCTTTTAGGAAGTTGCATATATGTTTAGATTAAGCGAGGAAGAAACACGTTTCTTCTAAAAGCTGCATTTGGACATTTCTGAGTGGATGGGAGAACAGTCTGTAAAGAGAAATACCATGCTCTAAAACCAAAACGGAGCTATCGAGCAGAATGAGTGTCAATGTGTGCATTCAACTTCCAGACTTAAACTGATGTGTGTTTGCAGCAGTTCAGAAACCCTTTCTTTGGAGAATGCAGAAACAGTCATTTCCAGCCCGAGAGATGCATATAAGAGTTAGCTGTAAGAATGCGTTTTAAACACAGAACACCAGCTTCGTACAAACTCATCTCTTGTGTGTTGGTTCCTTTTAGGAAGTTGCATCTATGTTTAGATTCAGCGAGGTTGAAACACGTTTCTTTTAAAAGCTGCGTTTGGACATTCCAGAGTGGATGGGAGAACAGGCTGTAAAGAGAAATACCTTGCTCTAAAACCAAAAAGGAGCTATCTAGCAGAATGGTTGTCAATGTGTGCATTCAACTTCCAGAGTTAAAGTGATGTGTGTTTGCAGCAGTTCAGAAACCCTTTCTTTGGAGAATGCAGAAACAGTCATTTCCAGCCCTAGTGAGGCATATAACAGTTAGCAGTAAGAATGCGTTTCAAACACAGAAGACCCGCTTCGTACAAACTCATCTCTTGTGTCTTGGTTCCTTTTAGGAAGTTGCATCTATGTTTAGATTCAGTGAGGTAGAAACACGTTTCTTCTAAAAGCTGCATTTGGACTTTCCAGAGTGGATGGGAGAACAGGCTGTAAAGAGAAATACCTTGCTCTAAAACCAAATCGGACCTATCTAGCAGAGTGGTTGTCAATGTTTGCATTCAACTTCCAGATTTAAACTGATGTGTGTTTGTAGCGGTTCAGAAACCCTTTCTTTGGAGAATGCAGAAACAGTCATTTCCAGCCCTATAGACGCATGTAAGAGTTAGCAGTAAGAATGCGTTTCAAACACAGAAGACCCGCTTCATACAAACTGATATGCTGTGTTTGGTTCCTTTTAGGAAGTTGCATCTATGTTTAGATTCAACGAGGTAGAAACACGTTTCTTCTAATAGCTGCATTTGGACATTCCAGAGTGGATGGGAGAACAGGCTGTAAAGAGAAATACCTTGCTCTAAAACCAAAACGGAGCTATCTAGCAGAATGGTTGTCAATGTGTGCATTCAACTTCCAGAGATAAACTGATGTGTGTTTTCAGCAGTTCAGAAACCCTTTCTTTGGAGAATGCAGAAACAGTCATTTCCAGCACTAGTGACGGATATAACAGTTAGCAGTAAGAATGCGTTTCAAACACAGAAGACCCGCTTCGTACAAACTCATCTGCTGTGTGTTGGTTCCTTTTAGGAAGTTGCATCTATGTTTAGATTCAGCGAGGTACAAACATGTTTCTTCTAAACGCTGCGTTTGGACATTCCAGAATGGATGGGAGAACAGGCTGTAAAGAGAAATACCTTGCTCTAAAACCAAAACGGAGCTATCTAGCAGAATGGTTGTCAATGTGTGTATTCAACTTCCAGAGTTAAACGGATATGTGTTTGCAGCAGTTCAGAACCCTTTCTTTGGAGAATGCAGAAACAGTCATTTCCAGCCCGAGAGACGCATATAAGAGTTAGCAGTAAGAATGCGTTTCAAACACAGAAGACCCACATCGTACAAACTGATCTGCTATATGTTGGTTCCTTTTAGGAAGTTGCATCTATGTTTAGATTCAGTGAGGTAGAAACACGTTTCTTCTAAAAGCTTCGTTTGGACATTCCAGAGTGGATGGGAGAACAGGCTGTAATGAGAAATACCTTGCTCTAAAACCAGAACGGAGCTATCTAGCAGAATGGTTGTCAATGTGTGCATTCAACTTCCAGAGTTATACTGATGTGTGTTTGCAGCAGTTCAGAAACCCTTTCTTTGGAGAATGCAGAAACAGTCATTTCCAGACCTAGAGACGCATGTAAGAGTTAGCAGTAAGAATGCGTTTCAAACACAGAAGACACGCTTCGTACAAATTGATCTGCTGTGTGTTGGTTCCTTTTAGGAAGTTGCATCTATGTTTAGAATCAGCGAGGTAGAAACACGTTTCTTCTAAAAGATGCGTTTGGACATTCCAGAGTGGTTGGGAGACCATGCTGTAAAGAGAAATACCTTGCTCTAAAACCAAAACGGAGCTATCTAGCAGAATGGTTGTCAATGTGTGCATTCAACTTCCAGAGTTAAACGGATGTGTGTTTGCAGCGGTTCAGAAACCCTTTCTTTGGAGAATGCAGAAACAGTCATTTCCAGCCCTAGAGACGCATATAAGAGTTAGCAGTAAGAATGCGTTTCAAACACAGAAGACCCGATTCGTACAAACTGATCTGCTGTGTGTTGGTTCCTTTTAGGAAGTTGCATCTATGTTTAGATTCAGCGAGGTAGAAACACGTGTCTTCTAAAAGCTGCTTTTGGACATTCCAGAGTGGATGGGAGAAAAGGCTGTAAAGAGAAATACCTTGCTCTAAAACCAAAACGGAGCTATCTAGCATAATGGTTGTCAATGTGTGCCTTCAACTTGCAGAGTTAAACTGATATGTGTTTGCAGCAGTTCAGAACCCTTTCTTTGGAGAATGCAGAAACAGTCATTTCCAGCCCTAGAGACGCATATAAGAGTTAGCAGTAAGAATGCGTTTCAAACACAGAAGACCCGCTTCGTACAAACTGATCTGCTGTGTGTTGGTTCCTTTTAGGAAGTTGCATCTATGTTTAGATTCAGCGAGGTAGAAACACGTGTCTTCTAAAAGCTGCTTTTGGACATTCCAGAGTGGATGGGAGAAAAGGCTGTAAAGAGAAATACCTTGCTCTAAAACCAAAACGGAGCTATCTAGCAGAATGGTTGTCAATGTGTGCATTCAACTTCCAGAGTTAAAGTGATGTGTGTTTGCAGCGGTTCAGAAACCCTTTCTTTGGAGAATGCAGAAACAGTCATTTCCAGCCCTAGAGACGCATATAAGAGTTAGCAGTAAGAATGCGTTTCAAACACAGAAGACCCGTTTCGTACAAACTCATCTGCTGTGTGTTGGTTCCTTTTAGGAAGTTGCATATATGTTTAGATTCAGCGAGGAAGAAACACGTTTCTTTTAAAAGCTGCATTTGGACATTTCTGAGTGGATTTGCAGAACAGTGTGTAAAGAGAAATACCTTGCTCTAAAACCAAAACGGAGCTGTCTAGCAGAATGAGTGTCAATGTGTGCATTCAACTTCCAGACTTAAACTGATGTGTGTTTGCAGCAGTTCAGAAACCCTTTCTTTGGAGAATGCAGAAACAGTCATTTCCAGCCCGAGAGATGCATATAAGAGTTAGCTGTAAGAATGCGTTTTAAACACAGAACACCAGCTTCCTACAAACTCATCTCTTGTGTGTTGGTTCCTTTTAGGAAGTTGCATCTATGTTTAGATTCAGCGAGGTAGAAACACGTTTCTTTTAAAAGCTGCGTTTGGACATTCCAGAGTGGATGGGAGAACAGGCTGTAAAGAGAAATACCTTGCTCTAAAACCAAAACGGAGCTATCTAGCAGAATGGTTGTCAATGTGTGCATTCAACTTCCAGAGTTAAAGTGATGTGTGTTTGCAGCAGTTCAGAAACCCTTTCTTTGGAGAATGCAGAAACAGTCATTTCCAGCCCGAGAGATGCATATAAGAGTTAGCTGTAAGAATGCGTTTTAAACACAGAATACCAGCTTCGTACAAACCCATCTCTTGTGTGTTGGTTCCTTTTAGGAAGTTGCATCTATATTTAGATTCAGCGAGGTTGAAACACGTTTCTTTTAAAAGCTGCGTTTGGACATTCCAGAGTGGATGGGAGAACAGGCTGTAAAGAGAAATACCTTGCTCTAAAACCAAAACGGAGCTATCTAGCAGAATGTTTGTCAATGTGTGCATTCAACGTCCAGAGTTAAACTGACGTGTGTTTGCAGCGGTTCAGAAACCCTTTCTTTGGAGAATGCAGAAACAGTCATTTCCAGCCCTAGAGATGCATATAACAGTTAGCAGTAAGAATGCGTTTCAAACACAGAAGACCCGCTTCGTACAAACTGATATGCTGTGTGTTAGTTCCTTTTAGGAAGTTGCATCTATGTTTAGATTCAGCGAGGTCGATACACGTTTCTTCTAAAAGCTGCGTTTGGACATTCCAGAGTAGATGGGAGAACAGGCTGTAAAGAGAAATACCTTGCTCTAAAACCAAAACGGAGCTATCAAGCAGAATGGTTGTCAGTGTGTGCATTCAAATTGCAGAGTTAAACTGATGTGTGTTTGCAGCAGTTCAGAAACCCTTTCTTTGGAGAATGCAGAAACAGTCATTTCCAGCCCTAGAGACGCATGTAAGAGTTAGCAGTAAGAATGCGTTTCAAACACAGAAGACCCGCTTCGTACAAACTCATCTGCTGTGTGTTGGTTCCTTTTAGGAAGTTGCATCTATGTTTAGATTCAGCGAGGTAGAAACACGTTTCTTCTAAAAGCTGCGTTTGGACATTCCAGAGTGGATGGGAGAACAGGCTGTAAAGAGAAATACCTTGCTCTAAAACCAAAACGGAGCTATCTAGCAGAATGGTTGTCAAAGTGTGCTTTCAACTTCCAGAGTTAAAGTGATGTGTGTTTGCAGCGGTTCAGAAACCCTTTCTTTGGAGAATGCAGAAAGTCATTTCCAGCCCTAGAGACGCATGTAAGAGTTAGCATTAAGAATGCGTTTCAAACAGAGAAGACCCGCTTTGTACAAACTCATCTCTTGTGTGTTGGTTCCTTTTAGGAAGTTGCATCTATGTTTAGATTCAGCGAGGTAGAAACACGTTTCTTCTAAAAGCTGCATTTGGACATTCCAGAGTGGATGGGAGAAAAGGCTGTAAAGAGAAATACCTTGCTCTAAAACAAAAACGGAGCTATCTAGCAGAATGGTTGTCAATGTGTGCATTCAACTTCCAGAATTAAACTGATGTGCGTTTGCAGCGGTTCAGAAACCCTTTCTTTGGAGAATGCAGAAACAGTCATTTCCAGCCCTAGAGACGCATATAAGAGTTAGCAGTAAGAATGCGTTTCAAACACAGAAGACCCGGTTCGTAAAAACTGATCTGCTGTGTGTTGGTTCCTTTTAGGAAGTTGCATCTATGTTTAGATTCAGAGAGGTAGAAACACGTTTCTTCTAAAAGCTGCGTTTCGACTTTCCAGAGTGGACGGGAGAACAGGCTGTAAAGAGAAATACCTTGCTCTAAAACCAAAACGGAGCTATCTAGCAGAATGGTTGTCAAAGTGTGCTTTCAACTTCCAGAGTTAAAGTGATGTGTGTTTGCAGCAGTTCAGAAACCCTTTCTTTGGAGAATGCAGAAACAGTCATTTCCAGCCCGAGAGATGCATATAAGAGTTAGCTGTAAGAATGAGTTTTAAACACAGAACACCAGCTTCGTACAAACTCATCTCTTGTGTGTTGGTTCCTTTTAGGAAGTTGCATCTATGTTTAGATTCAGCGAGGTTGAAACACGTTTCTTTTAAAAGCTGCGTTTGGACATTCCAGAGTGGATGGGAGAACAGGCTGTAAAGAGAAATACCTTGCTCTAAAACCAAAACGGAGCTATCTAGCAGAATGGTTGTCAATGTGTGCATTCAACTACCAGAGTTAAAGTGATGTGTGTTTGCAGCAGTTCAGAAACCCTTTCTTTGGAGAATGCAGAAACAGTCATTTCCAGCCCTAGTGAGGCATATAACAGTTAGCAGTAAGAATGCGTTTCAAACACAGAAGACCCGCTTCGTACAAACTCATATCTTGTGTCTTGGTTCCTTTTAGGAAGTTGCATCTATGTTTAGATTCAGCGAGGAAGAAACACGTTTCTTCTAAAAGCTGCATTTGGACTTTCCAGAGTGGATGGGAGAACAGGCTGTAAAGAGAAATACCTTGCTCTAAAACCAAATCGGAGCTATCTAGCAGAGTGGTTGTCAATGTGTGCATTCAACTTCCAGATTTAAACTGATGTGTGTTTGTAGCGGTTCAGAAACCCTTTCTTTGGAGAATGCAGAAACAGTCATTTCCAGCCCTATAGACTCATGTAAGTGTTAGCAGTAAGAATGCGTTTCAAACACAGAACACCCGCTTCATACAAACTGATATGCTGTGTGTTGGTTCCTTTTAGGAAGTTGCATCTATGTTTAGATTCAACGAGGTAGAAACACGTTTCTTCTAAAAGCTGCATTTGGACATTCCAGAGTGGATGGGAGAACAGGCTGTAAAGAGAAATACCTTGCTCTAAAACCAAAACGGAGCTATCTAGCAGAATGGTTGTCAATGTGTGCATTCAACTTCCAGAGATAAACTGATGTGTGTTTTCAGCAGTTCAGAAACCCTTTCTTTGGAGAATGCAGAAACAGTCATTTCCAGCACTAGTGACGGATATAACAGTTAGCAGTAAGAATGCGTTTCAAACACAGAAGACCCGTTTCGTACAAACTCATCTGCTGTGCGTTGGTTCCTTTTAGGAAGTTGCATCTATGTTTAGATTCAGCGAGGTACAAACATGTTTCTTCTAAACGCTGCGTTTGGACATTCCAGAATGGATGGGAGAACAGGCTGTAAAGAGAAATACCTTGCTCTAAAACCAAAACGGAGCTATATAGCAGAATGGTTGTCAATGTGTGTATTCAACTTCCAGAGTTAAACGGATGTGTGTTTGCAGCAGTTCAGAACCCTTTCTTTGGAGAATGCAGAAACAGTCATTTCCAGCCCTAGAGACGCATATAAGAGTTAGCAGTAAGAATGCGTTTCAAACACAGAAGATCCACATCGTACAAACTGATCTGCTATATGTTGGTTCCTTTTAGGAAGTTGCATCTATGTTTAGATTCAGCGAGGTAGAAACACGTTTCTTCTAAAAGCTTCGTTTGGACATTCCAGAGTGGATGGGAGAACAGGCTGTAATGAGAAATACCTTGCTCTAAAACCAGAACGGAGCTATCTAGCAGAATGGTTGTCAATGTGTGCATTCAACTTCCAGAGTTATACTGATGTGTGTTTGCAGCAGTTCAGAAACCCTTTCTTTGGAGAATGCAGAAACAGTCATTTCCAGCCCTAGAGACGCATGTAAGAGTTAGCAGTAAGAATGCGTTTCAAACACAGAAGACACGCTTCGTACAAATTGATCTGCTGTGTGTTGGTTCCTTTTAGGAAGTTGCATCTATGTTTAGAATCAGCGAGGTAGAAACACGTTTCTTCTAAAAGATGCGTTTGGACATTCCAGAGTGGTTGGGAGACCATGCTGTAAAGAGAAATACCTTGCTCTAAAACCAAAACGGAGCTATCTAGCAGAATGGTTGTCAATGTGTGCATTCAACTTCCAGAGTTAAACGGATGTGTGTTTGCAGCGGTTCAGAAACCCTTTCTTTGGAGAATGCAGAAACAGTCATTTCCAGCCCTAGAGACGCATATAAGAGTTAGCAGTAAGAATGCGTTTCAAACACAGAAGACCCGATTCGTACAAACTGATCTGCTGTGTGTTGGTTCCTTTTAGGAAGTTGCATCTATGTTTAGATTCAGCGAGGTAGAAACACGTGTCTTCTAAAAGCTGCTTTTGGACATTCCAGAGTGGATGGGAGAAAAGGCTGTAAAGAGAAATACCTTGCTCTAAAACCAAAACGGAGCTATCTAGCATAATGGTTGTCAATGTGTGCCTTCAACTTGCAGAGTTAAACTGATATGTGTTTGCAGCAGTTCAGAACCCTTTCTTTGGAGAATGCAGAAACAGTCATTTCCAGCCCTAGAGACGCATATAAGAGTTAGCAGTAAGAATGCGTTTCAAACCCAGAAGACCCGCTTCGTACAAACTGATCTGCTGTGTGTTGGTTCCTTTTAGGAAGTTGCATCTATGTTTAGATTCAGCGAGGTAGAAACACGTGTCTTCTAAAAGCTGCTTTTGGACATTCCAGAGTGGATGGGAGAAAAGGCGGTAAAGAGAAATACCTTGCTCTAAAACCAAAACGGAGCTATCTAGCAGAATGGTTGTCAATGTGTGCATTCAACTTCCAGAGTTAAAGTGATGTGTGTTTGCAGCGGTTCAGAAACCCTTTCTTTGGAGAATGCAGAAACAGTCATTTCCAGCCCTAGAGACGCATATAAGAGTTAGCAGTAAGAATGCGTTTCAAACACAGAAGACCCGTTTCGTACAAACTCATCTGCTGTGTGTTGGTTCCTTTTAGGAAGTTGCATATATGTTTAGATTCAGCGAGGAAGAAACACGTTTCTTTTAAAAGCTGCATTTGGACATTTCTGAGTGGATGGGAGAACAGTGTGTAAAGAGAAATACCTTGCTCTAAAACCAAAACGGAGCTGTCTAGCAGAATGAGTGTCAATGTGTGCATTCAACTTCCAGACTTAAACTGATGTGTGTTTGCAGCAGTTCAGAAACCCTTTCTTTGGAGAATGCAGAAACAGTCATTTCCAGCCCGAGAGATGCATATAAGAGTTAGCTGTAAGAATGCGTTTTAAACACAGAACACCAGCTTCGTACAAACTCATCTCTTGTGTGTTGGTTCCTTTTAGGAAGTTGCATCTATGTTTAGATTCAGCGAGGTAGAAACACGTTTCTTTTAAAAGCTGCGTTTGGACATTCCAGAGTGGATGGGAGAACAGGCTGTAAAGAGAAATACCTTGCTCTAAAACCAAAACGGAGCTATCTAGCAGAATGGTTGTCAATGTGTGCATTCAACTTCCAGAGTTAAAGTGATGTGTGTTTGCAGCAGTTCAGAAACCCTTTCTTTGGAGAATGCAGAAACAGTCATTTCCAGCCCGAGAGATGCATATAAGAGTTAGCTGTAAGAATGCGTTTTAAACACAGAATACCAGCTTCGTACAAACCCATCTCTTGTGTGTTGGTTCCTTTTAGGAAGTTGCATCTATATTTAGATTCAGCGAGGTTGAAACACGTTTCTTTTAAAAGCTGCGTTTGGACATTCCAGAGTGGATGGGAGAACAGGCTGTAAAGAGAAATACCTTGCTCTAAAACCAAAACGGAGCTATCTAGCAGAATGTTTGTCAATGTGTGCATTCAACGTCCAGAGTTAAACTGACGTGTGTTTGCAGCGGTTCAGAAACCCTTTCTTTGGAGAATGCAGAAACAGTCATTTCCAGCCCTAGAGATGCATATAACAGTTAGCAGTAAGAATGCGTTTCAAACACAGAAGACCCGCTTCGTACAAACTGATATGCTGTGTGTTAGTTCCTTTTAGGAAGTTGCATCTATGTTTAGATTCAGCGAGGTCGATACACGTTTCTTCTAAAAGCTGCGTTTGGACATTCCAGAGTAGATGGGAGAACAGGCTGTAAAGAGAAATACCTTGCTCTAAAACCAAAACGGAGCTATCAAGCAGAATGGTTGTCAGTGTGTGCATTCAAATTGCAGAGTTAAACTGATGTGTGTTTGCAGGAGTTCAGAAACCCTTTCTTTGGAGAATGCAGAAACAGTCATTTCCAGCCCTAGAGACGCATGTAAGAGTTAGCAGTAAGAATGCGTTTCAAACACAGAAGACCCGCTTCGTACAAACTCATCTGCTGTGTTTTGGTTCCTTTTAGGAAGTTGCATCTATGTTTAGATTCAGCGAGGTAGAAACACGTTTCTTCTAAAAGCTGCGTTTGGACATTCCAGAGTGGATGGGAGAACAGGCTGTAAAGAGAAATACCTTGCTCTAAAACCAAAACGGAGCTATCTAGCAGAATGGTTGTCAAAGTGTGCTTTCAACTTCCAGAGTTAAAGTGATGTGTGTTTGCAGCGGTTCAGAAACCCTTTCTTTGGAGAATGCAGAAAGTCATTTCCAGCCCTAGAGACGCATGTAAGAGTTAGCATTAAGAATGCGTTTCAAACAGAGAAGACCCGCTTTGTACAAACTCATCTCTTGTGTGTTGGTTCCTTTTAGGAAGTTGCATCTATGTTTAGATTCAGCGAGGTAGAAACACGTTTCTTCTAAAAGCTGCATTTGGACATTCCAGAGTGGATGGGAGAAAAGGCTGTAAAGAGAAATACCTTGCTCTAAAACAAAAACGGAGCTATCTAGCAGAATGGTTGTCAATGTGTGCATTCAACTTCCAGAATTAAACTGATGTGCGTTTGCAGCGGTTCAGAAACCCTTTCTTTGGAGAATGCAGAAACAGTCATTTCCAGCCCTAGAGACGCATATAAGAGTTAGCAGTAAGAATGCGTTTCAAACACAGAAGACCCGGTTCGTAAAAACTGATCTGCTGTGTGTTGGTTCCTTTTAGGAAGTTGCATCTATGTTTAGATTCAGAGAGGTAGAAACACGTTTCTTCTAAAAGCTGCGTTTCGACTTTCCAGAGTGGACGGGAGAACAGGCTGTAAAGAGAAATACCTTGCTCTAAAACCAAAACGGAGCTATCTAGCAGAATGGTTGTCAAAGTGTGCTTTCAACTTCCAGAGTTAAAGTGATGTGTGTTTGCAGCAGTTCAGAAACCCTTTCTTTGGAGAATGCAGAAACAGTCATTTCCAGCCCGAGAGATGCATATAAGAGTTAGCTGTAAGAATGAGTTTTAAGCACAGAACACCAGCTTCGTACAAACTCATCTCTTGTGTGTTGGTTCCTTTTAGGAAGTTGCATCTATGTTTAGATTCAGCGAGGTTGAAACACGTTTCTTTTAAAAGCTGCGTTTGGACATTCCAGAGTGGATGGGAGAACAGGCTGTAAAGAGAAATACCTTGCTCTAAAACCAAAACGGAGCTATCTAGCAGAATGGTTGTCAATGTGTGCATTCAACTACCAGAGTTAAAGTGATGTGTGTTTGCAGCAGTTCAGAAACCCTTTCTTTGGAGAATGCAGAAACAGTCATTTCCAGCCCTAGTGAGGCATATAACAGTTAGCAGTAAGAATGCGTTTCAAACACAGAAGACCCGCTTCGTACAAACTCATATCTTGTGTCTTGGTTCCTTTTAGGAAGTTGCATCTATGTTTAGATTCAGCGAGGAAGAAACACGTTTCTTCTAAAAGCTGCATTTGGACTTTCCAGAGTGGATGGGAGAACAGGCTGTGAAGAGAAATACCTTGCTCTAAAACCAAATCGGAGCTATCTAGCAGAGTGGTTGTCAATGTGTGCATTCAACTTCCAGATTTAAACTGATGTGTGTTTGTAGCGGTTCAGAAACCCTTTCTTTGGAGAATGCAGAAACAGTCATTTCCAGCCCTATAGACGCATGTAAGTGTTAGCAGTAAGAATGCGTTTCAAACACAGAACACCCGCTTCATACAAACTGATATGCTGTGTGTTGGTTCCTTTTAGGAAGTTGCATCTATGTTTAGATTCAACGAGGTAGAAACACGTTTCTTCTAAAAGCTGCATTTGGACATTCCAGAGTGGATGGGAGAACAGGCTGTAAAGAGAAATACCTTGCTCTAAAACCAAAACGGAGCTATCTAGCAGAATGGTTGTCAATGTGTGATTCAACTTCCAGAGATAAACTGATGTGTGTTTTCAGCAGTTCAGAAACCCTTTCTTTGGAGAATGCAGAAACAGTCATTTCCAGCACTAGTGACGGATATAACAGTTAGCAGTAAGAATGCGTTTCAAACACAGAAGACCCGTTTCGTACAAACTCATCTGCTGTGCGTTGGTTCCTTTTAGGAAGTTGCATCTATGTTTAGATTCAGCGAGGTACAAACATGTTTCTTCTAAACGCTGCGTTTGGACATTCCAGAATGGATGGGAGAACAGGCTGTAAAGAGAAATACCTTGCTCTAAAACCAAAACGGAGCTATATAGCAGAATGGTTGTCAATGTGTGTATTCAACTTCCAGAGTTAAACGGATGTGTGTTTGCAGCAGTTCAGAACCCTTTCTTTGGAGAATGCAGAAACAGTCATTTCCAGCCCTAGAGACGCATATAAGAGTTAGCAGTAAGAATGCGTTTCAAACACAGAAGACCCACATCGTACAAACTGATCTGCTATATGTTGGTTCCTTTTAGGAAGTTGCATCTATGTTTAGATTCAGCGAGGTAGAAACACGTTTCTTCTAAAAGCTGCGTTTGGACATTCCAGAGTGGATGGGAGAACAGACTGTAAAGAGAAATACCTTGCTCTAAAACCAGAACGGAGCTATCTAGCAGAATGGTTGTCAATGTGTGCATTCAACTTCCAGAGTTATACTCATGTGTGTTTGCAGCAGTTCAGAAACCCTTTCTTTGGAGAATGCAGAAACAGTCATTTCCAGCCCTAGAGACGCATGTAAGAGTTAGCAGTAAGAATGCGTTTCAAACACAGAAGACACGCTTCGTACAAATTGATCTGCTGTGTGTTGGTTCCTTTTAGGAAGTTGCATCTATGTTTAGAATCAGCGAGGTAGAAACACGTTTCTTCTAAAAGCTGCGTTTGGACATTCCAGAGTGGATGGGAGAACATGCTGTAAAGAGAAACACCTTGCTCTAAAACAAAAACGGAGTTATCTAGCAGAATGGTTGTCAATGTGTTCATTCAACTTCCAGAGTTAAACGGATGTGTGTTTGCAGCGGTTCAGAAACCCTTTCTTTGGAGAATGCAGAAACAGTCATTTCCAGCCCTAGAGACGCATATAAGAGTTAGCAGTAAGAATGCGTTTCAAACACAGAAGACCCGCTTCGTACAAACTGATCTGCTGTGTGTTGGTTCCTTTTAGGAAGTTGCAACTATGTTTAGATTCAGCGAGGTAGAAACACGTGTCTTCTAAAAGCTGCTTTTGGACATTCCAGAGTGGATGGGAGAAAAGGCTGTAAAGAGAAATACCTTGCTCTAAAACCAAAACGGAGCTATCTAGCATAATGGTTGTCAATGTGTGCCTTCAACTTGCAGAGTTAAACTGATGTGTTTTTGCAGCAGTTCAGAACCCTTTCTTTGGAGAATGCAGAAACAGTCATTTCCAGCCCTAGAAACGCATATTAGAGTTAGCAGTAAGAATGCGTTTCAAACACAGAAGACGCGCTTCGTAGAAACTCATCTCTTGTGTGTTGGTTCCTTTTAGGAAGTTGCATCTATGTTTAGATTCAGCGAGGTAGAAACACGTTTCTTCTTAAAGCTGCATTTGGACATTCCAGAGTGGATGGGAGAAAAGGCTGTAAAGAGAAATACCTTGCTCTAAAACCAAAACGGAGCTATCTACCAGAATGGTTGTCAATGTGTGCATTCAACTTCCAGAGTTAAACTGATGTGCGTTTGCAGCGGTTCAGAAACCCTTTCTTTGGAGAATGCAGAAACAGTCATTTCCAGCCCTAGAGACGCATATAAGAGTTAGCAGTAAGAATGCGTTTCAAACACAGAAGACCCGTTTCGTACAAATTGATCTGCTGTGTGTTGGTTCCTTTTAAGAAGTTGCATCTATGTTTAGATTCAGCGAGGTAGAAACACGTTTCTTCTAAAAGCTGCGTTTGGACATTCCAGAGTGGATGGCAGAACAGGCTGTAAAGAGAAATACCTTGCTCTAAAACCAAAACGGAGCTATCTAGCAGAATGGTTGTCAATGTGTGCATTCAACTTCCAGAGATAAACTGATGTGTGTTTTCAGCAGTTCAGAAACCCTTTCTTTGGAGAATGCAGAAACAGTCATTTCCAGCACTAGTGACGGATATAACAGTTAGCAGTAAGAATGCGTTTCAAACACAGAAGACCCGCTTCGTACAAACTCATCTGCTGTGTGTTGGTTCCATTTAGGAAGTTGCATCTATGTTTAGATTCAGCGAGGTACAAACATGTTTTTTCTAAACGCTGCGTTTGGACATTCCAGAATGGATGGGAGAACAGGCTGTAAAGAGAAATACCTTGCTCTAAAACCAAAACGGAGCTATCTAGCAGAATGGTTGTCAATGTGTGTATTCAACTTCCAGAGTTAAACGGATGTGTGTTTGCAGCAGTTCAGAACCCTTTCTTTGGAGAATGCAGAAACAGTCATTTCCAGCCCTAGAGACGCATATAAGAGTTAGCAGTAAGAATGCGTTTCAAACACAGAAGACCCACATCCTACAAACTGATCTGCTATATGTTGGTTCCTTTTAGGAAGTTGCATCTATGTTTAGACTCAGTGAGGTAGAAACACGTTTCTTCTAAAAGCTTCGTTTGGACATTCCAGAGTGGATGGGAGAACAGGCTGTAATGAGAAATACCTTGCTCTAAAACCAGAACGGAGCTATCTAGCAGAATGGTTGTCAATGTGTGCATTCAACTTCCAGAGTTATACTGATGTGTGTTTGCAGCAGTTCAGAAACCCTTTCTTTGGAGAATGCAGAAACAGTCATTTCCAGCCCTAGAGACGCATGTAAGAGTTAGCAGTAAGAATGCGTTTCAAACACAGAAGACACGCTTCGTACAAATTGATCTGCTGTGTGTTGGTTCCTTTTAGGAAGTTGCATCTATGTTTAGAATCAGCGAGGTAGAAACACGTTTCTTCTAAAAGATGCGTTTGGACATTCCAGAGTGGTTGGGAGAACATGCTGTAAAGAGAAATACCTTGCTCTAAAACCAAAACGGAGCTATCTAGCATAATGGTTGTCAATGTGTGCCTTCAACTTGCAGAGTTAAACTGATATGTGTTTGCAGCAGTTCAGAACCCTTTCTTTGGAGAATGCAGAAACAGTCATTTCCAGCCCTAGAGACGCATATAAGAGTTAGCAGTAAGAATGCGTTTCAAACACAGAAGACCCGCTTCGTACAAACTGATCTGCTGTGTGTTGGTTCCTTTTAGGAAGTTGCATCTATGTTTAGATTCAGCGAGGTAGAAACACGTGTCTTCTAAAAGCTGCTTTTGGACATTCCAGAGTGGATGGGAGAAAAGGCTGTAAAGAGAAATACCTTGCTCTAAAACCAAAACGGAGCTATCTAGCATAATGGTTGTCAATGTGTGCCTTCAACTTGCAGAGTTAAACTGATATGTGTTTGCAGCAGTTCAGAACCCTTTCTTTGGAGAATGCAGAAACAGTCATTTCCAGCCCTAGAAACGCATATTAGAGTTAGCAGTAAGAATGCGTTTCAAACACAGAAGACGCGCTTCGTAGAAACTCATCTCTTGTGTGTTGGTTCCTTTTAGGAAGTTGCATCTATGTTTAGATTCAGCGAGGTAGAAACACGTTTCTTCTTAAAGCTGCACTTGGACATTCCAGAGTGGATGGGAGAAAAGGCTGTAAAGAGAAATACCTTGCTCTAAAACCAAAACGGAGCTATCTAGCAGAATGGTTGTCAATGTGTGCATTCAACTTCCAGAGTTAAACTGATGTGCGTTTGCAGCGGTTCAGAAACCCTTTCTTTGGAGAATGCAGAAACAGTCATTTCCAGCCCTAGAGACGCATATAAGAGTTAGCAGTAAGAATGCGTTTCAAACACAGAAGACCCGTTTCGTACAAACTCATCTGCTGTGTGTTGGTTCCTTTTAGGAAGTTGCATATATGTTTAGATTCAGCGAGGAAGAAACACGTTTCTTTTAAAAGCTGCATTTGGACATTTCTGAGTGGATGGGAGAACAGTGTGTAAAGAGAAATACCTTGCTCTAAAACCAAAACGGAGCTGTCTAGCAGAATGAGTGTCAATGTGTGCATTCAACTTCCAGACTTAAACTGATGTGTGTTTGCAGCAGTTCAGAAACCCTTTCTTTGGAGAATGCAGAAACAGTCATTTCCAGCCCGAGAGATGCATATAAGAGTTAGCTGTAAGAATGCGTTTTAAACACAGAACACCAGCTTCCTACAAACTCATCTCTTGTGTGTTGGTTCCTTTTAGGAAGTTGCATATATGTTTAGATTCAGCGAGGTAGAAACACGTTTCTTTTAAAAGCTGCGTTTGGACATTCCAGAGTGGATGGGAGAACAGGCTGTAAAGAGAAATACCTTGCTCTAAAACCAAAACGGAGCTATCTAGCAGAATGGTTGTCAATGTGTGCATTCAACTTCCAGAGTTAAAGTGATGTGTGTTTGCAGCAGTTCAGAAACCCTTTCTTTGGAGAATGCAGAAACAGTCATTTCCAGCCCGAGAGATGCATATAAGAGTTAGCTGTAAGAATGCGTTTTAAACACAGAATACCAGCTTCGTACAAACCCATCTCTTGTGTGTTGGTTCCTTTTAGGAAGTTGCATCTATATTTAGATTCAGCGAGGTTGAAACACGTTTCTTTTAAAAGCTGCGTTTGGACATTCCAGAGTGGATGGGAGAACAGGCTGTAAAGAGAAATACCTTGCTCTAAAACCAAAACGGAGCTATCTAGCAGAATGTTTGTCAATGTGTGCATTCAACGTCCAGAGTTAAACTGACGTGTGTTTGCAGCGGTTCAGAAACCCTTTCTTTGGAGAATGCAGAAACAGTCATTTCCAGCCCTAGAGATGCATATAACAGTTAGCAGTAAGAATGGTTTCAAACACAGAAGACCCGCTTCGTACAAACTGATATGCTGTGTGTTAGTTCCTTTTAGGAAGTTGCATCTATGTTTAGATTCAGCGAGGTAGATACACGTTTCTTCTAAAAGCTGCGTTTGGACATTCCAGAGTAGATGGGAGAACAGGCTGTAAAGAGAAATACCTTGCTCTAAAACCAAAACGGAGCTATCAAGCAGAATGGTTGTCAGTGTGTGCATTCAAATTGCAGAGTTAAACTGATGTGTGTTTGCAGGAGTTCAGAAACCCTTTCTTTGGAGAATGCAGAAACAGTCATTTCCAGCCCTAGAGACGCATGTAAGAGTTAGCAGTAAGAATGCGTTTCAAACACAGAAGACCCGCTTCGTACAAACTCATCTGCTGTGTGTTGGTTCCTTTTAGGAAGTTGCATCTATGTTTAGATTCAGCGAGGTAGAAACACGTTTCTTCTAAAAGCTGCGTTTGGACATTCCAGAGTGGATGGGAGAACAGGCTGTAAAGAGAAATACCTTGCTCTAAAACCAAAACGGAGCTATCTAGCAGAATGGTTGTCAAAGTGTGCTTTCAACTTCCAGAGTTAAAGTGATGTGTGTTTGCAGCGGTTCAGAAACCCTTTCTTTGGAGAATGCAGAAAGTCATTTCCAGCCCTAGAGACGCATGTAAGAGTTAGCATTAAGAATGCGTTTCAAACAGAGAAGACCCGCTTTGTACAAACTCATCTCTTGTGTGTTGGTTCCTTTTAGGAAGTTGCATCTATGTTTAGATTCAGCGAGGTAGAAACACGTTTCTTCTAAAAGCTGCATTTGGACATTCCAGAGTGGATGGGAGAAAAGGCTGTAAAGAGAAATACCTTGCTCTAAAACAAAAACGGAGCTATCTAGCAGAATGGTTGTCAATGTGTGCATTCAACTTCCAGAATTAAACTGATGTGCGTTTGCAGCGGTTCAGAAACCCTTTCTTTGGAGAATGCAGAAACAGTCATTTCCAGCCCTAGAGACGCATATAAGAGTTAGCAGTAAGAATGCGTTTCAAACACAGAAGACCCGGTTCGTAAAAACTGATCTGCTGTGTGTTGGTTCCTTTTAGGAAGTTGCATCTATGTTTAGATTCAGAGAGGTAGAAACACGTTTCTTCTAAAAGCTGCGTTTCGACTTTCCAGAGTGGACGGGAGAACAGGCTGTAAAGAGAAATACCTTGCTCTAAAACCAAAACGGAGCTATCTAGCAGAATGGTTGTCAAAGTGTGCTTTCAACTTCCAGAGTTAAAGTGATGTGTGTTTGCAGCAGTTCAGAAACCCTTTCTTTGGAGAATGCAGAAACAGTCATTTCCAGCCCGAGAGATGCATATAAGAGTTAGCTGTAAGAATGAGTTTTAAACACAGAACACCAGCTTCGTACAAACTCATCTCTTGTGTGTTGGTTCCTTTTAGGAAGTTGCATCTATGTTTAGATTCAGCGAGGTTGAAACACGTTTCTTTTAAAAGCTGCGTTTGGACATTCCAGAGTGGATGGGAGAACAGGCTGTAAAGAGAAATACCTTGCTCTAAAACCAAAACGGAGCTATCTAGCAGAATGGTTGTCAATGTGTGCATTCAACTACCAGAGTTAAAGTGATGTGTGTTTGCAGCAGTTCAGAAACCCTTTCTTTGGAGAATGCAGAAACAGTCATTTCCAGCCCTAGTGAGGCATATAACAGTTAGCAGTAAGAATGCGTTTCAAACACAGAAGACCCGCTTCGTACAAACTCATATCTTGTGTCTTGGTTCCTTTTAGGAAGTTGCATCTATGTTTAGATTCAGCGAGGAAGAAACACGTTTCTTCTAAAAGCTGCATTTGGACTTTCCAGAGTGGATGGGAGAACAGGCTGTAAAGAGAAATACCTTGCTCTAAAACCAAATCGGAGCTATCTAGCAGAGTGGTTGTCAATGTGTGCATTCAACTTCCAGATTTAAACTGATGTGTGTTTGTAGCGGTTCAGAAACCCTTTCTTTGGAGAATGCAGAAACAGTCATTTCCAGCCCTATAGACGCATGTAAGTGTTAGCAGTAAGAATGCGTTTCAAACACAGAACACCCGCTTCATACAAACTGATATGCTGTGTGTTGGTTCCTTTTAGGAAGTTGCATCTATGTTTAGATTCAACGAGGTAGAAACACGTTTCTTCTAAAAGCTGCATTTGGACATTCCAGAGTGGATGGGAGAACAGGCTGTAAAGAGAAATACCTTGCTCTAAAACCAAAACGGAGCTATCTAGCAGAATGGTTGTCAATGTGTGCATTCAACTTCCAGAGATAAACTGATGTGTGTTTTCAGCAGTTCAGAAACCCTTTCTTTGGAGAATGCAGAAACAGTCATTTCCAGCACTAGTGACGGATATAACAGTTAGCAGTAAGAATGCGTTTCAAACACAGAAGACCCGTTTCGTACAAACTCATCTGCTGTGCGTTGGTTCCTTTTAGGAAGTTGCATCTATGTTTAGATTCAGCGAGGTACAAACATGTTTCTTCTAAACGCTGCGTTTGGACATTCCAGAATGGATGGGAGAACAGGCTGTAAAGAGAAATACCTTGCTCTAAAACCAAAACGGAGCTATATAGCAGAATGGTTGTCAATGTGTGTATTCAACTTCCAGAGTTAAACGGATGTGTGTTTGCAGCAGTTCAGAACCCTTTCTTTGGAGAATGCAGAAACAGTCATTTCCAGCCCTAGAGACGCATATAAGAGTTAGCAGTAAGAATGCGTTTCAAACACAGAAGACCCACATCGTACAAACTGATCTGCTATATGTTGGTTCCTTTTAGGAAGTTGCATCTATGTTTAGATTCAGCGAGGTAGAAACACGTTTCTTCTAAAAGCTGCGTTTGGACATTCCAGAGTGGATGGGAGAACAGGCTGTAAAGAGAAATACCTTGCTCTAAAACCAGAACGGAGCTATCTAGCAGAATGGTTGTCGATGTGTGCATTCAACTTCCAGAGTTATACTCATGTGTGTTTGCAGCAGTTCAGAAACCCTTTCTTTGGAGAATGCAGAAACAGTCATTTCCAGCCCTAGAGACGCATGTAAGAGTTAGCAGTAAGAATGCGTTTCAAACACAGAAGACACGCTTCGTACAAATTGATCTGCTGTGTGTTGGTTCCTTTTAGGAAGTTGCATCTATGTTTAGAATCAGCGAGGTAGAAACACGTTTCTTCTAAAAGCTGCGTTTGGACATTCCAGAGTGGATGGGAGAACATGCTGTAAAGAGAAACACCTTGCTCTAAAACAAAAACGGAGTTATCTAGCAGAATGGTTGTCAATGTGTTCATTCAACTTCCAGAGTTAAACGGATGTGTGTTTGCAGCGGTTCAGAAACCCTTTCTTTGGAGAATGCAGAAACAGTCATTTCCAGCCCTAGAGACGCATATAAGAGTTAGCAGTAAGAATGCGTTTCAAACACAGAAGACCCGCTTCGTACAAACTGATCTGCTGTGTGTTGGTTCCTTTTAGGAAGTTGCAACTATGTTTAGATTCAGCGAGGTAGAAACACGTGTCTTCTAAAAGCTGCTTTTGGACATTCCAGAGTGGATGGGAGAAAAGGCTGTAAAGAGAAATACCTTGCTCTAAAACCAAAACGGAGCTATCTAGCATAATGGTTGTCAATGTGTGCCTTCAACTTGCAGAGTTAAACTGATGTGTGTTTGCAGCAGTTCAGAACCCTTTCTTTGGAGAATGCAGAAACAGTCATTTCCAGCCCTAGAAACGCATATTAGAGTTAGCAGTAAGAATGCGTTTCAAACACAGAAGACGCGCTTCGTAGAAACTCATCTCTTGTGTGTTGGTTCCTTTTAGGAAGTTGCATCTATGTTTAGATTCAGCGAGGTAGAAACACGTTTCTTCTTAAAGCTGCATTTGGACATTCCAGAGTGGATGGGAGAAAAGGCTGTAAAGAGAAATACCTTGCTCTAAAACCAAAACGGAGCTATCTAGCAGAATGGTTGTCAATGTGTGCATTCAACTTCCAGAGTTAAACTGATGTGCGTTTGCAGCGGTTCAGAAACCCTTTCTTTGGAGAATGCAGAAACAGTCATTTCCAGCCCTAGAGACGCATATAAGAGTTAGCAGTAAGAATGCGTTTCAAACACAGAAGACCCGTTTCGTACAAATTGATCTGCTGTGTGTTGGTTCCTTTTAAGAAGTTGCATCTATGTTTAGATTCAGCGAGGTAGAAACACGTTTCTTCTAAAAGCTGCGTTTGGACATTCCAGAGTGGATGGCAGAACAGGCTGTAAAGAGAAATACCTTGCTCTAAAACCAAAACGGAGCTATCTAGCAGAATGGTTGTCAATGTGTGCATTCAACTTCCAGAGATAAACTGATGTGTGTTTTCAGCAGTTCAGAAACCCTTTCTTTGGAGAATGCAGAAACAGTCATTTCCAGCACTAGTGACGGATATAACAGTTAGCAGTAAGAATGCGTTTCAAACACAGAAGACCCGCTTCGTACAAACTCATCTGCTGTGTGTTGGTTCCTTTTAGGAAGTTGCATCTATGTTTAGATTCAGCGAGGTACAAACATGTTTTTTCTAAACGCTGCGTTTGGACATTCCAGAATGGATGGGAGAACAGGCTGTAAAGAGAAATACCTTGCTCTAAAACCAAAACGGAGCTATCTAGCAGAATGGTTGTCAATGTGTGTATTCAACTTCCAGAGTTAAACGGATGTGTGTTTGCAGCAGTTCAGAACCCTTTCTTTGGAGAATGCAGAAACAGTCATTTCCAGCCCTAGAGACGCATATAAGAGTTAGCAGTAAGAATGCGTTTCAAACACAGAAGACCCACATCCTACAAACTGATCTGCTATATGTTGGTTCCTTTTAGGAAGTTGCATCTATGTTTAGATTCAGTGAGGTAGAAACACGTTTCTTCTAAAAGCTTCGTTTGGACATTCCAGAGTGGATGGGAGAACAGGCTGTAATGAGAAATACCTTGCTCTAAAACCAGAACGGAGCTATCTAGCAGAATGGTTGTCAATGTGTGCATTCAACTTCCAGAGTTATACTGATGTGTGTTTGCAGCAGTTCAGAAACCCTTTCTTTGGAGAATGCAGAAACAGTCATTTCCAGCCCTAGAGACGCATGTAAGAGTTAGCAGTAAGAATGCGTTTCAAACACAGAAGACACGCTTCGTACAAATTGATCTGCTGTGTGTTGGTTCCTTTTAGGAAGTTGCATCTATGTTTAGAATCAGCGAGGTAGAAACACGTTTCTTCTAAAAGATGCGTTTGGACATTCCAGAGTGGTTGGGAGAACATGCTGTAAAGAGAAATACCTTGCTCTAAAACCAAAACGGAGCTATCTAGCAGAATGGTTGTCAATGTGTGCATTCAACTTCCAGAGTTAAACGGATGTGTGTTTGCAGCGGTTCAGAAACCCTTTCTTTGGAGAATGCAGAAACAGTCATTTCCAGCCCTAGAGACGCATATAAGAGTTAGCAGTAAGAATGCGTTTCAAACACAGAAGACCCGCTTCGTACAAACTGATCTGCTGTGTGTTGGTTCCTTTTAGGAAGTTGCATCTATGTTTAGATTCAGCGAGGTAGAAACACGTGTCTTCTAAAAGCTGCTTTTGGACATTCCAGAGTGGATGGGAGAAAAGGCTGTAAAGAGAAATACCTTGCTCTAAAACCAAAACGGAGCTATCTAGCATAATGGTTGTCAATGTGTGCCTTCAACTTGCAGAGTTAAACTGATATGTGTTTGCAGCAGTTCAGAACCCTTTCTTTGGAGAATGCAGAAACAGTCATTTCCAGCCCTAGAGACGCATATAAGAGTTAGCAGTAAGAATGCGTTTCAAACACAGAAGACCCGCTTCGTACAAACTGATCTGCTGTGTGTTGGTTCCTTTTAGGAAGTTGCATCTATGTTTAGATTCAGCGAGGTAGAAACACGTGTCTTCTAAAAGCTGCTTTTGGACATTCCAGAGTGGATGGGAGAAAAGGCTGTAAAGAGAAATACCTTGCTCTAAAACCAAAACGGAGCTATCTAGCATAATGGTTGTCAATGTGTGCCTTCAACTTGCAGAGTTAAACTGATATGTGTTTGCAGCAGTTCAGAACCCTTTCTTTGGAGAATGCAGAAACAGTCATTTCCAGCCCTAGAAACGCATATTAGAGTTAGCAGTAAGAATGCGTTTCAAACACAGAAGACGCGCTTCGTAGAAACTCATCTCTTGTGTGTTGGTTCCTTTTAGGAAGTTGCATCTATGTTTAGATTCAGCGAGGTAGAAACACGTTTCTTCTTAAAGCTGCATTTGGACATTCCAGAGTGGATGGGAGAAAAGGCTGTAAAGAGAAATAACTTGCTCTAAAACCAAAACGGAGCTATCTAGCAGAATGGTTGTCAAAGTGTGCATTCAACTTCCAGAGTTAAACTGATGTGCGTTTGCAGCGGTTCAGAAACCCTTTCTTTGGAGAATGCAGAAACAGTCATTTCCAGCCCTAGAGACGCATATAAGAGTTAGCAGTAAGAATGCGTTTCAAACACAGAAGACCCGTTTCGTACAAACTCATCTGCTGTGTGTTGGTTCCTTTTAGGAAGTTGCATATATGTTTAGATTCAGCGAGGAAGAAACACGTTTCTTTTAAAAGCTGCATTTGGACATTTCTGAGTGGATGGGAGAACAGTGTGTAAAGAGAAATACCTTGCTCTAAAACCAAAACGGAGCTGTCTAGCAGAATGAGTGTCAATGTGTGCATTCAACTTCCAGACTTAAACTGATGTGTGTTTGCAGCAGTTCAGAAACCCTTTCTTTGGAGAATGCAGAAACAGTCATTTCCAGCCCGAGAGATGCATATAAGAGTTAGCTGTAAGAATGCGTTTTAAACACAGAACACCAGCTTCCTACAAACTCATCTCTTGTGTGTTGGTTCCTTTTAGGAAGTTGCATCTATGTTTAGATTCAGCGAGGTAGAAACACGTTTCTTTTAAAAGCTGCGTTTGGACATTCCAGAGTGGATGGGAGAACAGGCTGTAAAGAGAAATACCTTGCTCTAAAACCAAAACGGAGCTATCTAGCAGAATGGTTGTCAATGTGTGCATTCAACTTCCAGAGTTAAAGTGATGTGTGTTTGCAGCAGTTCAGAAACCCTTTCTTTGGAGAATGCAGAAACAGTCATTTCCAGCCCGAGAGATGCATATAAGAGTTAGCTGTAAGAATGCGTTTTAAACACAGAATACCAGCTTCGTACAAACCCATCTCTTGTGTGTTGGTTCCTTTTAGGAAGTTGCATCTATATTTAGATTCAGCGAGGTTGAAACACGTTTCTTTTAAAAGCTGCGTTTGGACATTCCAGAGTGGATGGGAGAACAGGCTGTAAAGAGAAATACCTTGCTCTAAAACCAAAACGGAGCTATCTAGCAGAATGTTTGTCAATGTGTGCATTCAACGTCCAGAGTTAAACTGACGTGTGTTTGCAGCGGTTCAGAAACCCTTTCTTTGGAGAATGCAGAAACAGTCATTTCCAGCACTAGAGATGCATATAACAGTTAGCAGTAAGAATGCGTTTCAAACACAGAAGACCCGCTTCGTACAAACTGATATGCTGTGTGTTAGTTCCTTTTAGGAAGTTGCATCTATGTTTAGATTCAGCGAGGTAGATACACGTTTCTTCTAAAAGCTGCGTTTGGACATTCCAGAGTAGATGGGAGAACAGGCTGTAAAGAGAAATACCTTGCTCTAAAACCAAAACGGAGCTATCAAGCAGAATGGTTGTCAGTGTGTGCATTCAAATTGCAGAGTTAAACTGATGTGTGTTTGCAGCAGTTCAGAAACCCTTTCTTTGGAGAATGCAGAAACAGTCATTTCCAGCCCTAGAAACGCATATTAGAGTTAGCAGTAAGAATGCGTTTCAAACACAGAAGACGCGCTTCGTAGAAACTCATCTCTTGTGTGTTGGTTCCTTTTAGGAAGTTGCATCTATGTTTAGATTCAGCGAGGTAGAAACACGTTTCTTCTTAAAGCTGCATTTGGACATTCCAGAGTGGATGGGAGAAAAGGCTGTAAAGAGAAATACCTTGCTCTAAAACCAAAACGGAGCTATCTAGCAGAATGGTTGTCAATGTGTGCATTCAACTTCCAGAGTTAAACTGATGTGCGTTTGCAGCGGTTCAGAAACCCTTTCTTTGGAGAATGCAGAAACAGTCATTTCCAGCCCTAGAGACGCATATAAGAGTTAGCAGTAAGAATGCGTTTCAAACACAGAAGACCCGCTTCGTACAAACTCATCTGCTGTGTGTTGGTTCCTTTTAGGAAGTTGCATATATGTTTAGATTCATCGAGGAAGAAACACGTTTCTTCTAAAAGCTGCATTTGGACATTTCTGAGTGGATGGGAGAACAGTCTGTAAAGAGAAATACCTTGCTCTAAAACCAAAACGGAGCTATCTAGCAGAATGAGTGTCAATGTGTGCATTCAACTTCCAGACTTAAACTGATGTGTGTTTGCAGCAGTTCAGAAACCCTTTCTTTGGAGAATGCAGAAACAGTCATTTCCAGCCCGAGAGATGCATATAAGAGTTAGCTGTAAGAATGCGTTTTAAACACAGAACACCAGCTTCGTACAAACTCATCTCTTGTGTGTTGGTTCCTTTTAGGAAGTTGCATCTATGTTTAGATTCAGCGAGGTAGAAACACGTTTCTTTTAAAAGCTGCGTTTGGACATTCCAGAGTGGATGGGAGAACAGGCTGTAAAGAGAAATACCTTGCTCTAAAACCAAAACGGAGCTATCTAGCAGAATGGTTGTCAATGTGTGCATTCAGCTTCCAGAGTTAAAGTGATGTGTGTTTGCAGCAGTTCAGAAACCCTTTCTTTGGAGAATGCAGAAACAGTCATTTCCAGCCCTAGTGTGGCATATAACAGTTAGCAGTAAGAATGCGTTTCAAACACAGAAGACCCGCTTCGTACAAACTCATCTCTTGTGTGTTGGTTCCTTTTAGGAAGTTGCATCTATGTTTAGATTCAGCGAGGTAGAAACACGTTTCTTCTAAAAGCTGCATTTGGACATTCCAGAGTGGATGGGAGAACAGGCTGTAAAGAGAAATACCTTGCTCTAAAACCAAAACGGAGCTATCTAGCAGAATGGTTGTCAATGTGTGCATTCAACTTCCAGAGATAAACTGATGTGTGTTTTCAGCAGTTCAGAAACCCTTTATTTGGAGAATGCAGAAACAGTCATTTCCAGCAATAGTGACGGATATAACAGTTAGCAGTAAGAATGCGTTTCAAACACAGAAGACCCGCTTCGTACAAACTCATCTGCTGTGTGTTGGTTCCTTTTAGGAAGTTGCATCTATGTTTAGATTCAGCGAGGTACAAACATGTTTCTTCTAAACGCTGCGTTTGGACATTCCAGAATGGATGGGAGAACAGGCTGTAAAGAGAAATACCTTGCTCTAAAACCAAAACGGAGCTATCTAGCAGAATGGTTGTCAATGTGTGTATTCAACTTCCAGAGTTAAACGGATGTGTGTTTGCAGCAGTTCAGAACCCTTTCTTTGGAGAATGCAGAAACAGTCATTTCCAGCCCTAGAGACGCATATAAGAGTTAGCAGTAAGAATGCGTTTCAAACACAGAAGACCCACATCGTACAAACTGATCTGCTATATGTTGGTTCCTTTTAGGAAGTTGCAACTATGTTTAGATTCAGCGAGGTAGAAACACGTTTCTTCTAAAAGCTGCGTTTGGACATTCCATAGTGGATGGGAGAACAGGCTGTAAAGAGAAATACCTTGCTCTAAAACCAGAACGGAGCTATCTAGCAGAATGGTTGTCAATGTGTGCATTCAAATTCCAGAGGTATACTCATGTGTGTTTGCAGCAGTTCAGAAACCTTTTCTTTGGAGAATGCAGAAACAGTCATTTCCAGCCCTAGAGACGCATGTAAGAGTTAGCTGTAAGAATGCGTTTCAAACACAGAAGACACGCTTCGTACAAATTGATCTGCTGTGTGTTGGTTCCTTTTAGGAAGTTGCATCTATGTTTAGAATCAGCGAGGTAGAAACACGTTTCTTCTAAAAGCTGCGTTTGGACATTCCAGAGTGGATGGGAGAACAAGCTGTAAAGAGAAATACCTTGCTCTAAAACCAAAACGGAGCTATCTAGCAGAATGGTTGTCAATGTGTTCATTCAACTTCCAGAGTTAAACGGATGTGTGTTTGCAGCAGTTCAGAAACCCTTTCTTTGGAGAATGCAGAAACAGTCATTTCCAGCCCTAGAGACGCATATAAGAGTTAGCAGTAAGAATGCGTTTCAAACACAGAAGACCCGCTTCGTACAAACTGATCTGCTGTGTGTTGGTTCCTTTTAAGAAGTTGCATCTATGTTTAGATTCAGCGAGGTAGAAACACGTTTCTTCTAAAAGCTGCATTTGGACATTCCAGAGTGGATGGCAGAACAGGCTGTAAAGAGAAATACCTTGCTCTAAAACCAAAACGGAGCTATCTAGCAGAATGGTTGTCAATGTGTGCATTCAACTTGCAGAGTTAAACTGATGTGTGTTTGCAGCAGTTCAGAAACCCTTTCTTTGGAGAGTTCAGAAACAGTCATTGCCAGCACTTCTGACGCATATAATATTTAGCAGTAAGAATGCGTTTCAAACACAGAAGACCCGCTTCGTACAAACTCATCTGCTGTGTGTTGGTTCCTTTTAGGAAGTTGCATCTATGTTTAGATTCAGCGACGTAGAAACACGTTTCTTCTAAAAGCTGCGTTTGGATATTCCAGAGTAGATGGGAGAACAGGCTGTAAAGAGAAATACCTTACTCTAAAACCAAAACGGATCTATCTAGCAGAATGGTTGTCAATGTGTGCATTCAACTTCCAGAGTTAAACAGATATGTGTTTGCAGCAGTTCAGAAACCCTTTCTTTGGAGCATGCAGAAACAGTCATTTCCAGCCCTAGAGACGCATATAACAGTTAGCAGTAAGAATGCGTTTCAAACACAGAAGACCCGCTTCGTACAAACTCATCTGCTGTGTGTTGGTTCCTTTTAGGAAGTTGCATATATGTTTAGATTCAGCGAGGAAGAAACACGTTTCTTCTAAAAGCTGCATTTGGACAATCCAGAGTGGATGGGAGAACAGGCTGTAAAGAGAAATACCTTGCTCTAAAACCAAAACGGAGCTATCTAGCAGAATGGTTGTCAGTGTGTGCATTCAACTTGCAGAGTTATACTGATGTGTGTTTGCAGCAGTTCAGAAACCCTTTCTTTGGAGAATGCAGAAACAGTCATTTCCAGCCCTAGAGACGCATGTAAGAGTTAGCAGTAAGAATGCGTTTCAAACACAGAAGACCCGCTTCGTACAAACTCATCTGCTGTGTGTTGGTTCCTTTTAGGAAGTTGCATCTATGTTTAGATTCAGCGAGGTAGAAACACGTTTCTTCTAAAAGCTGCGTTTGGACATTCCAGAGTGGATGGGAGAACAGGCTGTAAAGAGAAATACCTTGCTCTAAAACCAAAACGGAGCTATCTAGCAGAATGGTTGTCAAAGTGTGCTTTCCACTTCCAGAGTTAAAGTGATGTGTGTTTGCAGCAGTTCAGAAACCCTTTCTTTGGAGAATGCAGAAACAGTCATTTCCAGCCCTAGTGAGGCATATAACAGTTAGCAGTAAGAATGCGTTTCAAACACAGAAGACCCGCTTCGTACAAACTGATCTGCTGTGTGTTGGTTCCTTTTAGGAAGTTGCATCTATGTTTAGATTCAGCGAGGTAGAAACACGTGTCTTCTAAAAGCTGCTTTTGGACATTCCAGAGTGGATGGGAGAAAAGGCTGTAAAGAGAAATACCTTGCTCTAAAACCAAAACGGAGCTATCTAGCATAATGGTTGTCAATGTGTGCCTTCAACTTGCAGAGTTAAACTGATATGTGTTTGCAGCAGTTCAGAACCCTTTCTTTGGAGAATGCAGAAACAGTCATTTCCAGCCCTAGAAACGCATATTAGAGTTAGCAGTAAGAATGCGTTTCAAACACAGAAGACGCGCTTCGTAGAAACTCATCTCTTGTGTGTTGGTTCCTTTTAGGAAGTTGCATCTATGTTTAGATTCAGCGAGGTAGAAACACGTTTCTTCTTAAAGCTGCATTTGGACATTCCAGAGTGGATGGGAGAAAAGGCTGTAAAGAGAAATACCTTGCTCTAAAACCAAAACGGAGCTATCTAGCAGAATGGTTGTCAATGTGTGCATTCAACTTCCAGAGTTAAACTGATGTGCGTTTGCAGCGGTTCAGAAACCCTTTCTTTGGAGAATGCAGAAACAGTCATTTCCAGCCCTAGAGACGCATATAAGAGTTAGCAGTAAGAATGCGTTTCAAACACAGAAGACCCGTTTCGTACAAACTCATCTGCTGTGTGTTGGTTCCTTTTAGGAAGTTGCATATATGTTTAGATTCAGCGAGGAAGAAACACGTTTCTTTTAAAAGCTGCATTTGGACATTTCTGAGTGGATGGGAGAACAGTGTGTAAAGAGAAATACCTTGCTCTAAAACCAAAACGGAGCTGTCTAGCAGAATGAGTGTCAATGTGTGCATTCAACTTCCAGACTTAAACTGATGTGTGTTTGCAGCAGTTCAGAAACCCTTTCTTTGGAGAATGCAGAAACAGTCATTTCCAGCCCGAGAGATGCATATAAGAGTTAGCTGTAAGAATGCGTTTTAAACACAGAACACCAGCTTCCTACAAACTCATCTCTTGTGTGTTGGTTCCTTTTAGGAAGTTGCATCTATGTTTAGATTCAGCGAGGTAGAAACACGTTTCTTTTAAAAGCTGCGTTTGGACATTCCAGAGTGGATGGGAGAACAGGCTGTAAAGAGAAATACCTTGCTCTAAAACCAAAACGGAGCTATCTAGCAGAATGGTTGTCAATGTGTGCATTCAACTTCCAGAGTTAAAGTGATGTGTGTTTGCAGCAGTTCAGAAACCCTTTCTTTGGAGAATGCAGAAACAGTCATTTCCAGCCCGAGAGATGCATATAAGAGTTAGCTGTAAGAATGCGTTTTAAACACAGAATACCAGCTTCGTACAAACCCATCTCTTGTGTGTTGGTTCCTTTTAGGAAGTTGCATCTATATTTAGATTCAGCGAGGTTGAAACACGTTTCTTTTAAAAGCTGCGTTTGGACATTCCAGAGTGGATGGGAGAACAGGCTGTAAAGAGAAATACCTTGCTCTAAAACCAAAACGGAGCTATCTAGCAGAATGTTTGTCAATGTGTGCATTCAACGTCCAGAGTTAAACTGACGTGTGTTTGCAGCGGTTCAGAAACCCTTTCTTTGGAGAATGCAGAAACAGTCATTTCCAGCACTAGAGATGCATATAACAGTTAGCAGTAAGAATGCGTTTCAAACACAGAAGACCCGCTTCGTACAAACTGATATGCTGTGTGTTAGTTCCTTTTAGGAAGTTGCATCTATGTTTAGATTCAGCGAGGTAGATACACGTTTCTTCTAAAAGCTGCGTTTGGACATTCCAGAGTAGATGGGAGAACAGGCTGTAAAGAGAAATACCTTGCTCTAAAACCAAAACGGAGCTATCAAGCAGAATGGTTGTCAGTGTGTGCATTCAAATTGCAGAGTTAAACTGATGTGTGTTTGCAGCAGTTCAGAAACCCTTTCTTTGGAGAATGCAGAAACAGTCATTTCCAGCCCTAGAGACGCATGTAAGAGTTAGCAGTAAGAATGCGTTTCAAACACAGAAGACCCGCTTCGTACAAACTCATCTGCTGTGTGTTGGTTCCTTTTAGGAAGTTGCATCTATGTTTAGATTCAGCGAGGTAGAAACACGTTTCTTCTAAAAGCTGCGTTTGGACATTCCAGAGTGGATGGGAGAACAGGCTGTAAAGAGAAATACCTTGCTCTAAAACCAAAACGGAGCTATCTAGCAGAATGGTTGTCAAAGTGTGCTTTCAACTTCCAGAGTTAAAGTGATGTGTGTTTGCAGCGGTTCAGAAACCCTTTCTTTGGAGAATGCAGAAAGTCATTTCCAGCCCTAGAGACGCATGTAAGAGTTAGCAGTAAGAATGCGTTTCAAACACAGAAGACCCGTTTCGTACAAACTCATCTGCTGTGCGTTGGTTCCTTTTAGGAAGTTGCATCTATGTTTAGATTCAGCGAGGTACAAACATGTTTCTTCTAAACGCTGCGTTTGGACATTCCAGAATGGATGGGAGAACAGGCTGTAAAGAGAAATACCTTGCTCTAAAACCAAAACGGAGCTATATAGCAGAATGGTTGTCAATGTGTGCATTCAACTTCCAGAGTTAAACGGATGTGTGTTTGCAGCAGTTCAGAACCCTTTCTTTGGAGAATGCAGAAACAGTCATTTCCAGCCCTAGAGACGCATATAAGAGTTAGCAGTAAGAATGCGTTTCAAACACAGAAGACCCACATCGTACAAACTGATCTGCTATATGTTGGTTCCTTTTAGGAAGTTGCATCTATGTTTAGATTCAGCGAGGTAGAAACACGTTTCTTCTAAAAGCTGCGTTTGGACATTCCAGAGTGGATGGGAGAACAGGCTGTAAAGAGAAATACCTTGCTCTAAAACCAGAACGGAGCTATCTAGCAGAATGGTTGTCAATGTGTGCATTCAACTTCCAGAGTTAAACAGATGTGTGTTTGCAGCAGTTCAGAAACCCTTTCTTTGGAGAATGCAGAAACAGTCATTTCCAGCCCTAGAGACGCATGTAAGAGTTAGCAGTAAGAATGCGTTTCAAACACAGAAGACACGCTTCGTACAAATTGATCTGCTGTGTGTTGGTTCCTTTTAGGAAGTTGCATCTATGTTTAGAATCAGCGAGGTAGAAACACGTTTCTTCTAAAAGCTGCGTTTGGACATTCCAGAGTGGATGGGAGAACATGCTGTAAAGAGAAACACCTTGCTCTAAAACAAAAACGGAGTTATCTAGCAGAATGGTTGTCAATGTGTTCATTCAACTTCCAGAGTTAAACGGATGTGTGTTTGCAGCGGTTCAGAAACCCTTTCTTTGGAGAATGCAGAAACAGTCATTTCCAGCCCTAGAGACGCATATAAGAGTTAGCAGTAAGAATGCGTTTCAAACACAGAAGACCCGCTTCGTACAAACTGATCTGCTGTGTGTTGGTTCCTTTTAGGAAGTTGCAACTATGTTTAGATTCAGCGAGGTAGAAACACGTGTCTTCTAAAAGCTGCTTTTGGACATTCCAGAGTGGATGGGAGAAAAGGCTGTAAAGAGAAATACCTTGCTCTAAAACCAAAACGGAGCTATCTAGCATAATGGTTGTCAATGTGTGCCTTCAACTTGCAGAGTTAAACTGATGTGTGTTTGCAGCAGTTCAGAACCCTTTCTTTGGAGAATGCAGAAACAGTCATTTCCAGCCCTAGAAACGCATATTAGAGTTAGCAGTAAGAATGCGTTTCAAACACAGAAGACGCGCTTCGTAGAAACTCATCTCTTGTGTGTTGGTTCCTTTTAGGAAGTTGCATCTATGTTTAGATTCAGCGAGGTAGAAACACGTTTCTTCTTAAAGCTGCATTTGGACATTCCAGAGTGGATGGGAGAAAAGGCTGTAAAGAGAAATACCTTGCTCTAAAACCAAAACGGAGCTATCTAGCAGAATGGTTGTCAATGTGTGCATTCAACTTCCAGAGTTAAACTGATGTGCGTTTGCAGCGGTTCAGAAACCCTTTCTTTGGAGAATGCAGAAACAGTCATTTCCAGCCCTAGAGACGCATATAAGAGTTAGCAGTAAGAATGCGTTTCAAACACAGAAGACCCGTTTCGTACAAACTCATCTGCTGTGTGTTGGTTCCTTTTAGGAAGTTGCATATATGTTTAGATTCATCGAGGAAGAAACACGTTTCTTCTAAAAGCTGCATTTGGACATTTCTGAGTGGATGGGAGAACAGTCTGTAAAGAGAAATACCTTGCTCTAAAACCAAAACGGAGCTATCTAGCAGAATGAGTGTCAATGTGTGCATTCAACTTCCAGACTTAAACTGATGTGTGTTTGCAGCAGTTCAGAAACCCTTTCTTTGGAGAATGCAGAAACAGTCATTTCCAGCCCGAGAGATGCATATAAGAGTTAGCTGTAAGAATGCGTTTTAAACACAGAACACCAGCTTCGTACAAACTCATCTCTTGTGTGTTGGTTCCTTTTAGGAAGTTGCATCTATGTTTAGATTCAGCGAGGTAGAAACACGTTTCTTTTAAAAGCTGCGTTTGGACATTCCAGAGTGGATGGGAGAACAGGCTGTAAAGAGAAATACCTTGCTCTAAAACCAAAACGGAGCTATCTAGCAGAATGGTTGTCAATGTGTGCATTCAGCTTCCAGAGTTAAAGTGATGTGTGTTTGCAGCAGTTCAGAAACCCTTTCTTTGGAGAATGCAGAAACAGTCATTTCCAGCCCTAGTGTGGCATATAACAGTTAGCAGTAAGAATGCGTTTCAAACACAGAAGACCCGCTTCGTACAAACTCATCTCTTGTGTGTTGGTTCCTTTTAGGAAGTTGCATCTATGTTTAGATTCAGCGAGGTAGAAACACGTTTCTTCTAAAAGCTGCATTTGGACATTCCAGAGTGGATGGGAGAACAGGCTGTAAAGAGAAATACCTTGCTCTAAAACCAAAACGGAGCTATCTAGCAGAATGGTTGTCAATGTGTGCATTCAACTTCCAGAGATAAACTGATGTGTGTTTTCAGCAGTTCAGAAACCCTTTATTTGGAGAATGCAGAAACAGTCATTTCCAGCAATAGTGACGGATATAACAGTTAGCAGTAAGAATGCGTTTCAAACACAGAAGACCCGCTTCGTACAAACTCATCTGCTGTGTGTTGGTTCCTTTTAGGAAGTTGCATCTATGTTTAGATTCAGCGAGGTACAAACATGTTTCTTCTAAACGCTGCGTTTGGACATTCCAGAATGGATGGGAGAACAGGCGGTAAAGAGAAATACCTTGCTCTAAAACCAAAACGGAGCTATATAGCAGAATGGTTGTCAATGTGTGTATTCAACTTCCAGAGTTAAACGGATGTGTGTTTGCAGCAGTTCAGAACCCTTTCTTTGGAGAATGCAGAAACAGTCATTTCCAGCCCTAGAGACGCATATAAGAGTTAGCAGTAAGAATGCGTTTCAAACACAGAAGACCCACATCGTACAAACTGATCTGCTATATGTTGGTTCCTTTTAGGAAGTTGCAACTATGTTTAGATTCAGCGAGGTAGAAACACGTTTCTTCTAAAAGCTGCGTTTGGACATTCCATAGTGGATGGGAGAACAGGCTGTAAAGAGAAATACCTTGCTCTAAAACCAGAACGGAGCTATCTAGCAGAATGGTTGTCAATGTGTGCATTCAAATTCCAGAGGTATACTCATGTGTGTTTGCAGCAGTTCAGAAACCCTTTCTTTGGAGAATGCAGAAACAGTCATTTCCAGCCCTAGAGACGCATGTAAGAGTTAGCTGTAAGAATGCGTTTCAAACACAGAAGACACGCTTCGTACAAATTGATCTGCTGTGTGTTGGTTCCTTTTAGGAAGTTGCATCTATGTTTAGAATCAGCGAGGTAGAAACACGTTTCTTCTAAAAGCTGCGTTTGGACATTCCAGAGTGGATGGGAGAACATGCTGTAAAGAGAAATACCTTGCTCTAAAACCAAAACGGAGCTATCTAGCAGAATGGTTGTCAATGTGTTCATTCAACTTCCAGAGTTAAACGGATGTGTGTTTGCAGCGGTTCAGAAACCCTTTCTTTGGAGAATGCAGAAACAGTCATTTCCAGCCCTAGAGACGCATATAAGAGTTAGCAGTAAGAATGCGTTTCAAACACAGAAGACCCGCTTCGTACAAACTGATCTGCTGTGTGTTGGTTCCTTTTAGGAAGTTGCAACTATGTTTAGATTCAGCGAGGTAGAAACACGTGTCTTCTAAAAGCTGCTTTTGGACATTCCAGAGTGGATGGGAGAAAAGGCTGTAAAGAGAAATACCTTGCTCTAAAACCAAAACGGAGCTATCTAGCATAATGGTTGTCAACGTGTGCCTTCAACTTACAGAGTTAAACTGATGTGTGTTTGCAGCAGTTCAGAACCCTTTCTTTGGAGAATGCAGAAACAGTCATTTCCAGCCCTAGAAACGCATATTAGAGTTAGCAGTAAGAATGCGTTTCAAACACAGAAGACGCGCTTCGTAGAAACTCATCTCTTGTGTGTTGGTTCCTTTTAGGAAGTTGCATCTATGTTTAGATTCAGCGAGGTAGAAACACGTTTCTTCTTAAAGCTGCATTTGGACATTCCAGAGTGGATGGGAGAAAAGGCTGTAAAGAGAAATACCTTGCTCTAAAACCAAAACGGAGCTATCTAGCAGAATGGTTGTCAATGTGTGCATTCAACTTCCAGAGTTAAACTGATGTGCGTTTGCAGCGGTTCAGAAACCCTTTCTTTGGAGAATGCAGAAACAGTCATTTCCAGCCCTAGAGACGCATATAAGAGTTAGCAGTAAGAATGCGTTTCAAACACAGAAGACCCGTTTCGTACAAATTGATCTGCTGTGTGTTGGTTCCTTTTAAGAAGTTGCATCTATGTTTAGATTCAGCGAGGTAGAAACACGTTTCTTCTAAAAGCTGCATTTGGACATTCCAGAGTGGATGGCAGAACAGGCTGTAAAGAGAAATACCTTGCTCTAAAACCAAAACGGAGCTATCTAGCAGAATGGTTGTCAATGTGTGCATTCAACTTGCAGAGTTAAACTGATGTGTGTTTGCAGCAGTTCAGAAACCCTTTCTTTGGAGAGTTCAGAAACAGTCATTGCCAGCACTTCTGACGCATATAATATTTAGCAGTAAGAATGCGTTTCAAACACAGAAGACCCGCTTCGTACAAACTCATCTGCTGTGTGTTGGTTCCTTTTAGGAAGTTGCATCTATGTTTAGATTCAGCGACGTAGAAACACGTTTCTTCTAAAAGCTGCGTTTGGATATTCCAGAGTAGATGGGAGAACAGGCTGTAAAGAGAAATACCTTACTCTAAAACCAAAACGGATCTATCTAGCAGAATGGTTGTCAATGTGTGCATTCAACTTCCAGAGTTAAACAGATATGTGTTTGCAGCAGTTCAGAAACCCTTTCTTTGGAGCATGCAGAAACAGTCATTTCCAGCCCTAGAGACGCATATAACAGTTAGCAGTAAGAATGCGTTTCAAACACAGAAGACCCGCTTCGTACAAACTCATCTGCTGTGTGTTGGTTCCTTTTAGGAAGTTGCATATATGTTTAGATTCAGCGAGGAAGAAACACGTTTCTTCTAAAAGCTGCATTTGGACAATCCAGAGTGGATGGGAGAACAGGCTGTAAAGAGAAATACCTTGCTCTAAAACCAAAACGGAGCTATCTAGCAGAATGGTTGTCAGTGTGTGCATTCAACTTGCAGAGTTATACTGATGTGTGTTTGCAGCAGTTCAGAAACCCTTTCTTTGGAGAATGCAGAAACAGTCATTTCCAGCCCTAGAGACGCATGTAAGAGTTAGCAGTAAGAATGCGTTTCAAACACAGAAGACCCGCTTCGTACAAACTCATCTGCTGTGTGTTGGTTCCTTTTAGGAAGTTGCATCTATGTTTAGATTCAGCGAGGTAGAAACACGTTTCTTCTAAAAGCTGCGTTTGGACATTCCAGAGTGGATGGGAGAACAGGCTGTAAAGAGAAATACCTTGCTCTAAAACCAAAACGGAGCTATCTAGCAGAATGGTTGTCAAAGTGTGCTTTCCACTTCCAGAGTTAAAGTGATGTGTGTTTGCAGCAGTTCAGAAACCCTTTCTTTGGAGAATGCAGAAACAGTCATTTCCAGCCCTAGTGAGGCATATAACAGTTAGCAGTAAGAATGCGTTTCAAACACAGAAGACCCGCTTCGTACAAACTCATCTCTTGTGTCTTGGTTCCTTTTAGGAAGTTGCATCTATGTTTAGATTCAGTGAGGTAGAAACACGTTTCTTCTAAAAGCTGCATTTGGAATTTCCAGAGTGGATGGGAGAACAGGCTGTAAAGAGAAATACCTTGCTCTAAAACCAAATCGGAGCTATCTAGCAGAGTGGTTGTCAATGTGTGCATTCAACTTCCAGATTTAAACTGATGTGTGTTTGTAGCGGTTCAGAAACCCTTTCTTTGGAGAATGCAGAAACAGTCATTTCCAGCCCTAGAGACGCATGTAAGAGTTAGCAGTAAGAATGCGTTTCAAACACAGAAGACCCGCTTCATACAAACTGATATGCTGTGTGTTGGTTCCTTTTAGGAAGTTGCATATATCTTTAGATTCAGCGAGGTAGAAACACGTTTCTTCTAAACGCTGCGTTTGGACATTCCAGAATGGATGGGAGAACAGGCAGTAAAGAGAAATACCTTGCTCTAAAACCAAAACGGAGCTATCTAGCAGAATGGTTGTCAATCTGTGCATTCAACTTTCAGAGATAAACTGATGTGTGTTTGCAGCAGTTCAGAAGCCCTTTATTTGGAGAATGCAGAAACAGTCATTTCCAGCACTAGTGACGGATATAACAGTTAGCAGAAAGAATGCGTTTCAAACACAAAAGACCCGCTTCGTACAAACTGATCTGCTGTGTGTTTGTTCCTTTTAGGAAGTTGCATCTATGTTTAGATTCAGCGAGGTAGAAACACGTTTCTTCTAAAAGCTGCGTTTTGACATTCCAGAGTGGATGGGAGAATATGCTGTAAAGAGAAATACCTTGCTCTAAAACCAAAACGGAGCTATCTAGCAGAATGGTTGTCAATGTGTGCATTCAACTTCCAGAGTTAAACGGATGTGTGTTTGCAGCAGTTCAGAACCGTTTCTTTGGAGAATGCAGAAACAGTCATTTCCAGCCCTAGAGACGCCTATAAGAGTTAGCAGTAAGAATGCGTTTCAAACACCGAAGACCTGCTTCGTACTAACTCATCTGCTGTGTGTTGGTTCCTTTTAGGAAGTTGCATATATGTTTAGATTCAGCGAGGTAGAAACACGTTTCTTCTAAAAGCTGCATTTGGACATTCCAGATTGGATGGGAGAACAGGCTGTAAAGAGAAATACCTTGCTCTAAAACCAAAACGGAGCTATCTAGCAGAATGGTTGTCAATGTGGGCATTCAACTTGCAGAGTTAAACTGATGTGTGTTTGCAGCAGTTCAGAAACCCTTTCTTTGGAGAGTTCAGAAACAGTCATTGCCAGCACTTCTGACGCATATAATATTTAGCAGTAAGAATGCGTTTAAAACACAGAAGACCCGCTTCGTACAAACTCATCTGCTGTGTGTTTGTTCCTTTTAGGAAGTTGCATCTATGTTTAGATTCAGTGACGTAGAAACACGTTTCTTCTAAAAGCTGCGTTTGGATATTCCAGAGTAGATGGGAGAACAGGCTGTAAAGAGAAATACCTTACTCTAAAACCAAAACGGATCTATCTAGCAGAATGGTTGTCAATGTGTGCATTCAACTTCCAGGGTTAAACAGATATGTGTTTGCAGCAGTTCAGAAACCCTTTCTTTGGAGCATGCAGAAACAGTCATTTCCAGCCCTAGAGACGCATATAACAGTTAGCAGTAAGAATGCGTTTCAAACACAGAAGACCCTCTTCGTACAAACTCATCTCTTGTGTGTTGGTTCCTTTTAGGAAGTTGCATCTATGTTTAGATTCAGCGATGTTGAAACACGTTTCTTTTAAAAGCAGCGTTTGGACATTCCAGAGTGGATGGGAGAACAAGCTGTAAAGAGAAATACCTTGCTCTAAAACGAAAACGGAGCTATCTAGCAGAATGGTTGTCAATGTGTGCATTCAACTTACAGAGTTAAACGGATGTGTGTTTGCAGCGGTTCAGAAACACTTTCTTTGGAGAATGCAGAAACAGTTATTTCCAGCCCTAGAGACGCATATAAGACTTAGCAGTAAGAATGCGTTTCAAACACAGAAGACCCGCTTCGTACAAACTCATCTGCTGTGTGTTGGTTCCTTTTAGGAAGTTGCATCTATGTTTAGATTCTGGGAGGTAGAAACACGTTTCTTCTAAAAGCTGCGTTTGGACATTCCAGAGTGGATGGGAGAAAAGGCTGTAAAGAGAAATACCTTGCTCTAAAACCAAAACGGAGCTATCTAGCATAATGGTTGTCAATGTGTGCATTCCACTTGCAGAGGTAAACTGATGTGTGTTTGCAGCAGTTCAGAACACTTTCTTTGGAGAATGCAGAAACAGTCATTTCCAGCCCTAGAGACGCCTATAAGAGTTAGCAGTAAGAATGCGTTTCAAACACCGAAGACCTGCTTCGTACTAACTCATCTGCTGTGTGTTGGTTCCTTTTAGGAAGTTGCATCTATGTTTAGATTCAGCGAGGTAGAATCAAGTTTCTTCTAAAAGCTGCGTTTGGACATTCCAGAGTGGATGGGAGAACAGGCTGTAAAGAGAAATACCTTGCTCTAAAACCAAAACGGAGCTATCTAGCAGAATGGTTGTCAAAGTGTCCTTTCAACTTCCAGAGTTAAAGTGATGTGTGTTTGCAGCGGTTCAGAAACCCTTTCTTTGGAGAATGCAGAAACAGTCATTTCCAGCCCTAGTGAGGCATATAACAGTTAGCAGTAAGAATGCGTTTCAAACACAGAAGACCCGCTTCGTACAAACTCATCTCTTGTGTCTTGGTTCCTTTTAGGAAGTTGCATCTATGTTTAGATTCAGTGAGGTAGAAACACGTTTCTTCTAAAAGCTGCATTTGGACTTTCCAGAGTGGATGGGAGAACAGGCTGTAAAGAGAAATACCTTGCTCTAAAACCAAATCGGAGCTATCTAGCAGAGTGGTTGTCAATGTGTGCATTCAACTTCCAGATTTAAACTGATGTGTGTTTGTAGCGGCTCAGAAAAACTTTCTTTGGAGAATGCAGAAACAGTCATTTCCAGCCCTAGAGACGCATGTAAGAGTTAGCAGTAAGAATGCGTTTCAAACACAGAAGACCCGCTTCAGACAAACTGATATGCTGTGTGTTGGTTCCTTTTAGGAAGTTGCATCTATGTTTAGATTCAGCGAGGTAGAAACACGTTTCTTCTAAAAGCTGCATTTGGACATTCCAGAGTGGATGGGAGAACAGGCTGTAAAGAGAAATAACTTGCTCTAAAACCAAAACGGAGCTATCTAGCAGAATGGTTGTCAATGTGTGCATTCAACTTCCAGAGTCAAACTGATGTGCGTTTGCAGCGGTTCAGAAACCCTTTCTTTGGAGAATGCAGAAACAGTCATTTCCAGCCCTAGAGACGCATATAAGAGTTAGCAGTAAGAATGCGTTTCAAACACAGAAGACCCGCTTCGTACAAATTGATCTGCTGTGTGTTGGTTCCTTTTAGGAAGTTGCATCTATGTTTAGATTCAGCGAGGTAGAAACACGTTTCTTCTAAAAGCTGCATTTGGACATTCCAGAGTGGATGGGAGAAAAGGCTGTAAAGAGAAATACCTTGCTCTAAAACCAAAACGGAGCTATCTAGCAGAATGGTTGTCAATGTGTGCATTCAACTTCCAGAGTGAAACCGATGTGCGTTTGCAGCGGTTCAGAAACCCTTTCTTTGGAGAATGCAGAAACAGTCATTTCCAGCCCTAGAGACGCCTATTAGAGTTAGCAGTAAGAATGCGTTTCAAACACCGAAGACCTGCTTCGTACTAACTCATCTGCTGTGTGTTGGTTCCTTTTAGGAAGTTGCATATATGTTAAGATTCAGCGAGGAAGAAACACGTTTCTTCTAAAAGCTGCATTTGGACATTTCTGAGTGGATGGGAGAACAGTCTGTAAAGAGAAATACCTTGCTCTAAAACCAAAACGGAGCCATCTAGCAGAATGGTTGTCAATGTGTGCATTCAACTTCCAGAGTTAAAGTGATGTGTGTTTGCAGCAGTTCAGAAACCCTTTCTTTGGAGAATGCAGAAACAGTCATTTCCAGCCCGAGAGATGCATATAAGAGTTAGCTGTAAGAATGCGTTTTAAACACAGAATACCAGCTTCGTACAAACCCATCTCTTGTGTGTTGGTTCCTTTTAGGAAGTTGCATCTATATTTAGATTCAGCGAGGTTGAAACACGTTTCTTTTAAAAGCTGCGTTTGGACATTCCAGAGTGGATGGGAGAACAGGCTGTAAAGAGAAATACCTTGCTCTAAAACCAAAACGGAGCTATCTAGCAGAATGTTTGTCAATGTGTGCATTCAACGTCCAGAGTTAAACTGACGTGTGTTTGCAGCGGTTCAGAAACCCTTTCTTTGGAGAATGCAGAAACAGTCATTTCCAGCACTAGAGATGCATATAACAGTTAGCAGTAAGAATGCGTTTCAAACACAGAAGACCCGCTTCGTACAAACTGATATGCTGTGTGTTAGTTCCTTTTAGGAAGTTGCATCTATGTTTAGATTCAGCGAGGTAGATACACGTTTCTTCTAAAAGCTGCGTTTGGACATTCCAGAGTAGATGGGAGAACAGGCTGTAAAGAGAAATACCTTGCTCTAAAACCAAAACGGAGCTATCAAGCAGAATGGTTGTCAGTGTGTGCAT
Organism: Saimiri boliviensis; assembly: GCF_048565385.1. NCBI lineage: Eukaryota > Metazoa > Chordata > Mammalia > Primates > Cebidae > Saimiri > Saimiri boliviensis. The sequence goes on from NC_133459.1 coordinate 89,284,724, forward strand.
TCAAATTGCAGAGTTAAACTGATGTGTGTTTGCAGCAGTTCAGAAACCCTTTCTTTGGAGAATGCAGAAACAGTCATTTCCAGCCCTAGAGACGCATGTAAGAGTTAGCAGTAAGAATGCGTTTCAAACACAGAAGACCCGCTTCGTACAAACTCATCTGCTGTGTGTTGGTTCCTTTTAGGAAGTTGCATCTATGTTTAGATTCAGCGAGGTAGAAACACGTTTCTTCTAAAAGCTGCGTTTGGACATTCCAGAGTGGATGGGAGAACAGGCTGTAAAGAGAAATACCTTGCTCTAAAACCAAAACGGAGCTATCTAGCAGAATGGTTGTCAAAGTGTGCTTTCAACTTCCAGAGTTAAAGTGATGTGTGTTTGCAGCGGTTCAGAAACCCTTTCTTTGGAGAATGCAGAAAGTCATTTCCAGCCCTAGAGACGCATGTAAGAGTTAGCAGTAAGAATGCGTTTCAAACACAGAAGACCCGTTTCGTACAAACTCATCTGCTGTGCGTTGGTTCCTTTTAGGAAGTTGCATCTATGTTTAGATTCAGCGAGGTACAAACATGTTTCTTCTAAACGCTGCTTTTGGACATTCCAGAATGGATGGGAGAACAGGCTGTAAAGAGAAATACCTTGCTCTAAAACCAAAACGGAGCTATATAGCAGAATGGTTGTCAATGTGTGCATTCAACTTCCAGAGTTAAACGGATGTGTGTTTGCAGCAGTTCAGAACCCTTTCTTTGGAGAATGCAGAAACAGTCATTTCCAGCCCTAGAGACGCATATAAGAGTTAGCAGTAAGAATGCGTTTCAAACACAGAAGACCCACATCGTACAAACTGATCTGCTATATGTTGGTTCCTTTTAGGAAGTTGCATCTATGTTTAGATTCAGCGAGGTAGAAACACGTTTCTTCTAAAAGCTGCGTTTGGACATTCCAGAGTGGATGGGAGAACAGGCTGTAAAGAGAAATACCTTGCTCTAAAACCAGAACGGAGCTATCTAGCAGAATGGTTGTCAATGTGTGCATTCAACTTCCAGAGTTAAACAGATGTGTGTTTGCAGCAGTTCAGAAACCCTTTCTTTGGAGAATGCAGAAACAGTCATTTCCAGCCCTAGAGACGCATGTAAGAGTTAGCAGTAAGAATGCGTTTCAAACACAGAAGACACGCTTCGTACAAATTGATCTGCTGTGTGTTGGTTCCTTTTAGGAAGTTGCATCTATGTTTAGAATCAGCGAGGTAGAAACACGTTTCTTCTAAAAGCTGCGTTTGGACATTCCAGAGTGGATGGGAGAACATGCTGTAAAGAGAAACACCTTGCTCTAAAACAAAAACGGAGTTATCTAGCAGAATGGTTGTCAATGTGTTCATTCAACTTCCAGAGTTAAACGGATGTGTGTTTGCAGCGGTTCAGAAACCCTTTCTTTGGAGAATACAGAAACAGTCATTTCCAGCCCTAGAGACGCATATAAGAGTTAGCAGTAAGAATGCGTTTCAAACACAGAAGACCCGCTTCGTACAAACTGATCTGCTGTGTGTTGGTTCCTTTTAGGAAGTTGCAACTATGTTTAGATTCAGCGAGGTAGAAACACGTGTCTTCTAAAAGCTGCTTTTGGACATTCCAGAGTGGATGGGAGAAAAGGCTGTAAAGAGAAATACCTTGCTCTAAAACCAAAACGGAGCTATCTAGCATAATGGTTGTCAATGTGTGCCTTCAACTTGCAGAGTTAAACTGATGTGTGTTTGCAGCAGTTCAGAACCCTTTCTTTGGAGAATGCAGAAACAGTCATTTCCAGCCCTAGAAACGCATATTAGAGTTAGCAGTAAGAATGCGTTTCAAACACAGAAGACGCGCTTCGTAGAAACTCATCTCTTGTGTGTTGGTTCCTTTTAGGAAGTTGCATCTATGTTTAGATTCAGCGAGGTAGAAACACGTTTCTTCTTAAAGCTGCATTTAGACATTCCAGAGTGGATGGGAGAAAAGGCTGTAAAGAGAAATACCTTGCTCTAAAACCAAAACGGAGCTATCTAGCAGAATGGTTGTCAATGTGTGCATTCAACTTCCAGAGTTAAACTGATGTGCGTTTGCAGCGGTTCAGAAACCCTTTCTTTGGAGAATGCAGAAACAGTCATTTCCAGCCCTAGAGACGCATATAAGAGTTAGCAGTAAGAATGCGTTTCAAACACAGAAGACCCGTTTCGTACAAACTCATCTGCTGTGTGTTGGTTCCTTTTAGGAAGTTGCATATATGTTTAGATTCATCGAGGAAGAAACACGTTTCTTCTAAAAGCTGCATTTGGACATTTCTGAGTGGATGGGAGAACAGTCTGTAAAGAGAAATACCTTGCTCTAAAACCAAAACGGAGCTATCTAGCAGAATGAGTGTCAATGTGTGCATTCAACTTCCAGACTTAAACTGATGTGTGTTTGCAGCAGTTCAGAAACCCTTTCTTTGGAGAATGCAGAAACAGTCATTTCCAGCCCGAGAGATGCATATAAGAGTTAGCTGTAAGAATGCGTTTTAAACACAGAACACCAGCTTCGTACAAACTCATCTCTTGTGTGTTGGTTCCTTTTAGGAAGTTGCATCTATGTTTAGATTCAGCGAGGTTGAAACACGTTTCTTTTAAAAGCTGCGTTTGGACATTCCAGAGTGGATGGGAGAACAGGCTGTAAAGAGAAATACCTTGCTCTAAAACCAAAACGGAGCTATCTAGCAGAATGGTTGTCAATGTGTGCATTCAGCTTCCAGAGTTAAAGTGATGTGTGTTTGCAGCAGTTCAGAAACCCTTTCTTTGGAGAATGCAGAAACAGTCATTTCCAGCCCTAGAAACGCATATTAGAGTTAGCAGTAAGAATGCGTTTCAAACACAGAAGACGCGCTTCGTAGAAACTCATCTCTTGTGTGTTGGTTCCTTTTAGGAAGTTGCATCTATGTTTAGATTCAGCGAGGTAGAAACACGTTTCTTCTAAAAGCTGCATTTGGACATTCCAGAGTGGATGGGAGAACAGGCTGTAAAGAGAAATACCTTGCTCTAAAACCAAAACGGAGCTATCTAGCAGAATGGTTGTCAATGTGTGCATTCAACTTCCAGAGATAAACTGATGTGTGTTTTCAGCAGTTCAGAAACCCTTTATTTGGAGAATGCAGAAACAGTCATTTCCAGCAATAGTGACGGATATAACAGTTAGCAGTAAGAATGCGTTTCAAACACAGAAGACCCGCTTCGTACAAACTCATCTGCTGTGTGTTGGTTCCTTTTAGGAAGTTGCATCTATGTTTAGATTCAGCGAGGTACAAACATGTTTCTTCTAAACGCTGCGTTTGGACATTCCAGAATGGATGGGAGAACAGGCTGTAAAGAGAAATACCTTGCTCTAAAACCAAAACGGAGCTATATAGCAGAATGGTTGTCAATGTGTGTATTCAACTTCCAGAGTTAAACGGATGTGTTTGCAGCAGTTCAGAACCCTTTCTTTGGAGAATGCAGAAACAGTCATTTCCAGCCCTAGAGACGCATATAAGAGTTAGCAGTAAGAATGCGTTTCAAACACAGAAGACCCACATCGTACAAACTGATCTGCTATATGTTGGTTCCTTTTAGGAAGTTGCAACTATGTTTAGATTCAGCGAGGTAGAAACACGTTTCTTCTAAAAGCTGCGTTTGGACATTCCATAGTGGATGGGAGAACAGGCTGTAAAGAGAAATACCTTGCTCTAAAACCAGAACGGAGCTATCTAGCAGAATGGTTGTCAATGTGTGCATTCAAATTCCAGAGGTATACTCATGTGTGTTTGCAGCAGTTCAGAAACCCTTTCTTTGGAGAATGCAGAAACAGTCATTTCCAGCCCTAGAGACGCATGTAAGAGTTAGCTGTAAGAATGCGTTTCAAACACAGAAGACACGCTTCGTACAAATTGATCTGCTGTGTGTTGGTTCCTTTTAGGAAGTTGCATCTATGTTTAGAATCAGCGAGGTAGAAACACGTTTCTTCTAAAAGCTGCGTTTGGACATTCCAGAGTGGATGGGAGAACATGCTGTAAAGAGAAATACCTTGCTCTAAAACCAAAACGGAGCTATCTAGCAGAATGGTTGTCAATGTGTTCATTCAACTTCCAGAGTTAAACGGATGTGTGTTTGCAGCGGTTCAGAAACCCTTTCTTTGGAGAATGCAGAAACAGTCATTTCCAGCCCTAGAGACGCATATAAGAGTTAGCAGTAAGAATGCGTTTCAAACACAGAAGACCCGCTTCGTACAAACTGATCTGCTGTGTGTTGGTTCCTTTTAGGAAGTTGCAACTATGTTTAGATTCAGCGAGGTAGAAACACGTGTCTTCTAAAAGCTGCTTTTGGACATTCCAGAGTGGATGGGAGAAAAGGCTGTAAAGAGAAATACCTTGCTCTAAAACCAAAACGGAGCTATCTAGCATAATGGTTGTCAACGTGTGCCTTCAACTTACAGAGTTAAACTGATGTGTGTTTGCAGCAGTTCAGAACCCTTTCTTTGGAGAATGCAGAAACAGTCATTTCCAGCCCTAGAAACGCATATTAGAGTTAGCAGTAAGAATGCGTTTCAAACACAGAAGACGCGCTTCGTAGAAACTCATCTCTTGTGTGTTGGTTCCTTTTAGGAAGTTGCATCTATGTTTAGATTCAGCGAGGTAGAAACACGTTTCTTCTTAAAGCTGCATTTGGACATTCCAGAGTGGATGGGAGAAAAGGCTGTAAAGAGAAATACCTTGCTCTAAAACCAAAACGGAGCTATCTAGCAGAATGGTTGTCAATGTGTGCATTCAACTTCCAGAGTTAAACTGATGTGCGTTTGCAGCGGTTCAGAAACCCTTTCTTTGGAGAATGCAGAAACAGTCATTTCCAGCCCTAGAGACGCATATAAGAGTTAGCAGTAAGAATGCGTTTCAAACACAGAAGACCCGTTTCGTACAAATTGATCTGCTGTGTGTTGGTTCCTTTTAAGAAGTTGCATCTATGTTTAGATTCAGCGAGGTAGAAACACGTTTCTTCTAAAAGCTGCATTTGGACATTCCAGAGTGGATGGCAGAACAGGCTGTAAAGAGAAATACCTTGCTCTAAAACCAAAACGGAGCTATCTAGCAGAATGGTTGTCAATGTGTGCATTCAACTTGCAGAGTTAAACTGATGTGTGTTTGCAGCAGTTCAGAAACCCTTTCTTTGGAGAGTTCAGAAACAGTCATTGCCAGCACTTCTGACGCATATAATATTTAGCAGTAAGAATGCGTTTCAAACACAGAAGACCCGCTTCGTACAAACTCATCTGCTGTGTGTTGGTTCCTTTTAGGAAGTTGCATCTATGTTTAGATTCAGCGACGTAGAAACACGTTTCTTCTAAAAGCTGCGTTTGGATATTCCAGAGTAGATGGGAGAACAGGCTGTAAAGAGAAATACCTTACTCTAAAACCAAAACGGATCTATCTAGCAGAATGGTTGTCAATGTGTGCATTCAACTTCCAGAGTTAAACAGATATGTGTTTGCAGCAGTTCAGAAACCCTTTCTTTGGAGCATGCAGAAACAGTCATTTCCAGCCCTAGAGACGCATATAACAGTTAGCAGTAAGAATGCGTTTCAAACACAGAAGACCCGCTTCGTACAAACTCATCTGCTGTGTGTTGGTTCCTTTTAGGAAGTTGCATATATGTTTAGATTCAGCGAGGAAGAAACACGTTTCTTCTAAAAGCTGCATTTGGACAATCCAGAGTGGATGGGAGAACAGGCTGTAAAGAGAAATACCTTGCTCTAAAACCAAAACGGAGCTATCTAGCAGAATGGTTGTCAGTGTGTGCATTCAACTTGCAGAGTTATACTGATGTGTGTTTGCAGCAGTTCAGAAACCCTTTCTTTGGAGAATGCAGAAACAGTCATTTCCAGCCCTAGAGACGCATGTAAGAGTTAGCAGTAAGAATGCGTTTCAAACACAGAAGACCCGCTTCGTACAAACTCATCTGCTGTGTGTTGGTTCCTTTTAGGAAGTTGCATCTATGTTTAGATTCAGCGAGGTAGAAACACGTTTCTTCTAAAAGCTGCGTTTGGACATTCCAGAGTGGATGGGAGAACAGGCTGTAAAGAGAAATACCTTGCTCTAAAACCAAAACGGAGCTATCTAGCAGAATGGTTGTCAAAGTGTGCTTTCCACTTCCAGAGTTAAAGTGATGTGTGTTTGCAGCAGTTCAGAAACCCTTTCTTTGGAGAATGCAGAAACAGTCATTTCCAGCCCTAGTGAGGCATATAACAGTTAGCAGTAAGAATGCGTTTCAAACACAGAAGACCCGCTTCGTACAAACTCATCTCTTGTGTCTTGGTTCCTTTTAGGAAGTTGCATCTATGTTTAGATTCAGTGAGGTAGAAACACGTTTCTTCTAAAAGCTGCATTTGGAATTTCCAGAGTGGATGGGAGAACAGGCTGTAAAGAGAAATACCTTGCTCTAAAACCAAATCGGAGCTATCTAGCAGAGTGGTTGTCAATGTGTGCATTCAACTTCCAGATTTAAACTGATGTGTGTTTGTAGCGGTTCAGAAACCCTTTCTTTGGAGAATGCAGAAACAGTCATTTCCAGCCCTAGAGACGCATGTAAGAGTTAGCAGTAAGAATGCGTTTCAAACACAGAAGACCCGCTTCATACAAACTGATATGCTGTGTGTTGGTTCCTTTTAGGAAGTTGCATATATCTTTAGATTCAGCGAGGTAGAAACACGTTTCTTCTAAACGCTGCGTTTGGACATTCCAGAATGGATGGGAGAACAGGCAGTAAAGAGAAATACCTTGCTCTAAAACCAAAACGGAGCTATCTAGCAGAATGGTTGTCAATCTGTGCATTCAACTTTCAGAGATAAACTGATGTGTGTTTGCAGCAGTTCAGAAGCCCTTTATTTGGAGAATGCAGAAACAGTCATTTCCAGCACTAGTGACGGATATAACAGTTAGCAGAAAGAATGCGTTTCAAACACAAAAGACCCGCTTCGTACAAACTGATCTGCTGTGTGTTTGTTCCTTTTAGGAAGTTGCATCTATGTTTAGATTCAGCGAGGTAGAAACACGTTTCTTCTAAAAGCTGCGTTTTGACATTCCAGAGTGGATGGGAGAATATGCTGTAAAGAGAAATACCTTGCTCTAAAACCAAAACGGAGCTATCTAGCAGAATGGTTGTCAATGTGTGCATTCAACTTCCAGAGTTAAACGGATGTGTGTTTGCAGCAGTTCAGAACCGTTTCTTTGGAGAATGCAGAAACAGTCATTTCCAGCCCTAGAGACGCCTATAAGAGTTAGCAGTAAGAATGCGTTTCAAACACCGAAGACCTGCTTCGTACTAACTCATCTGCTGTGTGTTGGTTCCTTTTAGGAAGTTGCATATATGTTTAGATTCAGCGAGGTAGAAACACGTTTCTTCTAAAAGCTGCATTTGGACATTCCAGATTGGATGGGAGAACAGGCTGTAAAGAGAAATACCTTGCTCTAAAACCAAAACGGAGCTATCTAGCAGAATGGTTGTCAATGTGGGCATTCAACTTGCAGAGTTAAACTGATGTCTGTTTGCAGCAGTTCAGAAACCCTTTCTTTGGAGAGTTCAGAAACAGTCATTGCCAGCACTTCTGACGCATATAATATTTAGCAGTAAGAATGCGTTTAAAACACAGAAGACCCGCTTCGTACAAACTCATCTGCTGTGTGTTTGTTCCTTTTAGGAAGTTGCATCTATGTTTAGATTCAGTGACGTAGAAACACGTTTCTTCTAAAAGCTGCGTTTGGATATTCCAGAGTAGATGGGAGAACAGGCTGTAAAGAGAAATACCTTACTCTAAAACCAAAACGGATCTATCTAGCAGAATGGTTGTCAATGTGTGCATTCAACTTCCAGGGTTAAACAGATATGTGTTTGCAGCAGTTCAGAAACCCTTTCTTTGGAGCATGCAGAAACAGTCATTTCCAGCCCTAGAGACGCATATAACAGTTAGCAATAAGAATGCGTTTCAAACACAGAAGACCCTCTTCGTACAAACTCATCTCTTGTGTGTTGGTTCCTTTTAGGAAGTTGCATCTATGTTTAGATTCAGCGATGTTGAAACACGTTTCTTTTAAAAGCTGCGTTTGGACATTCCAGAGTGGATGGGAGAACAAGCTGTAAAGAGAAATACCTTGCTCTAAAACGAAAACGGAGCTATATAGCAGAATGGTTGTCAATGTGTGCATTCAACTTACAGAGTTAAACGGATGTGTGTTTGCAGCGGTTCAGAAACACTTTCTTTGGAGAATGCAGAAACAGTTATTTCCAGCCCTAGAGACGCATATAAGACTTAGCAGTAAGAATGCGTTTCAAACACAGAAGACCCGCTTCGTACAAACTCATCTGCTGTGTGTTGGTTCCTTTTAGGAAGTTGCATCTATGTTTAGATTCTGGGAGGTAGAAACACGTTTCTTCTAAAAGCTGCGTTTGGACATTCCAGAGTGGATGGGAGAACAGGCTGTAAAGAGAAATACCTTGCTCTAAAACCAAAACGGAGCTATCTAGCATAATGGTTGTCAATGTGTGCATTCCACTTGCAGAGGTAAACTGATGTGTGTTTGCAGCAGTTCAGAACACTTTCTTTGGAGAATGCAGAAACAGTCATTTCCAGCCCTAGTGAGGCATATAACAGTTAGCAGTAAGAATGCGTTTCAAACACAGAAGACCCGCTTCGTAGAAACTCATCTCTTGTGTGTTGGTTCCTTTTAGGAAGTTGCATCTATGTTTAGATTCAGCGAGGTAGAAACACGTTTCTTCTAAAAGCTGCATTTGGACATTCCAGAGTGGATGGGAGAACAGGCTGTAAAGAGAAATACGTTGCTCTAAAACCAAAACGGAGCTATCTAGCAGAATGGTTGTCAATGTGTGCATTCAACTTCCAGAGATAAACTGATGTGTGTTTTCAGCAGTTCAGAAACCCTTTATTTGGAGAATGCAGAAACAGTCATTTCAAGCACTAGTGACGGATATAACAGTTAGCAGTAAGAATGCGTTTCAAACACAGAAGACCCGCTTCGTACAAACTCATCTGCTGTGTGTTGGTTCCTTTTAGGAAGTTGCATCTATGTTTAGATTCAGCGAGGTAGAAACTCGTTTCTTCTAAACGCTGCGTTTGGACATTCCAGAATGGATGGGAGAACAGGCTGTAAAGAGAAATACCTTGCTCTAAAACCAAAACGGAGCTATCTAGCAGAATGGTTGTCAATGTGTGTATTCAACTTCCAGAGTTAAACGGATGTGTGTTTGCAGCAGTTCAGAACCCTTTCTTTGGAGAATGCAGAAACAGTCATTTCCAGCCCTAGAGACGCATATAAGAGTTAGCAGTAAGAATGCGTTTCCAACACAGAAGACCCACATCGTACAAACTGATCTGCTATATGTTGGTTCCTTTTAGGAAGTTGCATCTATGTTTAGATTCAGTGAGGTAGAAACACGTTTCTTCTAAATGCTGCGTTTGGACATTCCAGAGTGGATGGGAGAACAGGCTGTAATGAGAAATACCTTGCTCTAAAACCAGAACGGAGCTATCTAGCACAATGGTTGTCAATGTGTGCATTCAACTTCCAGAGTTAAACAGATATGTGTTTGCAGCAGTTCAGAAACCCTTTCTTTGGAGCATGCAGAAACAGTCATTTCCAGCCCTAGAGACGCATATAACAGTTAGCAGTAAGAATGCGTTTCAAACACAGAAGACCCGCTTCGTACAAACTCATCTGCTGTGTGTTGGTTCCTTTTAGGAAGTTGCATATATGTTTAGATTCAGCGAGGAAGAAACACGTTTCTTCTAAAAGCTGCATTTGGACATTTCTGAGTGGATGGGAGAACAGTCTGTAAAGAGAAATACCTTGCTCTAAAACCAAAACGGAGCTATCTAGCAGAATGAGTGTCAATGTGTGCATTCAACTTCCAGACTTAAACTGATGTGTGCTTGCAGCAGTTCAGAAACCCTTTCTTTGGAGAATGCAGAAACAGTCATTTCCAGCCCGAGAGATGCATATAAGAGTTAGCTGTAAGAATGCGTTTTAAACACAGAACACCAGCTTCGTACAAACTCATCTCTTGTGTGTTGGTTCCTTTTAGGAAGTTGCATCTATGTTTAGATTCAGCGAGGTAGAAACACGTTTCTTTTAAAAGCTGCGTTTGGACATTCCAGAGTGGATGGGAGAACAGGCTGTAAAGAGAAATACCTTGCTCTAAAACCAAAACGGAGCTATCCAGCAGAATGGTTGTCAATGTGTGCATTCAACGTCCAGAGTTAAACTGATGTGTGTTTGCAGCGGTTCAGAAACCCTTTCTTTGGAGAATGCAGAAACAGTCATTTCCAGCCCTAGAGACGCATATAACAGTTAGCAGTAAGAATGCGTTTCAAACACAGAAGACCCGCTTCGTACAAACTCATCTGCTGTGTGTTGGTTCCTTTTAGGAAGTTGCATCTATGTTTAGATTCAGCGAGGTAGAAACACGTTTCTTTTAAAAGCTGCGTTTGGACATTCCAGAGTGGATGGGAGAACAGGATGTAAAGAGAAATACCTTGCTCTAAAACCAAAACGGAGCTATCTAGCAGAATGGTTGTCAATGTGTGCATTCAACTTCCAGAGTTAAAGTGATGTGTGTTTGCAGCAGTTCAGAAACCCTTTCTTTGGAGAATGCAGAAACAGTCATTTCCAGCCCTAGTGAGGCATATAACAGTTAGCAGTAAGAATGCGTTTCAAACACAGAAGACCCGCTTCGTACAAACTCATCTCTTGTGTCTTGGTTCCTTTTAGGAAGTTGCATCTATGTTTAGATTCAGCGAGGTAGAAACACGTTTCTTCTAAAAGCTGCATTTGGACATTCCAGAGTGGATGGGAGAACAGGCTGTAAAGAGAAATACGTTGCTCTAAAACCAAAACGGAGCTATCTAGCAGAATGGTTGTCAATGTGTGCATTCAACTTCCAGAGATAAACTGATGTGTGTTTTCAGCAGTTCAGAAACCCTTTATTTGGAGAATGCAGAAACAGTCATTTCAAGCACTAGTGACGGATATAACAGTTAGCAGTAAGAATGCGTTTCAAACACAGAAGACCCGCTTCGTACAAACTCATCTGCTGTGTGTTGGTTCCTTTTAGGAAGTTGCATCTATGTTTAGATTCAGCGAGGTAGAAACTCGTTTCTTCTAAACGCTGCGTTTGGACATTCCAGAATGGATGGGAGAACAGGCTGTAAAGAGAAATACCTTGCTCTAAAACCAAAACGGAGCTATCTAGCAGAATGGTTGTCAATGTGTGTATTCAACTTCCAGAGTTAAACGGATGTGTGTTTGCAGCAGTTCAGAACCCTTTCTTTGGAGAATGCAGAAACAGTCATTTCCAGCCCTAGAGACGCATATAAGAGTTAGCAGTAAGAATGCGTTTCCAACACAGAAGACCCACATCGTACAAACTGATCTGCTATATGTTGGTTCCTTTTAGGAAGTTGCATCTATGTTTAGATTCAGTGAGGTAGAAACACGTTTCTTCTAAATGCTGCGTTTGGACATTCCAGAGTGGATGGGAGAACAGGCTGTAATGAGAAATACCTTGCTCTAAAACCAGAACGGAGCTATCTAGCACAATGGTTGTCAATGTGTGCATTCAACTTCCAGAGTTAAACAGATATGTGTTTGCAGCAGTTCAGAAACCCTTTCTTTGGAGCATGCAGAAACAGTCATTTCCAGCCCTAGAGACGCATATAACAGTTAGCAGTAAGAATGCGTTTCAAACACAGAAGACCCGCTTCGTACAAACTCATCTGCTGTGTGTTGGTTCCTTTTAGGAAGTTGCATATATGTTTAGATTCAGCGAGGAAGAAACACGTTTCTTCTAAAAGCTGCATTTGGACATTTCTGAGTGGATGGGAGAACAGTCTGTAAAGAGAAATACCTTGCTCTAAAACCAAAACGGAGCTATCTAGCAGAATGAGTGTCAATGTGTGCATTCAACTTCCAGACTTAAACTGATGTGTGCTTGCAGCAGTTCAGAAACCCTTTCTTTGGAGAATGCAGAAACAGTCATTTCCAGCCCGAGAGATGCATATAAGAGTTAGCTGTAAGAATGCGTTTTAAACACAGAACACCAGCTTCGTACAAACTCATCTCTTGTGTGTTGGTTCCTTTTAGGAAGTTGCATCTATGTTTAGATTCAGCGAGGTAGAAACACGTTTCTTTTAAAAGCTGCGTTTGGACATTCCAGAGTGGATGGGAGAACAGGCTGTAAAGAGAAATACCTTGCTCTAAAACCAAAACGGAGCTATCTAGCAGAATGGTTGTCAATGTGTGCATTCAACTTCCAGAGTTAAAGTGATGTGTGTTTGCAGCAGTTCAGAAACCCTTTCTTTGGAGAATGCAGAAACAGTCATTTCCAGCCCTAGTGAGGCATATAACAGTTAGCAGTAAGAATGCGTTTCAAACACAGAAAACCCGCTTCGTACAAACTCATCTCTTGTGTCTTGGTTCCTTTTAGGAAGTTGCATCTATGTTTAGATTCAGCGAGGTAGAAACACGTTTCTTCTAAAAGCTGCATTTGGACATTCCAGAGTGGATGGGAGAACAGGCTGTAAAGAGAAATACGTTGCTCTAAAACCAAAACGGAGCTATCTAGCAGAATGGTTGTCAATGTGTGTATTCAACTTCCAGAGTTAAACGGATGTGTGTTTGCAGCAGTTCAGAACCCTTTCTTTGGAGAATGCAGAAACAGTCATTTCCAGCCCTAGAGACGCATATAAGAGTTAGCAGTAAGAATGCGTTTCCAACACAGAAGACCCACATCGTACAAACTGATCTGCTATATGTTGGTTCCTTTTAGGAAGTTGCATCTATGTTTAGATTCAGTGAGGTAGAAACACGTTTCTTCTAAATGCTGCGTTTGGACATTCCAGAGTGGATGGGAGAACAGGCTGTAATGAGAAATACCTTGCTCTAAAACCAGAACGGAGCTATCTAGCAGAATGGTTGTCAATGTGTGCATTCAACTTCCAGAGTTAAACTGATATGTGTTCGCAGCAGTTCAGAAACCCTTTCTTTGGAGAATGCAGAAACAGTCATTTCCAGCCCGAGAGATGCATATAACAGTTAGCTGTAAGAATGCGTTTTAAACACAGAATACCAGCTTCGTACAAACTCATCTCTTGTGTGTTGGTTCCTTTTAGGAAGTTGCATCTATATTTAGATTCAGCGAGGTTGAAACACGTTTCTTTTAAAAGCTGCGTTTGGACATTCCAGAGTGGATGGGAGAACAGGCTGTAAAGAGAAATACCTTGCTCTAAAACCAAAACGGAGCTATCTAGCAGAATGGTTGTCAATGTGTGCATTCAACGTCCAGAGTTAAACTGATGTGTGTTTGCAGCGGTTCAGAAACCCTTTCTTTGGAGAATGCAGTAACAGTCATTTCCAGCCCTAGAGACGCATATAACAGTTAGCAGTAAGAATGCGTTTCAAACACAGAAGACCCGCTTCGTACAAACTCATCTGCTGTGTGTTGGTTCCTTTTAGGAAGTTGCATCTATGTTTAGATTCAGCGAGGTAGAAACTCGTTTCTTCTAAACGCTGCGTTTGGACATTCCAGAATGGATGGGAGAACAGGCTGTAAAGAGAAATACCTTGCTCTAAAACCAAAACGGAGCTATCTAGCAGAATGGTTGTCAATGTGTGTATTCAACTTCCAGAGTTAAACGGATGTGTGTTTGCAGCAGTTCAGAACCCTTTCTTTGGAGAATGCAGAAACAGTCATTTCCAGCCCTAGAGACGCATATAAGAGTTAGCAGTAAGAATGCGTTTCCAACACAGAAGACCCACATCGTACAAACTGATCTGCTATATGTTGGTTCCTTTTAGGAAGTTGCATCTATGTTTAGATTCAGTGAGGTAGAAACACGTTTCTTCTAAATGCTGCGTTTGGACATTCCAGAGTGGATGGGAGAACAGGCTGTAAAGAGAAATACGTTGCTCTAAAACCAAAACGGAGCTATCTAGCAGAATGGTTGTCAATGTGTGCATTCAACTTCCAGAGATTAACTGATGTGTGTTTTCAGCAGTTCAGAAACCCTTTATTTGGAGAATGCAGAAACAGTCATTTCAAGCACTAGTGACGGATATAACAGTTAGCAGTAAGAATGCGTTTCAAACACAGAAGACCCGCTTCGTACAAACTCATCTGCTGTGTGTTGGTTCCTTTTAGGAAGTTGCATCTATGTTTAGATTCAGCGAGGTAGAAACTCGTTTCTTCTAAACGCTGCGTTTGGACATTCCAGAATGGATGGGAGAACAGGCTGTAAAGAGAAATACCTTGCTCTAAAACCAAAACGGAGCTATCTAGCAGAATGGTTGTCAATGTGTGTATTCAACTTCCAGAGTTAAACGGATGTGTGTTTGCAACAGTTCAGAACCCTTTCTTTGGAGAATGCAGAAACAGTCATTTCCAGCCCTAGAGACGCATATAAGAGTTAGCAGTAAGAATGCGTTTCCAACACAGAAGACCCACATCGTACAAACTGATCTGCTATATGTTGGTTCCTTTTAGGAAGTTGCATCTATGTTTAGATTCAGTGAGGTAGAAACACGTTTCTTCTAAATGCTGCGTTTGGACATTCCAGAGTGGATGGGAGAACAGGCTGTAATGAGAAATACCTTGCTCTAAAACCAGAACGGAGCTATCTAGCAGAATGGTTGTCAATGTGTGCATTCAACTTCCAGAGTTAAACTGATATGTGTTCGCAGCAGTTCAGAAACCCTTTCTTTGGAGAATGCAGAAACAGTCATTTCCAGCCCGAGAGATGCATATAACAGTTAGCTGTAAGAATGCGTTTTAAACACAGAATACCAGCTTCGTACAAACTCATCTCTTGTGTGTTGGTTCCTTTTAGGAAGTTGCATCTATATTTAGATTCAGCGAGGTTGAAACACGTTTCTTTTAAAAGCTGCGTTTGGACATTCCAGAGTGGATGGGAGAACAGGCTGTAAAGAGAAATACCTTGCTCTAAAACCAAAACGGAGCTATCCAGCAGAATGGTTGTCAATGTGTGCATTCAACGTCCAGAGTTAAACTGATGTGTGTTTGCAGCGGTTCAGAAACCCTTTCTTTGGAGAATGCAGAAACAGTCATTTCCAGCCCTAGAGACGCATATAACAGTTAGCAGTAAGAATGCGTTTCAAACACAGAAGACCCGCTTCGTACAAACTCATCTGCTGTGTGTTGGTTCCTTTTAGGAAGTTGCATCTATGTTTAGATTCAGCGAGGTAGAAACACGTTTCTTTTAAAAGCTGCGTTTGGACATTCCAGAGTGGATGGGAGAACAGGCTGTAAAGAGAAATACCTTGCTCTAAAACCAAAACGGAGCTATCTAGCAGAATGGTTGTCAATGTGTGCATTCAACTTCCAGAGTTAAAGTGATGTGTGTTTGCAGCAGTTCAGAAACCCTTTCTTTGGAGAATGCAGAAACAGTCATTTCCAGCCCTAGTGAGGCATATAACAGTTAGCAGTAAGAATGCGTTTCAAACACAGAAGACCCGCTTCGTAGAAACTCATCTCTTGTGTCTTGGTTCCTTTTAGGAAGTTGCATCTATGTTTAGATTCAGCGAGGTAGAAACACGTTTCTTCTAAAAGCTGCATTTGGACATTCCAGAGTGGATGGGAGAACAGGCTGTAAAGAGAAATACGTTGCTCTAAAACCAAAACGGAGCTATCTAGCAGAATGGTTGTCAATGTGTGCATTCAACTTCCAGAGATAAACTGATGTGTGTTTTCAGCAGTTCAGAAACCCTTTATTTGGAGAATGCAGAAACAGTCATTTCAAGCACTAGTGACGGATATAACAGTTAGCAGTAAGAATGCGTTTCAAACACAGAAGACCCGCTTCGTACAAACTCATCTGCTGTGTGTTGGTTCCTTTTAGTTAGTTGCATCTATGTTTAGATTCAGCGAGGTAGAAACTCATTTCTTCTAAACGCTGCGTTTGGACATTCCAGAATGCATGGGAGAACAGGCTGTAAAGAGAAATACCTTGCTCTAAAACCAAAACGGAGCTATCTAGCAGAATGGTTGTCAATGTGTGTATTCAACTTCCAGAGTTAAACGGATGTGTGTTTGCAACAGTTCAGAACCCTTTCTTTGGAGAATGCAGAAACAGTCATTTCCAGCCCTAGAGACGCATATAAGAGTTAGCAGTAAGAATGCGTTTCCAACACAGAAGACCCACATCGTACAAACTGATCTGCTATATGTTGGTTCCTTTTAGGAAGTTGCATCTATGTTTAGATTCAGTGAGGTAGAAACACGTTTCTTCTAAATGCTGCGTTTGGACATTCCAGAGTGGAAGGGAGAACAGGCAGTAATGAGAAATACCTTGCTCTAAAACCAGAACGGAGCTATCTAGCAGAATGGTTGTCAATGTGTGCATTCAACTTCCAGAGTTAAACTGATATGTGTTCGCAGCAGTTCAGAAACACTTTCTTTGGAGAATGCAGAAACAGTCATTTCCAGCCCGAGAGATGCATATAACAGTTAGCTGTAAGAATGCGTTTTAAACACAGAATACCAGCTTCGTACAAACTCATCTCTTGTGTGTTGGTTCCTTTTAGGAAGTTGCATCTATATTTAGATTCAGCGAGGTTGAAACACGTTTCTTTTAAAAGCTGCGTTTGGACATTCCAGAGTGGATGGGAGAACAGGCTGTAAAGAGAAATACCTTGCTCTAAAACCAAAACGGAGCTATCAAGCAGAATGGTTGTCAGTGTGTGCATTCAAATTGCAGAGTTAAACTGATGTGTGTTTGCAGCAGTTCAGAAACCCTTTCTTTGGAGAATGCAGAAACAGTCATTTCCAGCCCTAGAGACGCATGTAAGAGTTAGCAGTAAGAATGCGTTTCAAACACAGAAGACCCGCTTCGTACAAACTCATCTGCTGTGTGTTGGTTCCTTTTAGGAAGTTGCATCTATGTTTAGATTCAGCGAGGTAGAAACACGTTTCTTCTAAAAGCTGCGTTTGGACATTCCAGAGTGGATGGGAGAACAGGCTGTAAAGAGAAATACCTTGCTCTAAAACCAAAACGGAGTTATCTAGCCGAATGGTTGTCAAAGTGTGCTTTCAACTTCCAGAGTTAAAGTGATGTGTGTTTGCAGCGGTTCAGAAACCCTTTCTTTGGAGAATGCAGAAAGTCATTTCCAGCCCTAGAGACGCATGTAAGAGTTAGCATTAAGAATGCGTTTCAAACAGAGAAGACCCGCTTTGTACAAACTCATCTCTTGTGTGTTGGTTCCTTTTAGGAAGTTGCATCTATGTTTAGATTCAGCGAGGTAGAAACACGTTTCTTCAAAAAGCTGCATTTGGACATTCCAGAGTGGATGGGAGAAAAGGCTGTAAAGAGAAATACCTTGCTCTAAAACAAAAACGGAGCTATCTAGCAGAATGGTTGTCAATGTGTGCATTCAACTTCCAGAGTTAAACTGATGTGCGTTTGCAGCGGTTCAGAAACCCTTTCTTTGGAGAATGCAGAAACAGTCATTTACAGCCCTAGAGACGCATATAAGAGTTAGCAGTAAGAATGCGTTTCAAACACAGAAGACCCGCTTCATACAAACTGATATGCTGTGTGTTGGTTCCTTTTAGGAAGTTGCATCTATGTTTAGATTCAGCGAGGTAGAAACACGTTTCTTCTAAAAGCTGCATTTGGACATTCCAGAGTGGATGGGAGAACAGGCTGTAAAGAGAAATACGTTGCTCTAAAACCAAAACGGAGCTATCTAGCAGAATGGTTGTCAATGTGTGCATTCAACTTCCAGAGATAAACTGATGTGTGTTTTCAGCAGTTCAGAAACCCTTTATTTGGAGAATGCAGAAACAGTCATTTCAAGCACTAGTGACGGATATAACAGTTAGCAGTAAGAATGCGTTTCAAACACAGAAGACCCGCTTCGTACAAACTCATCTGCTGTGTGTTGGTTCCTTTTAGGAAGTTGCATCTATGTTTAGATTCAGCGAGGTAGAAACTCGTTTCTTCTAAACGCTGCGTTTGGACATTCCAGAATGGATGGGAGAACAGGCTGTAAAGAGAAATACCTTGCTCTAAAACCAAAACGGAGCTATCTAGCAGAATGGTTGTCAATGTGTGTTTTCAACTTCCAGAGTTAAACGGATGTGTGTTTGCAGCAGTTCAGAACCCTTTCTTTGGAGAATGCAGAAACAGTCATTTCCAGCCCTAGAGACGCATATAAGAGTTAGCAGTAAGAATGCGTTTCCAACACAGAAGACCCACATCGTACAAACTGATCTGCTATATGTTGGTTCCTTTTAGGAAGTTGCATCTATGTTTAGATTCAGTGAGGTAGAAACACGTTTCTTCTAAATGCTGCGTTTGGACATTCCAGAGTGGATGGGAGAACAGGCTGTAATGAGAAATACCTTGCTCTAAAACCAGAACGGAGCTATCTAGCAGAATGGTTGTCAATGTGTGCATTCAACTTCCAGAGTTAAACTGATATGTGTTCGCAGCAGTTCAGAAACACTTTCTTTGGAGAATGCAGAAACAGTCATTTCCAGCCCGAGAGATGCATATAA
The DNA here is from genome assembly GCF_048565385.1 of Saimiri boliviensis. NCBI lineage: Eukaryota > Metazoa > Chordata > Mammalia > Primates > Cebidae > Saimiri > Saimiri boliviensis. The sequence continues at coordinate 89,303,328 of NC_133459.1, forward strand.
CAGTTAGCTGTAAGAATGCGTTTTAAACACAGAATACCAGCTTCGTACAAACTCATCTCTTGTGTGTTGGTTCCTTTTAGGAAGTTGCATCTATATTTAGATTCAGCGAGGTTGAAACACGTTTCTTTTAAAAGCTGCGTTTGGACATTCCAGAGTGGATGGGAGAACAGGCTGTAAAGAGAAATACCTTGCTCTAAAACCAAAACGGAGCTATCAAGCAGAATGGTTGTCAGTGTGTGCATTCAAATTGCAGAGTTAAACTGATGTGTGTTTGCAGCAGTTCAGAAACCCTTTCTTTGGAGAATGCAGAAACAGTCATTTCCAGCCCTAGAGACGCATGTAAGAGTTAGCAGTAAGAATGCGTTTCAAACACAGAAGACCCGCTTCGTACAAACTCATCTGCTGTGTGTTGGTTCCTTTTAGGAAGTTGCATCTATGTTTAGATTCAGCGAGGTAGAAACACGTTTCTTCTAAAAGCTGCGTTTGGACATTCCAGAGTGGATGGGAGAACAGGCTGTAAAGAGAAATACCTTGCTCTAAAACCAAAACGGAGTTATCTAGCAGAATGGTTGTCAAAGTGTGCTTTCAACTTCCAGAGTTAAAGTGATGTGTGTTTGCAGCGCTTCAGAAACCCTTTGTTTGGAGAATGCAGAAAGTCATTTCCAGCCCTAGAGACGCATGTAAGAGTTAGCATTAAGAATGCGTTTCAAACAGAGAAGACCCGCTTTGTACAAACTCATCTCTTGTGTGTTGGTTCCTTTTAGGAAGTTGCATCTATGTTTAGATTCAGCGAGGTAGAAACACGTTTCTTCTAAAAGCTGCATTTGGACATTCCAGAGTGGATGGGAGAACAGGCTGTAAAGAGAAATACCTTGCTCTAAAACCAAAACGGAGCTATCTAGCAGAATGGTTGTCAATGTGTGCATTCAACTTCCAGAGATAAACTGATGTGTGTTTTCAGCAGTTCAGAAACCCTTTATTTGGAGAATGCAGAAACAGTCATTTCCAGCACTAGTGACGGATATAACAGTTAGCAGTAAGAATGCGTTTCAAACACAGAAGACCCGCTTCGTAGAAACTCATCTGCTGTGTGTTGGTTCCTTTTAGGAAGTTGCATCTATGTTTAGATTCAGCGAGGTACAAACATGTTTCTTCTAAAAGCTGCGTTTGGACATTCAAGAGTGGATGGGAGAACAGGCTGTAAAGAGAAATACCTTGCTCTAAAACCAAAACGGAGCTATCTAGCAGAATGGTTGTCAATGTGTGCCTTCAACTTGCAGAGTTAAAGTGATGTGTGTTTGCAGCAGTTCAGAACCCTTTCTTTGGAGAATTCAGAAACAGTCATTGCCAGCCCTAGAGACACATATAAGAGTTAGCAGTAAGAATGCGTTTCAAACACAGAAGACCCGCTTCGTACAAACTCATCTGCTAAGTGTTGGTTCCTTTTAGGAAGTTGCATCTATGTTTAGATTCAGTGAGGTAGAAACACGTTTCTTCTAAAAGCTGCGTTTGGACTTTCCAGAGTGGACGGGAGAACAGGCTGTAAAGAGAAATACCTTGCTCTAAAACCAAAACGGAGCTATCTAGCAGAATGGTTGTCAATGTGTGCATTCAACTTCCAGAGTTAAACTGAAGTGTGTTTGCAGCGGTTCAGAAACCCTTTCTTTGGAGAATGCAGAAAGTCATTTCCAGCCCTAGAGACGCATATACGTGTTAGCAGTAAGAATGCGTTTCAAACAGAGAAGACCCGCATCGTACAAACTGATCTGCTGTGTGTTCGTTCCTTTTAGGAAGTTGCATCTATGTTTAGATTCAGCGAGGTAGAAACACGTTTCTTCTAAAAGCTGCATTTGGACATTCCAGAGTGGATGGGAGAAAAGGCTGTAAAGAGAAATACCTTGCTCTAAAACAAAAACGGATCTATCTAGCAAAATGGTTGTCAATGCGTGCATTCAACTTGCAGAGTTAAACTGATATGTGTTTGTAGCAGTTCAGAAACCCTTTCTTTGGAGCATGCAGAAACAGTCATTTCCAGCCCTAGAGACGCATATAACAGTTAGCAGTAGGAATGCGTTTCAAACACAGAAGACCCGCTTCGTACAAACTCATCTGCTGTGTGTTGGTTCCTTTTAGGAAGTTGCATCTATATTTAGATTCAGCGAGGTTGTAACACGTTTCTTTTAAAAGCTGCGTTTGGACATTCCAGAGTGGATGGGAGAACAGGCTGTAAAGAGAAATACCTTGCTCTAAAACCAAAACGGAGCTATCTAGCAGAATGGTTGTCAATGTGTGCATTCAACGTCCAGAGTTAAACTGATGTGTGTTTGCAGCGGTTCAGAAACTTTTTCTTTGGAGAATGCAGAAACAGTCATTTCCAGCCCGAGAGATGCATATAAGAGTTAGCTGTAAGAATGCGTTTTAAACACAGAATACCAGCTTCGTACAAACTCATCTCTTGTGTGTTGGTTCCTTTTAGGAAGTTGCATCTATATTTAGATTCAGCGAGGTTGAAACACGTTTCTTTTAAAAGCTGCGTTTGGACATTCCAGAGTGGATGGGAGAACAGGCTGTAAAGAGAAATACCTTGCTCTAAAACCAAAACGGAGCTATCTAGCAGAATGGTTGTCAATGTGTGCATTCAACGTCCAGAGTTAAACTGATGTGTGTTTGCAGCGGTTCAGAAACCCTTACTTTGGAGAATGCAGAAACAGTCATTTCCAGCCCTAGAGACGCATATAACAGTTAGCAGTAAGAATGCGTTTCAAACACAAAAGACCCGCTTCGTACAAACTGATATGCTGTGTGTTAGTTCCTTTTAGGAAGTTGCATCTATGTTTAGATTCAGCGAGGTAGATACACGTTTCTTCTAAAAGCTGCGTTTGGACATTTCTGAGTGGATGGGAGAACAGGCTGTAAAGAGAAATACCTTGCTCTAAAACCAAAACGGAGCTATCAAGCAGAATGGTTGTCAGTGTGTGCATTCAAATTGCAGAGTTAAACTGATGTGTGTTTGCAGCAGTTCAGAAACCCTTTCTTTGGAGAATGCAGAAACAGTCATTTCCAGCCCTAGAGATGCATGTAAGAGTTAGCAGTAAGAATGCGTTTCAAACACAGAAGACCCGCTTCGTACAAACTCATCTGCTGTGTGTTGGTTCCTTTTAGGAAGTTGCATCTATATTTAGATTCAGCGAGGTTGTAACACGTTTCTTTTAAAAGCTGCGTTTGGACATTCCAGAGTGGATGGGAGAACAGGCTGTAAAGAGAAATACCTTGCTCTAAAACCAAAACGGAGCTATCTAGCAGAATGGTTGTCAATGTGTGCATTCAACGTCCAGAGTTAAACTGATGTGTGTTTGCAGCGGTTCAGAAACTTTTTCTTTGGAGAATGCAGAAACAGTCATTTCCAGCCCGAGAGATGCATATAAGAGTTAGCTGTAAGAATGCGTTTTAAACACAGAATACCAGCTTCGTACAAACTCATCTCTTGTGTGTTGGTTCCTTTTAGGAAGTTGCATCTATATTTAGATTCAGCGAGGTTGAAACACGTTTCTTTTAAAAGCTGCGTATGGACATTCCAGAGTGGATGGGAGAACAGGCTGTAAAGAGAAATACCTTGCTCTAAAACCAAAACGGAGCTATCTAGCAGAATGGTTGTCAATGTGTGCATTCAACGTCCAGAGGTAAACTGATGTGTGTTTGCAGCGGTTCAGAAACCCTTACTTTGGAGAATGCAGAAACAGTCATTTCCAGCCCTAGAGACGCATATAACAGTTAGCAGTAAGAATGCGTTTCAAACACAAAAGACCCGCTTCGTACAAACTGATATGCTGTGTGTTAGTTCCTTTTAGGAAGTTGCATATATGTTTAGATTCAGCGAGGTAGATACACGTTTCTTCTAAAAGCTGCGTTTGGACATTCCAGAGTGGATGGGAGAACAGGCTGTAAAGAGAAATACCTTGCTCTAAAACCAAAACGGAGCTATCAAGCAGAATGGTTGTCAGTGTGTGCATTCAAATTGCAGAGTTAAACTGATGTGTGTTTGCAGCAGTTCAGAAACCCTTTCTTTGGAGAATGCAGAAACAGTCATTTCCAGCCCTAGAGATGCATGTAAGAGTTAGCAGTAAGAATGCGTTTCAAACACAGAAGACCCGCTTCGTACAAACTCATCTGCTGTGTGTTGGTTCCTTTTAGGAAGTTGCATCTATGTTTAGATTCAGCGAGGTACAAACATGTTTCTTCTAAACGCTGCGTTTGGACATTCCAGAATGGATGGGAGAACAGGCTGTAAAGAGAAATACCTTGCTCTAAAACCAAAACGGAGCTATCTAGCAGAATGGTTGTCAATGTGTGTATTCAACTTCCAGAGTTAAACGGATGTGTGTTTGCAGCAGTTCAGAACCCTTTCTTTGGAGAATGCAGAAACAGTCATTTCCAGCCCTAGAGACGCATATAAGAGTTAGCAGTAAGAATGCGTTTCAAACACAGAAGATCCACATCGTACATACTGATCTGCTATATGTTGGTTCCTTTTAGGAAGTTGCATCTATGTTTAGATTCAGTGAGGTAGAAACACGTTTCTTCTAAAAGCTGCGTTTGGACATTCCTGAGTGGATAGGAGAACAGGCTGTAATGAGAAATACCTTGCTCTAAAACCAGAACGGAGCTATCTAGCAGAATGGTTGTCAATGTGTGCATTCAACTTCCAGAGTTATACTGATGTGTGTTTGCAGCAGTTCAGAAACCCTTTCTTTGGAGAATGCAAAAACAGTCATTTCCAGCCCTAGAGACGCATGTAAGAGTTAGCAGTAAGAATGCGTTTCAAACACAGAAGACACGCTTCGTACAAACTGATCTGCTGTGTGTTGGTTCCTTTTAGGAAGTTGCATCTATGTTTAGATTCAGCGAGGTAGAAACACGTTTCTTCTAAAAGCTGCATTTGGACATTCCAGAGTGGATGGGAGAAAAGGCTGTGAAGAGAAATACCTTGCTCTAAAACCAAAACGGAGCTATCTAGCAGAATGGTTGTCAATGTGTGCATTCAACTTCCAGAGTTAAACCAATGTGCGTTTGCAGCGGTTCAGAAACCCTTTCTTTGGAGAATGCAGAAACAGTCATTTCCAGCCCTAGAGACGCCTATAAGAGTTAGCAGTAAGAATGCGTTTCAAACACCGAAGACCTGCTTCGTACTAACTCATCTGCTGTGTGTTGGTTCCTTTTAGGAAGTTGCATATATGTTTAGATTCAGCGAGGTAGAAACACGTTTCTTCTAAAAGCTGCATTTGGACATTCCAGATTGGATGGGAGAACAGGCTGTAAAGAGAAATACCTTGCTCTAAAACCAAAACGGAGCTATCTAGCAGAATGGTTGTCAATGTGTGCATTCAACTTCCAGAGGTAAACTGATGTGTGTTTGCAGCAGTTCAGAAACCCTTTCTTTGGAGAGTTCAGAAACAGTCATTGCCAGCACTTCTGACGCATATAATATTTAGCAGTAGGAATGCGTTTCAAACACAGAAGACCCGCTTCGTACAAACTCATCTGCTGTGTGTTGGTTCCTTTTAGGAAGTTGCATCTATGTTTAGATTCAGCGACGTAGAAACACGTTTCTTCTAAAAGCTGCGTTTGGATATTCCAGAGTAGATGGGAGAACAGGCTGTAAAGAGAAATACCTTACTCTAAAACCAAAACGGATCTATCTAGCAGAATGGTTGTCAATGTGTGCATTCAACTTCCAGAGTTAAACAGATATGTGTTTGCAGCAGTTCAGAAACCCTTTCTTTGGAGCATGCAGAAACAGTCATTTCCAGCCCTAGAGACACATATAACAGTTAGCAGTAAGAATGCGTTTCAAACACAGAAGACCCGCTTCATACAAACTCATCTGCTGTGTGTTGGTTCCTTTTAGGAAGTTGCATATATGTTTAGATTCAGCGAGGAAGAAACACGTTTCTTCTAAAAGCTGCATTTGGACATTTCTGAGTGGATGGGAGAACAGTCTGTAAAGAGAAATACCTTGCTCTAAAACCAAAACGAAGCTATCTAGCAGAATGAGTGTCAATGTGTGCATTCAACTTCCAGACTTAAACTGATGTGTGTTTGCAGCAGTTCAGAAACCCTTTCTTTGGAGAATGCAGAAACAGTCATTTCCAGCCCGAGAGATGCATATAAGAGTTAGCTGCAAGAATGCGTTTTAAACACAGAATACCAGCTTCGTACAAACTCATCTCTTGTGCGTTGGTTCCTTTTAGGAAGTTGCATCTATATTTAGATTCAGCGAGGTTGAAACACGTTTCTTTTAAAAGCTGCGTTTGGACTTTCCAGAGTGGACGGGAGAACAGGCTGTAAAGAGAAATACCTTGCTCTAAAACCAAAACGGAGCTATCTAGCAGAATGGTTGTCAATGTGTGCATTCAACTTCCAGAGGTAAACTGATGTGTGTTTGCAGCAGTTCAGAAACCCTTTCTTTGGAGAATGCAGAAAGTCATTTCCAGCCCTAGAGACGCATGTAAGAGTTAGCAGTAAGAATGCGTTTCAAACAGAGAGGACCCGCATCGTACAAACTAATCTGCTGTGTGTTCGTTCCTTTTAGGAAGTTGCATCTATGTTTAGATTCAGCAAGGTAGAAACACGTTTCTTCTAAAAGCTGCGTTTGGACATTCCAGAGTGGATGGGAGAACAGGCTGTAAAGAGAAATACCTTGCTCTAAAACCAAAACGGAGCTATCTAGCAGAATGGTTGTCAATGTGTGCATTCAACTTCCAGAGTTAAACTGATGTGTGTTTGCAGCGGTTCAGAAACCCTTTCTTTGGAGAATGCAGAAAGTCATTTCCAGCCCTAGAGACGCATATAAGTGTTAGCAGTAAGAATGCGTTTCAAACAGAGAAGACCCGCATCGTACAAACTGATCTGCTGTGTGTTGGTTCCTTTTAGGAAGTTGCATCTATGTTTAGATTCAGCGAGGTAGAAACACGTGTCTTCTAAAAGCTGCGTTTTGACATTCAAGAGTGGATGGGAGAAAAGGCTGTAAAGAGAAATACCTTGCTCTAAAACCAAAACGGAGCTATCTAGCAGAATGGTTGTCAATGTGTGCCTTCAACTTGCAGAGTTAAAGTGATGTGTGTTTGCAGCAGTTCAGAAACCCTTTCTTTGGAGAATGCAGAAACAGTCATTTCCAGCCCTAGAGACGCATATAAGAGTTAGCAGTAAGAATGCGTTTCAAACACAGAAGACCCGCTTCGTACAAATTGATCTGCTGTGTGTTGGTTCCTTTTAGGAAGTTGCATCTATGTTTAGATTCAGCGAGGTAGAAACACGTTTCTTCTAAAAGCTGCATTTGGACATTCCAGAGTGGATGGGAGAAAAGGCTGTGAAGAGAAATACCTTGCTCTAAAACCAAAACGGAGCTATCTAGCAGAATGGTTGTCAATGTGTGCATTCAACTTCCAGAGTGAAACCGATGTGCGTTTGCAGCGGTTCAGAAACCCTTTCTTTGGAGAATGCAGAAAGTCATTTCCAGCCCTAGAGACGCATATAAGTGTTAGCAGTAAGAATGCGTTTCAAACAGAGAAGACCCGCATCGTACAAACTGATCTGCTGTGTGTTCGTTCCTTTTAGGAAGTTGCATCTTTGTTTAGATTCAGCGAGGTAGAAACACGTTTCTTCTAAAAGCTGCATTTGGACATTCCAGAGTGGATGGGAGAAAAGGCTGTAAAGAGAAATACCTTGCTCTAAAACAAAAACGGAGCTATCTAGAAGAATGGTTGTCAATGCGTGCATTCAACTTGCAGAGTTAAACTGATGTGTGTTTGTAGCAGTTCAGAAACCCTTTCTTTGGAGAGTTCAGAAACAGTCATTGCCAGCACTTCTGACGCATATAATATTTAGCAGTAAGAATGCGTTTCAAACACAGAAGACCCGCTTCGTACAAACTCATCTGCTGTGTGTTGGTTCCTTTTAGGAAGTTGCATCTATGTTTAGATTCAGCGACGTAGAAACACGTTTCTTCTAAAAGCTGCGTTTGGATATTCCAGAGTAGATGGGAGAACAGGCTGTAAAGAGAAATACCTTACTCTAAAACCAAAACGGATCTATCTAGCAAAATGGTTGTCAATGTGTGCATTCAACCTCCAGAGTTAAACAGATATGTGTTTGCAGCGGTTCAGAAACTTTTTCTTTGGAGCATGCAGAAACAGTCATTTCCAGCCCTAGAGACGCATATAACAGTTAGCAGTAGGAATGCGTTTCAAACACAGAAGACCCGCTTCGTACAAACTCATCTGCTGTGTGTTGGTTCCTTTTAGGAAGTTGCATCTATATTTAGATTCAGCGAGGTTGTAACACGTTTCTTTTAAAAGCTGCGTTTGGACATTCCAGAGTGGATGGGAGAACAGGCTGTAAAGAGAAATACCTTGCTCTAAAACCAGAACGGAGCTATCTAGCAGAATGGTTGTCAATGTGTGCATTCAACGTCCAGAGTTAAACTGATGTGTGTTTGCAGCGGTTCAGAAACCCTTACTTTGGAGAATGCAGAAACAGTCATTTCCAGCCCTAGAGACGCATATAACAGTTAGCAGTAAGAATGCGTTTCAAACACAAAAGACCCGCTTCGTACAAACTGATATGCTGTGTGTTAGTTCCTTTTAGGAAGTTGCATCTATGTTTAGATTCAGCGAGGTAGATACACGTTTCTTCTAAAAGCTGCGTTTGGACATTTCTGAGTGGATGGGAGAACAGGCTGTAAAGAGAAATACCTTGCTCTAAAACCAAAACGGAGCTATCAAGCAGAATGGTTGTCAGTGTGTGCATTCAAATTGCAGAGTTAAACTGATGTGTGTTTGCAGCAGTTCAGAAACCCTTTCTTTGGAGAATGCAGAAACAGTCATTTCCAGCCCTAGAGATGCATGTAAGAGTTAGCAGTAAGAATGCGTTTCAAACACAGAAGACCCGCTTCGTACAAACTCATCTGCTGTGTGTTGGTTCCTTTTAGGAAGTTGCATCTATATTTAGATTCAGCGAGGTTGTAACACGTTTCTTTTAAAAGCTGCGTTTGGACATTCCAGAGTGGATGGGAGAACAGGCTGTAAAGAGAAATACCTTGCTCTAAAACCAAAACGGAGCTATCTAGCAGAATGGTTGTCAATGTGTGCATTCAACGTCCAGAGTTAAACTGATGTGTGTTTGCAGCGGTTCAGAAACTTTTTCTTTGGAGAATGCAGAAACAGTCATTTCCAGCCCGAGAGATGCATATAAGAGTTAGCTGTAAGAATGCGTTTTAAACACAGAATACCAGCTTCGTACAAACTCATCTCTTGTGTGTTGGTTCCTTTTAGGAAGTTGCATCTATATTTAGATTCAGCGAGGTTGAAACACGTTTCTTTTAAAAGCTGCGTTTGGACATTCCAGAGTGGATGGGAGAACAGGCTGTAAAGAGAAATACCTTGCTCTAAAACCAAAACGGAGCTATCTAGCAGAATGGTTGTCAATGTGTGCATTCAACGTCCAGAGTTAAAATGATGTGTGTTTGCAGCGGTTCAGAAACCCTTACTTTGGAGAATGCAGAAACAGTCATTTCCAGCCCTAGAGACGCATATAACAGTTAGCAGTAAGAATGCGTTTCAAACACAAAAGACCCGCTTCGTACAAACTGATATGATGTGTGTTAGTTCCTTTTAGGAAGTTGCATCTATGTTTAGATTCAGCGAGGTAGATACACGTTTCTTCTAAAAGCTGCGTTTGGACATTCCAGAGTGGATGGGAGAACAGGCTGTAAAGAGAAATACCTTGCTCTAAAACCAAAACGGAGCTATCAAGCAGAATGGTTGTCAGTGTGTGCATTCAAATTGCAGAGTTAAACTGATGTGTGTTTGCAGCAGTTCAGAAACCCTTTCTTTGGAGAATGCAGAAACAGTCATTTCCAGCCCTAGAGATGCATGTAAGAGTTAGCAGTAAGAATGCGTTTCAAACACAGAAGACCCGCTTCGTACAAACTCATCTGCTGTGTGTTGGTTCCTTTTAGGAAGTTGCATCTATGTTTAGATTCAGCGAGGTACAAACATGTTTCTTCTAAACGCTGCGTTTGGACATTCCAGAATGGATGGGAGAACAGGCTGTAAAGAGAAATACCTTGCTCTAAAACCAAAACGGAGCTATCTAGCAGAATGGTTGTCAATGTGTGTATTCAACTTCCAGAGTTAAACGGATGTGTGTTTGCAGCAGTTCAGAACCCTTTCTTTGGAGAATGCAGAAACAGTCATTTCCAGCCCTAGAGACGCATATAAGAGTTAGCAGTAAGAATGCGTTTCAAACACAGAAGACCCACATCGTACAAACTGATCTGCTATATGTTGGTTCCTTTTAGGAAGTTGCATCTATGTTTAGATTCAGTGAGGTAGAAACACGTTTCTTCTAAAAGCTGCGTTTGGACATTCCTGAGTGGATGGGAGAACAGGCTGTAAAGAGAAATACCTTGCTCTAAAACCAAAACGGAGCTATCTAGCAGAATGGTTGTCAATGTGTGCATTCAACTTCCAGAGGTAAACTGATGTGTGTTTGCAGCAGTTCAGAAACCCTTTCTTTGGAGAGTTCAGAAACAGTCATTGCCAGCACTTCTGACGCATATAATATTTAGCAGTAAGAATGCGTTTCAAACACAGAAGACCCGCTTCGTACAAACTCATCTGCTGTGTGTTGGTTCCTTTTAGGAAGTTGCATCTATGTTTAGATTCAGCGACGTAGAAACACGTTTCTTCTAAAAGCTGCGTTTGGATATTCCAGAGTAGATGGGAGAACAGGCTGTAAAGAGAAATACCTTACTCTAAAACCAAAACGGATCTATCTAGCAGAATGGTTGTCAATGTGTGCATTCAACTTCCAGAGTTAAACAGATATGTGTTTGCAGCAGTTCAGAAACCCTTTCTTTGGAGCATGCAGAAACAGTCATTTCCAGCCCTAGAGACGCATATAACAGTTAGCAGTAAGAATGCGTTTCAAACACAGAAGACCCGCTTCATACAAACTCATCTGCTGTGTGTTGGTTCCTTTTAGGAAGTTGCATCTATGTTTAGATTCAGCGAGGAAGAAACACGTTTCTTCTAAAAGCTGCATTTGGACATTTCTGAGTGGATGGGAGAACAGTCTGTAAAGAGAAATACCTTGCTCTAAAACCAAAACGGAGCTATCTAGCAGAATGAGTGTCAATGTGTGCATTCAACTTCCAGACTTAAACTGATGTGTGTTTGCAGCAGTTCAGAAACCCTTTCTTTGGAGAATGCAGAAACAGTCATTTCCAGCCCGAGAGATGCATATAAGAGTTAGCTGCAAGAATGCGTTTTAAACACAGAATACCAGCTTCGTACAAACTCATGTCTTGTGTGTTGGTTCCTTTTAGGAAGTTGCATCTATATTTAGATTCAGCGAGGTTGAAACACGTTTCTTTTAAAAGCTGCGTTTGGACTTTCCAGAGTGGACGGGAGAACAGGCTGTAAAGAGAAATACCTTGCTCTAAAACCAAAACGGAGCTATCTAGCAGAATGGTTGTCAATGTGTGCATTCAACTTCCAGAGGTAAACTGATGTGTGTTTGCAACGGTTCAGAAACCCTTTCTTTGGAGAATGCAGAAAGTCATTTCCAGCCCTAGAGACGCATGTAAGAGTTAGCAGTAAGAATGCGTTTCAAACAGAGAGGACCCGCATCGTACAAACTAATCTGCTGTGTGTTCGTTCCTTTTAGGAAGTTGCATCTATGTTTAGATTCAGCGAGGTAGAAACACGTTTCTTCTAAAAGCTGCGTTTGGACATTCCAGAGTGGATGGGAGAACAGGCTGTAAAGAGAAATACCTTGCTCTAAAACCAAAACGGAGCTATCTAGCAGAATGGTTGTCAGTGTCTGCATTCAACTTGCAGAGTTAAACTGATGTGTGTTTGCAGCAGTTCAGAAACCCTTTCTTTGGAGAATGCAGAAACAGTCATTTCCAGCCCTAGAGACGCACGTAAGAGTTAGCAATAAGAATGCGTTTCAAACACAGGAGACCCGCTTCGTACAAATTGATCTGCTGTGTGTTGGTTCCTTTTAGGAAGTTGCATCTATGTTTAGATTCAGCGAGGTAGAAACACGTTTCTTCTAAAAGCTGCGTTTTGACATTCAAGAGTGGATGGGAGAAAAGGCTGTAAAGAGAAATACCTTGCTCTAAAACCAAAACGGAGCTATCTAGCAGAATGGTTGTCAATGTGTGCCTTCAACTTGCAGAGTTAAAGTGATGTGTGTTTGCAGCAGTTCAGAACCCTTTCTTTGGAGAATTCAGAAACAGTCATTGCCAGCCCTAGAGACACATATAAGAGTTAGCAGTAAGAATGCGTTTCAAACACAGAAGACCCGCTTCCTACAAACTCATCTGCTAAGTGTTGGTTCCTTTTAGGAAGTTGCATCTATGTTTAGATTCAGTGAGGTAGAAACACGTTTCTTCTAAAAGCTGCGTTTGGACTTTCCAGAGTGGACGGGAGAACAGGCTGTAAAGAGAAATACCTTGCTCTAAAACCAAAACGGAGCTATCTAGCAGAATGGTTGTCAATGTGTGCATTCAACTTCCAGAGTTAAACTGATGTGTGTTTGCAGCGGTTCAGAAACCCTTTCTTTGGAGAATGCAGAAAGTCATTTCCAGCCCTAGAGACGCATATAAGTGTTAGCAGTAAGAATGCGTTTCAAACAGAGAAGACCCGCATCGTACAAACTGATCTGCTGTGTGTTCGTTCCTTTTAGGAAGTTGCATCTATGTTTAGATTCAGCGAGGTAGAAACACGTTTCTTCTAAAAGCTGCGTTTGGACATTCCAGAGTGGATGGGAGAACAGGCTGTAAAGAGAAATACCTTGCTCTAAAACCAAAACGGAGCTATCTAGCAGAATGGTTGTCAGTGTGTGCATTCAACTTGCAGAGTTAAACTGATGTGTGTTTGCAGCAGTTCAGAAACCCTTTCTTTGGAGAATGCAGAAAGAGTCATTTCCAGCCCTAGAGACGCATGTAAGAGTTAGCAGTAAGAATGCGTTTCAAACACAGAAGACACGCTTCGTACAAATTGATCTGTTGTGTGTTGGTTCCTTTTAGGAAGTTGCATCTATGTTTAGATTCAGCGAGGTAGAAACACGTTTCTTCTAAAAGCTGCATTTGGACATTCCAGAGTGGATGGGAGAAAAGGCTGTGAAGAGAAATACCTTGCTCTAAAACCAAAACGGAGCTATCTAGCAGAATGGTTGTCAATGTGTGCATTCAACTTCCAGAGTGAAACCGATGTGCGTTTGCAGCGGTTCAGAAACCCTTTCTTTGGAGAATGCAGAAAGTCATTTCCAGCCCTAGAGACGCATATAAGTGTTAGCAGTAAGAATGCGTTTCAAACAGAGAAGACCCGCATCGTACAAACTGATCTGCTGTGTGTTCGTTCCTTTTAGGAAGTTGCATCTATGTTTAGATTCAGCCAGGTAGAAACACGTTTCTTCTAAAAGCTGCATTTGGACATTCCAGAGTGGATGGGAGAAAAGGCTGTAAAGAGAAATACCTTGCTCTAAAACAAAAACGGAGCTATCTAGAAGAATGGTTGTCAATGCGTGCATTCAACTTGCAGAGTTAAACTGATGTGTGTTTGTAGCAGTTCAGAAACCCTTTCTTTGGAGAGTTCAGAAACAGTCATTGCCAGCACTTCTGACGCATATAATATTTAGCAGTAAGAATGCGTTTCAAACACAGAAGACCCGCTTCGTACAAACTCATCTGCTGTGTGTTGGTTCCTTTTAGGAAGTTGCATCTATGTTTAGATTCAGCGACGTAGAAACACGTTTCTTCTAAAAGCTGCGTTTGGATATTCCAGAGTAGATGGGAGAACATGCTGTAAAGAGAAATACCTTGCTCTAAAACCAAAACGGAGCTATCTAGCAGAATGGTTGTGAATGTGTGCATTCAACTTCCAGAGTTAAACAGATATGTGTTTGCAGCGGTTCAGAAACCCTTTCTTTGGAGCATGCAGAAACAGTCATTTCCAGCCCTAGAGACGCATATAACAGTTAGCAGTAAGAATGCGTTTCAAACACAGAAGACCCGCTTCGTACAAACTCATCTGCTGTGTGTTGGTTCCTTTTAGGAAGTTGCATCTATATTTAGATTCAGCGAGGTTGTAACACGTTTCTTTTAAAAGCTGCGTTTGGACATTCCAGAGTGGATGGGAGAACAGGCTGTAAAGAGAAATACCTTGCTCTAAAACCAAAACGGAGCTATCTATCAGAATGGTTGTCAATGTGTGCATTCAACGTCCAGAGTTAAACTGATGTGTGTTTGCAGCGGTTCAGAAACTTTTTCTTTGGAGAATGCAGAAACAGTCATTTCCAGCCCGAGAGATGCATATAAGAGTTAGCTGTAAGAATGCGTTTTAAACACAGAATACCAGCTTCGTACAAACTCATCTCTTGTGTGTTGGTTCCTTTTAGGAAGTTGCATCTATATTTAGATTCAGCGAGGTTGAAACACGTTTCTTTTAAAAGCTGCGTTTGGACTTTCCAGAGTGGACGGGAGAACAGGCTGTAAAGAGAAATACCTTGCTCTAAAACCAAAACGGAGCTATCTAGCAGAATGGTTGTCAATGTGTGCATTCAACGTCCAGAGTTAAACTGATGTGTGTTTGCAGCGGTTCAGAAACCCTTACTTTGGAGAATGCAGAAACAGTCATTTCCAGCCCTAGAGACGCATATAACAGTTAGCAGTAAGAATGCGTTTCAAACACAAAAGACCCGCTTCGTACAAACTGATATGCTGTGTGTTAGTTCCTTTTAGGAAGTTGCATCTATGTTTAGATTCAGCGAGGTAGATACACGTTTCTTCTAAAAGCTGCGTTTGGACATTCCAGAGTGGATGGGAGAACAGGCTGTAAAGAGAAATACCTTGCTCTAAAACCAAAACGGAGCTATCAAGCAGAATGGTTGTCAGTGTGTGCATTCAAATTGCAGAGTTAAACTGATGTGTGTTTGCAGCAGTTCAGAAACCCTTTCTTTGGAGAATGCAGAAACAGTCATTTCCAGCCCTAGAGATGCATGTAAGAGTTAGCAGTAAGAATGCGTTTCAAACACAGAAGACCCGCTTCGTACAAACTCATCTGCTGTGTGTTGGTTCCTTTTAGGAAGTTGCATCTATGTTTAGATTCAGCGAGGTACAAACATGTTTCTTCTAAACGCTGCGTTTGGACATTCCAGAATGGATGGGAGAACAGGCTGTAAAGAGAAATACCTTGCTCTAAAACCAAAACGGAGCTATCTAGCAGAATGGTTGTCAATGTGTGTATTCAACTTCCAGAGTTAAACGGATGTGTGTTTGCAGCAGTTCAGAACCCTTTCTTTGGAGAATGCAGAAACAGTCATTTCCAGCCCTAGAGACGCATATAAGAGTTAGCAGTAAGAATGCGTTTCCAACACAGAAGACCCACATCGTACAAACTGATCTGCTATATGTTGGTTCCTTTTAGGAAGTTGCATCTATGTTTAGATTCAGTGAGGTAGAAACACGTTTCTTCTAAAAGCTGCGTTTGGACATTCCTGAGTGGATGGGAGAACAGGCTGTAATGAGAAATACCTTGCTCTAAAACCAGAACGGAGCTATCTAGCAGAATGGTTGTCAATGTGTGCATTCAACTTCCAGAGTTATACTGATGTGTGTTTGCAGCAGTTCAGAAACCCTTTCTTTGGAGAATGCAAAAACAGTCATTTCCAGCCCTAGAGACGCATGTAAGAGTTAGCAGTAAGAATGCGTTTCAAACACAGAAGACACGCTTCGTACAAATTGATCTGCTGTGTGTTGGTTCCTTTTAGGAAGTTGCATCTATGTTTAGATTCAGCGAGGTAGAAACACGTTTCTTCTAAAAGCTGCATTTGGACATTCCAGAGTGGATGGGAGAAAAGGCTGTGAAGAGAAATACCTTGCTCTAAAACCAAAACGGAGCTATCTAGCAGAATGGTTGTCAATGTGTGCATTCAACTTCCAGAGTGAAACCGATGTGCGTTTGCAGCGGTTCAGAAACCCTTTCTTTGGAGAATGCAGAAACAGTCATTTCCAGCCCTAGAGACGCCTATAAGAGTTAGCAGTAAGAATGCGTTTCAAACACCGAAGACCTGCTTCGTACTAACTCATCTGCTGTGTGTTGGTTCCTTTTAGGAAGTTGCATCTATGTTTAGATTCAGCGACGTAGAAACACGTTTCTTCTAAAAGCTGCATTTGGACATTCCAGATTGGATGGGAGAACAGTCTGTAAAGAGAAATACCTTGCTCTAAAACCAAAACGGAGCTATCTAGCAGAATGGTTGTCAATGTGTGCATTCAACTTCCAGAGGTAAACTGATGTGTGTTTGCAGCAGTTCAGAAACCCTTTCTTTGGAGAGTTCAGAAACAGTCATTGCCAGCACTTCTGACGCATATAATATTTAGCAGTAAGAATGCGTTTCAAACACAGAAGACCCGCTTCGTACAAACTCATCTGCTGTGTGTTGGTTCCTTTTAGGAAGTTGCATCTATGTTTAGATTCAGCGACGTAGAAACACTTTTCTTCTAAACGCTGCGTTTGGATATTCCAGAGTAGATGGGAGAACAGGCTGTAAAGAGAAATACCTTACTCTAAAACCAAAACGGATCTATCTAGCAGAATGGTTGTCAATGTGTGCATTCAACTTCCAGAGTTAAACAGATATGTGTTTGCAGCAGTTCAGAAACCCTTTCTTTGGAGCATGCAGAAACAGTCATTTCCAGCCCTAGAGACGCATATAACAGTTAGCAGTAAGAATGCGTTTCAAACACAGAAGACCCGCTTCATACAAACTCATCTGCTGTGTGTTGGTTCCTTTTAGGAAGTTGCATATATGTTTAGATTCAGCGAGGAAGAAACACGTTTCTTCTAAAAGCTGCATTTGGACATTTCTGAGTGGATGGGAGAACAGTCTGTAAAGAGAAATACCTTGCTCTAAAACCAAAACGGAGCTATCTAGCAGAATGAGTGTCAATGTGTGCATTCAACTTCCAGACTTAAACTGATGTGTGTTTGCAGCAGTTCAGAAACCCTTTCTTTGGAGCATGCAGAAACAGTCATTTCCAGCCCTAGAGACGCATATAACAGTTAGCAGTAGGAATGCGTTTCAAACACAGAAGACCCGCTTCGTACAAACTCATCTGCTGTGTGTTGGTTCCTTTTAGGAAGTTGCATCTATATTTAGATTCAGCGAGGTTGTAACACGTTTCTTTTAAAAGCTGCGTTTGGACATTCCAGAGTGGATGGGAGAACAGGCTGTAAAGAGAAATACCTTGCTCTAAAACCAAAACGGAGCTATCTAGCAGAATGGTTGTCAATGTGTGCATTCAACGTCCAGAGTTAAACAGATGTGTGTTTGCAGCGGTTCAGAAACTTTTTCTTTGGAGAATGCTGAAACAGTCATTTCCAGCCCGAGAGATGCATATAAGAGTTAGCTGTAAGAATGCGTTTTAAACACAGAATACCAGCTTCGTACAAACTCATCTCTTGTGTGTTGGTTCCTTTTAGGAAGTTGCATCTATATTTAGATTCAGCGAGGTTGAAACACGTTTCTTTTAAAAGCTGCGTTTGGACATTCCAGAGTGGATGGGAGAACAGGCTGTAAAGAGAAATACCTTGCTCTAAAACCAAAACGGAGCTATCTAGCAGAATGGTTGTCAATGTGTGCATTCAACGTCCAGAGTTAAACTGATGTGTGTTTGCAGCGGTTCAGAAACCCTTACTTTGGAGAATGCAGAAACAGTCATTTCCAGCCCTAGAGACGCATATAACAGTTAGCAGTAAGAATGCGTTTCAAACACAAAAGACCCGCTTCGTACAAACTGATATGCTGTGTGTTAGTTCCTTTTAGGAAGTTGCATCTATGTTTAGATTCAGCGAGGTAGATACACGTTTCTTCTAAAAGCTGCGTTTGGACATTTCTGAGTGGATGGGAGAACAGGCTGTAAAGAGAAATACCTTGCTCTAAAACCAAAACGGAGCTATCAAGCAGAATGGTTGTCAGTGTGTGCATTCAAATTGCAGAGTTAAACTGATGTGTGTTTGCAGCAGTTCAGAAACCCTTTCTTTGGAGAATGCAGAAACAGTCATTTCCAGCCCTAGAGATGCATGTAAGAGTTAGCAGTAAGAATGCGTTTCAAACACAGAAGACCCGCTTCGTACAAACTCATCTGCTGTGTGTTGGTTCCTTTTAGGAAGTTGCATCTATATTTAGATTAAGCGAGGTTGTAACACGTTTCTTTTAAAAGCTGCGTTTGGACATTCCAGAGTGGATGGGAGAACAGGCTGTAAAGAGAAATACCTTGCTCTAAAACCAAAACGGAGCTATCTAGCAGAATGGTTGTCAATGTGTGCATTCAACGTCCAGAGTTAAACTGATGTGTGTTTGCAGCGGTTCAGAAACTTTTTCTTTGGAGAATGCAGAAACAGTCATTTCCAGCCCGAGAGATGCATATAAGAGTTAGCTGTAAGAATGCGTTTTAAACACAGAATACCAGCTTCGTACAAACTCATCTCTTGTGTGTTGGTTCCTTTTAGGAAGTTGCATCTATATTTAGATTCAGCGAGGTTGAAACACGTTTCTTTTAAAAGCTGCGTTTGGACATTCCAGAGTGGATGGGAGAACAGGCTGTAAAGAGAAATACCTTGCTCTAAAACCAAAACGGAGCTATCTAGCAGAATGGTTGTCAATGTGTGCATTCAACGTCCAGAGTTAAACTGATGTGTGTTTGCAGCGGTTCAGAAACCCTTACTTTGGAGAATGCAGAAACAGTCATTTCCAGCCCTAGAGACGCATATAACAGTTAGCAGTAAGAATGCGTTTCAAACACAAAAGACCCGCTTCGTACAAACTGATATGCTGTGTGTTAGTTCCTTTTAGGAAGTTGCATCTATGTTTAGATTCAGCGAGGTAGATACACGTTTCTTCTAAAAGCTGCGTTTGGACATTCCAGAGTGGATGGGAGAACAGGCTGTAAAGAGAAATACCTTGCTCTAAAACCAAAACGGAGCTATCAAGCAGAATGGTTGTCAGTGTGTGCATTCAAATTGCAGAGTTAAACTGATGTGTGTTTGCAGCAGTTCAGAAACCCTTTCTTTGGAGAATGCAGAAACAGTCATTTCCAGCCCTCGAGATGCATGTAAGAGTTAGCAGTAAGAATGCGTTTCAAACACAGAAGACCCGCTTCGTACAAACTCATCTGCTGTGTGTTGGTTCCTTTTAGGAAGTTGCATCTATGTTTAGATTCAGCGAGGTACAAACATGTTTCTTCTAAACGCTGCGTTTGGACATTCCAGAATGGTTGGGAGAACAGGCTGTAAAGAGAAATACCTTGCTCTAAAACCAAAACGGAGCTATCTAGCAGAATGGTTGTCAATGTGTGTATTCAACTTCCAGAGTTAAACGGATGTGTGTTTGCAGCAGTTCAGAACCCTTTCTTTGGAGAATGCAGAAACAGTCATTTCCAGCCCTAGAGACGCATATAAGAGTTAGCAGTAAGAATGCGTTTCAAACACAGAAGACCCACATCGTACAAACTGATCTGCTATATGTTGGTTCCTTTTAGGAAGTTGCATCTATGTTTAGATTCAGTGAGGTAGAAACACGTTTCTTCTAAAAGCTGCGTTTGGACATTCCTGAGTGGATGGGAGAACAGGCTGTAATGAGAAATACCTTGCTCTAAAACCAGAACGGAGCTATCTAGCAGAATGGTTGTCAATGTGTGCATTCAACTTCCAGAGTTATACTGATGTGTGTTTGCAGCAGTTCAGAAACCCTTTCTTTGGAGAATGCAAAAACAGTCATTTCCAGCCCTAGAGACGCATGTAAGAGTTAGCAGTAAGAATGCGTTTCAAACACAGAAGACACGCTTCGTACAAATTGATCTGCTGTGTGTTGGTTCCTTTTAGGAAGTTGCATCTATGTTTAGATTCAGCGAGGTAGAAACACGTTTCTTCTAAAAGCTGCATTTGGACATTCCAGAGTGGATGGGAGAAAAGGCTGTGAAGAGAAATACCTTGCTCTAAAACCAAAACGGAGCTATCTAGCAGAATGGTTGTCAATGTGTGCATTCAACTTCCAGAGTGAAACCGATGTGCGTTTGCAGCGGTTCATAAACCCTTTCTTTGGAGAATGCAGAAACAGTCATTTCCAGCCCTAGAGACGCCTATAAGAGTTAGCAGTAAGAATGCGTTTCAAACACCGAAGACCTGCTTCGTACTAACTCATCTGCTGTGTGTTGGTTCCTTTTAGGAAGTTGCATATATGTTTAGATTCAGCGAGGTAGAAACACGTTTCTTCTAAAAGCTGCATTTGGACATTCCAGATTGGATGGGAGAACAGTCTGTAAAGAGAAATACCTAGCTCTAAAACCAAAACGGAGCTATCTAGCAGAATGGTTGTCAATGTGTGCATTCAACTTCCAGAGGTAAACTGATGTGTGTTTGCAGCAGTTCAGAAACCCTTTCTTTGGAGAGTTCAGAAACAGTCATTGCCAGCACTTCTGACGCATATAATATTTAGCAGTAAGAATGCGTTTCAAACACAGAAGACCCGCTTCGTACAAACTCATCTGCTGTGTGTTGGTTCCTTTTAGGAAGTTGCATCTATGTTTAGATTCAGCGACGTAGAAACACTTTTCTTCTAAAAGCTGCGTTTGGATATTCCAGAGTAGATGGGAGAACAGGCTGTAAAGAGAAATACCTTACTCTAAAACCAAAACGGATCTATCTAGCAGAATGGTTGTCAATGTGTGCATTCAACTTCCAGAGTTAAACAGATATGTGTTTGCAGCAGTTCAGAAACCCTTTCTTTGGAGCATGCAGAAACAGTCATTTCCAGCCCTAGAGACGCATATAACAGTTAGCAGTAAGAATGCGTTTCAAACACAGAAGACCCGCTTCATACAAACTCATCTGCTGTGTGTTGGTTCCTTTTAGGAAGTTGCATATATGTTTAGATTCAGCGAGGAAGAAACACGTTTCTTCTAAAAGCTGCATTTGGACATTTCTGAGTGGATGGGAGAACAGTCTGTAAAGAGAAATACCTTGCTCTAAAACCAAAACGGAGCTATCTAGCAGAATGAGTGTCAATGTGTGCATTCAACTTCCAGACTTAAACTGATGTGTGTTTGCAGCAGTTCAGAAACCCTTTCTTTGGAGCATGCAGAAACAGTCATTTCCAGCCCTAGAGACGCATATAACAGTTAGCAGTAGGAATGCGTTTCAAACACAGAAGACCCGCTTCGTACAAACTCATCTGCTGTGTGTTGGTTCCTTTTAGGAAGTTGCATCTATATTTAGATTAAGCGAGGTTGTAACACGTTTCTTTTAAAAGCTGCGTTTGGACATTCCAGAGTGGATGGGAGAACAGGCTGTAAAGAGAAATACCTTGCTCTAAAACCAAAACGGAGCTATCTAGCAGAATGGTTGTCAATGTGTGCATTCAACGTCCAGAGTTAAACAGATGTGTGTTTGCAGCGGTTCAGAAACTTTTTCTTTGGAGAATGCTGAAACAGTCATTTCCAGCCCGAGAGATGCATATAAGAGTTAGCTGTAAGAATGCGTTTTAAACACAGAATACCAGCTTCGTACAAACTCATCTCTTGTGTGTTGGTTCCTTTTAGGAAGTTGCATCTATATTTAGATTCAGCGAGGTTGAAACACGTTTCTTTTAAAAGCTGCGTTTGGACATTCCAGAGTGGATGGGAGAACAGGCTGTAAAGAGAAATACCTTGCTCTAAAACCAAAACGGAGCTATCTAGCAGAATGGTTGTCAATGTGTGCATTCAACGTCCAGAGTTAAACTGATGTGTGTTTGCAGCGGTTCAGAAACCCTTACTTTGGAGAATGCAGAAACAGTCATTTCCAGCCCTAGAGACGCATATAACAGTTAGCAGTAAGAATGCGTTTCAAACACAAAAGACCCGCTTCGTACAAACTGATATGCTGTGTGTTAGTTCCTTTTAGGAAGTTGCATCTATGTTTAGATTCAGCGAGGTAGATACACGTTTCTTCTAAAAGCTGCGTTTGGACATTTCTGAGTGGATGGGAGAACAGGCTGTAAAGAGAAATACCTTGCTCTAAAACCAAAACGGAGCTATCAAGCAGAATGGTTGTCAGTGTGTGCATTCAAATTGCAGAGTTAAACTGATGTGTGTTTGCAGCAGTTCAGAAACCCTTTCTTTGGAGAATGCAGAAACAGTCATTTCCAGCCCTAGAGATGCATGTAAGAGTTAGCAGTAAGAATGCGTTTCAAACACAGAAGACCCGCTTCGTACAAACTCATCTGCTGTGTGTTGGTTCCTTTTAGGAAGTTGCATCTATATTTAGATTCAGCGAGGTTGTAACACGTTTCTTTTAAAAGCTGCGTTTGGACATTCCAGAGTGGATGGGAGAACAGGCTGTAAAGAGAAATACCTTGCTCTAAAACCAAAACGGAGCTATCTAGCAGAATGGTTGTCAATGTGTGCATTCAACGTCCAGAGTTAAACTGATGTGTGTTTGCAGCGGTTCAGAAACTTTTTCTTTGGAGAATGCAGAAACAGTCATTTCCAGCCCGAGAGATGCATATAAGAGTTAGCTGTAAGAATGCGTTTTAAACACAGAATACCAGCTTCGTACAAACTCATCTCTTGTGTGTTGGTTCCTTTTAGGAAGTTGCATCTATATTTAGATTCAGCGAGGTTGAAACACGTTTCTTTTAAAAGCTGCGTTTGGACATTCCAGAGTGGATGGGAGAACAGGCTGTAAAGAGAAATACCTTGCTCTAAAACCAAAACGGAGCTATCTAGCAGAATGGTTGTCAATGTGTGCATTCAACGTCCAGAGTTAAACTGATGTGTGTTTGCAGCGGTTCAGAAACCCTTACTTTGGAGAATGCAGAAACAGTCATTTCCAGCCCTAGAGACGCATATAACAGTTAGCAGTAAGAATGCGTTTCAAACACAAAAGACCCGCTTCGTACAAACTGATATGCTGTGTGTTAGTTCCTTTTAGGAAGTTGCATCTATGTTTAGATTCAGCGAGGTAGATACACGTTTCTTCTAAAAGCTGCGTTTGGACATTCCAGAGTGGATGGGAGAACAGGCTGTAAAGAGAAATACCTTGCTCTAAAACCAAAACGGAGCTATCAAGCAGAATGGTTGTCAGTGTGTGCATTCAAATTGCAGAGTTAAACTGATGTGTGTTTGCAGCAGTTCAGAAACCCTTTCTTTGGAGAATGCAGAAACAGTCATTTCCAGCCCTCGAGATGCATGTAAGAGTTAGCAGTAAGAATGCGTTTCAAACACAGAAGACCCGCTTCGTACAAACTCATCTGCTGTGTGTTGGTTCCTTTTAGGAAGTTGCATCTATGTTTAGATTCAGCGAGGTACAAACATGTTTCTTCTAAACGCTGCGTTTGGACATTCCAGAATGGTTGGGAGAACAGGCTGTAAAGAGAAATACCTTGCTCTAAAACCAAAACGGAGCTATCTAGCAGAATGGTTGTCAATGTGTGTATTCAACTTCCAGAGTTAAACGGATGTGTGTTTGCAGCAGTTCAGAACCCTTTCTTTGGAGAATGCAGAAACAGTCATTTCCAGCCCTAGAGACGCATATAAGAGTTAGCAGTAAGAATGCGTTTCAAACACAGAAGACCCACATCGTACAAACTGATCTGCTATATGTTGGTTCCTTTTAGGAAGTTGCATCTATGTTTAGATTCAGTGAGGTAGAAACACGTTTCTTCTAAAAGCTGCGTTTGGACATTCCTGAGTGGATGGGAGAACAGGCTGTAATGAGAAATACCTTGCTCTAAAACCAGAACGGAGCTATCTAGCAGAATGGTTGTCAATGTGTGCATTCAACTTCCAGAGTTATACTGATGTGTGTTTGCAGCAGTTCAGAAACCCTTTCTTTGGAGAATGCAAAAACAGTCATTTCCAGCCCTAGAGACGCATGTAAGAGTTAGCAGTAAGAATGCGTTTCAAACACAGAAGACACGCTTCGTACAAATTGATCTGCTGTGTGTTGGTTCCTTTTAGGAAGTTGCATCTATGTATAGATTCAGCGAGGTAGAAACACGTTTCTTCTAAAAGCTGCATTTGGACATTCCAGAGTGGATGGGAGAAAAGGCTGTGAAGAGAAATACCTTGCTCTAAAACCAAAACGGAGCTATCTAGCAGAATGGTTGTCAATGTGTGCATTCAACTTCCAGAGTGAAACCGATGTGCGTTTGCAGCGGTTCATAAACCCTTTCTTTGGAGAATGCAGAAACAGTCATTTCCAGCCCTAGAGACGCCTATAAGAGTTAGCAGTAAGAATGCGTTTCAAACACCGAAGACCTGCTTCGTACTAACTCATCTGCTGTGTGTTGGTTCCTTTTAGGAAGTTGCATATATGTTTAGATTCAGCGAGGTAGAAACACGTTTCTTCTAAAAGCTGCATTTGGACATTCCAGATTGGATGGGAGAACAGTCTGTAAAGAGAAATACCTTGCTCTAAAACCAAAACGGAGCTATCTAGCAGAATGGTTGTCAATGTGTGCATTCAACTTCCAGAGGTAAACTGATGTGTGTTTGCAGCAGTTCAGAAACCCTTTCTTTGGAGAGTTCAGAAACAGTCATTGCCAGCACTTCTGACGCATATAATATTTAGCAGTAAGAATGCGTTTCAAACACAGAAGACCCGCTTCGTACAAACTCATCTGCTGTGTGTTGGTTCCTTTTAGGAAGTTGCATCTATGTTTAGATTCAGCGACGTAGAAACACTTTTCTTCTAAAAGCTGCGTTTGGATATTCCAGAGTAGATGGGAGAACAGGCTGTAAAGAGAAATACCTTACTCTAAAACCAAAACGGATCTATCTAGCAGAATGGTTGTCAATGTGTGCATTCAACTTCCAGAGTTAAACAGATATGTGTTTGCAGCAGTTCAGAAACCCTTTCTTTGGAGCATGCAGAAACAGTCATTTCCAGCCCTAGAGACGCATATAACAGTTAGCAGTAAGAATGCGTTTCAAACACAGAAGACCCGCTTCATACAAACTCATCTGCTGTGTGTTGGTTCCTTTTAGGAAGTTGCATATATGTTTAGATTCAGCGAGGAAGAAACACGTTTCTTCTAAAAGCTGCATTTGGACATTTCTGAGTGGATGGGAGAACAGTCTGTAAAGAGAAATACCTTGCTCTAAAACCAAAACGGAGCTATCTAGCAGAATGAGTGTCAATGTGTGCATTCAACTTCCAGACTTAAACTGATGTGTGTTTGCAGCAGTTCAGAAACCCTTTCTTTGGAGCATGCAGAAACAGTCATTTCCAGCCCGAGAGATGCATATAAGAGTTAGCTGCAAGAATGCGTTTTAAACACAGAATACCAGCTTCGTACAAACTCATCTCTTGTGTGTTGGTTCCTTTTAGGAAGTTGCATCTATATTTAGATTCAGCGAGGTTGAAACACGTTTCTTTTAAAAGCTGCGTTTGGACTTTCCAGAGTGGACGGGAGAACAGTCTGTAAAGAGAAATACCTTGCTCTAAAACCAAAACGGAGCTATCTAGCAGAATGGTTGTCAATGTGTGCATTCAACTTCCAGAGGTAAACTGATGTGTGTTTGCAACGGTTCAGAAACCCTTTCTTTGGAGAATGCAGAAAGTCATTTCCAGCCCTAGAGACGCATGTAAGAGTTAGCAGTAAGAATGCGTTTCAAACAGAGAGGACCCGCATCGTACAAACTAATCTGCTGTGTGTTCGTTCCTTTTAGGAAGTTGCATCTATGTTTAGATTCAGCGAGGTAGAAACACGTTTCTTCTAAAAGCTGCGTTTGGACATTCCAGAGTGGATGGGAGAACAGGCTGTAAAGAGAAATACCTTGCTCTAAAACCAAAACGGAGCTATCTAGCAGAATGGTTGTCAGTGTCTGCATTCAACTTGCAGAGTTAAACTGATGTGTGTTTGCAGCAGTTCAGAAACCCTTTCTTTGGAGAATGCAGAAACAGTCATTTCCAGCCCTAGAGACGCACGTAAGAGTTAGCAATAAGAATGCGTTTCAAACACAGAAGACCCGCTTCGTACAAATTGATCTGCTGTGTGTTGGTTCCTTTTAGGAAGTTGCATCTATGTTTAGATTCAGCGAGGTAGAAACACGTTTCTTCTAAAAGCTGCGTTTTGACATTCAAGAGTGGATGGGAGAAAAGGCTGTAAAGAGAAATACCTTGCTCTAAAACCAAAACGGAGCTATCTAGCAGAATGGTTCTCAATGTGTGCCTTCAACTTGCAGAGTTAAAGTGATGTGTGTTTGCAGCAGTTCAGAACCCTTTCTTTGGAGAATTCAGAAACAGTCATTGCCAGCCCTAGAGACACATATAAGAGTTAGCAGTAAGAATGCGTTTCAAACACAGAAGACCCGCTTCGTACAAACTCATCTGCTAAGTGTTGGTTCCTTTTAGGAAGTTGCATCTATGTTTAGATTCAGTGAGGTAGAAACACGTTTCTTCTAAAAGCTGCGTTTGGACTTTCCAGAGTGGACGGGAGAACAGGCTGTAAAGAGAAATACCTTGCTCTAAAACCAAAACGGATCTATCTAGCAGAATGGTTGTCAATGTGTGCATTCAACTTCCAGAGTTAAACTGATGTGTGTTTGCAGCGGTTCAGAAACCCTTTCTTTGGAGAATGCAGAAAGTCATTTCCAGCCCTAGAGACGCATATAAGTGTTAGCAGTAAGAATGCGTTTCAAACAGAGAAGACCCGCATCGTACAAACTGATCTGCTGTGTGTTCGTTCCTTTTAGGAAGTTGCATCTATGTTTAGATTCAGCGAGGTAGAAACACGTTTCTTCTAAAAGCTGCGTTTGGACATTCCAGAGTGGATGGGAGAACAGGCTGTAAAGAGAAATACCTTGCTCTAAAACCAAAACGGAGCTATCTAGCAGAATGGTTGTCAGTGTGTGCATTCAACTTGCAGAGTTAAACTGATGTGTGTTTGCAGCAGTTCAGAACCCTTTCTTTGGAGAATGCAGAAAGAGTCATTTCCAGCCCTAGAGACGCATGTAAGAGTTAGCAGTAAGAATGCGTTTCAAACACAGAAGACACGCTTCGTACAAATTGATCTGCTGTGTGTTGGTTCCTTTTAGGAAGTTGCATCTATGTTTAGATTCAGCGAGGTAGAAACACGTTTCTTCTAAAAGCTGCGTTTGGACATTCCAGAGTGGATGGGAGAACAAGCTGTAAAGAGAAATACCTTGCTCTAAAACGAAAACGGAGCTATCTAGCAGAATGGTTGTCAATGTGTGCATTCAACTTCCAGAGTTAAACGGATGTGTGTTTGCAGCGGTTCAGAAACCCTTTCTTTGGAGAATGCAGAAACAGTCATTTCCAGCCCTAGAGACGCATATAAGAGTTAGCAGTAAGAATGCGTTTCAAACACAGAAGACCAGCTTCGTACAAACTCATCTGCTGTGTGTTGGTTCCTTTTAGGAAGTTGCATCTATGTTTAGATTCAGCGAGGTAGAAACACGTTTCTTCTAAAAGCTGCGTTTGGACATTCCAGAGTGGATGGGAGAAAAGGCTGTAAAGAGAAATACCTTGCTCTAAAACCAAAACGGAGCTATCTAGCATAACGGTTGTCAATGTGTGCATTCCACTTGCAGAGTTAAACTGATGTGTGTTTGCAGCAGTTCAGAACACTTTCTTTGGAGAATGCAGAAACAGTCATTTCCAGCCCTAGAGACGCCTATAAGAGTTAGCAGTAAGAATGCGTTTCAAACACCGAAGACCTGCTTCGTACTAACTCATCTGCTGTGTGTTGGTTCCTTTTAGGAAGTTGCATATATGTTTAGATTCAGCGAGGTAGAAACACGTTTCTTCTAAAAGCTGCATTTGGACATTCCAGATTGGATGGGAGAACAGGCTGTAAAGAGAAATACCTTGCTCTAAAACCAAAACGGAGCTATCTAGCAGAATGGTTGTCAATGTGTCCATTCAACTTCCAGAGTTAAACTGATGTGTGTTTACAGCAGTTCAGAAACCCTTTCTTAGGAGAGTTCAGAAACAGTCATTGCCAGCACTTCTGACGCATATAATATGTAGCAGTAAGAATGCGTTTCAAACACAGAAGACCCGCTTCGTACAAACTCATCTGCTGTGTGTTGGTTCCTTTTAGGAAGTTGCATCTATGTTTAGATTCAGCGAGGTAGAAACAAGTTTCTTCTAAAAGCTGCGTTTGGACATTCCAGAGTGGATGGGAGAACAGGCTGTAAAGAGAAATACCTTGCTCTAAAACCAAAACGGAGCTATCTAGCAGAATGGTTGTCAAAGTGTCCTTTCAACTTCCAGAGTTAAAGTGATGTGTGTCTGCAGCAGTTCAGAAACCCTTTCTTTGGAGAATGCAGAAACAGTCATTTCCAGCCCTAGAGACGCATATAAGAGTTAGCAGTAAGAATGCGTTTCAAACACAGAAGACCCGCTTCGTACAAATTGATCTGCTGTGTGTTGGTTCCTTTTAGGAAGTTGCATCTATGTTTAGATTCAGGGAGGTAGAAATACGTTTCTTCTAAAAGCTGCATTTGGACATTCCAGAGTGGATGGGAGAAAAGGCTGTGAAGAGAAATACCTTGCTCTAAAACCAAAACGGAGCTATCTAGCAGAATGGTTGTCAATGTGTGCATTCAACTTCCAGAGTGAAACCGATGTGCGTTTGCAGCGGTTCAGAAACCCTTTCTTTGGAGAATGCAGAAACAGTCATTTCCAGCCCTAGAGACGCCTATAAGTGTTAGCAGTAAGAATGCGTTTCAAACACCGAAGACCTGCTTCGTACTAACTCATCTGCTGTGTGTTGGTTCCTTTTAGGAAGTTGCATATATGTTTAGATTCAGCGAGGTAGAAACACGTTTCTTCTAAAAGCTGCATTTGGACATTCCAGATTGGATGGGAGAACAGGCTGTAAAGAGAAATACCTTGCTCTAAATCCAAAACGGAGCTATCTAGCAGAATGGTTGTCAATGTGTGCATTCAACTTCCAGAGTTAAACTGATGTGTGTTTGCAGCAGTTCAGAAACCCTTTCTTAGGAGAGTTCAGAAACAGTCATTGTCAGCACTTCTGACGCATATAATATTTAGCAGTAAGAATGCGTTTCAAACACAGAAGACCCGCTTCGTACAAACTCATCTGCTGTGTGTTGGTTCCTTTTAGGAAGTTGCATCTATGTTTAGATTCAGCGACGTAGAAACACGTTTCTTCTAAAAGCTGCGTTTGGATATTCCAGAGTAGATGGGAGAACAGGCTGTAAAGAGAAATACCTTACTCTAAAACCAAAACGGATCTATCTAGCAGAATGGTTGTCAATGTGTGCATTCAACTTCCAGAGTTAAACAGATATGTGTTTGCAGGAGTTCAGAAACCCTTCCTTTAGAGCATGCAGAAACAGTCATTTCCAGCCCTAGAGACGCATATAACAGTTAGCAGTAAGAATGTGTTTCAAACACAGAAGACCCGCTTCATACAAACTCATCTGCTGTGTGTTGGTTCCTTTTAGGAAGTTGCATATATGTTTAGATTCAGCGAGGAAGAAACACGTTTCTTCTAAAAGCTGCATTTGGACATTTCTGAGTGGATGGGAGAACAGTTTGTAAAGAGAAATACCTTGCTCTAAAACCAAAACGGAGCTATCTAGCAGAATGAGTGTCAATGTGTGCATTCAACTTCCAGACTTAAACTGATGTGTGTTTGCAGCAGTTCAGAAACCCTTTCTTTGGAGAATGCAGAAACAGTCATTTCCAGCCCGAGAGATGCATATAAGAGTTAGCTGTAAGAATGCGTTTTAAACACAGAATACCAGCTTCGTACAAACTCATCTCTTGTGTGTTGGTTCCTTTTAGGAATTTGCATCTATATTTAGATTCAGCGAGGTTGAAACACGTTTCTTCTAAAAGCTGCGTTTGGACTTTCCAGAGTGGACGGGAGAACAGGCTGTAAAGAGAAATACCTTGCTCTAAAACCAAATCGGAGCTATCTAGCAGAGTGGTTGTCAATGTGTGCATTCAACTTCCAGATTTAAACTGATGTGTGTTTGTAGCGGTTCAGAAACCCTTTCTTTGGAGAATGCAGAAACAGTCATTTCCAGCCCTATAGACGCATGTAAGAGTTAGCAGTAAGAATGCGTTTCAAACACAGAAGACCCGCTTCATACAAACTGATATGCTGTGTGTTGGTTCCTTTTAGGAAGTTGCATCTATGTTTAGATTCAGCGAGGTAGAAACACGTTTCTTCTAAAAGCTGCATTTGGACATTCCAGATTGGATGGGAGAACAGGCTGTAAAGAGAAATACCTTCCTCTAAAACCAAAACGGAGCTATCTAGCAGAATGTTTGTCAATGTGTGCATTCAACTTCCAGAGATAAACTGATGTGTGTTTTCAGCAGTTCAGAAACCCTTTATTTGGAGAATGCAGAAACAGTCATTTCCAGCACTAGTGACGGATATAACAGTTAGCAGTAAGAATGCGTTTCAAACACAGAAGACCCGCTTCGTACAAACTCATCTGCTGTGTGTTGGTTCCTTTTAGGAAGTTGCATCTATGTTTAGATTCAGCGAGGTAGAAACACGTTTCTTCTAAACGCTGCGTTTGGGCATTCCAGAATGGATGGGAGAACAGGCTGTAAAGAGAAATACCTTGCTCTAAAACCAAAACGGAGCTATCTAGCAGAATGGTTGTCAATGTGTGTATTCAACTTCCAGAGTTAAACGGATGTGTGTTTGCAGCAGTTCAGAACCCTTTCTTTGGAGAATGCAGAAACAGTCATTTCCAGCCCTAGAGACGCATATAAGAGTTAGCAGTAAGAATGCGTTTCAAACACAGAAGACCCACAACGTACAAACTGATCTGCTATATGTTGGTTCCTTTTAGGAAGTTGCATCTATGTTTAGATTCAGTGAAGTAGAAACACGTTTCTTCTAAAAGCTGCGTTTGGACATTCCAGAGTGGATGGGAGAACAGGCTGTAATGAGAAATACCTTGCTCTAAAACCAGAACGGAGCTATCTAGCAGAATGGTTGTCAATGTGTGCATTCAACTTCCAGAGTTAAACTGATGT
Organism: Saimiri boliviensis; assembly: GCF_048565385.1. NCBI lineage: Eukaryota > Metazoa > Chordata > Mammalia > Primates > Cebidae > Saimiri > Saimiri boliviensis. Next base: position 89,334,434 of record NC_133459.1, read on the forward strand.
GTGTTTGCAGCAGTTCAGAAACCCTTTCTTTGGAGAATGCAGAAACAGTCATTTCCAGCCCGAGAGATGCATATAAGAGTTAGCTGTAAGAATGCGTTTTAAACACAGAATACCAGCTTCATACAAACTCATCTCTTGTGTGTTGGTTCCTTTTAGGAAGTTGCATCTATATTTAGATTGAGCGAGGTTGAAACACGTTTCTTTTAAAAGCTGTGTTTGGAAATTCCAGAGTGGATGGGAGAACAGGCTGTAAAGAGAAATACCTTGCTCTAAAACCAAAACGGAGCTATCTAGCAGAATGGTTGTCAATGTGTGCATTCAACGTCCAGAGTTAAACTGATGTGTGTTTGCAGCAGTTCAGAAACCCTTTCTTTGGAGAATGCAGAAACAGTCATTTCCAGCCCTAGAGACGCATATAACAGTTAGTAGTAAGAATGCGTTTCAAACACAGAAGACCCGCTTCGTACAAACTGATATGCTGTGTGTTAGTTCCTTTTAGGAAGTTGCATCTATGTTTAGATTCAGCGAGGTAGATACACGTTTCTTCTAAAAGCTGCGTTTGGACATTCCAGAGTGGATGGGAGAACAGGCTGTAAAGAGAAATACCTTGCTCTAAAACCAAAACGGAGCTATCAAGCAGAATGGTTGTCAGTGTGTGCATTCAAATTGCAGAGTTAAACTGATGTGTGTTTGCAGCAGTTCAGAAACCCTTTCTTTGGAGAATGCAGAAACAGTCATTTCCAGCCCTATAGACGCATGTAAGAGTTAGCAGTAAGAATGCGTTTCAAACACAGAAGACCCGCTTCGTACAAACTCATCTGCTGTGTGTTGGTTCCTTTTAGGAAGTTGCATATATGTTTAGATTCAGCGAGGTAGAAACACGTTTCTTCTAAAAGCTGCATTTGGACATTCCAGATTGGATGGGAGAACAGGCTGTAAAGAGAAATACCTTGCTCTAAAACCAAAACGGAGCTATCTAGCAGAATGGTTGTCAATGTGTCCATTCAACTTCCAGAGTTAAACTGATGTGTGTTTACAGCAGTTCAGAAACCCTTTCTTAGGAGAGTTCAGAAACAGTCATTGCCAGCACTTCTGACGCATATAATATTTAGCAGTAAGAATGCGTTTCAAACACAGAAGACCCGCTTCGTACAAACTCATCTGCTGTGTGTTGGTTCCTTTTAGGAAGTTGCATCTATGTTTAGATTCAGCGAGGTAGAAACAAGTTTCTTCTAAAAGCTGCGTTTGGACATTCCAGAGTGGATGGGAGAACAGGCTGTAAAGAGAAATACCTTGCTCTAAAACCAAAACGGAGCTATCTAGCAGAATGGTTGTCAAAGTGTCCTTTCAACTTCCAGAGTTAAAGTGATGTGTGTTTGCAGCAGTTCAGAAACCCTTTCTTTGGAGAATGCAGAAACAGTCATTTCCAGCCCTAGAGACGCATATAAGAGTTAGCAGTAAGAATGCGTTTCAAACACAGAAGACCCGCTTCGTACAAATTGATCTGCTGTGTGTTGGTTCCTTTTAGGAAGTTGCATCTATGTTTAGATTCAGCGAGGTAGAAACACGTTTCTTCTAAAAGCTGCATTTGGACATTCCAGAGTGGATGGGAGAAAAGGCTGTGAAGAGAAATACCTTGCTCTAAAACCAAAACGGAGCTATCTAGCAGAATGGTTGTCAATGTGTGCATTCAACTTCCAGAGTGAAACCGATTTGCGTTTGCAGCGGTTCAGAAACCCTTTCTTTGGAGAATGCAGAAAGTCATTTCCAGCCCTAGAGACGCATATAAGTGTTAGCAGTAAGAATGCGTTTCAAACAGAGAAGACCCGCATCGTACAAACTGATCTGCTGTGTGTTCGTTCCTTTTAGGAAGTTGCATCTATGTTTAGATTCAGCGAGGTAGAAACACGTTTCTTCTAAAAGCTGCATTTGGACATTCCAGAGTGGATGGGAGAAAAGGCTGTAAAGAGAAATACCTTGCTCTAAAACAAAAACGGAGCTATCTAGAAGAATGGTTGTCAATGCGTGCATTCAACTTGCAGAGTTAAACTGATGTGTGTTTGTAGCAGTTCAGAAACCCTTTCTTTGGAGAGTTCAGAAACAGTCATTGCCAGCACTTCTGACGCATATAATATTTAGCAGTAAGAATGCGTTTCAAACACAGAAGACCCGCTTCGTACAAACTCATCTGCTGTGTGTTGGTTCCTTTTAGGAAGTTGCATCTCTGTTTAGATTCAGCGACGTAGAAACACGTTTCTTCTAAAAGCTGCGTTTGGATATTCCAGAGTAGATGGGAGAACAGGCTGTAAAGAGAAATACCTTACTCTAAAACCAAAACGGATCTATCTAGCAAAATGGTTGTCAATGTGTGCATTCAACCTCCAGAGTTAAACAGATATGTGTTTGCAGCGGTTCAGAAACCCTTTCTTTGGAGCATGCAGAAACAGTCATTTCCAGCCCTAGAGACGCATATAACAGTTAGCAGTAGGAATGCGTTTCAAACACAGAAGACCCGCTTCGTACAAACTCATCTGCTGTGTGTTGGTTCCTTTTAGGAAGTTGCATCTATGTTTAGATTCAGAGAGGTAGAAACACGTTTCTTCTATAAGCTGCGTTTGGACTTTCCAGAGTGGACGGGAGAACAGGCTGTAAAGAGAAATACCTTGCTCTAAAACCAAAACGGAGCTATCTAGCAGAATGGTTTTCAATGTGTACATTCAACTTCCAGAGTTAAACTGATGTGCGTTTGCAGCGGTTCAGAAACCCTTTCTTTGGAGAATGCAGAAACAGTTATTTCCAGCCCTAGAGACGCATATAAGAGTTAGCAGTAAGAATGCGTTTCAAACACAGAAGACCCGTTTCGTACAAACTCATCTGCTGTGTGTTGGTTCCTTTTAGGAAGTTGCATATATGTTTAGATTCAGCGAGGAAGAAACACGTTTCTTCTAAAAGCTGCATTTGGACATTTCTGAGTGGATGGGAGAACAGTCTGTAAAGAGAAATACCTTGCTCTAAAACCAAAACGGAGCTATCTAGCAGAATGAGTGTCAATGTGTCCATTCAACTTCCAGACTTAAACTGATGTGTGCTTGCAGCAGTTCAGAAACCCTTTCTTTGGAGAATGCAGAAACAGTCATTTCCAGCCCGAGTGAGGCATATAACAGTTAGCAGTAAGAATGCGTTTCAAACACAGAAGACCCGCTTCGTACAAACTCATCTGCTGTGTGTTGGTTCCTTTTAGGAAGTTGCATCTATGTTTAGATTCAGCGAGGTAGAAACACGTTTCTTTTAAAAGCTGCGTTTGGACATTCCAGAGTGGATGGGAGAACAGGCTGTAAAGAGAAATACCTTGCTCTAAAACCAAAACGGAGCTATCTAGCAGAATGGTTGTCAATGTGTGCATTCAACTTCCAGAGTTAAAGTGATGTGTATTTGCAGCAGTTCAGAAACCCTTTCTTTGGAGAATGCAGAAACAGTCATTTCCAGCCCTAGTGAGGCATATAACAGTTAGCAGTAAGAATGCGTTTCAAACACAGAAGACCCGCTTCGTACAAACTCATCTCTTGTGTCTTGGTTCCTTTTAGGAAGTTGCATCTATGTTTAGATTCAGCGAGGTAGAAACACGTTTCTTCTAAAAGCTGCATTTGGACATTCCAGAGTGGATGGGAGAACAGGCTGTAAAGAGAAATACGTTGCTCTAAAACCAAAACGGAGCTATCTAGCAGAATGGTTGTCAATGTGTGCATTCAACTTCCAGAGATAAACTGATGTGTGTTTTCAGCAGTTCAGAAACCCTTTATTTGGAGAATGCAGAAACAGTCATTTCAAGCACTAGTGACGGATATAACAGTTAGCAGTAAGAATGCGTTTCAAACACAGAAGACCCGCTTCGTACAAACTCATCTGCTGTGTGTTGGTTCCTTTTAGGAAGTTGCATCTATGTTTAGATTCAGCGAGGTAGAAACTCGTTTCTTCTAAACGCTGCGTTTGGACATTCCAGAATGGATGGGAGAACAGGCTGTAAAGAGAAATACCTTGGTCTAAAACCAAAACGGAGCTATCTAGCAGAATGGTTGTCAATGTGTGTATTCAACTTCCAGAGTTAAACGGATGTGTGTTTGCAACAGTTCAGAACCCTTTCTTTGGAGAATGCAGAAACAGTCATTTCCAGCCCTAGAGACGCATATAAGAGTTAGCAGTAAGAATGCGTTTCCAACACAGAAGACCCACATCGTACAAACTGATCTGCTATATGTTGGTTCCTTTTAGGAAGTTGCATCTATGTTTAGATTCAGTGAGGTAGAAACACGTTTCTTCTAAATGCTGCGTTTGGACATTCCAGAGTGGATGGGAGAACAGGCTGTAATGAGAAATACCTTGCTCTAAAACCAGAACGGAGCTATCTAGCAGAATGGTTGTCAATGTGTGCATTCAACTTCCAGAGTTAAACTGATATGTGTTCGCAGCAGTTCAGAAACCCTTTCTTTGGAGAATGCAGAAACAGTCATTTCCAGCCCGAGAGATGCATATAACAGTTAGCTGTAAGAATGCGTTTTAAACACAGAATACCAGCTTCGTACAAACTCATCTCTTGTGTGTTGGTTCCTTTTAGGAAGTTGCATCTATATTTAGATTCAGCGAGGTTGAAACACGTTTCTTTTAAAAGCTGCGTTTGGACATTCCAGAGTGGATGGGAGAACAGGCTGTAAAGAGAAATACCTTGCTCTAAAACCAAAACGGAGCTATCAAGCAGAATGGTTGTCAGTGTGTGCATTCAAATTGCAGAGTTAAACTGATGTGTGTTTGCAGCAGTTCAGAAACCCTTTCTTTGGAGAATGCAGAAACAGTCATTTCCAGCCCTAGAGACGCATGTAAGAGTTAGCAGTAAGAATGCGTTTCAAACACAGAAGACCCGCTTCGTACAAACTCATCTGCTGTGTGTTGGTTCCTTTTAGGAAGTTGCATCTATGTTTAGATTCAGCAAGGTAGAAACACGTTTCTTCTAAAAGCTGCGTTTGGACATTCCAGAGTGGATGGGAGAACAGGCTCTAAAGAGAAATACCTTGCTCTAAAACCAAAACGGAGTTATCTAGCAGAATGGTTGTCAAAGTGTGCTTTCAACTTCCAGAGTTAAAGTGATGTGTGTTTGCAGCGGTTCAGAAACCCTTTCTTTGGAGAATGCAGAAAGTCATTTCCAGCCCTAGAGACGCATGTAAGAGTTAGCATTAAGAATGCGTTTCAAACAGAGAAGACCCGCTTTGTACAAACTCATCTCTTGTGTGTTGGTTCCTTTTAGGAAGTTGCATCTATGTTTAGATTCAGCGAGGTAGAAACACGTGTCTTCTAAAAGCTGCATTTGGACATTCCAGAGTGGATGGGAGAAAAGGCTGTAAAGAGAAATACCTTGCTCTAAAACCAAAACGGAGCTATCTAGCAGAGTGGTTGTCAATGTGTGCATTCAACTTCCAGAGTTAAACTGATGTGCGTTTGCAGCGGTTCAGAAACCCTTTCTTTGGAGAATGCAGAAACAGTCATTTCCAGCCCTAGAGACGCATATAAGAGTTAGCAGTAAGAATGCGTTTCAAACACAGAAGACCCGCTTCATACAAACTGATATGCTGTGTGTTGGTTCCTTTTAGGAAGTTGCATCTATGTTTAGATTCAGCGAGGTAGAAACACGTTTCTTCTAAAAGCTGCATTTGGACATTCCAGAGTGGATGGGAGAACAGGCTGTAAAGAGAAATACCTTGCTCTAAAACCAAAACGGAGCTATCTAGCAGAATGGTTGTCAATGTGTGCATTCAACTTCCAGAGATAAACTGATGTGTGTTTTCAGCAGTTCAGAAACCCTTTATTTGGAGAATGCAGAAACAGTCATTTCCAGCACTAGTGACGGATATAACAGTTAGCAGTAAGAATGCGTTTCAAACACAGAAGACCCGCTTCGTACAAACTCATCTGCTGTGTGTTGGTTCCTTTTAGGAAGTTGCATCTATGTTTAGATTCAGCGAGGTACAAACATGTTTCTTCTAAACGCTGCGTTTGGACATTCCAGAATGGATGGGAGAACAGGCTGTAAAGAGAAATACCTTGCTCTAAAACCAAAACGGAGCTATCTAGCAGAATGGTTGTCAATGTGTGTATTCAACTTCCAGAGTTAAACGGATGTGTGTTTGCAGCAGTTCAGAACCCTTTCTTTGGAGAATGCAGAAACAGTCATTTCCAGCCCTAGAGACGCATATAAGAGTTAGCAGTAAGAATGTGTTTCAAACACAGAAGACCCACATCGTACAAACTGATCTGCTATATGTTGGTTCCTTTTAGGAAGTTGCATCTATGTTTAGATTCAGTGAGGTAGAAACACGTTTCTTCTAAAAGCTGCGTTTGGACATTCCTGAGTGGATGGGAGAACAGGCTGTAATGAGAAATACCTTGCTCTAAAACCAGAACGGAGCTATCTAGCAGAATGGTTGTCAATGTGTGCATTCAACTTCCAGAGTTATACTGATGTGTGTTTGCAGCAGTTCAGAAACCCTTTCTTTGGAGAATGCAAAAACAGTCATTTCCAGCCCTAGAGACGCATGTAAGAGTTAGCAGTAAGAATGCGTTTCAAACACAGAAGACACGCTTCGTACAAATTGATCTGCTGTGTGTTGGTTCCTTTTAGGAAGTTGCATCTATGTTTAGAATCAGCGAGGTAGAAACACGTTTCTTCTAAAAGCTGCGTTTGGACTTTCCAGAGTGGACGGGAGAACAGGCTGTAAAGAGAAATACCTTGCTCTAAAACCAAAACGGAGCTATCTAGCAGAATGGTTGTCAATGTGTGCCTTCAACTTGCAGAGTTAAAGTGATGTGTGTTTGCAGCAGTTCAGAACCCTTTCTTTGGAGAATTCAGAAACAGTCATTGCCAGCCCTAGAGACACATATAAGAGTTAGCAGTAAGAATGCGTTTCAAACACAGAAGACCCGCTTCGTACAAACTCATCTGCTAAGTGTTGGTTCCTTTTAGGAAGTTGCATCTATGTTTAGATTCAGTGAGGTAGAAACACGTTTCTTCTAAAAGCTGCGTTTGGACTTTCCAGAGTGGACGGGAGAACAGGCTGTAAAGAGAAATACCTTGCTCTAAAACCAAAACGGAGCTTTCTAGCAGAATGGTTGTCAATGTGTGCATTCAACTTCCAGAGTTAAACTGATGTGTGTTTGCAGCGGTTCAGAAACCCTTTCTTTGGAGAATGCAGAAAGTCATTTCCAGCCCTAGAGACGCATATAAGTGTTAGCAGTAAGAATGCGTTTCAAACAGAGAAGACCCGCATCGTACAAACTGATCTGCTGTGTGTTCGTTCCTTTTAGGAAGTTGCATCTATGTTTAGATTCAGCGAGGTAGAAACACGTTTCTTCTAAAAGCTGCATTTGGACATTCCAGAGTGGATGGGAGAAAAGGCTGTAAAGAGAAATACCTTGCTCTAAAACAAAAACGGAGCTATCTAGAAGAATGGTTGTCAATGCGTGCATTCAACTTGCAGAGTTAAACTGATGTGTGTTTGTAGCAGTTCAGAAACCCTTTCTTTGGAGAGTTCAGAAACAGTCATTGCCAGCACTTCTGACGCATATAATATTTAGCAGTAAGAATGCGTTTCAAACACAGAAGACCCGCTTCGTACAAACTCATCTGCTGTGTGTTGGTTCCTTTTAGGAATTTGCATCTATGTTTAGATTCAGCGACGTAGAAACACGTTTCTTCTAAAAGCTGCGTTTGGATATTCCAGAGTAGATGGGAGAACAGGCTGTAAAGAGAAATACCTTACTCTAAAACCAAAACGGATCTATCTAGCAGAATGGTTGTCAATGTGTGCATTCAACCTCCAGAGTTAAACAGATATGTGTTTGCAGCGGTTCAGAAACCCTTTCTTTGGAGCATGCAGAAACAGTCATTTCCAGCCCTAGAGACGCATATAACAGTTAGCAGTAGGAATGCGTTTCAAACACAGAAGACCCGCTTCGTACAAACTCATCTGCTGTGTGTTGGTTCCTTTTAGGAAGTTGCATCTATATTTAGATTCAGCGAGGTTGTAACACGTTTCTTTTAAAAGCTGCGTTTGGACATTCCAGAGTGGATGGGAGAACAGGCTGTAAAGAGAAATACCTTGCTCTAAAACCAAAACGGAGCTATCTAGCAGAATGGTTGTCAATGTGTGCATTCAACGTCCAGAGTTAAACTGATGTGTGTTTGCAGCGGTTCAGAAACTTTTTCTTTGGAGAATGCAGAAACAGTCATTTCCAGCCCGAGAGATGCATATAAGAGTTAGCTGTAAGAATGCGTTTTAAACACAGAATACCAGCTTCGTACAAACTCATCTCTTGTGTGTTGGTTCCTTTTAGGAAGTTGCATCTATATTTAGATTCAGCGAGGTTGAAACACGTTTCTTTTAAAAGCTGCGTTTGGACATTCCAGAGTGGATGGGAGAACAGGCTGTAAAGAGAAATACCTTGCTCTAAAACCAAAACGGAGCTATCTAGCAGAATGGTTGTCAATGTGTGCATTCAACGTCCAGAGTTAAACTGATGTGTGTTTGCAGCGGTTCAGAAACCCTTACTTTGGAGAATGCAGAAACAGTCATTTCCAGCCCTAGAGACGCATATAACAGTTAGCAGTAAGAATGCGTTTCAAACACAAAAGACCCGCTTCGTACAAACTGATATGCTGTGTGTTAGTTCCTTTTAGGAAGTTGCATCTATGTTTAGATTCAGCGAGGTAGATACACGTTTCTTCTAAAAGCTGCGTTTGGACATTCCAGAGTGGATGGGAGAACAGGCTGTAAAGAGAAATACCTTGCTCTAAAACCAAAACGGAGCTATCAAGCAGAATGGTTGTCAGTGTGTGCATTCAAATTGCAGAGTTAAACTGATGTGTGTTTGCAGCAGTTCAGAAACCCTTTCTTTGGAGAATGCAGAAACAGTCATTTCCAGCACTAGTGACGGATATAACAGTTAGCAGTAAGAATGCGTTTCAAACACAGAAGACCCGCTTCGTACAAACTCATCTGCTGTGTGTTGGTTCCTTTTAGGAAGTTGCATCTATGTTTAGATTCAGCGAGGTACAAACATGTTTCTTCTAAACGCTGCGTTTGGACATTCCAGAATGGATGGGAGAACAGGCTGTAAAGAGAAATACCTTGCTCTAAAACCAAAACGGAGCTATCTAGCAGAATGGTTGTCAATGTGTGTATTCAACTTCCAGAGTTAAACGGATGTGTGTTTGCAGCAGTTCAGAACCCTTTCTTTGGAGAATGCAGAAACAGTCATTTCCAGCCCTAGAGACGCATATAAGAGTTAGCAGTAAGAATGTGTTTCAAACACAGAAGACCCACATCGTACAAACTGATCTGCTATATGTTGGTTCCTTTTAGGAAGTTGCATCTATGTTTAGATTCAGTGAGGTAGAAACACGTTTCTTCTAAAAGCTGCGTTTGGACATTCCTGAGTGGATGGGAGAACAGGCTGTAATGAGAAATACCTTGCTCTAAAACCAGAACGGAGCTATCTAGCAGAATGGTTGTCAATGTGTGCATTCAACTTCCAGAGTTATACTGATGTGTGTTTGCAGCAGTTCAGAAACCCTTTCTTTGGAGAATGCAAAAACAGTCATTTCCAGCCCTAGAGACGCATGTAAGAGTTAGCAGTAAGAATGCGTTTCAAACACAGAAGACACGCTTCGTACAAATTGATCTGCTGTGTGTTGGTTCCTTTTAGGAAGTTGCATCTATGTTTAGAATCAGCGAGGTAGAAACACGTTTCTTCTAAAAGCTGCGTTTGGACTTTCCAGAGTGGACGGGAGAACAGGCTGTAAAGAGAAATACCTTGCTCTAAAACCAAAACGGAGCTATCTAGCAGAATGGTTGTCAATGTGTGCCTTCAACTTGCAGAGTTAAAGTGATGTGTGTTTGCAGCAGTTCAGAACCCTTTCTTTGGAGAATTCAGAAACAGTCATTGCCAGCACTTCTGACGCATATAATATTTAGCAGTAAGAATGCGTTTCAAACACAGAAGACCCGCTTCGTACAAACTCATCTGCTGTGTGTTGGTTCCTTTTAGGAAGTTGCATCTATGTTTAGATTCAGCGACGTAGAAACACGTTTCTTCTAAAAGCTGCGTTTGGATATTCCAGAGTAGATGGGAGAACAGGCTGTAAAGAGAAATACCTTACTCTAAAACCAAAACGGATCTATCTAGCAGAATGGTTGTCAATGTGTGCATTCAACCTCCAGAGTTAAACAGATATGTGTTTGCAGCGGTTCAGAAACCCTTTCTTTGGAGCATGCAGAAACAGTCATTTCCAGCCCTAGAGACGCATATAACAGTTAGCAGTAGGAATGCGTTTCAAACACAGAAGACCCGCTTCGTACAAACTCATCTGCTGTGTGTTGGTTCCTTTTAGGAAGTTGCATCTATATTTAGATTCAGCGAGGTTGTAACACGTTTCTTTTAAAAGCTGCGTTTGGACATTCCAGAGTGGATGGGAGAACAGGCTGTAAAGAGAAATACCTTGCTCTAAAACCAAAACGGAGCTATCTAGCAGAATGGTTGTCAATGTGTGCATTCAACGTCCAGAGTTAAACTGATGTGTGTTTGCAGCGGTTCAGAAACTTTTTCTTTGGAGAATGCAGAAACAGTCATTTCCAGCCCGAGAGATGCATATAAGAGTTAGCTGTAAGAATGCGTTTTAAACACAGAATACCAGCTTCGTACAAACTCATCTCTTGTGTGTTGGTTCCTTTTAGGAAGTTGCATCTATATTTAGATTCAGCGAGGTTGAAACACGTTTCTTTTAAAAGCTGCGTTTGGACATTCCAGAGTGGATGGGAGAACAGGCTGTAAAGAGAAATACCTTGCTCTAAAACCAAAACGGAGCTATCTAGCAGAATGGTTGTCAATGTGTGCATTCAACGTCCAGAGTTAAACTGATGTGTGTTTGCAGCGGTTCAGAAACCCTTACTTTGGAGAATGCAGAAACAGTCATTTCCAGCCCTAGAGACGCATATAACAGTTAGCAGTAAGAATGCGTTTCAAACACAAAAGACCCGCTTCGTACAAACTGATATGCTGTGTGTTAGTTCCTTTTAGGAAGTTGCATCTATGTTTAGATTCAGCGAGGTAGATACACGTTTCTTCTAAAAGCTGCGTTTGGACATTCCAGAGTGGATGGGAGAACAGGCTGTAAAGAGAAATACCTTGCTCTAAAACCAAAACGGAGCTATCAAGCAGAATGGTTGTCAGTGTGTGCATTCAAATTGCAGAGTTAAACTGATGTGTGTTTGCAGCAGTTCAGAAACCCTTTCTTTGGAGAATGCAGAAACAGTCATTTCCAGCCCTAGAGATGCATGTAAGAGTTAGCAGTAAGAATGCGTTTCAAACACAGAAGACCCGCTTCGTACAAACTCATCTGCTGTGTGTTGGTTCCTTTTAGGAAGTTGCATCTATGTTTAGATTCAGCGAGGTAGAAACACGTTTCTTCTAAAAGCTGCATTTGGACATTCCAGAGTGGATGGGAGAAAAGGCTGTGAAGAGAAATACCTTGCTCTAAAACCAAAACGGAGCTATCTAGCAGAATGGTTGTCAATGTGTGTATTCAACTTCCAGAGTGAAACCGATGTGCGTTTGCAGCGGTTCAGAAACCCTTTCTTTGGAGAATGCAGAAACAGTCATTTCCAGCCCTAGAGACGCCTATAAGAGTTAGCAGTAAGAATGCGTTTCAAACCCCGAAGACCTGCTTCGTACTAACTCATCTGCTGTGTGTTGGTTCCTTTTAGGAAGTTGCATATATGTTTAGATTCAGCGAGGTAGAAACACGTTTCTTCTAAAAGCTGCTTTTGGACATTCCAGATTGGATGGGAGAACAGGCTGTAAAGAGAAATACCTTGCTCTAAAACCAAAACGGAGCTATCTAGCAGAATGGTTGTCAATGTGTGCATTCAACTTCCAGAGTTAAACTGATGTGTGTTTGCAGCAGTTCAGAAACCCTTTCTTTGGAGAGTTCAGAAACAGTCATTGCCAGCACTTCTGACGCATATAATATTTAGCAGTAAGAATGCGTTTCAAACACAGAAGACCCGCTTCGTACAAACTCATCTGCTGTGTGTTGGTTCCTTTTAGGAAGTTGCATCTATGCTTAGATTCAGCGACGTAGAAACACGTTTCTTCTAAAAGCTGCGTTTGGATATTCCAGAGTAGATGGGAGAACAGGCTGTAAAGAGAAATACCTTACTCTAAAACCAAAACGGATCTATCTAGCAGAATGGTTGTCAATGTGTGCATTCAACTTCCAGAGTTAAACAGATATGTGTTTGCAGCAGTTCAGAAACCCTTTCTTTGGAGCATGCAGAAACAGTCATTTCCAGCCCTAGAGACGCATATAACAGTTAGCAGTAAAAATGCATTTCAAACACAGAAGACCCGCTTCGTACAAACTCATCTGCTGTGTGTTGGTTCCTTTTAGGAAGTTGCATATATGTTTAGATTCAGCGAGGAAGAAACACGTTTCTTCTAAAAGCTGCATTTGGACATTTCTGAGTGGATGGGAGAACAGTCTGTAAAGAGAAATACCTTGCTCTAAAACCAAAACGGAGCTATCTAGCAGAATGAGTGTCAATGTGTGCATTCAACTTCCAGACTTAAACTGATGTGTGTTTGCAGCAGTTCAGAAACCCTTTCTTTGGAGAATGCAGAAACAGTCATTTCCAGCCCGAGAGATGCATATAAGAGTTAGCTGTAAGAATGCGTTTTAAACACAGAATACCAGCTTCGTACAAACTCATCTCAAGTGTGTTGGTTCCTTTTAGGAATTTGCATCTATATTTAGATTCAGCGAGGTTGAAACACGTTTCTTTTAATAGCTGCGTTTGGACTTTCCAGAGTGGACGGGAGAACAGGCTGTAAAGAGAAATACCTTGCTCTAAAACCAAAACGGAGCTATCTAGCAGAATGGTTGTCAATGTGTGTATTCAACTTCCAGAGTTAAACGGATGTGTGTTTGCAACAGTTCAGAACCCTTTCTTTGGAGAATGCAGAAACAGTCATTTCCAGCCCTAGAGACGCATATAAGAGTTAGCAGTAAGAATGCGTTTCCAACACAGAAGACCCACATCGTACAAACTGATCTGCTATATGTTGGTTCCTTTTAGGAAGTTGCATCTATGTTTAGATTCAGTGAGGTAGAAACACGTTTCTTCTAAATGCTGCGTTTGGACATTCCAGAGTGGATGGGAGAACAGGCTGTAATGAGAAATACCTTGCTCTAAAATCAGAACGGAGCTATCTAGCAGAATGGTTGTCAATGTGTGCATTCAACTTCCAGAGTTAAACTGATATGTGTTCGCAGCAGTTCAGAAACCCTTTCTTTGGAGAATGCAGAAACAGTCATTTCCAGCCCGAGAGATGCATATAACAGTTAGCTGTAAGAATGCGTTTTAAACACAGAATACCAGCTTCGTACAAACTCATCTCTTGTGTGTTGGTTCCTTTTAGGAAGTTGCATCTATATTTAGATTCAGCGAGGTTGAAACACGTTTCTTTTAAAAGCTGCGTTTGGACATTCCAGAGTGGATGGGAGAACAGGCTGTAAAGAGAAATACCTTGCTCTAAAACCAAAACGGAGCTATCTAGCAGAATGGTTGTCAATGTGTGCATTCAACGTCCAGAGTTAAACTGATGTGTGTTTGCAGCGGTTCAGAAACCCTTACTTTGGAGAATGCAGAAACAGTCATTTCCAGCCCTAGAGACGCATGTAAGAGTTAGCAGTAAGAATGCGTTTCAAACAGAGAGGACCCGCATCGTACAAACTGATATGCTGTGTGTTCGTTCCTTTTAGGAAGTTGCATCTATGTTTAGATTCAGCGAGGTAGATACACGTTTCTTCTAAAAGCTGCGTTTGGACATTCCAGAGTGGATGGGAGAACAGGCTGTAAAGAGAAATACCTTGCTCTAAAACCAAAACGGAGCTATCTAGCAGAATGGTTGTCAGTGTGTGCATTCAACTTGCAGAGTTAAACTGATGTGTGTTTGCAGCAGTTCAGAAACCCTTTCTTTGGAGAATGCAGAAACAGTCATTTCCAGCCCTAGAGATGCACGTAAGAGTTAGCAATAAGAATGCGTTTCAAACACAGAAGACCCGCTTCGTACAAATTGATCTGCTGTGTGTTGGTTCCTTTTAGGAAGTTGCATCTATGTTTAGATTCAGCGTGGTAGAAACACGTGTCTTCTAAAAGCTGCTTTTGGACATTCCAGAGTGGATGGGAGAAAAGGCTGTAAAGAGAAATACCTTGCTCTAAAACCAAAACGGAGCTATCTAGCATAATGGTTGTCAATGTGTGCCTTCAACTTGCAGAGTTAAACTGATGTGTGTTTGCAGCAGTTCAGAACCCTTTCTTTGGAGAATGCAGAAACAGTCATTTCCAGCCCTAGAGACGCATGTAAGAGTTAGCAGTAAGAATGCGTTTCAAACACAGAAGACCCGCTTCATACAAACTGATATGCTGTGTGTTGGTTCCTTTTAGGAAGTTGCATCTATGTTTAGATTCAGCGAGGTAGAAACACGTTTCTTCTAAACGCTGCGTTTGGACATTCCAGAATGGATGGGAGAACAGGCTGTAAAGAGAAATACCTTGCTCTTAAACCAAAACGGAGCTATCTAGCAGAATGGTTGTCAATGTGTGCATTCAACTTCCAGAGTTAAAGTGATGTGTGTTTGCAGCAGTTCAGAAACCCTTTCTTTGGAGAATGCAGAAACAGTCATTTCCAGCCCTAGTGAGGCATATAACAGTTAGCAGTAAGAATGCGTTTCAAACACAGAAGACCCGCTTCGTACAAACTCATCTCTTGTGTCTTGGTTCCTTTTAGGAAGTTGCATCTATGTTTAGATTCAGTGAGGTAGAAACACGTTTCTTCTAAAAGCTGCATTTGGACTTTCCAGAGTGGATGGGAGAACAGGCTGTAAAGAGAAATACCTTGCTCTAAAACCAAATCGGAGCTATCTAGCAGAGTGGTTGTCAATGTGTGCATTCAACTTCCAGATTTAAACTGATGTGTGTTTGTAGCGGTTCAGAAACCCTTTCTTTGGAGAATGCAGAAACAGTCATTTCCAGCCCTATAGACGCATGTAAGAGTTAGCAGTAAGAATGCGTTTCAAACAGAGAAGACCCGCTTTGTACAAACTCATCTCTTGTGTGTTGGTTCCTTTTAGGAAGTTGCATCTATGTTTAGATTCAGCGAGGTAGAAACACGTTTCTTCTAAAAGCTGCATTTGGACATTCCAGAGTGGATGGGAGAAAAGGCTGTAAAGAGAAATACCTTGCTCTAAATCCAAAACGGAGCTATCTAGCAGAATGGTTGTCAATGTGTGCATTCAACTTCCAGAGTTAAACTGATGTGCGTTTGCAGCGGTTCAGAAACCCTTTCTTTGGAGAATGCAGAAACAGTCATTTCCAGCCCTAGAGACGCATATAAGAGTTAGCAGTAAGAATGCGTTTCAAACACAGAAGACCCGCTTCGTACAAACTGATCTGCTGTGTGTTGGTTCCTTTTAGGAAGTTGCATCTATGTTTAGATTCAGAGAGGTAGAAACACGTTTCTTCTATAAGCTGCGTTTGGACTTTCCAGAGTGGACGGGAGAACAGGCTGTAAAGAGAAATACCTTGCTCTAAAACCAAAACGGAGCTATCTAGCAGAATGGTTGTCAATGTGTGCATTCAACTTCCAGAGTTAAACTGATGTGCGTTTGCAGCGGTTCAGAAACCCTTTCTTTGGAGAATGCAGAAACAGTCATTTCCAGCCCTAGAGACGCATATAAGAGTTAGCAGTAAGAATGCGTTTCAAACACAGAAGACCCACATCGTACAAACTGATCTGCTATATGTTGGTTCCTTTTAGGAAGTTGCATCTATGTTTAGATTCAATGAGGTAGAAACACGTTTCTTCTAAAAGCTGCGTTTGGACATTCCTGAGTGGATGGGAGAACAGGCTGTAATGAGAAATACCTTGCTCTAAAACCAGAACGGAGCTCTCTAGCAGAATGTTTGTCAATGTGTGCATTCAACTTCCAGAGTTATACTGATGTGTGTTTGCAGCAGTTCAGAAACCCTTTCTTTGGAGAATGCAAAAACAGTCATTTCCAGCCCTAGAGACGCATGTAAGAGTTAGCAGTAAGAATGCGTTTCAAACACAGAAGACACGCTTCGTACAAATTGATCTGCTGTGTGTTGGTTCCTTTTAGGAAGTTGCATCTATGTTTAGAATCAGCGAGGTAGAAACACGTTTCTTCTAAAAGCTGCGTTTGGACATTCCAGAGTGGATGGGAGAACATGCTGTAAAGAGAAATACCTTGCTCTAAAACCAAAACGGAGCTATCTAGCAGAATGGTTGTCAATGTGTTCATTCAACTTCCAGAGTTAAACGGATGTGTGTTTGCAGCAGTTCAGAAACCCTTTCTTTGGAGAATGCAGAAACAGTCATTTCCAGCCCTAGAGACGCATATAAGAGTTAGCAGTAAGAATGCGTTTCAAACACAGAAGACCCGCTTCGTACAAACTGATCTGCTGTGTGTTGGTTCCTTTTAGGAAGTTGCATCTATGTTTAGATTCAGCGAGGTAGAAACACGTGTCTTCTAAAAGCTGCTTTTGGACATTCCAGAGTGGATGGGAGAAAAGGCTGTAAAGAGAAATACCTTGCTCTAAAACCAAAACGGAGCTATCTAGCATAATGGTTGTCAATGTGTTCCTTCAACTTGCAGAGTTAAACTGATGTGTGTTTGCAGCAGTTCAGAACCCTTTCTTTGGAGAATGCAGAAACAGTCATTTCCAGCCCTAGAAACGCATATTAGAGTTAGCAGTAAGAATGCGTTTCAAACACAGAAGACGCGCTTCGTAGAAACTCATCTCTTGTGTGTTGGTTCCTTTTAGGAAGTTGCATCTATGTTTAGATTCAGCGAGGTAGAAACACGTTTCTTCTAAAAGCTGCGTTTGGACATTCAAGAGTGGATGGGAGAAAAGGCTGTAAAGAGAAATACCTTGCTCTAAAACAAAAACGGAGCTATCTAGCAGAATGGTTGTCAATGTGTGCCTTCAACTTGCAGAGTTAAAGTGATGTGTGTTTGCAGCAGTTCAGAACCCTTTCTTTGGAGAATGCAGAAACAGTCATTGCCAGCCCTAGAGACACATATAAGAGTTAGCAGTAAGAATGCGTTTCAAACACAGAAGACCCGCTTCGTACAAACTCATCTGCTAAGTGTTGGTTCCTTTTAGGAAGTTGCATCTATGTTTAGATTCAGTGAGGTAGAAACACGTTTCTTCTAAAAGCTGCGTTTGGACTTTCCAGAGTGGACGGGAGAACAGGCTGTAAAGAGAAATACCTTGCTCTAAAACCAAAACGGAGCTATCTAGCAGAATGGTTGTCAATGTGTGCATTCAACTTCCAGAGTTAAACTGATGTGTGTTTGCAGCGGATCAGAAACCCTTTCTTTGGAGAATGCAGAAAGTCATTTCCAGCCCTAGAGACGCATATAAGTGTTAGCAGTAAGAATGCGTTTCAAACAGAGAAGACCCGCATCGTACAAACTGATCTGCTGTGTGTTCGTTCCTTTTAGGAAGTTGCATCTATGTTTAGATTCAGCGAGGTAGAAACACGTTTCTTCTAAAAGCTGCATTTGGACATTCCAGAGTGGATGGGAGAAAAGGCTGTAAAGAGAAATACCTTGCTCTAAAACAAAAACGGAGCTATCTAGAAGAATGGTTGTCAATGCGTGCATTCAACTTGCAGAGTTAAACTGATGTGGGTTTGTAGCAGTTCAGAAACCCTTTCTTTGGAGAGTTCAGAAACAGTCATTGCCAGCACTTCTGACGCATATAATATTTAGCAGTAAGAATGCGTTTCAAACACAGAAGACCCGCTTCGTACAAACTCATCTGCTGTGTGTTGGTTCCTTTTAGGAAGTTGCATCTATGTTTAGATTCAGCGACGTAGAAACACGTTTCTTCTAAAAGCTGCGTTTGGATATTCCAGAGTAGATGGGAGAACAGGCTGTAAAGAGAAATACCTTACTCTAAAACCAAAACGGATCTATCTAGCAGAATGGTTGTCAATGTGTGCATTCAACCTCCAGAGTTAAACAGATATGTGTTTGCAGCGGTTCAGAAACCCTTTCTTTGGAGCATGCAGAAACAGTCATTTCCAGCCCTAGAGACGCATATAACAGTTAGCAGTAGGAATGCGTTTCAAACACAGAAGACCCGCTTCGTACAAACTCATCTGCTGTGTGTTGGTTCCTTTTAGGAAGTTGCATCTATATTTAGATTCAGCGAGGTTGTAACACGTTTCTTTTAAAAGCTGCGTTTGGACATTCCAGAGTGGATGGGAGAACAGGCTGTAAAGAGAAATACCTTGCTCTAAAACCAAAACGGAGCTATCTAGCAGAATGGTTGTCAATGTGTGCATTCAACGTCCAGAGTTAAACTGATATGTGTTTGCAGCGGTTCAGAAACTTTTTCTTTGGAGAATGCAGAAACAGTCATTTCCAGCCCGAGAGATGCATATAAGAGTTAGCTGTAAGAATGCGTTTTAAACACAGAATACCAGCTTCGTACAAACTCATCTCTTGTGTGTTGGTTCCTTTTAGGAAGTTGCATCTATATTTAGATTCAGCGAGGTTGAAACACGTTTCTTTTAAAAGCTGCGTTTGGACATTCCAGAGTGGATGGGAGAACAGGCTGTAAAGAGAAATACCTTGCTCTAAAACCAAAACGGAGCTATCTAGCAGAATGGTTGTCAAAGTGTGCTTTCAACGTCCAGAGTTAATCTGATGTGTGTTTGCAGCGGTTCAGAAACCCTTACTTTGGAGAATGCAGAAACAGTCATTTCCAGCCCTAGAGACGCATATAACAGTTAGCAGTAAGAATGCGTTTCAAACACAAAAGACGCGCTTCGTACAAACTGATATGCTGTGTGTTAGTTCCTTTTAGGAAGTTGCATCTATGTTTAGATTCAGCGAGGTAGATACACGTTTCTTCTAAAAGCTGCGTTTGGACATTCCAGAGTGGATGGGAGAACAGGCTGTAAAGAGAAATACCTTGCTCTAAAACCAAAACGGAGCTATCAAGCAGAATGGTTGTCAGTGTGTGCATTCAAATTGCAGAGTTAAACTGATGTGTGTTTGCAGCAGTTCAGAAACCCTTTCTTTGGAGAATGCAGAAACAGTCATTTCCAGCCCTAGAGATGCATGTAAGAGTTAGCAGTAAGAATGCGTTTCAAACACAGAAGACCCGCTTCGTACAAACTCATCTGCTGTGTGTTGGTTCCTTTTAGGACGTTGCATCTATATTTAGATTCAGCGAGGTTGTAACACGTTTCTTTTAAAAGCTGCGTTTGGACATTCCAGAGTGGATGGGAGAACAGGCTGTAAAGAGAAATACCTTGCTCTAAAACCAAAACGGAGCTATCTAGCAGAATGGTTGTCAATGTGTGCATTCAACGTCCAGAGTTAAACTGATGTGTGTTTGCAGCGGTTCAGAAACTTTTTCTTTGGAGAATGCAGAAACAGTCATTTCCAGCCCGAGAGATGCATATAAGAGTTAGCTGTAAGAATGCGTTTTAAACACAGAATACCAGCTTCGTACAAACTCATCTCTTGTGTGTTGGTTCCTTTTAGGAAGTTGCATCTATATTTAGATTCAGCGAGGTTGAATCACGTTTCTTTTAAAAGCTGCGTTTGGACATTCCAGAGTGGACGGGAGAACAGGCTGTAAAGAGAAATACCTTGCTCTAAAACCAAAACGGAGCTATCTAGCAGAATGGTTGTCAATGTGTGCATTCAACGTCCAGAGTTAAACTGATGTGTGTTTGCAGCGGTTCAGAAACCCTTACTTTGGAGAATGCAGAAACAGTCATTTCCAGCCCTAGAGACGCATATAAGAGTTAGCAGTAAGAATGCGTTTCAAACACAAAAGACCCGCTTCGTACAAACTGATATGCTGTGTGTTAGTTCCTTTTAGGAAGTTGCATCTATGTTTAGATTCAGCGAGGTAGATACACGTTTCTTCTAAAAGCTGCGTTTGGACATTCCAGAGTGGATGGGAGAACAGGCTGTAAAGAGAAATACCTTGCTCTAAAACCAAAACGGAGCTATCAAGCAGAATGGTTGTCAGTGTGTGCATTCAAATTGCAGAGTTAAACTGATGTGTGTTTGCAGCAGTTCAGAAACCCTTTCTTTGGAGAATGCAGAAACAGTCATTTCCAGCCCTAGAGACGCATGTAAGAGTTAGCAGTAAGAATGCGTTTCAAACACAGAAGACGCGCTTCGTAGAAACTCATCTCTTGTGTGTTGGTTCCTTTTAGGAAGTTGCATCTATGTTTAGATTCAGCGAGGTAGAAACACGTTTCTTCTAAAAGCTGCGTTTGGACATTCAAGAGTGGATGGGAGAAAAGGCTGTAAAGAGAAATACCTTGCTCTAAAACCAAAACGGAGCTATCTAGCAGAATGGTTGTCAATGTGTTTATTCAACTTCCAGAGTTAAACGGATGTGCGTTTGCAGCAGTTCAGAACCCTTTCTTTGGAGAATGCAGAAACAGTCATTTCCAGCCCTAGAGACGCATATAAGAGTTAGCAGTAAGAATGCGTTTCAAACACAGAAGACCCACATCGTACAAACTGATCTGCTATATGTTGGTTCCTTTTAGGAAGTTGCATCTATGTTTAGATTCAGCGAGGTAGAAACACGTTTCTTCTAAAAGCTGCGTTTGGACATTCCTGAGTGGATGGGAGAACAGGCTGTAATGAGAAATACCTTGCTCTAAAACCAGAACGGAGCTATCTAGCAGAATGGTTGTCAATGTGTGCATTCAACTTCCAGAGTTAAACTGATGTGTGTTTGCAGCAGTTCAGAAACCCTTTCTTTGGAGAGTTCAGAAACAGTCATTGCCAGCACTTCTGACGCATATAATATTTAGCAGTAAGAATGCGTTTCAAACACAGAAGACACGCTTCGTACAAATTGATCTGCTGTGTGTTGGTTCCTTTTAGGAAGTTGCATCTATGTTTAGAATCAGCGAGGTAGAAACACGTTTCTTCTAAAAGCTGCGTTTGGACATTCCAGAGTGGATGGGAGAACATGCTGTAAAGAGAAATACCTTGCTCTAAAACCAAAACGGAGCTATCTAGCAGAATGGTTGTCAATGTGTGCATTCAACTTCCAGAGTTAAACGGATGTGTGTTTGCAGCGGTTCAGAAACCCTTTCTTTGGAGAATGCAGAAACAGTCATTTCCAGCCCTAGAGACGCATATAACAGTTAGCAGTAAGAATGCGTTTCAAACACAGAAGACCCGCTTCGTACAAACTCATCTGCTGTGTGTTGGTTCCTTTTAGGAAGTTGCATATATGTTTAGATTCAGCGAGGAAGAAACACGTTTCTTCTAAAAGCTGCATTTGGACATTTCTGAGTGGATGGGAGAACAGTCTGTAAAGAGAAATACCTTGCTCTAAAACCAAAACGGAGCTATCTAGCAGAATGAGTGTCAATGTGTGCATTCAACTTCCAGACTTAAACTGATGTGTGCTTGCAGCAGTTCAGAAACCCTTTCTTTGGAGAATGCAGAAACAGTCATTTCCAGCCCGAGAGATGCATATAAGAGTTAGCTGTAAGAATGCGTTTTAAACACAGAACACCAGCTTCGTACAAACTCATCTCTTGTGTGTTGGTTCCTTTTAGGAAGTTGCATCTATGTTTAGATTCAGCGAGGTAGAAACACGTTTCTTTTAAAAGCTGCGTTTGGACATTCCAGAGTGGATGGGAGAACAGGCTGTAAAGAGAAATACCTTGCTCTAAAACCAAAACGGAGCTATCTAGCAGAATGGTTGTCAATGTGTGCATTCAACTTCCAGAGTTAAAGTGATGTGTGTTTGCAGCAGTTCAGAAACCCTTTCTTTGGAGAATGCAGAAACAGTCATTTCCAGCCCTAGTGAGACATATAACAGTTAGCAGTAAGAATGCGTTTCAAACACAGAAGACCCGCTTCGTACAAACTCATCTCTTGTGTCTTGGTTCCTTTTAGGAAGTTGCATCTATGTTTAGATTCAGCGAGGTAGAAACACGTTTCTTCTAAAAGCTGCATTTGGACATTCCAGAGTGGATGGGAGAACAGGCTGTAAAGAGAAATACGTTGCTCTAAAACCAAAACGGAGCTATCTAGCAGAATGGTTGTCAATGTGTGCATTCAACTTCCAGAGATAAACTGATGTGTGTTTTCAGCAGTTCAGAAACCCTTTATTTGGAGAATGCAGAAACAGTCATTTCAAGCACTAGTGACGGATATAACAGTTAGCAGTAAGAATGCGTTTCAAACACAGAAGACCCGCTTCGTACAAACTCATCTGCTGTGTGTTCGTTCCTTTTAGGAAGTTGCATCTATGTTTAGATTCAGCGAGGTAGAAACTCGTTTCTTCTAAACGCTGCGTTTGGACATTCCAGAATGGATGGGAGAACAGGCTGTAAAGAGAAATACCTTGCTCTAAAACCAAAACGGAGCTATCTAGCAGAATGGTTGTCAATGTGTGTATTCAACTTCCAGAGTTAAACGGATGTGTGTTTGCAGCAGTTCAGAACCCTTTCTTTGGAGAATGCAGAAACAGTCATTTCCAGCCCTAGAGACGCATATAAGAGTTAGCAGTAAGAATGCGTTTCAAACACAGAAGACCCACATCGTACAAACTGATCTGCTATATGTTGGTTCCTTTTAGGAAGTTGCATCTATGTTTAGATTCAGTGAGGTAGAAACACGTTTCTTCTAAAAGCTGCGTTTGGACATTCCTGAGTGGATGGGAGAACAGGCTGTAATGAGAAATACCTTGCTCTAAAACCAGAACGGAGCTATCTAGCAGAATGTTTGTCAATGTGTGCATTCAACTTCCAGAGTTATACTGATGTGTGTTTGCAGCGGTTCAGAAACCCTTTCTTTGGAGAATGCAGAAACAGTCATTTCCAGCCCGAGAGATGCATATAACAGTTAGCTGTAAGAATGCGTTTTAAACACAGAATACCAGCTTCGTACAAACTCTTCTCTTGTGTGTTGGTTCCTTTTAGGAAGTTGCATCTATATTTAGATTCAGCGAGGTTGAAACACGTTTCTTTTAAAAGCTGCGTTTGGACATTCCAGAGTGGATGGGAGAACAGGCTGTAAAGAGAAATACCTTGCTCTAAAACCAAAACGGAGCTATCTAGCAGAATGGTTGTCAATGTGTGCATTCAACGTCCAGAGTTAAACTGATGTGTGTTTGCAGCCGTTCAGAAACCCTTTCTTTGGAGAATGCAGAAACAGTCATTTCCAGCCCTAGAGACGCATGTAACAGTTAGCAGTAAGAATGCGTTTCAAACACAGAAGACCCGCTTCGTACAAACTCATCTGCTGTGTGTTAGTTCCCTTTAGGAAGTTGCATCTATGTTTAGATTCAGCGAGGTAGATACACGTTTCTTCTAAAAGCTGCGTTTGGACATTCCAGAGTGGATGGGAGAACAGGCTGTAAAGAGAAATACCTTGCTCTAAAACCAAAACGGAGCTATCAAGCAGAATGGTTGTCAGTGTGTGCATTCAAATTGCAGAGTTAAACTGATGTGTGTTTGCAGCAGTTCAGAAACCCTTTCTTTGGAGAATGCAGAAACAGTCATTTCCAGCCCTAGAGACGCATGTAAGAGTTAGCAGTAAGAATGCGTTTCAAACACAGAAGACCCGCTTCGTACAAACTCATCTGCTGTGTGTTGGTTCCTTTTAGGAAGTTGCATCTATGTTTAGATTCAGCGAGGTAGAAACACGTTTCTTCTAAAAGCTGCGTTTGGACATTCCAGAGTGGATGGGAGAACAGGCTGTAAAGAGAAATACCTTGCTCTAAAACCAAAACGGAGTTATCTAGCAGAATGGTTGTCAAAGTGTGCTTTCAACTTCCAGAGTTAAAGTGATGTGTGTTTGCAGCGGTTCAGAAACCCTTTCTTTGGAGAATTCAGAAAGTCATTTCCAGCCCTAGAGATGCATGTAAGAGTTAGCATTAAGAATGCGTTTCAAACAGAGAAGACCCGCTTTGTACAAACTCATCTCTTGTGTGTTGGTTCCTTTTAGGAAGTTGCATCTATGTTTAGATTCAGCGAGGTAGAAACACGTTTCTTCAAAAAGCTGCATTTGGACATTCCAGAGTGGATGGGAGAAAAGGCTGTAAAGAGAAATACCTTGCTCTAAAACAAAAACGGAGCTATCTAGCAGAATGGTT
Organism: Saimiri boliviensis; assembly: GCF_048565385.1. Lineage (NCBI taxonomy): Eukaryota > Metazoa > Chordata > Mammalia > Primates > Cebidae > Saimiri > Saimiri boliviensis. The sequence goes on from NC_133459.1 coordinate 89,358,727, forward strand.
GTCAATGTGTGCATTCAACTTCCAGAGTTAAACTGATGTGCGTTTGCAGCGGTTCAGAAACCCTTTCTTTGGAGAATGCAGAAACAGTCATTTCCAGCCCTAGAGACGCATATAAGAGTTAGCAGTAAGAATGCGTTTCAAACACAGAAGACACGCTTCGTACAAATTGATCTGCTGTGTGTTGGTTCCTTTTAGGAAGTTGCATCTATGTTTAGAATCAGCGACGTAGAAACACGTTTCTTCTAAAAGCTGCGTTTGGACATTCCAGAGTGGATGGGAGAACATGCTGTAAAGAGAAATACCTTGCTCTAAAACCAAAACGGAGCTATCTAGCAGAATGGTTGTCAATGTGTGCATTCAACTTCCAGAGTTAAACGGATGTGTGTTTGCAGCGGTTCAGAAACCCTTTCTTTGGAGAATGCAGAAACAGTCATTTCCAGCCCTAGAGACGCATATAAGAGTTAGCAGTAAGAATGCGTTTCAAACACAGAAGACCCGCTTCGTACAAACTGATCTGCTGTGTGTTGGTTCCTTTTAGGAAGTTGCATCTATGTTTAGATTCAGCGAGGTAGAAACACGTGTCTTCTAAAAGCTGCTTTTGGACATTCCAGAGTGGATGGGAGAAAAGGCTGTAAAGAGAAATACCTTGCTCTAAAACCAAAACGGAGCTATGTAGCATAATGGTTGTCAATGTGTTCCTTCAACTTGCAGAGTTAAACTGATGTGTGTTTGCAGCAGTTCAGAACCCTTTCTTTGGAGAATGCAGAAACAGTCATTTCCAGCCCTAGAGACGCACGTAAGAGTTAGCAACAAGAATGCGTTTCAAACACAGAAGACCCGCTTCGTACAAATTGATCTGCTGTGTGTTGGTTCCTTTTAGGAAGTTGCATCTATGTTTAGATTCAGCGAGGTAGAAACACGTTTCTTCTAAAAGCTGGGTTTGGACATTCCAGAGTGGATGGGAGAACATGCTGTAAAGAGAAATACCTTGCTCTAAAACCAAAACGGAGCTATCTAGCAGAATGGTTGTCAATGTGTGCATTGAACTTCCAGAGTTAAACGGATGTGTGTTTGCAGCGGTTCAGAAACCCTTTCTTTGGAGAATGCAGAAACAGTCATTTCCAGCCCTAGAGACGCATATAAGAGTTAGCAGTAAGAATGCGTTTATAACACAGAAGACCCGCTTCGTACAAACTGATCTACTGTGTGTTGGTTCCTTTTAGGAAGTTGCATCTATGTTTAGATTCAGCGTGGTAGAAACACGTGTCTTCTAAAAGCTGCTTTTGGACATTCCAGAGTGGATGGGAGAAAAGGCTGTAAAGAGAAATACCTTGCTCTAAAACCAAAACGGAGCTATCTAGCATAATGGTTGTCAATGTGTGCCTTCAACTTGCAGAGTTAAACTGATGTGTGTTTGCAGCAGTTCAGAACCCTTTCTTTGGAGAATGCAGAAACAGTCATTTCCAGCCCTAGAGACGCATGTAAGAGTTAGCAGTAAGAATGCGTTTCAAACACAGAAGACCCGCTTCATACAAACTGATATGCTGTGTGTTGGTTCCTTTTAGGAAGTTGCATCTATGTTTAGATTCAGCGAGGTAGAAACACGTTTCTTCTAAACGCTGCGTTTGGACATTCCAGAATGGATGGGAGAACAGGCTGTAAAGAGAAATACCTTGCTCTTAAACCAAAACGGAGCTATCTAGCAGAATGGTTGTCAATGTGTGCATTCAACTTCCAGAGTTAAAGTGATGTGTGTTTGCAGCAGTTCAGAAACCCTTTCTTTGGAGAATGCAGAAACAGTCATTTCCAGCCCTAGTGAGGCATATAACAGTTTGCAGTAAGAATGCGTTTCAAACACAGAAGACCCGCTTCGTACAAACTCATCTCTTGTGTCTTGGTTCCTTTTAGGAAGTTGCATCTATGTTTAGATTCAGTGAGGTAGAAACACGTTTCTTCTAAAAGCTGCATTTGGACTTTCCAGAGTGGATGGGAGAACAGGCTGTAAAGAGAAATACCTTGCTCTAAAACCAAATCGGAGCTATCTAGCAGAGTGGTTGTCAATGTGTGCATTCAACTTCCAGATTTAAACTGATGTGTGTTTGTAGCGGTTCAGAAACCCTTTCTTTGGAGAATGCAGAAACAGTCATTTCCAGCCCTATAGACGCATGTAAGAGTTAGCAGTAAGAATGCGTTTCAAACACAGAAGACCCGCTTCATACAAACTGATATACTGTGTGTTAGTTCCTTTTAGGAAGTTGCATCTATGTTTAGATTCAGCGAGGTAGAAACACGTTTCTTCTAAAAGCTGCATTTGGACATTCCAGATTGGATGGGAGAACAGGCTGTAAAGAGAAATACCTTGCTCTAAAACCAAAACGGAGCTATCTAGCAGAATGGTTGTCAATGTGTGCATTCAACTTCCAGAGATAAACTGATGTGTGTTTTCAGCAGTTCAGAAACCCTTTATTTGGAGAATGCAGAAACAGTCATTTCCAGCACTAGTGACGGATATAACAGTTAGCAGTAAGAATGCGTTTCAAACACAGAAGACCCGCTTCGTACAAACTCATCTGCTGTGTGTTGGTTCCTTTTAGGAAGTTGCATCTATGTTTAGATTCAGCGAGGTAGAAACACGTTTCTTCTAAAAGCTGCGTTTGTACATTCCAGAGTGGATGGGAGAACAGGCTGTAAAGAGAAATACCTTGCTCTAAAACCAAAACGGAGCTATCTAGCAGAATGGTTGTCAAAGTATGCTTTCACTTTCCAGAGTTAAAGTGATGTGTGTTTGCAGCGGTTCAGAAACCCTTTCCTTGGAGAATGCAGAAAGTCATTTCCAGCCCTAGAGACGCATGTAAGAGTTAGCATTAAGAATGCGTTTCAAACAGAGAAGACCCGCTTTGTACAAACTCATCTCTTGTGTGTTGGTTCCTTTTAGGAAGTTGCATCTATGTTTAGATTCAGCGAGGTAGAAACACGTTTCTTCTAAAAGCTGCATTTGGACATTCCAGAGTGGATGGGAGAAAAGGCTGTAAAGAGAAATACCTTGCTCTAAATCCAAAACGGAGCTATCTAGCAGAATGGTTGTCAATGTGTGCATTCAACTTCCAGAGTTAAAGTGATGTGTGTTTGCAGCAGTTCAGAAACCCTTTCTTTGGAGAATGCAGAAACAGTCATTTCCAGCCCTAGTGAGACATATAACAGTTAGCAGTAAGAATGCGTTTCAAACACAGAAGACCCGCTTCGTACAAACTCATCTCTTGTGTCTTGGTTCCTTTTAGGAAGTTGCATCTATGTTTAGATTCAGCGAGGTAGAAACACGTTTCTTCTAAAAGCTGCATTTGGACATTCCAGAGTGGATGGGAGAACAGGCTGTAAAGAGAAATACGTTGCTCTAAAACCAAAACGGAGCTATCTAGCAGAATGGTTGTCAATGTGTGCATTCAACTTCCAGAGATAAACTGATGTGTGTTTTCAGCAGTTCAGAAACCCTTTATTTGGAGAATGCAGAAACAGTCATTTCAAGCACTAGTGACGGATATAACAGTTAGCAGTAAGAATGCGTTTCAAACACAGAAGACCCGCTTCGTACAAACTCATCTGCTGTGTGTTCGTTCCTTTTAGGAAGTTGCATCTATGTTTAGATTCAGCGAGGTAGAAACTCGTTTCTTCTAAACGCTGCGTTTGGACATTCCAGAATGGATGGGAGAACAGGCTGTAAAGAGAAATACCTTGCTCTAAAACCAAAACGGAGCTATCTAGCAGAATGGTTGTCAATGTGTGTATTCAACTTCCAGAGTTAAACGGATGTGTGTTTGCAGCAGTTCAGAACCCTTTCTTTGGAGAATGCAGAAACAGTCATTTCCAGCCCTAGAGACGCATATAAGAGTTAGCAGTAAGAATGCGTTTCAAACACAGAAGACCCACATCGTACAAACTGATCTGCTATATGTTGGTTCCTTTTAGGAAGTTGCATCTATGTTTAGATTCAGTGAGGTAGAAACACGTTTCTTCTAAAAGCTGCGTTTGGACATTCCTGAGTGGATGGGAGAACAGGCTGTAATGAGAAATACCTTGCTCTAAAACCAGAACGGAGCTATCTAGCAGAATGTTTGTCAATGTGTGCATTCAACTTCCAGAGTTATACTGATGTGTGTTTGCAGCGGTTCAGAAACCCTTTCTTTGGAGAATGCAGAAACAGTCATTTCCAGCCCGAGAGATGCATATAACAGTTAGCTGTAAGAATGCGTTTTAAACACAGAATACCAGCTTCGTACAAACTCTTCTCTTGTGTGTTGGTTCCTTTTAGGAAGTTGCATCTATATTTAGATTCAGCGAGGTTGAAACACGTTTCTTTTAAAAGCTGCGTTTGGACATTCCAGAGTGGATGGGAGAACAGGCTGTAAAGAGAAATACCTTGCTCTAAAACCAAAACGGAGCTATCTAGCAGAATGGTTGTCAATGTGTGCATTCAACGTCCAGAGTTAAACTGATGTGTGTTTGCAGCCGTTCAGAAACCCTTTCTTTGGAGAATGCAGAAACAGTCATTTCCAGCCCTAGAGACGCATGTAACAGTTAGCAGTAAGAATGCGTTTCAAACACAGAAGACCCGCTTCGTACAAACTCATCTGCTGTGTGTTAGTTCCCTTTAGGAAGTTGCATCTATGTTTAGATTCAGCGAGGTAGATACACGTTTCTTCTAAAAGCTGCGTTTGGACATTCCAGAGTGGATGGGAGAACAGGCTGTAAAGAGAAATACCTTGCTCTAAAACCAAAACGGAGCTATCAAGCAGAATGGTTGTCAGTGTGTGCATTCAAATTGCAGAGTTAAACTGATGTGTGTTTGCAGCAGTTCAGAAACCCTTTCTTTGGAGAATGCAGAAACAGTCATTTCCAGCCCTAGAGACGCATGTAAGAGTTAGCAGTAAGAATGCGTTTCAAACACAGAAGACCCGCTTCGTACAAACTCATCTGCTGTGTGTTGGTTCCTTTTAGGAAGTTGCATCTATGTTTAGATTCAGCGAGGTAGAAACACGTTTCTTCTAAAAGCTGCGTTTGGACATTCCAGAGTGGATGGGAGAACAGGCTGTAAAGAGAAATACCTTGCTCTAAAACCAAAACGGAGTTATCTAGCTGAATGGTTGTCAAAGTGTGCTTTCAACTTCCAGAGTTAAAGTGATGTGTGTTTGCAGCGGTTCAGAAACCCTTTCTTTGGAGAATTCAGAAAGTCATTTCCAGCCCTAGAGATGCATGTAAGAGTTAGCATTAAGAATGCGTTTCAAACAGAGAAGACCCGCTTTGTACAAACTCATCTCTTGTGTGTTGGTTCCTTTTAGGAAGTTGCATCTATGTTTAGATTCAGCGAGGTAGAAACACGTTTCTTCAAAAAGCTGCATTTGGACATTCCAGAGTGGATGGGAGAAAAGGCTGTAAAGAGAAATACCTTGCTCTAAAACAAAAACGGAGCTATCTAGCAGAATGGTTGTCAATGTGTGCATTCAACTTCCAGAGTTAAACTGATGTGCGTTTGCAGCGGTTCAGAAACCCTTTCTTTGGAGAATGCAGAAACAGTCATTTCCAGCCCTAGAGACGCATATAAGAGTTAGCAGTAAGAATGCGTTTCAAACACAGAAGACACGCTTCGTACAAATTGATCTGCTGTGTGTTGGTTCCTTTTAGGAAGTTGCATCTATGTTTAGAATCAGCGACGTAGAAACACGTTTCTTCTAAAAGCTGCGTTTGGACATTCCAGAGTGGATGGGAGAACATGCTGTAAAGAGAAATACCTTGCTCTAAAACCAAAACGGAGCTATCTAGCAGAATGGTTGTCAATGTGTGCATTCAACTTCCAGAGTTAAACGGATGTGTGTTTGCAGCGGTTCAGAAACCCTTTCTTTGGAGAATGCAGAAACAGTCATTTCCAGCCCTAGAGACGCATATAAGAGTTAGCAGTAAGAATGCGTTTCAAACACAGAAGACCCGCTTCGTACAAACTGATCTGCTGTGTGTTGGTTCCTTTTAGGAAGTTGCATCTATGTTTAGATTCAGCGAGGTAGAAACACGTGTCTTCTAAAAGCTGCTTTTGGACATTCCAGAGTGGATGGGAGAAAAGGCTGTAAAGAGAAATACCTTGCTCTAAAACCAAAACGGAGCTATGTAGCATAATGGTTGTCAATGTGTTCCTTCAACTTGCAGAGTTAAACTGATGTGTGTTTGCAGCAGTTCAGAACCCTTTCTTTGGAGAATGCAGAAACAGTCATTTCCAGCCCTAGAGACGCACGTAAGAGTTAGCAACAAGAATGCGTTTCAAACACAGAAGACCCGCTTCGTACAAATTGATCTGCTGTGTGTTGGTTCCTTTTAGGAAGTTGCATCTATGTTTAGATTCAGCGAGGTAGAAACACGTTTCTTCTAAAAGCTGGGTTTGGACATTCCAGAGTGGATGGGAGAACATGCTGTAAAGAGAAATACCTTGCTCTAAAACCAAAACGGAGCTATCTAGCAGAATGGTTGTCAATGTGTGCATTGAACTTCCAGAGTTAAACGGATGTGTGTTTGCAGCGGTTCAGAAACCCTTTCTTTGGAGAATGCAGAAACAGTCATTTCCAGCCCTAGAGACGCATATAAGAGTTAGCAGTAAGAATGCGTTTATAACACAGAAGACCCGCTTCGTACAAACTGATCTACTGTGTGTTGGTTCCTTTTAGGAAGTTGCATCTATGTTTAGATTCAGCGTGGTAGAAACACGTGTCTTCTAAAAGCTGCTTTTGGACATTCCAGAGTGGATGGGAGAAAAGGCTGTAAAGAGAAATACCTTGCTCTAAAACCAAAACGGAGCTATCTAGCATAATGGTTGTCAATGTGTGCCTTCAACTTGCAGAGTTAAACTGATGTGTGTTTGCAGCAGTTCAGAACCCTTTCTTTGGAGAATGCAGAAACAGTCATTTCCAGCCCTAGAGACGCATGTAAGAGTTAGCAGTAAGAATGCGTTTCAAACACAGAAGACCCGCTTCATACAAACTGATATGCTGTGTGTTGGTTCCTTTTAGGAAGTTGCATCTATGTTTAGATTCAGCGAGGTAGAAACACGTTTCTTCTAAACGCTGCGTTTGGACATTCCAGAATGGATGGGAGAACAGGCTGTAAAGAGAAATACCTTGCTCTTAAACCAAAACGGAGCTATCTAGCAGAATGGTTGTCAATGTGTGCATTCAACTTCCAGAGTTAAAGTGATGTGTGTTTGCAGCAGTTCAGAAACCCTTTCTTTGGAGAATGCAGAAACAGTCATTTCCAGCCCTAGTGAGGCATATAACAGTTTGCAGTAAGAATGCGTTTCAAACACAGAAGACCCGCTTCGTACAAACTCATCTCTTGTGTCTTGGTTCCTTTTAGGAAGTTGCATCTATGTTTAGATTCAGTGAGGTAGAAACACGTTTCTTCTAAAAGCTGCATTTGGACTTTCCAGAGTGGATGGGAGAACAGGCTGTAAAGAGAAATACCTTGCTCTAAAACCAAATCGGAGCTATCTAGCAGAGTGGTTGTCAATGTGTGCATTCAACTTCCAGATTTAAACTGATGTGTGTTTGTAGCGGTTCAGAAACCCTTTCTTTGGAGAATGCAGAAACAGTCATTTCCAGCCCTATAGACGCATATAACAGTTAGCAGTAAGAATGCGTTTCAAACACAGAAGACCCGCTTCATACAAACTGATATACTGTGTGTTAGTTCCTTTTAGGAAGTTGCATCTATGTTTAGATTCAGCGAGGTAGAAACACGTTTCTTCTAAAAGCTGCATTTGGACATTCCAGATTGGATGGGAGAACAGGCTGTAAAGAGAAATACCTTGCTCTAAAACCAAAACGGAGCTATCTAGCAGAATGGTTGTCAATGTGTGCATTCAACTTCCAGAGATAAACTGATGTGTGTTTTCAGCAGTTCAGAAACCCTTTATTTGGAGAATGCAGAAACAGTCATTTCCAGCACTAGTGACGGATATAACAGTTAGCAGTAAGAATGCGTTTCAAACACAGAAGACCCGCTTCGTACAAACTCATCTGCTGTGTGTTGGTTCCTTTTAGGAAGTTGCATCTATGTTTAGATTCAGCGAGGTAGAAACACGTTTCTTCTAAAAGCTGCGTTTGTACATTCCAGAGTGGATGGGAGAACAGGCTGTAAAGAGAAATACCTTGCTCTAAAACCAAAACGGAGCTATCTAGCAGAATGGTTGTCAAAGTGTGCTTTCACCTTCCAGAGTTAAAGTGATGTGTGTTTGCAGCGGTTCAGAAACCCTTTCCTTGGAGAATGCAGAAAGTCATTTCCAGCCCTAGAGACGCATGTAAGAGTTAGCATTAAGAATGCGTTTCAAACAGAGAAGACCCGCTTTGTACAAACTCATCTCTTGTGTGTTGGTTCCTTTTAGGAAGTTGCATCTATGTTTAGATTCAGCGAGGTAGAAACACGTTTCTTCTAAAAGCTGCATTTGGACATTCCAGAGTGGATGGGAGAAAAGGCTGTAAAGAGAAATACCTTGCTCTAAATCCAAAACGGAGCTATCTAGCAGAATGGTTGTCAATGTGTGCATTCAACTTCCAGAGTTAAACTGATGTGCGTTTGCAGCGGTTCAGAAACCCTTTCTTTGGAGAATGCAGAAACAGTCATTTCCAGCCCTAGAGACGCATATAAGAGTTAGCAGTAAGAATGCGTTTCAAACACAGAAGACCCGCTTCGTACAAACTGATCTGCTGTGCGTTGGTTCCTTTTAGGAAGTTGCATCTATGTTTAGATTCAGAGAGGTAGAAACACGTTTCTTCTATAAGCTGCGTTTGGACTTTCCAGAGTGGACGGGAGAACAGGCTGTAAAGAGAAATACCTTGCTCTAAAACCAAAACGGAGCTATCTAGCAGAATGGTTGTCAATGTGTGCATTCAACTTCCAGAGTTAAACTGATGTGCGTTTGCAGCGGTTCAGAAACCCTTTCTTTGGAGAATGCAGAAACAGTCATTTCCAGCCCTAGAGACGCATATAAGAGTTAGCAGTAAGAATGCGTTTCAAACACAGAAGACCCGTTTCGTACAAATTGATCTGCTGTGTGTTGGTTCCTTTTAGGAAGTTGCATATATGTTTAGATTCAGCGAGGTAGAAACACGTTTCTTCTAAAAGCTGCATTTGGACATTCCAGATTGGATGGGAGAACAGGCTGTAAAGAGAAATACCTTGCTCTAAAACCAAAACGGAGCTATCTAGCAGAATGGTTGTCAATGTGTGCATTCAACTTCCAGAGTTAAACTGATGTGTGTTTGCAGCAGTTCAGAAACCCTTTCTTTGGAGAGTTCAGAAACAGTCATTGCCAGCACTTCTGACGCATATAATATTTAGCAGTAAGAATGCGTTTCAAACACAGAAGACCCGCTTCGTACAAACTCATCTGCTGTGTTTTGGTTCCTTTTAGGAAGTTCCATCTATGTTTAGATTCAGCGAGGAAGAAACACGTTTCTTCTAAAAGCTGCGTTTGGATATTCCAGAGTAGATGGGAGAACAGGCTGTAAAGAGAAATACCTTACTCTAAAACCAAAACGGATCTATCTAGCAGAATGGTTGTCAATGTGTGCATTCAACTTCCAGAGTTAAACAGATATGTGTTTGCAGCAGTTCAGAAACCCTTTCTTTGGAGCATGCAGAAACAGTCATTTCCAGCCCTAGAGACGCATATAACAGTTAGCAGTAAGAATGCGTTTCAAACACAGAAGACCCGCTTCGTACAAACTCATCTGCTGTGTGTTGGTTCCTTTTAGGAAGTTGCATATATGTTTAGATTCAGCGAGGAAGAAACACGTTTCTTCTAAAAGCTGCATTTGGACATTTCTGAGTGGATGGGAGAACAGTCTGTAAAGAGAAATACCTTGCTCTAAAACCAAAACGGAGCTATGTAGCAGAATGAGTGTCAATGTGTGCATTCAACTTCCAGACTTAAACTGATGTGTGTTTGCAGCAGTTCAGAAACCCTTTCTTTGGAGAATGCAGAAACAGTCATTTCCAGCCCGAGAGATGCATATAAGAGTTAGCTGTAAGAATGCGTTTTAAACACAGAACACCAGCTTCGTACAAACTCATCTCTTGTGTGTTGGTTCCTTTTAGGAAGTTGCATCTATGTTTAGATTCAGCGAGGTAGAAACACGTTTCTTTTAAAAGCTGCGTTTGGACATTCCAGAGTGGATGGGAGAACAGGCTGTAAAGAGAAATACCTTGCTCTAAAACCAAAACGGAGCTATCTAGCAGAATGGTTGTCAAAGTGTGCATTCAACTTCCAGAGTTAAAGTGATGTGTGTTTGCAGCAGTTCAGAAACCCTTTCTTTGGAGAATGCAGAAACAGTCATTTCCAGCCCTAGTGAGGCATATAACAGTTAGCAGTAAGAATGCGTTTCAAACACAGAAGACCCGCTTCGTACAAACTCATCTCTTGTGTCTTGGTTCCTTTTAGGAAGTTGCATCTATGTTTAGATTCAGTGAGGTAGAAACACGTTTCTTCTAAAAGCTGCATTTGGACTTTCCAGAGTGGATGGGAGAACAGTCTGTAAAGAGAAATACCTTGCTCTAAAATCAAAACGGAGCTATCTAGCAGAATGAGTGTCAATGTGTGCATTCAACTTCCAGACTTAAACTGATGTGTGCTTGCAGCAGTTCAGAAACCCTTTCTTTGGAGAATGCAGAAACAGTCATTTCCAGCCCGAGAGATGCATATAAGAGTTAGCTGTAAGAATGCGTTTTAAACACAGAACACCAGCTTCGTACAAACTCATCTCTTGTGTGTTGGTTCCTTTTAGGAAGTTGCATCTATGTTTAGATTCAGCGAGGTAGAAACACGTTTCTTTTAAAAGCTGCGTTTGGACATTCCAGAGTGGATGGGAGAACAGGCTGTAAAGAGAAATACCTTGCTCTAAAACCAAAACGGAGCTATCTAGCAGAATGGTTGTCAATGTGTGCATTCAACTTCCAGAGTTAAAGTGATGTGTGTTTGCAGCAGTTCAGAAACCCTTTCTTTGGAGAATGCAGAAACAGTCATTTCCAGCCCTAGTGAGACATATAACAGTTAGCAGTAAGAATGCGTTTCAAACACAGAAGACCCGCTTCGTACAAACTCATCTCTTGTGTCTTGGTTCCTTTTAGGAAGTTGCATCTATGTTTAGATTCAGCGAGGTAGAAACACGTTTCTTCTAAAAGCTGCATTTGGACATTCCAGAGTGGATGGGAGAACAGGCTGTAAAGAGAAATACGTTGCTCTAAAACCAAAACGGAGCTATCTAGCAGAATGGTTGTCAATGTGTGCATTCAACTTCCAGAGATAAATTGATGTGTGTTTTCAGCAGTTCAGAAACCCTTTATTTGGAGAATGCAGAAACAGTCATTTCAAGCACTAGTGACGGATATAACAGTTAGCAGTAAGAATGCGTTTCAAACACAGAAGACCCGCTTCGTACAAACTCATCTGCTGTGTGTTCGTTCCTTTTAGGAAGTTGCATCTATGTTTAGATTCAGCGAGGTAGAAACTCGTTTCTTCTAAACGCTGCGTTTGGACATTCCAGAATGGATGGGAGAACAGGCTGTAAAGAGAAATACCTTGCTCTAAAACCAAAACGGAGCTATCTAGCAGAATGGTTGTCAATGTGTGTATTCAACTTCCAGAGTTAAACGGATGTGTGTTTGCAGCAGTTCAGAACCCTTTCTTTGGAGAATGCAGAAACAGTCATTTCCAGCCCTAGAGACGCATATAAGAGTTAGCAGTAAGAATGCGTTTCCAACACAGAAGACCCACATCGTACAAACTGATCTGCTATATGTTGGTTCCTTTTCGGAAGTTGCATCTATATTTAGATTCAGTGAGGTAGAAACACGTTTCTTCTAAAAGCTGCGTTTGGACATTCCAGAGTGGATGGGAGAACAGGCTGTAATGAGAAATACCTTGCTCTAAAACCAGAACGGAGCTATCTAGCAGAATGGTTGTCAATGTGTGCATTCAACTTCCAGAGTTAAACTGATATGTGTTTGCAGCAGTTCAGAAACCCTTTCTTTGGAGAATGCAGAAACAGTCATTTCCAGCCCGAGAGATGCATATAACAGTTAGCTGTAAGAATGCGTTTTAAACACAGAATACCAGCTTCGTACAAACTCATCTCTTGTGTGTTGGTTCCTTTTAGGAAGTTGCATCTATATTTAGATTCAGCGAGGTTGAAACACGTTTCTTTTAAAAGCTGCGTTTGGACATTCCAGAGTGGATGGGAGAACAGGCTGTAAAGAGAAATACCTTGCTCTAAAACCAAAACGGAGCTATCTAGCAGAATGGTTGTCAATGTGTGCATTCAACGTCCAGAGTTAAACTGATGTGTGTTTGCAGCGGTTCAGAAACCCTTTCTTTGGAGAATGCAGAAACAGTCATTTCCAGCCCTAGAGACGCATATAACAGTTAGCAGTAAGAATGCGTTTCAAACACAGAAGACCCGCTTCGTACAAACTGATATGCTGTGTGTTAGTTCCTTTTAGGAAGTTGCATCTATGTTTAGATTCAGCGAGGTAGATACACGTTTCTTCTAAAAGCTGCGTTTGGACATTCCAGAGTGGATGGGAGAACAGGCTGTAAAGAGAAATACCTTGCTCTAAAACCAAAACGGAGCTATCAAGCAGAATGGTTGTCAGTGTGTGCATTCAAATTGCAGAGTTAAACTGATGTGTGTTTGCAGCAGTTCAGAAACCCTTTCTTTGGAGAATGCAGAAACAGTCATTTCCAGCCCTAGAGACGCATGTAAGAGTTAGCAGTAAGAATGCGTTTCATACACAGAAGACCCGCTTCGTACAAACTCATCTGCTGTGTGTTGGTTCCTTTTAGGAAGTTGCATCTATGTTTAGATTCAGCGAGGTAGAAACACGTTTCTTCTAAAAGCTGCGTTTGGACATTCCAGAGTGGATGGGAGAACAGGCTGTAAAGAGAAATACCTTGCTCTAAAACCAAAACGGAGTTATCTAGCAGAATGGTTGTCAAAGTGTGCTTTCAACTTCCAGAGTTAAAGTGATGTGTGTTTGCAGCGGTTCAGAAACCCTTTCTTTGGAGAATTCAGAAAGTCATTTCCAGCCCTAGAGACGCATGTAAGAGTTAGCATTAAGAATGCGTTTCAAACAGAGAAGACCCGCTTTGTACAAACTCATCTCTTGTGTGTTGGTTCCTTTTAGGAAGTTGCATCTATGTTTAGATTCAGCGAGGTAGAAACACGTTTCTTCAAAAAGCTGCATTTGGACATTCCAGAGTGGATGGGAGAAAAGGCTGTAAAGAGAAATACCTTGCTCTAAAACAAAAACGGAGCTATCTAGCAGAATGTTTGTCAATGTGTGCATTCAACTTCCAGAGTTAAACTGATCTGCGTTTGCAGCGGTTCAGAAACCCTTTCTTTGGAGAATGCAGAAACAGTCATTTCCAGCCCTAGAGACTCATATAAGAGTTAGCAGTAAGAATGCGTTTCAAACACAGAAGACCCGCTTCATACAAACTGATATGCCCTGTGTTGGTTCCTTTTAGGAAGTTGCATCTATGTTTAAATTCAGCGAGGTAGAAACACGTTTCTTCTAAAAGCTGCATTTGGACATTCCAGAGTGGATGGGAGAACAGGCTGTAAAGAGAAATACCTTGCTCTAAAACCAAAACGGAGCTATCTAGCAGAATGGTTGTCAATGTGTGCATTCAACTTCCAGAGTTAAACGGATGTGTGTTTGCAGCGGTTCAGAAACCCTTTCTTTGGAGAATGCAGAAACAGTCATTTCCAGCCCTAGAGACGCATATAAGAGTTAGCAGTAAGAATGCGTTTCAAACACAGAAGACCCGCTTCGTACAAACTGATCTGCTGTGTGTTGGTTCCTTTTAGGAAGTTGCATCTATGTTTAGATTCAGCGAGGTAGAAACACGTGTCTTCTAAAAGCTGCTTTTGGACATTCCAGAGTGGATGGGAGAAAAGGCTGTAAAGAGAAATACCTTGCTCTAAAACCAAAACGGAGCTATCTAGCATAATGGTTGTCAATGTGTTCCTTCAACTTGCAGAGTTAAACTGATGTGTGTTTGCAGCAGTTCAGAACCCTTTCTTTGGAGAATGCAGAAACAGTCATTTCCAGCCCTAGAAACGCATATTAGAGTTAGCAGTAAGAATGCGTTTCAAACACAGAAGACGCGCTTCGTAGAAACTCATCTCTTGTGTGTTGGTTCCTTTTAGGAAGTTGCATCTATGTTTAGATTCAGCGAGGTAGAAACACGTTTCTTCTAAAAGCTGCGTTTGGACATTCAAGAGTGGATGGGAGAAAAGGCTGTAAAGAGAAATACCTTGCTCTAAAACCAAAACGGAGCTATCTAGCAGAATGGTTGTCAATGTGTGTATTCAACTTCCAGAGTTAAACGGATGTGTGTTTGCAGCAGTTCAGAACCCTTTCTTTGGAGAATGCAGAAACAGTCATTTCCAGCCCTAGAGACGCATATAAGAGTTAGCAGTAAGAATGCGTTTCAAACACAGAAGACCCACATCGTACAAACTGATCTGCTATATGTTGGTTCCTTTTAGGAAGTTGCATCTATGTTTAGATTCAGTGAGGTAGAAACACGTTTCTTCTAAAAGCTGCGTTTGGACATTCCTGAGTGGATGGGAGAACAGGCTGTAATGAGAAATACCTTGCTCTAAAACCAGAACGGAGCTATCTAGCAGAATGGTTGTCAATGTGTGCATTCAACTTCCAGAGTTATACTGATGTGTGTTTGCAGCAGTTCAGAAACCCTTTCTTTGGAGAATGCAAAAACAGTCATTTCCAGCCCTAGAGACGCATGTAAGAGTTAGCAGTAAGAATGCGTTTCAAACACAGAAGACACGCTTCGTACAAATTGATCTGCTGTGTGTTGGTTCCTTTTAGGAAGTTGCATCTATGTTTAGAATCAGCGAGGTAGAAACACGTTTCTTCTAAAAGCTGCGTTTGGACATTCCAGAGTGGATGGGAGAACATGCTGTAAAGAGAAATACCTTGCTCTAAAACCAAAACGGAGCTATCTAGCAGAATGGTTGTCAATGTGTGCATTCAACTTCCAGAGTTAAACGGATGTGTGTTTGCAGCAGTTCAGAAACCCTTTCTTTGGAGAATGCAGAAACAGTCATTTCCAGCCCTAGAGACGCATATAAGAGTTAGCAGTAAGAATGCGTTTCAAACACAGAAGACCCGCTTCGTACAAACTGATCTGCTGTGTGTTGGTTCCTTTTAGGAAGTTGCATCTATGTTTAGATTCAGCGAGGTAGAAACACGTGTCTTCTAAAAGCTGCTTTTGGACATTCCAGAGTGGATGGGAGAAAAGGCTGTAAAGAGAAATACCTTGCTCTAAAACCAAAACGGAGCTATCTAGCATAATGGTTGTCAATGTGTTCCTTCAACTTGCAGAGTTAAACTGATGTGTGTTTGCAGCAGTTCAGAACCCTTTCTTTGGAGAATGCAGAAACAGTCATTTCCAGCCCTAGAAACGCATATTAGAGTTAGCAGTAAGAATGCGTTTCAAACACAGAAGACGCGCTTCGTAGAAACTCATCTCTTGTGTGTTGGTTCCTTTTAGGAAGTTGCATCTATGTTTAGATTCAGCGAGGTAGAAACACGTTTCTTCTAAAAGCTGCGTTTGGACATTCAAGAGTGGATGGGAGAAAAGGCTGTAAAGAGAAATACCTTGCTCTAAAACAAAAACGGAGCTATCTAGCAGAATGGTTGTCAATGTGTGCCTTCAACGTGCAGAGTTAAAGTGATGTGTGTTTGCAGCAGTTCAGAACCCTTTCTTTGGAGAATGCAGAAACAGTCATTGCCAGCCCTAGAGACACATATAAGAGTTAGCAGTAAGAATGCGTTTCAAACACAGAAGACCCGCTTCGTACAAACTCATCTGCTAAGTGTTGGTTCCTTTTAGGAAGTTGCATCTATGTTTAGATTCAGTGAGGTAGAAACACGTTTCTTCTAAAAGCTGCGTTTGGACTTTCCAGAGTGGACGGGAGAACAGGCTGTAAAGAGAAATACCTTGCTCTAAAACCAAAACGGAGCTATCTAGCAGAATGGTTGTCAATGTGTGCATTCAACTTCCAGAGTTAAACTGATGTGTGTTTGCAGCGGATCAGAAACCCTTTCTTTGGAGAATGCAGAAAGTCATTTCCAGCCCTAGAGACGCATATAAGTGTTAGCAGTAAGAATGCGTTTCAAACAGAGAAGACCCGCATCGTACAAACTGATCTGCTGTGTGTTCGTTCCTTTTAGGAAGTTGCATCTATGTTTAGATTCAGCGAGGTAGAAACACGTTTCTTCTAAAAGCTGCATTTGGACATTCCAGAGTGGATGGGAGAAAAGGCTGTAAAGAGAAATACCTTGCTCTAAAACAAAAACGGAGCTATCTAGAAGAATGGTTGTCAATGCGTGCATTCAACTTGCAGAGTTAAACTGATGTGTGTTTGTAGCAGTTCAGAAACCCTTTCTTTGGAGAGTTCAGAAACAGTCATTGCCAGCACTTCTGACGCATATAATATTTAGCAGTAAGAATGCGTTTCAAACACAGAAGACCCGCTTCGTACAAACTCATCTGCTGTGTGTTGGTTCCTTTTAGGAAGTTGCATCTATGTTTAGATTCAGCGACGTAGAAACACGTTTCTTCTAAAAGCTGCGTTTGGATATTCCAGAGTAGATGGGAGAACAGGCTGTAAAGAGAAATACCTTACTCTAAAACCAATACGGATCTATCTAGCAGAATGGTTGTCAATGTGTGCATTCAACCTCCAGAGTTAAACAGATATGTGTTTGCAGCGGTTCAGAAACCCTTTCTTTGGAGCATGCAGAAACAGTCATTTCCAGCCCTAGAGACGCATATAACAGTTAGCAGTAGGAAGGCGTTTCAAACACAGAAGACCCGCTTCGTACAAACTCATCTGCTGTGTGTTGGTTCCTTTTAGGAAGTTGCATCTATATTTAGATTCAGCGAGGTTGTAACACGTTTCTTTTAAAAGCTGCATTTGGACATTCCAGAGTGGATGGGAGAACAGGCTGTAAAGAGAAATACCTTGCTCTAAAACCAAAACGGAGCTATCTAGCAGAATGGTTGTCAATGTGTGCATTCAACATCCAGAGTTAAACTGATGTGTGTTTGCAGCGGTTCAGAAACTTTTTCTTTGGAGAATGCAGAAACAGTCATTTCAAGCCCGAGAGATGCATATAAGAGTTAGCTATAAGAATGCGTTTTAAACACAGAATACCAGCTTCGTACAAACTCATCTCTTGTGTGTTGGTTCCTTTTAGGAAGTTGCATCTATATTTAGATTCAGCGAGGTTGAAACACGTTTCTTTTAAAAGCTGCGTTTGGACATTCCAGAGTGGATGGGAGAACAGGCTGTAAAGAGAAATACCTTGCTCTAAAACCAAAACGGAACTATCTAGCAGAATGGTTGTCAATGTGTGCATTCAACGTCCAGAGTTAATCTGATGTGTGTTTGCAGCGGTTCAGAAACCCTTACTTTGGAGAATGCAGAAACAGTCATTTCCAGCCCTAGAGACGCATATAACAGTTAGCAGTAAGAATGCGTTTCAAACACAAAAGACCCGCTTCGTACAAACTGATATGCTGTGTGTTAGTTCCTTTTAGGAAGTTGCATCTATGTTTAGATTCAGCGAGGTAGATACACGTTTCTTCTAAAAGCTGCATTTGGACATTCCAGAGTGGATGGGAGAACAGGCTGTAAAGAGAAATACCTTGCTCTAAAACCAAAACGGAGCTATCAAGCAGAATGGTTGTCAGTGTGTGCATTCAAATTGCAGAGTTAAACTGATGTGTGTTTGCAGCAGTTCAGAAACCCTTTCTTTGGAGAATGCAGAAACAGTCATTTCCAGCCCTAGAGATGCATGTAAGAGTTAGCAGTAAGAATGCGTTTCAAACACAGAAGACCCGCTTCGTACAAACTCATCTGCTGTGTGTTGGTTCCTTTTAGGACGTTGCATCTATATTTAGATTCAGCGAGGTTGTAACACGTTTCTTTTAAAAGCTGCGTTTGGACATTCCAGAGTGGATGGGAGAACAGGCTGTAAAGAGAAATACCTTGCTCTAAAACCAAAACGGAGCTATCTAGCAGAATGGTTGTCAATGTGTGCATTCAACGTCCAGAGTTAAACTGATGTGTGTTTGCAGCGGTTCAGAAACTTTTTCTTTGGAGAATGCAGAAACAGTCATTTCCAGCCCGAGAGATGCATATAAGAGTTAGCTGTAAGAATGCGTTTTAAACACAGAATACCAGCTTCGTACAAACTCATCTCTTGTGTGTTGGTTCCTTTTAGGAAGTTGCATCTATATTTAGATTCAGCGAGGTTGAAACACGTTTCTTTTAAAAGCTGCGTTTGGACATTCCAGAGTGGATGGGAGAACAGGCTGTAAAGAGAAATACCTTGCTCTAAAACCAAAACGGAGCTATCTAGCAGAATGGTTGTCAATGTGTGCATTCAACGTCCAGAGTTAAACTGATGTGTGTTTGCAGCGGTTCAGAAACCCTTACTTTGGAGAATGCAGAAACAGTCATTTCCAGCCCTAGAGACGCATATAACAGTTAGCAGTAAGAATGCGTTTCAAACACAAAAGACCCGGTTCGTACAAACTGATATGCTGTGTGTTAGTTCCTTTTAGGAAGTTGCATCTATGTTTAGATTCAGCGAGGTAGATACACGTTTCTTCTAAAAGCTGCGTTTGGACATTCCAGAGTGGATGGAAGAACAGGCTGTAAAGAGAAATACCTTGCTCTAAAACCAAAACGGAGCTATCAAGCAGAATGGTTGTCAGTGTGTGCATTCAAATTGCAGAGTTAAACTGATGTGTGTTTGCAGCAGTTCAGAAACCCTTTCTTTGGAGAATGCAGAAACAGTCATTTCCAGCCCTAGAGATGCATGTAAGAGTTAGCCGTAAGAATGCGTTTCAAACACAGAAGACCCGCTTCGTACAAACTCATCTGCTGTGTGTTGGTTCCTTTTAGGAAGCTGCATCTATGTTTAGATTCAGCGAGGTACAAACATGTTTCTTCTAAACGCTGCGTTTGGACATTCCAGAATGGATGGGAGAACAGGCTGTAAAGAGAAATACCTTGCTCTAAAACCAAAACGGAGCTATCTAGCAGAATGGTTGTCAATGTGTGTATTCAACTTCCAGAGTTAAACGGATGTGTGTTTGCAGCAGTTCAGAACCCTTTCTTTGGAGAATGCAGAAACAGTCATTTCCAGCCCTAGAGACGCATATAAGAGTTAGCAGTAAGAATGCGTTTCAAACACAGAAGACCCACATCGTACAAACTGATCTGCTATATGTTGGTTCCTTTTAGGAAGTTGCATCTATGTTTAGATTCAGTGAGGTAGAAACACGTTTCTTCTAAAAGCTGCGTTTGGACATTCCTGAGTGGATGGGAGAACAGGCTGTAATGAGAAATACCTTGCTCTAAAACCAGAACGGAGCTATCTAGCAGAATGTTTGTCAATGTGTGCATTCAACTTCCAGAGTTATACTGATGTGTGTTTGCAGCGGTTCAGAAACCCTTTCTTTGGAGAATGCAGAAAGTCATTTCCAGCCCTAGAGACGCATGTAAGAGTTAGCATTAAGAATGCGTTTCAAACAGAGAAGACCCGCTTTGTACAAACTCATCTCTTGTGTGTTGGTTCCTTTTAGGAAGTTGCATCTATGTTTAGATTCAGCGAGTTAGAAACACGTTTCTTCTAAAAGCTGCATTTGGACATTCCAGAGTGGATGGGAGAAAAGGCTGTAAAGAGAAATACCTTGCTCTAAAACAAAAACGGAGCTATCTAGAAGAATGGTTGTCAATGCGTGCCTTCAACTTGCAGAGTTAAACTGATGTGTGTTTGTAGCAGTTCAGAAACCCTTTCTTTGGAGAGTTCAGAAACAGTCATTGCCAGCACTTCTGACGCATATAATATTTAGCAGTAAGAATGCGTTTCAAACACAGAAGACCCACTTCGTACAAACTCATCTGCTGTGTGTTGGTTCCTTTTAGGAAGTTGCATCTATGTTTAGATTCAGCGACGTAGAAACACGTTTCTTCTAAAAGCTGCGTTTGGATATTCCAGAGTAGATGGGAGAACAGGCTGTAAAGAGAAATACCTTACTCTAAAACCAAAACGGATCTATCTAGCAGAATGGTTGTCAATGTGTGCATTCAACCTCCAGAGTTAAACAGATATGTGTTTGCGGCGGTTCAGAAACCCTTTCTTTGGAGCATGCCGAAACAGTCATTTCCAGCCCTAGAGACGCATATAACAGTTAGCAGTAAGAATGCGTTTCAAACACAGAAGACCCGCTTCGTACAAACTCATCTGCTGTGTGTTGGTTCCTTTTAGGAAGTTGCATCTATATTTAGATTCAGCGAGGTTGTAACACGTTTCTTTTAAAAGCTGCGTTTGGACATTCCAGAGTGGATGGGAGAACAGTCTGTAAAGAGAAATACCTTGCTCTAAAACCAAAACGGAGCTATCTAGCAGAATGGTTGTCAATGTGTGCATTCAACGTCCAGAGTTAATCTGATGTGTGTTTGCAGCGGTTCAGAAACTTTTTCTTTGGAGAATGCAGAAACAGTCATTTCCAGCCCGAGAGCTGCATATAAGAGTTAGCTGTAAGAATGCGTTTTAAACACAGAATACCAGCTTCGTACAAACTCATCTCTTGTGTGTTGGTTCCTTTTAGGAAGTTGCATCTATATTTAGATTCAGCGAGGTTGAAACACGTTTCTTTTAAAAGCTGCGTTTGGACATTCCAGAGTGGATGGGAGAACAGGCTGTAAAGAGAAATACCTTGCTCTAAAACCAAAACGGAGCTATCCAGCAGAATGGTTGTCAATGTGTGCATTCAACGTCCAGAGTTAAACTGATGTGTGTTTGCAGCGGTTCAGAAACCCTTACTTTGGAGAATGCAGAAACAGTCATTTCCAGCCCTAGAGACGCATATAACAGTTAGCAGTAAGAATGCGTTTCAAACACAAAAGACCCGCTTCGTACAAACTGATATGCTGTGTGTTAGTTCCTTTTAGGAAGTTGCATCTATGTTTAGATTCAGCGAGGTAGATACACGTTTCTTCTAAAAGCTGCGTTTGGACATTTCTGAGTGGATGGGAGAACAGGCTGTAAAGAGAAATACCTTGCTCTAAAACCAAAACGGAGCTATCAAGCAGAATGGTTGTCAGTGTGTGCATTCAAATTGCAGAGTTAAACTGATGTGTGTTTGCAGCAGTTCAGAAACCCTTTCTTTGGAGAATGCAGAAACAGTCATTTCCAGCCCTAGAGATGCATGTAAGAGTTAGCAGTAAGAATGCGTTTCAAACACAGAAGACCCGCTTCGTACAAACTCATCTGCTGTGTGTTGGTTCCTTTTAGGAAGTTGCATCTATGTTTAGATTCAGCGAGGTAGAAACACGTTTCTTCTAAAAGCTGCGTTTGGAGATTCCAGAGTGGATGGGGGAACAGGCTGTAAAGAGAAATACCTTGCTCTAAAACCAAAACGGAGCTATCTAGCAGAATGGTTGTCAAAGTGTGCTTTCAACTTCCAGAGTTAAAGTGATGTGTGTTTGCAGCGGTTCAGAAACCCTTTCTTTGGAGAATGCAGAAAGTCATTTCCAGCCCTAGAGACGCATGTAAGAGTTAGCATTAAGAATGCGTTTCAAACAGAGAAGACCCGCTTTGTACAAACTCATCTCTTGTGTGTTGGTTCCTTTTAGGAAGTTGCATCTATGTTTAGATTCAGCGAGTTAGAAACACGTTTCTTCTAAAAGCTGCATTTGGACATTCCAGAGTGGATGGGAGAAAAGGCTGTAAAGAGAAATACCTTGCTCTAAAACAAAAACGGAGCTATCTAGCAGAATGGTTGTCAATGTGTGCATTCAACTTCCAGAGTTAAACTGATGTGCGTTTGCAGCGGTTCAGAAACCCTTTCTTTGGAGAATGCAGAAACAGTCATTTCCAGCCCTAGAGACGCATATAAGAGTTAGCAGTAAGAATGCGTTTCAAACACCGAAGACCTGCTTCGTACTAACTCATCTGCTGTGTGTTGGTTCCTTTTAGGAAGTTGCATATATGTTTAGATTCAGCGAGGTAGAAACACGTTTCTTCTAAAAGCTGCATTTGGACATTCCAGATTGGATGGGAGAACAGGCTGTAAAGAGAAATACCTTGCTCTAAAACCAAAACGGAGCTATCTAGCAGAATGGTTGTCAATGTGTGCATTCAACTTCCAGAGTTAAACTGATGTGCGTTTGCAGCGGTTCAGAAACCCTTTCTTTGGAGAATGCAGAAACAGTCATTTCCAGCCCTAGAGACGCATATAAGAGTTAGCAGTAAGAATGCGTTTCAAACACAGAAGACCCGTTTCGTACAAATTGATCTGCTGTGTGTTGGTTCCTTTTAGGAAGTTGCATATATGTTTAGATTCAGCGAGGTAGAAACACGTTTCTTCTAAAAGCTGCATTTGGACATTCCAGATTGGATGGGAGAACAGGCTGTAAAGAGAAATACCTTGCTCTAAAACCAAAACGGAGCTATCTAGCAGAATGGTTGTCAATGTGTGCATTCAACTTCCAGAGTTAAACTGATGTGTGTTTGCAGCAGTTCAGAAACCCTTTCTTTGGAGAGTTCAGAAACAGTCATTGCCAGCACTTCTGACGCATATAATATTTAGCAGTAAGAATGCGTTTCAAACACAGAAGACCCGCTTCGTACAAACTCATCTGCTGTGTTTTGGTTCCTTTTAGGAAGTTCCATCTATGTTTAGATTCAGCGAGGAAGAAACACGTTTCTTCTAAAAGCTGCGTTTGGATATTCCAGAGTAGATGGGAGAACAGGCTGTAAAGAGAAATACCTTACTCTAAAACCAAAACGGATCTATCTAGCAGAATGGTTGTCAATGTGTGCATTCAACTTCCAGAGTTAAACAGATATGTGTTTGCAGCAGTTCAGAAACCCTTTCTTTGGAGCATGCAGAAACAGTCATTTCCAGCCCTAGAGACGCATATAACAGTTAGCAGTAAGAATGCGTTTCAAACACAGAAGACCCGCTTCGTACAAACTCATCTGCTGTGTGTTGGTTCCTTTTAGGAAGTTGCATATATGTTTAGATTCAGCGAGGAAGAAACACGTTTCTTCTAAAAGCTGCATTTGGACATTTCTGAGTGGATGGGAGAACAGTCTGTAAAGAGAAATACCTTGCTCTAAAACCAAAACGGAGCTATCTAGCAGAATGAGTGTCAATGTGTGCATTCAACTTCCAGACTTAAACTGATGTGTGCTTGCAGCAGTTCAGAAACCCTTTCTTTGGAGAATGCAGAAACAGTCATTTCCAGCCCGAGAGATGCATATAAGAGTTAGCTGTAAGAATGCGTTTTAAACACAGAACACCAGCTTCGTACAAACTCATCTCTTGTGTGTTGGTTCCTTTTAGGAAGTTGCATCTATGTTTAGATTCAGCGAGGTAGAAACACGTTTCTTTTAAAAGCTGCGTTTGGACATTCCAGAGTGGATGGGAGAACAGGCTGTAAAGAGAAATACCTTGCTCTAAAACCAAAACGGAGCTATCTAGCAGAATGGTTGTCAATGTGTGCCTTCAACTTGCAGAGTTAAAGTGATGTGTGTTTGCAGCAGTTCAGAACCCTTTCTTTGGAGAATGCAGAAACAGTCATTTCCAGCCCTAGAGATGCATGTAAGAGTTAGCAGTAAGAATGCGTTTCAAACACAGAAGACCCGCTTCGTACAAACTCATCTGCTGTGTGTTGGTTCCTTTTAGGAAGTTGCATCTATATTTAGATTCAGCGAGGTTGTAACACGTTTCTTTTAAAAGCTGCGTTTGGACATTCCAGAGTGGATGGGAGAACAGGCTGTAAAGAGAAATACCTTGCTCTAAAACCAAAACGGAGCTATCTAGCAGAATGGTTGTCAATGTGTGCATTCAACGTCCAGAGTTAAACTGATGTGTGTTTGCAGCGGTTCAGAAACTTTTTCTTTGGAGAATGCAGAAACAGTCATTTCCAGCCCGAGAGATGCATATAAGAGTTAGCTGTAAGAATGCGTTTTAAACACAGAATACCAGCTTCGTACAAACTCATCTCTTGTGTGTTGGTTCCTTTTAGGAAGTTGCATCTATATTTAGATTCAGCGAGGTTGAAACACGTTTCTTTTAAAAGCTGCGTTTGGACATTCCAGAGTGGATGGGAGAACAGGCTGTAAAGAGAAATACCTTGCTCTAAAACCAAAACGGAGCTATCTAGCAGAATGGTTGTCAATGTGTGCATTCAACGTCCAGAGTTAAACTGATGTGTGTTTGCAGCGGTTCAGAAACCCTTACTTTGGAGAATGCAGAAACAGTCATTTCCAGCCCTAGAGACGCATATAACAGTTAGCAGTAAGAATGCGTTTCAAACACAAAAGACCCGCTTCGTACAAACTGATATGCTGTGTGTTAGTTCCTTTTAGGAAGTTGCATCTATGTTTAGATTCAGCGAGGTAGATACACGTTTCTTCTAAAAGCTGCGTTTGGACATTCCAGAGTGGATGGGAGAACAGGCTGTAAAGAGAAATACCTTGCTCTAAAACCAAAACGGAGCTATCAAGCAGAATGGTTGTCAGTGTGTGCATTCAAATTGCAGAGTTAAACTGATGTGTGTTTGCAGCAGTTCAGAAACCCTTTCTTTGGAGAATGCAGAAACAGTCATTTCCAGCCCTAGAGATGCATGTAAGAGTTAGCAGTAAGAATGCGTTTCAAACACAGAAGACCCGCTTCGTACAAACTCATCTGCTGTGTGTTGGTTCCTTTTAGGAAGTTGCATCTATGTTTAGATTCAGCGAGGTACAAACATGTTTCTTCTAAACGCTGCGTTTGGACATTCCAGAATGGATGGGAGAACAGGCTGTAAAGAGAAATACCTTGCTCTAAAACCAAAACGGAGCTATCTAGCAGAATGGTTGTCAATGTGTGTATTCAACTTCCAGAGTTAAACGGATGTGTGTTTGCAGCAGTTCAGAACCCTTTCTTTGGAGAATGCAGAAACAGTCATTTCCAGCCCTAGAGACGCATATAAGAGTTAGCAGTAAGAATGCGTTTCAAACACAGAAGACCCACATCGTACAAACTGATCTGCTATATGTTGGTTCCTTTTAGGAAGTTGCATCTATGTTTAGATTCAATGAGGTAGAAACACGTTTCTTCTAAAAGCTGCGTTTGGACATTCCTGAGTGGATGGGAGAACAGGCTGTAATGAGAAATACCTTGCTCTAAAACCAGAACGGAGCTATCTAGCAGAATGGTTGTCAATGTGTGCATTCAACTTCCAGAGTTATACTGATGTGTGTTTGCAGCAGTTCAGAAACCCTTTCTTTGGAGAATGCAAAAACAGTCATTTCCAGCCCTAGAGACGCATGTAAGAGTTAGCAGTAAGAATGCGTTTCAAACACAGAAGACACGCTTCGTACAAATTGATTTGCTGTGTGTTGGTTCCTTTTAGGAAGTTGCATCTATGTTTAGAATCAGCGAGGTAGAAACACGTTTCTTCTAAAAGCTGCGTTTGGACATTCCAGAGTGGATGGGAGAACATGCTGTAAAGAGAAATACCTTGCTCTAAAACCAAAACGGAGCTATCTAGCAGAATGGTTGTCAATGTGTGCATTCAACTTCCAGAGTTAAACGGATGTGTGTTTGCAGCAGTTCAGAAACCCTTTCTTTGGAGAATGCAGAAACAGTCATTTCCAGCCCTAGAGACGCATATAAGAGTTAGCAGTAAGAATGCGTTTCAAACACAGAAGACCCGCTTCGTACAAACTGATCTGCTGTGTGTTGGTTCCTTTTAGGAAGTTGCATCTATGTTTAGATTCAGCGAGGTAGAAACACGTGTCTTCTAAAAGCTGCTTTTGGACATTCCAGAGTGGATGGGAGAAAAGGCTGTAAAGAGAAATACCTTGCTCTAAAACCAAAACGGAGCTATCTAGCATAATGGTTGTCAATGTGTTCCTTCAACTTGCAGAGTTAAACTGATGTGTGTTTGCAGCAGTTCAGAACCCTTTCTTTGGAGAATGCAGAAACAGTCATTTCCAGCCCTAGAAACGCATATTAGAGTTAGCAGTAAGAATGCGTTTCAAACACAGAAGACGCGCTTCGTAGAAACTCATCTCTTGTGTGTTGGTTCCTTTTAGGAAGTTGCATCTATGTTTAGATTCAGCGAGGTAGAAACACGTTTCTTCTAAAAGCTGCGTTTGGACATTCAAGAGTGGATGGGAGAAAAGGCTGTAAAGAGAAATACCTTGCTCTAAAACAAAAACGGAGCTATCTAGCAGAATGGTTGTCAATGTGTTCCTTCAACGTGCAGAGTTAAAGTGATGTGTGTTTGCAGCAGTTCAGAACCCTTTCTTTGGAGAATGCAGAAACAGTCATTGCCAGCCCTAGAGACACATATAAGAGTTAGCAGTAAGAATGCGTTTCAAACACAGAAGACCCGCTTCGTACAAACTCATCTGCTAAGTGTTGGTTCCTTTTAGGAAGTTGCATCTATGTTTAGATTCAGTGAGGTAGAAACACGTTTCTTCTAAAAGCTGCGTTTGGACTTTCCAGAGTGGACGGGAGAACAGGCTGTAAAGAGAAATACCTTGCTCTAAAACCAAAACGGAGCTATCTAGCAGAATGGTTGTCAATGTGTGCATTCAACTTCCAGAGTTAAACTGATGTGTGTTTGCAGCGGATCAGAAACCCTTTCTTTGGAGAATGCAGAAAGTCATTTCCAGCCCTAGAGACGCATATAAGTGTTAGCAGTAAGAATGCGTTTCAAACAGAGAAGACCCGCATCGTACAAACTGATCTGCTGTGTGTTCGTTCCTTTTAGGAAGTTGCATCTATGTTTAGATTCAGCGAGGTAGAAACACGTTTCTTCTAAAAGCTGCATTTGGACATTCCAGAGTGGATGGGAGAAAAGGCTGTAAAGAGAAATACCTTGCTCTAAAACAAAAACGGAGCTATCTAGAAGAATGGTTGTCAATGCGTGCATTCAACTTGCAGAGTTAAACTGATGTGTGTTTGTAGCAGTTCAGAAACCCTTTCTTTGGAGAGTTCAGAAACAGTCATTGCCAGCACTTCTGACGCATATAATATTTAGCAGTAAGAATGCGTTTCAAACACAGAAGACCCGCTTCGTACAAACTCATCTGCTGTGTGTTGGTTCCTTTTAGGAAGTTGCATCTATGTTTAGATTCAGCGACGTAGAAACACGTTTCTTCTAAAAGCTGCGTTTGGATATTCCAGAGTAGATGGGAGAACAGGCTGTAAAGAGAAATACCTTACTCTAAAACCAATACGGATCTATCTAGCAGAATGGTTGTCAATGTGTGCATTCAACCTCCAGAGTTAAACAGATATGTGTTTGCAGCGGTTCAGAAACCCTTTCTTTGGAGCATGCAGAAACAGTCATTTCCAGCCCTAGAGACGCATATAACAGTTAGCAGTAGGAAGGCGTTTCAAACACAGAAGACCCGCTTCGTACAAACTCATCTGCTGTGTGTTGGTTCCTTTTAGGAAGTTGCATCTATATTTAGATTCAGCGAGGTTGTAACACGTTTCTTTTAAAAGCTGCATTTGGACATTCCAGAGTGGATGGGAGAACAGGCTGTAAAGAGAAATACCTTGCTCTAAAACCAAAACGGAGCTATCTAGCAGAATGGTTGTCAATGTGTGCATTCAACATCCAGAGTTAAACTGATGTGTGTTTGCAGCGGTTCAGAAACTTTTTCTTTGGAGAATGCAGAAACAGTCATTTCAAGCCCGAGAGATGCATATAAGAGTTAGCTATAAGAATGCGTTTTAAACACAGAATACCAGCTTCGTACAAACTCATCTCTTGTGTGTTGGTTCCTTTTAGGAAGTTGCATCTATATTTAGATTCAGCGAGGTTGAAACACGTTTCTTTTAAAAGCTGCGTTTGGACATTCCAGAGTGGATGGGAGAACAGGCTGTAAAGAGAAATACCTTGCTCTAAAACCAAAACGGAACTATCTAGCAGAATGGTTGTCAATGTGTGCATTCAACGTCCAGAGTTAATCTGATGTGTGTTTGCAGCGGTTCAGAAACCCTTACTTTGGAGAATGCAGAAACAGTCATTTCCAGCCCTAGAGACGCATATAACAGTTAGCAGTAAGAATGCGTTTCAAACACAAAAGACCCGCTTCGTACAAACTGATATGCTGTGTGTTAGTTCCTTTTAGGAAGTTGCATCTATTTTTAGATTCAGCGAGGTAGATACACGTTTCTTCTAAAAGCTGCATTTGGACATTCCAGAGTGGATGGGAGAACAGGCTGTAAAGAGAAATACCTTGCTCTAAAACCAAAACGGAGCTATCAAGCAGAATGGTTGTCAGTGTGTGCATTCAAATTGCAGAGTTAAACTGATGTGTGTTTGCAGCAGTTCAGAAACCCTTTCTTTGGAGAATGCAGAAACAGTCATTTCCAGCCCTAGAGATGCATGTAAGAGTTAGCAGTAAGAATGCGTTTCAAACACAGAAGACCCGCTTCGTACAAACTCATCTGCTGTGTGTTGGTTCCTTTTAGGACGTTGCATCTATATTTAGATTCAGCGAGGTTGTAACACGTTTCTTTTAAAAGCTGCGTTTGGACATTCCAGAGTGGATGGGAGAACAGGCTGTAAAGAGAAATACCTTGCTCTAAAACCAAAACGGAGCTATCTAGCAGAATGGTTGTCAATGTGTGCATTCAACGTCCAGAGTTAAACTGATGTGTGTTTGCAGCGGTTCAGAAACTTTTTCTTTGGAGAATGCAGAAACAGTCATTTCCAGCCCGAGAGATGCATATAAGAGTTAGCTGTAAGAATGCGTTTTAAACACAGAATACCAGCTTCGTACAAACTCATCTCTTGTGTGTTGGTTCCTTTTAGGAAGTTGCATCTATATTTAGATTCAGCGAGGTTGAAACACGTTTCTTTTAAAAGCTGCGTTTGGACATTCCAGAGTGGATGGGAGAACAGGCTGTAAAGAGAAATACCTTGCTCTAAAACCAAAACGGAGCTATCTAGCAGAATGGTTGTCAATGTGTGCATTCAACGTCCAGAGTTAAACTGATGTGTGTTTGCAGCGGTTCAGAAACCCTTACTTTGGAGAATGCAGAAACAGTCATTTCCAGCCCTAGAGACGCATATAACAGTTAGCAGTAAGAATGCGTTTCAAACACAAAAGACCCGGTTCGTACAAACTGATATGCTGTGTGTTAGTTCCTTTTAGGAAGTTGCATCTATGTTTAGATTCAGCGAGGTAGATACACGTTTCTTCTAAAAGCTGCGTTTGGACATTCCAGAGTGGATGGAAGAACAGGCTGTAAAGAGAAATACCTTGCTCTAAAACCAAAACGGAGCTATCAAGCAGAATGGTTGTCAGTGTGTGCATTCAAATTGCAGAGTTAAACTGATGTGTGTTTGCAGCAGTTCAGAAACCCTTTCTTTGGAGAATGCAGAAACAGTCATTTCCAGCCCTAGAGATGCATGTAAGAGTTAGCCGTAAGAATGCGTTTCAAACACAGAAGACCCGCTTCGTACAAACTCATCTGCTGTGTGTTGGTTCCTTTTAGGAAGTTGCATCTATGTTTAGATTCAGCGAGGTACAAACATGTTTCTTCTAAACGCTGCGTTTGGACATTCCAGAATGGATGGGAGAACAGGCTGTAAAGAGAAATACCTTGCTCTAAAACCAAAACGGAGCTATCTAGCAGAATGGTTGTCAATGTGTGTATTCAACTTCCAGAGTTAAACGGATGTGTGTTTGCAGCAGTTCAGAACCCTTTCTTTGGAGAATGCAGAAACAGTCATTTCCAGCCCTAGAGACGCATATAAGAGTTAGCAGTAAGAATGCGTTTCAAACACAGAAGACCCACATCGTACAAACTGATCTGCTATATGTTGGTTCCTTTTAGGAAGTTGCATCTATGTTTAGATTCAGTGAGGTAGAAACACGTTTCTTCTAAAAGCTGCGTTTGGACATTCCTGAGTGGATGGGAGAACAGGCTGTAATGAGAAATACCTTGCTCTAAAACCAGAACGGAGCTATCTAGCAGAATGTTTGTCAATGTGTGCATTCAACTTCCAGAGTTATACTGATGTGTGTTTGCAGCGGTTCAGAAACCCTTTCTTTGGAGAATGCAGAAAGTCATTTCCAGCCCTAGAGACGCATGTAAGAGTTAGCATTAAGAATGCGTTTCAAACAGAGAAGACCCGCTTTGTACAAACTCATCTCTTGTGTGTTGGTTCCTTTTAGGAAGTTGCATCTATGTTTAGATTCAGCGAGTTAGAAACACGTTTCTTCTAAAAGCTGCATTTGGACATTCCAGAGTGGATGGGAGAAAAGGCTGTAAAGAGAAATACCTTGCTCTAAAACAAAAACGGAGCTATCTAGAAGAATGGTTGTCAATGCGTGCATTCAACTTGCAGAGTTAAACTGATGTGTGTTTGTAGCAGTTCAGAAACCCTTTCTTTGGAGAGTTCAGAAACAGTCATTGCCAGCACTTCTGACGCATATAATATTTAGCAGTAAGAATGCGTTTCAAACACAGAAGACCCACTTCGTACAAACTCATCTGCTGTGTGTTGGTTCCTTTTAGGAAGTTGCATCTATGTTTAGATTCAGCGACGTAGAAACACGTTTCTTCTAAAAGCTGCGTTTGGATATTCCAGAGTAGATGGGAGAACAGGCTGTAAAGAGAAATACCTTACTCTAAAACCAAAACGGATCTATCTAGCAGAATGGTTGTCAATGTGTGCATTCAACCTCCAGAGTTAAACAGATATGTGTTTGCAGCGGTTCAGAAACCCTTTCTTTGGAGCATGCCGAAACAGTCATTTCCAGCCCTAGAGACGCATATAACAGTTAGCAGTAAGAATGCGTTTCAAACACAGAAGACCCGCTTCGTACAAACTCATCTGCTGTGTGTTGGTTCCTTTTAGGAAGTTGCATCTATATTTAGATTCAGCGAGGTTGTAACACGTTTCTTTTAAAAGCTGCGTTTGGACATTCCAGAGTGGATGGGAGAACAGTCTGTAAAGAGAAATACCTTGCTCTAAAACCAAAACGGAGCTATCTAGCAGAATGGTTTTCAATGTGTGCATTCAACGTCCAGAGTTAATCTGATGTGTGTTTGCAGCGGTTCAGAAACTTTTTCTTTGGAGAATGCAGAAACAGTCATTTCCAGCCCGAGAGCTGCATATAAGAGTTAGCTGTAAGAATGCGTTTTAAACACAGAATACCAGCTTCGTACAAACTCATCTCTTGTGTGTTGGTTCCTTTTAGGAAGTTGCATCTATATTTAGATTCAGCGAGGTTGAAACACGTTTCTTTTAAAAGCTGCGTTTGGACATTCCAGAGTGGATGGGAGAACAGGCTGTAAAGAGAAATACCTTGCTCTAAAACCAAAACGGAGCTATCCAGCAGAATGGTTGTCAATGTGTGCATTCAACGTCCAGAGTTAAACTGATGTGTGTTTGCAGCGGTTCAGAAACCCTTACTTTGGAGAATGCAGAAACAGTCATTTCCAGCCCTAGAGACGCATATAACAGTTAGCAGTAAGAATGCGTTTCAAACACAAAAGACCCGCTTCGTAAAAACTGATATGCTGTGTGTTAGTTCCTTTTAGGAAGTTGCATCTATGTTTAGATTCAGCGAGGTAGATACACGTTTCTTCTAAAAGCTGCGTTTGGACATTTCTGAGTGGATGGGAGAACAGGCTGTAAAGAGAAATACCTTGCTCTAAAACCAAAACGGAGCTATCAAGCAGAATGGTTGTCAGTGTGTGCATTCAAATTGCAGAGTTAAACTGATGTGTGTTTGCAGCAGTTCAGAAACCCTTTCTTTGGAGAATGCAGAAACAGTCATTTCCAGCCCTAGAGATGCATGTAAGAGTTAGCAGTAAGAATGCGTTTCAAACACAGAAGACCCGCTTCGTACAAACTCATCTGCTGTGTGTTGGTTCCTTTTAGGAAGTTGCATCTATGTTTAGATTCAGCGAGGTAGAAACACGTTTCTTCTAAAAGCTGCGTTTGGAGATTCCAGAGTGGATGGGGGAACAGGCTGTAAAGAGAAATACCTTGCTCTAAAACCAAAACGGAGCTATCTAGCAGAATGGTTGTCAATGTGTGCTTTCAACTTCCAGAGTTAAAGTGATGTGTGTTTGCAGCGGTTCAGAAACCCTTTCTTTGGAGAATGCAGAAAGTCATTTCCAGCCCTAGAGACGCATGTAAGAGTTAGCATTAAGAATGCGTTTCAAACAGAGAAGACCCGCTTTGTACAAACTCATCTCTTGTGTGTTGGTTCCTTTTAGGAAGTTGCATCTATGTTTAGATTCAGCGAGTTAGAAACACGTTTCTTCTAAAAGCTGCATTTGGACATTCCAGAGTGGATGGGAGAAAAGGCTGTAAAGAGAAATACCTTGCTCTAAAACAAAAACGGAGCTATCTAGCAGAATGGTTGTCAATGTGTGCATTCAACTTCCAGAGTTAAACTGATGTGCGTTTGGAGCGGTTCAGAAACCCTTTCTTTGGAGAATGCAGAAACAGTCATTTCCAGCCCTAGAGACGCATATAAGAGTTAGCAGTAAGAATGCGTTTCAAACACCGAAGACCTGCTTCGTACTAACTCATCTGCTGTGTGTTGGTTCCTTTTAGGAAGTTGCATATATGTTTAGATTCAGCGAGGTAGAAACACGTTTCTTCTAAAAGCTGCATTTGGACATTCCAGATTGGATGGGAGAACAGGCTGTAAAGAGAAATACCTTGCTCTAAAACCAAAACGGAGCTATCTAGCAGAATGGTTGTCAATGTGTGCATTCAACTTCCAGAGTTAAACTGATGTGCGTTTGCAGCGGTTCAGAAACCCTTTCTTTGGAGAATGCAGAAACAGTCATTTCCAGCCCTAGAGACGCATATAAGAGTTAGCAGTAAGAATGCGTTTCAAACACAGAAGACCCGTTTCGTACAAATTGATCTGCTGTGTGTTGGTTCCTTTTAGGAAGTTGCATATATGTTTAGATTCAGCGAGGTAGAAACACGTTTCTTCTAAAAGCTGCATTTGGACATTCCAGATTGGATGGGAGAACAGGCTGTAAAGAGAAATACCTTGCTCTAAAACCAAAACGGAGCTATCTAGCAGAATGGTTGTCAATGTGTGCATTCAACTTCCAGAGTTAAACTGATGTGTGTTTGCAGCAGTTCAGAAACCCTTTCTTTGGAGAGTTCAGAAACAGTCATTGCCAGCACTTCTGACGCATATAATATTTAGCAGTAAGAATGCGTTTCAAACACAGAAGACCCGCTTCGTACAAACTCATCTGCTGTGTTTTGGTTCCTTTTAGGAAGTTCCATCTATGTTTAGATTCAGCGAGGAAGAAACACGTTTCTTCTAAAAGCTGCGTTTGGATATTCCAGAGTAGATGGGAGAACAGGCTCTAAAGAGAAATACCTTACTCTAAAACCAAAACGGATCTATCTAGCAGAATGGTTGTCAATGTGTGCATTCAACTTCCAGAGTTAAACAGATATGTGTTTGCAGCAGTTCAGAAACCCTTTCTTTGGAGCATGCAGAAACAGTCATTTCCAGCCCTAGAGACGCATATAACAGTTAGCAGTAAGAATGCGTTTCAAACACAGAAGACCCGCTTCGTAGAAACTCATCTGCTGTGTGTTGGTTCCTTTTAGGAAGTTGCATATATGTTTAGATTCAGCGAGGAAGAAACACGTTTCTTCTAAAAGCTGCATTTGGACATTTCTGAGTGGATGGGAGAACAGTCTGTAAAGAGAAATACCTTGCTCTAAAACCAAAACGGAGCTATCTAGCAGAATGAGTGTCAATGTGTGCATTCAACTTCCAGACTTAAACTGATGTGTGCTTGCAGCAGTTCAGAAACCCTTTCTTTGGAGAATGCAGAAACAGTCATTTCCAGCCCGAGAGATGCATATAAGAGTTAGCTGTAAGAATGCGTTTTAAACACAGAACACCAGCTTCGTACAAACTCATCTCTTGTGTGTTGGTTCCTTTTAGGAAGTTGCATCTATGTTTAGATTCAGCGAGGTAGAAACACGTTTCTTTTAAAAGCTGCGTTTGGACATTCCAGAGTGGATGGGAGAACAGGCTGTAAAGAGAAATACCTTGCTCTAAAACCAAAACGGAGCTATCTAGCAGAATGGTTGTCAATGTGTGCCTTCAACTTGCAGAGTTAAAGTGATGTGTGTTTGCAGCAGTTCAGAACCCTTTCTTTGGAGAATGCAGAAACAGTCATTTCCAGCCCTAGAGATGCATGTAAGAGTTAGCAGTAAGAATGCGTTTCAAACACAGAAGACCCGCTTCGTACAAACTCATCTGCTGTGTGTTGGTTCCTTTTAGGAAGTTGCATCTATATTTAGATTCAGCGAGGTTGTAACACGTTTCTTTTAAAAGCTGCGTTTGGACATTCCAGAGTGGATGGGAGAACAGGCTGTAAAGAGAAATACCTTGCTCTAAAACCAAAACGGAGCTATCTAGCAGAATGGTTGTCAATGTGTGCATTCAACGTCCAGAGTTAAACTGATGTGTGTTTGCAGCGGTTCAGAAACTTTTTCTTTGGAGAATGCAGAAACAGTCATTTCCAGCCCGAGAGATGCATATAAGAGTTAGCTGTAAGAATGCGTTTTAAACACAGAATACCAGCTTCGTACAAACTCATCTCTTGTGTGTTGGTTCCTTTTAGGAAGTTGCATCTATATTTAGATTCAGCGAGGTTGAAACACGTTTCTTTTAAAAGCTGCGTTTGGACATTCCAGAGTGGATGGGAGAACAGGCTGTAAAGAGAAATACCTTGCTCTAAAACCAAAACGGAGCTATCTAGCAGAATGGTTGTCAATGTGTGCATTCAACGTCCAGAGTTAAACTGATGTGTGTTTGCAGCGGTTCAGAAACCCTTACTTTGGAGAATGCAGAAACAGTCATTTCCAGCCCTAGAGACGCATATAACAGTTAGCAGTAAGAATGCGTTTCAAACACAAAAGACCCGCTTCGTACAAACTGATATGCTGTGTGTTAGTTCCTTTTAGGAAGTTGCATCTATGTTTAGATTCAGCGAGGTAGATACACGTTTCTTCTAAAAGCTGCGTTTGGACATTCCAGAGTGGATGGGAGAACAGGCTGTAAAGAGAAATACCTTGCTCTAAAACCAAAACGGAGCTATCAAGCAGAATGGTTGTCAGTGTGTGCATTCAAATTGCAGAGTTAAACTGATGTGTGTTTGCAGCAGTTCAGAAACCCTTTCTTTGAAGAATGCAGAAACAGTCATTTCCAGCCCTAGAGATGCATGTAAGAGTTAGCAGTAAGAATGCGTTTCAAACACAGAAGACCCGCTTCGTACAAACTCATCTGCTGTGTGTTGGTTCCTTTTAGGAAGTTGCATCTATGTTTAGATTCAGCGAGGTACAAACATGTTTCTTCTAAACGCTGCGTTTGGACATTCCAGAATGGATGGGAGAACAGGCTGTAAAGAGAAATACCTTGCTCTAAAACCAAAACGGAGCTATCTAGCAGAATGGTTGTCAATGTGTGTATTCAACTTCCAGAGTTAAACGGATGTGTGTTTGCAGCAGTTCAGAACCCTTTCTTTGGAGAATGCAGAAACAGTCATTTCCAGCCCTAGAGACGCATATAAGAGTTAGCAGTAAGAATGCGTTTCAAACACAGAAGACCCACATCGTACAAACTGATCTGCTATATGTTGGTTCCTTTTAGGAAGTTGCATCTATGTTTAGATTCAATGAGGTAGAAACACGTTTCTTCTAAAAGCTGCGTTTGGACATTCCTGAGTGGATGGGAGAACAGGCTGTAATGAGAAATACCTTGCTCTAAAACCAGAACGGAGCTATCTAGCAGAATGGTTGTCAATGTGTGCATTCAACTTCCAGAGTTATACTGATGTGTGTTTGCAGCAGTTCAGAAACCCTTTCTTTGGAGAATGCAAAAACAGTCATTTCCAGCCCTAGAGACGCATGTAAGAGTTAGCAGTAAGAATGCGTTTCAAACACAGAAGACACGCTTCGTACAAATTGATCTGCTGTGTGTTGGTTCCTTTTAGGAAGTTGCATCTATGTTTAGAATCAGCGAGGTAGAAACACGTTTCTTCTAAAAGCTGCGTTTGGACATTCCAGAGTGGATGGGAGAACATGCTGTAAAGAGAAATACCTTGCTCTAAAACCAAAACGTAGCTATCTAGCAGAATGGTTGTCAATGTGTGCATTCAACTTCCAGAGTTAAACGGATGTGTGTTTGCAGCAGTTCAGAAACCCTTTCTTTGGAGAATGCAGAAACAGTCATTTCCAGCCCTAGAGACGCATATAAGAGTTAGCAGTAAGAATGCGTTTCAAACACAGAAGACCCGCTTCGTACAAACTGATCTGCTGTGTGTTGGTTCCTTTTAGGAAGTTGCATCTATGTTTAGATTCAGCGAGGTAGAAACACGTGTCTTCTAAAAGCTGCTTTTGGACATTCCAGAGTGGATGGGAGAAAAGGCTGTAAAGAGAAATACCTTGCTCTAAAACCAAAACGGAGCTATCTAGCATAATGGTTGTCAATGTGTTCCTTCAACTTGCAGAGTTAAAC
Source organism: Saimiri boliviensis (assembly GCF_048565385.1). Taxonomy (NCBI): domain Eukaryota; kingdom Metazoa; phylum Chordata; class Mammalia; order Primates; family Cebidae; genus Saimiri; species Saimiri boliviensis. The sequence continues at coordinate 89,395,423 of NC_133459.1, forward strand.
TGATGTGTGTTTGCAGCAGTTCAGAACCCTTTCTTTGGAGAATGCAGAAACAGTCATTTCCAGCCCTAGAAACGCATATTAGAGTTAGCAGTAAGAATGCGTTTCAAACACAGAAGACGCGCTTCGTAGAAACTCATCTCTTGTGTGTTGGTTCCTTTTAGGAAGTTGCATCTATGTTTAGATTCAGCGAGGTAGAAACACGTTTCTTCTAAAAGCTGCGTTTGGACATTCAAGAGTGGATGGGAGAAAAGGCTGTAAAGAGAAATACCTTGCTCTAAAACAAAAACGGAGCTATCTAGCAGAATGGTTGTCAATGTGTGCCTTCAACGTGCAGAGTTAAAGTGATGTGTGTTTGCAGCAGTTCAGAACCCTTTCTTTGGAGAATGCAGAAACAGTCATTGCCAGCCCTAGAGACACATATAAGAGTTAGCAGTAAGAATGCGTTTCAAACACAGAAGACCCGCTTCGTACAAACTCATCTGCTAAGTGTTGGTTCCTTTTAGGAAGTTGCATCTATGTTTAGATTCAGTGAGGTAGAAACACGTTTCTTCTAAAAGCTGCGTTTGGACTTTCCAGAGTGGACGGGAGAACAGGCTGTAAAGAGAAATACCTTGCTCTAAAACCAAAACGGAGCTATCTAGCAGAATGGTTGTCAATGTGTGCATTCAACTTCCAGAGTTAAACTGATGTGTGTTTGCAGCGGATCAGAAACCCTTTCTTTGGAGAATGCAGAAAGTCATTTCCAGCCCTAGAGACGCATATAAGTGTTAGCAGTAAGAATGCGTTTCAAACAGAGAAGACCCGCATCGTACAAACTGATCTGCTGTGTGTTCGTTCCTTTTAGGAAGTTGCATCTATGTTTAGATTCAGCGAGGTAGAAACACGTTTCTTCTAAAAGCTGCATTTGGACATTCCAGAGTGGATGGGAGAAAAGGCTGTAAAGAGAAATACCTTGCTCTAAAACAAAAACGGAGCTATCTAGAAGAATGGTTGTCAATGCGTGCATTCAACTTGCAGAGTTAAACTGATGTGTGTTTGTAGCAGTTCAGAAACCCTTTCTTTGGAGAGTTCAGAAACAGTCATTGCCAGCACTTCTGACGCATATAATATTTAGCAGTAAGAATGCGTTTCAAACACAGAAGACCCGCTTCGTACAAACTCATCTGCTGTGTGTTGGTTCCTTTTAGGAAGTTGCATCTATGTTTAGATTCAGCGACGTAGAAACACGTTTCTTCTAAAAGCTGCGTTTGGATATTCCAGAGTAGATGGGAGAACAGGCTGTAAAGAGAAATACCTTACTCTAAAACCAAAACGGATCTATCTAGCAGAATGGTTGTCAATGTGTGCATTCAACCTCCAGAGTTAAACAGATATGTGTTTGCAGCGGTTCAGAAACCCTTTCTTTGGAGCATGCAGAAACAGTCATTTCCAGCCCTAGAGACGCATATAACAGTTAGCAGTAGGAATGCGTTTCAAACACAGAAGACCCGCTTCGTACAAACTCATCTGCTGTGTGTTGGTTCCTTTTAGGAAGTTGCATCTATATTTAGATTCAGCGAGGTTGTAACACGTTTCTTTTAAAAGCTGCGTTTGGACATTCCAGAGTGGATGGGAGAACAGGCTGTAAAGAGAAATACCTTGCTCTAAAACCAAAACGGAGCTATCTAGCAGAATGGTTGTCAATGTGTGCATTCAACGTCCAGAGTTAAACTGATGTGTGTTTGCAGCGGTTCAGAAACTTTTTCTTTGGAGAATGCAGAAACAGTCATTTCCCGCCCGAGAGATGCATATAAGAGTTAGCTGTAAGAATGCGTTTTAAACACAGAATACCAGCTTCGTACAAACTCATCTCTTGTGTGTTGGTTCCTTTTAGGAAGTTGCATCTATATTTAGATTCAGCGAGGTTGAAACACGTTTCTTTTGAAAGCTGCGTTTGGACATTCCAGAGTGGATGGGAGAACAGGCTGTAAAGAGAAATACCTTGCTCTAAAACCAAAACGGAGCTATCTAGCAGAATGGTTGTCAAAGTGTGCTTTCAACGTCCAGAGTTAATCTGATGTGTGTTTGCAGCGGTTCAGAAACCCTTACTTTGGAGAATGCAGAAACAGTCATTTCCAGCCCTAGAGACGCATATAACAGTTAGCAGTAAGAATGCGTTTCAAACACAAAAGACGCGCTTCGTACAAACTGATATGCTGTGTGTTAGTTCCTTTTAGGAAGTTGCATCTATGTTTAGATTCAGCGAGGTAGATACACGTTTCTTCTAAAAGCTGCGTTTGGACATTCCAGAGTGGATGGGAGAACAGGCTGTAAAGAGAAATACCTTGCTCTAAAACCAAAACGGAGCTATCAAGCAGAATGGTTGTCAGTGTGTGCATTCAAATTGCAGAGTTAAACTGATGTGTGTTTGCAGCAGTTCAGAAACCCTTTCTTTGGAGAATGCAGAAACAGTCATTTCCAGCCCTAGAGATGCATGTAAGAGTTAGCAGTAAGAATGCGTTTCAAACACAGAAGACCCGCTTCGTACAAACTCATCTGCTGTGTGTTGGTTCCTTTTAGGACGTTGCATCTATATTTAGATTCAGCGAGGTTGTAACACGTTTCTTTTAAAAGCTGCGTTTGGACATTCCAGAGTGGATGGGAGAACAGGCTGTAAAGAGAAATACCTTGCTCTAAAACCAAAACGGAGGTATCTAGCAGAATGGTTGTCAATGTGTGCATTCAACGTCCAGAGTTAAACTGATGTGTGTTTGCAGCGGTTCAGAAACTTTTTCTTTGGAGAATGCAGAAACAGTCATTTCCAGCCCGAGAGATGCATATAAGAGTTAGCTGTAAGAATGCGTTTTAAACACAGAATACCAGCTTCGTACAAACTCATCTCTTGTGTGTTGGTTCCTTTTAGGAAGTTGCATCTATATTTAGATTCAGCGAGGTTGAAACACGTTTCTTTTAAAAGCTGCGTTTGGACATTCCAGAGTGGATGGGAGAACAGGCTGTAAAGAGAAATACCTTGCTCTAAAACCAAAACGGAGCTATCTAGCAGAATGGTTGTCAATGTGTGCATTCAACGTCCAGAGTTAAACTGATGTGTGTTTGCAGCGGTTCAGAAACCCTTACTTTGGAGAATGCAGAAACAGTCATTTCCAGCCCTAGAGACGCATATAACAGTTAGCAGTAAGAATGCGTTTCAAACACAAAAGACCCGCTTCGTACAAACTGATATGCTGTGTGTTAGTTCCTTTTAGGAAGTTGCATCTATGTTTAGATTCAGCGAGGTAGATACACGTTTCTTCTAAAAGCTGCGTTTGGACATTCCAGAGTGGATGGGAGAACAGGCTGTAAAGAGAAATACCTTGCTCTAAAACCAAAACGGAGCTATCAAGCAGAATGGTTGTCAGTGTGTGCATTCAAATTGCAGAGTTAAACTGATGTGTGTTTGCAGCAGTTCAGAAACCCTTTCTTTGGAGAATGCAGAAACAGTCATTTCCAGCCCTAGAGATGCATGTAAGAGTTAGCAGTAAGAATGCGTTTCAAACACAGAAGACCCGTTTCGTACAAACTCATCTGCTGTGTGTTGGTTCCTTTTAGGAAGTTGCATCTATGTTTAGATTCAGCGAGGTACAAACATGTTTCTTCTAAACGCTGCGTTTGGACATTCCAGAATGGATGGGAGAACAGGCTGTAAAGAGAAATACCTTGCTCTAAAACCAAAACGGAGCTATCTAGCAGAATGGTTGTCAATGTGTGTATTCATCTTCCAGAGTTAAACGGATGTGTGTTTGCAGCAGTTCAGAACCCTTTCTTTGGAGAATGCAGAAACAGTCATTTCCAGCCCTAGAGACGCATATAAGAGTTAGCAGTAAGAATGCGTTTCAAACACAGAAGACCCACATCGTACAAACTGATCTGCTATATGTTGGTTCCTTTTAGGAAGTTGCATCTATGTTTAGATTCAGTGAGGTAGAAACACGTTTCTTCTAAAAGCTGCGTTTGGACATTCCTGAGTGGATGGGAGAACAGGCTGTAATGAGAAATACCTTGCTCTAAAACCAGAACGGAGCTATCTAGCAGAATGGTTGTCAATGTGTGCATTCAACTTCCAGAGTTATACTGATGTGTGTTTGCAGCAGTTCAGAAACCCTTTCTTTGGAGAATGCAAAAACAGTCATTTCCAGCCCTAGAGACGCATGTAAGAGTTAGCAGTAAGAATGCGTTTCAAACACAGAAGACACGCTTCGTACAAATTGATCTGCTGTGTGTTGGTTCCTTTTAGGAAGTTGCATCTATGTTTAGAATCAGCGAGGTAGAAACACGTTTCTTCTAAAAGCTGCGTTTGGACATTCCAGAGTGGATGGGAGAACATGCTGTAAAGAGAAATACCTTGCTCTAAAACCAAAACGGAGCTATCTAGCAGAATGGTTGTCAATGTGTGCATTCAACTTCCAGAGTTAAACGGATGTGTGTTTGCAGCGGTTCAGAAACCCTTTCTTTGGAGAATGCAGAAACAGTCATTTCCAGCCCGAGAGATGCATATAAGAGTTAGCTGTAAGAATGCGTTTTAAACACAGAATACCAGCTTCGTACAAACTCATCTCTTGTGTGTTGGTTCCTTTTAGGAAGTTGCATCTATATTTAGATTCAGCGACGTAGATACACGTTTCTTCTAAAAGCTGCATTTGGACATTCCAGAGTGGATGGGAGAAAAGGCTGTAAAGAGAAATACCTTGCTCTAAAACAAAAACGGAGCTATCTAGCAGAATGGTTGTCAATGTGTGCATTCAACTTCCAGAGTTAAACTGATGTGCGTTTGCAGCGGTTCAGAAACCCTTTCTTTGGAGAATGCAGAAACAGTCATATCCAGCCCTAGAGACGCATATAAGAGTTAGCAGTAAGAATGCGTTTCAAACACCGAAGACCTGCTTCGTACTAACTCATCTGCTGTGTGTTGGTTCCTTTTAGGAAGTTGCATATATGTTTAGATTCAGCGAGGTAGAAACACGTTTCTTCTAAAAGCTGCATTTTGACATTCCAGATTGGATGGGAGAACAGGCTGTAAAGAGAAATACCTTGCTCTAAAACCAAAACGGAGCTATCTAGCAGAATGGTTGTCAATGTGTGCATTCAACTTGCAGAGTTAAACTGATGTGTGTTTGCAGCAGTTCAGAAACCCTTTCTTTGGAGAGTTCAGAAACAGTCATTGCCAGCACTTCTGACGCATATAATATTTAGCAGTAAGAATGCGTTTCAAACACAGAAGACCCGCTTCGTACAAACTCATCTGCTGTGTGTTGGTTCCTTTTAGGAAGTTGCATCTATGTTTAGATTCAGCGACGTAGAAACACGTTTCTTCTAAAAGCTGCGTTTGGATATTCCAGAGTAGATGGGAGAACAGGCTGTAAAGAGAAATACCTTACTCTAAAACCAAAACGGATCTATCTAGCAGAATGGTTGTCAATGTGCGCATTCAACTTCCAGAGTTAAACAGATATGTGTTTGCAGCAGTTCAGAAACCCTTTCTTTGGAGCATGCAGAAACAGTCATTTCCAGCCCTAGAGACGCATATAACAGTTAGCAGTAAGAATGCGTTTCAAACACAGAAGACCCGCTTCGTACAAACTCATCTGCTGTGTGTTGGTTCCTTTTAGGAAGTTGCATATATGTTTAGATTCAGCGAGGAAGAAACACGTTTCTTCTAAAAGCTGCATTTGGACATTCCAGAGTGGATGGGAGAACAGGCTGTAAAGAGAAATACCTTGCTCTAAAACCAAAACGGAGCTATCTAGCAGAATGGTTGTCAGTGTGTGCATTCAACTTGCAGAGTTATACTGATGTGTGTTTGCAGCAGTTCAGAAACCCTTTCTTTGGAGAATGCAGACACAGTCATTTCCAGCCCTAGAGACGCATGTAAGAGTTAGCAGTAAGAATGCGTTTCAAACACAGAAGACCCGCTTCGTACAAACTCATCTGCTGTGTGTTGGTTCCTTTTAGGAAGTTGCATCTATGTTTAGATTCAGCGAGGTAGAAACACGTTTCTTCTAAAAGCTGCGTTTGGACATTCCAGAGTGGATGGGAGAACAGGCTGTAATGAGAAATACCTTGCTCTAAAACCAAAACGGAGCTATCTAGCAGAATGGTTGTCAAAGTGTGCTTTCAACTTCCAGAGTTAAAGTGATGTGTGTTTGCAGCAGTTCAGAAACCCTTTCTTTGGAGAATGCAGAAACAGTCATTTCCAGCCCTAGTGAGGCATATAACAGTTAGCAGTAAGAATGCGTTTCAAACACAGAAGACCCGCTTCGTACAAACTCATCTCTTGTGTCTTGGTTCCTTTTAGGAAGTTGCATCTATGTTTAGATTCAGTGAGGTAGAAACACGTTTCTTCTAAAAGCTGCATTTGGAATTTCCAGAGTGGACGGGAGAACAGGCTGTAAAGAGAAATACCTTGCTCTAAAACCAAATCGGAGCTATCTAGCAGAGTGGTTGTCAATGTGTGCATTCAACTTCCAGATTTAAACTGATGTGTGGTTGTAGCGGTTCAGAAACCCTTTCTTTGGAGAATGCAGAAACAGTCATTTCCAGCCCTAGAGACGCATGTAAGAGTTAGCAGTAAGAATGCGTTTCAAACACAGAAGACCCGCTTCATACAAACTGATATGCTGTGTGTTGGTTCCTTTTAGGAAGTTGCATCTATGTTTAGATTCAGAGAGGTAGAAACACGTTTCTTCTAAAAGCTGCATTTGGACATTCCAGATTGGATGGGAGAACAGGCTGTAAAGAGAAATACCTTGCTCTAAAACCAAAACGGAGCTATCTAGCAGAATGGTTGTCAATGTGGGCATTCAACTTGCAGAGTTAAACGGATGTGTGTTTGCAGCAGTTCAGAAACCCTTTCTTTGGAGAGTTCAGAAACAGTCATTGCCAGCACTTCTGACGCATATAATATTTAGCAGAAAGAATGCGTTTCAAACACAGAAGACCCGCTTCGTACAAACTCATCTGCTGTGTGTTGGTTCCTTTTAGGAAGTTGCATCTATGTTTAGATTCAGCGACGAAGAAACACGTTTCTTCTAAAAGCTGCGTTTGGATATTCCAGAGTAGATGGGAGAACAGGCTGTAAAGAGAAATACCTTACTCTAAAACCAAAACGGATCTATCTAGCAGAATGGTTGTCAATGTGTGCATTCAACTTCCAGAGTTAAACAGATATGTGTTTGCAGCAGTTCAGAAACCCTTTCTTTGGAGCATGCAGAAACAGTCATTTCCAGCCCTAGAGACCCGTATAACAGTTAGCAGTAAGAATGCGTTTCAAACACAGAAGACCCTCTTCGTACAAACTCATCTCTTGTGTGTTGGTTCCTTTTAGGAAGTTGCATCTATGTTTAGATTCAGCGATGTTGAAACACGTTTCTTTTAAAAGCTGCGTTTGGACATTCCAGAGTGGATGGGAGAACAGGCTGTAAAGAGAAATACCTTGCTCTAAAACCAAAACGGAGCTATCTAGCAGAATGGTTGTCAATGTGTGCATTCAACTTACAGAGTTAAACTGATGTGTGTTTGCTGCAGTTCAGAAACCCTTTCTTTGGAGAATGCAGAAACAGTCATTTCCAACCCCAGAGACGCATATAAGAGTTAGCAGTAAGAATGCGTTTCAAACACAGAAGACCCACTTCATACAAACCCATCTGCTGTGTGTTGGTTCCTTTTAGGATGTTTCATCTATGTTTAGATTCAACGAGGTAGAAACACGTTTCTTCTAAAAGCTGCGTTTGGACTTTCCAGAGTGTACGGGAGAACAGGCTGTAAAGAGAAATACCTTGCTCTAAAACCAAAACGGAGCTATCTAGCAGAATGGTTGTCTATGTGTGCATTCAACTTCCAGAGTTAAACGGATGTCTGTTTGGAGCGGTTCAGAAACCCTTTCTTTGGAGAATGCAGAAAGTCATTTCCAGCCCTAGAGACGCAGGTAAGAGTTAGCAGTAAGAATGCGTTTCAAACAGAGAGGACCCGCATCGTACAAACTAATCTGCTGTGTGTTCGTTCCTTTTAGGAAGTTGCATCTATGTTTAGATTCAGCGAGGTAGAAACACGTTTCTTCTAAAAGCTGCGTTTGGACATTCCAGAGTGGATGGGAGAACAGGCTGTAAAGAGAAATACTTTGCTCTAAAACCAAAACGGAGCTATCTAGCAGAATGGTTGTCAGTGTGTGCATTCAACTTGCAGAGTTAAATGATGTGTGTTTGCAGCAGTTCAGAAACCCTTTATTTGGAGAATGCAGAAACAGTCATTTCCAGCCCTAGAGACGCATGTAAGAGTTAGCAGTAAGAATGCGTTTCAAACACAGAAGACCCGCTTCGTACAAATTGATCTGCTGTGTGTTGGTTCCTTTTAGGAAGTTGCATCTATGTTTAGAATCAGCGAGGTAGAAACACGTTTCTTCTAAAAGCTGCGTTTGGACATTCCAGAGTGGATGGGAGAACATGCTGTAATGAGAAATACCTTGCTCTAAAACCAAAACGGAGCTATCTAGCAGAATGGTTGTCAATGTGTGCATTCAACTTCCAGAGTTAAACGGATGTGTGTTTGCAGCGGTTCAGAAACCCTTTCTTTGGAGAATGCAGAAACAGTCATTTCCAGCCCTAGAGACGCATATAAGTGTTAGCAGTAAGAATGCGTTTCAAACACAGAAGACCCGCTTCGTACAAACTGATCTGCTGTGTGTTGGTTCCTTTTAGGAAGTCGCATCTATGTTTAGATTCAGCGAGGTAGAAACACGTGTCTTCTAAAAGCTGCTTTTGGACATTCCAGAGTGGATGGGAGAAAAGGCTGTAAAGAGAAATACCTTGCCCTAAAACCAAAACGGAGCTATCTAGCATAATGGTTGTCAATGTGTGCCTTCAACTTGCAGAGTTAAACTGATGTGTGTTTGCAGCAGTTCAGAACCCTTTCTTTGGAGAATGCAGAAACAGTCATTTCCAGCCCTAGAAACGCATATTAGAGTTAGCAGTAAGAATGCGTTTCAAACACAGAAGACGCGCTTCGTAGAAACTCATCTCTTGTGTGTTGGTTCTTTTTAGGAAGTTGCATCTATGTTTAGATTCAGCGAGGTAGAAACACGTTTCTTCTTAAAGCTGCATTTGGACATTCCAGAGTGGATGGGAGAAAAGGCTGTAAAGAGAAATACCTTGCTCTAAAACCAAAACGGAGCTATCTAGCAGAATGTTTGTCAATGTGTGCATTCAACTTCCAGAGTTAAACTGATGTGCGTTTGCAGCGGTTCAGAAACCCTTTCTTTGGAGAATGCAGAAACAGTCATTTCCAGCCCTTGAGACGCATATAAGAGTTAGCAGTAAGAATGCGTTTCAAACACAGAAGACCCGCTTCGTACAAACTGATCTGCTGTGTGTTGGTTCCTTTTAGGAAGTTGCATCTATGTTTAGATTCAGCGAGTTAGAAACACGTTTCTTCTAAAAGCTGCGTTTGGACATTCAAGAGTGGATGGGAGAAAAGGCTGTAAAGAGAAATACCTTGCTCTAAAACCAAAACGGAGCTATCTAGCAGAATGGTTGTCAGTGTGTGCATTCAACTTGCAGAGTTAAACTGATGTGTGTTTGCAGCAGTTCAGAAACCCTTTCTTTGGAGAATGCAGAAACAGTCATTTCCAGCCCTAGAGACGCATGTAAGAGTTAGCAGTAAGAATGCGTTTCAAACACAGAAGACACGCTTCGTACAAATTGATCTGCTGTGTGTTGGTTCCTTTTAGGAAGTTGCATCTATGTTTAGATTCAGCGAGGTAGAAACACGTTTCTTCTAAAAGCTGCGTTTGGACATTCCAGAGTGGATGGGAGAACAAGCTGTAAAGAGAAATACCTTGCTCTAAAACCAAAACGGAGCTATCTAGCATAATGGTTGTCAATGTGTGCATTCCACTTGCAGAGTTAAACTGATGTGTGTTTGCAGTAGTTCAGAACACTTTCTTTGGAGTATGCAGAAACAGTCATTTCCAGCCCCGGAGACGCCTATAAGAGTTAGCAGTAAGAATGCGATTCAAACACCGAAGACCTGCTTCGTACTAACTCATCTGCTGTGTGTTGGTTCCTTTTAGGAAGTTGCATATATGTTTAGATTCAGCGAGGTAGAAACACGTTTCTTCTAAAAGCTGCATTTGGACATTCCAGATTGGATGGGAGAACAGGCTGTAAAGAGAAATACCTTGCTCTAAAACCAAAACGGAGCTATCTAGCAGAATGGTTGTCAATGTGTTCATTCAACTTCCAGAGTTAAACTGACGTGTGTTTGCAGCAGTTCAGAAACCCTTTCTTTGGAGAGTTCAGAAAGAGTCATTGCCAGCACTTCTGACGCATATAATATTTAGCAGTAAGAATGCGTTTCAAACACAGAAGACCCGCTTCGTACAAACTCATCTGCTGTGTGTTGGTTCCTTTTAGGAAGTTGCATCTATGTTTAGATTCAGCGACGTAGAAACACGTTTCTTCTAAAAGCTGCGTTTGGATATTCCAGAGTAGATGGGAGAACAGGCTGTAAAGAGAAATACCTTACTCTAAAACCAAAACGGATCTATCTAGCAGAATGGTTGTCCATGTGTGAATTCAACTTCCAGAGTTAAACAGATATGTGTTTGCAGCAGTTCATAAACCGTTTCTTTGGAGCATGCAGAAACAGTCATTTCCAGCCCTAGAGACGCATATAACAGTTAGCAGTAAGAATGCGTTTCAAACACAGAAGACCCGCTTCGTACAAACTCATCTGCTGTGTGTTGGTTCCTTTTAGGAAGTTGCATATATGTTTAGATTCAGCGAGGAAGAAACACGTTTCTTCTAAAAGCTGCATTTGGACATTCCAGAGTGGATGGGAGAACAGGCTGTAAAGAGAAATACCTTGCTCTAAAACCAAAACGGAGCTATCTAGCAGAATGGTTGTCAGTGTGTGCATTCAACTTGCAGAGTTATACTGATGTGTGTTTGCAGCAGTTCAGAAACCCTTTCTTTGGAGAATGCAGAAACAGTCATTTCCAGCCCTAGAGACGCATGTAAGAGTTAGCAGTAAGAATGCGTTTCAAACACAGAAGACCCGCTTCGTACAAACTCATCTGCTGTGTGTTGGTTCCTTTTAGGAAGTTGCATCTATGTTTAGATTCAGCGAGGTAGAAACACGTTTCTTCTAAAAGCTGCGTTTGGACATTCCAGAGTGGATGGGAGAACAGGCTGTAATGAGAAATACCTTGCTCTAAAACCAAAACGGAGCTATCTATCAGAATGGTTGTCAAAGTGTGCTTTCAACTTCCAGAGTTAAAGTGATGTGTGTTTGCAGCAGTTCAGAAACCCTTTCTTTGGAGCATGCAGAAACAGTCATTTCCAGCCCTAGTGAGGCATATAACAGTTAGCAGTAAGAATGCGTTTCAAACACAGAAGACCCGCTTCGTACAAACTCATCTGCTGTGTGTTAGTTCCCTTTAGGAAGTTGCATCTATGTTTAGATTCAGCGAGGTAGATACACGTTTCTTCTAAAAGCTGCGTTTGGACATTCCAGAGTGGATGGGAGAACAGGCTGTAAAGAGAAATACCTTGCTCTAAAACCACAACGGAGCTATCAAGCAGAATGGTTGTCAGTGTGTGCATTCAAATTGCAGAGTTAAACTGATGTGTGTTTGCAGCAGTTCAGAAACCCTTTCTTTGGAGAATGCAGAAAAAGTCATTTCCAGCCCTAGAGATGCATGTAAGAGTTAGCAGTAAGAATGCGTTTCAAACACAGAAGACCCGCTTCGTACAAACTCATCTGCTGTGTGTTGGTTCCTTTTAGGACGTTGCATCTATATTTAGATTCAGCGAGGTTGTAACACGTTTCTTTTAAAAGCTGCGTTTGGACATTCCAGAGTGGATGGGAGAACAGGCTGTAAAGAGAAATACCTTGCTCTAAAACCAAAACGGAGCTATCTAGCAGAATGGTTGTCAATGTGTGCATTCAACGTCCAGAGTTAAACTGATGTGTGTTTGCAGCGGTTCAGAAACTTTTTCTTTGGAGAATGCAGAAACAGTCATTTCCAGCCCGAGAGATGCATATAAGAGTTAGCTGTAAGAATGCGTTTTAAACACAGAATACCAGCTTCGTACAAACTCATCTCTTGTGTGTTGGTTCCTTTTAGGAAGTTGCATCTATATTTAGATTCAGCGAGGTTGAAACACGTTTCTTTTAAAAGCTGCGTTTGGACATTCCAGAGTGGAAGGGAGAACAGGCTGTAAAGAGAAATACCTTGCTCTAAAACCAAAACGGAGCTATCTAGCAGAATGGTTGTCAATGTGTGCATTCAACGTCCAGAGTTAAACTGATGTGTGTTTGCAGCGGTTCAGAAACCCTTACTTTGGAGAATGCAGAAACAGTCATTTCCAGCCCTAGAGACGCATATAACAGTTAGCAGTAAGAATGCGTTTCAAACACAAAAGACCCGCTTCGTACAAACTGATATGCTGTGTGTTAGTTCCTTTTAGGAAGTTGCATCTATGTTTAGATTCAGCGAGGTAGATACACGTTTCTTCTAAAAGCTGCGTTTGGACATTCCAGAGTGGATGGGAGAACAGGCTGTAAAGAGAAATACCTTGCTCTAAAACCAAAACGGAGCTATCAAGCAGAATGGTTGTCAGTGTGTGCATTCAAATTGCAGAGTTAAACTGATGTGCGTTTGCAGCAGTTCAGAAACCCTTTCTTTGGAGAATGCAGAAACAGTCATTTCCAGCCCTAGAGACGCATGTAAGAGTTAGCAGTAAGAATGCGTTTCAAACACAGAAGACGCGCTTCGTAGAAACTCATCTCTTGTGTGTTGGTTCCTTTTAGGAAGTTGCATCTATGTTTAGATTCAGCGAGGTAGAAACACGTTTCTTCTAAAAGCTGCGTTTGGACATTCAAGAGTGGATGGGAGAAAAGGCTGTAAAGAGAAATACCTTGCTCTAAAACCAAAACGGAGCTATCTAGCAGAATGGTTGTCAATGTGTGTATTCAACTTCCAGAGTTAAACGGATGTGCGTTTGCAGCAGTTCAGAACCCTTTCTTTGGAGAATGCAGAAACAGTCATTTCCAGCCCTAGAGACGCATATAAGAGTTAGCAGTAAGAATGCGTTTCAAACACAGAAGACCCACATCGTACAAACTGATCTGCTATATGTTGGTTCCTTTTAGGAAGTTGCATCTATGTTTAGATTCAGCGAGGTAGAAACACGTTTCTTCTAAAAGCTGCGTTTGGACATTCCTGAGTGGATGGGAGAACAGGCTGTAATGAGAAATACCTTGCTCTAAAACCAGAACGGAGCTATCTAGCAGAATGGTTGTCAATGTGTGCATTCAACTTCCAGAGTTAAACTGATGTGTGTTTGCAGCAGTTCAGAAACCCTTTCTTTGGAGAGTTCAGAAACAGTCATTGCCAGCACTTCTGACGCATATAGTATTTAGCAGTAAGAATGCGTTTCAAACACAGAAGACACGCTTCGTACAAATTGATCTGCTGTGTGTTGGTTCCTTTTAGGAAGTTGCATCTATGTTTAGAATCAGCGAGGTAGAATCACGTTTCTTCTAAAAGCTGCGTTTGGACATTCCAGAGTGGATGGGAGAACATGCTGTAAAGAGAAATACCTTGCTCTAAAACCAAAACGGAGCTATCTAGCAGAATGGTTGTCAATGTGTGCATTCAACTTCCAGAGTTAAACGGATGTGTGTTTGCAGCGGTTCAGAAACCCTTTCGTTGGAGAATGCAGAAACAGTCATTTCCAGCCCTAGAGACGCATATAACAGTTAGCAGTAAGAATGCGTTTCAAACACAGAAGACCCGCTTCGTACAAACTCATCTGCTGTGTGTTGGTTCCTTTTAGGAAGTTGCATATATGTTTAGATTCAGCGAGGAAGAAACACGTTTCTTCTAAAAGCTGCATTTGGACATTTCTGAGTGGATGGGAGAACAGTCTGTAAAGAGAAATACCTTGCTCTAAAACCAAAACGGAGCTATCTAGCAGAATGAGTGTCAATGTGTGCATTCAACTTCCAGACTTAAACTGATGTGTGCTTGCAGCAGTTCAGAAACCCTTTCTTTGGAGAATGCAGAAACAGTCATTTCCAGCCCGAGAGATGCATATAAGAGTTAGCTGTAAGAATGCGTTTTAAACACAGAACACCAGCTTCGTACAAACTCATCTCTTGTGTGTTGGTTCCTTTTAGGAAGTTGCATCTATGTTTAGATTCAGCGAGGTAGAAACACGTTTCTTTTAAAAGCTGCGTTTGGACATTCCAGAGTGGATGGGAGAACAGGCTGTAAAGAGAAATACCTTGCTCTAAAACCAAAACGGAGCTATCTAGCAGAATGGTTGTCAATGTGTGCATTCAACTTCCAGAGTTAAAGTGATGTGTGTTTGCAGCAGTTCAGAAACCCTTTCTTTGGAGAATGCAGAAACAGTCATTTCCAGCCCTAGTGAGACATATAACAGTTAGCAGTAAGAATGCGTTTCAAACACAGAAGACCCGCTTCGTACAAACTCATCTCTTGTGTCTTGGTTCCTTTTAGGAAGTTGCATCTATGTTTAGATTCAGCGAGGTAGAAACACGTTTCTTCTAAAAGCTGCATTTGGACATTCCAGAGTGGATGGGAGAACAGGCTGTAAAGAGAAATACGTTGCTCTAAAACCAAAACGGAGCTATCTAGCAGAATGGTTGTCAATGTGTGCATTCAACTTCCAGAGATAAACTGATGTGTGTTTTCAGCAGTTCAGAAACCCTTTATTTGGAGAATGCAGAAACAGTCATTTCAAGCACTAGTGACGGATATAACAGTTAGCAGTAAGAATGCGTTTCAAACACAGAAGACCCGCTTCGTACAAACTCATCTGCTGTGTGTTCGTTCCTTTTAGGAAGTTGCATCTATGTTTAGATTCAGCGAGGTAGAAACTCGTTTCTTCTAAACGCTGCGTTTGGACATTCCAGAATGGATGGGAGAACAGGCTGTAAAGAGAAATACCTTGCTCTAAAACCAAAACGGAGCTATCTAGCAGAATGGTTGTCAATGTGTGTATTCAACTTCCAGAGTTAAACGGATGTGTGTTTGCAGCAGTTCAGAACCCTTTCTTTGGAGAATGCAGAAACAGTCATTTCCAGCCCTAGAGACGCATATAAGAGTTAGCAGTAAGAATGCGTTTCAGACACAGAAGACCCACATCGTACAAACTGATCTGCTATATGTTGGTTCCTTTTAGGAAGTTGCATCTATGTTTAGATTCAGTGAGGTAGAAACACGTTTCTTCTAAAAGCTGCGTTTGGACATTCCTGAGTGGATGGGAGAACAGGCTGTAATGAGAAATACCTTGCTCTAAAACCAGAACGGAGCTATCTAGCAGAATGTTTGTCAATGTGTGCATTCAACTTCCAGAGTTATACTGATGTGTGTTTGCAGCGGTTCAGAAACCCTTTCTTTGGAGAATGCAGAAACAGTCATTTCCAGCCCGAGAGATGCATATAACAGTTAGCTGTAAGAATGCGTTTTAAACACAGAATACCAGCTTCGTACAAACTCTTCTCTTGTGTGTTGGTTCCTTTTAGGAAGTTGCATCTATATTTAGATTCAGCGAGGTTGAAACACGTTTCTTTTAAAAGCTGCGTTTGGACATTCCAGAGTGGATGGGAGAACAGGCTGTAAAGAGAAATACCTTGCTCTAAAACCAAAACGGAGCTATCTAGCAGAATGGTTGTCAATGTGTGCATTCAACGTCCAGAGTTAAACTGATGTGTGTTTGCAGCCGTTCAGAAACCCTTTCTTTGGAGAATGCAGAAACAGTCATTTCCAGCCCTAGAGACGCATATAACAGTTAGCAGTAAGAATGCGTTTCAAACACAGAAGACCCGCTTCGTACAAACTCATCTGCTGTGTGTTAGTTCCCTTTAGGAAGTTGCATCTATGTTTAGATTCAGCGAGGTAGATACACGTTTCTTCTAAAAGCTGCGTTTGGACATTCCAGAGTGGATGGGAGAACAAGCTGTAAAGAGAAATACCTTGCTCTAAAACAAAAACGGAGCTATCTAGCAGAATGGTTGTCAATGTGTGCATTCAACTTGCAGAGTTAAACTGATGTGTGTTTGCAGCAGTTCAGAAACCCTTTCTTTGGAGAGTTCAGAAACAGTCATTGCCAGCACTTCTGACGCATATAATATTTAGCAGTAAGAATGCGTTTCAAACACAGAAGACCCGCTTCGTACAAACTGATCTGCTGTGTGTTGGTTCCTTTTAGGAAGTCGCATCTATGTTTAGATTCAGCGAGGTAGAAACACGTGTCTTCTAAAAGCTGCTTTTGGACATTCCAGAGTGGATGGGAGAAAAGGCTGTAAAGAGAAATACCTTGCCCTAAAACCAAAACGGAGCTATCTAGCATAATGGTTGTCAATGTGTGCCTTCAACTTGCAGAGTTAAACTGATGTGTGTTTGCAGCAGTTCAGAACCCTTTCTTTGGAGAATGCAGAAACAGTCATTTCCAGCCCTAGAAACGCATATTAGAGTTAGCAGTAAGAATGCGTTTCAAACACAGAAGACGCGCTTCGTAGAAACTCATCTCTTGTGTGTTGATTCTTTTTAGGAAGTTGCATCTATGTTTAGATTCAGCGAGGTAGAAACACGTTTCTTCTTAAAGCTGCATTTGGACATTCCAGAGTGGATGGGAGAAAAGGCTGTAAAGAGAAATACCTTGCTCTAAAACCAAAACGGAGCTATCTAGCAGAATGTTTGTCAATGTGTGCATTCAACTTCCAGAGTTAAACTGATGTGCGTTTGCAGCGGTTCAGAAACCCTTTCTTTGGAGAATGCAGAAACAGTCATTTCCAGCCCTTGAGACGCATATAAGAGTTAGCAGTAAGAATGCGTTTCAAACACAGAAGACCCGCTTCGTACAAACTGATCTGCTGTGTGTTGGTTCCTTTTAGGAAGTTGCATCTATGTTTAGATTCAGCGAGTTAGAAACACGTTTCTTCTAAAAGCTGCGTTTGGACATTCAAGAGTGGATGGGAGAAAAGGCTGTAAAGAGAAATACCTTGCTCTAAAACCAAAACGGAGCTATCTAGCAGAATGGTTGTCAGTGTGTGCATTCAACTTGCAGAGTTAAACTGATGTGTGTTTGCAGCAGTTCAGAAACCCTTTCTTTGGAGAATGCAGAAACAGTCATTTCCAGCCCTAGAGACGCATGTAAGAGTTAGCAGTAAGAATGCGTTTCAAACACAGAAGACACGCTTCGTACAAATTGATCTGCTGTGTGTTGGTTCCTTTTAGGAAGTTGCATCTATGTTTAGATTCAGCGAGGTAGAAACACGTTTCTTCTAAAAGCTGCGTTTGGACATTCCAGAGTGGATGGGAGAACAAGCTGTAAAGAGAAATACCTTGCTCTAAAACCAAAACGGAGCTATCTAGCATAATGGTTGTCAATGTGTGCATTCCACTTGCAGAGTTAAACTGATGTGTGTTTGCAGTAGTTCAGAACACTTTCTTTGGAGTATGCAGAAACAGTCATTTCCAGCCCCGGAGACGCCTATAAGAGTTAGCAGTAAGAATGCGATTCAAACACCGAAGACCTGCTTCGTACTAACTCATCTGCTGTGTGTTGGTTCCTTTTAGGAAGTTGCATATATGTTTAGATTCAGCGAGGTAGAAACACGTTTCTTCTAAAAGCTGCATTTGGACATTCCAGATTGGATGGGAGAACAGGCTGTAAAGAGAAATACCTTGCTCTAAAACGAAAACGGAGCTATCTAGCAGAATGGTTGTCAATGTGTTCATTCAACTTCCAGAGTTAAACTGACGTGTGTTTGCAGCAGTTCAGAAACCCTTTCTTTGGAGAGTTCAGAAAGAGTCATTGCCAGCACTTCTGACGCATATAATATTTAGCAGTAAGAATGCGTTTCAAACACAGAAGACCCGCTTCGTACAAACTCATCTGCTGTGTGTTGGTTCCTTTTAGGAAGTTGCATCTATGTTTAGATTCAGCGACGTAGAAACACGTTTCTTCTAAAAGCTGCGTTTGGATATTCCAGAGTAGATGGGAGAACAGGCTGTAAAGAGAAATACCTTACTCTAAAACCAAAACGGATCTATCTAGCAGAATGGTTGTCAATGTGTGAATTCAACTTCCAGAGTTAAACAGATATGTGTTTGCAGCAGTTCATAAACCGTTTCTTTGGAGCATGCAGAAACAGTCATTTCCAGCCCTAGAGACGCATATAACAGTTAGCAGTAAGAATGCGTTTCAAACACAGAAGACCCGCTTCGTACAAACTCATCTGCTGTGTGTTGGTTCCTTTTAGGAAGTTGCATATATGTTTAGATTCAGCGAGGAAGAAACACGTTTCTTCTAAAAGCTGCATTTGGACATTCCAGAGTGGATGGGAGAACAGGCTGTAAAGAGAAATACCTTGCTCTAAAACCAAAACGGAGCTATCTAGCAGAATGGTTGTCAGTGTGTGCATTCAACTTGCAGAGTTATACTGATGTGTGTTTGCAGCAGTTCAGAAACCCTTTCTTTGGAGAATGCAGAAACAGTCATTTCCAGCCCTAGAGACGCATGTAAGAGTTAGCAGTAAGAATGCGTTTCAAACACAGAAGACCCGCTTCGTACAAACTCATCTGCTGTGTGTTGGTTCCTTTTAGGAAGTTGCATCTATGTTTAGATTCAGCGAGGTAGAAACACGTTTCTTCTAAAAGCTGCGTTTGGACATTCCAGAGTGGATGGGAGAACAGGCTGTAATGAGAAATACCTTGCTCTAAAACCAAAACGGAGCTATCTATCAGAATGGTTGTCAAAGTGTGCTTTCAACTTCCAGAGATAAAGTGATGTGTGTTTGCAGCAGTTCAGAAACCCTTTCTTTGGAGAATGCAGAAACAGTCATTTCCAGCCCTAGTGAGGCATATAACAGTTAGCAGTAAGAATGCGTTTCAAACACAGAAGACCCGCTTCGTACAAACTCATCTCTTGTGTCTTGGTTCCTTTTAGGAAGTTGCATCTATGTTTAGATTCAGTGAGGTAGAAACACGTGTCTTCTAAAAGCTGCGTTTGGACATTCCAGAGTGGATGGGAGAACAGGCTGTAAAGAGAAATACTTTGCTCTAAAACCAAAACGGAGCTATATAGCAGAATGGTTGTCAGTGTGTGCATTCAACTTGCAGAGTTAAATGATGTGTGTTTGCAGCAGTTCAGAAACCCTTTATTTGGAGAATGCAGAAACAGTCATTTCCAGCCCTAGAGACGCATGTAAGAGTTAGCAGTAAGAATGCGTTTCAAACACAGAAGACCCGCTTCGTACAAATTGATCTGCTGTGTGTTGGTTCCTTTTAGGAAGTTGCATCTATGTTTAGAATCAGCGAGGTAGAAACACGTTTCTTCTAAAAGCTGCGTTTGGACATTCCAGAGTGGATGGGAGAACATGCTGTAATGAGAAATACCTTGCTCTAAAACCAAAACGGAGCTATCTAGCAGAATGGTTGTCAATGTGTGCATTCAACTTCCAGAGTTAAACGGATGTGTGTTTGCAGCGGTTCAGAAACCCTTTCTTTGGAGAATGCAGAAACAGTCATTTCCAGCCCTAGAGACGCATATAAGTGTTAGCAGTAAGAATGCGTTTCAAACACAGAAGACCCGCTTCGTACAAACTGATCTGCTGTGTGTTGGTTCCTTTTAGGAAGTCGCATCTATGTTTAGATTCAGCGAGGTAGAAACACGTGTCTTCTAAAAGCTGCTTTTGGACATTCCAGAGTGGATGGGAGAAAAGGCTGTAAAGAGAAATACCTTGCCCTAAAACCAAAACGGAGCTATCTAGCATAATGGTTGTCAATGTGTGCCTTCAACTTGCAGAGTTAAACTGATGTGTGTTTGCAGCAGTTCAGAACCCTTTCTTTGGAGAATGCAGAAACAGTCATTTCCAGCCCTAGAAACGCATATTAGAGTTAGCAGTAAGAATGCGTTTCAAACACAGAAGACGCGCTTCGTAGAAACTCATCTCTTGTGTGTTGGTTCTTTTTAGGAAGTTGCATCTATGTTTAGATTCAGCGAGGTAGAAACACGTTTCTTCTTAAAGCTGCATTTGGACATTCCAGAGTGGATGGGAGAAAAGGCTGTAAAGAGAAATACCTTGCTCTAAAACCAAAACGGAGCTATCTAGCAGAATGTTTGTCAATGTGTGCATTCAACTTCCAGAGTTAAACTGATGTGCGTTTGCAGCGGTTCAGAAACCCTTTCTTTGGAGAATGCAGAAACAGTCATTTCCAGCCCTTGAGACGCATATAAGAGTTAGCAGTAAGAATGCGTTTCAAACACAGAAGACCCGCTTCGTACAAATTGATCTGCTGTGTGTTGGTTCCTTTTAGGAAGTTGCATCTATGTTTAGATTCAGCGAGTTAGAAACACGTTTCTTCTAAAAGCTGCGTTTGGACATTCAAGAGTGGATGGGAGAAAAGGCTGTAAAGAGAAATACCTTGCTCTAAAACCAAAACGGAGCTATCTAGCAGAATGGTTGTCAGTGTGTGCATTCAACTTGCAGAGTTAAACTGATGTGTGTTTGCAGCAGTTCAGAAACCCTTTCTTTGGAGAATGCAGAAACAGTCATTTCCAGCCCTAGAGACGCATGTAAGAGTTAGCAGTAAGAATGCGTTTCAAACACAGAAGACACGCTTCGTACAAATTGATCTGCTGTGTGTTGGTTCCTTTTAGGAAGTTGCATCTATGTTTAGATTCAGCGAGGTAGAAACACGTTTCTTCTAAAAGCTGCGTTTGGACATTCCAGAGTGGATGGGAGAACAAGCTGTAAAGAGAAATACCTTGCTCTAAAACCAAAACGGAGCTATCTAGCATAATGGTTGTCAATGTGTGCATTCCACTTGCAGAGTTAAACTGATGTGTGTTTGCAGTAGTTCAGAACACTTTCTTTGGAGTATGCAGAAACAGTCATTTCCAGCCCCGGAGACGCCTATAAGAGTTAGCAGTAAGAATGCGATTCAAACACCGAAGACCTGCTTCGTACTAACTCATCTGCTGTGTGTTGGTTCCTTTTAGGAAGTTGCATATATGTTTAGATTCAGCGAGGTAGAAACACGTTTCTTCTAAAAGCTGCATTTGGACATTCCAGATTGGATGGGAGAACAGGCTGTAAAGAGAAATACCTTGCTCTAAAACCAAAACGGAGCTATCTAGCAGAATGGTTGTCAATGTGTTCATTCAACTTCCAGAGTTAAACTGACGTGTGTTTGCAGCAGTTCAGAAACCCTTTCTTTGGAGAGTTCAGAAAGAGTCATTGCCAGCACTTCTGACGCATATAATATTTAGCAGTAAGAATGCGTTTCAAACACAGAAGACCCGCTTCGTACAAACTCATCTGCTGTGTGTTGGTTCCTTTTAGGAAGTTGCATCTATGTTTAGATTCAGCGACGTAGAAACACGTTTCTTCTAAAAGCTGCGTTTGGATATTCCAGAGTAGATGGGAGAACAGGCTGTAAAGAGAAATACCTTACTCTAAAACCAAAACGGATCTATCTAGCAGAATGGTTGTCCATGTGTGAATTCAACTTCCAGAGTTAAACAGATATGTGTTTGCAGCAGTTCATAAACCGTTTCTTTGGAGCATGCAGAAACAGTCATTTCCAGCCCTAGAGACGCATATAACAGTTAGCAGTAAGAATGCGTTTCAAACACAGAAGACCCGCTTCGTACAAACTCATCTACTGTGTGTTGGTTCCTTTTAGGAAGTTGCATATATGTTTAGATTCAGCGAGGAAGAAACACGTTTCTTCTAAAAGCTGCATTTGGACATTCCAGAGTGGATGGGAGAACAGGCTGTAAAGAGAAATACCTTGCTCTAAAACCAAAACGGAGCTATCTAGCAGAATGGTTGTCAGTGTGTGCATTCAACTTGCAGAGTTATACTGATGTGTGTTTGCAGCAGTTCAGAAACCCTTTCTTTGGAGAATGCAGAAACAGTCATTTCCAGCCCTAGAGACGCATGTAAGAGTTAGCAGTAAGAATGCGTTTCAAACACAGAAGACCCGCTTCGTACAAACTCATCTGCTGTGTGTTGGTTCCTTTTAGGAAGTTGCATCTATGTTTAGATTCAGCGAGGTAGAAACACGTTTCTTCTAAAAGCTGCGTTTGGACATTCCAGAGTGGATGGGAGAACAGGCTGTAATGAGAAATACCTTGCTCTAAAACCAAAACGGAGCTATCTATCAGAATGGTTGTCAAAGTGTGCTTTCAACTTCCAGAGTTAAAGTGATGTGTGTTTGCAGCAGTTCAGAAACCCTTTCTTTGGAGCATGCAGAAACAGTCATTTCCAGCCCTAGTGAGGCATATAACAGTTAGCAGTAAGAATGCGTTTCAAACACAGAAGACCCGCTTCGTACAAACTCATCTGCTGTGTGTTAGTTCCCTTTAGGAAGTTGCATCTATGTTTAGATTCAGCGAGGTAGATACACGTTTCTTCTAAAAGCTGCGTTTGGACATTCCAGAGTGGATGGGAGAACAGGCTGTAAAGAGAAATACCTTGCTCTAAAACCAAAACGGAGCTATCAAGCAGAATGGTTGTCAGTGTGTGCATTCAAATTGCAGAGTTAAACTGATGTGTGTTTGCAGCAGTTCAGAAACCCTTTCTTTGGAGAATGCAGAAAAAGTCATTTCCAGCCCTAGAGATGCATGTAAGAGTTAGCAGTAAGAATGCGTTTCAAACACAGAAGACCCGCTTCGTACAAACTCATCTGCTGTGTGTTGGTTCCTTTTAGGACGTTGCATCTATATTTAGATTCAGCGATGTTGTAACACGTTTCTTTTAAAAGCTGCGTTTGGACATTCCAGAGTGGATGGGAGAACAGGCTGTAAAGAGAAATACCTTGCTCTAAAACCAAAACGGAGCTATCTAGCAGAATGGTTGTCAATGTGTGCATTCAACGTCCAGAGTTAAACTGATGTGTGTTTGCAGCGGTTCAGAAACTTTTTCTTTGGAGAATGCAGAAACAGTCATTTCCAGGCCGAGAGATGCATATAAGAGTTAGCTGTAAGAATGCGTTTTAAACACAGAATACCAGCTTCGTACAAACTCATCTCTTGTGTGTTGGTTCCTTTTAGGAAGTTGCATCTATATTTAGATTCAGCGAGGTTGAAACACGTTTCTTTTAAAAGCTGCGTTTGGACATTCCAGAGTGGAAGGGAGAACAGGCTGTAAAGAGAAATACCTTGCTCTAAAACCAAAACGGAGCTATCTAGCAGAATGGTTGTCAATGTGTGCATTCAACGTCCAGAGTTAAACTGATGTGTGTTTGCAGCGGTTCAGAAACCCTTACTTTGGAGAATGCAGAAACAGTCATTTCCAGCCCTTGAGACGCATATAAGAGTTAGCAGTAAGAATGCGTTTCAAACACAGAAGACCCGCTTCGTACAAACTGATCTGCTGTGTGTTGGTTCCTTTTAGGAAGTTGCATCTATGTTTAGATTCAGCGAGTTAGAAACACGTTTCTTCTAAAAGCTGCGTTTGGACATTCAAGAGTGGATGGGAGAAAAGGCTGTAAAGAGAAATACCTTGCTCTAAAACCAAAACGGAGCTATCTAGCAGAATGGTTGTCAGTGTGTGCATTCAACTTGCAGAGTTAAACTGATGTGTGTTTGCAGCAGTTCAGAAACCCTTTCTTTGGAGAATGCAGAAACAGTCATTTCCAGCCCTAGAGACGCATGTAAGAGTTAGCAGTAAGAATGCGTTTCAAACACAGAAGACACGCTTCGTACAAATTGATCTGCTGTGTGTTGGTTCCTTTTAGGAAGTTGCATCTATGTTTAGATTCAGCGAGGTAGAAACACGTTTCTTCTAAAAGCTGCGTTTGGACATTCCAGAGTGGATGGGAGAACAAGCTGTAAAGAGAAATACCTTGCTCTAAAACCAAAACGGAGCTATCTAGCATAATGGTTGTCAATGTGTGCATTCCACTTGCAGAGTTAAACTGATGTGTGTTTGCAGTAGTTCAGAACACTTTCTTTGGAGTATGCAGAAACAGTCATTTCCAGCCCCGGAGACGCCTATAAGAGTTAGCAGTAAGAATGCGATTCAAACACCGAAGACCTGCTTCGTACTAACTCATCTGCTGTGTGTTGGTTCCTTTTAGGAAGTTGCATATATGTTTAGATTCAGCGAGGTAGAAACACGTTTCTTCTAAAAGCTGCATTTGGACATTCCAGATTGGATGGGAGAACAGGCTGTAAAGAGAAATACCTTGCTCTAAAACGAAAACGGAGCTATCTAGCAGAATGGTTGTCAATGTGTTCATTCAACTTCCAGAGTTAAACTGACGTGTGTTTGCAGCAGTTCAGAAACCCTTTCTTTGGAGAGTTCAGAAAGAGTCATTGCCAGCACTTCTGACGCATATAATATGTAGCAGTAAGAATGCGTTTCAAACACAGAAGACCCGCTTCGTACAAACTCATCTGCTGTGTGTTGGTTCCTTTTAGGAAGTTGCATCTATGTTTAGATTCAGCGACGTAGAAACACGTTTCTTCTAAAAGCTGCGTTTGGATATTCCAGAGTAGATGGGAGAACAGGCTGTAAAGAGAAATACCTTACTCTAAAACCAAAACGGATCTATCTAGCAGAATGGTTGTCAATGTGTGAATTCAACTTCCAGAGTTAAACAGATATGTGTTTGCAGCAGTTCATAAACCGTTTCTTTGGAGCATGCAGAAACAGTCATTTCCAGCCCTAGAGACGCATATAACAGTTAGCAGTAAGAATGCGTTTCAAACACAGAAGACCCGCTTCGTACAAACTCATCTGCTGTGTGTTGGTTCCTTTTAGGAAGTTGCATATATGTTTAGATTCAGCGAGGAAGAAACACGTTTCTTCTAAAAGCTGCATTTGGACATTCCAGAGTGGATGGGAGAACAGGCTGTAAAGAGAAATACCTTGCTCTAAAACCAAAACGGAGCTATCTAGCAGAATGGTTGTCAGTGTGTGCATTCAACTTGCAGAGTTATACTGATGTGTGTTTGCAGCAGTTCAGAAACCCTTTCTTTGGAGAATGCAGAAACCGTCATTTCCAGCCCTAGAGACGCATGTAAGAGTTAGCAGTAAGAATGCGTTTCAAACACAGAAGACCCGCTTCGTACAAACTCATCTGCTGTGTGTTGGTTCCTTTTAGGAAGTTGCATCTATGTTTAGATTCAGCGAGGTAGAAACACGTTTCTTCTAAAAGCTGTGTTTGGACATTCCAGAGTGGATGGGAGAACAGGCTGTAATGAGAAATACCTTGCTCTAAAACCAAAACGGAGCTATCTATCAGAATGGTTGTCAAAGTGTGCTTTCAACTTCCAGAGATAAAGTGATGTGTGTTTGCAGCAGTTCAGAAACCCTTTCTTTGGAGAATGCAGAAACAGTCATTTCCAGCCCTAGTGAGGCATATAACAGTTAGCAGTAAGAATGCGTTTCAAACACAGAAGACCCGCTTCGTACAAACTCATCTCTTGTGTCTTGGTTCCTTTTAGGAAGTTGCATCTATGTTTAGATTCAGTGAGGTAGAAACACGTGTCTTCTAAAAGCTGCGTTTGGACATTCCAGAGTGGATGGGAGAACAGGCTGTAAAGAGAAATACTTTGCTCTAAAACCAAAACGGAGCTATATAGCAGAATGGTTGTCAGTGTGTGCATTCAACTTGCAGAGTTAAATGATGTGTGTTTGCAGCAGTTCAGAAACCCTTTATTTGGAGAATGCAGAAACAGTCATTTCCAGCCCTAGAGACGCATGTAAGAGTTAGCAGTAAGAATGCGTTTCAAACACAGAAGACCCGCTTCGTACAAATTGATCTGCTGTGTGTTGGTTCCTTTTAGGAAGTTGCATCTATGTTTAGAATCAGCGAGGTAGAAACACGTTTCTTCTAAAAGCTGCGTTTGGACATTCCAGAGTGGATGGGAGAACATGCTGTAATGAGAAATACCTTGCTCTAAAACCAAAACGGAGCTATCTAGCAGAATGGTTGTCAATGTGTGCATTCAACTTCCAGAGTTAAACGGATGTGTGTTTGCAGCGGTTCAGAAACCCTTTCTTTGGAGAATGCAGAAACAGTCATTTCCAGCCCTAGAGACGCATATAAGTGTTAGCAGTAAGAATGCGTTTCAAACACAGAAGACCCGCTTCGTACAAACTGATCTGCTGTGTGTTGGTTCCTTTTAGGAAGTCGCATCTATGTTTAGATTCAGCGAGGTAGAAACACGTGTCTTCTAAAAGCTGCTTTTGGACATTCCAGAGTGGATGGGAGAAAAGGCTGTAAAGAGAAATACCTTGCCCTAAAACCAAAACGGAGCTATCTAGCATAATGGTTGTCAATGTGTGCCTTCAACTTGCAGAGTTAAACTGATGTGTGTTTGCAGCAGTTCAGAACCCTTTCTTTGGAGAATGCAGAAACAGTCATTTCCAGCCCTAGAAACGCATATTAGAGTTAGCAGTAAGAATGCGTTTCAAACACAGAAGACGCGCTTCGTAGAAACTCATCTCTTGTGTGTTGGTTCTTTTTAGGAAGTTGCATCTATGTTTAGATTCAGCGAGGTAGAAACACGTTTCTTCTTAAAGCTGCATTTGGACATTCCAGAGTGGATGGGAGAAAAGGCTGTAAAGAGAAATACCTTGCTCTAAAACCAAAACGGAGCTATCTAGCAGAATGTTTGTCAATGTGTGCATTCAACTTCCAGAGTTAAACTGATGTGCGTTTGCAGCGGTTCAGAAACCCTTTCTTTGGAGAATGCAGAAACAGTCATTTCCAGCCCTTGAGACGCATATAAGAGTTAGCAGTAAGAATGCGTTTCAAACACAGAAGACCCGCTTCGTACAAACTGATCTGCTGTGTGTTGGTTCCTTTTAGGAAGTTGCATCTATGTTTAGATTCAGCGAGTTAGAAACACGTTTCTTCTAAAAGCTGCGTTTGGACATTCAAGAGTGGATGGGAGAAAAGGCTGTAAAGAGAAATACCTTGCTCTAAAACCAAAACGGAGCTATCTAGCAGAATGGTTGTCAGTGTGTGCATTCAACTTGCAGAGTTAAACTGATGTGTGTTTGCAGCAGTTCAGAAACCCTTTCTTTGGAGAATGCAGAAACAGTCATTTCCAGCCCTAGAGACGCATGTAAGAGTTAGCAGTAAGAATGCGTTTCAAACACAGAAGACACGCTTCGTACAAATTGATCTGCTGTGTGTTGGTTCCTTTTAGGAAGTTGCATCTATGTTTAGATTCAGCGAGGTAGAAACACGTTTCTTCTAAAAGCTGCGTTTGGACATTCCAGAGTGGATGGGAGAACAAGCTGTAAAGAGAAATACCTTGCTCTAAAACCAAAACGGAGCTATCTAGCATAATGGTTGTCAATGTGTGCATTCCACTTGCAGAGTTAAACTGATGTGTGTTTGCAGTAGTTCAGAACACTTTCTTTGGAGTATGCAGAAACAGTCATTTCCAGCCCCGGAGACGCCTATAAGAGTTAGCAGTAAGAATGCGATTCAAACACCGAAGACCTGCTTCGTACTAACTCATCTGCTGTGTGTTGGTTCCTTTTAGGAAGTTGCATATATGTTTAGATTCAGCGAGGTAGAAACACGTTTCTTCTAAAAGCTGCATTTGGACATTCCAGATTGGATGGGAGAACAGGCTGTAAAGAGAAATACCTTGCTCTAAAACCAAAACGGAGCTATCTAGCAGAATGGTTGTCAATGTGTTCATTCAACTTCCAGAGTTAAACTGACGTGTGTTTGCAGCAGTTCAGAAACCCTTTCTTTGGAGAGTTCAGAAAGAGTCATTGCCAGCACTTCTGACGCATATAATATTTAGCAGTAAGAATGCGTTTCAAACACAGAAGACCCGCTTCGTACAAACTCATCTGCTGTGTGTTGGTTCCTTTTAGGAAGTTGCATCTATGTTTAGATTCAGCGACGTAGAAACACGTTTCTTCTAAAAGCTGCGTTTGGATATTCCAGAGTAGATGGGAGAACAGGCTGTAAAGAGAAATACCTTACTCTAAAACCAAAACGGATCTATCTAGCAGAATGGTTGTCCATGTGTGAATTCAACTTCCAGAGTTAAACAGATATGTGTTTGCAGCAGTTCATAAACCGTTTCTTTGGAGCATGCAGAAACAGTCATTTCCAGCCCTAGAGACGCATATAACAGTTAGCAGTAAGAATGCGTTTCAAACACAGAAGACCCGCTTCGTACAAACTCATCTGCTGTGTGTTGGTTCCTTTTAGGAAGTTGCATATATGTTTAGATTCAGCGAGGAAGAAACACGTTTCTTCTAAAAGCTGCATTTGGACATTCCAGAGTGGATGGGAGAACAGGCTGTAAAGAGAAATACCTTGCTCTAAAACCAAAACGGAGCTATCTAGCAGAATGGTTGTCAGTGTGTGCATTCAACTTGCAGAGTTATACTGATGTGTGTTTGCAGCAGTTCAGAAACCCTTTCTTTGGAGAATGCAGAAACAGTCATTTCCAGCCCTAGAGACGCATGTAAGAGTTAGCAGTAAGAATGCGTTTCAAACACAGAAGACCCGCTTCGTACAAACTCATCTGCTGTGTGTTGGTTCCTTTTAGGAAGTTGCATCTATGTTTAGATTCAGCGAGGTAGAAACACGTTTCTTCTAAAAGCTGCGTTTGGACATTCCAGAGTGGATGGGAGAACAGGCTGTAATGAGAAATACCTTGCTCTAAAACCAAAACGGAGCTATCTATCAGAATGGTTGTCAAAGTGTGCTTTCAACTTCCAGAGTTAAAGTGATGTGTGTTTGCAGCAGTTCAGAAACCCTTTCTTTGGAGCATGCAGAAACAGTCATTTCCAGCCCTAGTGAGGCATATAACAGTTAGCAGTAAGAATGCGTTTCAAACACAGAAGACCCGCTTCGTACAAACTCATCTGCTGTGTGTTAGTTCCCTTTAGGAAGTTGCATCTATGTTTAGATTCAGCGAGGTAGATACACGTTTCTTCTAAAAGCTGCGTTTGGACATTCCAGAGTGGATGGGAGAACAGGCTGTAAAGAGAAATACCTTGCTCTAAAACCAAAACGGAGCTATCAAGCAGAATGGTTGTCAGTGTGTGCATTCAAATTGCAGAGTTAAACTGATGTGTGTTTGCAGCAGTTCAGAAACCCTTTCTTTGGAGAATGCAGAAAAAGTCATTTCCAGCCCTAGAGATGCATGTAAGAGTTAGCAGTAAGAATGCGTTTCAAACACAGAAGACCCGCTTCGTACAAACTCATCTGCTGTGTGTTGGTTCCTTTTAGGACGTTGCATCTATATTTAGATTCAGCGAGGTTGTAACACGTTTCTTTTAAAAGCTGCGTTTGGACATTCCAGAGTGGATGGGAGAACAGGCTGTAAAGAGAAATACCTTGCTCTAAAACCAAAACGGAGCTATCTAGCAGAATGGTTGTCAATGTGTGCATTCAACGTCCAGAGTTAAACTGATGTGTGTTTGCAGCGGTTCAGAAACTTTTTCTTTGGAGAATGCAGAAACAGTCATTTCCAGCCCGAGAGATGCATATAAGAGTTAGCTGTAAGAATGCGTTTTAAACACAGAATACCAGCTTCGTACAAACTCATCTCTTGTGTGTTGGTTCCTTTTAGGAAGTTGCATCTATATTTAGATTCAGCGAGGTTGAAACACGTTTCTTTTAAAAGCTGCGTTTGGACATTCCAGAGTGGAAGGGAGAACAGGCTGTAAAGAGAAATACCTTGCTCTAAAACCAAAACGGAGCTATCTAGCAGAATGGTTGTCAATGTGTGCATTCAACGTCCAGAGTTAAACTGATGTGTGTTTGCAGCGGTTCAGAAACCCTTACTTTGGAGAATGCAGAAACAGTCATTTCCAGCCCTAGAGACGCATATAACAGTTAGCAGTAAGAATGCGTTTCAAACACAAAAGACCCGCTTCGTACAAACTGATATGCTGTGTGTTAGTTCCTTTTAGGAAGTTGCATCTATGTTTAGATTCAGCGAGGTAGATACACGTTTCTTCTAAAAGCTGCGTTTGGACATTCCAGAGTGGATGGGAGAACAGGCTGTAAAGAGAAATACCTTGCTCTAAAACCAAAACGGAGCTATCAAGCAGAATGGTTGTCAGTGTGTGCATTCAAATTGCAGAGTTAAACTGATGTGCGTTTGCAGCAGTTCAGAAACCCTTTCTTTGGAGAATGCAGAAACAGTCATTTCCAGCCCTAGAGACGCATGTAAGAGTTAGCAGTAAGAATGCGTTTCAAACACAGAAGACGCGCTTCGTAGAAACTCATCTCTTGTGTGTTGGTTCCTTTTAGGAAGTTGCATCTATGTTTAGATTCAGCGAGGTAGAAACACGTTTCTTCTAAAAGCTGAGTTTGGACATTCAAGAGTGGATGGGAGAAAAGGCTGTAAAGAGAAATACCTTGCTCTAAAACCAAAACGGAGCTATCTAGCAGAATGGTTGTCAATGTGTGTATTCAACTTCCAGAGTTAAACGGATGTGCGTTTGCAGCAGTTCAGAACCCTTTCTTTGGAGAATGCAGAAACAGTCATTTCCAGCCCTAGAGACGCATATAAGAGTTAGCAGTAAGAATGCGTTTCAAACACAGAAGACCCACATCGTACAAACTGATCTGCTATATGTTGGTTCCTTTTAGGAAGTTGCATCTATGTTTAGATTCAGCGAGGTAGAAACACGTTTCTTCTAAAAGCTGCGTTTGGACATTCCTGAGTGGATGGGAGAACAGGCTGTAATGAGAAATACCTTGCTCTAAAACCAGAACGGAGCTATCTAGCAGAATGGTTGTCAATGTGTGCATTCAACTTCCAGAGTTAAACTGATGTGTGTTTGCAGCAGTTCAGAAACCCTTTCTTTGGAGAGTTCAGAAACAGTCATTGCCAGCACTTCTGACGCATATAGTATTTAGCAGTAAGAATGCGTTTCAAACACAGAAGACACGCTTCGTACAAATTGATCTGCTGTGTGTTGGTTCCTTTTAGGAAGTTGCATCTATGTTTAGAATCAGCGAGGTAGAAACAAGTTTCTTCTAAAAGCTGCGTTTGGACATTCCAGAGTGGATGGGAGAACATGCTGTAAAGAGAAATACCTTGCTCTAAAACCAAAACGGAGCTATCTAGCAGAATGGTTGTCAATGTGTGCATTCAACTTCCAGAGTTAAACGGATGTGTGTTTGCAGCGGTTCAGAAACCCTTTCGTTGGAGAATGCAGAAACAGTCATTTCCAGCCCTAGAGACGCATATAAGAGTTAGCAGTAAGAATGCGTTTATAACACAGAAGACCCGCTTCGTACAAACTGATCTACTGTGTGTTGGTTCCTTTTAGGAAGTTGCATCTATGTTTAGATTCAGCGTGGTAGAAACACGTGTCTTCTAAAAGCTGCTTTTGGACATTCCAGAGTGGATGGGAGAAAAGGCTGTAAAGAGAAATACCTTGCTCTAAAACCAAAACGGAGCTATCTAGCATAATGGTTGTCAATGTGTGCCTTCAACTTGCAGAGTTAAACTGATGTGTGTTTGCAGCAGTTCAGAACCCTTTCTTTGGAGAATGCAGAAACAGTCATTTCCAGCCCTAGAGACGCATGTAAGAGTTAGCAGTAAGAATGCGTTTCAAACACAGAAGACCCGCTTCATACAAACTGATATGCTGTGTGTTGGTTCCTTTTAGGAAGTTGCATCTATGTTTAGATTCAGCGAGGTAGAAACACGTTTCTTCTAAACGCTGCGTTTGGACATTCCAGAATGGATGGGAGAACAGGCTGTAAAGAGAAATACCTTGCTCTTAAACCAAAACGGAGCTATCTAGCAGAATGGTTGTCAATGTGTGCATTCAACTTCCAGAGTTAAAGTGATGTGTGTTTGCAGCAGTTCAGAAACCCTTTCTTTGGAGAATGCAGAAACAGTCATTTCCAGCCCTAGTGAGGCATATAACAGTTTGCAGTAAGAATGCGTTTCAAACACAGAAGACCCGCTTCGTACAAACTCATCTCTTGTGTCTTGGTTCCTTTTAGGAAGTTGCATCTATGTTTAGATTCAGTGAGGTAGAAACACGTTTCTTCTAAAAGCTGCATTTGGACTTTCCAGAGTGGATGGGAGAACAGGCTGTAAAGAGAAATACCTTGCTCTAAAACCAAATCGGAGCTATCTAGCAGAGTGGTTGTCAATGTGTGCATTCAACTTCCAGATTTAAACTGATGTGTGTTTGTAGCGGTTCAGAAACCCTTTCTTTGGAGAATGCAGAAACAGTCATTTCCAGCCCTATAGACGCATGTAAGAGTTAGCAGTAAGAATGCGTTTCAAACACAGAAGACCCGCTTCATACAAACTGATATACTGTGTGTTGGTTCCTTTTAGGAAGTTGCATCTATGTTTAGATTCAGCGAGGTAGAAACACGTTTCTTCTAAAAGCTGCATTTGGACATTCCAGATTGGATGGGAGAACAGGCTGTAAAGAGAAATACCTTGCTCTAAAACCAAAACGGAGCTATCTAGCAGAATGGTTGTCAATGTGTGCATTCAACTTCCAGAGATAAACTGATGTGTGTTTTCAGCAGTTCAGAAACCCTTTATTTGGAGAATGCAGAAACAGTCATTTCCAGCACTAGTGACGGATATAACAGTTAGCAGTAAGAATGCGTTTCAAACACAGAAGACCCGCTTCGTACAAACTCATCTGCTGTGTGTTGGTTCCTTTTAGGAAGTTGCATCTATGTTTAGATTCAGCGAGGTAGAAACACGTTTCTTCTAAAAGCTGCGTTTGTACATTCCAGAGTGGATGGGAGAACAGGCTGTAAAGAGAAATACCTTGCTCTAAAACCAAAACGGAGCTATCTAGCAGAATGGTTGTCAAAGTGTGCTTTCACCTTCCAGAGTTAAAGTGATGTGTGTTTGCAGCGGTTCAGAAACCCTTTCCTTGGAGAATGCAGAAAGTCATTTCCAGCCCTAGAGAGGCATGTAAGAGTTAGCATTAAGAATGCGTTTCAAACAGAGAAGACCCGCTTTGTACAAACTCATCTCTTGTGTGTTGGTTCCTTTTAGGAAGTTGCATCTATGTTTAGATTCAGCGAGGTAGAAACACGTTTCTTCTAAAAGCTGCATTTGGACATTCCAGAGTGGATGGGAGAAAAGGCTGTAAAGAGAAATACCTTGCTCTAAATCCAAAACGGAGCTATCTAGCAGAATGGTTGTCAATGTGTGCATTCAACTTCCAGAGTTAAACTGATGTGCGTTTGCAGCGGTTCAGAAACCCTTTCTTTGGAGAATGCAGAAACAGTCATTTCCAGCCCTAGAGACGCATATAAGAGTTAGCAGTAAGAATGCGTTTCAAACACAGAAGACCCGCTTCGTACAAACTGATCTGCTGTGCGTTGGTTCCTTTTAGGAAGTTGCATCTATGTTTAGATTCAGAGAGGTAGAAACACGTTTCTTCTATAAGCTGCGTTTGGACTTTCCAGAGTGGACGGGAGAACAGGCTGTAAAGAGAAATACCTTGCTCTAAAACCAAAACGGAGCTATCTAGCAGAATGGTTGTCAATGTGTGCATTCAACTTCCAGAGTTAAACTGATGTGCGTTTGCAGCGGTTCAGAAACCCTTTCTTTGGAGAATGCAGAAACAGTCATTTCCAGCCCTAGAGACGCATATAAGAGTTAGCAGTAAGAATGCGTTTCAAACACAGAAGACCCGTTTCGTACAAATTGATCTGCTGTGTGTTGGTTCCTTTTAGGAAGTTGCATATATGTTTAGATTCAGCGAGGTAGAAACACGTTTCTTCTAAAAGCTGCATTTGGACATTCCAGATTGGATGGGAGAACAGGCTGTAAAGAGAAATACCTTGCTCTAAAACCAAAACGGAGCTATCTAGCAGAATGGTTGTCAATGTGTGCATTCAACTTCCAGAGTTAAACTGATGTGTGTTTGCAGCAGTTCAGAAACCCTTTCTTTGGAGAGTTCAGAAACAGTCATTGCCAGCACTTCTGACGCATATAATATTTAGCAGTAAGAATGCGTTTCAAACACAGAAGACCCGCTTCGTACAAACTCATCTGCTGTGTTTTGGTTCCTTTTAGGAAGTTGCATCTATGTTTAGATTCAGTGAGGTAGAAACACGTTTCTTCTAAAAGCTGCGTTTGGATATTCCAGAGTAGATGGGAGAACAGGCTGTAAAGAGAAATACCTTACTCTAAAACCAAAACGGATCTATCTAGCAGAATGGTTGTCAATGTGTGCATTCAACTTCCAGAGTTAAACAGATATGTGTTTGCAGCAGTTCAGAAACCCTTTCTTTGGAGCATGCAGAAACAGTCATTTCCAGCCCTAGAGACGCATATAACAGTTAGCAGTAAGAATGCGTTTCAAACACAGAAGACCCGCTTCGTACAAACTCATCTGCTGTGTGTTGGTTCCTTTTAGGAAGTTGCATATATGTTTAGATTCAGCGAGGAAGAAACACGTTTCTTCTAAAAGCTGCATTTGGACATTTCTGAGTGGATGGGAGAACAGTCTGTAAAGAGAAATACCTTGCTCTAAAACCAAAACGGAGCTATCTAGCAGAATGAGTGTCAATGTGTGCATTCAACTTCCAGACTTAAACTGATGTGTGTTTGCAGCAGTTCAGAAACCCTTTCTTTGGAGAATGCAGAAACAGTCATTTCCAGCCCGAGAGATGCATATAAGAGTTAGCTGTAAGAATGCGTTTTAAACACAGAACACCAGCTTCGTACAAACTCATCTCTTGTGTGTTGGTTCCTTTTAGGAAGTTGCATCTATGTTTAGATTCAGCGAGGTTGAAACACGTTTCTTTTAAAAGCTGCGTTTGGACATTCCAGAGTGGATGGGAGAACAGGCTGTAAAGAGAAATACCTTGCTCTAAAACCAAAACGGAGCTATCTAGCAGAATGGTTGTCAAAGTGTGCATTCAACTTCCAGAGTTAAAGTGATGTGTGTTTGCAGCAGTTCAGAAACCCTTTCTTTGGAGAATGCAGAAACAGTCATTTCCAGCCCTAGTGAGGCATATAACAGTTAGCAGTAAGAATGCGTTTCAAACACAGAAGACCCGCTTCGTACAAACTCATCTCTTGTGTCTTGGTTCCTTTTAGGAAGTTGCATCTATGTTTAGATTCAGTGAGGTAGAAACACGTTTCTTCTAAAAGCTGCATTTGGACTTTCCAGAGTGGATGGGAGAACAGTCTGTAAAGAGAAATACCTTGCTCTAAAACCAAAACGGAGCTATCTAGCAGAATGAGTGTCAATGTGTGCATTCAACTTCCAGACTTAAACTGATGTGTGCTTGCAGCAGTTCAGAAACCCTTTCTTTGGAGAATGCAGAAACAGTCATTTCCAGCCCGAGAGATGCATATAAGAGTTAGCTGTAAGAATGCGTTTTAAACACAGAACACCAGCTTCGTACAAACTCATCTCTTGTGTGTTGGTTCCTTTTAGGAAGTTGCATCTATGTTTAGATTCAGCGAGGTAGAAACACGTTTCTTTTAAAAGCTGCGTTTGGACATTCCAGAGTGGATGGGAGAACAGGCTGTAAAGAGAAATACCTTGCTCTAAAACCAAAACGGAGCTATCTAGCAGAATGGTTGTCAATGTGTGCATTCAACTTCCAGAGTTAAAGTGATGTGTGTTTGCAGCAGTTCAGAAACCCTTTCTTTGGAGAATGCAGAAACAGTCATTTCCAGCCCTAGTGAGACATATAACAGTTAGCAGTAAGAATGCGTTTCAAACACAGAAGACCCGCTTCGTACAAACTCATCTCTTGTGTCTTGGTTCCTTTTAGGAAGTTGCATCTATGTTTAGATTCAGCGAGGTAGAAACACGTTTCTTCTAAAAGCTGCATTTGGACATTCCAGAGTGGATGGGAGAACAGGCTGTAAAGAGAAATACGTTGCTCTAAAACCAAAACGGAGCTATCTAGCAGAATGGTTGTCAATGTGTGCATTCAACTTCCAGAGATAAACTGATGTGTGTTTTCAGCAGTTCAGAAACCCTTTATTTGGAGAATGCAGAAACAGTCATTTCAAGCACTAGTGACGGATATAACAGTTAGCAGTAAGAATGCGTTTCAAACACAGAAGACCCGCTTCGTACAAACTCATCTGCTGTGTGTTCGTTCCTTTTAGGAAGTTGCATCTATGTTTAGATTCAGCGAGGTAGAAACACGTTTCTTCTAAAAGCTGCGTTTGGACATTCCAGAGTGGATGGGAGAACAGGCTGTAAAGAGAAATACCTTGCTCTAAAACCAAAACGGAGCTATCTAGCAGAATGGTTGTCAAAGTGTCCTTTCAACTTCCAGAGTTAAAGTGATGTGTGTTTGCAGCGGTTCAGAAACCCTTTCTTTGGAGAATTCAGAAAGTCATTTCCAGCCCTAGAGACGCATGTAAGAGTTAGCAGTAAGAATGCGTTTCCAACACAGAAGACCCACATCGTACAAACTGATCTGCTATATGTTGGTTCCTTTTCGGAAGTTGCATCTATATTTAGATTCAGTGAGGTAGAAACACGTTTCTTCTAAAAGCTGCGTTTGGACATTCCAGAGTGGATGGGAGAACAGGCTGTAATGAGAAATACCTTGCTCTAAAACCAGAACGGAGCTATCTAGCAGAATGGTTGTCAATGTGTGCATTCAACTTCCAGAGTTAAACTGATATGTGTTTGCAGCAGTTCAGAAACCCTTTCTTTGGAGAATGCAGAAACAGTCATTTCCAGCCCGAGAGATGCATATAACAGTTAGCTGTAAGAATGCGTTTTAAACACAGAATACCAGCTTCGTACAAACTCATCTCTTGTGTGTTGGTTCCTTTTAGGAAGTTGCATCTATATTTAGATTCAGCGAGGTTGAAACACGTTTCTTTTAAAAGCTGCGTTTGGACATTCCAGAGTGGATGGGAGAACAGGCTGTAAAGAGAAATACCTTGCTCTAAAACCAAAACGGAGCTATCTAGCAGAATGGTTGTCAATGTGTGCATTCAACGTCCAGAGTTAAACTGATGTGTGTTTGCAGCGGTTCAGAAACCCTTTCTTTGGAGAATGCAGAAACAGTCATTTCCAGCCCTAGAGACGCATATAACAGTTAGCAGTAAGAATGCGTTTCAAACACAGAAGACCCGCTTCGTACAAACTGATATGCTGTGTGTTAGTTCCTTTTAGGAAGTTGCATCTATGTTTAGATTCAGCGAGGTAGATACACGTTTCTTCTAAAAGCTGCGTTTGGACATTCCAGAGTGGATGGGAGAACAGGCTGTAAAGAGAAATACCTTGCTCTAAAACCAAAACGGAGCTATCAAGCAGAATGGTTGTCAGTGTGTGCATTCAAATTGCAGAGTTAAACTGATGTGTGTTTGCAGCAGTTCAGAAACCCTTTCTTTGGAGAATGCAGAAACAGTCATTTCCAGCCCTAGAGACGCATGTAAGAGTTAGCAGTAAGAATGCGTTTCAAACACAGAAGACCCGCTTCGTACAAACTCATCTGCTGTGTGTTGGTTCCTTTTAGGAAGTTGTATCTATGTTTAGATTCAGCGAGGTAGAAACACGTTTCTTCTAAAAGCTGCGTTTGGACATTCCAGAGTGGATGGGAGAACAGGCTGTAAAGAGAAATACCTTGCTCTAAAACCAAAACGGAGTTATCTAGCAGAATGGTTGTCAAAGTGTGCTTTCAACTTCCAGAGTTAAAGTGATGTGTGTTTGCAGCGGTTCAGAAACCCTTTCTTTGGAGAATTCAGAAAGTCATTTCCAGCCCTAGAGACGCATGTAAGAGTTAGCATTAAGAATGCGTTTCAAACAGAGAAGACCCGCTTTGTACAAACAAATCTCTTGTGTGTTGGTTCCTTTTAGGAAGTTGCATCTATGTTTAGATTCAGCGAGGTAGAAACACGTTTCTTCAAAAAGCTGCATTTGGACATTCCAGAGTGGATGGGAGAAAAGGCTGTAAAGAGAAATACCTTGCTCTAAAACAAAAACGGAGCTATCTAGCAGAATGTTTGTCAATGTGTGCATTCAACTTCCAGAGTTAAACTGATCTGCGTTTGCAGCGGTTCAGAAACCCTTTCTTTGGAGAATGCAGAAACAGTCATTTCCAGCCCTAGAGACGCATATAAGAGTTAGCAGTAAGAATGCGTTTCAAACACAGAAGACCCGCTTCATACAAACTGATATGCCCTGTGTTGGTTCCTTTTAGGAAGTTGCATCTATGTTTAGATTCAGCGAGGTAGAAACACGTTTCTTCTAAAAGCTGCATTTGGACATTCCAGAGTGGATGGGAGAACAGGCTGTAAAGAGAAATACCTTGCTCTAAAACCAAAACGGAGCTATCTAGCAGAATGGTTGTCAATGTGTGCATTCAACTTCCAGAGATAAACTGATGTGTGTTTTCAGCAGTTCAGAAACCCTTTATTTGGAGAATGCAGAAACAGTCATTTCCAGCACTAGTGACGGATATAACAGTTAGCAGTAAGAATGCGTTTCAAACACAGAAGACCCGCTTCGTACAAACTCATCTGCTGTGTGTTGGTTCCTTTTAGGAAGTTGCATCTATGTTTAGATTCAGCGAGGTACAAACATGTTTCTTCTAAACGCTGCGTTTGGACATTCCGGAATGGATGGGAGAACAGGCTGTAAAGAGAAATACCTTGCTCTAAAACCAAAACGGAGCTATCTAGCAGAATGGTTGTCAATGTGTGTATTCAACTTCCAGAGTTAAACGGATGTGTGTTTGCAGCAGTTCAGAACCCTTTCTTTGGAGAATGCAGAAACAGTCATTTCCAGCCCTAGAGACGCATATAAGAGTTAGCAGTAAGAATGCGTTTCAAACACAGAAGACCCACATCGTACAAACTGATCTGCTATATGTTGGTTCCTTTTAGGAAGTTGCATCTATGTTTAGATTCAGTGAGGTAGAAACACGTTTCTTCTAAAAGCTGCGTTTGGACATTCCTGAGTGGATGGGAGAACAGGCTGTAATGAGAAATACCTTGCTCTAAAACCAGAACGGAGCTATCTAGCAGAATGTTTGTCAATGTGTGCATTCAACTTCCAGAGTTATACTGATGTGTGTTTGCAGCAGTTCAGAAACCCTTTCTTTGGAGAATGCAAAAACAGTCATTTCCAGCCCTAGAGACGCATGTAAGAGTTAGCAGTAAGAATGCGTTTCAAACACAGAAGACACGCTTCGTACAAATTGATCTGCTGTGTGTTGGTTCCTTTTAGGAAGTTGCATCTATGTTTAGAATCAGCGACGTAGAAACACGTTTCTTCTAAAAGCTGCGTTTGGACATTCCAGAGTGGATGGGAGAACATGCTGTAAAGAGAAATACCTTGCTCTAAAACCAAAACGGAGCTATCTAGCAGAATGGTTGTCAATGTGTGCATTCAACTTCCAGAGTTAAACGGATGTGT
This sequence comes from Saimiri boliviensis, assembly GCF_048565385.1. Classification (NCBI taxonomy): domain Eukaryota; kingdom Metazoa; phylum Chordata; class Mammalia; order Primates; family Cebidae; genus Saimiri; species Saimiri boliviensis. Next base: position 89,434,846 of record NC_133459.1, read on the forward strand.
GTTTGCAGCTGTTCAGAAACCCTTTCTTTGGAGAATGCAGAAACAGTCATTTCCAGCCCTAGAGACGCATATAAGAGTTAGCAGTAAGAATGCGTTTCAAACACAGAAGACCCGCTTCGTACAAACTGATCTGCTGTGTGTTGGTTCCTTTTAGGAAGTTGCATCTATGTTTAGATTCAGCGAGGTAGAAACACGTGTCTTCTAAAAGCTGCTTTTGGACATTCCAGAGTGGATGGGAGAAAAGGCTGTAAAGAGAAATACCTTGCTCTAAAACCAAAACGGAGCTATGTAGCATAATGGTTGTCAATGTGTTCCTTCAACTTGCAGAGTTAAACTGATGTGTGTTTGCAGCAGTTCAGAACCCTTTCTTTGGAGAATGCAGAAACAGTCATTTCCAGCCCTAGAGACGCACGTAAGAGTTAGCAATAAGAATGCGTTTCAAACACAGAAGACCCGCTTCGTACAAATTGATCTGCTGTGTGTTGGTTCCTTTTAGGAAGTTGCATCTATGTTTAGATTCAGCGAGGTAGAAACACGTTTCTTCTAAAAGCTGGGTTTGGACATTCCAGAGTGGATGGGAGAACATGCTGTAAAGAGAAATACCTTGCTCTAAAACCAAAACGGAGCTATCTAGCAGAATGGTTGTCAATGTGTGCATTGAACTTCCAGAGTTAAACTGATGTGTGTTTGCAGCGGTTCAGAAACCCTTACTTTGGAGAATGCAGAAACAGTCATTTCCAGCCCTAGAGACGCATATAAGAGTTAGCAGTAAGAATGCGTTTATAACACAGAAGACCCGCTTCGTACAAACTGATCTACTGTGTGTTGGTTCCTTTTAGGAAGTTGCATCTATGTTTAGATTCAGCGTGGTAGAAACACGTGTCTTCTAAAAGCTGCTTTTGGACATTCCAGAGTGGATGGGAGAAAAGGCTGTAAAGAGAAATACCTTGCTCTAAAACCAAAACGGAGCTATCTAGCATAATGGTTGTCAATGTGTGCCTTCAACTTGCAGAGTTAAACTGATGTGTGTTTGCAGCAGTTCAGAACCCTTTCTTTGGAGAATGCAGAAACAGTCATTTCCAGCCCTAGAGACGCATGTAAGAGTTAGCAGTAAGAATGCGTTTCAAACACAGAAGACCCGCTTCATACAAACTGATATGCTGTGTGTTGGTTCCTTTTAGGAAGTTGCATCTATGTTTAGATTCAGCGAGGTAGAAACACGTTTCTTCTAAACGCTGCGTTTGGACATTCCAGAATGGATGGGAGAACAGGCTGTAAAGAGAAATACCTTGCTCTTAAACCAAAACGGAGCTATCTAGCAGAATGGTTGTCAATGTGTGCATTCAACTTCCAGAGTTAAAGTGATGTGTGTTTGCAGCAGTTCAGAAACCCTTTCTTTGGAGAATGCAGAAACAGTCATTTCCAGCCCTAGTGAGGCATATAACAGTTTGCAGTAAGAATGCGTTTAAAACACAGAAGACCCGCTTCGTACAAACTCATCTCTTGTGTCTTGGTTCCTTTTAGGAAGTTGCATCTATGTTTAGATTCAGTGAGGTAGAAACACGTTTCTTCTAAAAGCTGCATTTGGACTTTCCAGAGTGGATGGGAGAACAGGCTGTAAAGAGAAATACCTTGCTCTAAAACCAAATCGGAGCTATCTAGCAGAGTGGTTGTCAATGTGTGCATTCAACTTCCAGATTTAAACTGATGTGTGTTTGTAGCGGTTCAGAAACCCTTTCTTTGGAGAATGCAGAAACAGTCATTTCCAGCCCTATAGACGCATGTAAGAGTTAGCAGTAAGAATGCGTTTCAAACACAGAAGACCCGCTTCATACAAACTGATATACTGTGTGTTGGTTCCTTTTAGGAAGTTGCATCTATGTTTAGATTCAGCGAGGTAGAAACACGTTTCTTCTAAAAGCTGCATTTGGACATTCCAGATTGGATGGGAGAACAGGCTGTAAAGAGAAATACCTTGCTCTAAAACCAAAACGGAGCTATCTAGCAGAATGGTTGTCAATGTGTGCATTCAACTTCCAGAGATAAACTGATGTGTGTTTTCAGCAGTTCAGAAACCCTTTATTTGGAGAATGCAGAAACAGTCATTTCCAGCACTAGTGACGGATATAACAGTTAGCAGTAAGAATGCGTTTCAAACACAGAAGACCCGCTTCGTACAAACTCATCTGCTGTGTGTTGGTTCCTTTTAGGAAGTTGCATCTATGTTTAGATTCAGCGAGGTAGAAACACGTTTCTTCTAAAAGCTGCGTTTGTACATTCCAGAGTGGATGGGAGAACAGGCTGTAAAGAGAAATACCTTGCTCTAAAACCAAAACGGAGCTATCTAGCAGAATGGTTGTCAAAGTGTGCTTTCACCTTCCAGAGTTAAAGTGATGTGTGTTTGCAGCGGTTCAGAAACCCTTTCCTTGGAGAATGCAGAAAGTCATTTCCAGCCCTAGAGACGCATGTAAGAGTTAGCATTAAGAATGCGTTTCAAACAGAGAAGACCCGCTTTGTACAAACTCATCTCTTGTGTGTTGGTTCCTTTTAGGAAGTTGCATCTATGTTTAGATTCAGCGAGGTAGAAACACGTTTCTTCTAAAAGCTGCATTTGGACATTCCAGAGTGGATGGGAGAAAAGGCTGTAAAGAGAAATTCCTTGCTCTAAAACAAAAACGGAGCTATCTAGCAGAATGGTTGTCAATGCGTGCATTCAACTTGCAGAGTTAAACTGATGTGTGTTTGTAGCAGTTCAGAAACCCTTTCTTTGGAGAGTTCAGAAACAGTCATTGCCAGCACTTCTGACGCATATAATATTTAGCAGTAAGAATGCGTTTCAAACACAGAAGACCCACTTCGTACAAACTCATCTGCTGTGTGTTGGTTCCTTTTAGGAAGTTGCATCTATGTTTAGATTCAGCGACGTAGAAACACGTTTCTTCTAAAAGCTGCGTTTGGATATTCCAGAGTAGATGGGAGAACAGGCTGTAAAGAGAAATACCTTACTCTAAAACCAAAACGGATCTATCTAGCAGAATGGTTGTCAATGTGTGCATTCAACCTCCAGAGTTAAACAGATATGTGTTTGCAACGGCTCAGAAACCCTTTCTTTGGAGCATGCCGAAACAGTCATTTCCAGCCCTAGAGACGCATATAACAGTTAGCAGTAAGAATGCGTTTCAAACACAGAAGACCCGCTTCGTACAAACTCATCTGCTGTGTGTTGGTTCCTTTTAGGAAGTTGCATCTATATTTAGATTCAGCGAGGTTGTAACACGTTTCTTTTAAAAGCTGCGTTTGGACATTCCAGAGTGGATGGGAGAACAGGCTGTAAAGAGAAATACCTTGCTCTAAAACCAAAACGGAGCTATCTAGCAGAATGGTTGTCAATGTGTGCATTCAACGTCCAGAGTTAATCTGATGTGTGTTTGCAGCGGTTCAGAAACTTTTTCTTTGGAGAATGCAGAAACAGTCATTTCCAGCCCGAGAGCTGCATATAAGAGTTAGCTGTAAGAATGCGTTTTACACAGAATACCAGCTTCGTACAAACTCATCTCTTGTGTGTTGGTTCCTTTTAGGAAGTTGCATCTATATTTAGATTCAGCGAGGTTGAAACACGTTTCTTTTAAAAGCTGCGTTTGGACATTCCAGAGTGGATGGGAGAACAGGCTGTAAAGAGAAATACCTTGCTCTAAAACCAAAACGGAGCTATCCAGCAGAACGGTTGTCAATGTGTGCATTCAACGTCCAGAGTTAAACTGATGTGTGTTTGCAGCGGTTCAGAAACCCTTACTTTGGAGAATGCAGAAACAGTCATTTCCAGCCCTAGAGACGCATATAACAGTTAGCAGTAAGAATGCGTTTCAAACACAAAAGACCCGCTTCGTACAAACTGATATGCTGTGTGTTAGTTCCTTTTAGGAAGTTGCATCTATGTTTAGATTCAGCGAGGTAGATACACGTTTCTTCTAAAAGCTGCGTTTGGACATTTCTGAGTGGATGGGAGAACAGGCTGTAAAGAGAAATACCTTGCTCTAAAACCAAAACGGAGCTATCAAGCAGAATGGTTGTCAGTGTGTGCATTCAAATTGCAGAGTTAAACTGATGTGTGTTTGCAGCAGTTCAGAAACCCTTTCTTTGGAGAATGCAGAAACAGTCATTTCCAGCCCTAGAGATGCATGTAAGAGTTAGCAGTAAGAATGCGTTTCAAACACAGAAGACCCGCTTCGTACAAACTCATCTGCTGTGTGTTGGTTCCTTTTAGGAAGTTGCATCTATGTTTAGATTCAGCGAGGTAGAAACACGTTTCTTCTAAAAGCTGCGTTTGGAGATTCCAGAGTGGATGGGGGAACAGGCTGTAAAGAGAAATACCTTGCTCTAAAACCAAAACGGAGCTATCTAGCAGAATGGTTGTCAAAGTGTGCTTTCAACTTCCAGAGTTAAAGTGATGTGTGTTTGCAGCGGTTCAGAAACCCTTTCTTTGGAGAATGCAGAAACAGTCATTTCCAGCCCTAGAGACGCATATAAGAGTTAGCAGTAAGAATGCGTTTCAAACACCGAAGACCTGCTTCGTACTAACTCATCTGCTGTGTGTTGGTTCCTTTTAGGAAGTTGCATATATGTTTAGATTCAGCGAGGTAGAAACACGTTTCTTCTAAAAGCTGCATTTGGACATTCCAGATTGGATGGGAGAACAGGCTGTAAAGAGAAATACCTTGCTCTAAAACCAAAACGGAGCTATCTAGCAGAATGGTTGTCAAAGTGTGCATTCAACTTCCAGAGTTAAACTGATGTGCGTTTGCAGCGGTTCAGAAACCCTTTCTTTGGAGAATGCAGAAACAGTCATTTCCAGCCCTAGAGACGCATATAAGAGTTAGCAGTAAGAATGCGTTTCAAACACAGAAGACCCGTTTCGTACAAATTGATCTGCTGTGTGTTGGTTCCTTTTAGGAAGTTGCATATATGTTTAGATTCAGCGAGGTAGAAACACGTTTCTTCTAAAAGCTGCATTTGGACATTCCAGATTGGATGGGAGAACAGGCTGTAAAGAGAAATACCTTGCTCTAAAACCAAAACGGAGCTATCTAGCAGAATGGTTGTCAATGTGTGCATTCAACTTCCAGAGTTAAACTGATGTGTGTTTGCAGCAGTTCAGAAACCCTTTCTTTGGAGAGTTCAGAAACAGTCATTGCCAGCACTTCTGACGCATATAATATTTAGCAGTAAGAATGCGTTTCAAACACAGAAGACCCGCTTCGTACAAACTCATCTGCTGTGTTTTGGTTCCTTTTAGGAAGTTCCATCTATGTTTAGATTCAGCGAGGAAGAAACACGTTTCTTCTAAAAGCTGCGTTTGGATATTCCAGAGTAGATGGGAGAACAGGCTGTAAAGAGAAATACCTTACTCTAAAACCAAAACGGATCTATCTAGCAGAATGGTTGTCAATGTGTGCATTCAACTTCCAGAGTTAAACAGATATGTGTTTGCAGCAGTTCAGAAACCCTTTCTTTGGAGCATGCAGAAACAGTCATTTCCAGCCCTAGAGACGCATATAACAGTTAGCAGTAAGAATGCGTTTCAAACACAGAAGACCCGCTTCGTACAAACTCATCTGCTGTGTGTTGGTTCCTTTTAGGAAGTTGCATATATGTTTAGATTCAGCGAGGAAGAAACACGTTTCTTCTAAAAGCTGCATTTGGACATTTCTGAGTGGATGGGAGAACAGTCTGTAAAGAGAAATACCTTGCTCTAAAACCAAAACAGAGCTATCTAGCAGAATGAGTGTCAATGTGTGCATTCAACTTCCAGACTTAAACTGATGTGTGCTTGCAGCAGTTCAGAAACCCTTTCTTTGGAGAATGCAGAAACAGTCATTTCCAGCCCGAGAGATGCATATAAGAGTTAGCTGTAAGAATGCGTTTTAACCACAGAACACCAGCTTCGTACAAACTCATCTCTTGTGTGTTGGTTCCTTTTAGGAAGTTGCATCTATGTTTAGATTCAGCGAGGTAGAAACACGTTTCTTTTAAAAGCTGCGTTTGGACATTCCAGAGTGGATGGGAGAACAGGCTGTAAAGAGAAATACCTTGCTCTAAAACCAAAACGGAGCTATCTAGCAGAATGGTTGTCAATGTGTGCATTCAACTTCCAGAGTTAAAGTGATGTGTGTTTGCAGCAGTTCAGAAACCCTTTCTTTGGAGAATGCAGAAACAGTCATTTCCAGCCCTAGTGAGGCATATAACAGTTAGCAGTAAGAATGCGTTTCAAACACAGAAGACCCGCTTCGTACAAACTCATCTCTTGTGTCTTGGTTCCTTTTAGGAAGTTGCATCTATGTTTAGATTCAGTGAGGTAGAAACACGTTTCTTCTAAAAGCTGCATTTGGACTTTCCAGAGTGGATGGGAGAACAGTCTGTAAAGAGAAATACCTTGCTCTAAAACCAAAACGGAGCTATCTAGCAGAATGGTTGTCAATGTGTGCATTCAACTTCCAGAGATAAACTGATGTGTGTTTTCAGCAGTTCAGAAACCCTTTATTTGGAGAATGCAGAAACAGTCATTTCCAGCACTAGTGACGGATATAACAGTTAGCAGTAAGAATGCGTTTCAAACACAGAAGACCCGCTTCGTACAAACTCATCTGCTGTGTGTTGGTTCCTTTTAGGAAGTTGCATCTATGTTTAGATTCAGCGAGGTAGAAACACGTTTCTTCTAAAAGCTGCGTTTGTACATTCCAGAGTGGATGGGAGAACAGGCTGTAAAGAGAAATACCTTGCTCTAAAACCAAAACGGAGCTATCTAGCAGAATGGTTGTCAAAGTGTCCTTTCACCTTCCAGAGTTAAAGTGATGTGTGTTTGCAGCGGTTCAGAAACCCTTTCCTTGGAGAATGCAGAAAGTCATTTCCAGCCCTAGAGACGCATGTAAGAGTTAGCATTAAGAATGCGTTTCAAACAGAGAAGACCCGCTTTGTACAAACTCATCTCTTGTGTGTTGGTTCCTTTTAGGAAGTTGCATCTATGTTTAGATTCAGCGAGGTAGAAACACGTTTCTTCTAAAAGCTGCATTTGGACTTTCCAGAGTGGATGGGAGAACAGTCTGTAAAGAGAAATACCTTGCTCTAAAACCAAAACGGAGCTATCTAGCAGAATGAGTGTCAACGTGTGCATTCAACTTCCAGACTTAAACTGATGTGTGCTTGCAGCAGTTCAGAAACCCTTTCTTTGGAGAATGCAGAAACAGTCATTTCCAGCCCGAGAGATGCATATAAGAGTTAGCTGTAAGAAAGCGTTTTAAACACAGAACACCAGCTTCGTACAAACTCATCTCTTGTGTGTTGGTTCCTTTTAGGAAGTTGCATCTATGTTTAGATTCAGCGAGGTAGAAACACGTTTCTTTTAAAAGCTGCGTTTGGACATTCCAGAGTGGATGGGAGAACAGGCTGTAAAGAGAAATACCTTGCTCTAAAACCAAAACGGAGCTATCTAGCAGAATGGTTTTCAATGTGTGCATTCAACTTCCAGAGTTAAAGTGATGTGTGTTTGCAGCAGTTCAGAAACCCTTTCTTTGGAGAATGCAGAAACAGTCATTTCCAGCCCTAGTGAGACATATAACAGTTAGCAGTAAGAATGCGTTTCAAACACAGAAGACCCGCTTCGTACAAACTCATCTCTTGTGTCTTGGTTCCTTTTAGGAAGTTGCATCTATGTTTAGATTCAGCGAGGTAGAAACACGTTTCTTCTAAAAGCTGCATTTGGACATTCCAGAGTGGATGGGAGAACAGGCTGTAAAGAGAAATACGTTGCTCTAAAACCAAAACGGAGCTATCTAGCAGAATGGTTGTCAATGTGTGCATTCAACTTCCAGAGATAAACTGATGTGTGTTTTCAGCAGTTCAGAAACCCTTTATTTGGAGAATGCAGAAACAGTCATTTCAAGCACTAGTGACGGATATAACAGTTAGCAGTAAGAATGCGTTTCAAACACAGAAGACCCGCTTCGTACAAACTCATCTGCTGTGTGTTCGTTCCTTTTAGGAAGTTGCATCTATGTTTAGATTCAGCGAGGTAGAAACACGTTTCTTCTAAAAGCTGCGTTTGGACATTCCAGAGTGGATGGGAGAACAGGCTGTAAAGAGAAATACCTTGCTCTAAAACCAAAACGGAGCTATCTAGCAGAATGGTTGTCAAAGTGTGCTTTCAACTTCCAGAGTTAAAGTGATGTGTGTTTGCAGCGGTTCAGAAACCCTTTCTTTGGAGAATTCAGAAAGTCATTTCCAGCCCTAGAGACGCATGTAAGAGTTAGCAGTAAGAATGCGTTTCCAACACAGAAGACCCACATCGTACAAACTGATCTGCTATATGTTGGTTCCTTTTCGGAAGTTGCATCTATATTTAGATTCAGTGAGGTAGAAACACGTTTCTTCTAAAAGCTGCGTTTGGACATTCCAGAGTGGATGGGAGAACAGGCTGTAATGAGAAATACCTTGCTCTAAAACCAGAACGGAGCTATCTAGCAGAATGGTTGTCAATGTGTGCATTCAACTTCCAGAGTTAAACTGATATGTGTTTGCAGCAGTTCAGAAACCCTTTCTTTGGAGAATGCAGAAACAGTCATTTCCAGCCCGAGAGATGCATATAACAGTTAGCTGTAAGAATGCGTTTTAAACACAGAATACCAGCTTCGTACAAACTCATCTCTTGTGTGTTGGTTCCTTTTAGGAAGTTGCATCTATATTTAGATTCAGCGAGGTTGAAACACGTTTCTTTTAAAAGCTGCGTTTGGACATTCCAGAGTGGATGGGAGAAAAGGCTGTAAAGAGAAATACCTTGCTCTAAAACCAAAACGGAGCTATCTAGCAGAATGGTTGTCAATGTGTGCATTCAACGTCCAGAGTTAAACTGATGTGTGTTTGCAGCGGTTCAGAAACCCTTTCTTTGGAGAATGCAGAAACAGTCATTTCCAGCCCTAGAGACGCATATAACAGTTAGCAGTAAGAATGCGTTTCAAACACAGAAGACCCGCTTCGTACAAACTGATATGCTGTGTGTTAGTTCCTTTTAGGAAGTTGCATCTATGTTTAGATTCAGCGAGGTAGATACACGTTTCTTCTAAAAGCTGCGTTTGGACATTCCAGAGTGGATGGGAGAACAGGCTGTAAAGAGAAATACCTTGCTCTAAAACCAAAACGGAGCTATCAAGCAGAATGGTTGTCAGTGTGTGCATTCAAATTGCAGAGTTAAACTGATGTGTGTTTGCAGCAGTTCAGAAACCCTTTCTTTGGAGAATGCAGAAACAGTCATTTCCAGCCCTAGAGACGCATGTAAGAGTTAGCAGTAAGAATGCGTTTCAAACACAGAAGACCCGCTTCGTACAAACTCATCTGCTGTGTGTTGGTTCCTTTTAGGAAGTTGCATCTATGTTTAGATTCAGCGAGGTAGAAACACGTTTCTTCTAAAAGCTGCGTTTGGACATTCCAGAGTGGATGGGAGAACAGGCTGTAAAGAGAAATACCTTGCTCTAAAACCAAAACGGAGTTATCTAGCAGAATGGTTGTCAAAGTGTGCTTTCAACTTCCAGAGTTAAAGTGATGTGTGTTTGCAGCGGTTCAGAAACCCTTTCTTTGGAGAATTCAGAAAGTCATTTCCAGCCCTAGAGACGCATGTAAGAGTTAGCATTAAGAATGCGTTTCAAACAGAGAAGACCCGCTTTGTACAAACAAATCTCTTGTGTGTTGGTTCCTTTTAGGAAGTTGCATCTATGTTTAGATTCAGCGAGGTAGAAACACGTTTCTTCAAAAAGCTGCATTTGGACATTCCAGAGTGGATGGGAGAAAAGGCTGTAAAGAGAAATACCTTGCTCTAAAACAAAAACGGAGCTATCTAGCAGAATGTTTGTCAATGTGTGCATTCAACTTCCAGAGTTAAACTGATCTGCGTTTGCAGCGGTTCAGAAACCCTTTCTTTGGAGAATGCAGAAACAGTCATTTCCAGCCCTAGAGACGCATATAAGAGTTAGCAGTAAGAATGCGTTTCAAACACAGAAGACCCGCTTCATACAAACTGATATGCCCTGTGTTGGTTCCTTTTAGGAAGTTGCATCTATGTTTAGATTCAGCGAGGTAGAAACACGTTTCTTCTAAAAGCTGCATTTGGACATTCCAGAGTGGATGGGAGAACAGGCTGTAAAGAGAAATACCTTGCTCTAAAACCAAAACGGAGCTATCTAGCAGAATGGTTGTCAATGTGTGCATTCAACTTCCAGAGATAAACTGATGTGTGTTTTCAGCAGTTCAGAAACCCTTTATTTGGAGAATGCAGAAACAGTCATTTCCAGCACTAGTGACGGATATAACAGTTAGCAGTAAGAATGCGTTTCAAACACAGAAGACCCGCTTCGTACAAACTCATCTGCTGTGTGTTGGTTCCTTTTAGGAAGTTGCATCTATGTTTAGATTCAGCGAGGTACAAACATGTTTCTTCTAAACGCTGCGTTTGGACATTCCGGAATGGATGGGAGAACAGGCTGTAAAGAGAAATACCTTGCTCTAAAACCAAAACGGAGCTATCTAGCAGAATGGTTGTCAATGTGTGTATTCAACTTCCAGAGTTAAACGGATGTGTGTTTGCAGCAGTTCAGAACCCTTTCTTTGGAGAATGCAGAAACAGTCATTTCCAGCCCTAGAGACGCATATAAGAGTTAGCAGTAAGAATGCGTTTCAAACACAGAAGACCCACATCGTACAAACTGATCTGCTATATGTTGGTTCCTTTTAGGAAGTTGCATCTATGTTTAGATTCAGTGAGGTAGAAACACGTTTCTTCTAAAAGCTGCGTTTGGACATTCCTGAGTGGATGGGAGAACAGGCTGTAATGAGAAATACCTTGCTCTAAAACCAGAACGGAGCTATCTAGCAGAATGTTTGTCAATGTGTGCATTCAACTTCCAGAGTTATACTGATGTGTGTTTGCAGCAGTTCAGAAACCCTTTCTTTGGAGAATGCAAAAACAGTCATTTCCAGCCCTAGAGACGCATGTAAGAGTTAGCAGTAAGAATGCGTTTCAAACACAGAAGACACGCTTCGTACAAATTGATCTGCTGTGTGTTGGTTCCTTTTAGGAAGTTGCATCTATGTTTAGAATCAGCGACGTAGAAACACGTTTCTTCTAAAAGCTGCGTTTGGACATTCCAGAGTGGATGGGAGAACATGCTGTAAAGAGAAATACCTTGCTCTAAAACCAAAACGGAGCTATCTAGCAGAATGGTTGTCAATGTGTGCATTCAACTTCCAGAGTTAAACGGATGTGTGTTTGCAGCTGTTCAGAAACCCTTTCTTTGGAGAATGCAGAAACAGTCATTTCCAGCCCTAGAGACGCATATAAGAGTTAGCAGTAAGAATGCGTTTCAAACACAGAAGACCCGCTTCGTACAAACTGATCTGCTGTGTGTTGGTTCCTTTTAGGAAGTTGCATCTATGTTTAGATTCAGCGAGGTAGAAACACGTGTCTTCTAAAAGCTGCTTTTGGACATTCCAGAGTGGATGGGAGAAAAGGCTGTAAAGAGAAATACCTTGCTCTAAAACCAAAACGGAGCTATGTAGCATAATGGTTGTCAATGTGTTCCTTCAACTTGCAGAGTTAAACTGATGTGTGTTTGCAGCAGTTCAGAACCCTTTCTTTGGAGAATGCAGAAACAGTCATTTCCAGCCCTAGAGACGCACGTAAGAGTTAGCAATAAGAATGCGTTTCAAACACAGAAGACCCGCTTCGTACAAATTGATCTGCTGTGTGTTGGTTCCTTTTAGGAAGTTGCATCTATGTTTAGATTCAGCGAGGTAGAAACACGTTTCTTCTAAAAGCTGGGTTTGGACATTCCAGAGTGGATGGGAGAACATGCTGTAAAGAGAAATACCTTGCTCTAAAACCAAAACGGAGCTATCTAGCAGAATGGTTGTCAATGTGTGCATTGAACTTCCAGAGTTAAACTGATGTGTGTTTGCAGCGGTTCAGAAACCCTTACTTTGGAGAATGCAGAAACAGTCATTTCCAGCCCTAGAGACGCATATAAGAGTTAGCAGTAAGAATGCGTTTATAACACAGAACACCCGCTTCGTACAAACTGATCTACTGTGTGTTGGTTCCTTTTAGGAAGTTGCATCTATGTTTAGATTCAGCGTGGTAGAAACACGTGTCTTCTAAAAGCTGCTTTTGGACATTCCAGAGTGGATGGGAGAAAAGGCTGTAAAGAGAAATACCTTGCTCTAAAACCAAAACGGAGCTATCTAGCATAATGGTTGTCAATGTGTGCCTTCAACTTGCAGAGTTAAACTGATGTGTGTTTGCAGCAGTTCAGAACCCTTTCTTTGGAGAATGCAGAAACAGTCATTTCCAGCCCTAGAGACGCATGTAAGAGTTAGCAGTAAGAATGCGTTTCAAACACAGAAGACCCGCTTCATACAAACTGATATGCTGTGTGTTGGTTCCTTTTAGGAAGTTGCATCTATGTTTAGATTCAGCGAGGTAGAAACACGTTTCTTCTAAACGCTGCGTTTGGACATTCCAGAATGGATGGGAGAACAGGCTGTAAAGAGAAATACCTTGCTCTTAAACCAAAACGGAGCTATCTAGCAGAATGGTTGTCAATGTGTGCATTCAACTTCCAGAGTTAAAGTGATGTGTGTTTGCAGCAGTTCAGAAACCCTTTCTTTGGAGAATGCAGAAACAGTCATTTCCAGCCCTAGTGAGGCATATAACAGTTTGCAGTAAGAATGCGTTTAAAACACAGAAGACCCGCTTCGTACAAACTCATCTCTTGTGTCTTGGTTCCTTTTAGGAAGTTGCATCTATGTTTAGATTCAGTGAGGTAGAAACACGTTTCTTCTAAAAGCTGCATTTGGACTTTCCAGAGTGGATGGGAGAACAGGCTGTAAAGAGAAATACCTTGCTCTAAAACCAAATCGGAGCTATCTAGCAGAGTGGTTGTCAATGTGTGCATTCAACTTCCAGATTTAAACTGATGTGTGTTTGTAGCGGTTCAGAAACCCTTTCTTTGGAGAATGCAGAAACAGTCATTTCCAGCCCTATAGACGCATGTAAGAGTTAGCAGTAAGAATGCGTTTCAAACACAGAAGACCCGCTTCATACAAACTGATATACTGTGTGTTGGTTCCTTTTAGGAAGTTGCATCTATGTTTAGATTCAGCGAGGTAGAAACACGTTTCTTCTAAAAGCTGCATTTGGACATTCCAGATTGGATGGGAGAACAGGCTGTAAAGAGAAATACCTTGCTCTAAAACCAAAACGGAGCTATCTAGCAGAATGGTTGTCAATGTGTGCATTCAACTTCCAGAGATAAACTGATGTGTGTTTTCAGCAGTTCAGAAACCCTTTATTTGGAGAATGCAGAAACAGTCATTTCCAGCACTAGTGACGGATATAACAGTTAGCAGTAAGAATGCGTTTCAAACACAGAAGACCCGCTTCGTACAAACTCATCTGCTGTGTGTTGGTTCCTTTTAGGAAGTTGCATCTATGTTTAGATTCAGCGAGGTAGAAACACGTTTCTTCTAAAAGCTGCGTTTGTACATTCCAGAGTGGATGGGAGAACAGGCTGTAAAGAGAAATACCTTGCTCTAAAACCAAAACGGAGCTATCTAGCAGAATGGTTGTCAAAGTGTGCTTTCACCTTCCAGAGTTAAAGTGATGTGTGTTTGCAGCGGTTCAGAAACCCTTTCCTTGGAGAATGCAGAAAGTCATTTCCAGCCCTAGAGACGCATGTAAGAGTTAGCATTAAGAATGCGTTTCAAACAGAGAAGACCCGCTTTGTACAAACTCATCTCTTGTGTGTTGGTTCCTTTTAGGAAGTTGCATCTATGTTTAGATTCAGCGAGGTAGAAACACGTTTCTTCTAAAAGCTGCATTTGGACATTCCAGAGTGGATGGGAGAAAAGGCTGTAAAGAGAAATACCTTGCTCTAAATCCAAAACGGAGCTATCTAGCAGAATGGTTGTCAATGTGTGCATTCAACTTCCAGAGTTAAACTGATGTGCGTTTGCAGCGGTTCAGAAACCCTTTCTTTGGAGAATGCAGAAACAGTCATTTCCAGCCCTAGAGACGCATATAAGAGTTAGCAGTAAGAATGCGTTTCAAACACAGAAGACCCGCTTCGTACAAACTGATCTGCTGTGCGTTGGTTCCTTTTAGGAAGTTGCATCTATGTTTAGATTCAGAGAGGTAGAAACACGTTTCTTCTATAAGCTGCGTTTGGACTTTCCAGAGTGGACGGGAGAACAGGCTGTAAAGAGAAATACCTTGCTCTAAAACCAAAACGGAGCTATCTAGCAGAATGGTTGTCAATGTGTGCATTCAACTTCCAGAGTTAAACTGATGTGCGTTTGCAGCGGTTCAGAAACCCTTTCTTTGGAGAATGCAGAAACAGTCATTTCCAGCCCTAGAGACGCATATAAGGGTTAGCAGTAAGAATGCGTTTCAAACACAGAAGACCCGTTTCGTACAAATTGATCTGCTGTGTGTTGGTTCCTTTTAGGAAGTTGCATATATGTTTAGATTCAGCGAGGTAGAAACACGTTTCTTCTAAAAGCTGCATTTGGACATTCCAGATTGGATGGGAGAACAGGCTGTAAAGAGAAATACCTTGCTCTAAAACCAAAACGGAGCTATCTAGCAGAATGGTTGTCAATGTGTGCATTCAACTTCCAGAGTTAAACTGATGTGTGTTTGCAGCAGTTCAGAAACCCTTTCTTTGGAGAGTTCAGAAACAGTCATTGCCAGCACTTCTGACGCATATAATATTTAGCAGTAAGAATGCGTTTCAAACACAGAAGACCCGCTTCGTACAAACTCATCTGCTGTGTTTTGGTTCCTTTTAGGAAGTTGCATCTATGTTTAGATTCAGCGAGGAAGAAACACGTTTCTTCTAAAAGCTGCGTTTGGATATTCCAGAGTAGATGGGAGAACAGGCTGTAAAGAGAAATACCTTACTCTAAAACCAAAACGGATCTATCTAGCAGAATGGTTGTCAATGTGTGCATTCAACTTCCAGAGTTAAACAGATATGTGTTTGCAGCAGTTCAGAAACCCTTTCTTTGGAGCATGCAGAAACAGTCATTTCCACCCCTAGAGACGCATATAACAGTTAGCAGTAAGAATGCGTTTCAAACACAGAAGACCCGCTTCGTACAAACTCATCTGCTGTGTGTTGGTTCCTTTTAGGAAGTTGCATATATGTTTAGATTCAGCGAGGAAGAAACACGTTTCTTCTAAAAGCTGCATTTGGACATTTCTGAGTGGATGGGAGAACAGTCTGTAAAGAGAAATACCTTGCTCTAAAACCAAAACGGAGCTATCTAGCAGAATGAGTGTCAATGTGTGCATTCAACTTCCAGACTTAAACTGATGTGTGTTTGCAGCAGTTCAGAAACCCTTTCTTTGGAGAATGCAGAAACAGTCATTTCCAGCCCGAGAGATGCATATAAGAGTTAGCTGTAAGAATGCGTTTTAAACACAGAACACCAGCTTCGTACAAACTCATCTCTTGTGTGTTGGTTCCTTTTAGGAAGTTGCATCTATGTTTAGATTCAGCGAGGTTGAAACACGTTTCTTTTAAAAGCTGCGTTTGGACATTCCAGAGTGGATGGGAGAACAGGCTGTAAAGAGAAATACCTTGCTCTAAAACCAAAACGGAGCTATCTAGCAGAATGGTTGTCAAAGTGTGCATTCAACTTCCAGAGTTAAAGTGATGTGTGTTTGCAGCAGTTCAGAAACCCTTTCTTTGGAGAATGCAGAAACAGTCATTTCCAGCCCTAGTGAGGCATATAACAGTTAGCAGTAAGAATGCGTTTCAAACACAGAAGACCCGCTTCGTACAAACTCATCTCTTGTGTCTTGGTTCCTTTTAGGAAGTTTCATCTATGTTTAGATTCAGTGAGGTAGAAACACGTTTCTTCTAAAAGCTGCATTTGGACTTTCCAGAGTGGATGGGAGAACAGTCTGTAAAGAGAAATACCTTGCTCTAAAACCAAAACGGAGCTATCTAGCAGAATGAGTGTCAATGTGTGCATTCAACTTCCAGACTTAAACTGATGTGTGCTTGCAGCAGTTCAGAAACCCTTTCTTTGGAGAATGCAGAAACAGTCATTTCCAGCCCGAGAGATGCATATAAGAGTTAGCTGTAAGAATGCGTTTTAAACACAGAACACCAGCTTCGTACAAACTCATCTCTTGTGTGTTGGTTCCTTTTAGGAAGTTGCATCTATGTTTAGATTCAGCGAGGTAGAAACACGTTTCTTTTAAAAGCTGCGTTTGGACATTCCAGAGTGGATGGGAGAACAGGCTGTAAAGAGAAATACCTTGCTCTAAAACCAAAACGGAGCTATCTAGCAGAATGGTTGTCAATGTGTGCATTCAACTTCCAGAGTTAAAGTGATGTGTGTTTGCAGCAGTTCAGAAACCCTTTCTTTGGAGAATGCAGAAACAGTCATTTCCAGCCCTAGTGAGACATATAACAGTTAGCAGTAAGAATGCGTTTCAAACACAGAAGACCCGCTTCGTACAAACTCATCTCTTGTGTCTTGGTTCCTTTTAGGAAGTTGCATCTATGTTTAGATTCAGCGAGGTAGAAACACGTTTCTTCTAAAAGCTGCATTTGGACATTCCAGAGTGGATGGGAGAACAGGCTGTAAAGAGAAATACGTTGCTCTAAAACCAAAACGGAGCTATCTAGCAGAATGGTTGTCAATGTGTGCATTCAACTTCCAGAGATAAACTGATGTGTGTTTTCAGCAGTTCAGAAACCCTTTATTTGGAGAATGCAGAAACAGTCATTTCAAGCACTAGTGACGGATATAACAGTTAGCAGTAAGAATGCGTTTCAAACACAGAAGACCCGCTTCGTACAAACTCATCTGCTGTGTGTTCGTTCCTTTTAGGAAGTTGCATCTATGTTTAGATTCAGCGAGGTAGAAACACGTTTCTTCTAAAAGCTGCGTTTGGACATTCCAGAGTGGATGGGAGAACAGGCTGTAAAGAGAAATACCTTGCTCTAAAACCAAAACGGAGCTATCTAGCAGAATGGTTGTCAAAGTGTCCTTTCAACTTCCAGAGTTAAAGTGATGTGTGTTTGCAGCGGTTCAGAAACCCTTTCTTTGGAGAATTCAGAAAGTCATTTCCAGCCCTAGAGACGCATGTAAGAGTTAGCAGTAAGAATGCGTTTCCAACACAGAAGACCCACATCGTACAAACTGATCTGCTATATGTTGGTTCCTTTTCGGAAGTTGCATCTATATTTAGATTCAGTGAGGTAGAAACACGTTTCTTTTAAAGCTGCGTTTGGACATTCCAGAGTGGATGGGAGAACAGGCTGTAATGAGAAATACCTTGCTCTAAAACCAGAACGGAGCTATCTAGCAGAATGGTTGTCAATGTGTGCATTCAACTTCCAGAGTTAAACTGATATGTGTTTGCAGCAGTTCAGAAACCCTTTCTTTGGAGAATGCAGAAACAGTCATTTCCAGCCCGAGAGATGCATATAACAGTTAGCTGTAAGAATGCGTTTTAAACACAGAATACCAGCTTCGTACAAACTCATCTCTTGTGTGTTGGTTCCTTTTAGGAAGTTGCATCTATATTTAGATTCAGCGAGGTTGAAACACGTTTCTTTTAAAAGCTGCGTTTGGACATTCCAGAGTGGATGGGAGAACAGGCTGTAAAGAGAAATACCTTGCTCTAAAACCAAAACGGAGCTATCTAGCAGAATGGTTGTCAATGTGTGCATTCAACGTCCAGAGTTAAACTGATGTGTGTTTGCAGCGGTTCAGAAACCCTTTCTTTGGAGAATGCAGAAACAGTCATTTCCAGCCCTAGAGACGCATATAACAGTTAGCAGTAAGAATGCGTTTCAAACACAGAAGACCCGCTTCGTACAAACTGATATGCTGTGTGTTAGTTCCTTTTAGGAAGTTGCATCTATGTTTAGATTCAGCGAGGTAGATACACGTTTCTTCTAAAAGCTGCGTTTGGACATTCCAGAGTGGATGGGAGAACAGGCTGTAAAGAGAAATACCTTGCTCTAAAACCAAAACGGAGCTATCAAGCAGAATGGTTGTCAGTGTGTGCATTCAAATTGCAGAGTTAAACTGATGTGTGTTTGCAGCGGTTCAGAAACCCTTTCTTTGGAGAATGCAGAAACAGTCATTTCCAGCCCTAGAGACGCATGTAAGAGTTAGCAGTAAGAATGCGTTTCAAACACAGAAGACCCGCTTCGTACAAACTCATCTGCTGTGTGTTGGTTCCTTTTAGGAAGTTGCATCTATGTTTAGATTCAGCGAGGTAGAAACACGTTTCTTCTAAAAGCTGCGTTTGGACATTCCAGAGTGGATGGGAGAACAGGCTGTAAAGAGAAATACCTTGCTCTAAAACCAAAACGGAGTTATCTAGCAGAATGGTTGTCAAAGTGTGCTTTCAACTTCCAGAGTTAAAGTGATGTGTGTTTGCAGCGGTTCAGAAACCCTTTCTTTGGAGAATTCAGAAAGTCATTTCCAGCCCTAGAGACGCATGTAAGAGTTAGCATTAAGAATGCGTTTCAAACAGAGAAGACCCGCTTTGTACAAACAAATCTCTTGTGTGTTGGTTCCTTTTAGGAAGTTGCATCTATGTTTAGATTCAGCGAGGTAGAAACACGTTTCTTCAAAAAGCTGCATTTGGACATTCCAGAGTGGATGGGAGAAAAGGCTGTAAAGAGAAATACCTTGCTCTAAAACAAAAACGGAGCTATCTAGCAGAATGTTTGTCAATGTGTGCATTCAACTTCCAGAGTTAAACTGATGTGTGTTTGCAGCGGTTCAGAAACCCTTTCTTTGGAGAATGCAGAAACAGTCATTTCCAGCCCTAGAAACGCATATTAGAGTTAGCAGTAAGAATGCGTTTCAAACACAGAAGACGCGCTTCGTAGAAACTCATCTCTTGTGTGTTGGTTCCTTTTAGGAAGTTGCATCTATGTTTAGATTCAGCTTGGTAGAAACACGTTTCTTCTAAAAGCTGCGTTTGGACATTCAAGAGTGGATGGGAGAAAAGGCTGTAAAGAGAAATACCTTGCTCTAAAACCAAAACGGAGCTATCTAGCAGAATGGTTGTCAATGTGTGCCTTCAACTTGCAGAGTTAAACGGATGTGTGTTTGCAGCAGTTCAGAACCCTTTCTTTGGAGAATGCAGAAACAGTCATTTCCAGCCCTAGAGACGCATATAAGAGTTAGCAGTAAGAATGCGTTTCAAACACAGAAGACCCACATCGTACAAACTGATCTGCTATATGTTGGTTCCTTTTAGGAAGTTGCATCTATGTTTAGATTCAGTGAGGTAGAAACACGTTTCTTCTAAAAGCTGCGTTTGGACATTCCTGAGTGGATGGGAGAACAGGCTGTAATGAGAAATACCTTGCTCTAAAACCAGAACGGAGCTATCTAGCAGAATGGTTGTCAATGTGTGCATTCAACTTCCAGAGTTATACTGATGTGTGTTTGCAGCAGTTCAGAAACCCTTTCTTTGGAGAATGCAAAAACAGTCATTTCCAGCCCTAGAGACGCATGTAAGAGTTAGCAGTAAGAATGCGTTTCAAACACAGAAGACACGCTTCGTACAAATTGATCTGCTGTGTGTTGGTTCCTTTTAGGAAGTTGCATCTATGTTTAGAATCAGCGAGGTAGAAACACGTTTCTTCTAAAAGCTGCGTTTGGACATTCCAGAGTGGATGGGAGAACATGCTGTAAAGAGAAATACCTTGCTCTAAAACCAAAACGGAGCTATCTAGCAGAATGGTTGTCAATGTGTGCATTCAACTTCCAGAGTTAAACGGATGTGTGTTTGCAGCGGTTCAGAAACCCTTTCTTTGGAGAATGCAGAAACAGTCATTTCCAGCCCTAGAGACGCATATAAGAGTTAGCAGTAAGAATGCGTTTCAAACACAGAAGACCCGCTTCGTACAAACTGATCTGCTGTGTGTTGGTTCCTTTTAGGAAGTTGCATCTATGTTTAGATTCAGCGAGGTAGAAACACGTGTCTTCTAAAAGCTGCTTTTGGACATTCCAGAGTGGATGGGAGAAAAGGCTGTAAAGAGAAATACCTTGCTCTAAAACCAAAACGGAGCTATCTAGCATAATGGTTGTCAATGTGTTCCTTCAACTTGCAGAGTTAAACTGATGTGTGTTTGCAGCAGTTCAGAACCCTTTCTTTGGAGAATGCAGAAACAGTCATTTCCAGCCCTAGAAACGCATATTAGAGTTAGCAGTAAGAATGCGTTTCAAACACAGAAGACGCGCTTCGTAGAAACTCATCTCTTGTGTGTTGGTCCCTTTTAGGAAGTTGCATCTATGTTTAGATTCAGCGAGGTAGAAACACGTTTCTTCTAAAAGCTGCGTTTGGACATTCAAGAGTGGATGGGAGAAAAGGCAGTAAAGAGAAATACCTTGCTCTAAAACCAAAACGGAGCTATCTAGCAGAATGGTTGTCAATGTGTGCCTTCAACTTGCAGAGTTAAAGTGATGTGTGTTTGCAGCAGTTCAGAACCCTTTCTTTGGAGAATTCAGAAACAGTCATTGCCAGCCCTAGCGACACATATAAGAGTTAGCAGTAAGAATGCGTTTCAAACACAGAAGACCCGCTTCGTACAAACTCATCTGTTAAGTGTTGGTTCCTTTTAGGAAGTTGCATCTATGTTTAGATTCAGTGAGGTAGAAACACGTTTCTTCTAAAAGCTGCGTTTGGACTTTCCAGAGTGGACGGGAGAACAGGCTGTAAAGAGAAATACCTTGCTCTAAAACCAAAACGGAGCTATCTAGCAGAATGGTTGTCAATGTGTGCATTCAACTTCCAGAGTTAAACTGATGTGTGTTTGCAGCGGTTCAGAAACCCTTTCTTTGGAGAATGCAGAAAGTCATTTCCAGCCCTAGAGACGCATATAAGTGTTAGCAGTAAGAATGCGTTTCAAACAGAGAAGACCCGCATCGTACAAACTGATCTGCTGTGTGTTCGTTCCTTTTAGGAAGTTGCATCTATGTTTAGATTCAGCGAGGTAGAAACACGTTTCTTCTAAAAGCTGCATTTGGACATTCCAGAGTGGATGGGAGAAAAGGCTGTAAAGAGAAATACCTTGCTCTAAAACAAAAACGGAGCTATCTAGAAGAATGGTTGTCAATGCGTGCATTCAACTTGCAGAGTTAAACTGATGTGTGTTTGTAGCAGTTCAGAAACCCTTTCTTTGGAGAGTTCAGAAACAGTCATTGCCAGCACTTCTGACGCATATAATATTTAGCAGTAAGAATGCGTTTCAAACACAGAAGACCCGCTTCGTACAAACTCATCTGCTGTGTGTTGGTTCCTTTTAGGAAGTTGCATCTATGTTTAGATTCAGCGACGTAGAAACACGTTTCTTCTAAAAGCTGCGTTTGGATATTCCAGAGTAGATGGGAGAACAGGCTGTAAAGAGAAATACCTTACTCTAAAACCAATACGGATCTATCTAGCAGAATGGTTGTCAATGTGTGCATTCAACCTCCAGAGTTAAACAGATATGTGTTTGCAGCGGTTCAGAAACCCTTTCTTTGGAGCATGCAGAAACAGTCATTTCCAGCCCTAGAGACGCATATAACAGTTAGCAGTAGGAAGGCGTTTCAAACACAGAAGACCCGCTTCGTACAAACTCATCTGCTGTGTGTTGGTTCCTTTTAGGAAGTTGCATCTATATTTAGATTCAGCGAGGTTGTAACACGTTTCTTTTAAAAGCTGCATTTGGACATTCCAGAGTGGATGGGAGA
Organism: Saimiri boliviensis; assembly: GCF_048565385.1. Lineage (NCBI taxonomy): Eukaryota > Metazoa > Chordata > Mammalia > Primates > Cebidae > Saimiri > Saimiri boliviensis. The sequence continues at coordinate 89,456,668 of NC_133459.1, forward strand.
ACAGGCTGTAAAGAGAAATACCTTGCTCTAAAACCAAAACGGAGCTATCTAGCAGAATGGTTGTCAATGTGTGCATTCAACATCCAGAGTTAAACTGATGTGTGTTTGCAGCGGTTCAGAAACTTTTTCTTTGGAGAATGCAGAAACAGTCATTTCAAGCCCGAGAGATGCATATAAGAGTTAGCTATAAGAATGCGTTTTAAACACAGAATACCAGCTTCGTACAAACTCATCTCTTGTGTGTTGGTTCCTTTTAGGAAGTTGCATCTATATTTAGATTCAGCGAGGTTGAAACACGTTTCTTTTAAAAGCTGCGTTTGGACATTCCAGAGTGGATGGGAGAACAGGCTGTAAAGAGAAATACCTTGCTCTAAAACCAAAACGGAACTATCTAGCAGAATGGTTGTCAATGTGTGCATTCAACGTCCAGAGTTAATCTGATGTGTGTTTGCAGCGGTTCAGAAACCCTTACTTTGGAGAATGCAGAAACAGTCATTTCCAGCCCTAGAGACGCATATAACAGTTAGCAGTAAGAATGCGTTTCAAACACAAAAGACCCGCTTCGTACAAACTGATATGCTGTGTGTTAGTTCCTTATAGGAAGTTGCATCTATTTTTAGATTCAGCGAGGTAGATACACGTTTCTTCTAAAAGCTGCATTTGGACATTCCAGAGTGGATGGGAGAACAGGCTGTAAAGAGAAATACCTTGCTCTAAAACCAAAACGGAGCTATCAAGCAGAATGGTTGTCAGTGTGTGCATTCAAATTGCAGAGTTAAACTGATGTGTGTTTGCAGCAGTTCAGAAACCCTTTCTTTGGAGAATGCAGAAACAGTCATTTCCAGCCCTAGAGATGCATGTTAGAGTTAGCAGTAAGAATGCGTTTCAAACACAGAAGACCCGCTTCGTACAAACTCATCTGCTGTGTGTTGGTTCCTTTTAGGACGTTGCATCTATATTTAGATTCAGCGAGGTTGTAACACGTTTCTTTTAAAAGCTGCGTTTGGACATTCCAGAGTGGATGGGAGAACAGGCTGTAAAGAGAAATACCTTGCTCTAAAACCAAAACGGAGCTATCTAGCAGAATGGTTGTCAATGTGTGCATTCAACGTCCAGAGTTAAACTGATGTGTGTTTGCAGCGGTTCAGAAACTTTTTCTTTGGAGAATGCAGAAACAGTCATTTCCAGCCCGAGAGATGCATATAAGAGTTAGCTGTAAGAATGCGTTTTAAACACAGAATACCAGCTTCGTACAAACTCATCTCTTGTGTGTTGGTTCCTTTTAGGAAGTTGCATCTATATTTAGATTCAGCGAGGTTGAAACACGTTTCTTTTAAAAGCTGCGTTTGGACATTCCAGAGTGGATGGGAGAACAGGCTGTAAAGAGAAATACCTTGCTCTAAAACCAAAACGGAGCTATCTAGCAGAATGGTTGTCAATGTGTGCATTCAACGTCCAGAGTTAAACTGATGTGTGTTTGCAGCGGTTCAGAAACCCTTACTTTGGAGAATGCAGAAACAGTCATTTCCAGCCCTAGAGACGCATATAACAGTTAGCAGTAAGAATGCGTTTCAAACACAAAAGACCCGGTTCGTACAAACTGATATGCTGTGTGTTAGTTCCTTTTAGGAAGTTGCATCTATGTTTAGATTCAGCGAGGTAGATACACGTTTCTTCTAAAAGCTGCGTTTGGACATTCCAGAGTGGATGGAAGAACAGGCTGTAAAGAGAAATACCTTGCTCTAAAACCAAAACGGAGCTATCAAGCAGAATGGTTGTCAGTGTGTGCATTCAAATTGCAGAGTTAAACTGATGTGTGTTTGCAGCAGTTCAGAAACCCTTTCTTTGGAGAATGCAGAAACAGTCATTTCCAGCCCTAGAGATGCATGTAAGAGTTAGCCGTAAGAATGCGTTTCAAACACAGAAGACCCGCTTCGTACAAACTCATCTGCTGTGTGTTGGTTCCTTTTAGGAAGTTGCATCTATGTTTAGATTCAGCGAGGTACAAACATGTTTCTTCTAAACGCTGCGTTTGGACATTCCAGAATGGATGGGAGAACAGGCTGTAAAGAGAAATACCTTGCTCTAAAACCAAAACGGAGCTATCTAGCAGAATGGTTGTCAATGTGTGTATTCAACTTCCAGAGTTAAACGGATGTGTGTTTGCAGCAGTTCAGAACCCTTTCTTTGGAGAATGCAGAAAGTCATTTCCAGCCCTAGAGACGCATGTAAGAGTTAGCATTAAGAATGCGTTTCAAACAGAGAAGACCCGCTTTGTACAAACTCATCTCTTGTGTGTTGGTTCCTTTTAGGAAGTTGCATCTATGTTTAGATTCAGCGAGTTAGAAACACGTTTCTTCTAAAAGCTGCATTTGGACATTCCAGAGTGGATGGGAGAAAAGGCTGTAAAGAGAAATTCCTTGCTCTAAAACAAAAACGGAGCTATCTAGCAGAATGGTTGTCAATGCGTGCATTCAACTTGCAGAGTTAAACTGATGTGTGTTTGTAGCAGTTCAGAAACCCTTTCTTTGGAGAGTTCAGAAACAGTCATTGCCAGCACTTCTGACGCATATAATATTTAGCAGTAAGAATGCGTTTCAAACACAGAAGACCCACTTCGTACAAACTCATCTGCTGTGTGTTGGTTCCTTTTAGGAAGTTGCATCTATGTTTAGATTCAGCGACGTAGAAACACGTTTCTTCTAAAAGCTGCGTTTGGATATTCCAGAGTAGATGGGAGAACAGGCTGTAAAGAGAAATACCTTACTCTAAAACCAAAACGGATCTATCTAGCAGAATGGTTGTCAATGTGTGCATTCAACCTCCAGAGTTAAACAGATATGTGTTTGCAACGGCTCAGAAACCCTTTCTTTGGAGCATGCCGAAACAGTCATTTCCAGCCCTAGAGACGCATATAACAGTTAGCAGTAAGAATGCGTTTCAAACACAGAAGACCCGCTTCGTACAAACTCATCTGCTGTGTGTTGGTTTCTTTTAGGAAGTTGCATCTATATTTAGATTCAGCGAGGTTGTAACACGTTTCTTTTAAAAGCTGCGTTTGGACATTCCAGAGTGGATGGGAGAACAGGCTGTAAAGAGAAATACCTTGCTCTAAAACCAAAACGGAGCTATCTAGCAGAATGGTTGTCAATGTGTGCATTCAACGTCCAGAGTTAATCTGATGTGTGTTTGCAGCGGTTCAGAAACTTTTTCTTTGGAGAATGCAGAAACAGTCATTTCCAGCCCGAGAGCTGCATATAAGAGTTAGCTGTAAGAATGCGTTTTAAACACAGAATACCAGCTTCGTACAAACTCATCTCTTGTGTGTTGGTTCCTTTTAGGAAGTTGCATCTATATTTAGATTCAGCGAGGTTGAAACACGTTTCTTTTAAAAGCTGCGTTTGGACATTCCAGAGTGGATGGGAGAACAGGCTGTAAAGAGAAATACCTTGCTCTAAAACCAAAACGGAGCTATCCAGCAGAATGGTTGTCAATGTGTGCATTCAACGTCCAGAGTTAAACTGATGTGTGTTTGCAGCGGTTCAGAAACCCTTACTTTGGAGAATGCAGAAACAGTCATTTCCAGCCCTAGAGACGCATATAACAGTTAGCAGTAAGAATGCGTTTCAAACACAAAAGACCCGCTTCGTACAAACTGATATGCTGTGTGTTAGTTCCTTTTAGGAAGTTGCATCTATGTTTAGATTCAGCGAGGTAGATACACGTTTCTTCTAAAAGCTGCGTTTGGACATTTCTGAGTGGATGGGAGAACAGGCTGTAAAGAGAAATACCTTGCTCTAAAACCAAAACGGAGCTATCAAGCAGAATGGTTGTCAGTGTGTGCATTCAAATTGCAGAGTTAAACTGATGTGTGTTTGCAGCAGTTCAGAAACCCTTTCTTTGGAGAATGCAGAAACAGTCATTTCCAGCCCTAGAGATGCATGTAAGAGTTAGCAGTAAGAATGCGTTTCAAACACAGAAGACCCGCTTCGTACAAACTCATCTGCTGTGTGTTGGTTCCTTTTAGGAAGTTGCATCTATGTTTAGATTCAGCGAGGTAGAAACACGTTTCTTCTAAAAGCTGCGTTTGGAGATTCCAGAGTGGATGGGGGAACAGGCTGTAAAGAGAAATACCTTGCTCTAAAACCAAAACGGAGCTATCTAGCAGAATGGTTGTCAAAGTGTGCTTTCAACTTCCAGAGTTAAAGTGATGTGTGTTTGCAGCGGTTCAGAAACCCTTTCTTTGGAGAATGCAGAAACAGTCATTTCCAGCCCTAGAGACGCATATAAGAGTTAGCAGTAAGAATGCGTTTCAAACACCGAAGACCTGCTTCGTACTAACTCATCTGCTGTGTGTTGGTTCCTTTTAGGAAGTTGCATATATGTTTAGATTCAGCGAGGTAGAAACACGTTTCTTCTAAAAGCTGCATTTGGACATTCCAGATTGGATGGGAGAACAGGCTGTAAAGAGAAATACCTTGCTCTAAAACCAAAACGGAGCTATCTAGCAGAATGGTTGTCAAAGTGTGCATTCAACTTCCAGAGTTAAACTGATGTGCGTTTGCAGCGGTTCAGAAACCCTTTCTTTGGAGAATGCAGAAACAGTCATTTCCAGCCCTAGAGACGCATATAAGAGTTAGCAGTAAGAATGCGTTTCAAACACAGAAGACCCGTTTCGTACAAATTGATCTGCTGTGTGTTGGTTCCTTTTAGGAAGTTGCATATATGTTTAGATTCAGCGAGGTAGAAACACGTTTCTTCTAAAAGCTGCATTTGGACATTCCAGATTGGATGGGAGAACAGGCTGTAAAGAGAAATACCTTGCTCTAAAACCAAAACGGAGCTATCTAGCAGAATGGTTGTCAATGTGTGCATTCAACTTCCAGAGTTAAACTGATGTGTGTTTGCAGCAGTTCAGAAACCCTTTCTTTGGAGAGTTCAGAAACAGTCATTGCCAGCACTTCTGACGCATATAATATTTAGCAGTAAGAATGCGTTTCAAACACAGAAGACCCGCTTCGTACAAACTCATCTGCTGTGTTTTGGTTCCTTTTAGGAAGTTCCATCTATGTTTAGATTCAGCGAGGAAGAAACACGTTTCTTCTAAAAGCTGCGTTTGGATATTCCAGAGTAGATGGGAGAACAGGCTGTAAAGAGAAATACCTTACTCTAAAACCAAAACGGATCTATCTAGCAGAATGGTTGTCAATGTGTGCATTCAACTTCCAGAGTTAAACAGATATGTGTTTGCAGCAGTTCAGAAACCCTTTCTTTGGAGCATGCAGAAACAGTCATTTCCAGCCCTAGAGACGCATATAACAGTTAGCAGTAAGAATGCGTTTCAAACACAGAAGACCCGCTTCGTACAAACTCATCTGCTGTGTGTTGGTTCCTTTTAGGAAGTTGCATATATGTTTAGATTCAGCGAGGAAGAAACACGTTTCTTCTAAAAGCTGCATTTGGACATTTCTGAGTGGATGGGAGAACAGTCTGTAAAGAGAAATACCTTGCTCTAAAACCAAAACGGAGCTATCTAGCAGAATGAGTGTCAATGTGTGCATTCAACTTCCAGACTTAAACTGATGTGTGCTTGCAGCAGTTCAGAAACCCTTTCTTTGGAGAATGCAGAAACAGTCATTTCCAGCCCGAGAGATGCATATAAGAGTTAGCTGTAAGAATGCGTTTTAACCACAGAACACCAGCTTCGTACAAACTCATCTCTTGTGTGTTGGTTCCTTTTAGGAAGTTGCATCTATGTTTAGATTCAGCGAGGTAGAAACACGTTTCTTTTAAAAGCTGCGTTTGGACATTCCAGAGTGGATGGGAGAACAGGCTGTAAAGAGAAATACCTTGCTCTAAAACCAAAACGGAGCTATCTAGCAGAATGGTTGTCAATGTGTGCATTCAACTTCCAGAGTTAAAGTGATGTGTGTTTGCAGCAGTTCAGAAACCCTTTCTTTGGAGAATGCAGAAACAGTCATTTCCAGCCCTAGTGAGGCATATAACAGTTAGCAGTAAGAATGCGTTTCAAACACAGAAGACCCGCTTCGTACAAACTCATCTCTTGTGTCTTGGTTCCTTTTAGGAAGTTGCATCTATGTTTAGATTCAGCGAGGTAGAAACACGTTTCTTCTAAAAGCTGCATTTGGACATTCCAGAGTGGATGGGAGAACAGGCTTTAAAGAGAAATACCTTGCTCTAAAACCAAAACGGAGCTATCTAGCAGAATGGTTGTCAATGTGTGCATTCAACTTCCAGAGTTAAACGGATGTGTGTTTGCAGCGGTTCAGAAACCCTTTCTTTGGAGAATGCAGAAACAGTCATTTCCAGCCCTAGAGACGCATATAAGAGTTAGCAGTAAGAATGCGTTTCAAACACAGAAGACCCGCTTCATACAAACTGATCTGCTGTGTGTTGGTTCCTTTTAGGAAGTTGCATCTATGTTTAGATTCAGCGAGGTAGAAACACGTGTCTTCTAAAAGCTGCTTTTGGACATTCCAGAGTGGATGGGAGAAAAGGCTGTAAAGAGAAATACCTTGCTCTAAAACCAAAACGGAGCTATCTAGCATAATGGTTGTCAATGTGTTCCTTCAACTTGCAGAGTTAAACTGATGTGTGTTTGCAGCAGTTCAGAACCCTTTCTTTGGAGAATGCAGAAACAGTCATTTCCAGCCCTAGAAACGCATATTAGAGTTAGCAGTAAGAATGCGTTTCAAACACAGAAGACGCGCTTCGTAGAAACTCATCTCTTGTGTGTTGGTTTCTTTTAGGAAGTTGCATCTATATTTAGATTCAGCGAGGTTGTAACACGTTTCTTTTAAAAGCTGCGTTTGGACATTCCAGAGTGGATGGGAGAACAGGCTGTAAAGAGAAATACCTTGCTCTAAAACCAAAACGGAGCTATCTAGCAGAATGGTTGTCAATGTGTGCATTCAACGTCCAGAGTTAAACTGATGTGTGTTTGCAGCGGTTCAGAAACTTTTTCTTTGGAGAATGCAGAAACAGTCATTTCCAGCCCGAGAGATGCATATAAGAGTTAGCTGTAAGAATGCGTTTTAAACACAGAATACCAGCTTCGTACAAACTCATCTCTTGTGTGTTGGTTCCTTTTAGGAAGTTGCATCTATATTTAGATTCAGCGAGGTAGATACACGTTTCTTCTAAAAGCTGCATTTGGACATTCCAGAGTGGATGGGAGAAAAGGCTGTAAAGAGAAATACCTTGCTCTAAAACAAAAACGGAGCTATCTAGCAGAATGGTTGTCAATGTGTGCATTCAACTTCCAGAGTTAAACTGATGTGCGTTTGCAGCGGTTCAGAAACCCTTTCTTTGGAGAATGCAGAAACAGTCATATCCAGCCCTAGAGACGCATATAAGAGTTAGCAGTAAGAATGCGTTTCAAACACCGAAGACCTGCTTCGTACTAACTCATCTGCTGTGTGTTGGTTCCTTTTAGGAAGTTGCATATATGTTTAGATTCAGCGAGGTAGAAACACGTTTCTTCTAAAAGCTGCATTTTGACATTCCAGATTGGATGGGAGAACAGGCTGTAAAGAGAAATACCTTGCTCTAAAACCAAAACGGAGCTATCTAGCAGAATGGTTGTCAATGTGTGCATTCAACTTGCAGAGTTAAACTGATGTGTGTTTGCAGCAGTTCAGAAACCCTTTCTTTGGAGAGTTCAGAAACAGTCATTGCCAGCACTTCTGACGCATATAATATTTAGCAGTAAGAATGCGTTTCAAACACAGAAGACCCGCTTCGTACAAACTCATCTGCTGTGTGTTGGTTCCTTTTAGGAAGTTGCATCTATGTTTAGATTCAGCGACGTAGAAACACGTTTCTTCTAAAAGCTGCGTTTGGATATTCCAGAGTAGATGGGAGAACAGGCTGTAAAGAGAAATACCTTACTCTAAAACCAAAACGGATCTATCTAGCAGAATGGTTGTCAATGTGCGCATTCAACTTCCAGAGTTAAACAGATATGTGTTTGCAGCAGTTCAGAAACCCTTTCTTTGGAGCATGCAGAAACAGTCATTTCCAGCCCTAGAGACGCATATAACAGTTAGCAGTAAGAATGCGTTTCAAACACAGAAGACCCGCTTCGTACAAACTCATCTGCTGTGTGTTGGTTCCTTTTAGGAAGTTGCATATATGTTTAGATTCAGCGAGGAAGAAACACGTTTCTTCTAAAAGCTGCATTTGGACATTCCAGAGTGGATGGGAGAACAGGCTGTAAAGAGAAATACCTTGCTCTAAAACCAAAACGGAGCTATCTAGCAGAATGGTTGTCAGTGTGTGCATTCAACTTGCAGAGTTATACTGATGTGTGTTTGCAGCAGTTCAGAAACCCTTTCTTTGGAGAATGCAGAAACAGTCATTTCCAGCCCTAGAGACGCATGTAAGAGTTAGCAGTAAGAATGCGTTTCAAACACAGAAGACCCGCTTCGTACAAACTCATCTGCTGTGTGTTGGTTCCTTTTAGGAAGTTGCATCTATGTTTAGATTCAGCGAGGTAGAAACACGTTTCTTCTAAAAGCTGCGTTTGGACATTCCAGAGTGGATGGGAGAACAGGCTGTAATGAGAAATACCTTGCTCTAAAACCAAAACGGAGCTATCTAGCAGAATGGTTGTCAATGTGTGCATTCAACTTCCAGAGTTAAAGTGATGTGTGTTTGCAGCAGTTCAGAAACCCTTTCTTTGGAGAATGCAGAAACAGTCATTTCCAGCCCTAGTGAGGCATATAACAGTTAGCAGTAAGAATGCGTTTCAAACACAGAAGACCCGCTTCGTACAAACTCATCTCTTGTGTCTTGGTTCCTTTTAGGAAGTTGCATCTATGTTTAGATTCAGTGAGGTAGAAACACGTTTCTTCTAAAAGCTGCATTTGGAATTTCCAGAGTGGACGGGAGAACAGGCTGTAAAGAGAAATACCTTGCTCTAAAACCAAATCGGAGCTATCTAGCAGAGTGGTTGTCAATGTGTACATTCAACTTCCATATTTAAACTGATGTGTGGTTGTAGCGGTTCAGAAACCCTTTCTTTGGAGAATGCAGAAACAGTCATTTCCAGCCCTAGAGACGCATGTAAGAGTTAGCAGTAAGAATGCGTTTCAAACACAGAAGACCCGCTTCATACAAACTGATATGCTGTGTGTTGGTTCCTTTTAGGAAGTTGCATCTATGTTTAGATTCAGAGAGGTAGAAACACGTTTCTTCTAAAAGCTGCATTTGGACATTCCAGATTGGATGGGAGAACAGGCTGTAAAGAGAAATACCTTGCTCTAAAACCAAAACGGAGCTATCTAGCAGAATGGTTGTCAGTGTGGGCATTCAACTTGCAGAGTTAAACGGATGTTTGTTTGCAGCAGTTCAGAAACCCTTTCTTTGGAGAGTTCAGAAACAGTCATTGCCAGCACTTCTGACGCATATAATATTTAGCAGAAAGAATGCGTTTCAAACACAGAAGACCCGCTTCGTACAAACTCATCTGCTGTGTGTTGGTTCCTTTTAGGAAGTTGCATCTATGTTTAGATTCAGCGACGAAGAAACACGTTTCTTCTAAAAGCTGCGTTTGGATATTCCAGAGTAGATGGGAGAACAGGCTGTAAAGAGAAATACCTTACTCTAAAACCAAAACGGATCTATCTAGCAGAATGGTTGTCAATGTGTGCATTCAACTTCCAGAGTTAAACAGATATGTGTTTGCAGCAGTTCAGAAACCCTTTCTTTGGAGCATGCAGAAACAGTCATTTCCAGCCCTAGAGACGCGTATAACAGTTAGCAGTAAGAATGCGTTTCAAACACAGAAGACCCTCTTCGTACAAACTCATCTCTTGTGTGTTGGTTCCTTTTAGGAAGTTGCATCTATGTTTAGATTCAGCGATGTTGAAACACGTTTCTTTTAAAAGCTGCGTTTGGACATTCCAGAGTGGATGGGAGAACAGGCTGTAAAGAGAAATACCTTGCTCTAAAACCAAAACGGAGCTATCTAGCAGAATGGTTGTCAATGTGTGCATTCAACTTACAGAGTTAAACTGATGTGTGTTTGCTGCAGTTCAGAAACCCTTTCTTTGGAGAATGCAGAAACAGTCATTTCCAACCCCAGAGACGCATATAAGAGTTAGCAGTAAGAATGCGTTTCAAACACAGAAGACCCACTTCATACAAACCCATCTGCTGTGTGTTGGTTCCTTTTAGGATGTTTCATCTATGTTTAGATTCAACGAGGTAGAAACACGTTTCTTCTAAAAGCTGCGTTTGGACATTCCAGAGTGGACGGGAGAACAGGCTGTAAAGAGAAATACCTTGATCTAAAAGCAAAACGGAGCTATCTAGCAGAATGGTTGTCAATGTGTGCATTCAACTTCCGGAGTTAAACGGATGTGTGTTTCCAGCGGTTCAGAAACCCTTTCTTTGGAGAATGCAGAAAGTCATTTCCAGCCCTAGAGACGCATGTAAGAGTTAGCATTAAGAATGCGTTTCAAACAGAGAAGACCCGCTTTGTACAAACTCATCTCTTGTGTGTTGGTTCCTTTTAGGAAGTTGCATCTATGTTTAGATTCAGCGAGGTAGAAACACGTTTCTTCTAAAAGCTGCATTTGGACATTCCAGAGTGGATGGGAGAAAAGGCTGTAAAGAGAAATACCTTGCTCTAAAACAAAAACGGAGCTATCTAGCAGAATGGTTGTCAATGTGTGCATTCAACTTCCAGAGTTAAACTAATGTGCGTTTGCAGCGGTTCAGAAACCCTTTCTTTGGAGAATGCAGAAACAGTCATTTCCAGCCCTAGAGACGCATATAAGAGTTAGCAGTAAGAATGCGTTTCAAACACAGAAGACCCGTTTCGTACAAACTGATCTGCTGTGTGTTGGTTCCTTTTAGGAAGTTGCATCTATGTTTAGATTCAGAGAGGTAGAAACACATTTCTTCTAAAAGCTGCGTTTGGACTTTCCAGAGTGTACGGGAGAACAGGCTGTAAAGAGAAATACCTTGCTCTAAAACCAAAACGGAGCTATCTAGCAGAATGGTTGTCTATGTGTGCATTCAACTTCCAGAGTTAAACGGATGTCTGTTTGGAGCGGTTCAGAAACCCTTTCTTTGGAGAATGCAGAAAGTCATTTCCAGCCCTAGAGACGCAGGTAAGAGTTAGCAGTAAGAATGCGTTTCAAACAGAGAGGACCCGCATCGTACAAACTAATCTGCTGTGTGTTCGTTCCTTTTAGGAAGTTGCATCTATGTTTAGATTCAGCGAGGTAGAAACACGTTTCTTCTAAAAGCTGCGTTTGGACATTCCAGAGTGGATGGGAGAACAGGCTGTAAAGAGAAATACTTTGCTCTAAAACCAAAACGGAGCTATCTAGCAGAATGGTTGTCAGTGTGTGCATTCAACTTGCAGAGTTAAATGATGTGTGTTTGCAGCAGTTCAGAAACCCTTTATTTGGAGAATGCAGAAACAGTCATTTCCAGCCCTAGAGACGCATGTAAGAGTTAGCAGTAAGAATGCGTTTCAAACACAGAAGACCCGCTTCGTACAAATTGATCTGCTGTGTGTTGGTTCCTTTTAGGAAGTTGCATCTATGTTTAGAATCAGCGAGGTAGAAACACGTTTCTTCTAAAAGCTGCGTTTGGACATTCCAGAGTGGATGGGAGAACATGCTGTAATGAGAAATACCTTGCTCTAAAACCAAAACGGAGCTATCTAGCAGAATGGTTGTCAATGTGTGCATTCAACTTCCAGAGTTAAACGGATGTGTGTTTGCAGCGGTTCAGAAACCCTTTCTTTGGAGAATGCAGAAACAGTCATTTCCAGCCCTAGAGACGCATATAAGTGTTAGCAGTAAGAATGCGTTTCAAACACAGAAGACCCGCTTCGTACAAACTGATCTGCTGTGTGTTGGTTCCTTTTAGGAAGTCGCATCTATGTTTAGATTCAGCGAGGTAGAAACACGTGTCTTCTAAAAGCTGCTTTTGGACATTCCAGAGTGGATGGGAGAAAAGGCTGTAAAGAGAAATACCTTGCCCTAAAACCAAAACGGAGCTATCTAGCATAATGGTTGTCAATGTGTGCCTTCAACTTGCAGAGTTAAACTGATGTGTGTTTGCAGCAGTTCAGAACCCTTTCTTTGGAGAATGCAGAAACAGTCATTTCCAGCCCTAGAAACGCATATTAGAGTTAGCAGTAAGAATGCGTTTCAAACACAGAAGACGCGCTTCGTAGAAACTCATCTCTTGTGTGTTGGTTCTTTTTAGGAAGTTGCATCTATGTTTAGATTCAGCGAGGTAGAAACACGTTTCTTCTTAAAGCTGCATTTGGACATTCCAGAGTGGATGGGAGAAAAGGCTGTAAAGAGAAATACCTTGCTCTAAAACCAAAACGGAGCTATCTAGCAGAATGTTTGTCAATGTGTGCATTCAACTTCCAGAGTTAAACTGATGTGCGTTTGCAGCGGTTCAGAAACCCTTTCTTTGGAGAATGCAGAAACAGTCATTTCCAGCCCTTGAGACGCATATAAGAGTTAGCAGTAAGAATGCGTTTCAAACACAGAAGACCCGCTTCGTACAAACTGATCTGCTGTGTGTTGGTTCCTTTTAGGAAGTTGCATCTATGTTTAGATTCAGCGAGTTAGAAACACGTTTCTTCTAAAAGCTGCGTTTGGACATTCAAGAGTGGATGGGAGAAAAGGCTGTAAAGAGAAATACCTTGCTCTAAAACCAAAACGGAGCTATCTAGCAGAATGGTTGTCAGTGTGTGCATTCAACTTGCAGAGTTAAACTGATGTGTGTTTGCAGCAGTTCAGAAACCCTTTCTTTGGAGAATGCAGAAACAGTCATTTCCAGCCCTAGAGACGCATGTAAGAGTTAGCAGTAAGAATGCGTTTCAAACACAGAAGACACGCTTCGTACAAATTGATCTGCTGTGTGTTGGTTCCTTTTAGGAAGTTGCATCTATGTTTAGATTCAGCGAGGTAGAAACACGTTTCTTCTAAAAGCTGCGTTTGGACATTCCAGAGTGGATGGGAGAACAAGCTGTAAAGAGAAATACCTTGCTCTAAAACCAAAACGGAGCTATCTAGCATAATGGTTGTCAATGTGTGCATTCCACTTGCAGAGTTAAACTGATGTGTGTTTGCAGTAGTTCAGAACACTTTCTTTGGAGTATGCAGAAACAGTCATTTCCAGCCCCGGAGACGCCTATAAGAGTTAGCAGTAAGAATGCGATTCAAACACCGAAGACCTGCTTCGTACTAACTCATCTGCTGTGTGTTGGTTCCTTTTAGGAAGTTGCATATATGTTTAGATTCAGCGAGGTAGAAACACGTTTCTTCTAAAAGCTGCATTTGGACATTCCAGATTGGATGGGAGAACAGGCTGTAAAGAGAAATACCTTGCTCTAAAACCAAAACGGAGCTATCTAGCAGAATGGTTGTCAATGTGTGCATTCAACTTCCAGAGTTAAACTGACGTGTGTTTGCAGCAGTTCAGAAACCCTTTCTTTGGAGAGTTCAGAAAGAGTCATTGCCAGCACTTCTGACGCATATAATATTTAGCAGTAAGAATGCGTTTCAAACACAGAAGACCCGCTTCGTACAAACTCATCTGCTGTGTGTTGGTTCCTTTTAGGAAGTTGCATCTATGTTTAGATTCAGCGACGTAGAAACACGTTTCTTCTAAAAGCTGCGTTTGGATATTCCAGAGTAGATGGGAGAACAGGCTGTAAAGAGAAATACCTTACTCTAAAACCAAAACGGATCTATCTAGCAGAATGGTTGTCAATGTGTGAATTCAACTTCCAGAGTTAAACAGATATGTGTTTGCAGCAGTTCATAAACCGTTTCTTTGGAGCATGCAGAAACAGTCATTTCCAGCCCTAGAGACGCATATAACAGTTAGCAGTAAGAATGCGTTTCAAACACAGAAGACCCGCTTCGTACAAACTCATCTGCTGTGTGTTGGTTCCTTTTAGGAAGTTGCATCTATGTTTAGATTCAGAGAGGTAGAAACACATTTCTTCTAAAAGCTGCGTTTGGACTTTCCAGAGTGTACGGGAGAACAGGCTGTAAAGAGAAATACCTTGCTCTAAAACCAAAACGGAGCTATCTAGCAGAATGGTTGTCTATGTGTGCATTCAACTTCCAGAGTTAAACGGATGTCTGTTTGGAGCGGTTCAGAAACCCTTTCTTTGGAGAATGCAGAAAGTCATTTCCAGCCCTAGAGACGCATGTAAGAGTTAGCAGTAAGAATGCGTTTCAAACAGAGAGGACCCGCATCGTACAAACTAATCTGCTGTGTGTTCGTTCCTTTTAGGAAGTTGCATCTATGTTTAGATTCAGCGAGGTAGAAACACGTTTCTTCTAAAAGCTGCGTTTGGACATTCCAGAGTGGATGGGAGAACAGGCTGTAAAGAGAAATACTTTGCTCTAAAACCAAAACGGAGCTATCTAGCAGAATGGTTGTCAGTGTGTGCATTCAACTTGCAGAGTTAAATGATGTGTGTTTGCAGCAGTTCAGAAACCCTTTATTTGGAGAATGCAGAAACAGTCATTTCCAGCCCTAGAGACGCATGTAAGAGTTAGCAGTAAGAATGCGTTTCAAACACAGAAGACCCGCTTCGTACAAATTGATCTGCTGTGTGTTGGTTCCTTTTAGGAAGTTGCATCTATGTTTAGAATCAGCGAGGTAGAAACACGTTTCTTCTAAAAGCTGCGTTTGGACATTCCAGAGTGGATGGGAGAACATGCTGTAATGAGAAATACCTTGCTCTAAAACCAAAACGGAGCTATCTAGCAGAATGGTTGTCAATGTGTGCATTCAACTTCCAGAGTTAAACGGATGTGTGTTTGCAGCGGTTCAGAAACCCTTTCTTTGGAGAATGCAGAAACAGTCATTTCCAGCCCTAGAGACGCATATAAGTGTTAGCAGTAAGAATGCGTTTCAAACACAGAAGACCCGCTTCGTACAAACTGATCTGCTGTGTGTTGGTTCCTTTTAGGAAGTCGCATCTATGTTTAGATTCAGCGAGGTAGAAACACGTGTCTTCTAAAAGCTGCTTTTGGACATTCCAGAGTGGATGGGAGAAAAGGCTGTAAAGAGAAATACCTTGCCCTAAAACCAAAACGGAGCTATCTAGCAGAATGGTTGTCAAAGTGTGCTTTCAACTTCCAGAGTTAAAGTGATGTGTGTTTGCAGCAGTTCAGAAACCCTTTCTTTGGAGAATGCAGAAACAGTCATTTCCAGCCCTAGTGAGGCATATAACAGTTAGCAGTAAGAATGCGTTTCAAACACAGAAGACCCGCTTCGTACAAACTCATCTCTTGTGTCTTGGTTCCTTTTAGGAAGTTGCATCTATGTTTAGATTCAGTGAGGTAGAAACACGTTTCTTCTAAAAGCTGCATTTGGAATTTCCAGAGTGGACGGGAGAACAGGCTGTAAAGAGAAATACCTTGCTCTAAAACCAAATCGGAGCTATCTAGCAGAGTGGTTGTCAATGTGTGCATTCAACTTCCAGATTTAAACTGATGTGTGGTTGTAGCGGTTCAGAAACCCTTTCTTTGGAGAATGCAGAAACAGTCATTTCCAGCCCTAGAGACGCATGTAAGAGTTAGCAGTAAGAATGCGTTTCAAACACAGAAGACCCGCTTCATACAAACTGATATGCTGTGTGTTGGTTCCTTTTAGGAAGTTGCATCTATGTTTAGATTCAGAGAGGTAGAAACACGTTTCTTCTAAAAGCTGCATTTGGACATTCCAGATTGGATGGGAGAACAGGCTGTAAAGAGAAATACCTTGCTCTAAAACCAAAACGGAGCTATCTAGCAGAATGGTTGTCAGTGTGGGCATTCAACTTGCAGAGTTAAACGGATGTTTGTTTGCAGCAGTTCAGAAACCCTTTCTTTGGAGAGTTCAGAAACAGTCATTGCCAGCACTTCTGACGCATATAATATTTAGCAGAAAGAATGCGTTTCAAACACAGAAGACCCGCTTCGTACAAACTCATCTGCTGTGTGTTGGTTCCTTTTAGGAAGTTGCATCTATGTTTAGATTCAGCGACGAAGAAACACGTTTCTTCTAAAAGCTGCGTTTGGATATTCCAGAGTAGATGGGAGAACAGGCTGTAAAGAGAAATACCTTACTCTAAAACCAAAACGGATCTATCTAGCAGAATGGTTGTCAATGTGTGCATTCAACTTCCAGAGTTAAACAGATATGTGTTTGCAGCAGTTCAGAAACCCTTTCTTTGGAGCATGCAGAAACAGTCATTTCCAGCCCTAGAGACGCGTATAACAGTTAGCAGTAAGAATGCGTTTCAAACACAGAAGACCCTCTTCGTACAAACTCATCTCTTGTGTGTTGGTTCCTTTTAGGAAGTTGCATCTATGTTTAGATTCAGCGATGTTGAAACACGTTTCTTTTAAAAGCTGCGTTTGGACATTCCAGAGTGGATGGGAGAACAGGCTGTAAAGAGAAATACCTTGCTCTAAAACCAAAACGGAGCTATCTAGCAGAATGTTTGTCAATGTGTGCATTCAACTTCCAGAGTTAAACTGATGTGCGTTTGCAGCGGTTCAGAAACCCTTTCTTTGGAGAATGCAGAAACAGTCATTTCCAGCCCTTGAGACGCATATAAGAGTTAGCAGTAAGAATGCGTTTCAAACACAGAAGACCCGCTTCGTACAAACTGATCTGCTGTGTGTTGGTTCCTTTTAGGAAGTTGCATCTATGTTTAGATTCAGCGAGTTAGAAACACGTTTCTTCTAAAAGCTGCGTTTGGACATTCAAGAGTGGATGGGAGAAAAGGCTGTAAAGAGAAATACCTTGCTCTAAAACCAAAACGGAGCTATCTAGCAGAATGGTTGTCAGTGTGTGCATTCAACTTGCAGAGTTAAACTGATGTGTGTTTGCAGCAGTTCAGAAACCCTTTCTTTGGAGAATGCAGAAACAGTCATTTCCAGCCCTAGAGACGCATGTAAGAGTTAGCAGTAAGAATGCGATTCAAACACCGAAGACCTGCTTCGTACTAACTCATCTGCTGTGTGTTGGTTCCTTTTAGGAAGTTGCATCTATGTTTAGATTCAGCGAGGTAGAAACACGTTTCTTCTAAAAGCTGCGTTTGGACATTCCAGAGTGGATGGGAGAACAAGCTGTAAAGAGAAATACCTTGCTCTAAAACCAAAACGGAGCTATCTAGCATAATGGTTGTCAATGTGTGCATTCCACTTGCAGAGTTAAACTGATGTGTGTTTGCAGTAGTTCAGAACACTTTCTTTGGAGTATGCAGAAACAGTCATTTCCAGCCCCGGAGACGCCTATAAGAGTTAGCAGTAAGAATGCGATTCAAACACCGAAGACCTGCTTCGTACTAACTCATCTGCTGTGTGTTGGTTCCTTTTAGGAAGTTGCATATATGTTTAGATTCAGCGAGGTAGAAACACGTTTCTTCTAAAAGCTGCATTTGGACATTCCAGATTGGATGGGAGAACAGGCTGTAAAGAGAAATACCTTGCTCTAAAACCAAAACGGAGCTATCTAGCAGAATGGTTGTCAATGTGTGCATTCAACTTCCAGAGTTAAACTGACGTGTGTTTGCAGCAGTTCAGAAACCCTTTCTTTGGAGAGTTCAGAAAGAGTCATTGCCAGCACTTCTGACGCATATAATATTTAGCAGTAAGAATGCGTTTCAAACACAGAAGACCCGCTTCGTACAAACTCATCTGCTGTGTGTTGGTTCCTTTTAGGAAGTTGCATCTATGTTTAGATTCAGCGACGTAGAAACACGTTTCTTCTAAAAGCTGCGTTTGGATATTCCAGAGTAGATGGGAGAACAGGCTGTAAAGAGAAATACCTTACTCTAAAACCAAAACGGATCTATCTAGCAGAATGGTTGTCAATGTGTGAATTCAACTTCCAGAGTTAAACAGATATGTGTTTGCAGCAGTTCATAAACCGTTTCTTTGGAGCATGCAGAAACAGTCATTTCCAGCCCTAGAGACGCATATAACAGTTAGCAGTAAGAATGCGTTTCAAACACAGAAGACCCGCTTCGTACAAACTCATCTGCTGTGTGTTGGTTCCTTTTAGGAAGTTGCATCTATGTTTAGATTCAGAGAGGTAGAAACACATTTCTTCTAAAAGCTGCGTTTGGACTTTCCAGAGTGTACGGGAGAACAGGCTGTAAAGAGAAATACCTTGCTCTAAAACCAAAACGGAGCTATCTAGCAGAATGGTTGTCTATGTGTGCATTCAACTTCCAGAGTTAAACGGATGTCTGTTTGGAGCGGTTCAGAAACCCTTTCTTTGGAGAATGCAGAAAGTCATTTCCAGCCCTAGAGACGCATGTAAGAGTTAGCAGTAAGAATGCGTTTCAAACAGAGAGGACCCGCATCGTACAAACTAATCTGCTGTGTGTTCGTTCCTTTTAGGAAGTTGCATCTATGTTTAGATTCAGCGAGGTAGAAACACGTTTCTTCTAAAAGCTGCGTTTGGACATTCCAGAGTGGATGGGAGAACAGGCTGTAAAGAGAAATACTTTGCTCTAAAACCAAAACGGAGCTATCTAGCAGAATGGTTGTCAGTGTGTGCATTCAACTTGCAGAGTTAAATGATGTGTGTTTGCAGCAGTTCAGAAACCCTTTATTTGGAGAATGCAGAAACAGTCATTTCCAGCCCTAGAGACGCATGTAAGAGTTAGCAGTAAGAATGCGTTTCAAACACAGAAGACCCGCTTCGTACAAATTGATCTGCTGTGTGTTGGTTCCTTTTAGGAAGTTGCATCTATGTTTAGAATCAGCGAGGTAGAAACACGTTTCTTCTAAAAGCTGCGTTTGGACATTCCAGAGTGGATGGGAGAACATGCTGTAATGAGAAATACCTTGCTCTAAAACCAAAACGGAGCTATCTAGCAGAATGGTTGTCAATGTGTGCATTCAACTTCCAGAGTTAAACGGATGTGTGTTTGCAGCGGTTCAGAAACCCTTTCTTTGGAGAATGCAGAAACAGTCATTTCCAGCCCTAGAGACGCATATAAGTGTTAGCAGTAAGAATGCGTTTCAAACACAGAAGACCCGCTTCGTACAAACTGATCTGCTGTGTGTTGGTTCCTTTTAGGAAGTCGCATCTATGTTTAGATTCAGCGAGGTAGAAACACGTGTCTTCTGAAAGCTGCTTTTGGACATTCCAGAGTGGATGGGAGAAAAGGCTGTAAAGAGAAATACCTTGCCCTAAAACCAAAACGGAGCTATCTAGCAGAATGGTTGTCAAAGTGTTCTTTCAACTTCCAGAGTTAAAGTGATGTGTGTTTGCAGCAGTTCAGAAACCCTTTCTTTGGAGAATGCAGAAACAGTCATTTCCAGCCCTAGTGAGGCATATAACAGTTAGCAGTAAGAATGCGTTTCAAACACAGAAGACCCGCTTCGTACAAACTCATCTCTTGTGTCTTGGTTCCTTTTAGGAAGTTGCATCTATGTTTAGATTCAGTGAGGTAGAAACACGTTTCTTCTAAAAGCTGCATTTGGAATTTCCAGAGTGGACGGGAGAACAGGCTGTAAAGAGAAATACCTTGCTCTAAAACCAAATCGGAGCTATCTAGCAGAGTGGTTGTCAATGTGTGCATTCAACTTCCAGATTTAAACTGATGTGTGGTTGTAGCGGTTCAGAAACCCTTTCTTTGGAGAATGCAGAAACAGTCATTTCCAGCCCTAGAGACGCATGTAAGAGTTAGCAGTAAGAATGCGTTTCAAACACAGAAGACCCGCTTCATACAAACTGATATGCTGTGTGTTGGTTCCTTTTAGGAAGTTGCATCTATGTTTAGATTCAGAGAGGTAGAAACACGTTTCTTCTAAAAGCTGCATTTGGACATTCCAGATTGGATGGGAGAACAGGCTGTAAAGAGAAATACCTTGCTCTAAAACCAAAACGGAGCTATCTAGCAGAATGGTTGTCAGTGTGGGCATTCAACTTGCAGAGTTAAACGGATGTTTGTTTGCAGCAGTTCAGAAACCCTTTCTTTGGAGAGTTCAGAAACAGTCATTGCCAGCACTTCTGACGCATATAATATTTAGCAGAAAGAATGCGTTTCAAACACAGAAGACCCGCTTCGTACAAACTCATCTGCTGTGTGTTGGTTCCTTTTAGGAAGTTGCATCTATGTTTAGATTCAGCGACGAAGAAACACGTTTCTTCTAAAAGCTGCGTTTGGATATTCCAGAGTAGATGGGAGAACAGGCTGTAAAGAGAAATACCTTACTCTAAAACCAAAACGGATCTATCTAGCAGAATGGTTGTCAATGTGTGCATTCAACTTCCAGAGTTAAACAGATATGTGTTTGCAGCAGTTCAGAAACCCTTTCTTTGGAGCATGCAGAAACAGTCATTTCCAGCCCTAGAGACGCGTATAACAGTTAGCAGTAAGAATGCGTTTCAAACACAGAAGACCCTCTTCGTACAAACTCATCTCTTGTGTGTTGGTTCCTTTTAGGAAGTTGCATCTATGTTTAGATTCAGCGATGTTGAAACACGTTTCTTTTAAAAGCTGCGTTTGGACATTCCAGAGTGGATGGGAGAACAGGCTGTAAAGAGAAATACCTTGCTCTAAAACCAAAACGGAGCTATCTAGCAGAATGGTTGTCAATGTGTGCATTCAACTTACAGAGTTAAACTGACGTGTGTTTGCTGCAGTTCAGAAACCCTTTCTTTGGAGAATGCAGAAACAGTCATTTCCAACCCCAGAGACGCATATAAGAGTTAGCAGTAAGAATGCGTTTCAAACACAGAAGACCCACTTCATACAAACCCATCTGCTGTGTGTTGGTTCCTTTTAGGATGTATCATCTATGTTTAGATTCAACGAGGTAGAAACACGTTTCTTCTAAAAGCTGCGTTTGGACATTCCAGAGTGGACGGGAGAACAGGCTGTAAAGAGAAATACCTTGATCTAAAACCAAAACGGAGCTATCTAGCATAATGGTTGTCAATGTGTGCATTCCACTTGCAGAGTTAAACTGATGTGTGTTTGCAGTAGTTCAGAACACTTTCTTTGGAGTATGCAGAAACAGTCATTTCCAGCCCCGGAGACGCCTATAAGAGTTAGCAGTAAGAATGCGATTCAAACACCGAAGACCTGCTTCGTACTAACTCATCTGCTGTGTGTTGGTTCCTTTTAGGAAGTTGCATATATGTTTAGATTCAGCGAGGTAGAAACACGTTTCTTCTAAAAGCTGCATTTGGACATTCCAGATTGGATGGGAGAACAGGCTGTAAAGAGAAATACCTTGCTCTAAAACCAAAACGGAGCTATCTAGCAGAATGGTTGTCAATGTGTTCATTCAACTTCCAGAGTTAAACTGACGTGTGTTTGCAGCAGTTCAGAAACCCTTTCTTTGGAGAGTTCAGAAAGAGTCATTGCCAGCACTTCTGACGCATATAATATTTAGCAGTAAGAATGCGTTTCAAACACAGAAGACCCGCTTCGTACAAACTCATCTGCTGTGTGTTGGTTCCTTTTAGGAAGTTGCATCTATGTTTAGATTCAGCGACGTAGAAACACGTTTCTTCTAAAAGCTGCGTTTGGATATTCCAGAGTAGATGGGAGAACAGGCTGTAAAGAGAAATACCTTACTCTAAAACCAAAACGGATCTATCTAGCAGAATGGTTGTCAATGTGTGAATTCAACTTCCAGAGTTAAACAGATATGTGTTTGCAGCAGTTCATAAACCGTTTCTTTGGAGCATGCAGAAACAGTCATTTCCAGCCCTAGAGACGCATATAACAGTTAGCAGTAAGAATGCGTTTCAAACACAGAAGACCCGCTTCGTACAAACTCATCTGCTGTGTGTTGGTTCCTTTTAGGAAGTTGCATATATGTTTAGATTCAGCGAGGAAGAAACACGTTTCTTCTAAAAGCTGCATTTGGACATTCCAGAGTGGATGGGAGAACAGGCTGTAAAGAGAAATACCTTGCTCTAAAACCAAAACGGAGCTATCTAGCAGAATGGTTGTCAGTGTGTGCATTCAACTTGCAGAGTTATACTGATGTGTGTTTGCAGCAGTTCAGAAACCCTTTCTTTGGAGAATGCAGAAACAGTCATTTCCAGCCCTAGAGACGCATGTAAGAGTTAGCAGTAAGAATGCGTTTCAAACACAGAAGACCCGCTTCGTACAAACTCATCTGCTGTGTGTTGGTTCCTTTTAGGAAGTTGCATCTATGTTTAGATTCAGCGAGGTAGAAACACGTTTCTTCTAAAAGCTGCGTTTGGACATTCCAGAGTGGATGGGAGAACAGGCTGTAATGAGAAATACCTTGCTCTAAAACCAAAACGGAGCTATCTATCAGAATGGTTGTCAAAGTGTGCTTTCAACTTCCAGAGTTAAAGTGATGTGTGTTTGCAGCAGTTCAGAAACCCTTTCTTTGGAGAATGCAGAAACAGTCATTTCCAGCCCTAGTGAGGCATATAACAGTTAGCAGTAAGAATGCGTTTCAAACACAGAAGACCCGCTTCGTACAAACTCATCTCTTGTGTCTTGGTTCCTTTTAGGAAGTTGCATCTATGTTTAGATTCAGTGAGGTAGAAACACGTTTCTTCTAAAAGCTGCATTTGGAATTTCCAGAGTGGATGGGAGAACAGGCTGTAAAGAGAAATACCTTGCTCTAAAACCAAATCGGAGCTATCTAGCAGAGTGGTTGTCAATGTGTGCATTCAACTTCCAGATTTAAACTGATGTGTGTTTGTAGCGGTTCAGAAACCCTTTCTTTGGAGAATGCAGAAACAGTCATTTACAGCTCTAGCGACGCATGTAAGAGTTAGCAGTAAGAATGCGTTTCAAACACAGAAGACCCGCTTCATACAAACTGATATGCTGTGTGTTGGTTCCTTTTAGGAAGTTGCATCTATGTTTAGATTCAGCGAGGTAGAAACACGTTTCTTCTAAACGCTGCGTTTGGACATTCCAGAATGGATGGGAGAACAGGCTGTAAAGAGAAATACCTTGCTCTAAAACCAAAACGGAGCTATCTAGCAGAATGGTTGTCAATGTGTGCATTCAACTTCCAGAGATAAACTGATGTGTTTTTGCAGCAGTTCAGAAGCCCTTTATTTGGATAATGCAGAAACAGTCATTTCCAGCACTAGTGACGGATATAACAGTTAGCAGTAAGAATGCGTTTCAAACACAAAAGACCCGCTTCGTACAAACTGATCTGCTGTGTGTTGGTTCCTTTTAGGAAGTTGCATCTATGTTTAGATTCAGAGAGGTAGAAACACGTTTCTTCTAAAAGCTGGGTTTTGACATTCCAGAGTGGATGGGAGAACAGGCTGTAATGAGAAATACCTTGCTCTAAAACCAGAACGGAGCTATCTAGCAGAATGGTTGTCAATGTGTGCATTCAACTTCCAGAGTTAAACTGATGTGTGTTTGCAGCAGTTCAGAAACCCTTTCTTTGGAGAATGCAGAAACAGTCATTTCCAGCCCTAGAGACGCCTATAAGAGTTAGCAGTAAGAATGCGTTTCAAACACCGAAGACCTGCTTCGTACTAACTCATCTGCTGTGTGTTGGTTCCTTTTAGGAAGTTGCATATATGTTTAGATTCAGCGAGGTAGAAACACGTTTCTTCTAAAAGCTGCATTTGGACATTCCAGATTGGATGGGAGAACAGGCTGTAAAGAGAAATACCTTGCTCTAAAACCAAAACGGAGCTATCTAGCAGAATGGTTGTCAATGTGGGCATTCAACTTGCAGAGTTAAACTGATGTGTGTTTGCAGCAGTTCAGAAACCCTTTCTTTGGAGAGTTCAGAAACAGTCATTGCCAGCACTTCTGACGCATATAATATTTAGCAGTAAGAATGCGTTTCAAACACAGAAGACCCGCTTCGTACAAACTCATCTGCTGTGTGTTGGTTCCTTTTAGGAAGTTGCATCTATGTTTAGATTCAGCGACGTAGAAACACGTTTCTTCTAAAAGCTGCGTTTGGATATTCCAGAGTAGATGGGAGAACAGGCTGTAAAGAGAAATACCTTACTCTAAAACCAAAACGGATCTATCTAGCAGAATGGTTGTCAATGTGTGCATTCAACTTCCAGAGTTAAACAGATATGTGTTTGCAGCAGTTCAGAAACCCTTATTTTGGAGCATGCAGAAACAGTCATTTCCAGCCCTAGAGACGCGTATAACAGTTAGCAGTAAGAATGCGTTTCAAACAGAGAGGACCCGCATCGTACAAACTAATCTGCTGTGTGTTCGTTCCTTTTAGGAAGTTGCATCTATGTTTAGATTCAGCGAGGTAGAAACACGTTTCTTCTAAAAGCTGCGTTTGGACATTCCAGAGTGGATGGGAGAACAGGCTGTAAAGAGAAATACTTTGCTCTAAAACCAAAACGGAGCTATCTAGCAGAATGGTTGTCAGTGTGTGCATTCAACTTGCAGAGTTAAATGATGTGTGTTTGCAGCAGTTCAGAAACCCTTTCTTTGGAGAATGCAGAAACAGTCATTTCCAGCCCTAGAGACGCATGTAAGAGTTAGCAGTAAGAATGCGTTTCAAACACAGAAGACGCGCTTCGTAAAAACTCATCTCTTGTGTGTTGGTTCCTTTTAGGAAGTTGCATCTATGTTTAGATTAAGCGAGGTAGAAACACGTTTCTTCTAAAAGCTGCGTTTGGACATTCAAGAGTGGATGGGAGAAAAGGCTGTAAAGAGAAATACCTTGCTCTAAAACCAAAACGGAGCTATCTAGCAGAATGGTTGTCAATGTGTGCCTTCAACTTGCAGAGTTAAAGTGATGTGTGTTTGCAGCAGTTCAGAACCCTTTCTTTGGAGAATTCAGAAACAGTCATTGCCAGCCCTAGAGACACATATAAGAGTTAGCAGTAAGAATGCGTTTCAAACACAGAAGACCCGCTTCGTACAAACTCATCTGCTAAATGTTGGTTCCTTTAAGGAAGTTGCATCTATGTTTAGATTCAGTGAGGTAGAAACACGTTTCTTCTAAAAGCTGCGTTTGGACTTTCCAGAGTGGACGGGAGAACAGGCTGTAAAGAGAAATACCTTGCTCTAAAACCAAAACGGAGCTATCTAGCAGAATGGTTGTCAATGTGTGCATTCAACTTCCAGAGTTAAACTGATGTGTGTTTGCAGCGGTTCAGAAACCCTTTCTTTGGAGAATGCAGAAAGTCATTTCCAGCCCTAGAGACGCATATAAGTGTTAGCAGTAAGAATGCGTTTCAAACAGAGAAGACCCGCATCGTACAAACTGATCTGCTGTGTGTTCGTTCCTTTTAGGAAGTTGCATCTATGTTTAGATTCAGCGAGGTAGAAACACGTTTCTTCTAAAAGCTGCATTTGGACATTCCAGAGTGGATGGGAGAAAAGGCTGTAAAGAGAAATACCTTGCTCTAAAACAAAAACGGAGCTATCTAGCAGAATGGTTGTCAATGTGTGCATTCAACTTGCAGAGTTAAACTGATGTGTGTTTGCAGCAGTTCAGAAACCCTTTCTTTGGAGAGTTCAGAAACAGTCATTGCCAGCACTTCTGACGCATATAATATTTAGCAGTAAGAATGCGTTTCAAACACAGAAGACCCGCTTCGTACAAACTGATCTGCTGTGTGTTGGTTCCTTTTAGGAAGTCGCATCTATGTTTAGATTCAGCGAGGTAGAAACACGTGTCTTCTAAAAGCTGCTTTTGGACATTCCAGAGTGGATGGGAGAAAAGGCTGTAAAGAGAAATACCTTGCCCTAAAACCAAAACGGAGCTATCTAGCATAATGGTTGTCAATGTGTGCCTTCAACTTGCAGAGTTAAACTGATGTGTGTTTGCAGCAGTTCAGAACCCTTTCTTTGGAGAATGCAGAAACAGTCATTTCCAGCCCTAGAAACGCATATTAGAGTTAGCAGTAAGAATGCGTTTCAAACACAGAAGACGCGCTTCGTAGAAACTCATCTCTTGTGTGTTGGTTCTTTTTAGGAAGTTGCATCTATGTTTAGATTCAGCGAGGTAGAAACACGTTTCTTCTTAAAGCTGCATTTGGACATTCCAGAGTGGATGGGAGAAAAGGCTGTAAAGAGAAATACCTTGCTCTAAAACCAAAACGGAGCTATCTAGCAGAATGTTTGTCAATGTGTGCATTCAACTTCCAGAGTTAAACTGATGTGCGTTTGCAGCGGTTCAGAAACCCTTTCTTTGGAGAATGCAGAAACAGTCATTTCCAGCCCTTGAGACGCATATAAGAGTTAGCAGTAAGAATGCGTTTCAAACACAGAAGACCCGCTTCGTACAAACTGATCTGCTGTGTGTTGGTTCCTTTTAGGAAGTTGCATCTATGTTTAGATTCAGCGAGTTAGAAACACGTTTCTTCTAAAAGCTGCGTTTGGACATTCAAGAGTGGATGGGAGAAAAGGCTGTAAAGAGAAATACCTTGCTCTAAAACCAAAACGGAGCTATCTAGCAGAATGGTTGTCAGTGTGTGCATTCAACTTGCAGAGTTAAACTGATGTGTGTTTGCAGCAGTTCAGAAACCCTTTCTTTGGAGAATGCAGAAACAGTCATTTCCAGCCCTAGAGACGCATGTAAGAGTTAGCAGTAAGAATGCGTTTCAAACACAGAAGACACGCTTCGTACAAATTGATCTGCTGTGTGTTGGTTCCTTTTAGGAAGTTGCATCTATGTTTAGATTCAGCGAGGTAGAAACACGTTTCTTCTAAAAGCTGCGTTTGGACATTCCAGAGTGGATGGGAGAACAAGCTGTAAAGAGAAATACCTTGCTCTAAAACCAAAACGGAGCTATCTAGCATAATGGTTGTCAATGTGTGCATTCCACTTGCAGAGTTAAACTGATGTGTGTTTGCAGTAGTTCAGAACACTTTCTTTGGAGTATGCAGAAACAGTCATTTCCAGCCCCGGAGACGCCTATAAGAGTTAGCAGTAAGAATGCGATTCAAACACCGAAGACCTGCTTCGTACTAACTCATCTGCTGTGTGTTGGTTCCTTTTAGGAAGTTGCATATATGTTTAGATTCAGCGAGGTAGAAACACGTTTCTTCTAAAAGCTGCATTTGGACATTCCAGATTGGATGGGAGAACAGGCTGTAAAGAGAAATACCTTGCTCTAAAACCAAAACGGAGCTATCTAGCAGAATGGTTGTCAATGTGTGCATTCAACTTCCAGAGTTAAACTGACGTGTGTTTGCAGCAGTTCAGAAACCCTTTCTTTGGAGAGTTCAGAAAGAGTCATTGCCAGCACTTCTGACGCATATAATATTTAGCAGTAAGAATGCGTTTCAAACACAGAAGACCCGCTTCGTACAAACTCATCTGCTGTGTGTTGGTTCCTTTTAGGAAGTTGCATCTATGTTTAGATTCAGCGACGTAGAAACACGTTTCTTCTAAAAGCTGCGTTTGGATATTCCAGAGTAGATGGGAGAACAGGCTGTAAAGAGAAATACCTTACTCTAAAACCAAAACGGATCTATCTAGCAGAATGGTTGTCAATGTGTGAATTCAACTTCCAGAGTTAAACAGATATGTGTTTGCAGCAGTTCATAAACCGTTTCTTTGGAGCATGCAGAAACAGTCATTTCCAGCCCTAGAGACGCATATAACAGTTAGCAGTAAGAATGCGTTTCAAACACAGAAGACCCGCTTCGTACAAACTCATCTGCTGTGTGTTGGTTCCTTTTAGGAAGTTGCATCTATGTTTAGATTCAGAGAGGTAGAAACACATTTCTTCTAAAAGCTGCGTTTGGACTTTCCAGAGTGTACGGGAGAACAGGCTGTAAAGAGAAATACCTTGCTCTAAAACCAAAACGGAGCTATCTAGCAGAATGGTTGTCTATGTGTGCATTCAACTTCCAGAGTTAAACGGATGTCTGTTTGGAGCGGTTCAGAAACCCTTTCTTTGGAGAATGCAGAAAGTCATTTCCAGCCCTAGAGACGCATGTAAGAGTTAGCAGTAAGAATGCGTTTCAAACAGAGAGGACCCGCATCGTACAAACTAATCTGCTGTGTGTTCGTTCCTTTTAGGAAGTTGCATCTATGTTTAGATTCAGCGAGGTAGAAACACGTTTCTTCTAAAAGCTGCGTTTGGACATTCCAGAGTGGACGGGAGAACAGGCTGTAAAGAGAAATACCTTGCTCTAAAACCAAATCGGAGCTATCTAGCAGAGTGGTTGTCAATGTGTGCATTCAACTTCCAGATTTAAACTGATGTGTGGTTGTAGCGGTTCAGAAACCCTTTCTTTGGAGAATGCAGAAACAGTCATTTCCAGCCCTAGAGACGCATGTAAGAGTTAGCAGTAAGAATGCGTTTCAAACACAGAAGACCCGCTTCATACAAACTGATATGCTGTGTGTTGGTTCCTTTTAGGAAGTTGCATCTATGTTTAGATTCAGAGAGGTAGAAACACGTTTCTTCTAAAAGCTGCATTTGGACATTCCAGATTGGATGGGAGAACAGGCTGTAAAGAGAAATACCTTGCTCTAAAACCAAAACGGAGCTATCTAGCAGAATGGTTGTCAGTGTGGGCATTCAACTTGCAGAGTTAAACGGATGTTTGTTTGCAGCAGTTCAGAAACCCTTTCTTTGGAGAGTTCAGAAACAGTCATTGCCAGCACTTCTGACGCATATAATATTTAGCAGAAAGAATGCGTTTCAAACACAGAAGACCCGCTTCGTAAAAACTCATCTCTTGTGTGTTGGTTCCTTTTAGGAAGTTGCATCTATGTTTAGATTAAGCGAGGTAGAAACACGTTTCTTCTAAAAGCTGCGTTTGGACATTCAAGAGTGGATGGGAGAAAAGGCTGTAAAGAGAAATACCTTGCTCTAAAACCAAAACGGAGCTATCTAGCAGAATGGTTGTCAATGTGTGCCTTCAACTTGCAGAGTTAAAGTGATGTGTGTTTGCAGCAGTTCAGAACCCTTTCTTTGGAGAATTCAGAAACAGTCATTGCCAGCCCTAGAGACACATTTAAGAGTTAGCAGTAAGAATGCGTTTCAAACACAGAAGACCCGCTTCGTACAAACTCATCTGCTAAATGTTGGTTCCTTTAAGGAAGTTGCATCTATGTTTAGATTCAGTGAGGTAGAAACACGTTTCTTCTAAAAGCTGCGTTTGGACTTTCCAGAGTGGACGGGAGAACAGGCTGTAAAGAGAAATACCTTGCTCTAAAACCAAAACGGAGCTATCTAGCAGAATGGTTGTCAATGTGTGCATTCAACTTCCAGAGTTAAACTGATGTGTGTTTGCAGCGGTTCAGAAACCCTTTCTTTGGAGAATGCAGAAAGTCATTTCCAGCCCTAGAGACGCATATAAGTGTTAGCAGTAAGAATGCGTTTCAAACAGAGAAGACCCGCATCGTACAAACTGATCTGCTGTGTGTTCGTTCCTTTTAGGAAGTTGCATCTATGTTTAGATTCAGCGAGGTAGAAACACGTTTCTTCTAAAAGCTGCATTTGGACATTCCAGAGTGGATGGGAGAAAAGGCTGTAAAGAGAAATACCTTGCTCTAAAACAAAAACGGAGCTATCTAGCAGAATGGTTGTCAATGTGTGCATTCAACTTGCAGAGTTAAACTGATGTGTGTTTGCAGCAGTTCAGAAACCCTTTCTTTGGAGAGTTCAGAAACAGTCATAGCCAGCACTTCTGACGCATATAATATTTAGCAGTAAGAATGCGTTTCAAACACAGAAGACCCGCTTCGTACAAACTGATCTGCTGTGTGTTGGTTCCTTTTAGGAAGTCGCATCTATGTTTAGATTCAGCGAGGTAGAAACACGTGTCTTCTAAAAGCTGCTTTTGGACATTCCAGAGTGGATGGGAGAAAAGGCTGTAAAGAGAAATACCTTGCCCTAAAACCAAAACGGAGCTATCTAGCATAATGGTTGTCAATGTGTGCCTTCAACTTGCAGAGTTAAACTGATGTGTGTTTGCAGCAGTTCAGAACCCTTTCTTTGGAGAATGCAGAAATAGTCATTTCCAGCCCTAGAAACGCATATTAGAGTTAGCAGTAAGAATGCGTTTCAAACACAGAAGACGCGCTTCGTAGAAACTCATCTCTTGTGTGTTGGTTCTTTTTAGGAAGTTGCATCTATGTTTAGATTCAGCGAGGTAGAAACACGTTTCTTCTTAAAGCTGCATTTGGACATTCCAGAGTGGATGGGAGAAAAGGCTGTAAAGAGAAATACCTTGCTCTAAAACCAAAACGGAGCTATCTAGCAGAATGTTTGTCAATGTGTGCATTCAACTTCCAGAGTTAAACTGATGTGCGTTTGCAGCGGTTCAGAAACCCTTTCTTTGGAGAATGCAGAAACAGTCATTTCCAGCCCTTGAGACGCATATAAGAGTTAGCAGTAAGAATGCGTTTCAAACACAGAAGACCCGCTTCGTACAAACTGATCTGCTGTGTGTTGGTTCCTTTTAGGAAGTTGCATCTATGTTTAGATTCAGCGAGTTAGAAACACGTTTCTTCTAAAAGCTGCGTTTGGACATTCAAGAGTGGATGGGAGAAAAGGCTGTAAAGAGAAATACCTTGCTCTAAAACCAAAACGGAGCTATCTAGCAGAATGGTTGTCAGTGTGTGCATTCAACTTGCAGAGTTAAACTGATGTGTGTTTGCAGCAGTTCAGAAACCCTTTCTTTGGAGAATGCAGAAACAGTCATTTCCAGCCCTAGAGACGCATGTAAGAGTTAGCAGTAAGAATGCGTTTCAAACACAGAAGACACGCTTCGTACAAATTGATCTGCTGTGTGTTGGTTCCTTTTAGGAAGTTGCATCTATGTTTAGATTCAGCGAGGTAGAAACACGTTTCTTCTAAAAGCTGCGTTTGGACATTCCAGAGTGGATGGGAGAACAAGCTGTAAAGAGAAATACCTTGCTCTAAAACCAAAACGGAGCTATCTAGCATAATGGTTGTCAATGTGTGCATTCCACTTGCAGAGTTAAACTGATGTGTGTTTGCAGTAGTTCAGAACACTTTCTTTGGAGTATGCAGAAACAGTCATTTCCAGCCCCGGAGACGCCTATAAGAGTTAGCAGTAAGAATGCGATTCAAACACCGAAGACCTGCTTCGTACTAACTCATCTGCTGTGTGTTGGTTCCTTTTAGGAAGTTGCATATATGTTTAGATTCAGCGAGGTAGAAACACGTTTCTTCTAAAAGCTGCATTTGGACATTCCAGATTGGATGGGAGAACAGGCTGTAAAGAGAAATACCTTGCTCTAAAACCAAAACGGAGCTATCTAGCAGAATGGTTGTCAATGTGTTCATTCAACTTCCAGAGTTAAACTGACGTGTGTTTGCAGCAGTTCAGAAACCCTTTCTTTGGAGAGTTCAGAAAGAGTCATTGCCAGCACTTCTGACGCATATAATATTTA
The DNA here is from genome assembly GCF_048565385.1 of Saimiri boliviensis. Lineage (NCBI taxonomy): Eukaryota > Metazoa > Chordata > Mammalia > Primates > Cebidae > Saimiri > Saimiri boliviensis. The sequence continues at coordinate 89,488,032 of NC_133459.1, forward strand.
GCAGTAAGAATGCGTTTCAAACACAGAAGACCCGCTTCGTACAAACTCATCTGCTGTGTGTTGGTTCCTTTTAGGAAGTTGCATCTATGTTTAGATTCAGCGACGTAGAAACACGTTTCTTCTAAAAGCTGCGTTTGGATATTCCAGAGTAGATGGGAGAACAGGCTGTAAAGAGAAATACCTTACTCTAAAACCAAAACGGATCTATCTAGCAGAATGGTTGTCAATGTGTGAATTCAACTTCCAGAGTTAAACAGATATGTGTTTGCAGCAGTTCATAAACCGTTTCTTTGGAGCATGCAGAAACAGTCATTTCCAGCCCTAGAGACGCATATAACAGTTAGCAGTAAGAATGCGTTTCAAACACAGAAGACCCGCTTCGTACAAACTCATCTGCTGTGTGTTGGTTCCTTTTAGGAAGTTGCATCTATGTTTAGATTCAGAGAGGTAGAAACACATTTCTTCTAAAAGCTGCGTTTGGACTTTCCAGAGTGTACGGGAGAACAGGCTGTAAAGAGAAATACCTTGCTCTAAAACCAAAACGGAGCTATCTAGCAGAATGGTTGTCTATGTGTGCATTCAACTTCCAGAGTTAAACGGATGTCTGTTTGGAGCGGTTCAGAAACCCTTTCTTTGGAGAATGCAGAAAGTCATTTCCAGCCCTAGAGACGCATGTAAGAGTTAGCAGTAAGAATGCGTTTCAAACAGAGAGGACCCGCATCGTACAAACTAATCTGCTGTGTGTTCGTTCCTTTTAGGAAGTTGCATCTATGTTTAGATTCAGCGAGGTAGAAACACGTTTCTTCTAAAAGCTGCGTTTGGACATTCCAGAGTGGATGGGAGAACAGGCTGTAAAGAGAAATACTTTGCTCTAAAACCAAAACGGAGCTATCTAGCAGAATGGTTGTCAGTGTGTGCATTCAACTTGCAGAGTTAAATGATGTGTGTTTGCAGCAGTTCAGAAACCCTTTATTTGGAGAATGCAGAAACAGTCATTTCCAGCCCTAGAGACGCATGTAAGAGTTAGCAGTAAGAATGCGTTTCAAACACAGAAGACCCGCTTCGTACAAATTGATCTGCTGTGTGTTGGTTCCTTTTAGGAAGTTGCATCTATGTTTAGAATCAGCGAGGTAGAAACACGTTTCTTCTAAAAGCTGCGTTTGGACATTCCAGAGTGGATGGGAGAACATGCTGTAATGAGAAATACCTTGCTCTAAAACCAAAACGGAGCTATCTAGCAGAATGGTTGTCAATGTGTGCATTCAACTTCCAGAGTTAAACGGATGTGTGTTTGCAGCGGTTCAGAAACCCTTTCTTTGGAGAATGCAGAAACAGTCATTTCCAGCCCTAGAGACGCATATAAGTGTTAGCAGTAAGAATGCGTTTCAAACACAGAAGACCCGCTTCGTACAAACTGATCTGCTGTGTGTTGGTTCCTTTTAGGAAGTCGCATCTATGTTTAGATTCAGCGAGGTAGAAACACGTGTCTTCTAAAAGCTGCTTTTGGACATTCCAGAGTGGATGGGAGAAAAGGCTGTAAAGAGAAATACCTTGCCCTAAAACCAAAACGGAGCTATCTAGCAGAATGGTTGTCAAAGTGTGCTTTCAACTTCCAGAGTTAAAGTGATGTGTGTTTGCAGCAGTTCAGAAACCCTTTCTTTGGAGAATGCAGAAACAGTCATTTCCAGCCCTAGTGAGGCATATAACAGTTAGCAGTAAGAATGCGTTTCAAACACAGAAGACCCGCTTCGTACAAACTCATCTCTTGTGTCTTGGTTCCTTTTAGGAAGTTGCATCTATGTTTAGATTCAGTGAGGTAGAAACACGTTTCTTCTAAAAGCTGCATTTGGAATTTCCAGAGTGGACGGGAGAACAGGCTGTAAAGAGAAATACCTTGCTCTAAAACCAAATCGGAGCTATCTAGCAGAGTGGTTGTCAATGTGTGCATTCAACTTCCAGATTTAAACTGATGTGTGGTTGTAGCGGTTCAGAAACCCTTTCTTTGGAGAATGCAGAAACAGTCATTTCCAGCCCTAGAGACGCATGTAAGAGTTAGCAGTAAGAATGCGTTTCAAACACAGAAGACCCGCTTCATACAAACTGATATGCTGTGTGTTGGTTCCTTTTAGGAAGTTGCATCTATGTTTAGATTCAGAGAGGTAGAAACACGTTTCTTCTAAAAGCTGCATTTGGACATTCCAGATTGGATGGGAGAACAGGCTGTAAAGAGAAATACCTTGCTCTAAAACCAAAACGGAGCTATCTAGCAGAATGGTTGTCAGTGTGGGCATTCAACTTGCAGAGTTAAACGGATGTTTGTTTGCAGCAGTTCAGAAACCCTTTCTTTGGAGAGTTCAGAAACAGTCATTGCCAGCACTTCTGACGCATATAATATTTAGCAGAAAGAATGCGTTTCAAACACAGAAGACCCGCTTCGTACAAACTCATCTGCTGTGTGTTGGTTCCTTTTAGGAAGTTGCATCTATGTTTAGATTCAGCGACGAAGAAACACGTTTCTTCTAAAAGCTGCGTTTGGATATTCCAGAGTAGATGGGAGAACAGGCTGTAAAGAGAAATACCTTACTCTAAAACCAAAACGGATCTATCTAGCAGAATGGTTGTCAATGTGTGCATTCAACTTCCAGAGTTAAACAGATATGTGTTTGCAGCAGTTCAGAAACCCTTTCTTTGGAGCATGCAGAAACAGTCATTTCCAGCCCTAGAGACGCGTATAACAGTTAGCAGTAAGAATGCGTTTCAAACACAGAAGACCCTCTTCGTACAAACTCATCTCTTGTGTGTTGGTTCCTTTTAGGAAGTTGCATCTATGTTTAGATTCAGCGATGTTGAAACACGTTTCTTTTAAAAGCTGCGTTTGGACATTCCAGAGTGGATGGGAGAACAGGCTGTAAAGAGAAATACCTTGCTCTAAAACCAAAACGGAGCTATCTAGCAGAATGGTTGTCAATGTGTGCATTCAACTTACAGAGTTAAACTGATGTGTGTTTGCTGCAGTTCAGAAACCCTTTCTTTGGAGAATGCAGAAACAGTCATTTCCAACCCCAGAGACGCATATAAGAGTTAGCAGTAAGAATGCGTTTCAAACACAGAAGACCCACTTCATACAAACCCATCTCCTGTGTGTTGGTTCCTTTTAGGATGTTTCATCTATGTTTAGATTCAACGAGGTAGAAACACGTTTCTTCTAAAAGCTGCGTTTGGACATTCCAGAGTGGACGGGAGAACAGGCTGTAAAGAGAAATACCTTGATCTAAAAGCAAAACGGAGCTATCTAGCAGAATGGTTGTCAATGTGTGCATTCAACTTCCGGAGTTAAACGGATGTGTGTTTCCAGCGGTTCAGAAACCCTTTCTTTGGAGAATGCAGAAAGTCATTTCCAGCCCTAGAGACGCATGTAAGAGTTAGCATTAAGAATGCGTTTCAAACAGAGAAGACCCGCTTTGTACAAACTCATCTCTTGTGTGTTGGTTCCTTTTAGGAAGTTGCATCTATGTTTAGATTCAGCGAGGTAGAAACACGTTTCTTCTAAAAGCTGCATTTGGACATTCCAGAGTGGATGGGAGAAAAGGCTGTAAAGAGAAATACCTTGCTCTAAAACAAAAACGGAGCTATCTAGCAGAATGGTTGTCAATGTGTGCATTCAACTTCCAGAGTTAAACTAATGTGCGTTTGCAGCGGTTCAGAAACCCTTTCTTTGGAGAATGCAGAAACAGTCATTTCCAGCCCTAGAGACGCATATAAGAGTTAGCAGTAAGAATGCGTTTCAAACACAGAAGACCCGTTTCGTACAAACTGATCTGCTGTGTGTTGGTTCCTTTTAGGAAGTTGCATCTATGTTTAGATTCAGAGAGGTAGAAACACATTTCTTCTAAAAGCTGCGTTTGGACTTTCCAGAGTGTACGGGAGAACAGGCTGTAAAGAGAAATACCTTGCTCTAAAACCAAAACGGAGCTATCTAGCAGAATGGTTGTCTATGTGTGCATTCAACTTCCAGAGTTAAACGGATGTCTGTTTGGAGCGGTTCAGAAACCCTTTCTTTGGAGAATGCAGAAAGTCATTTCCAGCCCTAGAGACGCAGGTAAGAGTTAGCAGTAAGAATGCGTTTCAAACAGAGAGGACCCGCATCGTACAAACTAATCTGCTGTGTGTTCGTTCCTTTTAGGAAGTTGCATCTATGTTTAGATTCAGCGAGGTAGAAACACGTTTCTTCTAAAAGCTGCGTTTGGACATTCCAGAGTGGATGGGAGAACAGGCTGTAAAGAGAAATACTTTGCTCTAAAACCAAAACGGAGCTATCTAGCAGAATGGTTGTCAGTGTGTGCATTCAACTTGCAGAGTTAAATGATGTGTGTTTGCAGCAGTTCAGAAACCCTTTATTTGGAGAATGCAGAAACAGTCATTTCCAGCCCTAGAGACGCATGTAAGAGTTAGCAGTAAGAATGCGTTTCAAACACAGAAGACCCGCTTCGTACAAATTGATCTGCTGTGTGTTGGTTCCTTTTAGGAAGTTGCATCTATGTTTAGAATCAGCGAGGTAGAAACACGTTTCTTCTAAAAGCTGCGTTTGGACATTCCAGAGTGGATGGGAGAACATGCTGTAATGAGAAATACCTTGCTCTAAAACCAAAACGGAGCTATCTAGCAGAATGGTTGTCAATGTGTGCATTCAACTTCCAGAGTTAAACGGATGTGTGTTTGCAGCGGTTCAGAAACCCTTTCTTTGGAGAATGCAGAAACAGTCATTTCCAGCCCTAGAGACGCATATAAGTGTTAGCAGTAAGAATGCGTTTCAAACACAGAAGACCCGCTTCGTACAAACTGATCTGCTGTGTGTTGGTTCCTTTTAGGAAGTCGCATCTATGTTTAGATTCAGCGAGGTAGAAACACGTGTCTTCTAAAAGCTGCTTTTGGACATTCCAGAGTGGATGGGAGAAAAGGCTGTAAAGAGAAATACCTTGCCCTAAAACCAAAACGGAGCTATCTAGCATAATGGTTGTCAATGTGTGCCTTCAACTTGCAGAGTTAAACTGATGTGTGTTTGCAGCAGTTCAGAACCCTTTCTTTGGAGAATGCAGAAACAGTCATTTCCAGCCCTAGAAACGCATATTAGAGTTAGCAGTAAGAATGCGTTTCAAACACAGAAGACGCGCTTCGTAGAAACTCATCTCTTGTGTGTTGGTTCTTTTTAGGAAGTTGCATCTATGTTTAGATTCAGCGAGGTAGAAACACGTTTCTTCTTAAAGCTGCATTTGGACATTCCAGAGTGGATGGGAGAAAAGGCTGTAAAGAGAAATACCTTGCTCTAAAACCAAAACGGAGCTATCTAGCAGAATGTTTGTCAATGTGTGCATTCAACTTCCAGAGTTAAACTGATGTGCGTTTGCAGCGGTTCAGAAACCCTTTCTTTGGAGAATGCAGAAACAGTCATTTCCAGCCCTTGAGACGCATATAAGAGTTAGCAGTAAGAATGCGTTTCAAACACAGAAGACCCGCTTCGTACAAACTGATCTGCTGTGTGTTGGTTCCTTTTAGGAAGTTGCATCTATGTTTAGATTCAGCGAGTTAGAAACACGTTTCTTCTAAAAGCTGCGTTTGGACATTCAAGAGTGGATGGGAGAAAAGGCTGTAAAGAGAAATACCTTGCTCTAAAACCAAAACGGAGCTATCTAGCAGAATGGTTGTCAGTGTGTGCATTCAACTTGCAGAGTTAAACTGATGTGTGTTTGCAGCAGTTCAGAAACCCTTTCTTTGGAGAATGCAGAAACAGTCATTTCCAGCCCTAGAGACGCATGTAAGAGTTAGCAGTAAGAATGCGTTTCAAACACAGAAGACACGCTTCGTACAAATTGATCTGCTGTGTGTTGGTTCCTTTTAGGAAGTTGCATCTATGTTTAGATTCAGCGAGGTAGAAACACGTTTCTTCTAAAAGCTGCGTTTGGACATTCCAGAGTGGATGGGAGAACAAGCTGTAAAGAGAAATACCTTGCTCTAAAACCAAAACGGAGCTATCTAGCATAATGGTTGTCAATGTGTGCATTCCACTTGCAGAGTTAAACTGATGTGTGTTTGCAGTAGTTCAGAACACTTTCTTTGGAGTATGCAGAAACAGTCATTTCCAGCCCCGGAGACGCCTATAAGAGTTAGCAGTAAGAATGCGATTCAAACACCGAAGACCTGCTTCGTACTAACTCATCTGCTGTGTGTTGGTTCCTTTTAGGAAGTTGCATATATGTTTAGATTCAGCGAGGTAGAAACACGTTTCTTCTAAAAGCTGCATTTGGACATTCCAGATTGGATGGGAGAACAGGCTGTAAAGAGAAATACCTTGCTCTAAAACCAAAACGGAGCTATCTAGCAGAATGGTTGTCAATGTGTGCATTCAACTTCCAGAGTTAAACTGACGTGTGTTTGCAGCAGTTCAGAAACCCTTTCTTTGGAGAGTTCAGAAAGAGTCATTGCCAGCACTTCTGACGCATATAATATTTAGCAGTAAGAATGCGTTTCAAACACAGAAGACCCGCTTCGTACAAACTCATCTGCTGTGTGTTGGTTCCTTTTAGGAAGTTGCATCTATGTTTAGATTCAGCGACGTAGAAACACGTTTCTTCTAAAAGCTGCGTTTGGATATTCCAGAGTAGATGGGAGAACAGGCTGTAAAGAGAAATACCTTACTCTAAAACCAAAACGGATCTATCTAGCAGAATGGTTGTCAATGTGTGAATTCAACTTCCAGAGTTAAACAGATATGTGTTTGCAGCAGTTCATAAACCGTTTCTTTGGAGCATGCAGAAACAGTCATTTCCAGCCCTAGAGACGCATATAACAGTTAGCAGTAAGAATGCGTTTCAAACACAGAAGACCCGCTTCGTACAAACTCATCTGCTGTGTGTTGGTTCCTTTTAGGAAGTTGCATCTATGTTTAGATTCAGAGAGGTAGAAACACATTTCTTCTAAAAGCTGCGTTTGGACTTTCCAGAGTGTACGGGAGAACAGGCTGTAAAGAGAAATACCTTGCTCTAAAACCAAAACGGAGCTATCTAGCAGAATGGTTGTCTATGTGTGCATTCAACTTCCAGAGTTAAACGGATGTCTGTTTGGAGCGGTTCAGAAACCCTTTCTTTGGAGAATGCAGAAAGTCATTTCCAGCCCTAGAGACGCATGTAAGAGTTAGCAGTAAGAATGCGTTTCAAACAGAGAGGACCCGCATCGTACAAACTAATCTGCTGTGTGTTCGTTCCTTTTAGGAAGTTGCATCTATGTTTAGATTCAGCGAGGTAGAAACACGTTTCTTCTAAAAGCTGCGTTTGGACATTCCAGAGTGGATGGGAGAACAGGCTGTAAAGAGAAATACTTTGCTCTAAAACCAAAACGGAGCTATCTAGCAGAATGGTTGTCAGTGTGTGCATTCAACTTGCAGAGTTAAATGATGTGTGTTTGCAGCAGTTCAGAAACCCTTTATTTGGAGAATGCAGAAACAGTCATTTCCAGCCCTAGAGACGCATGTAAGAGTTAGCAGTAAGAATGCGTTTCAAACACAGAAGACCCGCTTCGTACAAATTGATCTGCTGTGTGTTGGTTCCTTTTAGGAAGTTGCATCTATGTTTAGAATCAGCGAGGTAGAAACACGTTTCTTCTAAAAGCTGCGTTTGGACATTCCAGAGTGGATGGGAGAACATGCTGTAATGAGAAATACCTTGCTCTAAAACCAAAACGGAGCTATCTAGCAGAATGGTTGTCAATGTGTGCATTCAACTTCCAGAGTTAAACGGATGTGTGTTTGCAGCGGTTCAGAAACCCTTTCTTTGGAGAATGCAGAAACAGTCATTTCCAGCCCTAGAGACGCATATAAGTGTTAGCAGTAAGAATGCGTTTCAAACACAGAAGACCCGCTTCGTACAAACTGATCTGCTGTGTGTTGGTTCCTTTTAGGAAGTCGCATCTATGTTTAGATTCAGCGAGGTAGAAACACGTGTCTTCTAAAAGCTGCTTTTGGACATTCCAGAGTGGATGGGAGAAAAGGCTGTAAAGAGAAATACCTTGCCCTAAAACCAAAACGGAGCTATCTAGCATAATGGTTGTCAATGTGTGCCTTCAACTTGCAGAGTTAAACTGATGTGTGTTTGCAGCAGTTCAGAACCCTTTCTTTGGAGAATGCAGAAACAGTCATTTCCAGCCCTAGAAACGCATATTAGAGTTAGCAGTAAGAATGCGTTTCAAACGCAGAAGACGCGCTTCGTAGAAACTCATCTCTTGTGTGTTGGTTCTTTTTAGGAAGTTGCATCTATGTTTAGATTCAGCGAGGTAGAAACACGTTTCTTCTTAAAGCTGCATTTGGACATTCCAGAGTGGATGGGAGAAAAGGCTGTAAAGAGAAATACCTTGCTCTAAAACCAAAACGGAGCTATCTAGCAGAATGTTTGTCAATGTGTGCATTCAACTTCCAGAGTTAAACTGATGTGCGTTTGCAGCGGTTCAGAAACCCTTTCTTTGGAGAATGCAGAAACAGTCATTTCCAGCCCTTGAGACGCATATAAGAGTTAGCAGTAAGAATGCGTTTCAAACACAGAAGACCCGCTTCGTACAAACTGATCTGCTGTGTGTTGGTTCCTTTTAGGAAGTTGCATCTATGTTTAGATTCAGCGAGTTAGAAACACGTTTCTTCTAAAAGCTGCGTTTGGACATTCAAGAGTGGATGGGAGAAAAGGCTGTAAAGAGAAATACCTTGCTCTAAAACCAAAACGGAGCTATCTAGCAGAATGGTTGTCAGTGTGTGCATTCAACTTGCAGAGTTAAACTGATGTGTGTTTGCAGCAGTTCAGAAACCCTTTCTTTGGAGAATGCAGAAACAGTCATTTCCAGCCCTAGAGACGCATGTAAGAGTTAGCAGTAAGAATGCGTTTCAAACACAGAAGACACGCTTCGTACAAATTGATCTGCTGTGTGTTGGTTCCTTTTAGGAAGTTGCATCTATGTTTAGATTCAGCGAGGTAGAAACACGTTTCTTCTAAAAGCTGCGTTTGGACATTCCAGAGTGGATGGGAGAACAAGCTGTAAAGAGAAATACCTTGCTCTAAAACCAAAACGGAGCTATCTAGCATAATGGTTGTCAATGTGTGCATTCCACTTGCAGAGTTAAACTGATGTGTGTTTGCAGTAGTTCAGAACACTTTCTTTGGAGTATGCAGAAACAGTCATTTCCAGCCCCGGAGACGCCTATAAGAGTTAGCAGTAAGAATGCGATTCAAACACCGAAGACCTGCTTCGTACTAACTCATCTGCTGTGTGTTGGTTCCTTTTAGGAAGTTGCATATATGTTTAGATTCAGCGAGGTAGAAACACGTTTCTTCTAAAAGCTGCATTTGGACATTCCAGATTGGATGGGAGAACAGGCTGTAAAGAGAAATACCTTGCTCTAAAACCAAAACGGAGCTATCTAGCAGAATGGTTGTCAATGTGTTCATTCAACTTCCAGAGTTAAACTGACGTGTGTTTGCAGCAGTTCAGAAACCCTTTCTTTGGAGAGTTCAGAAAGAGTCATTGCCAGCACTTCTGACGCATATAATATTTAGCAGTAAGAATGCGTTTCAAACACAGAAGACCCGCTTCGTACAAACTCATCTGCTGTGTGTTGGTTCCTTTTAGGAAGTTGCATCTATGTTTAGATTCAGCGACGTAGAAACACGTTTCTTCTAAAAGCTGCGTTTGGATATTCCAGAGTAGATGGGAGAACAGGCTGTAAAGAGAAATACCTTACTCTAAAACCAAAACGGATCTATCTAGCAGAATGGTTGTCAATGTGTGAATTCAACTTCCAGAGTTAAACAGATATGTGTTTGCAGCAGTTCATAAACCGTTTCTTTGGAGCATGCAGAAACAGTCATTTCCAGCCCTAGAGACGCATATAACAGTTAGCAGTAAGAATGCGTTTCAAACACAGAAGACCCGCTTCGTACAAACTCATCTGCTGTGTGTTGGTTCCTTTTAGGAAGTTGCATATATGTTTAGATTCAGCGAGGAAGAAACACGTTTCTTCTAAAAGCTGCATTTGGACATTCCAGAGTGGATGGGAGAACAGGCTGTAAAGAGAAATACCTTGCTCTAAAACCAAAACGGAGCTATCTAGCAGAATGGTTGTCAGTGTGTGCATTCAACTTGCAGAGTTATACTGATGTGTGTTTGCAGCAGTTCAGAAACCCTTTCTTTGGAGAATGCAGAAACAGTCATTTCCAGCCCTAGAGACGCATGTAAGAGTTAGCAGTAAGAATGCGTTTCAAACACAGAAGACCCGCTTCGTACAAACTCATCTGCTGTGTGTTGGTTCCTTTTAGGAAGTTGCATCTATGTTTAGATTCAGCGAGGTAGAAACACGTTTCTTCTAAAAGCTGCGTTTGGACATTCCAGAGTGGATGGGAGAACAGGCTGTAATGAGAAATACCTTGCTCTAAAACCAAAACGGAGCTATCTATCAGAATGGTTGTCAAAGTGTGCTTTCAACTTCCAGAGTTAAAGTGATGTGTGTTTGCAGCAGTTCAGAAACCCTTTCTTTGGAGAATGCAGAAACAGTCATTTCCAGCCCTAGTGAGGCATATAACAGTTAGCAGTAAGAATGCGTTTCAAACACAGAAGACCCGCTTCGTACAAACTCATCTCTTGTGTCTTGGTTCCTTTTAGGAAGTTGCATCTATGTTTAGATTCAGTGAGGTAGAAACACGTTTCTTCTAAAAGCTGCATTTGGAATTTCCAGAGTGGATGGGAGAACAGGCTGTAAAGAGAAATACCTTGCTCTAAAACCAAATCGGAGCTATCTAGCAGAGTGGTTGTCAATGTGTGCATTCAACTTCCAGATTTAAACTGATGTGTGTTTGTAGCGGTTCAGAAACCCTTTCTTTGGAGAATGCAGAAACAGTCATTTACAGCTCTAGCGACGCATGTAAGAGTTAGCAGTAAGAATGCGTTTCAAACACAGAAGACCCGCTTCATACAAACTGATATGCTGTGTGTTGGTTCCTTTTAGGAAGTTGCATCTATGTTTAGATTCAGCGAGGTAGAAACACGTTTCTTCTAAACGCTGCGTTTGGACATTCCAGAATGGATGGGAGAACAGGCTGTAAAGAGAAATACCTTGCTCTAAAACCAAAACGGAGCTATCTAGCAGAATGGTTGTCAATGTGTGCATTCAACTTCCAGAGATAAACTGATGTGTTTTTGCAGCAGTTCAGAAGCCCTTTATTTGGATAATGCAGAAACAGTCATTTCCAGCACTAGTGACGGATATAACAGTTAGCAGTAAGAATGCGTTTCAAACACAAAAGACCCGCTTCGTACAAACTGATCTGCTGTGTGTTGGTTCCTTTTAGGAAGTTGCATCTATGTTTAGATTCAGAGAGGTAGAAACACGTTTCTTCTAAAAGCTGGGTTTTGACATTCCAGAGTGGATGGGAGAACAGGCTGTAATGAGAAATACCTTGCTCTAAAACCAGAACGGAGCTATCTAGCAGAATGGTTGTCAATGTGTGCATTCAACTTCCAGAGTTAAACTGATGTGTGTTTGCAGCAGTTCAGAAACCCTTTCTTTGGAGAATGCAGAAACAGTCATTTCCAGCCCTAGAGACGCCTATAAGAGTTAGCAGTAAGAATGCGTTTCAAACACCGAAGACCTGCTTCGTACTAACTCATCTGCTGTGTGTTGGTTCCTTTTAGGAAGTTGCATATATGTTTAGATTCAGCGAGGTAGAAACACGTTTCTTCTAAAAGCTGCATTTGGACATTCCAGATTGGATGGGAGAACAGGCTGTAAAGAGAAATACCTTGCTCTAAAACCAAAACGGAGCTATCTAGCAGAATGGTTGTCAATGTGGGCATTCAACTTGCAGAGTTAAACTGATGTGTGTTTGCAGCAGTTCAGAAACCCTTTCTTTGGAGAGTTCAGAAACAGTCATTGCCAGCACTTCTGACGCATATAATATTTAGCAGTAAGAATGCGTTTCAAACACAGAAGACCCGCTTCGTACAAACTCATCTGCTGTGTGTTGGTTCCTTTTAGGAAGTTGCATCTATGTTTAGATTCAGCGACGTAGAAACACGTTTCTTCTAAAAGCTGCGTTTGGATATTCCAGAGTAGATGGGAGAACAGGCTGTAAAGAGAAATACCTTACTCTAAAACCAAAACGGATCTATCTAGCAGAATGGTTGTCAATGTGTGCATTCAACTTCCAGAGTTAAACAGATATGTGTTTGCAGCAGTTCAGAAACCCTTATTTTGGAGCATGCAGAAACAGTCATTTCCAGCCCTAGAGACGCGTATAACAGTTAGCAGTAAGAATGCGTTTCAAACAGAGAGGACCCGCATCGTACAAACTAATCTGCTGTGTGTTCGTTCCTTTTAGGAAGTTGCATCTATGTTTAGATTCAGCGAGGTAGAAACACGTTTCTTCTAAAAGCTGCGTTTGGACATTCCAGAGTGGATGGGAGAACAGGCTGTAAAGAGAAATACTTTGCTCTAAAACCAAAACGGAGCTATCTAGCAGAATGGTTGTCAGTGTGTGCATTCAACTTGCAGAGTTAAATGATGTGTGTTTGCAGCAGTTCAGAAACCCTTTCTTTGGAGAATGCAGAAACAGTCATTTCCAGCCCTAGAGACGCATGTAAGAGTTAGCAGTAAGAATGCGTTTCAAACACAGAAGACGCGCTTCGTAAAAACTCATCTCTTGTGTGTTGGTTCCTTTTAGGAAGTTGCATCTATGTTTAGATTAAGCGAGGTAGAAACACGTTTCTTCTAAAAGCTGCGTTTGGACATTCAAGAGTGGATGGGAGAAAAGGCTGTAAAGAGAAATACCTTGCTCTAAAACCAAAACGGAGCTATCTAGCAGAATGGTTGTCAATGTGTGCCTTCAACTTGCAGAGTTAAAGTGATGTGTGTTTGCAGCAGTTCAGAACCCTTTCTTTGGAGAATTCAGAAACAGTCATTGCCAGCCCTAGAGACACATATAAGAGTTAGCAGTAAGAATGCGTTTCAAACACAGAAGACCCGCTTCGTACAAACTCATCTGCTAAATGTTGGTTCCTTTAAGGAAGTTGCATCTATGTTTAGATTCAGTGAGGTAGAAACACGTTTCTTCTAAAAGCTGCGTTTGGACTTTCCAGAGTGGACGGGAGAACAGGCTGTAAAGAGAAATACCTTGCTCTAAAACCAAAACGGAGCTATCTAGCAGAATGGTTGTCAATGTGTGCATTCAACTTCCAGAGTTAAACTGATGTGTGTTTGCAGCGGTTCAGAAACCCTTTCTTTGGAGAATGCAGAAAGTCATTTCCAGCCCTAGAGACGCATATAAGTGTTAGCAGTAAGAATGCGTTTCAAACAGAGAAGACCCGCATCGTACAAACTGATCTGCTGTGTGTTCGTTCCTTTTAGGAAGTTGCATCTATGTTTAGATTCAGCGAGGTAGAAACACGTTTCTTCTAAAAGCTGCATTTGGACATTCCAGAGTGGATGGGAGAAAAGGCTGTAAAGAGAAATACCTTGCTCTAAAACAAAAACGGAGCTATCTAGCAGAATGGTTGTCAATGTGTGCATTCAACTTGCAGAGTTAAACTGATGTGTGTTTGCAGCAGTTCAGAAACCCTTTCTTTGGAGAGTTCAGAAACAGTCATTGCCAGCACTTCTGACGCATATAATATTTAGCAGTAAGAATGCGTTTCAAACACAGAAGACCCGCTTCGTACAAACTGATCTGCTGTGTGTTGGTTCCTTTTAGGAAGTCGCATCTATGTTTAGATTCAGCGAGGTAGAAACACGTGTCTTCTAAAAGCTGCTTTTGGACATTCCAGAGTGGATGGGAGAAAAGGCTGTAAAGAGAAATACCTTGCCCTAAAACCAAAACGGAGCTATCTAGCATAATGGTTGTCAATGTGTGCCTTCAACTTGCAGAGTTAAACTGATGTGTGTTTGCAGCAGTTCAGAACCCTTTCTTTGGAGAATGCAGAAACAGTCATTTCCAGCCCTAGAAACGCATATTAGAGTTAGCAGTAAGAATGCGTTTCAAACACAGAAGACGCGCTTCGTAGAAACTCATCTCTTGTGTGTTGGTTCTTTTTAGGAAGTTGCATCTATGTTTAGATTCAGCGAGGTAGAAACACGTTTCTTCTTAAAGCTGCATTTGGACATTCCAGAGTGGATGGGAGAAAAGGCTGTAAAGAGAAATACCTTGCTCTAAAACCAAAACGGAGCTATCTAGCAGAATGTTTGTCAATGTGTGCATTCAACTTCCAGAGTTAAACTGATGTGCGTTTGCAGCGGTTCAGAAACCCTTTCTTTGGAGAATGCAGAAACAGTCATTTCCAGCCCTTGAGACGCATATAAGAGTTAGCAGTAAGAATGCGTTTCAAACACAGAAGACCCGCTTCGTACAAACTGATCTGCTGTGTGTTGGTTCCTTTTAGGAAGTTGCATCTATGTTTAGATTCAGCGAGTTAGAAACACGTTTCTTCTAAAAGCTGCGTTTGGACATTCAAGAGTGGATGGGAGAAAAGGCTGTAAAGAGAAATACCTTGCTCTAAAACCAAAACGGAGCTATCTAGCAGAATGGTTGTCAGTGTGTGCATTCAACTTGCAGAGTTAAACTGATGTGTGTTTGCAGCAGTTCAGAAACCCTTTCTTTGGAGAATGCAGAAACAGTCATTTCCAGCCCTAGAGACGCATGTAAGAGTTAGCAGTAAGAATGCGTTTCAAACACAGAAGACACGCTTCGTACAAATTGATCTGCTGTGTGTTGGTTCCTTTTAGGAAGTTGCATCTATGTTTAGATTCAGCGAGGTAGAAACACGTTTCTTCTAAAAGCTGCGTTTGGACATTCCAGAGTGGATGGGAGAACAAGCTGTAAAGAGAAATACCTTGCTCTAAAACCAAAACGGAGCTATCTAGCATAATGGTTGTCAATGTGTGCATTCCACTTGCAGAGTTAAACTGATGTGTGTTTGCAGTAGTTCAGAACACTTTCTTTGGAGTATGCAGAAACAGTCATTTCCAGCCCCGGAGACGCCTATAAGAGTTAGCAGTAAGAATGCGATTCAAACACCGAAGACCTGCTTCGTACTAACTCATCTGCTGTGTGTTGGTTCCTTTTAGGAAGTTGCATATATGTTTAGATTCAGCGAGGTAGAAACACGTTTCTTCTAAAAGCTGCATTTGGACATTCCAGATTGGATGGGAGAACAGGCTGTAAAGAGAAATACCTTGCTCTAAAACCAAAACGGAGCTATCTAGCAGAATGGTTGTCAATGTGTGCATTCAACTTCCAGAGTTAAACTGACGTGTGTTTGCAGCAGTTCAGAAACCCTTTCTTTGGAGAGTTCAGAAACAGTCATTGCCAGCACTTCTGACGCATATAATATTTAGCAGTAAGAATGCGTTTCAAACACAGAAGACCCGCTTCGTACAAACTCATCTGCTGTGTGTTGGTTCCTTTTAGGAAGTTGCATCTATGTTTAGATTCAGCGACGTAGAAACACGTTTCTTCTAAAAGCTGCGTTTGGATATTCCAGAGTAGATGGGAGAACAGGCTGTAAAGAGAAATACCTTACTCTAAAACCAAAACGGATCTATCTAGCAGAATGGTTGTCAATGTGTGAATTCAACTTCCAGAGTTAAACAGATATGTGTTTGCAGCAGTTCATAAACCGTTTCTTTGGAGCATGCAGAAACAGTCATTTCCAGCCCTAGAGACGCATATAACAGTTAGCAGTAAGAATGCGTTTCAAACACAGAAGACCCGCTTCGTACAAACTCATCTGCTGTGTGTTGGTTCCTTTTAGGAAGTTGCATCTATGTTTAGATTCAGAGAGGTAGAAACACATTTCTTCTAAAAGCTGCGTTTGGACTTTCCAGAGTGTACGGGAGAACAGGCTGTAAAGAGAAATACCTTGCTCTAAAACCAAAACGGAGCTATCTAGCAGAATGGTTGTCTATGTGTGCATTCAACTTCCAGAGTTAAACGGATGTCTGTTTGGAGCGGTTCAGAAACCCTTTCTTTGGAGAATGCAGAAAGTCATTTCCAGCCCTAGAGACGCATGTAAGAGTTAGCAGTAAGAATGCGTTTCAAACAGAGAGGACCCGCATCGTACAAACTAATCTGCTGTGTGTTCGTTCCTTTTAGGAAGTTGCATCTATGTTTAGATTCAGCGAGGTAGAAACACGTTTCTTCTAAAAGCTGCGTTTGGACATTCCAGAGTGGATGGGAGAACAGGCTGTAAAGAGAAATACTTTGCTCTAAAACCAAAACGGAGCTATCTAGCAGAATGGTTGTCAGTGTGTGCATTCAACTTGCAGAGTTAAATGATGTGTGTTTGCAGCAGTTCAGAAACCCTTTATTTGGAGAATGCAGAAACAGTCATTTCCAGCCCTAGAGACGCATGTAAGAGTTAGCAGTAAGAATGCGTTTCAAACACAGAAGACCCGCTTCGTACAAATTGATCTGCTGTGTGTTGGTTCCTTTTAGGAAGTTGCATCTATGTTTAGAATCAGCGAGGTAGAAACACGTTTCTTCTAAAAGCTGCGTTTGGACATTCCAGAGTGGATGGGAGAACATGCTGTAATGAGAAATACCTTGCTCTAAAACCAAAACGGAGCTATCTAGCAGAATGGTTGTCAATGTGTGCATTCAACTTCCAGAGTTAAACGGATGTGTGTTTGCAGCGGTTCAGAAACCCTTTCTTTGGAGAATGCAGAAACAGTCATTTCCAGCCCTAGAGACGCATATAAGTGTTAGCAGTAAGAATGCGTTTCAAACACAGAAGACCCGCTTCGTACAAACTGATCTGCTGTGTGTTGGTTCCTTTTAGGAAGTCGCATCTATGTTTAGATTCAGCGAGGTAGAAACACGTGTCTTCTAAAAGCTGCTTTTGGACATTCCAGAGTGGATGGGAGAAAAGGCTGTAAAGAGAAATACCTTGCCCTAAAACCAAAACGGAGCTATCTAGCATAATGGTTGTCAATGTGTGCCTTCAACTTGCAGAGTTAAACTGATGTGTGTTTGCAGCAGTTCAGAACCCTTTCTTTGGAGAATGCAGAAACAGTCATTTCCAGCCCTAGAAACGCATATTAGAGTTAGCAGTAAGAATGCGTTTCAAACACAGAAGACGCGCTTCGTAGAAACTCATCTCTTGTGTGTTGGTTCTTTTTAGGAAGTTGCATCTATGTTTAGATTCAGCGAGGTAGAAACACGTTTCTTCTTAAAGCTGCATTTGGACATTCCAGAGTGGATGGGAGAAAAGGCTGTAAAGAGAAATACCTTGCTCTAAAACCAAAACGGAGCTATCTAGCAGAATGTTTGTCAATGTGTGCATTCAACTTCCAGAGTTAAACTGATGTGCGTTTGCAGCGGTTCAGAAACCCTTTCTTTGGAGAATGCAGAAACAGTCATTTCCAGCCCTTGAGACGCATATAAGAGTTAGCAGTAAGAATGCGTTTCAAACACAGAAGACCCGCTTCGTACAAACTGATCTGCTGTGTGTTGGTTCCTTTTAGGAAGTTGCATCTATGTTTAGATTCAGCGAGTTAGAAACACGTTTCTTCTAAAAGCTGCGTTTGGACATTCAAGAGTGGATGGGAGAAAAGGCTGTAAAGAGAAATACCTTGCTCTAAAACCAAAACGGAGCTATCTAGCAGAATGGTTGTCAGTGTGTGCATTCAACTTGCAGAGTTAAACTGATGTGTGTTTGCAGCAGTTCAGAAACCCTTTCTTTGGAGAATGCAGAAACAGTCATTTCCAGCCCTAGAGACGCATGTAAGAGTTAGCAGTAAGAATGCGTTTCAAACACAGAAGACACGCTTCGTACAAATTGATCTGCTGTGTGTTGGTTCCTTTTAGGAAGTTGCATCTATGTTTAGATTCAGCGAGGTAGAAACACGTTTCTTCTAAAAGCTGCGTTTGGACATTCCAGAGTGGATGGGAGAACAAGCTGTAAAGAGAAATACCTTGCTCTAAAACCAAAACGGAGCTATCTAGCATAATGGTTGTCAATGTGTGCATTCCACTTGCAGAGTTAAACTGATGTGTGTTTGCAGTAGTTCAGAACACTTTCTTTGGAGTATGCAGAAACAGTCATTTCCAGCCCCGGAGACGCCTATAAGAGTTAGCAGTAAGAATGCGATTCAAACACCGAAGACCTGCTTCGTACTAACTCATCTGCTGTGTGTTGGTTCCTTTTAGGAAGTTGCATATATGTTTAGATTCAGCGAGGTAGAAACACGTTTCTTCTAAAAGCTGCATTTGGACATTCCAGATTGGATGGGAGAACAGGCTGTAAAGAGAAATACCTTGCTCTAAAACCAAAACGGAGCTATCTAGCAGAATGGTTGTCAATGTGTTCATTCAACTTCCAGAGATAAACTGACGTGTGTTTGCAGCAGTTCAGAAACCCTTTCTTTGGAGAGTTCAGAAAGAGTCATTGCCAGCACTTCTGACGCATATAATATTTAGCAGTAAGAATGCGTTTCAAACACAGAAGACCCGCTTCGTACAAACTGATCTGCTGTGTGTTGGTTCCTTTTAGGAAGTTGCATCTATGTTTAGATTCAGCGACGTAGAAACACGTTTCTTCTAAAAGCTGCGTTTGGATATTCCAGAGTAGATGGGAGAACAGGCTGTAAAGAGAAATACCTTACTCTAAAACCAAAACGGATCTATCTAGCAGAATGGTTGTCAATGTGTGAATTCAACTTCCAGAGTTAAACAGATATGTGTTTGCAGCAGTTCATAAACCGTTTCTTTGGAGCATGCAGAAACAGTCATTTCCAGCCCTAGAGACGCATATAACAGTTAGCAGTAAGAATGCGTTTCAAACACAGAAGACCCGCTTCGTACAAACTCATCTGCTGTGTGTTGGTTCCTTTTAGGAAGTTGCATATATGTTTAGATTCAGCGAGGAAGAAACACGTTTCTTCTAAAAGCTGCATTTGGACATTCCAGAGTGGATGGGAGAACAGGCTGTAAAGAGAAATACCTTGCTCTAAAACCAAAACGGAGCTATCTAGCAGAATGGTTGTCAGTGTGTGCATTCAACTTGCAGAGTTATACTGATGTGTGTTTGCAGCAGTTCAGAAACCCTTTCTTTGGAGAATGCAGAAACCGTCATTTCCAGCCCTAGAGACGCATGTAAGAGTTAGCAGTAAGAATGCGTTTCAAACACAGAAGACCCGCTTCGTACAAACTCATCTGCTGTGTGTTGGTTCCTTTTAGGAAGTTGCATCTATGTTTAGATTCAGCGAGGTAGAAACACGTTTCTTCTAAAAGCTGCGTTTGGACATTCCAGAGTGGATGGGAGAACAGGCTGTAATGAGAAATACCTTGCTCTAAAACCAAAACGGAGCTATCTATCAGAATGGTTGTCAAAGTGTGCTTTCAACTTCCAGAGTTAAAGTGATGTGTGTTTGCAGCAGTTCAGAAACCCTTTCTTTGGAGAATGCAGAAACAGTCATTTCCAGCCCTAGTGAGGCATATAACAGTTAGCAGTAAGAATGCGTTTCAAACACAGAAGACCCGCTTCGTACAAACTCATCTCTTGTGTCTTGGTTCCTTTTAGGAAGTTGCATCTATGTTTAGATTCAGTGAGGTAGAAACACGTGTCTTCTAAAAGCTGCGTTTGGACATTCCAGAGTGGATGGGAGAACAGGCTGTAAAGAGAAATACTTTGCTCTAAAACCAAAACGGAGCTATCTAGCAGAATGGTTGTCAGTGTGTGCATTCAACTTGCAGAGTTAAATGATGTGTGTTTGCAGCAGTTCAGAAACCCTTTATTTGGAGAATGCAGAAACAGTCATTTCCAGCCCTAGAGACGCATGTAAGAGTTAGCAGTAAGAATGCGTTTCAAACACAGAAGACCCGCTTCGTACAAATTGATCTGCTGTGTGTTGGTTCCTTTTAGGAAGTTGCATCTATGTTTAGAATCAGCGAGGTAGAAACACGTTTCTTCTAAAAGCTGCGTTTGGACATTCCAGAGTGGATGGGAGAACATGCTGTAATGAGAAATACCTTGCTCTAAAACCAAAACGGAGCTATCTAGCAGAATGGTTGTCAATGTGTGCATTCAACTTCCAGAGTTAAACGGATGTGTGTTTGCAGCGGTTCAGAAACCCTTTCTTTGGAGAATGCAGAAACAGTCATTTCCAGCCCTAGAGACGCATATAAGTGTTAGCAGTAAGAATGCGTTTCAAACACAGAAGACCCGCTTCGTACAAACTGATCTGCTGTGTGTTGGTTCCTTTTAGGAAGTCGCATCTATGTTTAGATTCAGCGAGGTAGAAACACGTGTCTTCTAAAAGCTGCTTTTGGACATTCCAGAGTGGATGGGAGAAAAGGCTGTAAAGAGAAATACCTTGCCCTAAAACCAAAACGGAGCTATCTAGCATAATGGTTGTCAATGTGTGCCTTCAACTTGCAGAGTTAAACTGATGTGTGTTTGCAGCAGTTCAGAACCCTTTCTTTGGAGAATGCAGAAACAGTCATTTCCAGCCCTAGAAACGCATATTAGAGTTAGCAGTAAGAATGCGTTTCAAACACAGAAGACGCGCTTCGTAGAAACTCATCTCTTGTGTGTTGGTTCTTTTTAGGAAGTTGCATCTATGTTTAGATTCAGCGAGGTAGAAACACGTTTCTTCTTAAAGCTGCATTTGGACATTCCAGAGTGGATGGGAGAAAAGGCTGTAAAGAGAAATACCTTGCTCTAAAACCAAAACGGAGCTATCTAGCAGAATGTTTGTCAATGTGTGCATTCAACTTCCAGAGTTAAACTGATGTGCGTTTGCAGCGGTTCAGAAACCCTTTCTTTGGAGAATGCAGAAACAGTCATTTCCAGCCCTTGAGACGCATATAAGAGTTAGCAGTAAGAATGCGTTTCAAACACAGAAGACCCGCTTCGTACAAACTGATCTGCTGTGTGTTGGTTCCTTTTAGGAAGTTGCATCTATGTTTAGATTCAGCGAGTTAGAAACACGTTTCTTCTAAAAGCTGCGTTTGGACATTCAAGAGTGGATGGGAGAAAAGGCTGTAAAGAGAAATACCTTGCTCTAAAACCAAAACGGAGCTATCTAGCAGAATGGTTGTCAGTGTGTGCATTCAACTTGCAGAGTTAAAGTGATGTGTGTTTGCAGCAGTTCAGAAACCCTTTCTTTGGAGAATGCAGAAACAGTCATTTCCAGCCCTAGAGACGCATGTAAGAGTTAGCAGTAAGAATGCGTTTCAAACACAGAAGACACGCTTCGTACAAATTGATCTGCTGTGTGTTGGTTCCTTTTAGGAAGTTGCATCTATGTTTAGATTCAGCGAGGTAGAAACACGTTTCTTCTAAAAGCTGCGTTTGGACATTCCAGAGTGGATGGGAGAACAAGCTGTAAAGAGAAATACCTTGCTCTAAAACCAAAACGGAGCTATCTAGCATAATGGTTGTCAATGTGTGCATTCCACTTGCAGAGTTAAACTGATGTGTGTTTGCAGTAGTTCAGAACACTTTCTTTGGAGTATGCAGAAACAGTCATTTCCAGCCCCGGAGACGCCTATAAGAGTTAGCAGTAAGAATGCGATTCAAACACCGAAGACCTGCTTCGTACTAACTCATCTGCTGTGTGTTGGTTCCTTTTAGGAAGTTGCATATATGTTTAGATTCAGCGAGGTAGAAACACGTTTCTTCTAAAAGCTGCATTTGGACATTCCAGATTGGATGGGAGAACAGGCTGTAAAGAGAAATACCTTGCTCTAAAACCAAAACGGAGCTATCTAGCAGAATGGTTGTCAATGTGTGCATTCAACTTCCAGAGTTAAACTGACGTGTGTTTGCAGCAGTTCAGAAACCCTTTCTTTGGAGAGTTCAGAAAGAGTCATTGCCAGCACTTCTGACGCATATAATATTTAGCAGTAAGAATGCGTTTCAAACACAGAAGACCCGCTTCGTACAAACTCATCTGCTGTGTGTTGGTTCCTTTTAGGAAGTTGCATCTATGTTTAGATTCAGCGACGTAGAAACACGTTTCTTCTAAAAGCTGCGTTTGGATATTCCAGAGTAGATGGGAGAACAGGCTGTAAAGAGAAATACCTTACTCTAAAACCAAAACGGATCTATCTAGCAGAATGGTTGTCCATGTGTGAATTCAACTTCCAGAGTTAAACAGATATGTGTTTGCAGCAGTTCATAAACCGTTTCTTTGGAGCATGCAGAAACAGTCATTTCCAGCCCTAGAGACGCATATAACAGTTAGCAGTAAGAATGCGTTTCAAACACAGAAGACCCGCTTCGTACAAACTCATCTGCTGTGTGTTGGTTCCTTTTAGGAAGTTGCATATATGTTTAGATTCAGCGAGGAAGAAACACGTTTCTTCTAAAACCTGCATTTGGACATTCCAGAGTGGATGGGGGAACAGGCTGTAAAGAGAAATACCTTGCTCTAAAACCAAAACGGAGCTATCTAGCAGAATGGTTGTCAGTGTGTGCATTCAACTTGCAGAGTTATACTGATGTGTGTTTGCAGCAGTTCAGAAACCCTTTCTTTGGAGAATGCAGAAACAGTCATTTCCAGCCCTAGAGACGCATGTAAGAGTTAGCAGTAAGAATGCGTTTCAAACACAGAAGACCCGCTTCGTACAAACTCATCTGCTGTGTGTTGGTTCCTTTTAGGAAGTTGCATCTATGTTTAGATTCAGCGAGGTAGAAACACGTTTCTTCTAAAAGCTGCGTTTGGACATTCCAGAGTGGATGGGAGAACAGGCTGTAATGAGAAATACCTTGCTCTAAAACCAAAACGGAGCTATCTATCAGAATGGTTGTCAAAGTGTGCTTTCAACTTCCAGAGTTAAAGTGATGTGTGTTTGCAGCAGTTCAGAAACCCTTTCTTTGGAGAATGCAGAAACAGTCATTTCCAGCCCTAGTGAGGCATATAACAGTTAGCAGTAAGAATGCGTTTCAAACACAGAAGACCCGCTTCGTACAAACTCATCTCTTGTGTCTTGGTTCCTTTTAGGAAGTTGCATCTATGTTTAGATTCAGTGAGGTAGAAACACGTTTCTTCTAAAAGCTGCATTTGGAATTTCCAGAGTGGATGGGAGAACAGGCTGTAAAGAGAAATACCTTGCTCTAAAACCAAATCGGAGCTATCTAGCAGAGTGGTTGTCAATGTGTGCATTCAACTTCCAGATTTAAACTGATGTGTGTTTGTAGCGGTTCAGAAACCCTTTCTTTGGAGAATGCAGAAACAGTCATTTACAGCTCTAGCGACGCATGTAAGAGTTAGCAGTAAGAATGCGTTTCAAACACAGAAGACCCGCTTCATACAAACTGATATGCTGTGTGTTGGTTCCTTTTAGGAAGTTGCATCTATGTTTAGATTCAGCGAGGTAGAAACACGTTTCTTCTAAACGCTGCGTTTGGACATTCCAGAATGGATGGGAGAACAGGCTGTAAAGAGAAATACCTTGCTCTAAAACCAAAACGGAGCTATCTAGCAGAATGGTTGTCAATGTGTGCATTCAACTTCCAGAGATAAACTGATGTGTTTTTGCAGCAGTTCAGAAGCCCTTTATTTGGATAATGCAGAAACAGTCATTTCCAGCACTAGTGACGGATATAACAGTTAGCAGTAAGAATGCGTTTCAAACACAAAAGACCCGCTTCGTACAAACTGATCTGCTGTGTGTTGGTTCCTTTTAGGAAGTTGCATCTATGTTTAGATTCAGAGAGGTAGAAACACGTTTCTTCTAAAAGCTGGGTTTTGACATTCCAGAGTGGATGGGAGAACAGGCTGTAATGAGAAATACCTTGCTCTAAAACCAGAACGGAGCTATCTAGCAGAATGGTTGTCAATGTGTGCATTCAACTTCCAGAGTTAAACTGATGTGTGTTTGCAGCAGTTCAGAAACCCTTTCTTTGGAGAATGCAGAAACAGTCATTTCCAGCCCTAGAGACGCCTATAAGAGTTAGCAGTAAGAATGCGTTTCAAACACCGAAGACCTGCTTCGTACTAACTCATCTGCTGTGTGTTGGTTCCTTTTAGGAAGTTGCATATATGTTTAGATTCAGCGAGGTAGAAACACGTTTCTTCTAAAAGCTGCATTTGGACATTCCAGATTGGATGGGAGAACAGGCTGTAAAGAGAAATACCTTGCTCTAAAACCAAAACGGAGCTATCTAGCAGAATGGTTGTCAATGTGGGCATTCAACTTGCAGAGTTAAACTGATGTGTGTTTGCAGCAGTTCAGAAACCCTTTCTTTGGAGAGTTCAGAAACAGTCATTGCCAGCACTTCTGACGCATATAATATTTAGCAGTAAGAATGCGTTTCAAACACAGAAGACCCGCTTCGTACAAACTCATCTGCTGTGTGTTGGTTCCTTTTAGGAAGTTGCATCTATGTTTAGATTCAGCGACGTAGAAACACGTTTCTTCTAAAAGCTGCGTTTGGATATTCCAGAGTAGATGGGAGAACAGGCTGTAAAGAGAAATACCTTACTCTAAAACCAAAACGGATCTATCTAGCAGAATGGTTGTCAATGTGTGCATTCAACTTCCAGAGTTAAACAGATATGTGTTTGCAGCAGTTCAGAAACCCTTATTTTGGAGCATGCAGAAACAGTCATTTCCAGCCCTAGAGACGCGTATAACAGTTAGCAGTAAGAATGCGTTTCAAACAGAGAGGACCCGCATCGTACAAACTAATCTGCTGTGTGTTCGTTCCTTTTAGGAAGTTGCATCTATGTTTAGATTCAGCGAGGTAGAAACACGTTTCTTCTAAAAGCTGCGTTTGGACATTCCAGAGTGGATGGGAGAACAGGCTGTAAAGAGAAATACTTTGCTCTAAAACCAAAACGGAGCTATCTAGCAGAATGGTTGTCAGTGTGTGCATTCAACTTGCAGAGTTAAATGATGTGTGTTTGCAGCAGTTCAGAAACCCTTTCTTTGGAGAATGCAGAAACAGTCATTTCCAGCCCTAGAGACGCATGTAAGAGTTAGCAGTAAGAATGCGTTTCAAACACAGAAGACGCGCTTCGTAAAAACTCATCTCTTGTGTGTTGGTTCCTTTTAGGAAGTTGCATCTATGTTTAGATTCAGCGAGGTAGAAACACGTTTCTTCTAAAAGCTGCGTTTGGACATTCAAGAGTGGATGGGAGAAAAGGCTGTAAAGAGAAATACCTTGCTCTAAAACCAAAACGGAGCTATCTAGCAGAATGGTTGTCAATGTGTGCCTTCAACTTGCAGAGTTAAAGTGATGTGTGTTTGCAGCAGTTCAGAACCCTTTCTTTGGAGAATTCAGAAACAGTCATTGCCAGCCCTAGAGACACATATAAGAGTTAGCAGTAAGAATGCGTTTCAAACACAGAAGACCCGCTTCGTACAAACTCATCTGCTAAATGTTGGTTCCTTTAAGGAAGTTGCATCTATGTTTAGATTCAGTGAGGTAGAAACACGTTTCTTCTAAAAGCTGCGTTTGGACTTTCCAGAGTGGACGGGAGAACAGGCTGTAAAGAGAAATACCTTGCTCTAAAACCAAAACGGAGCTATCTAGCAGAATGGTTGTCAATGTGTGCATTCAACTTCCAGAGTTAAACTGATGTGTGTTTGCAGCGGTTCAGAAACCCTTTCTTTGGAGAATGCAGAAAGTCATTTCCAGCCCTAGAGACGCATATAAGTGTTAGCAGTAAGAATGCGTTTCAAACAGAGAAGACCCGCATCGTACAAACTGATCTGCTGTGTGTTCGTTCCTTTTAGGAAGTTGCATCTATGTTTAGATTCAGCGAGGTAGAAACACGTTTCTTCTAAAAGCTGCATTTGGACATTCCAGAGTGGATGGGAGAAAAGGCTGTAAAGAGAAATACCTTGCTCTAAAACAAAAACGGAGCTATCTAGCAGAATGGTTGTCAATGTGTGCATTCAACTTGCAGAGTTAAACTGATGTGTGTTTGCAGCAGTTCAGAAACCCTTTCTTTGGAGAGTTCAGAAACAGTCATTGCCAGCACTTCTGACGCATATAATATTTAGCAGTAAGAATGCGTTTCAAACACAGAAGACCCGCTTCGTACAAACTGATCTGCTGTGTGTTGGTTCCTTTTAGGAAGTCGCATCTATGTTTAGATTCAGCGAGGTAGAAACACGTGTCTTCTAAAAGCTGCTTTTGGACATTCCAGAGTGGATGGGAGAAAAGGCTGTAAAGAGAAATACCTTGCCCTAAAACCAAAACGGAGCTATCTAGCATAATGGTTGTCAATGTGTGCCTTCAACTTGCAGAGTTAAACTGATGTGTGTTTGCAGCAGTTCAGAACCCTTTCTTTGGAGAATGCAGAAACAGTCATTTCCAGCCCTAGAAACGCATATTAGAGTTAGCAGTAAGAATGCGTTTCAAACACAGAAGACGCGCTTCGTAGAAACTCATCTCTTGTGTGTTGGTTCTTTTTAGGAAGTTGCATCTATGTTTAGATTCAGCGAGGTAGAAACACGTTTCTTCTTAAAGCTGCATTTGGACATTCCAGAGTGGATGGGAGAAAAGGCTGTAAAGAGAAATACCTTGCTCTAAAACCAAAACGGAGCTATCTAGCAGAATGTTTGTCAATGTGTGCATTCAACTTCCAGAGTTAAACTGATGTGCGTTTGCAGCGGTTCAGAAACCCTTTCTTTGGAGAATGCAGAAACAGTCATTTCCAGCCCTTGAGACGCATATAAGAGTTAGCAGTAAGAATGCGTTTCAAACACAGAAGACCCGCTTCGTACAAACTCATCTGCTGTGTGTTGGTTCCTTTTAGGAAGTTGCATCTATGTTTAGATTCAGCGACGTAGAAACACGTTTCTTCTAAAAGCTGCGTTTGGATATTCCAGAGTAGATGGGAGAACAGGCTGTAAAGAGAAATACCTTACTCTAAAACCAAAACGGATCTATCTAGCAGAATGGTTGTCAATGTGTGAATTCAACTTCCAGAGTTAAACAGATATGTGTTTGCAGCAGTTCATAAACCGTTTCTTTGGAGCATGCAGAAACAGTCATTTCCAGCCCTAGAGACGCATATAACAGTTAGCAGTAAGAATGCGTTTCAAACACAGAAGACCCGCTTCGTACAAACTCATCTGCTGTGTGTTGGTTCCTTTTAGGAAGTTGCATATATGTTTAGATTCAGCGAGGAAGAAACACGTTTCTTCTAAAAGCTGCATTTGGACATTCCAGAGTGGATGGGAGAACAGGCTGTAAAGAGAAATACCTTGCTCTAAAACCAAAACGGAGCTATCTAGCAGAATGGTTGTCAGTGTGTGCATTCAACTTGCAGAGTTATACTGATGTGTGTTTGCAGCAGTTCAGAAACCCTTTCTTTGGAGAATGCAGAAACCGTCATTTCCAGCCCTAGAGACGCATGTAAGAGTTAGCAGTAAGAATGCGTTTCAAACACAGAAGACCCGCTTCGTACAAACTCATCTGCTGTGTGTTGGTTCCTTTTAGGAAGTTGCATCTATGTTTAGATTCAGCGAGGTAGAAACACGTTTCTTCTAAAAGCTGCGTTTGGACATTCCAGAGTGGATGGGAGAACAGGCTGTAATGAGAAATACCTTGCTCTAAAACCAAAACGGAGCTATCTATCAGAATGGTTGTCAAAGTGTGCTTTCAACTTCCAGAGTTAAAGTGATGTGTGTTTGCAGCAGTTCAGAAACCCTTTCTTTGGAGAATGCAGAAACAGTCATTTCCAGCCCTAGTGAGGCATATAACAGTTAGCAGTAAGAATGCGTTTCAAACACAGAAGACCCGCTTCGTACAAACTCATCTCTTGTGTCTTGGTTCCTTTTAGGAAGTTGCATCTATGTTTAGATTCAGTGAGGTAGAAACACGTTTCTTCTAAAAGCTGCATTTGGAATTTCCAGAGTGGATGGGAGAACAGGCTGTAAAGAGAAATACCTTGCTCTAAAACCAAATCGGAGCTATCTAGCAGAGTGGTTGTCAATGTGTGCATTCAACTTCCAGATTTAAACTGATGTGTGTTTGTAGCGGTTCAGAAACCCTTTCTTTGGAGAATGCAGAAACAGTCATTTACAGCTCTAGCGACGCATGTAAGAGTTAGCAGTAAGAATGCGTTTCAAACACAGAAGACCCGCTTCATACAAACTGATATGCTGTGTGTTGGTTCCTTTTAGGAAGTTGCATCTATGTTTAGATTCAGCGAGGTAGAAACACGTTTCTTCTAAACGCTGCGTTTGGACATTCCAGAATGGATGGGAGAACAGGCTGTAAAGAGAAATACCTTGCTCTAAAACCAAAACGGAGCTATCTAGCAGAATGGTTGTCAATGTGTGCATTCAACTTCCAGAGATAAACTGATGTGTTTTTGCAGCAGTTCAGAAGCCCTTTATTTGGATAATGCAGAAACAGTCATTTCCAGCACTAGTGACGGATATAACAGTTAGCAGTAAGAATGCGTTTCAAACACAAAAGACCCGCTTCGTACAAACTGATCTGCTGTGTGTTGGTTCCTTTTAGGAAGTTGCATCTATGTTTAGATTCAGAGAGGTAGAAACACGTTTCTTCTAAAAGCTGGGTTTTGACATTCCAGAGTGGATGGGAGAACAGGCTGTAATGAGAAATACCTTGCTCTAAAACCAGAACGGAGCTATCTAGCAGAATGGTTGTCAATGTGTGCATTCAACTTCCAGAGTTAAACTGATGTGTGTTTGCAGCAGTTCAGAAACCCTTTCTTTGGAGAATGCAGAAACAGTCATTTCCAGCCCTAGAGACGCCTATAAGATTTAGCAGTAAGAATGCGTTTCAAACACCGAAGACCTGCTTCGTACTAACTCATCTGCTGTGTGTTGGTTCCTTTTAGGAAGTTGCATGTATGTTTAGATTCAGCGAGGTAGAAACACGTTTCTTCTAAAAGCTGCATTTGGACATTCCAGATTGGATGGGAGAACAGGCTGTAAAGAGAAATACCTTGCTCTAAAACCAAAACGGAGCTATCTAGCAGAATGGTTGTCAATGTGGGCATTCAACTTGCAGAGTTAAACTGATGTGTGTTTGCAGCAGTTCAGAAACCCTTTCTTTGGAGAGTTCAGAAACAGTCATTGCCAGCACTTCTGACGCATATAATATTTAGCAGTAAGAATGCGTTTCAAACACAGAAGACCCGCTTCGTACAAACTCATCTGCTGTGTGTTGGTTCCTTTTAGGAAGTTGCATCTATGTTTAGATTCAGCGACGTAGAAACACGTTTCTTCTAAAAGCTGCGTTTGGATATTCCAGAGTAGATGGGAGAACAGGCTGTAAAGAGAAATACCTTACTCTAAAACCAAAACGGATCTATCTAGCAGAATGGTTGTCAATGTGTGCCTTCAACTTGCAGAGTTAAAGTGATGTGTGTTTGCAGCAGTTCAGAACCCTTTCTTTGGAGAATTCAGAAACAGTCATTGCCAGCCCTAGAGACACATATAAGAGTTAGCAGTAAGAATGAGTTTCAAACACAGAAGACCCGCTTCGTACAAACTCATCTGCTAAATGTTGGTTCCTTTAAGGAAGTTGCATCTATGTTTAGATTCAGTGAGGTAGAAACACGTTTCTTCTAAAAGCTGCGTTTGGACTTTCCAGAGTGGACGGGAGAACAGGCTGTAAAGAGAAATACCTTGCTCTAAAACCAAAACGGAGCTATCTAGCAGAATGGTTGTCAATGTGTGCATTCAACTTCCAGAGTTAAACTGATGTGTGTTTGCAGCGGTTCAGAAACCCTTTCTTTGGAGAATGCAGAAAGTCATTTCCAGCCCTAGAGACGCATATAAGTGTTAGCAGTAAGAATGCGTTTCAAACAGAGAAGACCCGCATCGTACAAACTGATCTGCTGTGTGTTCGTTCCTTTTAGGAAGTTGCATCTATGTTTAGATTCAGCGAGGTAGAAACACGTTTCTTCTAAAAGCTGCATTTGGACATTCCAGAGTGGATGGGAGAAAAGGCTGTAAAGAGAAATACCTTGCTCTAAAACAAAAACGGAGCTATCTAGCAGAATGGTTGTCAATGTGTGCATTCAACTTGCAGAGTTAAACTGATGTGTGTTTGCAGCAGTTCAGAAACCCTTTCTTTGGAGAGTTCAGAAACAGTCATTGCCAGCACTTCTGACGCATATAATATTTAGCAGTAAGAATGCGTTTCAAACACAGAAGACCCGCTTCGTACAAACTCATCTGCTGTGTGTTGGTTCCTTTTAGGAAGTTGCATCTATGTTTAGATTCAGCGACGTAGAAACACGTTTCTTCTAAAAGCTGCGTTTGGATATTCCAGAGTAGATGGGAGAACAGGCTGTAAAGTGAAATACCTTACTCTAAAACCAAAACGGATCTATCTAGCAGAATGGTTGTCAATGTGTGCATTCAACCTCCAGAGTTAAACAGATATGTGTTTGCAGCGGTTCAGAAACCCTTTCTTTGGAGCATGCAGAAACAGTCATTTCCAGCCCTAGAGACGCATATAACAGTTAGCAGTAGGAATGCGTTTCAAACACAGAAGACCCGCTTCGTACAAACTCATCTGCTGTGTGTTGGTTCCTTTTAGGAAGTTTCATCTATATTTAGATTCAGCGAGGTTGTAACACGTTTCTTTTAAAAGCTGCGTTTGGACATTCCAGAGTGGATGGGAGAACAGGCTGTAAAGAGAAATACCTTGCTCTAAAACCAAAACGGTGCTATCTAGCAGAATGGTTGTCAATGTGTGCATTCAACTTGCAGAGTTAAACTGATGTGTGTTTGCAGCGGTTCAGAAACTTTTTCTTTGGAGAATGCAGAAACAGTCATTTCCAGCCCGAGAGATGCATATAAGAGTTAGCTGTAAGAATGCGTTTTAAACACAGAATACCAGCTTCGTACAAACTCATCTCTTGTGTGTTGGTTCCTTTTAGGAAGTTGCATCTATATTTAGATTCAGCGAGGTAGATACACGTTTCTTCTAAAAGCTGCGTTTGGACTTTCCAGAGTGGATGGGAGAACAGGCTGTAAAGAGAAATACCTTGCTCTAAAACCAAAACGGAGCTATCTAGCAGAATGGTTGTCAATGTGTGCCTTCAGCTTCCAGAGTTAAACTGATGTGTGTTTGCAGCGGTTCAGAAACCCTTTCTTTGGAGAATGCAGAAAGTCATTTCCAGCCCTAGAGACGCATGTAAGAGTCAGCAGTAAGAATGCGTTTCAAACACAGAAGACCCGCTTAGTACAAACTGATCTGCTGTGTGTTGGTTCCTTTTAGGAAGTTGCATCTATGTTTAGATTCAGCGAGGTAGAAACACGTTTCTTCTAAAAGCTGCGTTTGGACATTCCAGAGTGGATGGGAGAACAGGCTGTAAAGAGAAATACCTTGCTCTAAAACCAAAACGGAGCTATCTAGCAGAATGGTTGTCAATGTGTGCATTCAACTTGCAGAGTTAAACTGATGTGTGTTTGCAGCAGTTCAGAAACCCTTTCTTTGGAGAATGCAGAAACAGTCATTTCCAGCCCTAGAGACGCATGTAAGAGTTAGCAGTAAGAATGCGTTTCAAACACAGAAGACGCGCTTCGTAGAAACTCATCTGTTGTGTGTTGGTTCCTTTTAGGAAGTTGCATCTATGTTTAGATTCAGCGAGGTAGAAACACGTTTCTTCTAAAAGCTGCATTTGGACATTCCAGAGTGGATGGGAGAAAAGGCTGTCAAGAGAAATACCTTGCTTTAAACCAAAACGGAGCTATCTAGCAGAATGGTTGTCAATGTGTGCATTCAACTTGCAGAGTTAAACGGATTTGTGTTTGCAGCAGTTCAGAAACCCTTTCTTTGGAGAATGCAGAAACAGTCATTTCCAGCCCTTGAGACGCATATAAGAGTTAGCAGTAAGAATGCGTTTCAAACACAGAAGACCCGCTTCGTACAAACTGATCTGCTGTGTGTTGGTTCCTTTTAGGAAGTTGCATCTATGTTTAGATTCAGCGAGGTAGAAACACGTTTCTTCTAAAAGCTGCGTTTGGACATTCAAGAGTGGATGGGAGAAAAGGCTGTAAAGAGAAATACTTTGCTCTAAAACCAAAACGGAGCTATCTAGCAGAATGGTTGTCAAAGTGTGCATTCAACTTGCAGAGTTAAACTGATGTGTGTTCGCAGCAGCTCAGAAACCGTTTCTTTGGAGAATGTAAAAACAGTCATTTCCAGCCCTAGAGACGCCTTTGAGAGTTAGCAGTAAGAATGGGTTTACAAACAGAACACCCGCTTCTTACAAACTCATCTGCTGTGTGTTGGTTCCTTTTAGGAAGCTACATCTATATTTAGATACAGCGAGGTAGAAACACGTTTATTCTCAAAGCTGCGTTTGGACATTCCAGAGTGGATGGGAAAACAGGGTGTGAAGAGAAATACCTCGCTCTAAAACCAAAAGGGAGCTATCTAGCAGAATGGTTGTCAATGTGTTTATTCAACTTCCAGAGTAAAACTGATGTATGTTTGCAGCATTTCAGAAACCCTTTCTTTGGAGAATGTAGAAAGGGTCATTTCCAGCACTAGAGACGCATATAAGAGTTAGCAGTAAGAATGCGTTTAAAACACAGAATTCCCGCTTCTTACAAACTCATCTGCTGTGTGTTGGTTCCTTTTAGGAAGTTGCATCTACGTTTACATTCAGCTTGGTAGAAACACGTTTCTTCTCAAAGCTGCGTTTGGACACTCCAAAGTGGAAGGGAGAACAGGCTCTAAAGAGAAATACCTTACTCTAAAACCAAAACGGAGCTATCTAGCAGAATGGTTGTCAATGTGTGTATTCATCTTCCAGACTTAAACTGATGTGTGTTTGCAGCAGTTCAGAAACCCTTTCTTTGGAGAATGTAGAAACAGTCATTTCCAGCCCTGGAGAAGCATATAAGAGTTAGCAGTAAGAATGCGTTTATAACACAGAAGACCCGCTTCTTACAAACTCATCTGCTGTGTGTTGGTTCTTTTTAGGAAACTGCATCTATGTTTAGATTCAGCGAGGTAGAAACACGTTTCTTCTCAAAGCTGCGTTTGGACATTCCAGAGTGGATGCAGAACAGGCTGTGAAGAGGAATGCCTTGCTCTAAAACCAAAACGGAGCTATTTAGCAGAATGGTTGTCAAAGTGTGTATACAACTTCCAGAGTAAAACTGATGTGTGTTTGTAGCAGTTCAGAAACCCTTTCTTTGGAGAATGTAGAAAGTGTCATTTCCAGAACGAGAGACGCATATAAGAGTTAGAAGTAAGAATGCGTTTAAAACACAGAATTCCCGCTTCTTACAGACTCATTTGCTGTGTGTTGTTTCCTTTTAGGAAGTTGCATCTACGTTAAGATTCAGCGAGGTAGAAACACGTTTCTTCTCAAAGCTGCGTTTGGACATTCCAAAGTGGATGGGAGAACAGGCTGTAAAGAGAAATACCTTACTCTAAAACCACAACGGAGCTATCTAGCAGAATCGTTGTTAATGTGTGTATTCAACTCCCAGACATAAACAGATGTGTGTTTGCTGCAGTTCAGAAACCGTTTCTTTGGATAATGTAAAAAAAGTCATTTCCAGCCCTAGAGACGCTTATGAGAGATAGCAGTAAGAATGGTTCATAACACAGAAGACCCGCTTCTTACAAACTCACCTGCTATGTGTTGGTTCCTTTTAGGAAGCTGCATCTATATTAAGATTCAGCGAGGTAGAAACACGTTTCTTTTCAAAGCTGCGTTAGGGCATTCCAGAGTGGATGGGATAACAGGCAGTAAAGAGAAATATCTTGCTCTAAAACCAAAACGGAGCTATCTAGCAGAATGGTTGCCAATGTGTGTATTCAGCTTCCAGAGTTAAACTGACGTGTGTTTGAAGCAGTTCAGAAACCCTTTCTTTGGAGAATGTAGAAACAGTCATTTCCAGCCCTACAGAAGCATATAAGAGTTAGCAGTAAGAATGCGTTTAAAACACAGAAGACCCGCTTCTTACAAACTCATCTGCTGTGTGTTGGTTCCTTTTATGAGGTTGCGTCTACGTATAGATTCAGCGAGGTAGAAAAACGTTTCTTCTCAAAGCTGCGTTTGGACATTCCAGAGTGGATGGGAGAACAGGCTGTGAAGAGAAATACCTTGATCTAAAACCAAAACGGAGCTATCTAGCAGAATGGTTGTCAATGTGTTTATTCAACTTCCAGAGTAATACTGATGTGTGTTTGCAGCATTTCAGAAACCTTTTCTTTGGAGAATGTAGAAACAGTCATTTCCAGCCCTACAGAAGCATATAAGAGTTAGCAGTAAGAATGCGTTTAAAACACAGAATTCCCGCTTCTTACAAACTCATCTGCTGTGTGTTGGTTCCTTTTAGGAAGTTACATCTTCGTTTAGATTCGGCGAGGTAGAAACACGTTTCTTCTCAAAGCTGCGTTTGGACATTCCAAAGTGGATGGGAGAACAGGCTGTAAAGAGAAATACCTTACCCTAAAACCAAAACGGAGCTATCTAGCAGAATGGTTGTCAATGTGTGTATTCAACTTCCAGACTTAAACAGACGTGTGTTTGCAGCAGTTCAGAAACCCTTTCTTTGGAGAATGTAGAAACAGTCATTTCCAGCCCTAGAGAAGCATATAAGTGTTAGCAGTAAGAATCCGTTTATAACACAGTAGACCCGCTTCTTACAAACTCATCTGCTGTGTGTTGGTTCCTTTTAGGAAGCTGCATCTACGTTTAGATGCAGCGAGGTAGAAACACGTTTCTTCTCAAAGCTGCGCTTGGACATTCCAGAGTGGACGGGAGAACAGGCTGTAAAGAGAAATACCTTCCTCTAAAACCAAAACGGAGCTATCTAGCAGAATGGTTGTCAATGTGTGTATTCAACTTCCAGAGTTAAACTGACGTGTGTTTGAAGCAGTTCAGAAACCCTTTCTTTGGAGAATGTAGATACAGTCATTTCCAGCCCTAGAGAAGCATATAACAGTTTGCAGAAAGAATGCGTTTAAAACACAGAAGACCCGCTTCTTACAAACTCATCTGCTGTGTGTTGGTTCCTTTTAGGAGGTTGCATCTACGTATAGATTCAGCGAGGTAGAAAAACGTTTCTTCTCAAAGCTGCGTTTGGACATTCCAGAATGGATGGGAGAACAGGCTGTGAAGAGAAATACCTTGATCTAAAAGCAAAACGGAGCTATCTAGCAGAATGGTTGTCAATGTGTTTATTCAACTTCCAGAGTAAAACTGATGTGTGTTTGCAGCATTTCAGAAACCTTTTCTTTGGAGAATGTAGAAAGAGTCATTTCCAGCACTAGAGACGCATATAAGTGTAAGCAGTAAGAATGCGTTAAAAACACAGAATTCCCACTTCTTACAAACTGATCTGCTGTGTGTTGGTTCCTTTTAGGAAGCTGCATCTATATTTAGATTCAGCGAGGTAGAAACACGTTTCTTCTCAAAGCTGCGTTTAGGCATTCCAGAGTGGATGGGAGAACAGGCTGTAAAGAGAAATATCTTGCTCTAAAACCAAAACGGAGCTATCTAGCAGAATGTTTGTCAATGTGCGTATTCAACTTCCAGAGTTAAACTGACGTGTGTTTGAAGCAGTTCAGAAACCCTTTCTTTGGAGAATGTAGAAACAGTCATTTCCAGCCCTACAGAAGCATATAAGAGTTAGCAGTAAGAATGCGTTTAAAACACAGAAGACCCGCTTCATACAAACTCATCTGCTGTGTGTTGGTTCCTTTTAGGACGTTGCATCTACGTTTAGATTCAGCGAGGTAGAAACACGTTTCTTCTCAAAGCTGCGTTTGGACATTCCAGAGTGGATGGGAGAACAGGCTGTGAAGGGAAATACCTTGCTCTAAAACCAAAACGGAGCTATCTAGCAGAATGGTTGTCAATGTGTGTATAAAACTTCCAGAGTTAAACAGATGTGTGTTTTTAGCACTTCAGAAACAGTTTCTTTGGAGAATGTAAAAACAGTCATGTCCATCCCTAGAGACGCTTATGAGAGTTAGCAGTAAGAATGCGTTTATAACACAGAAGACCCGCTTCTTACAAACTCATCTGCTGTGTGTTGGTTCCTTATAGGAAGTTGCATCTACGTTTAGATTCAGCGAGGTAGAAACACGTTTCTTCTCAAAGCTGCGTTTGGACATTCCAAAGTGGATGGGAGAACAGGCTGTAGAGAGAAATACCTACTCTAAAACCACAAAGGAGCTATCTAGCAGAATGGTTGTCAATGTGTGTATTCAACTTCCAGACTTAAACTGATTTGTGTTTGCAGCAGTTCATAAACCCTTTCTTTGGAGAATGTAGAAACAGTCATTTCCAGCCCTAGAGACGCTTATGAGAGTTAGCAGTAAGAATGCGTTTATAACACAGAAGACCCGCTTTTTACAAACTCATCTGCTGTGTGTTGGTTCCTTTTAGGAAGCTGCATCTGTATTTAGATTCAGCGAGGTAGAAACACGTTTCTTTTCAAAGCTGCGTTAGGGCATTCCAGAGTGGATGGGAGAACAGGCTGTAAAGAGAAATATCTTGCTCTAAAACCAAAACGGAGCTATTTAGCAGAATGGTTGTCAATGTGTGTATTCAACTTCCAGAGTTAAACTGACGTGTGTTTGAAGCAGTTCAGAAACCCTTTCTTTGTAGAATGTAGATACAGTCATTTCCAGCCCTAGAGAAGCATATAACAGTTAGCAGAAAGAATGCGTTTAAAACACAGAAGACCCGCTTCTTACAAACTCATCTGCTGTGTGTTGGTTCCTTTTAGGAGGTTGCATCTACGTATAGATTCAGCGAGGTAGAAAAACGTTTCTTCTCAAAGCTGCGTTTGGACATTCCAGAGTGGATGGGAGAACAGGCTGTGAAGAGAAATACCTTGCTCTAAAACCAAAACGGAGCTATCTGGCAGAGTGGTTGTCAATGTGTGCATTCAACTTCCAGAGTTAAACTGATGTGTGTTTGCAGCGGTTCAGAAACCCTTTCTTTGGAGAATGCAGAAAGTCATTTCCAGCCCTAGAGACGCATATAAGTGTTAGCAGTAAGAATGCGTTTCAAACAGAGAAGACCCGCATCGTACAAACTGATCTGCTGTGTGTTCGTTCCTTTTAGGAAGTTGCATCTATGTTTAGATTCAGCGAGGTAGAAACACGTTTCTTCTAAAAGCTGCATTTGGACATTCCAGAGTGGATGGGAGAAAAGGCTGTAAAGAGAAATACCTTGCTCTAAAACAAAAACGGAGCTATCTAGCAGAATGGTTGTCAATGTGTGCATTCAACTTGCAGAGTTAAACTGATGTGTGTTTGCAGCAGTTCAGAAACCCTTTCTTTGGAGAGTTCAGAAACAGTCATTGCCAGCACTTCTGACGCATATAATATTTAGCAGTAAGAATGCGTTTC
The DNA here is from genome assembly GCF_048565385.1 of Saimiri boliviensis. Lineage (NCBI taxonomy): Eukaryota > Metazoa > Chordata > Mammalia > Primates > Cebidae > Saimiri > Saimiri boliviensis. Next base: position 89,525,391 of record NC_133459.1, read on the forward strand.
AAACACAGAAGACCCGCTTCGTACAAACTCATCTGCTGTGTGTTGGTTCCTTTTAGGAAGTTGCATCTATGTTTAGATTCAGCGACGTAGAAACACGTTTCTTCTAAAAGCTGCGTTTGGATATTCCAGAGTAGATGGGAGAACAGGCTGTAAAGTGAAATACCTTACTCTAAAACCAAAACGGATCTATCTAGCAGAATGGTTGTCAATGTGTGCATTCAACCTCCAGAGTTAAACAGATATGTGTTTGCAGCGGTTCAGAAACCCTTTCTTTGGAGCATGCAGAAACAGTCATTTCCAGCCCTAGAGACGCATATAACAGTTAGCAGTAGGAATGCGTTTCAAACACAGAAGACCCGCTTCGTACAAACTCATCTGCTGTGTGTTGGTTCCTTTTAGGAAGTTGCATCTATATTTAGATTCAGCGAGGTTGTAACACGTTTCTTTTAAAAGCTGCGTTTGGACATTCCAGAGTGGATGGGAGAACAGGCTGTAAAGAGAAATACCTTGCTCTAAAACCAAAACGGAGCTATCTAGCAGAATGGTTGTCAATGTGTGCATTCAACGTCCAGAGTTAAACTGATGTGTGTTTGCAGCGGTTCAGAAACTTTTTCTTTGGAGAATGCAGAAACAGTCATTTCCAGCCCGAGAGATGCATATAAGAGTTAGCTGTAAGAATGCGTTTTAAACACAGAATACCAGCTTCGTACAAACTCATCTCTTGTGTGTTGGTTCCTTTTAGGAAGTTGCATCTATATTTAGATTCAGCGAGGTAGATACACGTTTCTTCTAAAAGCTGCGTTTGGACTTTCCAGAATGGATGGTAGAACAGGCTGTAAAGAGAAATACCTTGCTCTAAAACCAAAATGGAGCTATCTAGCAGAATGGTTGTCAATGTGTGCCTTCAGCTTCCAGAGTTAAAGTGATGTGTGTTTGCAGCGGTTCAGAAACCCTTTCTTTGGAGAATGCAGAAAGTCATTTCCAGCCCTAGAGACGCATGTAAGAGTCAGCAGTAAGAATGCGTTTCAAACACAGAAGACCCGCTTCGTACAAACTGATCTGCTGTGTGTTGGTTCCTTTTAGGAAGTTGCATCTATGTTTAGATTCAGCGAGGTAGAAACACGTTTCTTCTAAAAGCTGCGTTTGGACATTCCAGAGTGGATGGGAGAACAGGCTGTAAAGAGAAATACCTTGCTCTAAAACCAAAACGGAGCTATCTAGCAGAATGGTTGTCAATGTGTGCATTCAACTTGCAGAGTTAAACTGATGTGTGTTTGCAGCAGTTCAGAAACCCTTTCTTTGGAGAATGCAGAAACAGTCATTTCCAGCCCTAGAGACGCATGTAAGAGTTAGCAGTAAGAATGCGTTTCAAACACAGAAGACGCGCTTCGTAGAAACTCATCTGTTGTGTGTTGGTTCCTTTTAGGAAGTTGCATCTATGTTTAGATTCAGCGAGGTAGAAACACGTTTCTTCTAAAAGCTGCATTTGGACATTCCAGAGTGGATGGGAGAAAAGGCTGTCAAGAGAAATACCTTGCTTTAAACCAAAACGGAGCTATCTAGCAGAATGGTTGTCAATGTGTGCATTCAACTTGCAGAGTTAAACGGATTTGTGTTTGCAGCAGTTCAGAAACCCTTTCTTTGGAGAATGCAGAAACAGTCATTTCCAGCCCTTGAGACGCATATAAGAGTTAGCAGTAAGAATGCGTTTCAAACACAGAAGACCCGCTTCGTACAAACTGATCTGCTGTGTGTTGGTTCCTTTTAGGAAGTTGCATCTATGTTTAGATTCAGCGAGGTAGAAACACGTTTCTTCTAAAAGCTGCGTTTGGACATTCAAGAGTGGATGGGAGAAAAGGCTGTAAAGAGAAATACTTTGCTCTAAAACCAAAACGGAGCTATCTAGCAGAATGGTTGTCAAAGTGTGCATTCAACTTGCAGAGTTAAACTGATGTGTGTTCGCAGCAGCTCAGAAACCGTTTCTTTGGAGAATGTAAAAACAGTCATTTCCAGCCCTAGAGACGCCTTTGAGAGTTAGCAGTAAGAATGGGTTTACAAACAGAACACCCGCTTCTTACAAACTCATCTGCTGTGTGTTGGTTCCTTTTAGGAAGCTACATCTATATTTAGATACAGCGAGGTAGAAACACGTTTATTCTCAAAGCTGCGTTTGGACATTCCAGAGTGGATGGGAAAACAGGGTGTGAAGAGAAATACCTCGCTCTAAAACCAAAAGGGAGCTATCTAGCAGAATGGTTGTCAATGTGTTTATTCAACTTCCAGAGTAAAACTGATGTATGTTTGCAGCATTTCAGAAACCCTTTCTTTGGAGAATGTAGAAAGGGTCATTTCCAGCACTAGAGACGCATATAAGAGTTAGCAGTAAGAATGCGTTTAAAACACAGAATTCCCGCTTCTTACAAACTCATCTGCTGTGTGTTGGTTCCTTTTAGGAAGTTGCATCTACGTTTACATTCAGCTTGGTAGAAACACGTTTCTTCTCAAAGCTGCGTTTGGACACTCCAAAGTGGAAGGGAGAACAGGCTCTAAAGAGAAATACCTTACTCTAAAACCAAAACGGAGCTATCTAGCAGAATGGTTGTCAATGTGTGTATTCATCTTCCAGACTTAAACTGATGTGTGTTTGCAGCAGTTCAGAAACCCTTTCTTTGGAGAATGTAGAAACAGTCATTTCCAGCCCTGGAGAAGCATATAAGAGTTAGCAGTAAGAATGCGTTTATAACACAGAAGACCCGCTTCTTACAAACTCATCTGCTGTGTGTTGGTTCTTTTTAGGAAACTGCATCTATGTTTAGATTCAGCGAGGTAGAAACACGTTTCTTCTCAAAGCTGCGTTTGGACATTCCAGAGTGGATGCAGAACAGGCTGTGAAGAGGAATGCCTTGCTCTAAAACCAAAACGGAGCTATTTAGCAGAATGGTTGTCAAAGTGTGTATACAACTTCCAGAGTAAAACTGATGTGTGTTTGTAGCAGTTCAGAAACCCTTTCTTTGGAGAATGTAGAAAGTGTCATTTCCAGAACGAGAGACGCATATAAGAGTTAGAAGTAAGAATGCGTTTAAAACACAGAATTCCCGCTTCTTACAGACTCATTTGCTGTGTGTTGTTTCCTTTTAGGAAGTTGCATCTACGTTAAGATTCAGCGAGGTAGAAACACGTTTCTTCTCAAAGCTGCGTTTGGACATTCCAAAGTGGATGGGAGAACAGGCTGTAAAGAGAAATACCTTACTCTAAAACCACAACGGAGCTATCTAGCAGAATCGTTGTTAATGTGTGTATTCAACTCCCAGACATAAACAGATGTGTGTTTGCTGCAGTTCAGAAACCGTTTCTTTGGATAATGTAAAAAAAGTCATTTCCAGCCCTAGAGACGCTTATGAGAGATAGCAGTAAGAATGGTTCATAACACAGAAGACCCGCTTCTTACAAACTCACCTGCTATGTGTTGGTTCCTTTTAGGAAGCTGCATCTATATTAAGATTCAGCGAGGTAGAAACACGTTTCTTTTCAAAGCTGCGTTAGGGCATTCCAGAGTGGATGGGATAACAGGCAGTAAAGAGAAATATCTTGCTCTAAAACCAAAACGGAGCTATCTAGCAGAATGGTTGCCAATGTGTGTATTCAGCTTCCAGAGTTAAACTGACGTGTGTTTGAAGCAGTTCAGAAACCCTTTCTTTGGAGAATGTAGAAACAGTCATTTCCAGCCCTACAGAAGCATATAAGAGTTAGCAGTAAGAATGCGTTTAAAACACAGAAGACCCGCTTCTTACAAACTCATCTGCTGTGTGTTGGTTCCTTTTATGAGGTTGCGTCTACGTATAGATTCAGCGAGGTAGAAAAACGTTTCTTCTCAAAGCTGCGTTTGGACATTCCAGAGTGGATGGGAGAACAGGCTGTGAAGAGAAATACCTTGATCTAAAACCAAAACGGAGCTATCTAGCAGAATGGTTGTCAATGTGTTTATTCAACTTCCAGAGTAATACTGATGTGTGTTTGCAGCATTTCAGAAACCTTTTCTTTGGAGAATGTAGAAACAGTCATTTCCAGCCCTACAGAAGCATATAAGAGTTAGCAGTAAGAATGCGTTTAAAACACAGAATTCCCGCTTCTTACAAACTCATCTGCTGTGTGTTGGTTCCTTTTAGGAAGTTACATCTTCGTTTAGATTCGGCGAGGTAGAAACACGTTTCTTCTCAAAGCTGCGTTTGGACATTCCAAAGTGGATGGGAGAACAGGCTGTAAAGAGAAATACCTTACCCTAAAACCAAAACGGAGCTATCTAGCAGAATGGTTGTCAATGTGTGTATTCAACTTCCAGACTTAAACAGACGTGTGTTTGCAGCAGTTCAGAAACCCTTTCTTTGGAGAATGTAGAAACAGTCATTTCCAGCCCTAGAGAAGCATATAAGTGTTAGCAGTAAGAATCCGTTTATAACACAGTAGACCCGCTTCTTACAAACTCATCTGCTGTGTGTTGGTTCCTTTTAGGAAGCTGCATCTACGTTTAGATGCAGCGAGGTAGAAACACGTTTCTTCTCAAAGCTGCGCTTGGACATTCCAGAGTGGACGGGAGAACAGGCTGTAAAGAGAAATACCTTCCTCTAAAACCAAAACGGAGCTATCTAGCAGAATGGTTGTCAATGTGTGTATTCAACTTCCAGAGTTAAACTGACGTGTGTTTGAAGCAGTTCAGAAACCCTTTCTTTGGAGAATGTAGATACAGTCATTTCCAGCCCTAGAGAAGCATATAACAGTTTGCAGAAAGAATGCGTTTAAAACACAGAAGACCCGCTTCTTACAAACTCATCTGCTGTGTGTTGGTTCCTTTTAGGAGGTTGCATCTACGTATAGATTCAGCGAGGTAGAAAAACGTTTCTTCTCAAAGCTGCGTTTGGACATTCCAGAATGGATGGGAGAACAGGCTGTGAAGAGAAATACCTTGATCTAAAAGCAAAACGGAGCTATCTAGCAGAATGGTTGTCAATGTGTTTATTCAACTTCCAGAGTAAAACTGATGTGTGTTTGCAGCATTTCAGAAACCTTTTCTTTGGAGAATGTAGAAAGAGTCATTTCCAGCACTAGAGACGCATATAAGTGTAAGCAGTAAGAATGCGTTAAAAACACAGAATTCCCACTTCTTACAAACTGATCTGCTGTGTGTTGGTTCCTTTTAGGAAGCTGCATCTATATTTAGATTCAGCGAGGTAGAAACACGTTTCTTCTCAAAGCTGCGTTTAGGCATTCCAGAGTGGATGGGAGAACAGGCTGTAAAGAGAAATATCTTGCTCTAAAACCAAAACGGAGCTATCTAGCAGAATGTTTGTCAATGTGCGTATTCAACTTCCAGAGTTAAACTGACGTGTGTTTGAAGCAGTTCAGAAACCCTTTCTTTGGAGAATGTAGAAACAGTCATTTCCAGCCCTACAGAAGCATATAAGAGTTAGCAGTAAGAATGCGTTTAAAACACAGAAGACCCGCTTCATACAAACTCATCTGCTGTGTGTTGGTTCCTTTTAGGACGTTGCATCTACGTTTAGATTCAGCGAGGTAGAAACACGTTTCTTCTCAAAGCTGCGTTTGGACATTCCAGAGTGGATGGGAGAACAGGCTGTGAAGGGAAATACCTTGCTCTAAAACCAAAACGGAGCTATCTAGCAGAATGGTTGTCAATGTGTGTATAAAACTTCCAGAGTTAAACAGATGTGTGTTTTTAGCACTTCAGAAACAGTTTCTTTGGAGAATGTAAAAACAGTCATGTCCATCCCTAGAGACGCTTATGAGAGTTAGCAGTAAGAATGCGTTTATAACACAGAAGACCCGCTTCTTACAAACTCATCTGCTGTGTGTTGGTTCCTTATAGGAAGTTGCATCTACGTTTAGATTCAGCGAGGTAGAAACACGTTTCTTCTCAAAGCTGCGTTTGGACATTCCAAAGTGGATGGGAGAACAGGCTGTAGAGAGAAATACCTACTCTAAAACCACAAAGGAGCTATCTAGCAGAATGGTTGTCAATGTGTGTATTCAACTTCCAGACTTAAACTGATTTGTGTTTGCAGCAGTTCATAAACCCTTTCTTTGGAGAATGTAGAAACAGTCATTTCCAGCCCTAGAGACGCTTATGAGAGTTAGCAGTAAGAATGCGTTTATAACACAGAAGACCCGCTTTTTACAAACTCATCTGCTGTGTGTTGGTTCCTTTTAGGAAGCTGCATCTGTATTTAGATTCAGCGAGGTAGAAACACGTTTCTTTTCAAAGCTGCGTTAGGGCATTCCAGAGTGGATGGGAGAACAGGCTGTAAAGAGAAATATCTTGCTCTAAAACCAAAACGGAGCTATTTAGCAGAATGGTTGTCAATGTGTGTATTCAACTTCCAGAGTTAAACTGACGTGTGTTTGAAGCAGTTCAGAAACCCTTTCTTTGTAGAATGTAGATACAGTCATTTCCAGCCCTAGAGAAGCATATAACAGTTAGCAGAAAGAATGCGTTTAAAACACAGAAGACCCGCTTCTTACAAACTCATCTGCTGTGTGTTGGTTCCTTTTAGGAGGTTGCATCTACGTATAGATTCAGCGAGGTAGAAAAACGTTTCTTCTCAAAGCTGCGTTTGGACATTCCAGAGTGGATGGGAGAACAGGCTGTGAAGAGAAATACCTTGCTCTAAAACCAAAACGGAGCTATCTGGCAGAGTGGTTGTCAATGTGTGCATTCAACTTCCAGAGTTAAACTGATGTGTGTTTGCAGCGGTTCAGAAACCCTTTCTTTGGAGAATGCAGAAAGTCATTTCCAGCCCTAGAGACGCATATAAGTGTTAGCAGTAAGAATGCGTTTCAAACAGAGAAGACCCGCATCGTACAAACTGATCTGCTGTGTGTTCGTTCCTTTTAGGAAGTTGCATCTATGTTTAGATTCAGCGAGGTAGAAACACGTTTCTTCTAAAAGCTGCATTTGGACATTCCAGAGTGGATGGGAGAAAAGGCTGTAAAGAGAAATACCTTGCTCTAAAACAAAAACGGAGCTATCTAGCAGAATGGTTGTCAATGTGTGCATTCAACTTGCAGAGTTAAACTGATGTGTGTTTGCAGCAGTTCAGAAACCCTTTCTTTGGAGAGTTCAGAAACAGTCATTGCCAGCACTTCTGACGCATATAATATTTAGCAGTAAGAATGCGTTTCAAACACAGAAGACCCGCTTCGTACAAACTCATCTGCTGTGTGTTGGTTCCTTTTAGGAAGTTGCATCTATGTTTAGATTCAGCGACGTAGAAACACGTTTCTTCTAAAAGCTGCGTTTGGATATTCCAGAGTAGATGGGAGAACAGGCTGTAAAGTGAAATACCTTACTCTAAAACCAAAACGGATCTATCTAGCAGAATGGTTGTCAATGTGTGCATTCAACCTCCAGAGTTAAACAGATATGTGTTTGCAGCGGTTCAGAAACCCTTTCTTTGGAGCATGCAGAAACAGTCATTTCCAGCCCTAGAGACGCATATAACAGTTAGCAGTAGGAATGCGTTTCAAACACAGAAGACCCGCTTCGTACAAACTCATCTGCTGTGTGTTGGTTCCTTTTAGGAAGTTGCATCTATATTTAGATTCAGCGAGGTTGTAACACGTTTCTTTTAAAAGCTGCGTTTGGACATTCCAGAGTGGATGGGAGAACAGGCTGTAAAGAGAAATACCTTGCTCTAAAACCAAAACGGAGCTATCTAGCAGAATGGTTGTCAATGTGTGCATTCAACGTCCAGAGTTAAACTGATGTGTGTTTGCAGCGGTTCAGAAACTTTTTCTTTGGAGAATGCAGAAACAGTCATTTCCAGCCCGAGAGATGCATATAAGAGTTAGCTGTAAGAATGCGTTTTAAACACAGAATACCAGCTTCGTACAAACTCATCTCTTGTGTGTTGGTTCCTTTTAGGAAGTTGCATCTATATTTAGATTCAGCGAGGTAGATACACGTTTCTTCTAAAAGCTGCGTTTGGACTTTCCAGAATGGATGGGAGAACAGGCTGTAAAGAGAAATACCTTGCTCTAAAACCAAAACGGAGCTATCTAGCAGAATGGTTGTCAATGTGTGCCTTCAGCTTCCAGAGTTAAAGTGATGTGTGTTTGCAGCGGTTCAGAAACCCTTTCTTTGGAGAATGCAGAAAGTCATTTCCAGCCCTAGAGACGCATGTAAGAGTCAGCAGTAAGAATGCGTTTCAAACACAGAAGACCCGCTTCGTACAAACTGATCTGCTGTGTGTTGGTTCCTTTTAGGAAGTTGCATCTATGTTTAGATTCAGCGAGGTAGAAACACGTTTCTTCTAAAAGCTGCGTTTGGACATTCCAGAGTGGATGGGAGAACAGGCTGTAAAGAGAAATACCTTGCTCTAAAACCAAAACGGAGCTATCTAGCAGAATGGTTGTCAATGTGTGCATTCAACTTGCAGAGTTAAACTGATGTGTGTTTGCAGCAGTTCAGAAACCCTTTCTTTGGAGAATGCAGAAACAGTCATTTCCAGCCCTAGAGACGCATGTAAGAGTTAGCAGTAAGAATGCGTTTCAAACACAGAAGACGCGCTTCGTAGAAACTCATCTGTTGTGTGTTGGTTCCTTTTAGGAAGTTGCATCTATGTTTAGATTCAGCGAGGTAGAAACACGTTTCTTCTAAAAGCTGCATTTGGACATTCCAGAGTGGATGGGAGAAAAGGCTGTCAAGAGAAATACCTTGCTTTAAACCAAAACGGAGCTATCTAGCAGAATGGTTGTCAATGTGTGCATTCAACTTGCAGAGTTAAACGGATTTGTGTTTGCAGCAGTTCAGAAACCCTTTCTTTGGAGAATGCAGAAACAGTCATTTCCAGCCCTTGAGACGCATATAAGAGTTAGCAGTAAGAATGCGTTTCAAACACAGAAGACCCGCTTCGTACAAACTGATCTGCTGTGTGTTGGTTCCTTTTAGGAAGTTGCATCTATGTTTAGATTCAGCGAGGTAGAAACACGTTTCTTCTAAAAGCTGCGTTTGGACATTCAAGAGTGGATGGGAGAAAAGGCTGTAAAGAGAAATACTTTGCTCTAAAACCAAAACGGAGCTATCTAGCAGAATGGTTGTCAAAGTGTGCATTCAACTTGCAGAGTTAAACTGATGTGTGTTCGCAGCAGCTCAGAAACCGTTTCTTTGGAGAATGTAAAAACAGTCATTTCCAGCCCTAGAGACGCCTTTGAGAGTTAGCAGTAAGAATGGGTTTACAAACAGAACACCCGCTTCTTACAAACTCATCTGCTGTGTGTTGGTTCCTTTTAGGAAGCTACATCTATATTTAGATACAGCGAGGTAGAAACACGTTTATTCTCAAAGCTGCGTTTGGACATTCCAGAGTGGATGGGAAAACAGGGTGTGAAGAGAAATACCTCGCTCTAAAACCAAAAGGGAGCTATCTAGCAGAATGGTTGTCAATGTGTTTATTCAACTTCCAGAGTAAAACTGATGTATGTTTGCAGCATTTCAGAAACCCTTTCTTTGGAGAATGTAGAAAGGGTCATTTCCAGCACTAGAGACGCATATAAGAGTTAGCAGTAAGAATGCGTTTAAAACACAGAATTCCCGCTTCTTACAAACTCATCTGCTGTGTGTTGGTTCCTTTTAGGAAGTTGCATCTACGTTTACATTCAGCTTGGTAGAAACACGTTTCTTCTCAAAGCTGCGTTTGGACACTCCAAAGTGGAAGGGAGAACAGGCTCTAAAGAGAAATACCTTACTCTAAAACCAAAACGGAGCTATCTAGCAGAATGGTTGTCAATGTGTGTATTCATCTTCCAGACTTAAACTGATGTGTGTTTGCAGCAGTTCAGAAACCCTTTCTTTGGAGAATGTAGAAACAGTCATTTCCAGCCCTGGAGAAGCATATAAGAGTTAGCAGTAAGAATGCGTTTATAACACAGAAGACCCGCTTCTTACAAACTCATCTGCTGTGTGTTGGTTCTTTTTAGGAAACTGCATCTATGTTTAGATTCAGCGAGGTAGAAACACGTTTCTTCTCAAAGCTGCGTTTGGACATTCCAGAGTGGATGCAGAACAGGCTGTGAAGAGGAATGCCTTGCTCTAAAACCAAAACGGAGCTATTTAGCAGAATGGTTGTCAAAGTGTGTATACAACTTCCAGAGTAAAACTGATGTGTGTTTGTAGCAGTTCAGAAACCCTTTCTTTGGAGAATGTAGAAAGTGTCATTTCCAGAACGAGAGACGCATATAAGAGTTAGAAGTAAGAATGCGTTTAAAACACAGAATTCCCGCTTCTTACAGACTCATTTGCTGTGTGTTGTTTCCTTTTAGGAAGTTGCATCTACGTTAAGATTCAGCGAGGTAGAAACACGTTTCTTCTCAAAGCTGCGTTTGGACATTCCAAAGTGGATGGGAGAACAGGCTGTAAAGAGAAATACCTTACTCTAAAACCACAACGGAGCTATCTAGCAGAATCGTTGTTAATGTGTGTATTCAACTCCCAGACATAAACAGATGTGTGTTTGCTGCAGTTCAGAAACCGTTTCTTTGGATAATGTAAAAAAAGTCATTTCCAGCCCTAGAGACGCTTATGAGAGATAGCAGTAAGAATGGTTCATAACACAGAAGACCCGCTTCTTACAAACTCACCTGCTATGTGTTGGTTCCTTTTAGGAAGCTGCATCTATATTAAGATTCAGCGAGGTAGAAACACGTTTCTTTTCAAAGCTGCGTTAGGGCATTCCAGAGTGGATGGGATAACAGGCAGTAAAGAGAAATATCTTGCTCTAAAACCAAAACGGAGCTATCTAGCAGAATGGTTGCCAATGTGTGTATTCAGCTTCCAGAGTTAAACTGACGTGTGTTTGAAGCAGTTCAGAAACCCTTTCTTTGGAGAATGTAGAAACAGTCATTTCCAGCCCTACAGAAGCATATAAGAGTTAGCAGTAAGAATGCGTTTAAAACACAGAAGACCCGCTTCTTACAAACTCATCTGCTGTGTGTTGGTTCCTTTTATGAGGTTGCGTCTACGTATAGATTCAGCGAGGTAGAAAAACGTTTCTTCTCAAAGCTGCGTTTGGACATTCCAGAGTGGATGGGAGAACAGGCTGTGAAGAGAAATACCTTGATCTAAAACCAAAACGGAGCTATCTAGCAGAATGGTTGTCAATGTGTTTATTCAACTTCCAGAGTAATACTGATGTGTGTTTGCAGCATTTCAGAAACCTTTTCTTTGGAGAATGTAGAAACAGTCATTTCCAGCCCTACAGAAGCATATAAGAGTTAGCAGTAAGAATGCGTTTAAAACACAGAATTCCCGCTTCTTACAAACTCATCTGCTGTGTGTTGGTTCCTTTTAGGAAGTTACATCTTCGTTTAGATTCGGCGAGGTAGAAACACGTTTCTTCTCAAAGCTGCGTTTGGACATTCCAAAGTGGATGGGAGAACAGGCTGTAAAGAGACATACCTTACCCTAAAACCAAAACGGAGCTATCTAGCAGAATGGTTGTCAATGTGTGTATTCAACTTCCAGACTTAAACAGACGTGTGTTTGCAGCAGTTCAGAAACCCTTTCTTTGGAGAATGTAGAAAGAGTCATTTCCAGCACTAGAGACGCATATAAGTGTAAGCAGTAAGAATGCGTTAAAAACACAGAATTCCCACTTCTTACAAACTGATCTGCTGTGTGTTGGTTCCTTTTAGGAAGCTGCATCTATATTTAGATTCAGCGAGGTAGAAACACGTTTCTTCTCAAAGCTGCGTTTAGGCATTCCAGAGTGGATGGGAGAACAGGCTGTAAAGAGAAATATCTTGCTCTAAAACCAAAACGGAGCTATCTAGCAGAATGTTTGTCAATGTGCGTATTCAACTTCCAGAGTTAAACTGACGTGTGTTTGAAGCAGTTCAGAAACCCTTTCTTTGGAGAATGTAGAAACAGTCATTTCCAGCCCTACAGAAGCATATAAGAGTTAGCAGTAAGAATGCGTTTAAAACACAGAAGACCCGCTTCATACAAACTCATCTGCTGTGTGTTGGTTCCTTTTAGGACGTTGCATCTACGTTTAGATTCAGCGAGGTAGAAACACGTTTCTTCTCAAAGCTGCGTTTGGACATTCCAGAGTGGATGGGAGAACAGGCTGTGAAGGGAAATACCTTGCTCTAAAACCAAAACGGAGCTATCTAGCAGAATGGTTGTCAATGTGTGTATAAAACTTCCAGAGTTAAACAGATGTGTGTTTTTAGCACTTCAGAAACAGTTTCTTTGGAGAATGTAAAAACAGTCATGTCCATCCCTAGAGACGCTTATGAGAGTTAGCAGTAAGAATGCGTTTATAACACAGAAGACCCGCTTCTTACAAACTCATCTGCTGTGTGTTGGTTCCTTATAGGAAGTTGCATCTACGTTTAGATTCAGCGAGGTAGAAACACGTTTCTTCTCAAAGCTGCGTTTGGACATTCCAAAGTGGATGGGAGAACAGGCTGTAGAGAGAAATACCTACTCTAAAACCACAAAGGAGCTATCTAGCAGAATGGTTGTCAATGTGTGTATTCAACTTCCAGACTTAAACTGATTTGTGTTTGCAGCAGTTCATAAACCCTTTCTTTGGAGAATGTAGAAACAGTCATTTCCAGCCCTAGAGACGCTTATGAGAGTTAGCAGTAAGAATGCGTTTATAACACAGAAGACCCGCTTTTTACAAACTCATCTGCTGTGTGTTGGTTCCTTTTAGGAAGCTGCATCTGTATTTAGATTCAGCGAGGTAGAAACACGTTTCTTTTCAAAGCTGCGTTAGGGCATTCCAGAGTGGATGGGAGAACAGGCTGTAAAGAGAAATATCTTGCTCTAAAACCAAAACGGAGCTATTTAGCAGAATGGTTGTCAATGTGTGTATTCAACTTCCAGAGTTAAACTGACGTGTGTTTGAAGCAGTTCAGAAACCCTTTCTTTGTAGAATGTAGATACAGTCATTTCCAGCCCTAGAGAAGCATATAACAGTTAGCAGAAAGAATGCGTTTAAAACACAGAAGACCCGCTTCTTACAAACTCATCTGCTGTGTGTTGGTTCCTTTTAGGAGGTTGCATCTACGTATAGATTCAGCGAGGTAGAAAAACGTTTCTTCTCAAAGCTGCGTTTGGACATTCCAGAGTGGATGGGAGAACAGGCTGTGAAGAGAAATACCTTGCTCTAAAACCAAAACGGAGCTATCTGGCAGAGTGGTTGTCAATGTGTGTATTCAACTTCCAGAGTTAAACTGATGTGTGTTTGCAGCAGTTCAGAAACCCTTTGTTTGGAGAATGTAGAAAGAGTCATTTCCATCCCTAGAGACGCATATAAGAGTTAGCAGTAAGAATGCGTTTAAAACACAGAATTCCCGCTTGTTACAAACTGATCTGCTGTGTGTTAGTTCCTTTTAGGAAGCTGCATGTATGTTTAGATTCAGCGAGGTAGAAACACGTTTCTTCTCAAAGCTTCGTTTGGACATTCCAGAGTGGATGGGAGCACAGTCTGTAAAGAGAAATACCATGCTTTAAACCAAAACGGATCTATCTAGCAGAATGGTTGTCAATGTGTGTATTCAACTTCCAGAGTTAAACCGATGTGTGTTTGGAGCAGTACAGAAACCCTTTCTTTGGAGTATGTAGAAATAGTCATTCCCAGCCCTAGAGAAGCATATAAGAGTTAGCAGTAAGAACGCGTTTAAAACACAGAAGACCCGCTTCTTACAAACTCATCTGCTGTGTGTTGGTTCGTTTTAGGAAGTTGCATCTACGTTTAGATTCAGCGAGGTAGAAACACGTTTCTTCTAAAAGCTGCGTTTGCACTTTCCAGAGTTGATGGGAGAAGAGGCTGTAAAGAGAAATACCTTGCTTTAAAACCAAAACAGAGCTATCTAGCAGAATGGTTGTCAATGTGTGTATTCACCTTCCAGAGTTAAACTAATATGTGTTGGCAGCAGTTCAGAAACCCTTTCTTTGGAGAATGTAGAAACAGTCATTTCCAGGCCTAGAGACTCATATAAGAATTAGCAGTAAGAATGCTTTTAAAACACAGAAGACCCGCTTCTTACAAACCCATCTGCTGTGGGTTGGTTCCTTTTAGGAATTTGCATCTATGTTTAGATTCAGGGAGGTAGAAACACGTTTCTTCTCAAAGCTGCGTGTGGACATTCCAGGTGGATTGGAGAAGAGGCTGCCAAGAGAAATACCTTACTCTTAAACCAAAATGGAGCTATCTAGCAGAATGGTTGTCAATGTGTGTATTCAACTTCCAGAGTTAAACTGATGTGTGTTTGCAGCAGTTCAGAAACCCTTTCTTAGGAGAATGTGGAAAGTGTCATTTCCAACACTAGAGACGCATATGAGAGGTAGTAATAAGATTGCGTTTAAGACACAAGAGACACGCTTCTTACAAACTGATCTTTTGTGTGTTGGTTCCTTTTAGGAAGTTGCATCTATGTTTAGATTCAGCGAGCTAGAAACACCTTTCTTCTAAAAGCTGCGTTTGGACATTGCAGAGTAGATAGGAGAACAAGCTGTAAAGAGAAATACCTTGCTCTAAAACGCAAACGGAGCTATCTAGCAGAATGGTTGTCAATGTGTGTATTCAACTTCCAGAGTTAAACTGATGCGTGTTTGCAGCAGTTAAGAAACCCTTTCTTTAGAGAATGTAGAAACAGTCATTTCCAGCCCTAGAGACACATATAAGAGTTAGCATTAAGAATGCGTTTAAGACACAGGAGTCCTGCTTCTTACAAACTGATCTGCTGTGTGTTGGTTCCTTTTTGGAATTTGCATTTATGTTTACATTCAGAGAGGTAGAAACACGTTTTTTCTAAAAGCTGCGTTTGGACATTCCAGAGTGGATGGGAGAACAGGCTGTGAAGAGAAATACCTTTCTCTAAAACCCAAACGGAGCTATCTAGCAGAATGGTTGTCAATGTGTGTATTCAACTTCCAGACTTAAACAGACGTGTGTTTGCAGCAGTTCAGAAACCCTTTCTTTGGAGAATGTAGAAACAGTCATTTCCAGCCCTAGAGAAGCATATAAGTGTTAGCAGTAAGAATCCGTTTATAACACAGTAGACCCGCTTCTTACAAACTCATCTGTTGTGTGTTGGTTCCTTTTAGGAAGCTGCATCTACGTTTAGATGCAGCGAGGTAGAAACACGTTTCTTCTCAAAGCTGCGCTTGGACATTCCAGAGTGGACGGGAGAACAGGCTGTAAAGAGAAATACCTTCCTCTAAAACCAAAACGGAGCTATCTAGCAGAATGGTTGTCAATGTGTGTATTCAACTTCCAGAGTTAAACTGACGTGTGTTTGAAGCAGTTCAGAAACCCTTTCTTTGGAGAATGTAGATACAGTCATTTCCAGCCCTAGAGAAGCATATAACAGTTAGCAGAAAGAATGCGTTTAAAACACAGAAGACCCGCTTCTTACAAACTCATCTGCTGTGTGTTGGTTCCTTTTAGGAGGTTGCATCTACGTATAGATTCAGCGAGGTAGAAAAACGTGTCTTCTAAAAGCTGCTTTTGGACATTCCAGAGTGGATGGGAGAACAGGCTGTGAAGAGAAATACCTTGATCTAAAACGAAAACGGAGCTATCTAGCAGAATGGTTGTCAATGTGTTTATTCAACTTCCAGAGTAAAACTGATGTGTGTTTGCAGCATTTCAGAAACCTTTTCTTTGGAGAATGTAGAAAGAGTCATTTCCAGCACTAGAGACGCATATAAGTGTAAGCAGTAAGAATGCGTTAAAAACACAGAATTCCCACTTTTTACAAACTGATCTGCTGTGTGTTGGTTCCTTTTAGGAAGCTGCATCTATATTTAGATTCAGCGAGGTAGAAACACGTTTCTTCTCAAAGCTGCGTTAAGGCATTCCAGAGTGGATGGGAGAACAGGCTGTAAAGAGAAATATCTTGCTCTAAAACCAAAACGGAGCTATCTAGCAGAATGTTTGTCAATGTGCGTATTCAACTTCCAGAGTTAAACTGACGTGTGTTTGAAGCAGTTCAGAAACCCTTTCTTTGGAGAATGTAGAAACATTCATTTCCAGCCCTACAGAAGCATATAAGAGTTAGCAGTAAGAATGCGTTTAAAACACAGAAGACCCGCTTCATACAAACTCATCTGCTGTGTGTTGGTTCCTTTTAGGAAGTTGCATCTACGTTTAGATTCAGCGAGGTAGAAACACGTTTCTTCTCAAAGCTGCGTTTGGACATTCCAGAGTGGATGGGAGAACAGGCTGTGAAGGGAAATACCTTGCTCTAAAACCAAAACGGAGCTATCTAGCAGAATGGTTGTCAATGTGTGTATAAAACTTCCAGAGTTAAACAGATGTGTGTTTTTAGCACTTCAGAAACAGTTTCTTTGGAGAATGTAAAAACAGTCATGTCCATCCCTAGAGACGCTTATGAGAGTTAGCAGTAAGAATGCGTTTATAACACAGAAGACCCGCTTCTTACAAACTCATCTGCTGTGTGTTGGTTCCTTTTAGGAAGTTGCATCTACGTTTAGATTCAGCGAGGTAGAAACACGTTTCTTCTCAAAGCTGCGTTTGGACATTCCAAAGTGGATGGGAGAACAGGCTGTAGAGAGAAATACCTACTCTAAAACCACAAAGGAGCTATCTAGCAGAATGGTTGTCAATGTGTGTATTCAACTTCCAGACTTAAACTGATTTGTGTTTGCAGCAGTTCATAAACCCTTTCTTTGGAGAATGTAGAAACAGTCATTTCCAGCCCTAGAGACGCTTATGAGAGTTAGCAGTAAGAATGCGTTTATAACACAGAAGACCCGCTTTTTACAAACTCATCTGCTGTGTGTTGGTTCCTTTTAGGAAGCTGCATCTGTATTTAGATTCAGCGAGGTAGAAACACGTTTCTTTTCAAAGCTGCGTTAGGGCATTCCAGAGTGGATGGGAGAACAGGCTGTAAAGAGAAATATCTTGCTCTAAAACCAAAACGGAGCTATCTAGCAGAATGGTTGTCAATGTGTGTATTCAACTTCCAGAGTTAAACTGACGTGTGTTGGCAGCAGTTCAGAAACCCTTTCTTTGGAGAATGTAGATACAGTCATTTCCAGCCCTAGAGAAGCATATAACAGTTGGCAGAAAGAATGCGTTTAAAACACAGAAGACCCGCTTCTTACAAACTCATCTGCTGTGTGTTGGTTCCTTTTAGGAGGTTGCATCTACGTATAGATTCAGCGAGGTAGAAAAACGTTTCTTCTCAAAGCTGCGTTTGGACATTCCAGAGTGGATGGGAGAACAGGCTGTGAAGAGAAATACCTTGATCTAAAACCAAAACGGAGCTATCTAGCAGAATGGTTGTCAATGTGTTTATTCAACTTCCAGAGTAAAACTGATGTGTGTTTGCAGCATTTCAGAAACCTTTTCTTTGGAGAATGTAGAAAGAGTCATTTCCATCCCTAGAGACGCATATAAGTGTAAGCAGTAAGAATGCGTTAAAAACACAAAATTCCCGCTTCTTAGAAACTGATCTGCTGTGTGTTGGTTCCTTTTAAAAAGCTGCATCTATATTTAGATTCAGCGAGGTAGAAACACGTTTCTTCTCAAAGCTGCGTTAAGGCATTCCAGAGTGGATGGGAGAACAGGCTGTAAAGAGAAATATCTTGCTCTAAAACCAAAACGGAGCTATCTAGCAGAATGTTTGTCAATGTGTGTATTCAACTTCCAGAGTTAAACTGACGTGTGTTTGAAGCAGTTCAGAAACCCTTTCTTTGGAGAATGTAGAAACAGTCATTTCCAGCCCTACAGAAGCATATAAGAGTTAGCAGTAAGAATGCGTTTAAAACACAGAAGACCCGCTTCTTTCAAACTCATCTGCACTGTGTTGGTTCCTTTTAGGATGTTGCATCTATGTTTAGATTCAGCGAGGTGGAAACACGTTTCTCTTTAAAGCTGCGTTTGGACATTCCAGAGTGGATGGGAGAACAGGCTGTAAAGAGAAATACCTTGCTCTAAAACCAAAACGGAGCTATCTAGCAGAATGGTTGTCAATGTGTTTCTTCAACTTCCAGTTTTAAACTGATATGTGTTTGCAGCAGTTCAGAAACCCTTTTTTTGTAGAATATAGAAACAGTCTTTTCCAGCCCTAGAGGAGCATATGGGAGTTAGCAGTAAGAATGCGTTTATAACAGAGAAGACCCGCTTCTTACAAACTCATCTGCTGTGTGTTGGTTTCTTTTAGGAAGCTGCATCTATGTATAGATTCAGCGAGGGAGAAACACGTTTCTTCTCAAAGCTGCGTTTGGACATTCCAGAGTGGATGGCAGAACAGGCTGTGAAGAGAAATACCTTGCTCTAAAACCAAAACGGAGCTATCTAGCAGAATGGTGGTCAATGTGTGTATACAACTTCCAGAGTTAAACTGATGTGTCTTTGCAGCAGTTCACAAACCGTTTCTTTGGAGAATGTAGAAACAGTCATTTCCAGCCCTAGAGACGCTTTTGAGAGTTAGCAGTAAGAATGCGTTTATAACACAGAAGACCCGCTTCTTACAAACTCATCTGCTGTGTGTTGTTTCCTTTTAGGAAGCTGCATCTATGTTTAGATACAGCCAGGTAGAAACACGTTTCTTCTCAAAACTGCGTTTGGACATTCCAGAGTGGATGGGAGAACAGTCTGTAAAGAGAAATACCTTGCTCTGAAACCAAAACGGATCTTTCTAGCAGAATGGTTGTCAATGTGTGTATTCAACTTCCAGAGTTAAACTGATGTGTGTTTGGAGCAGTTCAGAATCCCTTTCTTTGGAGTATGTCGAAATAGTCATTTCCAGCCCAAGAGACGCATATAAGAGTTAGCAGTAAGAATGCGTTTAAAACACAGTATTCCCGCTTCTTACAAACTCATTTTCTGTGTGTTGGTTCCTTTTAGGAAGTTGCATCTACGTTTAGATTCAGCGAGGTAGATACACGTTTCTTCTCAAAGCTGCGGTTGGACATTCCATAGTGGATGGGAGAACAGGCTGTAAAGGGAAATACGTTGCTCTAAAACCAGAACGGAGCTATATAGCAGAATGGTTGTCAATGTGTGGATTCAACTTCAAGAGTTAAACTGATGTGTGTTTGCAGCAGTTCAGAAACCCTTTCTTTGGAGAATGTAGGAACAGTAATTTCCACCCCTAGAGATGAATATAAGTGTTAGCAGTAAGAATGCGTTTATAACACAGAAGACCCGCTTCTTACAAACTCATCTGCTGTGTTTTGGTTCCTTTTAGGAAGCTGCATCTATGTTTAGATTCAGCGAGGTAGAGACACGTTTCTTTTAAAAGCTGCGTTTGGACATTCCAGAATGGATGGAAGAACAGGCTGTAAAGAGAAATACCTTGCTCTACAACCAAAAGGGTGCTATCTAGCAGAATGGTTGTCAGTGTGTGTATTCAACTTCCAGACTTAAACTGATTTGTGTTTCCAGCAGTTCAGGTACACTTTCCTTGGAGAATGTAGAAACAGTCATTTCCATCCCTACAGAAGCATATAAGAGTTAGCAGTAAGAATGCGTTTAAAACACATAAGACCCGCTTCTTACAAACTCATCTGCTGTGTGTTTATTCCTTTTCGGAAATTGCATCAATGTTTAGATTCAGCGAGATAGAAAGACGTTTCTCCTCAAAACTGCGTTTGGACATTCCAGTGTGGATGGGAGAGCAGTCTGTAAAGAGAAATACCTTGCTCTAAAACCAAAACGGATCTTTCTAGGAGAATGGTTGTCAATGTGCGTATTCAACTTCCAGAGTTAAACTGATGTGTGTTTGGAGGAGTTCAGAAACCCTTTCTTTGGAGAATGTAGAAACAGTCATTTCCAGCCCTAGAGACGCTTATGACAGTTAGCAGTAACAATGCGTTTATAACACAGAATACCCGCTTCTTAGAAACTCATCTGCTGTGTGTTGTTTCCTTTTAGGAAGCTGCATCTATGTTTATATACAGCCAGGTAGAAACATGTTTCTTCTCAAAGCTGCGTTTGGACATTCCAGAGTGGATGGGAGAACAGGCTGTAAAGAGAAATACCTTGCTCTAAAACCAAAACGGAGCTATCTAGTAGAATGGTTGTCAATGTGTGTATTCAACTTCCAGAGTTAAACTAACGTGCGTTTGCAGCAGTTCAGAAACCCTTTCTTTGGAGAATGTAGAAAGAGTCATTTCCAGCCCTAGAGAAGCATGTAAGCGTTAGCAGTAAGTATGCGTTTAAAACACAGAAGACCCGCTTCTTACAAACTCATCTGCTGTGTGTTGGTTCCTTTTAGGAAGTTGCATCTATGTGTAGATTCAGCGAAGTAGAAACACGTTTCTTCTTAAAGCTGCGTTTGGACATTCCAGAGTGGATGGGAGAACAGGCTGTGAAGAGAAATACCTTGCTCTAAAACGAAAACGGAGCTATCTAGCCGAATGGTTTTTAATGTGTGTATTTAACTTCCAGAGTTAAACTGACATGTGTTTTCTGCAGTTCAGAAATCCTTTCTTTGGAGAATTTAGAAACAGTCATTTCCAGCCATAGAGAAGCATATAAGAGTTAGCAATATGAATGCGTTTATAACACAGAACACCCGCATCTTTCAAACTCATCTGCTGTGTGTTGCTTCCTTTTAGGAAGCTGCATCTATGATTAGATTCAGCGAGGTAGAAACACGTTTCTTCTCAAAGCTGCGTTAGGACATTCCAGAGTGGATGGGAGAACTGGCTGTAAAGAGAAATACCTTGCTCTAAAACCAAAACGGGGCTACCAGCAGAATGGTTGTCAAGGTGTCTATTCAACTTCCAGAGTTGAACTGACGTGTGTTTTCAGCAGTTAAGAAACCCTTTCTTTGGAGAATATAGAAACTGTCATTTCCAGCCCTAGATGTGCATTTAAGAGTTAGCAGTAAGAATGCGTTTAAAACAGAGAAGACTCGCTTCTTACAAACTCATCTGCTGTGTATTTGTTCCTTTTCGCAAGTTGCATCTATGTTTAGATTTAGCGAGGAAGAAACACGTTTCTTCCCAAAGCTGCATTGGGACATTCCAGAGTGGAAGGGAGAAGAGGCTGTAAAGAGAAATACCTTGCTCTAAAACCAAAACGGAGCTATCTAGCAGAATGGTTGTCAATGTGTGTATTCAACTTCCAGAGTTAAACTGATGTGTGTTTGCGGCAGTTCAGAAACCCTTTCTTTGGAGAATGCAGAAACAGTCATTTCCAGCCCTAGAGACGCATATAAGAGTAAGCAGTAAGAATGCGTTTAAAACACAGAAGACCCGCTTTTTACAAAGACATCTGCTGTGTGTTTGCTCTCTTTAGGAAGTTGCATCTATGTTTAGATTCAGCGAGGTAGAATCACGTTTCTTCTCAAATCTGCGTTTCGACATTGCAGAGTGGATGGTAGAACAGGCTGTAAAGAGAAATACCTTGCTCTAAAACCAAAACGGAGCTATCTAGCAGAATGGTTGTCAATGTGTGTATTCAACTTCCAGAGTTAAACTGATGTGTGTTCCCAGCAGTTCAGAAACCCTTTCTTTGGAGAATGTAGAAACAGTCATTTCCAGCCCTAGAGACGTATATAAGAGTTAGCAATAAGAATGCGTTTAAAACACAGAAGACCCACTTCTTACAAACTGATCTGCTGTGTGTTGGTTCCTTTTAGGAAGTTGCATCTATGTTTAGATTCAGCGAGGTAGAAACACGTTTCTTCTCAAAGCTGCGTTTAGGCATTACAGAGTGGATGGGAGAAGAGGCTGTAAAGAGAAATACCTTGCTCTAAAACCAAAACGGAGCTATCTAGCAGAATGGTTGTCAATGTCTGTATTCAACTTCCAGAGTTAAACTGATGTGTGTTTGCAGCAGTTCAGAAACCTTTTCTTTGCACAATGTAGAAACAGTCATTTCCAGCCCTAGAGACGCATATAAGTGTTAGGAGTAAGAATGCGTTTAAAACACAGAAGACCCGCTTCTTACAAACTCATCTGCTGTGTGTTGGTTCCTTTTAGGAAGTTGCATCTATGTTTAGATTCAGCGAGGTAGAAACACGTTTCTTCTCAAAGCTGCGTTTGGACGTTCCAGAGTGGATGGGAGAACAGGCTGTGAAGAGAAATACCTTGCTCTAAAACCAAAACGGAGCTATCTAGCAGAATGTTTGTAAATGTGTGTATTCAACATCCAGAGTTAAACTGATGTGTGTTTGCAGCAGTTCAGAAACAGTATGTTTGGAGATTGTAGAAAAAGTCATTTCCAGCCCTAGAGATGCATATAAGAGTTAGCAGTAAGAATGCGTTTAAAACACAAAATTCCCGCTTCTTACAAACTCATCTGCTGTGTGTTATTTCCTTTTAGGAAGCTGCGTCTATATTTAGATTCAGCGAGGTAGAAACACGTTTCTTCTCAAAGCTGCGTTTGGACATTCCAGAGTGGATGTGAGCACAGTCTGTAAAGAGAAATACCTTGCTCTAAAACCAAAACGGATCTGTCTAGCAGAATGGTTGTCAATGTGTGTATTCAACTTCCAGAGGTAAGCCGATGTGTGTTTGGAGCAGTTCAGAAACCCTTTCTTTGGAGTATGTAGAAATAGTCATTTCTAGCCCTAGAGACGCATATAAGAGTTAGCAGTAAGAATGCTTTTAAAACACAGAAGACCCGCTTCTTACAAACCCATCTGCTGTGTGTTGGTTCTTTTTAGGAATTTGCGTCTATGATTAGATTCAGGGAGGTAGAAACACGTTTCTTCTCAAAGCTGCGTTTGGACATTCCAGGTGGATTGGAGAAGAGGCTGTCAAGAGAAATACCTTACACTTAAACCAAAATGGAGCTATCTAGCAGAATGGTTGTCAATGTGTGTATTCATCTTCCAGAGTAAAACTGATGTGTGTTTGCAGCAGTTCAGAAACTCTTTTTTAGGAGAATGTAGAAACTGTCATTTCCAACCTTAGAGACACATATGATAGGTAGCAATAAGAATGCGTTTAAGACACAGGAGACCCGCTTCTTACAAACTGATCTGCTGTGTGTTGGTTCCTTTTAGGAAGTTGCATATAAGTTTAGATTTAGCGAGGTAGAAACACGTTTCTTCTCAAAGCTGCGTTTGGACATTGCAGAGTGGATGGGAGAACAGGGTGTAAAGAGAAATACCTTGCTCTAAAACCAAAACGGAGCTACCAAGCAGAATGGTTGTTAATTTGTACATTCAACTTCCAGAGTTAAACTGATGTGTGTTTGCAGCAGTTCAGAAACCCTTTCTTTGGAGAATGTAGAAACGGTCATTTCCAGCCATAGAGAAGCATATAAGAGTTATTAGTAAGAATGCGTTTATAACACCGAACACCAGCTTTTTACAAACTCATCTGTTGTGTGTTGTTTTCTTTAGGAAGTTGCATCTATGATTAGATTCAGTGAGGTAGAAACATGTTTCTTCTAAAAGCTGCGTTTGGACGTTGCAGAGTGGATGGGAGAACAGGCTATAAAGAGAAATACCTTGCTCTAAAACTAAATTGGAGCTATCTAACAGAATGGTTGTCAATGTGTGTATTCAACTTCGAAACTTAAACTGATGAGTGTTTGCAGCAGTTCAGAAACCCTTTCTTTGTAGAATGTAGAAACAGTCATTTCCAGCCCTAGAGAAGCATATAAGAGATATCATTAAGAATGCGTTTAAAACGCAGTAGACCCGCTTCTTACAAACTCATCTTCTCTGTGTTGGTTCCCTTTAGGAAGTTGCATCTATGTTTAGATTCAGCGAGGTAGAAACACGTTTCTTCTCAAAGCTGCCTTTGGACATTCCAGAGTGGACGGGAGAACAGGTTGTAAAGAGAAATACCTTGCTCTAAAACCAAAACGGAGCTATCTGGCAGAGTGGTTGTCAATGTGTGTATTCAACTTCCAGAGTTAAACTGATGTGTGTTTGCAGCAGTTCAGTAATCATTTCTTTGGAGAATGTAGAAACAGTCATTTCCAGCCCTAGAGACGCATATAAGAGTTAGCAGTAAGAATGCATTTAAAGCACAGAATTCAGGCTTTTTACAAACTCATCTGCTGTGTGTTGGTTCTTTTTAGGAAGCTGCATCTATCTTTAGATTCCGCGATGTAGAAACACGTTTCTTCTCAAAGCTGCGTTTGGACATTCCAGAGTGGATGGGAGAACAGGCTGTGAAGAGAAATACCTTGCTCTAAAACCAAAACGGAGCTATCTATCAGAATGGTTGTCAATGTGTGTATTCAACATCCAGAGTTAATCTGATGTGTGTTTGCAGCAGTTCAGAAACCCTTTGTTTGGAGAATGTAGAAAGAGTCATTTCCATCCCTAGAGACGCATATAAGAGTTAGCAGTAAGAATGCATTTAAAACACAGAATTCCCGCTTCTTACAAACTCATCTGCTGTGTGTTAGTTCCTTTTAGGAAGCTGCATGTATGTTTAGATTCAGCGAGGTAGAAACACGTTTCTTCTCAAAGCTTCGTTTGGACATTCCAGAGTGGATGGGAGCACAGTCTGTAAAGAGAAATACCATGCTTTAAACCAAAACGGATCTATCTAGCAGAATGGTTGTCAATGTGTGTATTCAACTTCCAGAGTTAAACCGATGTGTGTTTGGAGCAGTACAGAAACCCTTTCTTTGGAGTATGTAGGAATAGTCATTCCCAGCCCTAGAGAAGCATATAAGAGTTAGCAGTAAGAACGCGTTTAAAACACAGAAGACCCGCTTCTTACAAACTCATCTGCTGTGTGTTGGTTCGTTTTAGGAAGTTGCATCTACGTTTAGATTCAGCGAGGTAGAAACACGTTTCTTCTAAAAGCTGCGTTTGCAGTTTCCAGAGTTGATGGGAGAAGAGGCTGTAAAGAGAAATACCTTGCTTTAAAACCAAAACAGAGCTATCTAGCAGAATGGTTGTCAATGTGTGTATTCAACTTCCAGAGTTAAACTAATATGTGTTGGCAGCAGTTCAGAAACCCTTTCTTTGGAGAATGTAGAAACAGTCATTTCCAGGCCTAGAGACTCATATAAGAATTAGCAGTAAGAATGCTTTTAAAACACAGAAGACCCGCTTCTTACAAACCCATCTGCTGTGGGTTGGTTCCTTTTAGGAATTTGCATCTATGTTTAGATTCAGGGAGGTAGAAACACGTTTCTTCTCAAAGCTGCGTGTGGACATTCCAGGTGGATTGGAGAAGGGGCTGCCAAGAGAAATACCTTACTCTTAAACCAAAATGGAGCTATCTAGCAGAATGGTTGTCAATGTGTGTATTCAACTTCCAGAGTTAAACTGATGTGTGTTTGCAGCAGTTCAGAAACCCTTTCTTAGGAGAATGTAGAAAGTGTCATTTCCAACACTAGAGACGCATATGAGAGGTAGTAATAAGATTGCGTTTAAGACACAAGAGACACGCTTCTTACAAACTGATCTTTTGTGTGTTGGTTCCTTTTAGGAAGTTGCATCTATGTTTAGATTCAGCGAGGTAGAAACACCTTTCTTCTAAAAGCTGCGTTTGGACATTGCAGAGTAGATAGGAGAACAAGCTGTAAAGAGAAATACCTTGCTCTAAAACGCAAACGGAGCTATCTAGCAGAATGGTTGTCAATGTGTGTATTCAACTTCCAGAGTTAAACTGATGCGTGTTTGCAGCAGTTCAGAAACCCTTTCTTTAGAGAATGTAGAAACAGTCATTTCCAGCCCTAGAGACACATATAAGAGTTAGCATTAAGAATGCGTTTAAGACACAGGAGTCCTGCTTCTTACAAACTGATCTGCTGTGTGTTGGTTCCTTTTTGGAATTTGCATCTATGTTTACATTCAGAGAGGTAGAAACACGTTTTTTCTAAAAGCTGCGTTTGGACATTCCAGAGTGGATGGGAGAACAGGCTGTGAAGAGAAATACCTTTCTCTAAAACCCAAACGGAGCTATCTAGCAGAATGGTTGTCAATGTGTTTATTCAACTTCCAGAGTTAAACTGATGTGTGTTTGCAGCAGTTCAGAAACCCTTTCTTTGGAGAATGTAGAAACAGTAATTTCGAGCCCTAGAGACGCATATAGACTTAGCAGTAAGAATGCGTTTAAGACACAGGAGACCCGCTTCTTACAAACTCATCTGCTGTGTGTTGGTTCATTTTAGGAATTTGCATCTATGTTTACATTCAGAGAGGTTGAAACACGTTTCTTCTAAAAGCTGCGTTTGGACATTCCTGAGAGGGTGGGAGAACAGGCTGTAAAGAGAAATACCATGCTCTAAAACCAAAACGGAGCTATCCATCAGAATGATTGTCCATGTCTGCATTCAACTTCCAGAGTTAAACTGAAATGTGTTTCCAGCAGTCGAGAAACCCTTTGTTTGGAGAATGTAGAAGCAGTCATTTCCAGCACTTGAGACGCATATAAGAGTTTGCAGTAAGAATGCGTTTAAAACACAGAAGACCCGCTTCTTAGAAACTCATCTGCTGTGTGTTGGTTTCTTTTAGGAAGTTGCATCTATGTTTAGATTCAGCGAGGCAGAAACACTTTTCTTCTCAAAGCTGCGTTTGGACATTCCAGCGTGGATGGGATAACAGGCTGTAAAGAGAAATACCTTGCTCTAAAACTTAAACGGAGCTATCTAGCAGAATGTTTGTCAATGTGTGTATTCAACTTCCAGAGTTAAACTGATGTGTGTTTGCAGCAGTTCAGAAACCCTTTCTTTGGAGAATGTACAAACAGTCATTTCCAGCCCTAGAGACGCATATAAGAATTAGCAGTAAGAATGCTTTTAAAACACAGAAGACCCGCTTCTTACAAACCCATCTGCCGTGTGTTGGTTCTTTTTAGGAAGTTGCGTCTATGTTTACATTCAGGGAGGTAGAAACACGTTTCTTCTCAAAGCTGCGTTTGGACATTCCAGGTGGATTGGAGAAGAGGCTGTCAAGAGAAATACCTTACTCTTAAACCAAAATGGAGTTATCTAGCAGAATGGTTGTCAATGTGTGTATTCAACTTCCAGAGTAAAACTGATGTGTGTTTGCAGCAGTTCAGAAACCCTTTCTTAGGAAAAGGTAGTAACTGTCATTTCCAACCCTAGAGACACATATGAAAGGTAGCAATAAGAATGCGTTTAAGACACAGGAGACCCGCTTCTTACAAACTGTTCTGCTGTGTGTTCATTCCTTTTAGGAAGTTGCATCTATGTTTAGATTTAGCGAGGTAGAAACACGTTTCTTCCCAAAGCTGCGTTGGGACGTTGCAGAGTGGATGGGAGAACAGGCTGTGAAGAGAAATACCTTGCTCTAAAACCAAAACGGAGCTATCTAGCAGAATGGTTTTCAATGTGTGTATTCAAATTCCAGAGTTAAACTGATGTGTGTTTCCAGCAGTTCAGAAACCCTTTCTTTGGAGAATGTAGAAACAGTCATTTCCAGCCCTAGAGATGCATATACGAGTAAGCAGTAAGAATGCGTTTAAAACACAGAAGACCCGCTTCTTACAAACACATCTGCTGTGTGTTTGTTCCCTTTAGGAAGTTGCATCTATGTTTAGATTCAGCGAGGTAGAATAACGTTTCTTCTCAAATCAGCGTTTGGACATTCCAGAGTGGATGTTAGAAAAGGCTATAAAGAGAAATACCTTGCTCTAAAACCAAAACGCAGCTATCTAGCAGAATGGTTATCAATCTGTGTATTCAACTTCCAGAGGTAAACTTATGAGTGTTCGCAGCAGTTCAGAAACCCTTTCTTTGGAGAATGTAGAAACAGTCATTTCCAGCCCTATAGATGCATATAAGAGTTATCAATAAGAATGCGTTTAATACAGAGAAGACCCGCTTCTTACAAACTGATCTGCTGTGTGTTGGTTCCTTTTAGGAATTTGCATCTATGTTTAGATTCAGCGAGGTAGAAACACGTTTCTTCTCAAAGCTGCGTTTGTACATTCCAGAGTGGATGGGAGAACAGGCTGTAAAGAGAAATACCTTGCTCTAAAACCAAAACGGAGCTATCTAGCAGAATGGTTGTCAATGTCTGTATTCAACTTCCAGAGTTAAACTGATGTGTGTTTGCAGCAGTTCAGAAACCTTTTCTTTGCACAATGTAGAAACAGTCATTTCCAGCCCTAGAGACGCATATAAGTGTTAGGAGTAAGAATGCGTTTAAAACACAGAAGACGCGCTTCTTACAAACTCATCTGCTGTGTGTTGGTTCCTTTTAGGAAGTTGCATCTATGTTTAGATTCAGCGAGGTAGAAACACGTTTCTTCTCAAAGCTGCGTTTGGACATTCCAGAGTGGATGGGAGCACAGTCTGTAAAGAGAAATACCATGCTTTAAACCAAAACGGATCTATCTAGCAGAATGGTTGTCAATGTGTGTATTCAACTTCCAGAATTAAACCGATGTGTGTTTGGAGCAGTACAGAAACCCTTTCTTTGGAGTATGTAGAAATAGTCATTCCCAGCCCTAGAGAAGCATATAAGAGTTAGCAGTAAGAACGCATTTAAAACACAGAAGACCCGCTTCTTACAAACTCATCTGCTGTGTGTTGGTTCGTTTTAGGAAGTTGCATCTACGTTTAGATTCAGCGAGGTAGAAACACGTTTCTTCTAAAAGCTGCGTTTGCACTTTCCAGAGTTGATGGGAGAAGAGGCTGTAAAGAGAAATACCTTGCTTTAAAACCAAAACAGAGCTATCTAGCAGAATGGTTGTCAATGTGTGTATTCAACTTCCAGAGTTAAACTAATATGTGTTGGCAGCAGTTCAGAAATCCTTTCTTTGGAGAATGTAGAAACAGTCATTTCCAGGCCTAGAGACTCATATAAGAATTAGCAGTAAGAATGCTTTTAAAACACAGAAGACCCGCTTCTTACAAACCCATCTGCTGTGGGTTGGTTCCTTTTAGGAATTTGCATCTATGTTTAGATTCAGGGAGGTAGAAACACGTTTCTTCTCAAAGCTGCGTGTGGACATTCCAGGTGGATTGGAGAAGAGGCTGCCAAGAGAAATACCTTACTCTTAAACCAAAATGGAGCTATCTAGCAGAATGGTTGTCAATGTGTGTATTCAACTTCCAGAGTTAAACTGATGTGTGTTTGCAGCAGTTCAGAAACCCTTTCTTAGGAGAATGTAGAAAGTGTCATTTCCAACACTAGAGACGCATATGAGAGGTAGTAATAAGATTGCGTTTAAGACACAAGAGACACGCTTCTTACAAACTGATCTTTTGTGTGTTGGTTCCTTTTAGGAATTTGCATCTATGTTTAGATTCAGCGAGCTAGAAACACCTTTCTTCTAAAAGCTGCGTTTGGACATTGCAGAGTAGATAGGAGAACAAGCTGTAAAGAGAAATACCTTGCTCTAAAACGCAAACGGAGCTATCTAGCAGAATGGTTGTCAATGTGTGTATTCAACTTCCAGAGTTAAACTGATGCGTGTTTGCAGCAGTTCAGAAACCCTTTCTTTAGAGAATGTAGAAACAGTCATTTCCAGCCCTAGAGACACATATAAGAGTTAGCATTAAGAATGCGTTTAAGACACAGGAGTCCTGCTTCTTACAAACTGATCTGCTGTGTGTTGGTTCCTTTTTGGAATTTGCATCTATGTTTACATTCAGAGAGGTAGAAACACGTTTTTTCTAAAAGCTGCGTTTGGACATTCCAGAGTGGATGGGAGAACAGGCTGTGAAGAGAAATACCTTTCTCTAAAACCCAAACGGAGCTATCTAGCAGAATGGTTGTCAATGTGTTTATTCAACTTCCAGAGTTAAACTGATGTGCGTTTGCAGCAGTTCAGAAACCCTTTCTTTGGAGAATGTAGAAACAGTAATTTCGAGCCCTAGAGACGCATATAGACTTAGCAGTAAGAATGCGTTTAAGACACAGGAGACCCGCTTCTTACAAACTCATCTGCTGTGTGTTGGTTCATTTTAGGAATTTGCATCTATGTTTACATTCAGAGAGGTTGAAACACGTTTCTTCTAAAAGCTGCGTTTGGACATTCCTGAGAGGGTGGGAGAACAGGCTGTAAAGAGAAATACCATGCTCTAAAACCAAAACGGAGCTATCTATCAGAATGGTTGTCCATGTCTGCATTCAACTTCCAGAGTTAAACTGAAATGTGTTTCCAGCAGTCGAGAAACCCTTTGTTTGGAGAATGTAGAAGCAGTCATTTCCAGCACTTGAGACGCATATAAGAGTTTGCAGTAAGAATGCGTTTAAAACACAGAAGACCCGCTTCTTAGAAACTCATCTGCTGTGTGTTGGTTTCTTTTAGGAAGTTGCATCTATGTTTAGATTCAGCGAGGCAGAAACACTTTTCTTCTCAAAGCTGCGTTTGGACATTCCAGCGTGGATGGGATAACAGGCTGTAAAGAGAAATACCTTGCTCTAAAACTTAAACGGAGCTATCTAGCAGAATGTTTGTCAATGTGTGTATTCAACTTCCAGAGTTAAACTGATGTGTGTTTGCAGCAGTTCAGAAACCCTTTCTTTGGAGAATGTACAAACAGTCATTTCCAGCCCTAGAGACGCATATAAGAATTAGCAGTAAGAATGCTTTTAAAACACAGAAGACCCGCTTCTTACAAACCCATCTGCCGTGTGTTGGTTCTTTTTAGGAAGTTGCGTCTATGTTTACATTCAGGGAGGTAGAAACACGTTTCTTCTCAAAGCTGCGTTTGGACATTCCAGGTGGATTGGAGAAGAGGCTGTCAAGAGAAATACCTTACTCTTAAACCAAAATGGAGCTATCTAGCAGAATGGTTGTCAATGTGTGTACTCAACTTCCAGAGTAAAACTGATGTGTGTTTGCAGCAGTTCAGAAACCCTTTCTTAGGAAAAGGTAGTAACTGTCATTTCCAACCCTAGAGACACATATGAAAGGTAGCAATAAGAATGCGTTTAAGACACAGGAGACCCGCTTCTTACAAACTGTTCTGCTGTGTGTTCGTTCCTTTTAGGAAGCTGCATCTCTGTTTAGATTTAGCGAGGTAGAAACACGTTTCTTCCCAAAGCTGCGTTGGGACGTTGCAGAGTGGATGGGAGAACAGGCTGTGAAGAGAAATACCTTGCTCTAAAACCAAAACGGAGCTATCTAGCAGAATGGTTTTCAATGTGTGTATTCAAATTCCAGAGTTAAACTGATGTGTGTTTCCAGCAGTTCAGAAACCCTTTCTTTGGAGAATGTAGAAACAGTCATTTCCAGCCCTAGAGATGCATATACGAGTAAGCAGTAAGAATGCGTTTAAAACACAGAATTCACGCTTTTTACAAACTCATCTGCTGTGTCTTGGTTCTTTTTTGGAAGCTGCATCTATGTTTAGATACCGCGATGTCGAAACACGTTTCTTCTCAAAGCTGCGTTTGGACGTTCCAGAGTGGATTGGAGAACAGGCTGTGAAGAGAAATACCTTGCTCTAAAACCAAAACGGAGCTATCTAGCAGAGTGTTTGTCAATGTGTGTATTCAACATCCAGAGTTAAACTGATGTGTGTTTGCAGCAGTTCAGAAACAGTATGTTTGGAGAATGTAGAAAGAGTCATTTCCAGCCCTAGAGACGCATATAAGAGTTAGCAGTAAGAATGTGTTTAAAACACAAAATTCCCGCTTCTTACAAACTCATCTGCTGTGTGTTAGTTCCTTTTAGGAAGCTGCGTCTATTTTTAGATTCAGCGAGGTTGAAACACGTTTCTTCTCAAAGCTGCGTTTGGACATTCCAGAGTGGATGGGAGTACAGTCTGTAAAGAGAAATACCTTGCTCTAAAACCAAAACGGATCTATCTAGCAGAATGGTTGTCAATGTGTGTATTCAACTT
Organism: Saimiri boliviensis; assembly: GCF_048565385.1. Taxonomy (NCBI): domain Eukaryota; kingdom Metazoa; phylum Chordata; class Mammalia; order Primates; family Cebidae; genus Saimiri; species Saimiri boliviensis. The sequence continues at coordinate 89,557,142 of NC_133459.1, forward strand.
CCAGAGGTAAGCCGATGTGTGTTTGGAGCAGTTCAGAAACCCTTTCTTTGGAGTATGTAGAAATAGTCATTCCCAGCCCTAGAGAAGCATATAAGAGTTAGCAGTAAGAACGCATTTAAAACACAGAAGACCCGCTTCTTATAAACTCATCTGCTGTGTGTTGGTTCGTTTTAGGAAGTTGCATCTACGTTTAGATTCAGCGAGGTAGAAACACGTTTCTTCTAAAAGCTGTGTTTGGACTTTCCAGAGTGGATGGGAGAAGAGGCTGTAAAGAGAAATACCTTGCTTTAAAACCAAAACGGAGCTATCTAGCAGAATGGTTGTCAATGTGTGTATTCAACTTCCAGAGTTAAACTAATATGTGTTGGCAGCAGTTCAGAAACCCTTTCTTTGGAGAATGTAGAAACAGTCATTTCCAGGCCTAGAGACTCATATAAGAATTAGCAGTAAGAATGCTTTTAAAACACAGAAGACCCGCTTCTTACAAACCCATCTGCTGTGGGTTGGTTCCTTTTAGGAATTTGCATCTATGTTTAGATTCAGGGAAGTAGAAACACGTTTCTTCTCAAAGCTGCGTGTGGACATTCCAGGTGGATTGGAGAAGAGGCTGCCAAGAGAAATACCTTACTCTTAAACCAAAATGGAGCTATCTAGCAGAATGGTTGTCAATGTGTGTATTCAACTTCCAGAGTTAAACTGATGTGTGTTTGCAGCAGTTCAGAAACCGTTTCTTAGGAGAATGTAGAAACTGTCATTTCCAACTCTAGAGACGCATATGAGAGGTAGCAATAAGAATGTGTTTAAGACACAGGAGACCGGCTTCTTACAAACTGATCTGCTTTGTTTTGGTTCCTTTTAGGAAGTTGTATCTATGTTTACATTCAGAGAGGTAGAAACACGTTTCTTCTCAAAGCTGCGTTTGGGCATTCCAGAGTGGATGGGAGAACAGGCTGTAAAGAGAAATACCTTGCTCTAAAACCAAAACGGAGCTATGTATCAGAATGGTTGACCATGTCTGCATTCAAGTTCCAAAGTTAAACTGAAATGTGTTTCCAGCAGTTCAGAAACCCTTTCTTTGGAGAATGTAGAAACAGTCATTTTTAGCCCTAGAGATGCATAAATGAGTTAGCAGTAAGAATGCGTTTAAAACACAGAAGACTCGCTTCTTACAAACCCATCAGCTGTGGGTTGGTTCCTTTTAGGAAGTTGCATCTATGTTTAGATTCAGCGAGGTAGAAATACGTTTCTTCGCAAAGCTGCGTTTTGATATTTCAGGTGGATTGTAGAAGAGGCTGTCAAGAGAAATACCTTCCTCTTAAACCAAAATGGAGCTATCTAGCTGAATGGTTGTCAATGTGTGTATTCAAATTCCAGAGTTAAACAGATGTGTGTTTGCAGCAGTTCAGAAACCCTTTCTTAGGAGAATGTAGAAAGTGTCATTTCCAACACTAGAGACGCATATGAGAGGTAGTAATAAGATTGCATTTAAGACACAAGAGACACGCTTCTTACAAACTGATCTTTTGTGTGTTGGTTCCTTTTAGGAAGTTGCATCTATGTTTAGATTCAGCGAGGTAGAAACACCTTTCTTCTAAAGGCTGCGTTTGGACATTGCAGAGTAGATAGGAGAACAAGCTGTAAAGAGAAATACCTTGCTCTAAAACCCAAATGGAGCTATCTAGCAGAATGGTTGTCAATGTGTGTATTCAACTTCCAGAGTTTAACTGATGTGTGTTTGCAGCAGTTCAGAAACCCTTTCTTTGGAGAATGTAGAAACAGTAATTTCGAGCCCTAGAGACGCATATAGACTTAGCAGTAAGAATGCGTTTAAGACACAGGAGACCCGCTTCTTACAAACTCATCTGCTGTGTGTTGGTTCATTTTAGGAATTTGCATCTATGTTTACATTCAGAGAGGTTGAAACACGTTTCTTCTAAAAGCTGCGTTTGGACATTCCTGAGAGGGTGGGAGAACAGGCTGTAAAGAGAAATACCATGCTCTAAAACCAAAACGGAGCTATCTATCAGAATGGTTGTCCATGTCTGCATTCAACTTCCAGAGTTAAACTGAAATGTGTTTCCAGCAGTCGAGAAACCCTTTGTTTGGAGAATGTAGAAGCAGTCATTTCCAGCACTTGAGACGCATATAAGAGTTAGCAGTAAGAATGCGTTTAAAACACAGAAGACCTGCTTCTTAGAAACTCATCTGCTGTGTGTTGGTTTCTTTTAGGAAGTTGCATATATGTTTAGATTCAGCGAGGTAGAAACACTTTTCTTCTCAAAGCTGCGTTTGGACATTCCAGAGTGGATGGGAGAACAGGCTGTAAAGATAAATACCTTGCTCTAAAACAAAAACGGAGCTATCTAGAGGAATGAATGTCAATGTGTGCATTCAACTTCCAGAGGTAAACTGATGTGTGTTTGCAGCAGATCAGAACCTTTTTCTTTGGAGAATGTAGAAACTGTCATTTTCAGCCCCAGAGAGGCTTTTAAGACTTAGCAGTAAGGATGCGTTTAAAACACAGAAGACCGTTTCGTACAAACAGATCTGTTGTGTGTTTATTCATTTTAGGAAGTTGCATCTATGTTTAGATTCATCGAGGTAGAAACACGTTTCTTCTAAAACTGCGTTTGGACATTACAGAGTGGATGGGTGTAAGGGTGTAAAGAGAAATACCTTGCTCTAAGACAAAAACGGAGCTATCTAGCAGAATGGTTGTCAATGAGAGCATTCAACTTCCAGAGGTAAAGTGATGTGTGTTTGCAGTAGTTCAGAAACTCTTTTTTTGGAGAATGTAGAAACAGTCATTTCCAGCCCCAGAGAGGCATATAAGTGTTAGCAGTAAGAATGCGTTTAAAACACAGAAGACCCGCTTCTTACAAACTGATCTGTTGTGTGTTGGTTCCGTTCAGGAAGTTGCATCTATGGTTATATTCAGGGAGTTAGAAACACGTTTCTTCTATAAGCTACGTTTGGACTTTCCAGAGTGGATGGGAGTACAGGCTGTAAAGAGAAATACCTTGCTGTAAAACAAAAACAGAGCTATCTAGCAGAATGGTTGTCAATGTGTGCATTCAACTTCCAGAGGTAAACTGATGTGTGTTTGCAGCAGTTCAGAATCCCTTTCTTTGGAGAATGTAGAAACAGGCATTTCCAGCCCCAGAATGGCATATAAGAGTTAGCAGTAAGAATGTGTTTTAAACACAGAAGACCCGCTTCTTACAAACTGATCTGTTGTGTGTTGGTTTTTTTTTAGGAAGTTGCATCTATGTTTAGATTCAGCGAGGTAGAAATACGTTTCTTCTAAAACTGCGTTAGGACATTCCCGAGTTGATTGGAGTACAGGCTGTATAGAGAAATTCCTTGCTCTAAAACAAAAACGGAGCTATCTAGCAGAATGTTTGTTAATGTGAGCATTCAACTTCCAGGGGTAAACTGATGTGTGTTTAGAGCAGTTCAGAAACCCTTTCTTTGGAGAATGTAGAAACAGTCATTTCGAGCCCCCGAGAGGCATATAAGTGTTAGCAGTAAGAATGGGTTTAAAACACAGAAGAAGGCCGGGCGCGGTGGCTCAAGCCTGTAATCCCAGCACTTTGGGAGGCCGAGGCGGGTGGATCACGAGGTCGAGAGATCGAGACCATTCTGGTCAACATGGTGAAACCCCGTCTCTACTAAAAATACAAAAAATTAGCTGGGCGTGGTGGTGCGTGCCTGTAATCCCAGCTACTTAGGAGGCTGAGGCAGGAGAATTGCCTGAGCCCAGGAGGCGGAGGTTGCAGTGAGCCGAGATCGCGCCACTGCACTCCAGCCTGGGTAACAAGAGCGAAACTCCGTCTCAAAAAAAAAAAAAAAAATAATAATAATAAAACACAGAAGACCCGCTTCTTACAAACTGATCTGTTGTGCTTTGATTCCTTTTAGGAAGTTGCATCTATGTTTAGTTTCAGCGAGGTGGAGACACGTTTCTTCTAAAAGCTCCGTTTGTACATTCCAGAGTGGATGAGAGTACAGGCTGTAAAGGGAAATACCTTGCTGTAAAACAAAAACAGAGCTATCTAGCGAAATGGTTGTCAATGTGTGCATTCAACTTCCAGAGGTATACTGATGTGGGTTTGCAGGAGTTCAGAAACCCTTTCTTTGGAGAATGTAGATACATGCCTTTCCAGCTCGAGAATGGCATATAAGAGTTATCAGTAACAATGGGTTGAAAACACAGAAGACCCGCTTCTGACAAACTGATCTGTTGTGTTTTGGTTCCTTTTAGGGAGTTGCATTTATGTTTAGAATCAACGAGGTAGAAACACGTTTCTTCTAAAAGCTGCCTTCGGACATTCCAGAGTGGATGGGAGTACAGGCAGTAAAGAGAAATACCTTGCTCTAAAACAAAAACGGAGCAATCTAGCAGAAAGGTTGTCAATGTGAGCATTCAACTTCCAGAGGTAAAGTGATGTGTGTTTGCTGCAGTTCAGAAACCCTTTCTTTGGAGAAAGTAGAAACAGTCATTTACAGCCCCAGAGAGTCATAATAAGAGTTAGCAGTAAGAATGCGTTTAAAACACAGAAGACCCGCTTCTTACAAACTGATCTGTTATGTGTTGGTTCCTTTTAGGAAGTTGCATCTATGTTTAGATTCAGCGACGTAGAAACACGTTTCTTCCAAAAGCTGCGTTTGTACATTCCAGAGTGGATGGGAGTAAAGGCTGTAAGGAGAAATACCTTGCTCTAAAACAAAAACAGAGCTATATAGCAGAATGGTTGACAATGTGTGCATTCAACTTCCAGAGGTAAACTGATGTGTGTTTACAGTAGTTCAGAAACGCTTTCTTTGGAGAATGTAGAAACAGTCATTTCCAGCCCCAGAGAGGCATATAAGTGTAAGCAGTAAGAATGCGTTTAAAACACAGAAGACCCGCTTCCTACAAACAGATCGGTTGTGCGTTGATTCCCTTTAGGAAGTTGCATCTATGTCTAGATTCAGCGAGGTAGAAACACGTTTTTTCTGAAAGTTGTGTTTGGACATTCCAGAGTGGATGGGATTACAGGCTGTAAAGAGAAATACCTTGCTCTAAGACAAAAACGGAGCTAACTAGCAGAAAGTTTGTTAATGTGAGCATTCAACTTCCAGAGATAAACTGATGTGTCTTTGCAGCAGTTCAGAAACCCTTTCTTTGGAGAATGTAGAAACAGTCATTTTGAGCCTCCGAGAGGCATATAAGTGTTAGCAGTAAGAATGCGTTTAAAACACAGGAGACCCGCTTCTTACAATCTGATCTATTGTGTGTTGATTCCTTTTAGGAAGTTGCATCTATGTTTAGATTCAGCGAGGTGGAGACATGTTTCTTCTAAAAGCTCCGTTTGTACATTCTAGAGTGGATGGGAGTACTGGCTATAAAGGGAAATACCTTGCTGTAAAACAAAAACAGAGATATCTAGCGGAATGGTAGTCAATGTGTGCACTCTACATTCAGAGGTATACTGATGTGGGTTTGCAGCAGTTCAGAAACCCTTTCTTTGGAGAATGTAGATACATGCCTTTCCAGCTCGAGAATGGCATATAAGAGTTAGCAGTTACAATGCGTTGATAACACAGAAGACACGCTTCTGAAAAACTGATCTGTTGTGTTTTGGTTCCTTTTAGGGAGTTGCATTTATGTTTAGAATCAGCGAGGTCGAAACACGTTTCTTCTAATAGCTGCGTTTGGACATTCCAGAGTGGATGGGAGTACAGGCAGTAAAGAGAAACAACTTGCTCTAAAACAAAAACGGAGCTATCTAGTAGAATGGCTGTCAATGTGAGCATTCGACTTCCAGAGGTAAAGTGATGTGTGTTTGCAGCAGTCCAGAATCCCTTTCTTTGGAGAATGTAGAAACAGTCATTTCCAGCCCCGGAGAGTCATAATAAGAGTTAGCAGTAAGAAGTCGTTTAAAACACAGAAGACCCGCTTCTTACAAACTGATCTGTTGTGTGTTCGTTCCTTTTAGGAAGTTGCAACTATGTTTAGATTCAGCGAGGTAGAAACACGTTTCTTCTAAAAGCTGCGTTTGTACATTCCAGAGTGGATGGGAGTACAGGGTATAAAGAGAAATACCTTGCTTTAAAATAAAAACGGAGCTATCTACCAGAATGGTTGTCAATGTGTGCATTCAACTTACAGAGGTAAACTGATGGGTGTTTGCAGCAGTTCACAAACCCTTTCTTTGGAGAATGTAGAAACAGTCATTTCCAACCCCAGAGCGGCATATAAGACTTAGCGGTAAGAATGCGTTTAAAACACAGAAGACCGTTTCTTACAAACTGATCTGTTGTGTGTTGGTTCATTTTAGGAAGTTGCATGTATGTTTAGATTCAGCGAGGTAGAAACACGTTTCTTCTCAAAGCTGCGTTTGGACATTCCAGAGTGGATGGGAGTCCAGGCTGTAATGAGAAATACCTTGCTCTAAGACAAAAACGGAGCTATCTAGCAGAATGGTTGTCAATGTGAGCATTCAACTTCCAGAGGTAAAGTGATGTGTGTTTGCAGCATTCAGAAACCCTTTCTTTGGAGAAAGTAGAAACAGTCATTTCCAGCCCCAGAGAGGCATATAAGTGTTAACAGTAAGAATGCCTTTAAAAAACAGAAGACTCGCTTCTTACAAACTGATCTGTTGTGTGTTGGTTCCTTTCAGGAAGTTGCATGTATGTTTAGATTCAGCGAGTTGGAAACACGTTTCTTCTATAAGCTACGTTTGGAAATTCCGGAGTGGATGGGAGTACAGGCTGTAAGGAGAAATAGCTTGCTCTAAAACAAAAAGGGAGCTATCTAGCAGAATGGTTGACAATGTTTTCTTTCAACTACCAGAGGTAAACTGATTGTGTTTGCAGCAGTTCCGAAACCCTTTCTTTGGAAAATGTAGAAACAGACATTTCTAGCCCCAGAGAGGCATATAAGAGTTAGCAGTAAGAATGCGTTTAAAAGACAGAAGACCCGCTTCTTACAAACGCATCTGCCGTGTGTTGGTTCCTTTTAGGAAGTTGCATCTATGTTTAGATCCAGCGAGGTAGAAACACGTTTCTTCTAACAGCTGCGTTTGGACATTCCAGAGTGGATGGGAGTACAGGCTGTAAAGAAAAATACCTTGCTCTAAAATAAAAACGGAGCTATCTAGCAGAATGGTTGTCAATGTGTGCATTTAACCTCCAGAGGTACACTGATATGTGTTTGCAACAGTTCAGAAACCCTTTCTTTGGAGAATGTAGAAACAGTCATTTAAAGCCCCTGAGAGGCATATAAGAGGTAGCAGTAAGAATGCGTTTAAAGCACAGAAGACCCGCTTCTTACAAACTGATCTGTTGTATGTTGGTTCCTTTTAGGAAGTTGCATCTAGGTTTAGATTCAACGGGGTAGAAACACGTTTCTTCTAAAAGCTGTGTTTGAACATTCCAGATTGCATGGGAGTACAGGCTGTAAAGAGAAATACCTTGACGTAAACAACAACGGAGCTATCTAGCAGAATGTTTGCCAATGTGTCCATTCAACTTCCAGAGGTAAACTGATGTGTGTTTGCAGCAGTTCCGAAACCTTTTCTTTGGAGAATGTAGAAACAGTCATTTCCAGCCCCAGAGAGTCATATAAGAGTTAGCAGTAAGAATGCGTTTAAAACACAGAAAACCCACTTCTTACAAGCTGATCTGTTGTGTGTTGGTTCCTTTTAGGAAGTTGCATCTATGTTTAGATTCAGCGAGGTAGAAACACGTATCTTCTCAAAGCTGCGTTTGGACATTCCAGAGTGGATGGAGGTACAGGGTGTCAAGATAAATACCTTGCTGTAAAACGAAAACGGAGCTATCTAGCAGAATGGTTGTCAATGTGTGCATTCAACTTCCAGAGGTAAACTGATGTGTGTTCACAGCAGTTCAGAAACCCTTTTTTTGGAGAATGTAGAAACAGTCATTTCCAGCCCCAGAGAGGCATATAAGGGTTACCAGTAAGAATGCGTTTAAAACACAGAAGACCCGCTTCTTACAAACTGATCTGTTGTGTGTTGGTTCCGTTCAGGAAGTTGCATCTATGGTTATATTCAGGGAGTTAGAAACACGTTTCTTCTATAAGCTACGTTTGGACTTTCCAGAGTGGATGGGAGTACAGGCTGTAAAGAGAAATACCTTGCTGTAAAACAAAAACAGAGCTATCTAGCAGAATGGTTGTCAATGTGTGCATTCAACTTCCAGAGGTAAACTGATGTGTGTTTGCAGCAGTTCAGAATCCCTTTCTTTGGAGAATGTAGAAACAGGCATTTCCAGCCCCAGAATGGCATATAAGAGTTAGCAGTAAGAATGTGTTTTAAACACAGAAGACCCGCTTCTTACAAACTGATCTGTTGTGTGTTGGTTTTTTTTTAGGAAGTTGCATCTATGTTTAGATTCAGCGAGGTAGAAATACGTTTCTTCTAAAACTGCGTTAGGACATTCCCGAGTTGATTGGAGTACAGGCTGTATAGAGAAATTCCTTGCTCTAAAACAAAAACGGAGCTATCTAGCAGAATGTTTGTTAATGTGAGCATTCAACTTCCAGGGGTAAACTGATGTGTGTTTAGAGCAGTTCAGAAACCCTTTCTTTGGAGAATGTAGAAACAGTCATTTCGAGCCCCCGAGAGGCATATAAGTGTTAGCAGTAAGAATGGGTTTAAAACACAGAAGAAGGCCGGGCGCGGTGGCTCAAGCCTGTAATCCCAGCACTTTGGGAGGCCGAGGCGGGTGGATCACGAGGTCGAGAGATCGAGACCATTCTGGTCAACATGGTGAAACCCCGTCTCTACTAAAAATACAAAAAATTAGCTGGGCGTGGTGGTGCGTGCCTGTAATCCCAGCTACTTAGGAGGCTGAGGCAGGAGAATTGCCTGAGCCCAGGAGGCGGAGGTTGCAGTGAGCCGAGATCGCGCCACTGCACTCCAGCCTGGGTAACAAGAGCGAAACTCCGTCTCAAAAAAAAAAAAAAAATAATAATAATAAAACACAGAAGACCCGCTTCTTACAAACTGATCTGTTGTGCTTTGATTCCTTTTAGGAAGTTGCATCTATGTTTAGTTTCAGCGAGGTGGAGACACGTTTCTTCTAAAAGCTCCGTTTGTACATTCCAGAGTGGATGAGAGTACAGGCTGTAAAGGGAAATACCTTGCTGTAAAACAAAAACAGAGCTATCTAGCGAAATGGTTGTCAATGTGTGCATTCAACTTCCAGAGGTATACTGATGTGGGTTTGCAGGAGTTCAGAAACCCTTTCTTTGGAGAATGTAGATACATGCCTTTCCAGCTCGAGAATGGCATATAAGAGTTATCAGTAACAATGGGTTGAAAACACAGAAGACCCGCTTCTGACAAACTGATCTGTTGTGTTTTGGTTCCTTTTAGGGAGTTGCATTTATGTTTAGAATCAACGAGGTAGAAACACGTTTCTTCTAAAAGCTGCCTTCGGACATTCCAGAGTGGATGGGAGTACAGGCAGTAAAGAGAAATACCTTGCTCTAAAACAAAAACGGAGCAATCTAGCAGAAAGGTTGTCAATGTGAGCATTCAACTTCCAGAGGTAAAGTGATGTGTGTTTGCTGCAGTTCAGAAACCCTTTCTTTGGAGAAAGTAGAAACAGTCATTTACAGCCCCAGAGAGTCATAATAAGAGTTAGCAGTAAGAATGCGTTTAAAACACAGAAGACCCGCTTCTTACAAACTGATCTGTTATGTGTTGGTTCCTTTTAGGAAGTTGCATCTATGTTTAGATTCAGCGACGTAGAAACACGTTTCTTCCAAAAGCTGCGTTTGTACATTCCAGAGTGGATGGGAGTAAAGGCTGTAAGGAGAAATACCTTGCTCTAAAACAAAAACAGAGCTATATAGCAGAATGGTTGACAATGTGTGCATTCAACTTCCAGAGGTAAACTGATGTGTGTTTACAGTAGTTCAGAAACGCTTTCTTTGGAGAATGTAGAAACAGTCATTTCCAGCCCCAGAGAGGCATATAAGTGTAAGCAGTAAGAATGCGTTTAAAACACAGAAGACCCGCTTCCTACAAACAGATCGGTTGTGCGTTGATTCCCTTTAGGAAGTTGCATCTATGTCTAGATTCAGCGAGGTAGAAACACGTTTTTTCTGAAAGTTGTGTTTGGACATTCCAGAGTGGATGGGATTACAGGCTGTAAAGAGAAATACCTTGCTCTAAGACAAAAACGGAGCTAACTAGCAGAAAGTTTGTTAATGTGAGCATTCAACTTCCAGAGATAAACTGATGTGTCTTTGCAGCAGTTCAGAAACCCTTTCTTTGGAGAATGTAGAAACAGTCATTTTGAGCCTCCGAGAGGCATATAAGTGTTAGCAGTAAGAATGCGTTTAAAACACAGGAGACCCGCTTCTTACAATCTGATCTATTGTGTGTTGATTCCTTTTAGGAAGTTGCATCTATGTTTAGATTCAGCGAGGTGGAGACATGTTTCTTCTAAAAGCTCCGTTTGTACATTCTAGAGTGGATGGGAGTACTGGCTATAAAGGGAAATACCTTGCTGTAAAACAAAAACAGAGATATCTAGCGGAATGGTAGTCAATGTGTGCACTCTACATTCAGAGGTATACTGATGTGGGTTTGCAGCAGTTCAGAAACCCTTTCTTTGGAGAATGTAGATACATGCCTTTCCAGCTCGAGAATGGCATATAAGAGTTAGCAGTTACAATGCGTTGATAACACAGAAGACACGCTTCTGAAAAACTGATCTGTTGTGTTTTGGTTCCTTTTAGGGAGTTGCATTTATGTTTAGAATCAGCGAGGTCGAAACACGTTTCTTCTAATAGCTGCGTTTGGACATTCCAGAGTGGATGGGAGTACAGGCAGTAAAGAGAAACAACTTGCTCTAAAACAAAAACGGAGCTATCTAGTAGAATGGCTGTCAATGTGAGCATTCGACTTCCAGAGGTAAAGTGATGTGTGTTTGCAGCAGTCCAGAATCCCTTTCTTTGGAGAATGTAGAAACAGTCATTTCCAGCCCCGGAGAGTCATAATAAGAGTTAGCAGTAAGAAGTCGTTTAAAACACAGAAGACCCGCTTCTTACAAACTGATCTGTTGTGTGTTCGTTCCTTTTAGGAAGTTGCAACTATGTTTAGATTCAGCGAGGTAGAAACACGTTTCTTCTAAAAGCTGCGTTTGTACATTCCAGAGTGGATGGGAGTACAGGGTATAAAGAGAAATACCTTGCTTTAAAATAAAAACGGAGCTATCTACCAGAATGGTTGTCAATGTGTGCATTCAACTTACAGAGGTAAACTGATGGGTGTTTGCAGCAGTTCACAAACCCTTTCTTTGGAGAATGTAGAAACAGTCATTTCCAACCCCAGAGCGGCATATAAGACTTAGCGGTAAGAATGCGTTTAAAACACAGAAGACCGTTTCTTACAAACTGATCTGTTGTGTGTTGGTTCATTTTAGGAAGTTGCATGTATGTTTAGATTCAGCGAGGTAGAAACACGTTTCTTCTCAAAGCTGCGTTTGGACATTCCAGAGTGGATGGGAGTCCAGGCTGTAATGAGAAATACCTTGCTCTAAGACAAAAACGGAGCTATCTAGCAGAATGGTTGTCAATGTGAGCATTCAACTTCCAGAGGTAAAGTGATGTGTGTTTGCAGCATTCAGAAACCCTTTCTTTGGAGAAAGTAGAAACAGTCATTTCCAGCCCCAGAGAGGCATATAAGTGTTAACAGTAAGAATGCCTTTAAAAAACAGAAGACTCGCTTCTTACAAACTGATCTGTTGTGTGTTGGTTCCTTTCAGGAAGTTGCATGTATGTTTAGATTCAGCGAGTTGGAAACACGTTTCTTCTATAAGCTACGTTTGGAAATTCCGGAGTGGATGGGAGTACAGGCTGTAAGGAGAAATAGCTTGCTCTAAAACAAAAAGGGAGCTATCTAGCAGAATGGTTGACAATGTTTTCTTTCAACTACCAGAGGTAAACTGATTGTGTTTGCAGCAGTTCCGAAACCCTTTCTTTGGAAAATGTAGAAACAGACATTTCTAGCCCCAGAGAGGCATATAAGAGTTAGCAGTAAGAATGCGTTTAAAAGACAGAAGACCCGCTTCTTACAAACGCATCTGCCGTGTGTTGGTTCCTTTTAGGAAGTTGCATCTATGTTTAGATCCAGCGAGGTAGAAACACGTTTCTTCTAACAGCTGCGTTTGGACATTCCAGAGTGGATGGGAGTACAGGCTGTAAAGAAAAATACCTTGCTCTAAAATAAAAACGGAGCTATCTAGCAGAATGGTTGTCAATGTGTGCATTTAACCTCCAGAGGTACACTGATATGTGTTTGCAACAGTTCAGAAACCCTTTCTTTGGAGAATGTAGAAACAGTCATTTAAAGCCCCTGAGAGGCATATAAGAGGTAGCAGTAAGAATGCGTTTAAAGCACAGAAGACCCGCTTCTTACAAACTGATCTGTTGTATGTTGGTTCCTTTTAGGAAGTTGCATCTAGGTTTAGATTCAACGGGGTAGAAACACGTTTCTTCTAAAAGCTGTGTTTGAACATTCCAGATTGCATGGGAGTACAGGCTGTAAAGAGAAATACCTTGACGTAAACAACAACGGAGCTATCTAGCAGAATGTTTGCCAATGTGTCCATTCAACTTCCAGAGGTAAACTGATGTGTGTTTGCAGCAGTTCCGAAACCTTTTCTTTGGAGAATGTAGAAACAGTCATTTCCAGCCCCAGAGAGTCATATAAGAGTTAGCAGTAAGAATGCGTTTAAAACACAGAAAACCCACTTCTTACAAGCTGATCTGTTGTGTGTTGGTTCCTTTTAGGAAGTTGCATCTATGTTTAGATTCAGCGAGGTAGAAACACGTATCTTCTCAAAGCTGCGTTTGGACATTCCAGAGTGGATGGAGGTACAGGGTGTCAAGATAAATACCTTGCTGTAAAACGAAAACGGAGCTATCTAGCAGAATGGTTGTCAATGTGTGCATTCAACTTCCAGAGGTAAACTGATGTGTGTTCACAGCAGTTCAGAAACCCTTTTTTTGGAGAATGTAGAAACAGTCATTTCCAGCCCCAGAGAGGCATATAAGGGTTACCAGTAAGAATGCGTTTAAAACACAGAAGACCCGCCTCTTACAAACTGATCTGTTGTGTGTTGGTTCCTTTTAGGAAGTTGCATCTATGCTTATATTCAGCGAGGTGGAAACAAGTTTCTTCTAAAAGCTGCCTTTGGATCTTCCAGAGTGGATGGGAGTACAGGCTGTAAAGAGAAATACCTTGCTCTAAATTAATAACGGAGCTATGTAGCAGAATGGTTGTCAATTTCTGCATTCAACTTCCAGAGGTAAACTGATGTGTGTTTGCAGCAATTCAGAAACCCTTTCTTTGGAGAATGTAGAAACAGTCATTTCCAGCCCCAAAGAGGCACATAAGAGATAGCAGTTAGAATGCCTTTAAAACACAGAAGACCCGCTTCTTACAAACTGATCTGTTGTGTGTTGGTTCCTTTTAGGAAGTTGCATCTCTATTTAGATTTAGCGAGGTAGAAACACGTTTCTTCTAAAAGCTGCATTTGGACATTCAAGAGTGGATGGGAGTACAGGCTGTAAAGAGAAATACCTTGCTCTAAAACAAAAACGGAGCTATCTAGCAGAATGTTTGTCAATGTGTGCATTTAACTTCCAGAGGTACACTGATGTGTGTTTCCAGCAGTTCAGAAACTCTTTCTTTTGAGAATGTAGAAACAGTCATTTCCATCCCCAGAGAGGCATATAAGAGTTAACAGTAAGAATGCGTTTAAAACACAGAAGACCCGTTTCTTACAAACTGATCTGTTGTGTGTTGGTTCCTTTTAGGAAGTTGTATCTATGTTTAGATTCAGCGAGGTAGAAACACGTTGCTTCTGACAGCTGTGTTTGGACATTCCAGAGTGGATGGGCGTACATGTTGTAAAGAGAAATACCTTGAATGCTGGGAAGATGGCCACCTAAAAACAGCTCAGGTCCTCAGCTCCCAGTGAAAGTGCAGAGGGTGAGTGGACGCCGCATTTCCAGACGAACTCTTATTGCCCACAGACCAGGAGATACCCAGGCAGAGGGTTCGCCAGCGTCGCAGTCCCAGCTTGTGCAGCTGTTTTGGCTTCCACGGGGCTGATTCCGCCCGCTCTGCTGTTGTGACCACTCCCTGTTGCTGCAGTTCTCCGTACGAATGCCAATGGTCTGGGAGCCCTCTTAGCTGACGAGCAGAGCCCTGAGATGGCAGAGTTCCCAACTCATCTGAAATAGCAGGTCATGCCAGTAGATTCCTAGGCAAAAAATCCGCCAGGGGCCGGCGCCGCAGTTCGAGCCGAATCCGTGAGTCGCAGCACGGGACATCCCGGCGCCTTTTCAACAAGGGACTAGAAGGCGGGGTCGTTCAACTTAAAAGAAAAGACTCTGAGTCATGGAGCCAGGTGATCAGGCTGGGTTGGTCCCACCCCTCCACCCCCAACAACAACGAAAACAAAAACAGTAATTGGAAACCCTCTGGGTTGAGCCCTTCAGACCAAGCACAGCTGAACAGGGACGGTCCGGCTCCGTGGGGGAGGGGTTTTCGCCATTACTGAGACTCTCCACCTCTACGGAGGCAGGCTGCCATGCCGAGGCAACCTGCCACAACAGAGAGAGTACGCCATAACAGAGGCGGGGCCACCATTGCCGAGACAGTTCTAACTATGCCCTTATAAAAAGGACTACAGGGAAGAGCTCAGGGCAGCTGGGCAGAGCCCACAGCAGCTCAGCAAAGCCCCTGAGGGCAGGCAGTGGCTAGGCGTGCTGCTAGCTGGGCGGGTCCGACCTGAAAGAAAAATCAAAAAAGGCAGTAGTGCAAGGGAAACTCATAAATCTCCAACTCCCTGGGACGGAGGCAGACAACAGGTGGATAAACCCACAAAAATGGGAAGAACCCAGCGCAAAAAGGATGAAAACTCCCGAAACCAGAACACCTCTCCTCCTAAAAGGGATCACAACTCCTCACCAGCAAGGGAACCAGACCGGATGGAGAAGGAGGGTGATGAAATGACAGAATCAGATTTCAGAAGGTGGGTAGTAAGAAACTACAATGAGCTAAAAGAACATGTTCTAACCCATCGCAAAGAAAATAGGAACCTTGAAAAAAGATTGGACGAACTGCTGACGAGAATGGACAGCATAGAGAGGAGTATAAATGAATTGATGGAGCTGAAAAACGCAACACGAGAACTTCGTGAAGCATGCACAAGCTTCAACAGCTGAATTGACCAAGCAGAAGAAAGGATATCAGAGGTCGAAGATCAACTCAATGAAATAAAAAGAGAAGGCAAGAACAGAGAAAAAAGCGCAAAAAGGAATGAACAAAATCTTCGAGAAATGTGGGACTATGTGAAAAGACCTAATCTACGTCTGATAGGTGTACCTGAATGTGATGAAGAGAATGAATCCAAGCTGGAAAATACTCTTCAGGATATTATCCAGGAAAACTTCCCTAACCTAGCAAGGCAGACCAATATTCAAATCCAGGAAATACAGAGAACACCACAAAGATATTCCTCAAGAAGAGCAACCCCAAGGCACCTAATCGTCAGATTCACCAGGGTTGAAATGAAAGAGAAAATGCTAAGGGCAGCCAGAGAGAAAGGTCGGGTTACCCACAAAGGGAAGCCCATTAGACTCACAGCAGATCTCTCAGCAGAAACCCTACAAGCCAGAAGAGGTTGAGGGCCAATATTCAACATCCTCAAAGAAAAGAACTTTCAACCCAGAATCTCCTATCCAGCCACACTAAGCTTCATAAGTGAAGGAAAAATAAAATGCTTTGTGAACAAGCAAGCACTCAGAGATTTCATCACCACCAAACATGCTCTACAAGAACTCCAGAAAGAGGCTCTACACATGTAAAGGAACAACCAGTACCAGCCACTCCAAAAACACACCAAATGGTAAAAAAGCATCAACACAATCAAGAATCTGCATCAACTAACCAACAAAACAGCCAGGTAGCATCAAAATGACAGCATCAAATTCACACATAACAATACTATCCCTAAATGTCAATGGACTAAATGCCCCAATCAAAAGACACAGACTGGCAAATTGGATAAAAAGCCAAAACCCATCAGTGTGCTGTATCCAGGAAACCCATCTTACATGCAAGGATACACAAAGGCTCAAAATAAAGGGATGGAGGAAGATCTACCAAGCAAATGGAGAGCAAAAAAAGGCAGGAGTTGCAATTCTCATCTCTGATAAAATAGACTTTAAAGCAACAAAGATCAAAAGAGACAAAGAAGGACTTTACATAATGGTAAAAGGATCAATGCAACAAGAAGAGCTAACGATCCTAAATATATACGCACCCAATACAGGAGCACCCAGATACATAAGGCAAGTTCTTAATGACTTACAAAGAGACTTCGACTCCCACACAATAATAGTGGGAGACTTTAACACCCCATTGTCAATATTAGACAGATCATCCAGACAGAAAATCAACAAGGATATCCAGGACCTGAATACAGACCTGGAACAAGCAAACCTAATAGACATTTACAGAACTCTCCACCCCAAATCCACAGAATATACATTCTTCTCAGCACCACATCACACCTACTCTAAAATTGACCACATAATTGGCAATAAATCACTCCTCAGCAAATGCAAAAGAACAGAAATCATAACAAACAGTCTCTCAGACCACAGTGCAATCGAGTTAGAACTCAGAATGCAGAAACTAACTCAGGACCACACAGCTTCATGGAAACTGAACAACTTGCTCTTGAATGTTGACTGGATAAACAATGAAATGAAGGCAGAAATAAAGATGTTCTTCGAAACCACTGAGAACGAAGACACAACATACCAGAATCTCTGGGACACATTTAAAGCAGTCTCTAGAGGAAAATATATATAGCAATGAGTGCCCACATGAGAAGAAAGGAGAGATCTAAAATTGACACCCTATCATCAAAATTGAAAGAGCTAGAGGAGCAAGATCAAAAAAACTCAAAACCTAGCAGAAGACAGGAAATAACTAAGATCAGAGCAGAACTGAAGGAAATAGAGTCACAAAAAACTCTTCAAAAAATCAATAAATCCAGGAGCTGGTTTTTCGAAAAGATCAACAAAATAGACAGACCACTAGCCAGATTAATAAAAAAGAAAAGATAGAATAACCAAATTGATGCAATAAAAAACGATAAAGGTGATATCACCACAGATTCCACAGAAATCCAAACCATCATCAGAGATTATTACAAACAACTCTATGCACATAAACCAGTAAACCTGGAAGAAATGGACAAATTCCTGGACACCTGCAACCTCCCAAGCCTAAGCCTGGAAGAAGCCGAAACCCTGAATAGACCAATAACATGGTCTGAAGTCGAGGCAGCAATAAAGAGCCTACCACCCCAAAAAAAACCCAGGTCCAGATGGGTTCACAGCTGAATTCTACCAGACATACAAGGAGGAGCTGATAGCATTCCTTCTGAAACTATTCCAGACAATCCAAAAAGAGGGAATTCTTCCCAAATCATTTTACGAGACAAACATCATCCTGATACCAAAACCCGGCAGAGACTCAACAAGAAAAGAAAATTTCAGGCCAGTATCCATGATGAACATAGATGCAAAAATCTTCAATAAAATACTGGCAAACCGATTGCAACAGCATATCAAAAAACTCATCCACCATGATCAAGTAGGATTCATCCCGGAGATGCAAGGCTGGTTCAACATACGCAAGTCCATAAACGTAATCCACCACATAAACAGAACCAAAGACAAAAACCACATGATTATCGAGATTGATGCAGAGAAGACTTTTGACAAAATTCAACAACGCTTTATGCTAAAAACCCTCAATAAACTAGGTATTGACGGAACGTATCTCAAAACAATAAAAGCTATTTACGACAAACCAACAGCCAATATCATACTGAATGGGCAAAAACTGGAAGCAGTACATAGGAATACAACTAACAAGGAACGTAAAGGACCTCTTCAAGGAGAACTACAAGCCATTGCTCAACGAAATAAGAGAGGATACAAACAGATGGAGAAACATTCCATGTTCATGGTTAGGAAGAATCAACATCGTGAAAATGGCCATACTGCCCAAACTAATCTACAGATTCAACGCTATTCCCATCAAGCTACCAATGACCTTCTTCACAGAACTGGAAAAAAACACCTTAAACTTCATATGGAACCAAAAGAGAGCCCGCATAGCCAAGTCAATTCTAAGCAAAAAGAACAAAGCAGAAGGCATCACACTACCGGACTTCAAACTATACTACAAGGCTACAGTAATCAAAACAGCATGGTACTGGTACCAAAACAGAGAAATAGACCAATGTAACAGAACAGAGGCCTCAGAGGAAATACAACATACCCACAACCATCTGATCTTCGACAAACCTGACAAAAACAAGCAATGGGGAAAGGATTCCCTGTTTAATAAATGGTGTTGGGAAAACTGGCTAGCCATGTGCAGAAAGCAGAAACAGGACCCCTTCCTGACACCTTACACCAAAATTAACTCCAGATGGATTAAAGACTTAAACATCAGACCTATTATCATAAAAACCTTAGAAGAAAATCTAGGCAAAACCATTCAGGACATAGGTGTGGGCAAGGACTTCATGACCAAAACGCCAAAAGCAATGGCAACAAAAGCCAAAATAGACAAATGGGACCTAATCAAACTCCAAAGCTTCTGCACGGCAAAAGAAACAGTCAGTAGAGTGAATCGGCAACCAATAGAATGGGAAAAAATTTTTGCAGTCTACCCATCTGACAAGGGGCTGATATCCAGAATTTACAAAGAACTAAAGCAGATCTACAAGAAAAAAACAAACAAGTCCATTCAAAAATGGGCAAAGGATATGAACAGATACTTTACAAAAGAAGACATACAGGAGGCCAACAAACATATGAAAAAATGCTCATCATCACTGGTCATCAGAGAAATGCAAATCAAAACCGTATTGAGATACCATCTCAGACCAGTTAGAATGGCGATCATTAAAAAATCGGGAAACAACAGATGCTGGAGAGGATGTGGAGAAATAGGAACACTTTTACACTGTTGGTGGGAATGTAAATTAATTCAACCATTGTGGAAGACAGTGTGGCGATTCCTCAAGGACTTAAAATAGAAATCCCATTTGACCCAGCAATCCCATTACTGGGTATATATCCAAAGGATTATAAATCATTCTACTACAAGGACACTTGAACATGAATGTTCATTGCAGCACTGTTTACAATAGCAAAGACCTGGAACCAACCCAAATGCCCAACGATGATAGACTGGATAGGGAAAATGTGGTACATATACACCATGGAATATTATGCAGCCATCAAAAACGATGAGTTCAAGTCCTTTGTAGGGACATGGATGAACCTGGAAACCATTATTCTCAGCAAACTGACACAAGAGCCGAAAATCAAACACCGTATATTCTCACTCATAGGCGGGTGTTGAACAATGAGAACACATGGACACAGGGAGGGGAGCACTACACACTGGGATCCGTTGGGGTAAATGGGGGAGGGGCCGGGGGGTGGGAAGGCGGGAAGAGATAGCAAGGGAAGAAATGACAGATACAGGTGAGGGGACAGAAGGAAGCAAAGCACATTGCCATGTGTGTACCAATGCAACAATTTTGCATGTTCATCACATGTAACCCAAAACCTAAAATTCAATTAAAAAATAAATAAATAAATAAATAAATAAATAAAGAGAAATACCTTGATGTAAAACAAAAACGGAGCTATCTGGCAGAATGGTTGTCAATGTGTGCATTCAACTTCCAGAGGTAAAATGATGTGTGTTTGCAGCAGTTCAGAAACCCTTTCTTTGGAGAATGCAGAAACAGTCATTTCCAGCCCCAGAGAGGCATAAAAGAGTTAGCAGTAAGAATGCGTTTAAAACACAGAAGACTCGCTTCTTACACACTGATCTGTTTTGCGTTGGTTCCTTTAAGGAAGTTGCATCTATGTTTAGAATCAGCGAGGTAGAAAAACGTTTCTTCTAAAAGCTGCGTTTTGACATTCCAGAGTGGATCGGAGTACAGGCTGTAAAGAGAAATACATTGCTCTAAAACAAAAACGAAGCTATCTAGCAGAATGGTTGTCAAGGTGTGCATTCAACTTCCAGAGGTAAACTGATGTGTGTTTGCAGCAGTTCAGAAACAGTTTCTTTGGAGAATGTAGAAACATGCACTTCCAGCCCCAGATTGGCATATAAGAGTTAGCCGTAAGAATGCGTTTGAAACACAGAGGACCCGCTTCTTACAAACTGATCTGTTGTGTCTTGGTTCCTTTTAGGAAGTTGTATCTATGTTTAGATTCAGCGATGTAGAAACACGTTTCTTCGAAGAGCTGCGTTTGGACATTGCAGAGTGGATGGGAGTACAGGCTGTAAAGAGAAATACCTTGCTCTGAAACAAAAATGGAGCTATCTAGCAGAATGGCTGTCAATGTGAGCATTCAACTTCCAGAGGTAAACTGATGTGTGTTTACAGCAGTTCAGAAACCCTTTCTTTGGAGAATGTAGAAACAGTCATTTCCAGCGCCAGAGAGGCATATAAGAGTTAGCAGTAAGAATGCGTTTAAAACACAGAAGACAGCTTCTTACAAACTGATCTGTTGTGTGTTGGTTCCTTTTAGGAAGTAGCATCTATGTTTAGATTCAGTGAGGAAGAAACACGTTTCTTCTAAAAGCTGCGTTTGGACATTCCAGAGTGGATGGGAGTACAGGTTGTAAAGAGAAATACCTTGCTGTAAAACAAAAACCGAGCTATCTATCAGAATGGTTGTCAATGTGTGCTTTCAACTTCCAGAGTTAAACTGATGTGTGTTTGCAGGAGTTCAGAAACCCTTTCTTTGGAGAAGGTAGAAATAGGCATTTCCAGCCCCAGAGAGGCATATAAGAGTCAGCATTAAGAGTGCGTTTAAAACAGAGAAGACCCGCTTCTTACAAACTGATCTGTTCTGTCTTGTTTCCTTTTAGGAAACTGCATCTATGTTTAGATTCAGCGAGATAGAAAAACGTTTCTTCTAAAAGCTGCGTTTGGACATTCCAGAGTGGATGGAAGTAAAGGCTGTAAAGAGAAATACCTTGTTCTAAAACAAAAACGGAGCTATCCAGCAGAATGGTTGTCAATGTGAGCATTAAACTTCCAGAGGTAAACTGATGAATGTTTACAGCAGTTCAGAAATCCTTTCTTTGGAAAATGTAGAAATAGTCATTTCCAGCCCCAGAGAGGCATATAAGAGTTAGCAGTAAGAATGCGTTTAAAACACAGAAGACCGGCTTCTTACAAACTGAACTGTTGTGCGTTCATTCCTTTTAGGAAGTTGCATCTAGGTTTAAATTCAGCGAGGTAGAAACACGTTTCTTCTAAAAGATGTGTTTGGATATTCCGGAGTGGATGGGAGTTCAGGCTGTAAAGAGAAATACCTTGCTCTAAAACCAAAACGGAGCTATCTAGCAGAATGGTTGTCAATGTGTGCATTCAACTTCCAGAGGTACACTGATGTGTGTTTGCAGAAGTTCAGAAATTCTTTCTTTGAAGAATGTAGAAACATGCATTTCCAACCCCAGAGTGGCATATAAGAGTGAGCAGTAAGAATGCATTTAAAACACAGAAGACACGCTTCTTACAAACTGATCTGTTGTGTCTTGTTTCCTTTTAGGAAGCTGCATCTAAAAGCTGCGTTTGGACATGCCAGAGTGGATGGGAGTACAGGCTGTAAAGAGAAACACCTTGCTGTAAAACAAAAACGGATATATCTAGCAGAATGGTTGTAAATGTGTGCATTCAACTTCCAAAGGTAAACGGATGTGTGTTTGCAGCAGTTCAGAAACCCTTTCTTTGGAGAATGTAGAAATATGCATTTCCAGCCCCAGAGTGGCACATAAGAGTTAGCAGTAAGAATGCGTTTCAAACACAAAAGACCCACTTCGTACAAACTGATCTGCTGTGTGTTGGTTCCTTTTAGGAAGTTGCATCTATGTTTAGATTCAGCGAGGTAGAAACACGTTTCTTCTAAAAGCTGCGTTTGGACATTCCAGAGTGGATGGGAGAACATGCTGTAAAGAGAAATACCTTGCTCTAAAACCAAAACGGAGCTATCTAGCAGAATGGTTGTCAATGTGTGCATTCAACTTCCAGAGGTAAACTGATGTGTGTTTACAGCAGTTCAGAAACCCTTTCTTTAAAGAATGTAGAAACAGTCATTTCCAGCCCCAGAGAGGTATATAAGAGTTAGCAGTAAGAATGCATTTAAAACACAGAAGACCCGCTTCTTACAAACTGATCTGTTGTGTGTAGGTTCCTTTTAGGAAGTTGCCTCTATGTTTAGATTCAGCGAGGTAGAAACATGTTTCTTCTAAAAGCTGCGTTTGGATATTCCAGAGTGGATGGGAGTACAGGCTGTAAAGAGAAATACCTTGCTCTAAAACAAAAACGGAGCTATCTGGCAGAATGGTTGTCAAGGTGTGCATTCAACTTCCAGAGTTAAACTGATGTGTGTTTGCAGCAGTTCAGAAACCCTTTCTTTGGAGAATGTAGAAAGAGTCATTTCCAGCCCCAGAGAGGCATATAAGAGTTAGCAGTAAGAATGCGTTTAAAACAAAGAAGACTGCTTCTTACAAACTGATCTGTTGTGTGTTGGTTCCTTTTAGGAAGTTGTATCTATGTTTAGATTCAGCATGGTAGAAACACAATTGTTCTAAAAGCTGCGTTTGGACATTCCAGAGTGGATGGGAGTACAGGCTGTAAAGAGAAACACCTTGCTGTAAAATAAAAACGGAGATATCTAGCAGAATGGTTGTAGATGTATGCATTCAACTTCCAGAGGTAAACTGATGTGTGTTTGCAGCAGTTCCAAAACCCTTTCTTTGGAGAGTGTAGAAACATGCATTTCCAGCCCCAGAGTGCCCTATAAGAGTTAGCTGTAAGAATGCGTTTGAAGCACAGAAGACCCGCTTCTTACAAACTGATCTACTGTGTGATGGTTCCATTTAGGAAGTTGCATCTATGTTTAGATTCAGCCAAGTAGAAACACGTTTCTTCTAAAAGATGCGTTTGGACATTCCAGAGTGGATGGGAGTACAGGCTGTAAAAAGAAGTACCTTGCTCTAAAACAATAACAGAGCCATCTATTAGAATGGTTGTCAATTTGTACATTCAGTTTCCAGAGGTAAACTGATGTGTGTTTGCAGCAGTTCAGAAACCCTTTCTTTGGAGAATGTAGAAACAGTCATTTCCAGCCACAGAGAGGGATGTAAGGGTCTTCAGTAAGAATGCGTTTAAAACACAGAAGACCCAATTTTTACAAAGAGATCTGTTGTGCGTTGCTTCCTTTTAGGAAGTTGCATCTATATTTAGATTCAGCGAGGTAGAAACACGTTTCTTCTACAAGCTGCGTTTGGACATTCCAGAGTGGATGGGAGTACAGGCTGTAAAGAAAAATACCTTGCTCTAAAACAAAAACGGAGCTATCTAGCAGAATGGTTGTCAATGTGTGCATTCAACTTCCAGAGGTAAACTGATGTGTGTTTGCAGCAGTTCCGAAACCCATTCTTTAGAGAATGTAGAAACAGGCTTTTGCAGCCCCAGGAAGGCATATAAGAGTTAGCAGTATGAATGCGTTTAAAACACAGAAGACCCGCTTCTTACAAACTGATGTGCTGTGTGTTGGTTTCTTTTAGGAAGTCACATCTATGTTTAGATTCAGCTAAGTAGAAACACGTTTCTTCTAAAAGATGTGTTTGGGCATTCCAGAGTGGATGGGAGTACAGGCTGTAAAAAGAAGTACCTTGCTCCCAAACAATAACGGAGTTATCTAGCAGAATGGTTGTCAATTTGTACATTCAACTTCCGGAGGTAAACTGATGTGTATTTGCAGCAGTTCAGAAACCCTTTCTTTGGAGAATGTAGAAACAGTCATTTCCAGCCACAGAGAGACATATAAGAGTCAGTAGTAAGAATACGTTTAAAACACAGAAGACCCGCTTCTTAAAAACTGATCTGTTGTGCGTTGGTTCCTTTTAGGAAGTTGCATCTATTTTTAGATTCAGCGAGGTAGAAACACGTTTCTTCTAAAAGCTGCGTTTGGACATTCCAGAGTGGATGGGAGTACAGGTGGTAAAGAGAAATACCTTGGTGTAAAACAAAAACGGAGCTATCTAGCAGAATGGTTGTCAATGTGTGCATTCAACATCCAGAGGTAAAACTGATGTGTGTTTGCAGCAGTTCAGAAACCCTTTCTTTGGAGAAGGTAGAAATAGGCATTTCCAGCCCCAGAGAGGCATATAAGAGTTAGCAGTAAGAATGCCTTTAAAACACAGATGACCGGCTCCTTACAAACTGATCTGTTGTGTGTTGGTTCCTTTTAGGAAGTTGCATCTATGTTTAGATTCAGTGAGGTAGAAACACGTTTCTTCTAAAAGCTGCGTTTGGACATTCCAGAGTGGATGGGAGTACAGGCTGTAAAGAGAAATACCTTGCTATAAACCAAAAACGTAGCTATCTAGCAAAATGATTGTGAATGTGTGCATTCAACTTCCAGAGGTAAACTGATGTGTGCTTGCAGCAGTTCAGAAACCCTTTCTTTGGAGAATGTAAAAACAGTTATTTTAAGCCCCAGAGAGGCATATAAGTGTTAGCAGCAAGAATGCGTTTAAAACACAGAAGACCCGCTTCTTACAAACTGATTTGTTGTGTCTTGGTTCCTTTTAGGAAGTTGCATCTATGTTTAGATTCAGCGAGGTAGAAACACGTTTCTTTTAAATGCTGCGTTTGGACATTCCAGAGTGGATGGCAGTACAGGCTGTAAAGAGAAATACCTTGCTCTAAAACAAAAATGGAGCGATATTGCAGAATGTTTTTCAATATTTTCTTTCAACTTCCAGAGGTAAACTGATGTGTGTTTGCAGCAGTTCAGAAACCCTTTCTTTGGAGAATGTAGAAACAGGCATTTCTAGCCCATGAGAGGCATATAAGAGTTAGCAGTAAGAATGTGTTTAAAACACATAAGACCCGCTTCTTACAAACTGATCTGTTGTGTGTTGGTTCCTTTAAGGAAGTTGCATCTATGTTTAGATTCAGCGAGGTAGAAAAACGTTTCTTCTAAAAGCTG
This sequence comes from Saimiri boliviensis, assembly GCF_048565385.1. Taxonomy (NCBI): domain Eukaryota; kingdom Metazoa; phylum Chordata; class Mammalia; order Primates; family Cebidae; genus Saimiri; species Saimiri boliviensis. The sequence continues at coordinate 89,582,298 of NC_133459.1, forward strand.
CTTTTGGACATTCCAGAGTGGATGGGAGTACAGGCTGTAAAGAGAAATACCTTGCTGTAAAACAAAAACGGAGCTATCTAGCAGAATGGTTGTCAATGTGTGCATTCAAATTCCAGAGGTAAACTGATGTGCATTTGCAGCAGTTCCGAAACCCTTTCTTTGGAGAATGTAGAAAGAGGCATTTCCAGCCCCAGAGAGGAATATAAGAGTTAGCAGTAAGAATGCGTTTAAAACACAGAAGACAAGCTTCTTACAAACTGATCTGTTGTGTGTTGGTTCCATTTAGGGAGTTGCATCTATGTTTAGATTCAGCGAGGTAGAAACACGTTTCTCTAAAAGCTCTGTTTGGACATTCCAGAGTGGATTAGAGTACAGGCTGTAAAGAAAAACAGCTTGCTCTAAAAAAAAACGGAGCTATCTAGCAAAATGGTTGTCAATGTGTGCATTCAACTTCCAGAGGTAAACTGATGTGTGTTTGCAGCAGTTCCGAAACCTTTTCTTTGGAGAATGTAGAAACAGGCATTTCCAGCCCCAGAGAGGTATATAGGAGTTAGCAGTAAGAATGCGTTTAAAACACAGAAGACCGGCTTCTTACACACTGATCTGTTGTGTTTTGGTTCCTTTTAGGAAGTTGCACCTATTTTTAGATTCAGCGAGGTAGAAACAAGTTTCTTCTAAAAGACGCGTTTGGACATTCCCAAGTGGATGGGAGTACAGGCTGTAAAGAGAAGTACCTTGCTCTAAAACAAAAATGGAGCGATCTAGCAGAATGGTTGTCAATATTTTCTTTCAACTTCCAGAGGTAAACTGATGTGTGTTTCCAGCAGTTCCGAAACCCTTTCTTTGGAGAATGTAGAAACAGTCATTTCCAAAGCCAGTGAGGCATATCAGAGTTTGCAGTAAGAATGCGTTTAAAACACAGAAGATCCGCTTCTTATAAACTGATCTTTTGTTGTTTGGTTCCTTTTAGGAAGTTGCATCTACGTTTAGATTCAGCGAGGTAGAAACACGATTCTTCTAAAAGCTGCGTTTGGACATTCCAGAGTAGATTGGAGAACAGGCTATAAAGAGAAATACCTTGCTCTAAAACAAAAATGAAGGTATCTAGCAGAATGGTTGTCAATGTGTGCATTCAACTTCCAGAGGTAAACTGATGTGTGTTTGAAGCAGTTCAGAAACTCTTTCTTTGGAGAATGTAGAAACAGTCATTTCCAGCCCTATTGTGGCATATGAGTTAGCAGTAAGAATGCCATGGAAACACAGAAGACCCGCTTCTTACAAACTGATCTGCTGTGGGTTGTTTCCTTTTAGGAAGTTGCAACTATGTTTAGATTCAGCAAGTTAGAAACACGTTTCTTCCAAAAGCTGCGTTTGGACATTCCAGAGTGAAAGTGAGTTCAGGCTGCCTTGTGAAATATCTAGCTCTAAAATGAAAATGGAGAAATCTAGCAGAAGGTTTGTCAATGAATGTATTCAGTTTACAGCGTTAAAGTGATGTGTGTTTGTAGCACTTTGGAATCCCTTTAACTAGAGAATGCAGAAACAGTCATTTCCAATGCTATAGTTGCGTATAAGAGGTAGCAGTAAGAATTACTTTAAAACACAGGCGACCCGCTTCTTACAAACTGATGTGCTGCATGTTGTTTCCCTTTAAGAAGTGGCAACTATATTTAGATTCTGCGACTTAGGAACCCGTTTCTTCCAAAAGGTGCATTTGGACATTCCACAGTGAAAGGGAATTCAGGCTGTAATTTAAAATATCTTGGTATAAAACAAAAATGGTGCCATCTAGCAGAATGGTTGTCAATGTGTGCATTCAACTTCCAGAGGTAAACTGATGTGTGTTTGCAGCAGTTCCAAAACCCTTTCTTTGGAGAATGTAGAAACAGTCATTTCCAGCCGCAGAGAGCCATATGAGAGTTAGCAGTAAGAATGCGTTTAAAACACAGAAGACCCGGTTCTTACAAACTAATCTGTTGTGTGTTGGTTCCTTTTATGAAGTTACATCTATGTTTAGATTCAGCGAGGTAGAAACACGTTTCTTCTAAAAGCTGCGTTTGGACATTCCAGAGTGGATGGCAGTACAGGTTGTAAAGAGAAATACCTTGCTGTAAAACAAATACAGAGATATCTAGCAGAATGTTTATCAATGTGTGCATTCAGCTTCAAGAGGTAAACTGATGTCTGTTTGCAGAAGTTCAGAAACCCTTTTTTGGAGAATGAAGAAACATTCATTTTTAGCCCCAGAGAGGCATAAAAGATTTAGCAGTAAGAATGCGTTTAAAACACAGGATACAAGCTTCTTACAAACTGATCTGTTGTGTGTTGGTTCCTTTTAAGACGTTTAATCTATGTTTAGTTTCGTTAAGTTAGAAACAGGTTTCTTCCAAAAGCTGCGTTGGGACATTCCAGAGTGAAAGGGAGTTCAGCCTGTATTGTGAAATATCTTGCTCTAAAATAAAAAGGAGATATCTAGCCAAATGGTCGTCAACGTGTATATTGAACTTAAAGAGTTAAACTGATGTGTGTTTGCAGCAGTTCAGAAACCCTTTCTTTGGAGAATGTAGAAACAGTCATTTCCAGCCCTATAGTGACATATGAGTTAGCAGTAAGAATGCCATGAAAACACTGATGTCCCGCTTCTTACAAACTTATCTGCTGTGGGTTGTTTCCATTTAGGAAGTTGCAACTATGTTTAGATTCAGCGAGTTAGAAACACGTTTCTTCCAAAAGCTGCGTTTGGACATTCCAGAGTGAAAGTGAGTTCAGGCTGCCTTGTGAAATATCTACCTCTAAAACGAAAATGGAGCAATCTAGCAGAATGTTTGTCAACGAATGTATTCAGTTTACATAGTTAAAGTGATGTGTGCTTGCATCCCTTCGGAATCCCTTTAACTTGAGAACTCAGAAACAGTCATTTCCAACCCTATAGTGGCCTATAAGAGTTAGCAGTAAGAATTCCTTTAAAACACAGGCGACCTGTTTCTTACAAACTGAGGTGCTGCATGTTTTTTTCTTTTTAGAAGTGGCAACTATATTTAGATTCTGCGAGTTAGGAACCCGTTTCTTCCAAAAGGTGCATTTGGACATTCCACAGTGAAAGGGAGTTCAGGCTGTAATGTAAAATATCTGGGTATAAAACAAAAATGGTGCCTTCTAGCAGAAAGGTTGTCAATGTGTGCATTCAACTTCCAGAGGTAAACTGATGTGTGTTTGCAGCAGTTCAGAAACCCTTTCTTTGTAGAATGTAGAAAAAGGCATTTCCAGCCCCAGAGAGGCATATAAGAGTTATTAGTAAGAATGCGTTTAAAACACAGAAGACCCGCTTCTTACAAACTGATCTCTTGTGTGTTGGTTCCTTTTAGGAAGTTGCATCTATGTTTACATTCAGCGAGGTAGAAACACGGTTCTTCTAAGAGCTGCATTTGGACATTCCAGAGTGGATGGGAGTACAGGCTGTAAAGAGAAATACCTTGCTGTAAAAGAAAAACGGAGCTATCTAGCAGAATCGTTGTCAATGTGTGCATTCAACTTCCAGAGGTACACTGATGTGTGTTTGCAGGAGTTCCAAAACCCTTTCTTTTTGGAATGTAGAAAGAGTCATTTCCAGCCCCAGAGAGTCATATAAGTGTTAGCAGTAAGAATGCGTTTAAAACACAGAAGACCCGCTTCTCACAAACTGATCTGTTGTGTGTTGGTTCCTTTTAGGAAGTTGCATCTATGTTTAGATTCAGCGAGGTAGAAACACGTTTCTTCTAAAAGCTGCGTTTGGACATTCCAGAGTGGGTGGGAGTACAGGCTGTAAAGACAAATACCTTGCTATAAAACAGAAACGGAGGGGTCTAGCAGAATGGTGGTAAATGTGTGCATTCAACTTACAGAAGTAAACTGATGTGTGTTTGCAGCAGTCCAGAAACCCTTTCTTTGGAGAATGTAGAAACAGTCATTTCCAGCCCCAGAGAGGCATATAAGAGTTAGCAGTAAGAATGCGTTTAAAACACAGAAGACCCGCTTCTTACAAACAGTTCTGTTGAGTGTTGGTTCGTTTTAGGAAGTTGCATCTATGTTTAGATTCAGCATGGTAGAAACACAATTGTTCTAAAAGCTGCGTTTGGACATTCCAGAGTGGATGGGAGTACAGGCTGTAAAGAGAAATACCTTGCTCTAAAACAAAAACGGAGCCATCTGGCCGAATGGTTGTTAATGTGTGCATTCAACTTCCAGAGGTAAACTGATGTGTGTTTGCCGCAGTTCTGAAACCCTTTCTTTGGAGAATGTAGAAACAGTCATTTCCAGCCCCATAGAGGCATATAAGAGTTAGCAGTAAGAATGCGTTTAAAACACAGAAGACCCGCTTCTTACAACCTGATCTGTTGTGTGTTGGTTCCTTTTAGGAAGTTGCATCTATGTTTAGATTCAGCGAGGTAGAATCACGTTTCTTCTAAAAGCTGCGTTTGGACATTCCAGAGTGATGGGAATACAGGCTGTAAACAAAAATACCTTGCTGTAAAACAAAAACAGAGCTATCTAGCAGAATGGTTATCAATGTGTGCATTCAGCTTCCAGAGGTAAACTGATGTGTGTTTGCAGCAGTTCAGAAACCATTTCTTTGGAGAATGAAGAAACATTCATTTTCAGCCCCAGAGATGCATATAATATTTAGCAGTAAGAATGCGTTTAAAACACAGAAGAGCCGCTTCTTACAAACTGATCTGTTGTGTGTTGGTTCCTTTTAGGAAGTTTCCTCTATGTTTACTTTTGGTAAGTTAGAAACAGGTTTCTTCCAAAAGCTGCGTTTGGACATTCCAGAACAAAACGTAGTTCAGCCTGTAATGTGAAATATCTGGCGCTAAAACAAAAAAGGAGATATCTAGCCAAATGGTCGTCAACGTGTATATTGAACTTAAAGAGTTAAACTGACGTGTGTTTGCAGCAGTTCAGAAACTGTTTCTTTGGAGAATGTAGAATCAATCATTTCCAGCCCTATAGTGGCATATGAGTTAGCAGTAAGAATGCCTTGAAAACACAGAAGACCCGCTTCTTACAAGCTGATCTGCTGTAGGTTGTTTCCTTTTAGGAAGTTGCAACTATGTTTAGATTCAGCGAGTTAGAAACACGTTTCTTCCAGAAGCTGCGTTTGGACATTCCAGAGTAAAAGTGAGTTTAGGCTGCCTTGTGAAATATCTAGCTCTAAAATGAAAATGGAGCAATCTAGCAGAATGTTTGTCAATGAATGTATTCAGTTTACAGAGTTAAAGTGATGTGTGTTTGCAGCACTTCGGAATCCCTTTAACTGGAGAAGGCAGAAACAGTCATTTCCAACGCTATAGTGGCCTATAAGAGTTAGCAGTAAGAATTCCTTTAAAACACAGGCGACCCGCTTCTTACAAACTGATGTGCTGCATGTTGTTTCCCTTTAAGAAGTGGCAACTATATTTAGATTCTGCTAGTTAGGAACCCGTTTCTTCCAAAAGGTGCATTTGGACATTCCACAGTGAAAGGGAGTTCAGGCTGTAATGTAAAATATCTGGGTATAAAACAAAAATGGTGCTATCTAGCAGAATGGTTGTCAATGTGTCCATTCAACTTCCAGAGGTAAACTGATGTGTGTTTGCAGCACTTCAGAAGTCCTTTCTTTGGTGAATGTAGAAACAGTCATTTCCAGCTGCAGAGAGGCAAATAAGATTTAGCAGTAAGAATGCGTTTAAAACACAGAAGACCGACTTCTTACAAACTGATCTCTTGTGTGTTGGTTCCTTTTAGGAAGTTGCATCTATGTTTACATTCAGCGAGGTAGAAACACGGTTCTTCTAAAAGCTGCATTTGGACATTCCAGAGTGGATGGGAGTACAGGCTGTAAAGAGAAATACCTTGCTGTAAAACAAAAACGGAGCTATCTAGCAGAATGGTTGTCAATGTGTGCATTCAACTTCCAGAGGTAAACTGATGTGTGTTTGCCGCAGTTCTGAAACCCTTTCTTTGGAGAATGTAGAAACAGTCATTTCCAGCCCCAGAGAGGCATATAAGAGTTAGAAGTAAGAATGCGTTTAAAACACAGAAGACCTGCTTCTTACAAACTGATCTGTTGTGTGTTGGTTCCTTTTAGGAAGTTGCAACTATGTTTAGTTTCAGCGAAGTAGAAACACTTTTCTTCTAAAAGCTGCGTTTGGACATTCCAGAGTGGATAAGAGTACAGGCTGTATGGAAAAATACCTTGCTGTAAAATAAAAACGGAGCTATCTAGCAGAATGGTTGTCAATGTCTTCTTTCAACCTCCAGAAATAAACTGATGTGTGTTTGCAGCAGTTCAGAAACCCTTTCTTTGGAGAATGTAGAAACAGGCATTTCCAGCCCCAGAGAGGCATATAAGAGTTAGCAGTAAGAATGCGTTTAAAACACAGAAGACCCGCTTCTTACAAACTGATCTGTTGTGTGTTCGTTCCTTTTAAGAAGTCGCATCTATATTTAGATTCAGCGAGGTAGAAACACGTTTCTTCTAAAAGCTGCGTTTGGACATTCCAGAGTGGATGGGAATACAGGCTGTAAAGAGAAATACCTTGCTGTAAAACAGAAATGGAGCTATATAGCAGAATGGTTGTCAATGTATGCATTCAACTTCCAGAGGTAAACTGATGTGTGTTTGCTGCAGTTCAGAGACCCTTTCTTTGGAGAATGTAGAAACAGCCATTTCCAGCCCCAGAGATGCATATAAGAGTTAGCTGTAAGAATGCGTTAAAAACACAAAAGACCCTCTTCTTACAAACAGATCTGTTGAGTGTTGGTTTGTTTTAGGAATTTGCATCTATGTTTAGATTCAGCGAGGTAGAAACACGTTTCTTCTAAAAGTTGCGTTTGGACATTCCAGAGTGGATGGGAGTACAGGCTGTAAATAGAAATACCTTGCTCTAAAACAAAAACGAAGCCATCTAGCCGAATGGTTGTCATTGTGTGCATTCAACTTCCAGAGGTAAACTGAAGTGTTTTTGCTGCAGTTCAGAAACCGTTTCTTTGGAGATTGTAGAAACAGTCATTTCCAGCCCCAGAGTGGCATATAAGAGTTAGCAATAAGAATGGGTTTAAAATACGGAAGAACCGCTTCTTACAAACTGATCTGTTGTGTTTTGGTTCCTTTAAGGTAGTTGCATCTATGTCTAGATTTAGCGAGGTAGAAACACGTTTCTTCTAAAAACTGCGTTTGGACATTCCAGAGTGGATGTGAGTACAGGCTGTAAAGAGAAATACCTTGCTCTAAAACAAAAACGGAGCTATCTATCATAATGGTTGTCAACGTCTGTATTCAACTTCCAGAGGTAAACTGATGTGTGTTTGCAGCAGTTCAGAAACCCTTTCTTTTGAGAATGTAGAAACAGTCGTTTCCAGCCCCACAGAGTCATATAAGAGTTAGCAGTAAGAATGCGTTTAAAACACGGAAGACCCGCTTCTTACAAACTGATCTGTTGTGTGTTGGTTCCTTTTAGGAAGTTGCATCTGTGTTTAGTTTCAGCGAGGTAGAATCACGTTTCTTCTAAAAGCTGCGTTTGGACATTCCAGAGTGGATGGGAGTACAGGCTGTAAAGAAAAATACCTTGCTGTAAAACAAAAACGGAATTATCTAGCAGAATGGTTGTCAATGTCTGCATTCAACTTCCAGAGGTAAACTGATATGTTTTTGCAGCAGTTCAGATACCCTTTCTTTGGAGAATGTAGAAACAGTCATTCCCAGCCCTATAGTGGCATATAAGAGTTAGCCGTAAGAATGCCATGAAAACACAGAAGACCTGCTTCTTTCAAACTGATGTGATGTATGTTGGTTCCTTTTAGGAAGTTTCATCTGTGTTTAGATTCAGCGAGGTAGAAACACGTTTCTTCCAAAAGCTGCGTGTGGACATTCCAGAGTGAAAGGGCGTTGAGGTAGCAATGTGAAATATCTGGCTCTAAAACAAAAACGGAGGTATATAGCAGAATGGTTGTCAATGTGTGCATTCAACCTACATAATTTAACTGATGTGTGTTTGCAGCAGTTCAGAAACCCTTTCTTTAGAGAATGTAGAAACCGTCATTTCCAGAAGTATTCTGGCATATAAGAGTTAGAAGTAAGAAAGCCTTTAAAACAAAGAAGAACCGCTTCTTACAAACTGATCTGCTGTGTGTTGTTTCCTTTTAGGAAGTTGCAACTATGTTCATATTCAGCGAGTTTGAAACACGTTTCTTCCAAAAGCTGTGTTTGGACATTCCAGAGTGAAAGGGAGTCCAGGCTGTAATGTGAAATATCTGGCTCTAAAACAAAAGCGAAGCTATCTAGCAGAATGGTTGTCAGTGTGTGCATTCAATTTACAGAGTTAAACTGACGTGTGTTTTCAACAGTTCAGAAACCTTTCAGTTCAGAATGCCAAAAGAGTCATTTCCAGCCTTGTAGTGGAATATAAGAGTTAGTACTAGGAATGCGTTTAAAACACAGAAGACCCGCTTCTTACAAACTGATCTGCTGTGTGTTTTTTTTCCTTTTAGGAAGTTTCCTCTATGTTTAGTTTCAGCGAGTTAGAAACAGGTTTCTTTCAAAAGCTGCGTTTGGACATTCCAAGCGAAACGTAGTTCAGCCTGTAATGTGAAATATCTGGCTCTAAAACAAAAAAGGAGATATCTAGCCAAATGGTCGTCAACATGTATATCGAACTTAAAGAGTTAAACTGGCGTGTGTTTGCAGCAGTTCAGAAACCCTTTCCTTAAAGATTGTAGAAACAGTCATTTCCAGCCCTATAGTGGTATATGAATTAGCAGTAAGAATGCCTTGATAACACAGAAGACCCGCTTCTTACAAACTGATCTGCTGTGGGTTGTTTCCTTTTAGGAAGTTGCAACTATGTTTAGATTCAGCAAGTTAGAAACACGTTTCTTCCAAATCTGCGTTTGGACATTCCAGAATGAAAGTGAGTTCAGGCTGCCTTGTGAAATATCTAGCTCTAAAACGAAAATGGAGCAATCTAGCAGAATGTTTGTCAATGAATGTATTCAGTTTACAGAGTTAAAGTGATGTGTGTTTGCAGCACTTCAGAATCCCTTTTACTGGAGAAGGCAGAAACAGTCATTTCCAACGCTATAGTGGCCTATAAGAGTTAACAGTAAGAATTCCTTTAAAACACAGGCGACCCGCTTCTTACAAACTGATGTGCTGCATGTTGATTCCCTTTAGAAAGTGGCAACTATATTTAGATTCTGCGAGTTAGGAACCCGTTTCTTCCAAAAGGTGCATTTGGACATTCCACAGTGAAAGGGAGTTCAGGCTGTAATGTAAAATATCTGAGTATAAAACAAAAATGGTGCTATCTAGCAGAATGGTTGTCAATGTGTCCATTCAACTTCCAGAGGTAAACTGATGTGTGTTTGCAGCAGTTCAGAAACCCTTTCTTTGGAGAATGTAGAAACATACATTTCCAACCAAAGAGAGGCATATAAGAGTTAGCAGTAAGAATGCGTTTAAAACACAGAAGACCCGCATCTTACAAACTGATCTGTTGTGTGTTGGTTCCTTTTAGGAAGTTGCATCAATGTTTAGATTCAGCAAGGTAGAAACACATTTCTTCTAAAAGCTGCGCTTGGATATTCCAGAGTGGATGTGAGTACAGGCTGTAAATAGAAATACTTTGCTCTAAAACAAAAACGGAGCCATCTGGCTGAGTGGTTGTCAATGTGTGCATTCAACTTCCAGAGGTAAACTGATGTGTGTTTGCAGCAGTTCTGAAACCCTTTCTTTGGAGAATGTAGAAACAGTCATTTCCAGCCCCAGAGAGGCATATAAGAGTTAGCAGTAAGAATGGGTTTAAAACACGGAAGAACCGCTTCTTACAAACTGATCTGTTGTGTGTTGGTTTCTTTAAGGAAGTTGCATCTATGTTTAGATTAAGCGAGGTAGAAACACTTTTCTTCTAAAAACTTCGTTTGGACATTCCAGAGTGGATTGAAGTACAGGCTGTAAAGAGAAATACCTTGGTCTAAAACAAAAACGGAGCTATCTAGCAGAATGGTTGTCAATGTGTGCATTCAACTTCCAGAGGTAAACTGATGCGTGTTTGCAGCAGTTCAGAAACCCTTTCTTTGGAGAATGTAGAAACAGTCATTTCCAGCCGCAGAGAGTCATATAAGAGTTAGCAGTAAGAATGCGTTTAAAACACAGAAGACCCGCTTCTTACAAACTGATCTGTTGTGTGTTGGTTCCTTTTCGGAAGTTGCATCTATGTTTAGATTCAGCGAGGTAGAAACACGTTCTTTCTTAAAGCTGCGTTTGGACATTCCAGAGTGGATGGGAGTACAGGCTGTAAAGAGAAATACCGTGCTCTAAAACAAAAACGGAGCTATCTAGCAGAATGGTTGTCAATGTGTGCATTCAACTTCCAGAGATAAACTGATGTGTGTTTGCAGCAGTTCAGAAACATTTTCTTTGGAGAATGTAGAAAGAGTCATTTCCAGCCCCAGAGAAGCATATAAGAGTTAGCCGTAAGAATGCCTTGAAAACACAGAGGACCCGCTTCTTACAAACTGATGTGATGTATGTTGGTTCCTTTTAGGAAGTTGCATCTGTGTTTAGATTCAGCGAGGTAGAAACACGTTTCTTCCAAAAGCTGCGTTTTGACTTTCCAGTGTGAAACTGATTTCAGGCTGCATTGTGAATTATCTAGCTCTAAAACAAAAATGGAGCTATCTAGCAGAATGTTTTTCAATGAGTGTATTCAATTTACAGAGTTAATCTGATTTGTGTTTGCTGCAGTTCAGAAACCCTTTAATTGGAGAATGTAGAAACCGTCATTTCCAACGCTATAGTGGCATATAAGATTTCGCTGTAAGAATGCCTTGAAAACGCAGAAGACCCGCTTCTTACAAACTGATGTGATGTATGTTGGTTCCTTTTAGGAAGTTGCATCTGTGTTTAGATTCAGCAAGGTAGAAACACGTTTCTTCCAAAAGCTGCGTTAGGACATTCCAGTGTGAAAGGGAGTTCAGGTTGCAATGTGAAATATCTGGCTCTAAAAGAAAAATGGAGCTATATAGCAGAATGGTTGTCAATGTGTGCATTCAACCTACAGATTTAAACTGTTGTGTTCCCCGAGCTCTGGGAGGACATAGTATTCATCCTTCCTCAGCAGAGGCTGTGAAGTGAGAAGCCCTGGGGAGCACCCAAGCCTTGGGCTTTTAGCATAGTGTTCAGGTCTTTGTAGTTTGAATCTGTGACACAGAGAGATCACGGGTCTCTGTCTTTCTGTGACTTTTGCCTTACTTGCCAAAAGAAAATGTGATCCTCCAAAGCAAGAAATTTGAGGGTATGGGTCACCCCACCCATGGCATCTACCCAGAACATGAGAAGGAAGGAACAGTGGTCCTCCAGCGACATCACAGGGCTGGCACAGGTGGTCATTGCCCTGTGTGGATCACCCTCTCTGTTGGGCACCCTGAACCCCATCTGCGGTAATGTGAGGAGAAAAATACAAAAGTCTTTATGTGAGCACTGAGAAGGCAGATGCAGCAGAAACCTCCAGGAGGTAACTACTCAGTCTTGGACCTGTGGTGAAGGGAGAGCATATTGGTGATCATGTGTACTTACACTTTAGGGTCACCAGGTGGCACTATGACCTCGTCTGTGGCTCTGAAAAGGACGATTTGGAAGGAGTTCATCACAGCTAATATTTAACAAGCCCCTACTATTTGCCAAATTACTCACCCCTGGCAAAAACCTAAGGAGCTGGGGATTCTTATTTTATATCTTTTATAGAGAAGGACACGAAGACATAAAGACATGAATTATCTTGCTCACATCACTCAGCTAATGAGTGGTAGAGGCCGAGTAGAACCTAAACAGTGTGGCTGCAGAGCCCACATGCATTGATTGGACAAGTGTTTGTTGAGCACCTGCCATGCACAAGGCCTTGTGGATTAAACACAGTTATGATTAATAATATAACGATGATAAATCACTGACACTTTTTAGACGTAAGATTTTCTTTTTCGTAGGTTTCAGGCACAGAACTGTGTATCCAATAATAGTGAAATTGATCCCACTAGTTATGACAGAAATGACGATACATTTAAATGAGTTGGGTGTTTTAGAATCCTTGACAGAAACTGAATGAGGAATGAAATTGTTTCCATTTCACACAAAAGGAAACTCAGGTGAAGAGGGGTAAATTAATTTTCCATGGCATGAAATAGAAATTCAAAGTACAGGAATTTGAATTTGGTTCTGACCTTTTCTGAGGCCCCCATGCTCTTGACCCCTATAGACTCAAGCATCCCCTTGTTTTTCCACTCAAGAAACTTTTTAAAACATTTAATTATCTAATAGGTTGGCCCTCATCATGAGCTTCTGTTCCCATTCTGCAGGTGGTGAAGCCCTCTATTGTTCTGATCCCACAGTTCCTGTTCCATGATCAGGGCCAGCTCACCAAGGAGCTGCAGCAACACGTAAAGTCGGTGCCATCCCCCGCCATGCGAGTACCTGAGGAAGGAAAGTGAGCACAGACAGACGGGACCTGGCGCCCTTGAACAGTTCCTGGTCTCGGCTGCCCCACGTCTTACAGGGGGCCATGCTGGGGGAAGCATAGGCAGTCACAGTACTGGCCTTTTCCTCCTTTTTCCTTCCATGCAAGTAGCTTAGGGATGGAGTAGAGTAGTTGAATTATTTGGATAAAAACCACTTTTTAATCCAAATAATTTTTGTCAGGAAGTCAAAAAGAATAATTGCTGGCATGTTAACCTAAACAGAAACAACCAGACAAATGTCCTGTGGTACTTCAAAAGGCTATTTCTTTTTTTTTTTTAATTGCATTTTAGGTTTGGGGGTACATGTGAAGAACATGCAAGATTGTTGCATAGGTACACACATGGCAGTGTGGTTTGCTGCCTTCCTTCCCCTCACCTGTATCTGTCATTTCTCCCCATGCTATCTATTCCCACCTACCCACCCCCCCGTCCTTCCCCCCTTTCCCTCCAACAGACCCCAGCGTGTAGTGCTCCCCTCCCTGTGTCCGTGTGTTCTCATTTTTCAACACCCGCCTATGAGTAAGAACATGCGGTGTTTGATTTTCTGCTCTTGTGTCAGTTTGCTGAGAATGATGGTTTCCAGGTTCATCCATGTCCCTACAAAGGACGCAAACTTATCGTTTTTGATGGCTGTGTAATATTCCATGGTGTATATGTACCACATTTTCCCTATCCAGTCTATCATTGATGGGCATTTGTGTTGGTTCCAGGTCTTGGCTATTGTAAACAGTGCTGCAATGAACGTTCGTGTGCATGTGTCCTTATAGTAGAATGATTTGTAATCCTTTGGATATATACCCAGTAATGGGATTGCTGGGTCAAATGGGATTTCTAGTTTTAGGTCATTGAGGAATCGCCACACTGTCTTCCACAATGGTTGAATTAATTTACACTCCCACCAACAATGTAAAAGTGTTCCTATTTCTCCAGATCCTCTCCAGCATCTGTTGTCTCCAGATTTTTTAATGATCGCCATTCTAACTGGTGTGAGATGCTATCTCAATGTGGTTTTGATTTGCATTTCTCTAATGACCAGTGAGGATGAGCATTTTTTCATATGTTTGTTGGCCTCCTGTATGTCTTCTTTTGTAAAGTGTCTGTTCATATCCTTCACCCATTTTTGAATGGGCTTTTTTTTTTTTTTTTTTTTTTTTTTTCCTTGTAGATCTGTTTCAGGTCTTTGTAAATTCTGGATATCAGCCCCTTGTCAGATGAGTAGACTGCAAAAATTTTTTCCCATTCTGTTGGTTGCCAATTCACTCTACTGACTGTTTCTTTTGCCGTGCAGAAGCTTTGGAGTTTGATTAGGTCCCATTTGTCTATTTTGGCTTTCGTTGCCATTGCTTTTGGTGTTTTGGTCATGAAGCCCTTGCCTACGTCTATGTCCTGAATGGTTTTGCCTAGATTTTCTTCTAGGGTTTTTGTAGTGTTAGGTCTGATGTTTAAGTCTTTAATCCATCTGGAGTTAATTTTGGTGTAAGGTGTCAGGAAGGGGTCCTGTTTCTGCTTTCTGCACATGGCTAACCAGTTTTCCCAACACCATTTATTAAACAGGGAATCCTTTTCCCATTGCTTGTTTTTGTCAGGCTTGTCGAAGACCGGATGGTTGTAGATACGTTGTATTTCCTCTGAGGCCTCTGTTCTGTTCCATTGGTCTATATCTCTGTTTTGGTACCAGTACCATGCTGTTTTGATTACTGTAGCCGTGTAGTATAGTTTGAAGTCTGGTAGTGTGATGCCTCCTGCTTTATTCTTTATTTTGTGTGTGTGTGTGTGTGTGTGTGTGTGTGTGTGTGTGTTTGTGTGTGTGTGTGTGATATAAGATGCGTGCTCATTGAAGGTAAAATCTCAGCTGAGCACAATGGCTTAAGTCTGTGTAATTCCATCCCTTTGGAAAGACAAGGCAGGAGGATCATTTGAGGTTAGGAGTTTGAGAACAGCCTGGGCAACATAGTGAGATCACATCTTTACGAAATTTTTTTTAAATTAATCAGGCATGGTGGTACATGCCTATATTTCCAGCTACTTGGGATGTTGACCTAGCAGGATCCCTTGATCCTTAGAGTTTGAGGCTTCAGTGAGTTGTGATTCTGCCACAACACATCAGCCTGGGTAACAGAGTGAGACTGTTTCTAAAAAAGGAGAAGTGTTCAATCTTAACTAGGTTTTTACAAAGAAACACACCCATATAAACAATCCCTCTTTTAACAGAAGTAGTACAAAAATTAAAAATCATTCATGTGAATCCACTTCTAACTCAGACTTTATCTTTTAATTAGGTTTTTTTATTTTTTTGAGATAAGATATGCACTCATTGAAAGGTCTAATCTTGGCTGGGCTCACATTAGTAACCCCATCACTTTGGGAGACAGAGCTCAGGAGTTTGAGACCAGCCTGGACAATATAACAAGACCTCACTGGGGCAACATAGTTAGACCTCATCTCTACAACGATTTTTTAAAAATTAGTTGGACATGGTGGTGCACATTTGTAGTCCCAGCTGTTTGGGAGGTTGACATGGGAGGATCACTGGAGTCTGGGAGGTCAAAGCTGTCACTTGAGTGACAGTGTGAGGCTCTGTAAAAAAAAAAAGGTACAATCTTAACTGTATGTGTTTGACACATCAGCACATCCATATAAACAATCCCTCTCTAAAAAATGAAAGTACCCAATTTCACAATTATTAATATGCATGAGAATTACCTAGAAATTTTTTGTTTGTTTTGATTTAGGTTTTTATTGAATGGGAACACCTAGAAACATTATTTGAAATCTAGATTTTGATAAAAAATAGGTCTGAGTTTTTTTCTCTTTTCAAGACAGAGTTTTGCTCTGTCACCAAGGCTAGAGTGCAGTGGTGTGATCTTGGCTCACTGAAACCTCCTCTTCCCAGGTTCAAGTGATCCTCCTGCCTCAACCTTCTGAGTAGCTGGCTGGGATTACAGACATGCACCACCACACCCAGGTTTTTTAATGTATTTTTAGTACAAACTTGGTTTCCTTATGTTGGCCAGGCTGGTCTCAAACTCCTGACCTCAGGTGATCTACCCAACTTGCTCTTGCAAAGTGCTGAGATTATAGGTGTGAGCCACCATGACTGGCCAGGCCTGAATTTTGCCTGATAATTTGTCTTTCTAACACAGTACAGCATATGACAGCTACAGGGTCTCTTTTATCTAAAATAAATAGAATTTAATAAATAAAAATTGAATAAATTGACTTAGCTAAGGTTAAAGGACAAATCAAAACACCGAATTTATGTGTTATCTGTAGAAGTATATTTTAACAATGACATAAACTATTAATAATAAATGTTATAATAATTTATTAACTAAAATAAAATTCTTATGATATCTATGAAAATGGTTTCTTTCAGTAAAATATTCTCATATCTTGAGAGGGCATTGATTAAAAACAGCAAAGATTTGGAAGTTGATGTCTCATTAAGTAAGTAGCAGACCTCTCTTCACACCTTTTACAGAGTTAGCTAAAAAGCAGTCATTTACACAAGAGCAGATAATTTCCCTAGCTTTCTATCAAGTTTATACATTAATGTTGTTACAAAATTTGTCTCAATTTTTAAATAAAATTACCTGACAACATTTTATATAATGTTATATTGTAATCTTTCAAAAGGCATTTATAGGTCAAATAAATTTTATATATCATATTATAATACATAATGTTGCTATGATACATTCCATTTACATTCAGACAATTTCATTAGGTAGTGTCTGTCCACCACTAATTTTTTTTTTTTTTGGTTCTACTACTTGCACAGCTGGGAAAACAGAGACTCACCCAGCACAGTCTCTTCCCCTGTCTTTCTCCTCCTCAGAGAATCAGTTCATCAGTCAATCAAGTCATTTGGGACTGGAGGCTGAGTACTCCCTAACATAGAATGTCTCAGAGAGGGGGAGACAAGGAGGTCCTTTTAGGGAACACTTGCTGGGACATAGACTAAGCCTTCTATAGTTCGAGGGCTCTGACCAGCAGAGGCAGACTCTGCAGTAGGAAGTGATGCGGCAGCTGTTCTGAACCTGGAGCTCCACCACACCTTGTTCTGTCTCGCTGAGGCAGTTTTTTTTTTTTTTTTTTTTTTTTTTTTTTTTTTTTTTTTTGTGACGGAGTTTCACTCTTGTTACCCAGGCTGGAGTGCAATGGCGCGATCTCGGCTCACCGCAACCTCCGCCTCCTGGGTTCAGGCAATTCTCCTGCCTCAGCCTCCTGAGTAGCTGGGATTACAGGCACGTGCCACCACGGCTGAGGCAGTTTTGAGGGGCTGCTCTGGAGTGCACATTGAAGGTGGATGTTAAGAAACAATGTGGGCTCTGATGGGATTCAGGTGTTGTCTGATGCGTGAAAACAGGAGCTGAATGTTTTTCTTGTGATCAGTTGAGTTACCATTAGGAACCAAGCCCGTTTATACCAGGGAGGCTGAATAAATTCCATAGAACACAGTGGTGCTCCTGGGAGGACCGAAGAAGGGTGAGAAAGAGGGCAAGATTTTCCACCTAGACTTTTTGCTACCTCAGAAATCAGGGGCTGATTAGGTTAGCTTTGGCTGTAACCTAATTATTCAATTTTCTCGCATGTAATCTAATTATCTTCCTCATTTTTAAGGTAGGTAGGGTCATTTTATTTGGTATTTAGTTTTTCTCTGCATTTGCATTTTATCACATTTGTGTGAATCTAATACAATCAACCAAAATTTGACATTTGTTGTTTCCAAGCATAAAAGAAATGATAACATCCAAGTATATAATTTTAACACTATGTATAATAAATTCTCTTTCTGTGCAAAATATATAACATGTGTCAATATAAGTATGTCTAATTCTGCATCTTGAATGATGAACAGGGTCATAAATACTTGCTATAGGAACTGAGACAGAAATCAGAAGGAATAATTCCCCGATCTTGTGATCCCTGTGCCCCTGGTTCTTTGTTTTCTTGACACTATGACAGGATTCTGAAAATGTCTCCCTTTAACTGTGTCTAGGTCCCCCGCAGAACTACAGTAAGAAACTTCTTATTGAGGCTCTAATAAGTAATAGAAAGGAGAAAACTGTTCAGCCAATAAGAGTAAGCCACGCCCAGCCGAGGGAGGTATAAAAGGCAAGTTCAGTCAGCTAACCCACACTCCGCATTTGGACGTGTAGGAGAGAGCACCTTTCACTTGCGCTTCAACATGGGAAGGGGAAATGAAGACTCTGATCTCCACTGCTCCTCTATCCAAAGCTCCACAGTCCAGCCCCATTTCCAGCAGATCTCCTTTACAGAAAAGGGCTCAGATGAGAAGAAACCATTCAAAAGAAAAGACAACACCGCCTCCTCTCAATCCAATGAGAAGGACATACAAACGCAAGGTAAGCCCTTGGGCTGTTTCTATGGAGGCTGGAAGGAGGGCTGGAATCAGAGATACCGAGCTGTGTGTCTTTGTTAGGGTTTTATTTTGAGATTGGGGATGGGAAATGGTTTAGCATCCTCAGAGGGCTTTGAGAAATGTGTTCATTCATGACATTGGCAGAAGAGCTTCCCTTGGAAGACTGTCCGCACACATGCATCAGAGACAGACTATGGGACTCTGTCTAGGGAGAGGTGAGTTACTTAAACTTTCTTTTGCAGTAGAATCGGAGCCCAATCCAAATGAGGAGAATTCTGAGAAAACCACGCTGAAAGCCGGAAACAACACTGCTAGATCAGGTAAGATCTGACTCTTTCAAGGTGGGAAAGGACAGGGCAGCACCACAGGCTTCCCTGGCAAGGAAACGGGGGGCTCCTTGGCAGCCAGAGCTGTACAGATTTTGGACACTGAAGAACAGTGGGGTTTGGTGGTAACCTGAGCTCCTGAGTGTCCAGGATGGACTTTGAATTTCAGGGTGTTCAGTTGGAGGCACTTTCTCAAACTCTCATTGTATCCACAGAACCAGAGTCCAGCTCATGTCAGGGAAATTGCAGGAAAAGAACAATCAGTTCCAAGGAGAGCTGCCAAGACAGAGCAGGTAGGATCCTGGTGTTTTTTGTTGTTGGTGGTGTTTGTTTTGTTTTATTTTGCCCCAATGGGCAAATAATTAGAAAACTTTTATACGAGGCTTGAGCAGGAAGGGAATTACTTAGTGACAAGAAAATTTTTGAGATCTTAGCATCCAGAATATATTTGGGGACTCAGAAGGGGTTCAGCCTCACTTTATTCCAGGGGGAGAGACAAGTGGGGTTCACCTGAGCACACAGTAGTTTCCAGAAATGAGGGTCTGTGGGAACTGTTCTGGCGAGTCTCTCACATGCTTTCTCTGTAGGGAACTGTCCAGAAGAGGAGTGCAGCTCAACAATGAAAAAAAAGTCAAAGTCCTCCACTGCTGTGCACAACAGTGAAATCCAGGAGACCTGTCATACCCACCATAGGAGACATTCGAGGGCTCGCACTGGACACAGCAAGCGGCACAGGTCTCAGGCACTAGGAGTTCAACCACCGTCACTTCGAAAAAGCTTGGTGACCTCCGTGCGAGCTATGTCGGAGGCTATTTATCAAGACCTAGCCCAGGTGTGGGCACAGCTCGTCCATTCTCCACTGACCTGGGAGCAGTTCACATGGCTCACTCAGCTCCAGGGGGCTCTGTGTGCTCATGTGCAGACCTTCTATGCCATGGCCATGCAGGGAGCTTATGCCTTCCCTGCTGAGGACTGGCTTGTCCCAGACACACTTCCTGATCCTGGGGATTCATTCCTAGATAGAGAAGTCCACCCCATCCCTGGCCAGGAGATAACTGAGACTGTCAGTGGATCAGATGAGGCTTGAGCTGCAAGCACCCTGACCCTGTTCAGCAGAGGATGCAGCTCTGGGAATGAGAACAAGGACCTGCTACTTCTCAGACTCTTCCAGATGACCAGCAGTGACGATTTTAGATGCACGGTGTTAATACATGACAGAACCTGAAGCAGTCACAGAAAAGAAACTTGAACAATATACTCAGAATGGTAAGCCCTGCATTTTGCAGAGGGCTAAGGCTACAGACTGATTTTATACTTCGTGTTAGACATTTGGTGCCTTTTGGATATCTGATGACAGTCATGCATTTATATGTAATCAGGAAAATATGAGAATGTAATCATATTATTTGCATATTTTAGATTTTAGGAAAGTAAATATAAAATTATATGCCTTCTTTTTTGAGACAGTGTCTTGCTATGTTACTCAGGCTGAAGTGCAGTGGCACAATCTTAGCTCACTGCAACCTTCATTTCCTAGGTTCAAACAATTCTCATGCCTCAGCCTCCCAAGTTGCTAGAACTAAAGGCATGTGTATATATATATATATATATATATATATATATATATATATATATTTTTTTTTTTTCTTGTATTGCTAGTAAAGACAGAGTTTTGGCTAATTTTTTTCCTTATATTGTTAGCAGAGACAGATTTTTGTCATGTGGGCCAGGTTGGTCTGGTCTTCAACACAAGTGATCCACCAGCTTTGGCCTCCCAAAGTGCTGGGACTACAGGCACGAACTGCCTTACCAAGAAATTGCTCCTCTTTTAATTCAGAAATGGTTGTAGGTTCTTACTCCTCCAGCCTGAACCCAAGGAGTCCTAATATCCACAAACCAAGACTAGCATTACCTGTGGGAAAATGTTTATACATTTTTAGTTTGATATAATTGTAGTAAAATTACTATGTAATTGGTTTACTTTTAATATTTTATGTACAATTTAAGTCAAGATATATTAAATGGTAAATGGTTGTACTTATTTTTTCACCTCCCTCATGTATTTTTATTTTAAACGTCCTAAATTTAAATTAAATTGTATTTTACACATTTCAATTGATCGTACTGTGTTACAGAGTATGAAGACTTCATAATATACTTCAATACAGCATATTTTGTTATATTTGACATATATTGTACTTGTATTTTACACTGACATACAATCTTTCACTGTGTAAGTGTATTATTTGTTTGGTTGCTTTATAACTTTCATTTAATGTAATAATGAAATAAACATTAATGTTGTTTGGAATTTTAAATTTTAAGATAATTTGTCTCTCTTCCATATGGAATTTGTATTTACCATAGATGTGAAAATGAGACTGTCTTATCTTCACTTTTGCGTCATCCTAACCCTGACCTCCCCACAGCCCACAGCTCTCAGGGAATAGTGTTCTATCCCTCCAGTAAATGGGGCAAATTCAGTGATAATACACAGATATCAATTGGAGATATAGAGCTTTTGTTCTTCACCACTGCAATAGAAAAGAATCACAGTAATGTGAGTCACGCAATTTTTGGGTTGACACTGCTTGTAAAAGTTATGCTTACACTATGCTGTTGAATAAATCTGAAATAGATTTACATCTAATAAACAAATGCACACACATAAATAAGGTGTCTAAATAACAATGTACATACATTAATGAAAATAAACTTTATTGTTAAAAAAAGTTGACACACATGATTGGATCATATAATGTTGAAAAAATAGAGATAGAGTAACAGAGACAGAGAAAGGCAGGAATGGAGAGAAGAAAGGAGAGAGGGACAATGGAAAGAAGAAAAGGGGGAGAGAGGAAGAAAGGGTGGCAGTCAGGGAGGGAGGAAGGGGAGGACAGAGGGAGAAAGACAGCAAGAGACAGAGGGAGGAAGGCAGCGAGAAATCCATCCTCAGGCTGTGATGCAGGAGACTTCTCTTTGTGGTTTCACTCTCGCTTCTGCGTGAAAATGAGCAAGACCCACACACCTGGAGTGTGAGACTATCACGGCAAACGCGACACCAGTAAACATTGCTGCCTTCCTGGAGAGAGGACCGGAAAAACTCAAGACTGTCTTGGAGGTTCATTTCCGCATTCCACACTTCCAGGGTGCTTTCTCCCTGCAAACGTGTGTGAGCTCAGAGAGAGGCTTCCAGTTTCCGTGGAGTTCCTGGAGAACCACAGAGAGCCAGCCCCGGAAGCGCCCCTTCCCCTTCGTTTCTGACCCCACTTTCACCCACCCCACTAGCCTGGGGCCCTGTGGTTTTCCGCTTCAGAGGCAGGGCTACCTGGGCCCCCAGGGTCTCGGAGTTCATGTATATTCATGAAGTGGGGGGGAGCCGGTAAGTCTTTATAGGAGCCGCTGGAGGTGCCAGCCTCCTGGCTGGACCTGTGTGCAGTGCCAAGGTTGACTGAGGGGCACGGAAGCCCACCAGCGTCTCTCTACTGGTGTCTGACCGTGAAATTCTGGCCAGGTCTCCCCGCGATGGCTCTCCCCACGCCTGCAGACAGCCCTGTCCCCGTGGAAGCCCGAGAATGGCGGAGAGACTCCTTTGGACCCAGAGCCGAAGGGATGCCCTGCGAAGGTGCTTTGAAAGGAGCCCTACCCAGGCAACTCCACCAGAGAACAGTGGCCCAAGGGACAGGCACTCCGGAGCCCAGGGTCCAGATTTGGTTTCAGAATGAGAGATCAGGCCAGCTGAAGCAGCGGTGGCGGGCATCTGGTCCCCGACCTGGAAAGCGCAGCGCAGAAGAAGGCAGTGAATGCGGACGGCAGTCGCCCAATCCCAGACCGCCAGGCTCCTCCGAACCGTTGAGAAAGGTCGCTTTCCAGGCATTCGCCACCGGAAAGGAACTGGCCAGAGAGACCGGCCTTTCAGAGTCCGGGATTCGCACAGGGGACTTTCGTGACCAGGGAGCAAAGGCCGTCCCTCTGCTCCAGCCCCGTCAGGCTTCGCAGGCGGAATAAATCTCCCAACCTCCCCCGGCACTGGGGACTTTTCGGTTCGCTGCGCTGGCTCCTCCGGAAGTGGCGTTCGCACCCTAAGACTCCTCAGTGAGCTCCGCACCCGAACAGATTTGGGGAACCAGGACCCGCAGCACGGCGGCCTGCTGGGCTCGGGCTCAGTGGGACAACTTGGGCCCGCTCCAGCTGAGTCACAGGGCTCCACAGACAGCAGGCCAGGCTTCCGGACCAGCCCAGGCAGAGGACTCATCCCTTTTTCCGCTGCGGTCTTCAGTGGGATGGGCGGAGACGCCAGTCCCACGAAACACCAAGACCCCGCAGCAGCCTGGCTTGCTCTTTTTCCCGCAGCTCGCCTTCTCTGCCGTCCCTCTCCACCGTCACTCGCCCCGCAGTGTCCCACCAGCCTGCTCGCCATCACCGTGAAGCGCCTGGCAGCAAAACGTAGACCCTGAGACCCCGCGCAAACCCGGGTGCAGCCCTTTCCAGGCGGGAGGGAAGGCAGGCAGAGATGGGGCAAGGAAGAGAAATGGAGAGGGAGGGAGGGGTGGAGAGAGGAAAGGAGGGATGAATAGAGGGACCCTGAGATGGAGAGAGGGAGGGAAAGAAAAAGTGGGGACTGAGGGAGGGAAGGAGGGAAGGAGGAAGGGAAGGAGGAAGGGAAGGAGAGAAGAAGCGATCCTGTGGACTATTTCCCCGAGCTCTGTGGGGACACAGAGACTTCCAGGGAAGCGTGGAAAATCAGCATTGTGCCAGTGCTCCCTTTTCCAGTTTCCAAACAGGCCATATTGGAAACTCCCCGTGCTGCAGGGAAACAGTAATCATTCTCTGTGGTTTCACTCTAATTTCCTACATGAAAATTAAAGAGATCCACACGCCGGCGTGTGTGAGACTATCACCGCAACTTCGACGCCAGCTCTGACAATAGAGCAGGCAGCCTGATCTTGGGAAAAGGGGACTGATGGACATCCAGACACCCCCCACCCCCCACCACCACCGCGAGCAAACCCTCCTCCCCCCCCCACACAGACACACACAGGTGCACACGCAGACACAAAGAAAAAGACACAGGCAAAGCTTGAAAGAGAGTAAGGGAGAGAGGGATGGAGAGATAAAAATGGAGGGAGAGAGAGAGACAGTGATAGAGAAAGAAAGAGAGGGAAGGGAGAGAGGGAGATGCCACAGAGTGTGCCAGATGGAGAGGGAAGAAAAAGAGAGAAGGTGAGGAGCCAGAGAACCAGAGCATAGAGCCTTGGAGAAGGAGCACTCTGCTTTGGTAGACAGGGCCCCTTTGAGCAGGCTGGGTAGGGTGGAAGGTGCTTGGGCCGGGCCAGAACAGAGTGGCAGGGCTGCCCACGCAGGACGACCAAGGGAGCCCCGAGATATGTTTTTCCTTGGATTGGTTGGTTGCTTTGGTGGTGCGTTTTATAGATCCTTGCTTTATTGGCTCCTCCTTGCCGTCTTGGTGCAGTGGGCCCCGAGATTTGTAGAGTGTGCCAGTCCTCATGAGAGCCACGGCGCAGAGCATGACCACAGGCCCTGAGGCCTGGTTGTCTCTTGTGTCTTCAAGACTGAAGTTTACACGAAGCTGGTGGCAATGGGAATTCGGGTGCACAGGGAGGGTTTTTCATGGTGGCTAGCTAAGGCAGTAATCTTTCCCAGGGGAAAGCAGCCCATGCGTTCTGGAGCGGAGGTCTTGGCTGGCATCTGTGGAAACTGCTGCCCCTGCCCGCCCCTTTACCCGGCTTGAATGGTTGCAGTGGCGCCAGATGAGTGAATTGAACTGCCTGGGCATCCCAGGAGCAGGTAGACACCAGGAGTGGCTGGGAATCTGCGCCTGCACTTTCTTCATCGGGTCCCAGCCTGCCCCGCCAAGTCGAGGCTGGTGCTGAACTTCTGGTGGGGCTGCCGCAAGGCGGAAGAAGTTGGATGCTGCTGCCTGGCGGCCAGTTAGCAGTGGACCCCCACTAAGAGGTCCTGGGCTGAGGCGGCAGAGCAGGCGGGTGGAAAAGGGGTAGCAGAGTCAAGGGGTGGTTGGAAGCCAGACGACAAAAGGGGAAAGGAGGGAGGCAGTGGGAAGCCAAAATCCGACAGCACCCGGTTTTCCCAGGTGGGCTCCCAAGCCAAGTACTAATCAGGCCGAACACTGCTTAGCTTCCGAGATCAGAGAAGACCCGGCACCTTTAGGGTGGTCTGGCCAGAGATGCCAGGTGTGCACCGTGGCAGCCACAAGAGCCCCATGTGGCCATGCCCACCATACTCCAAGTGTCACTGCCACCCCAAAGCCTCAGGGCTCGGATCAGGGACCTTCCAGCTCTCCCCGCGGCCGGGATGCTCTCCCCTCCTACAATCTGAGCACTGCCAGCACCCCACTGCGCCTTCTGGTGATCTCCAGGGGCCTCCAATGGTCGCCGGCTGGAGAAGGAGCAGGCG
The DNA here is from genome assembly GCF_048565385.1 of Saimiri boliviensis. NCBI lineage: Eukaryota > Metazoa > Chordata > Mammalia > Primates > Cebidae > Saimiri > Saimiri boliviensis. Next base: position 89,606,973 of record NC_133459.1, read on the forward strand.
GCCACCACTGTGTAGCCCTGTTGCCGTGCCAAGATGCCAAAGGCCTCCGTCTCCTGCCCAGGCTCTGGCTTCTCCGGGAGGCTTTTTTTCTGTAGACCCTCCAGGCCTTCTTCCCGCTCCGGAGCTCCCGAGCTTCCACCACATGCGGCGCTCAGGACGGGTTGTGCTCTGAGCTCAGGGCTCACGGTCTTTGGATCCTCTCGGGTCTCCTGCTTTGCTGCGGAGGAATTTGTTTGGATCCCCCCAACCCTCCTGCAAGGCCCTCTTTTGCCCCATTCACCGAGATCTGCCAGGGCTGCCCAGGGGGAACAGCCTGTCCAGCCCCGCAGGCCCTTTTCCTCACAATGCCCCCACCACTGTCGCTTGTCTCTAGGAGAACCCGGCCCCTGGGGACCTGGGTGGCTGGGCCCTGCTTTTTGTGGCGCTAGCTAAAGCCTGATTCTGGAAGAGGGGCTGACGGACACCCAGACACACCCCACCACAACCAGGAGCAAACCCACCCCCGACACACACACAGACCCACAGGGGCACGCGAGCGCAGGCGTCTGTTGGACCCTCTGCCCCTGCCTGTCCCTTCACCTGGCTTGGATGGTTGCCGTGGCACAGATGAGAGAATTGAATTGCTGGGTGTCCCGAGAGCGGGTACACACCCAGGACGGCAGGACACTCGCCCTTGTGCCTTGGATGGGGTCTCGGCCCATCCCGATCCGCTAGGCCGGGCTCCTGGTGGGGCATCGAGGAGGTGGAAGAGGTGAGATGCTGCTGCCTGGCGGAGCTGTAGCTCTGGACCCCCACCAGGTTTCGGTCTGCGGCGGGAGATGCCCGTGACGAAAAAGGCAGAGCAGAGTCAAGGGTAGGTTAGAAGGCATGGGAAAAAAGGAGGGAGAGAAAAGCCAAAAGCCTACAGCACCCAGTATTCCCAGGCGATCTCCCACACAAGTACTACCCAGGCTTAACCCTGCTTAGCTTCCGGGATCAGATGCGATCTGGTGCATTGGGGCGTGTTCCGGGTGGTGTGGCACTAGAAAACGTCAGTGGCTCCTAGCTGCCACAAGAACCTGGCCCAGCCACAGCTGCTGGACTCCAGGCATCGCCGCCATTCCCGGGGCCCAGGGGCTTGGATTGGCGACCCCGGAGCCACTCGCCCCGCGAGGGGCTGGGCTGTTCTCCTCCCCTAGGCCAGAGCGCTTCTGGCGGCTGTCCTGCCCTTAGGTTGGCTTCGCCCATCCTCCTACCATTGCTGGAGGCCAGGCCAGGGCCGGACCTGCTGCGCGTGGGGTGCCAGAGACCTCAGTCCCAGGCCCAGGCTCGGCGCTCTCTAGGCCTCCCTTCCGCGGAGGCTCCAGCTCTTCCCTCTGGCGTCCGTGCTCTGGAGCACGCACCACATCAGCCCGCTAAGGATGGGGTGTGCTTCGGGGCGCCAGTGCCCAGTGCCCACGGTCGTGATCTGGTCCTACGCCATGCCGCGGAGGGATTGTTTTGGATCCAACACCACCCCTCCTGCAAAACCCCCATTTTGACCCACCTGCCCAGAGCTGCCAGGGCTGCCCAGGGGCGAACAGCTGGCTCAGCGCCGTGGGCCTTCCCCCCCCCCACAACGCCCCTACCACTGTCGCTTGTCCTGATGAGGACTCGGGCAGTGGACAAGGGGGCGTAGGGGTGGGGACCTCCTCTGCCAGGAGCTGGCACTACAGCCTGCAGTCTGGTCCCGGGAGGGAGGGGCTGAGCGACACCCAGACACACCTCACCACCACCACGAGCAAACCCATTCCCACACACAGCCACACGCGGGTGTATGTGCGCAGGCAGACACACACAGACAAAAACACAGACACAGCTTGAAGGAGAGCAAGGGAGAGAGATGGAGAGATGGAAACGGAGGGAGAGAGAGAGCAATAGAGAGACAGAGGGAGGTGGAAGAGAGAAGGGGACAGAAAGAGCTCGAGGTGGAGCAAGAAGACGTGAAAGAGGGAGGGTGAGGGAGCTAGAGAATGAGAGCCTTAGAGCCTTGCAGAGGGAGGCTGTGCTCTGGCAGACAGGGCCCCTGTGAGAAGGCTGGGGCAGGGTGAAGGTGCTTGGGCCAGGCCAAGACGGAGGAGAGGGTTGCCTAATGTGGGAGGAGCAATGGAGTCCTAAGAAACGTATTTTCTTGGTTTGGTTGGTGGCCTTGGGAGTGCGTTTCCTAGGGCTCTTTCTTGGTTGGTTCCTCTCTGCCCTCTTGCTGCCCTGGGCCCCGAGATTTGTAGAGTGTGCCCTTCCATCTGGCGGGGGCAGTGGCTCCTAGCCTGTGCACCTGCTGAGGCCTGGGTCTCTCTCTAGTCCTTGGGACTGGAGTTTACACGAAGTCCGTGGCAACGGGAATCCAGGTACACAGAGTCGGTTTTCCCGTTGGCTAAGAAGGCAATTTCCTTCCCCCAGAGAAAGCAGCCCATGCATTCTGGACTGGAGATTATGGCTGGCCTCTGTACGACCCGCTGCCCCTGCCCGCTCCTTCTCTGGGCTTGGACAGTTGCGGAGGTGCCGCATGGGTGAATTGAATTGCCTGGGCCTTTCAGGAGCGGGAAAACCCCCGGGACTGCAGGAAACACGTGCCTGCTCCTTCAGAGTCGGTCTCGTCCCATCCTGCCCCAGCCCGAGCGGGGCTCTCAGTGGGACTGGGGCCAGGTGGAAGAGGTGGGATGCTGCTTCCTGGAGGTGCTGCAGCGGCGGGCCCCCAGGAGGATGTCCCGGGCCACAGCGGGGGCCCAGGAGGGCAAAAAAGAGGGAGTAGAGTCAAGGGACAATTGGGAAGCCTGGCGACACAAAGGGGGAAAGAGGGAGGGAGCGGGAAGCCAAAAGGTTGCATCACTTAGTATTCAATAGAGTGTTGATTTTAGATCTTTCCTCGCTTCTCAGGTGGGCATTTATTGCTATAAATTGCCTTCTCGACACTGCTTTAAAAGTGTCCCGGAGATTCTGGCATGTTGTGTCTTTGATCTCATTTGTTTCAAAGAACATCTTTATTTCTGCCTTCATTTCATTGTTTATCCAGTCGACATTCAGGAGCCAGTTGTTCTGTTTTCATGAAGCTGTGCAGTTCTGAATTAGTTTTTAAACTCTGAGTTCTAATTTGATTGCATGTGGTCTGAGAGACTGTTATGATTTCCTTTCTTTTGCATTTGCTTAGGAGTGATTTATTTCAAATTATGTGGTCAATTTTAGAGTAGGTGCTGTGTGGTGCTGAGCAGAATGTATATTCCGGGGATTTGGGTTGGATATTTCTGTAGATGTCTATTAGGTCTGCTTGGTCTAGATCTGAGTTCAAGTCCTGGACCTCCTTGTTAATTTTCTGTCTCGATTATATCTCTAATAGTGACAATGGAGTGTTAAAGTCTCCGAATATTATTATGTAGGAGTCTAAGTCTCTTTGTAGGTCATTAAGAACTTGCTTTGTGTGCCTGGGTGCTACCTGGGTGCACCTGTATTGAATGCATATATATTTAGGATCATTGGCTCTTCTTGTTGCATTGATCCTTTTACCTTTATGTAATGCCCTTCTTTGTGTCTTTTGATCTTTGTTGATTTAAAGTCCATTTTATCGGAGACTAGGATTGCAGCTCCTGCTTTTTTTTTTTTTTTCTCTCGATTTGCATGACACTGCATCCCTTTATTTTTAGCCTACATGTGTCCTTGCATATGAGATGGGTTTCCTGAATACAGCACACCGATGGTTGTGACATTTTATGCAATCTGGAGGTCTATGTCTTTTGACTGGGGCATTTAGTCCATTTACATTTAAGGTTAATTTTATTATGTGTGAATTTGATACTGCCGTTTTGACGCTAGTAGGTTGTTTTGTCCTTTAGTTGACACATTTTCTTCATTGTGTTGATGGTCTTTACCATTTGGTACAGTTTTGGAGTGGCTGTTACTGATTGTTCCTTTCCTTGATTAGTGCTTCTTTCAGGAGCTCTTGTAAGTCAGGCCTGGTGGTGAGAAAATCTCTCAGTAATTGCTTGTCCATAAAGGATTTTCTTTCTCCTTCAAATGTGAAGGTTAGTTTGGCTGGATATCAAATTCTTGGTTGACAGTTCTTTTCTCTAAGGATGTTGAATATTGGCCCCCATTCTCTTCTGGCTTGTAGGGTTTGTGTGGAGAGATCCGCTGTGAGTCTGGTGGGCTTCCCTTTGTGGGTAACCGGACTTTCTCTTTTGCTGCCCTTAGCATTTTTTCCTTCATTTCAACCCTGGTGAATCTGACGATTATGTGCCTTGGGGTTGCTCTTCTTGAGGTATATCTTTGTGGTGTTCTCCATACTTCCTGGATTTGAATGGTGGCCTGCCTTGCTAGGTTGGAGAAGTTCTCCTGGATAATATCCTGAAGAGCATTTTCCAGCTTGCATTCATTCTCTCTGTACATTGAGGTATGCCTATCAAACGTAGCAGATTACGTCTTTTCACATAATCCCATATTTCTTGGAGGCTTTGTTCACTTCTTTTCACTCTTTTCTCTCTATTCTTGCCTTCTCATTTTACTTCATTGCATTAATTTTCAATCTCTGATATTTTTTCTTCTGCTTGGTCAATTCAGGTATTGAAACTTGTGTATGCTTCATGAACTTGTCGTGCTATGTTTTTCAGCTCCAAGTTGTTTCTGTTCTTCTCTAAGCTGTTTATTCTAGTCAGCGTTTCATCTAACCTTTTTTTCTAGGTTCTTAGTTTCTTTGCATTGGATTAGCACATGTTCTTTTAGCTCTGAGAAGTTTGTTATTACCCACTTTCTGAAGCCGGTTTCTATCAATTCATCAGATTCATTCTCCATCTATCTTTGATCCCTATCTCGTGAGGAGTTGTGATCCCTTGGAGGAGGAGAGGCCTTCTGGTTTTTGGTATTTTCTTCCTTTTTGCACTGGTTTCTTCCCATCTTAGTGGCTTTATCTACCTGTGGTCTTTGTACTTGGTGACTTTCAGGTGGGATCTGTAAGTGGACATCCTTTTTATTGATGTTGAAGCTATTTCTTTCTCCTTCTTACTTTTCCTTCTAGCACTCAGGCCCCTCTGCTGCAGGATCACTGGATGTCCACTCCAGATCCCACTCACCTGGGAATCACCCGTGGGGCTGCAGAACAGCAAGGGTTGCTGACAGTTTCTCCCTCTGCTATTCTCATCCCAGAACGGTATCCGTCAGATGTTGGCCTCAGCTTTCCTTTATGAGGTGTCTTTTTGGGTATATGGGGCTCAGAGAGTTGCTTGAGGAAACAGTCTGTCCCTTATAAGAGCTCAAGTGCTGTGCTGGGAGTTCTGTTGTTTTGTGCAGAGCTGCTGGGCTGGTACCTTTAAGTCTGCTGCAGCTGAACTCATAACTTCCTGTTTTCCCAGGTGCTCTGTCCTAGGAAGGTCAGCTTTATTTATAAGTTCCTGTAGTGCTGTTGCCTTTTTTCATAGATTCCCTGCCTGGCACGAAGTAGTCTGCATTGGTAGTGGCAGACTGCCTTGGTAGTAGGGGATGCCCTTCCCCCCACGGAGCTGGGCCATCCCAGTTCCAGCTGTGCTTGTTGTGAAACTCTTAATCCAGAGTGTTTCAGATTTCTTGTCTCATGGGGGTGGTACCCGTCAAGCCAGATTACCTGGTTTCCTGTCTCAGCTCCCTCCCTTTCTATTGAATGGGCAGCTCTGTCTCCCAGGCATTCCAGGCACCAATTGAAATGGCCACCCAAACTTTTGTGAGTTTCTTTGTGCTGACCCAGCACTGGCTGAAAGCACTGAAATTAAAACTCATGGTGCTTTTCTGCTCAAGAATCTCCTGGTTTGTGGGCAGTGAAAGCTTGTTTGGACATGTAGTGAGCACTCACCTTCTGCGCTGTTCTCGCTGGGAACTGCACTCCAGAGATGCTCCTATTTGGCCATCTTGGATCCTCCTTAATATCATGATTTCTAAGAAAAACTTTATAAGTCGTATGTGATTTATAATTCATATTTTGAATTAAAGGCTTCTTTTGTATTACATGTTTACACCACAGACATAACTGTGATTTTCTGGAGGATCACTTGAAGTAGCATCAGACAACATAGGGTAAATTCTTCACAATATACTATATACATCTGTGTGTGTGTGTGTGTGTGTACACACACACATATATGTATAAATATACAAACACACATATACATATATATATACACACACACCTATATACGTATATATATATGTGTATACACATACACACACACACATGCACACGTTTATTTTGAAACAGAGTCTCACACTGTCTGTCGCCCAGGTTGGAGTGCAATGACATGATCTCAGCTCACAGCAACCTCCACCTCCTGGTTCACATGATTCTCCAACCTCAAACTTTTGAGTAGCTGGGATTACAGATGCACACCACCATACTTGACTAATTTTTTAATTTTTAGTAGAGATGAGGTTTCTCTATATTGGCCACACTGGTCTCGAATTTCTGACTTCGTGATCCATCCGCCTAAGGGCAAAGAAATTTTTGGAGGACATTGAAAGTGTGAAAGGAAAGAATGCTAATGTTCTAAAGGCTATAAAATTGGATAAGGAAGAATGAACAAAGACAGTATTTAAGGACAGTGAACAGCTTAGCATTTTGACAATGAAGAATAAAATGGTCAGTTCTGAATTGGAGAATGTAAGACACAACTAGGAAACACTGGAAATGGAAATTCAATCATGTCATTGTAGACTGGCTACTGCTCTACATGGCTGTGACCAAAGCCAGATAGCAGAAAGAAACTTCTTTCCAGAGAACAAAACCTGAACAGGTTTATTTACAGGAGACAATGAATTCTCATACATCTAACCTGAAAGAGAACAGCAAGATTCTTTCTGAACAACTGTCATGCTTATTGTAAAATTAACAGCCTAAAAATTCAGCTCCATCACACAAGATAAACTGTGAGAGAAAAGACAGGGCAGGCTGTCATCTATCCTGTTGGAGGAACTTAATTATTCCAGCCTGCGGGCATTGGAGAGTACAAACCCACCAGGGGCAGAAGAGTTCCCGCAGCACAGCACAGCTGCTTTACCAAATCATGGCCAGACTGCTTCTGTAAGCAGGCTCCTGATCCTGTTCCTTCTTACTGAACAGGACCTTCCACCTGGGGCTTACAGCTACCTTCACAGGTGTTCCGTGGCCAATGGAGATTTGAGACATTCCTTAGACAGAGCTCCCACAGAGAGGGGCGGGCCACCAACTTTGCTGTTTGGGTGACTAGCTGTTCTGACCTGTGGGCTTTGGATAGCTTAAGCTGAACAGGCCTCGAAGTGGTAGCACAGCAGGGTCACCTTGCAAAAACATGGCCAGACTCTTGTTTAAGTCAGTCCCCAACCACATTTCTAATTCCTGGGTGGAGCCTTTCAACAAGTTTATCTGGCTGCCTTCAATGCTGTTCTCTGGCTGACAGATGTTTCAATGCCTCCCTGAGTCAGAGCTTCCAGGGGGAGGACCAGACTGTCATCTTTGCTGTTTAGGCCACTCAGCCATTTCAATCTTGGGGCTTCAGAGTGTCTGAGGCAACCAGGTGCTGAAGTGAACCCTCAGCACTGCACAGCTGCTCTACAGAAACATGGCCAGACTTTTCTAAAAGCAAGTCTCTGTTCTTATTCCTCCCGACTAAACAAGACTTCGGACCTTGTCTCCAGCCACTTCCTATAGTTGTGTTCAGATTGGCAACAGGATTGTACCTCAGTGGTACAGAGCTCTGAGAGGAAGAGACACACTGTCATCTTTGCCTTTTTGCAGCCTTCACTGGTGATACCAAACCCACCGGCTGCTGCAGCTTCTCGGAGCGGAGAGTGTCCGCTGGGATGATTCTGAAACTGGGTGCTCAGTTCTGGAACTGGAAACCCCACAGCCTCGTGGGTTTAGACCCCAAAAGTATTTATTAACAGTAAACATATTAATTATTTGAAACATCTCTTTAGTTATTAGAGAAGTTGATAGTTACAATATAATGTTGCCTCACATTGGTTTTTAATTTTAACTGTGTCAGGCTTAATTTATGTCAGTTTTATGTATTGAAAACTGGACCCATTATAGACAGAATTCAGAGTTGACATGATATTTTCTCCAGGGCACAAGCTACTCTAAAGGACTAGATAAGGTTAGTTGACATACCTTTGATTTTTTGAAAAAATGCATATATTATGTTACTGTTTACTATTAATGAATACATGAGAGATACTGACTTAAAAGCCAGGAAAATAAATCTTTATTAAAACAACTAATTCTGTTCCAGATAATTTTCTAAGCACATTAAACATATTCAATTATTATGGACATCAGTTAACTTATGTACTATTACTTCATTAATTTTACAAATAATAAAATAGGCCTCAGAGTAATAAAGTAACTTGAAAAAGATCACACAGCTCATAGATAGTGATTTCAACACATACGAAGAGGTGATTAGCCTAACTTTGAATGCTGCTTTAATCTCTATGTTTTACTCATCTCTAACTGGGGAAAGTGACAATAATCTACCTCACAGAACTGATGTGAGGTTTGAGGTATTAGAGCTCTGTAGAAATCTAAATTTAAGTAACAGTTTTCATTTGTGTACTCTTGCAGGACGGATTAAATTAGTTAGAATTCCTTAAGTAATTGCAAGATAATACAATAGGAAAAAATACATCAAACTAATTACAGAGATAACTGAGCCCTAGATCAACAGTTTCTAGCCTTAGAAAAGTCATTTCCCTTTTATATTATTTCTTCACTTATAAACAAGACACAACACCTACCTTCCCTACTTCATAGGTTGACAATACAGAATATGTAATGTATATACGTACATGTACACACACACCACATAATGTATATTACATACAATTAAATAGTATATAATAGAGCAAATAATGAGAATATATTCAAATATAAATGTTTATGATAAATACATAACATAGTATTTTAAATATAACTTATCTTGAGATGTGTCTGTTCATATCCCTTGTCCGTTTTTTGATAGAGTTGGTTTTGTTTTGTTTTGTTTTTCTCTTTGTTCTTGTTGTTCGTTTGCTTATTGATTTAAATTCCTTACAGATTCTGGGTCTCAGACCTTTATCAGATGCATAATTTGTGAGTATCTTCTCTCATTGTGTGGATTATCTGTTTACTTGTTAACAGGTGTCTTTTGCTGTGCAGAAGTTCTTTAATTAAGTACTACTTACTTGTTATTTTTTTTTTTTTATTTCAATTGCTTTGAGGGAATTTGCCAATAGTTCTTTGCCAAGGACAATGTCAGAAAGAGTATTTCCCAGATTTTCTTCTAAGATTTTTATAGTTAGAGATCTTTAATCCATCTTGAGTTAATTACTGCACATGGTAAAATGGGAGTATCCAGTTTCTTTCTTCTTATGGCTAGCCAGTTATTTCGGCATCATTTATTAAATAGAGAGTCCTTTCTCCATTGGTTGGATCAGGTGGTTGTAGGTGTGTGGCTTTATTTCCGGGTACTCTATTTGGTCCCTTTGGTCTACATGTTTGTTTTTGTGTCACCACCATGCTGTTTGGGTCACTTCGGCCATGTAGTATATGTTCAAGTGGGGCAGTATGATGCCTCCAGCTTTGCTCTTCTAGCTTAGGATTCTTTGGGCCATTCTGGCTCTTTTCTGCTTCCATATGAGTTTTAGAATATTTTTTGTAATTAGGTGAGAAATTATGTTGGTAGGTTAATAAGAAATAACATTGAATCTGAAGATCCTATTGAAGTTCTCCTTCAAGAGCTCTTTCACCTCCTTGGTTAGCCACATTCTTGGGTATTTCATTTTATTTGTGACTGCTGTATATGTGACTACTGTATTTTTTATTTGACTCTCAGCTTGCATGTTATTGGTGTACAGAAATGTTACTAATTTCTATGCATTGATTTTGTATCTTGAAATATTATTAAAATCATTTGATATTTCAAGGAACCTTTTGGCAGAGTCTTTAGAATTTTATAGATATAGAATCATATCACAGTGAAGAGAGATAGTTTGACTTGTGTTCTTCCTGTTTGGATGACTTTTATTTATTTATCTTGCCCAACTGCTCTGGCCAGGACATTCAGTACTATGCTGAATAGGAGTGGTGAGAGTGGACGCTCTTGCATTGCTTCAGGCCTCAAGGAAAATGGCTTATTGTTTGCCTGTTCGGTATGATGCTGCCTGTGGGTTTGTCATAGGTGGCTCTTACTGTTTTGAGGTATGGCCGTTTGATATCATGTCTGTTAAGGATTTTATCAGCAAGTAATGTTGGATTTTATCTAAAGTTTTTCTGTGTCTATTGAGATTGTTATATGGTTTTGCCTTTAATTCTGTTTATGTGGCGAATGACATTTATTGATTTGCATATGCCAAGCCAGCCTTACATTCTGGGAATAAAGCCCAGATGATCATGCCAAATTAGCATTTTAACATGTTGCTGGCTTTAGTTTGCTCATATTTCCTTGAGAGTTTTTGCCTCCATGTTTTTTAGGGATATTGACCTGAAGATTTACTATTTTGTTTTATCTCTACCAGATTTTGGTATCAGGTAGATGTTGGCTTCTTAGAATGAGTTAGAGAGGAATCCCTCTTTCTCATTTTTTTGGAATAGTTTCCATATGATTAATATCAGTTATTCCTTGAACATCTGGTAGAATCCAGCTGTGAATTCATCTAGTCCAGGACTTTTTTAGTTGGCAGTTTTTCTATTACTGATTCAATTTTAAAATTTGTTACTGTCTTTTTCAAGTTTTCACTTTCTTCCTGGTTCAATGTTGGGATGTTGTATGTTTCCAGAAATTTATCTATTTTCTCTAGATTTTTAAAAATTTGTCTGCATAGAGGTGTTCATAATAGTTCCTAAGGATCTTTTTTTATTTCTATGAGATTGGTGGCATTTTCATCATAGTCATTTCTCATTGTACCTATTGGTTCTTCTCTCATTCTTTTCTGTTAAACTAATCTAGTTAAAGCTACCTGTTCCTGATGTGTTGTTATAGTTGCAAAAAGAAAGGAAATACTGCATATTAACTTCTAAGTTGATTAGCTGATTGGAGAATGTAAGGATTTATAAATTTATATTATTATTATTATTGTATCTAATTATGTTCCACCCTCAGAGTTGTGGTGAGAAACCTTTAGAGTAATAATATTTTGGCTTTTTCTGGTGTTCTGTTTTGTCTTCTTATTTCTTACATTGCTTTGTGCGTCAGACAGAGAGTGCCAATGAACTAACTATGGGAGTTGATGCCATTTGATAACTACAAGGCATGGTTCATAACAGATAGGTTATTATAAAAGCAGAAAACAAATGCCTTCTAAGAAGCTAAGTATAGTTAATTAAATTTTAAAACTGCTTACAGTATGTCATTGCAATGGAACTGAGAAGCCAAGTGGTAGTTAGAAATCGTTGCTTGGGCCCCAGGCACAGAACATTTTAAAAATTCCATAATATAAGAAGTATTCTCATTCAAAGTATGATAAATATATCTTTGTTCACTTGTAAACTTAGTGGTTGGTGTGAAATCTTTGTTCAAACATTTAGACTGTTCTGTGGACTAAAGGGGAAAAGGTTATGGGCATAGATCAAATTAGTGGAGATGTCAATTTGTGAAGCTGAGAGCTAGTAATAGAAGACTGCCGATTCTGGACACATCACCAACTGTTAGCATTTGTTCTAAAATTTTTGTATATAAATAGCAGTCTAAACTCAACATTACTTATAAGGGACTCATCCATAAGAACTCTGTAGTTCAGATCTATTATCAGCTATTAGTTAGAAAACAGAGGTTTCTGCCTGAACAACTTAATATAAGAAAATAATTCATTATTATTTTCTCATATATCTTATAGTGATCTAGTGGTTACTTAATAAATAATGATAATAATAAAGATAATGATTAATGATAAAATTGATAGCAATAGCTACTTTTTATTGGTCACATATCGAGTGCCAGGAACTCCAAAAACATTACCTCATTTAATTCTGAAACACACTCTACAACGGTATTATTTATCCTTTTCTTATTGTGAGAATAGTAAGATATAAAGAAGTTGAGTAGCATACCAAAAGTCAAATAATTATCATGCTAAAATCGCCAGATTTAAAAAGAAACATGCCTCTAAACCCAAGTTTCTTCTTCTCCCAAAAAGTGTAAACTGATTCTTTTGGGTGACAGAGTCGATGGAGGGATGGATGTATAAGTTCTCAATTTTTATCTAGACTAATCCATGAGTTCTAATGTTTACAGATATACAACACACACACATGCACACAGTGTTACTACATAATACTGAAGAAGTGTTCAGGGTGGGCGTGATGGCTCATGCCTGTAATTCCAGCACTCCGGGAGGCCGAGGTGGGTGGATTATTTCAGATCAGGAATTCAAGACCAACCTGACCAACATGGTGAAACCCAGTCTCTACTAAAAATACAAAAAAATTAGCTGAATGTGGTGGTGCATGACTGCAGCCCCAGCTACTTGGGAAACAGTGGCAGCAGAACTGCTTGAACTTGAAAGGCAGAGGCAGTGAGCTGAGATCCTGCCACTGCACTCCAGCCTGGGTGACAGAGCAAGACTCCATCTCAAAAAAAAAAAAAAGTGTCTATAAGAAGTACAGCAATCTAAGAAATCTAAGAGAGAAGTAATAGTCATTGTCATTTTCCAGATATTTTCACACTGTAATAATTTTACGTGTTCTTTGTGACTTCTCTTCTCAACCTCTACCCACACAATAGTCAACTCCTCACAAGCTCTTTTCCTCTGAGTAGCAGTGCCCTCCAGGTGGCTTTCATGGAAAAGTTTCTTTTAAGAAGTCACTACACAAACACTTGTCCATGTTGTCTCTTGTGTTCTGTGCCTGGTCAATTACAAATAGGCATGTACTTCTTCTTGCCTCCTCTTAAAAATATAGTAACTTGTATTTCTGTTTGCTTATCATTTATTGCAAAAATTTGAAAACACTGCTTGTTTTAGTTTCAATAAAATTTTCTTTAAATTTCATTTGACCTAAAAAAGAATATCACAGTGAAGCTTGTCAGCCCCAACTATTCCACACATTTATCACTGTCAGCAACCACTACTGGATCTATTTTGTGTATTTTTAGGTGTTGTGGGTGATGTTTATAAATAAAAAAAAACTCTCTAATTGCCTTTAAAATAATGAATGCTTAAATCAAATTAATTTTTTCAGAAAAATAAAAACTCTAATACCTTTTACTTCATATGACTTTAGTAATATTTGAGAGATAAAGACAGATTTAAAGTTTATTGCTAAAATAAAGACATTAGCTCTAAATTAGGCAGGTCAGATATTAGGTTTGTAAAATGATTTAAAGTAATAAACTGCTTTTTTTGACTTTTAAAATTCGTTCAACTTATCTGCTTTGGAGTCACTAGATTCTAGGTAAGGTCTGAGAACATGTGGAGTTAGCCGTGCTCCCTGGCTATGCTTGAAAAAGTCAGACTTTATATGCACTTGTGTCTGGTGTCCTAGGCTCCATACCTAGTACAAAATTAAAATAACTTACCTGACAGGTGTTTCACCAAAAAAAAAAAAAAAAAAAAAAAATTGCTAAGAGCTAACATTGTAACATATAATTGAGACTACTGAAAAAAGTTTTACATGGAAGCTTTGTGGAAAAAGTGAAATGTGCTTTCAGTAAAACATTATAAGGCATTAGAATGTAAATTTTTGCTTCATTCAGAAGGTTAAAAATTGTTTTGACTTAAATAGAATGAAGCTAAAGGATTGAGCAAGTTGGGGAAGGTTTGTGAAATAGTCATCTTGTAAAAGAAACACCATGTGAACACATTGGCTAAATTTAAAGGAGTATTCTTCAGCTTTTCCATAAATTGAACATTGGAATAAAAACAAAACAGGACTTTCTTAGAGCACGAATTTTGTTTTAATACAAATTTGTAAAAGGTTATCGAAAGCTTATAAGAATTTCAACTTATAGTCAAACTGATGAAGACTGGATGAATTCATCTTTAAGGTTTTATTAAAAACTTGAGTTGACATTAACAGTACACTAATGCAAGAGTGAAATTTGGCTTTCTTTCTTGAATATGATTTTAACATAATATTAAAGAATAAAAAAGATTTCTTTCTCTCCTCAAATAAACTACAGGAAAAAGAAGGGAAAGACACACATTGCTTGAAAAGCTGAGTCTTCTATCAATGAGTAAAGGCTTTTGCCTTCAAACGTTTTTTGAGTTACCATTTTGGCTAAATGAATGACTCACTGTGACCTGGCATTCCATTTTATATCAAGTGTTTTAGGCCTTTAGTATATTTATATCAATATTAATATATTTGATACACTTCCCCAAATCCAATTTTATCTTCAAAATTAAGTCTTTTTGACTTCTTAATTTGGAATGCAAAAGAAGGCACTGAAAAATCCAAAAGAGATGTATATGGAATTATTTGACATGTTGTTACATGAGGAGCACTGTCAAAATAAGAAATATTTGACTTTCTTCGGATTGTATTCTAGGCAATGTTAATATATGTTTGAAAATTGTATGAAATTCCTAAAATTCTAATATGCCAAAATATGTGCTATCCATTATATTGTTTCCATGATAAATTGTAGACCACAGAAATGAACAAACTTTCTTGTCAATCATGTAACTATAACTAACATCATTTCCACACTTAACTGCTTAATACTGATGCAGTTTCTGAAAACTTGACAAGCACAAAATGTCCTAGAATATGGTGTCTTTTAGGAGGTTCCAGAAATAATGGAAAGACCACGAAAAAGAGCTCTTGAATACAGATTTCTGGAAACTTTAGAATCACATCCTTTGTCAAATTATCCCAAATACTTTAAGGACTGTGTAAGATTTCCTGGAATTTTAATGAAAAGACTTACTTGTTTTTAAAACTCCTACCCAAGTAGAAGAAAACTTAATTGAATACCAAGAAAACATTTTGTCAGACTGTCATCCTAAATCAGCCAATACTGAAACTGTTTATATATGCAGTTTGAATGAACTCCATGGTATAAGTCAAGTTACCTATGACAACCCATCAGTTACAACTACTATGAACTTAAATTGGAGAAACAACTGATATTTAAAGGAATATAAGTTCAATGTTAAGCATGGACTCACGGAGAACCAAGACAGTTGCCTTGTCCTTCCTGGGTCCATACTCAAAGTTCTTCTTAAAGGAGAACTACAAACCATTGCTCAAAGAAATATGAGACGTCACAAACACATTTTAAAAATCCATGCTCATGGATACAAAAAATCTATATTATAAAAATAGCCCCATGGTTCAAACTAATTTATAGATTCAATGCTATTCCTGTCAAGCTACCATTTACTTTCTTCACAGAATTGCCAAAAACTACTTTAATTTCATATGGGATGAAAAAAGAGCCCGCATCACAAATCAAAAAGAACAACACTGGAGACATCATGCTACCTGACTTCAAACTATACTACCAGCCTACAGTAACCAAAACAGCATGGTACTGGAACCAACACAGATATATAGAGCCCTCAAAAATAATGCCACACAGCTACAACCATCTGAACTTTGACAAAGTAGACCAAAAATACCATCGGGAATGGATTACCTATTTAATAAAAGGTGTTGGGAAAACTGGGTAGCCATATACAGAAAACTGAAACTGGACCCCTTACTTACACCTTATACAAAAATTAACACAAGATGGATAAAAGACTAAAAGTGAAGACCTAAAATTATAAAATTATAAAAACCCTAGAAAAAAACCTAGGCAATACCATTCAGAACATAGGCATGGGCAAAGACTTTATGACTAAAACACCAAAAGCAATGGCAATAAATGTCAAAATTGACAAATGCTTCTGCACAGAATTAAACTAAACTAAAAAGCTTCTGCACAGAAAACTAAAATGAAACAAAACACAACTATCATCGGAGTGAATGGGCAACCCACAGAATGGGAGAGAATTTTTGCAATCTATCCATCTGACAAAGGACTAATATACAGAATCTACAAAGAACTTAAATTTACAAGAAAAAACCAACTCCATCAAAAAGTAGGCAAAGAATATAAACAGACACTCCTGGAAAGAAGACATTTATGAAGCTAACAAACATATGATGAAAAGCTCATCATCACTTGTCATTTCAGAAAAACAATAATTAAAAAAGTCAGAAAACAACAGATGCTGGAGAGGATGGAGATATAGGAAATCTTTTACACTCTTGGTGGGAGTGTAAATTAGTTCACACATTGTGGAAGACAGTGTGGTAATTCCTCAACGATCTAGAAATAGAAATGCCATTGGACCCAGCAATCCCACTACTGGGTATATACCCACAGGATTATAAATCATTCTACCACAAAGACATATGCACACATATGTTTACAGCAGCACTGTTCACAATAGCAAAAACTTGGAACCAACCCAAATGCTCATCAATAATAAACTGGATAAAGAAAATGTCACACATATACATCCACAGCCATGAAAAAGAATGAGTTCATGTCCCTCTCAGCAAACTGACACAAGAACAAAAAACCAAATGCCACATGTTCTTACTCATAAGTGGGAGTTGAACAATGAGAGTACATGGACACAGGGAGGAAAATATCACACACCGGGGCCTGTTGCAGATGGGCCTAGGGGAGGGATAGCATTAGGAGAAATACCTAAGGTAGATCATGGGTTGAGGGGTGCAAAAAGACCCCATGGTATGTGTATACCTATGTAACAAATAGGCATGTTCTGCACATGTACCACAGAATTTAAAGTATAATAATAATAATAATAATAATAATAATAAAAGATATATGCTTTTAATTATAAAGCTCTTAAAGAAAATCCTTTTGAATCTCTTACTACCACATCATAGCTGGGACAAACTGCTGATATTTTAAAAGTAACAAATATCAAACCAGAAAGAATTAGATTTAGGAACCAAACTCAGGTTGCTGTAGGGAACAGGGCAGAATGTTAGGATTGAAAGGTCCCCACTGGTCCTTCAGTTTGGCCTTGGCTGATAAAAGATGGCCTAATGTGGACAGAAACTCTTAGGTTAAAAAAAAAAAGAAGAAGAAATTTCTGCCAACTAGAAAATACATACTTGGCAGCTACAAGAGTTTTAGCCAATTCAGATGACTTGCTTCCCAAAATTTGGAACATTCCCTTGGATTTGACCAAGTCAGAAAGATATGGTCGTACTTGATGAAAGAAAAGTGAAATAACAAAATCTCAAACATAAATAAATTTAAAAAGTTAAGCAAAATTAAAAAATGCACAATAAATTGTCCCAACCTGCAGGACAACAACAGGAGCTCGAAGGGAGGGAGTGGGGATGGATGGGCAGGAGACGCGAGAAATGGAGACAAGACAGGAGTCTGATCAAGTCTCGTTTATTGTTGCTGAGCTCACAGCTTAAATAGGCCAGGCAGGGAGGCGGGGCAAAGGAAGCTTGCAGTTGGGAAATTCCGGCCTTCCTAAGTTTCAGGAAACTGAAACTTATCAGCAGGAAACAGAAACTGAAACATTCAGCGGAAAACAGGAACTGAAACTGAAACATTCAGCGGAGAAACAGAAACTGAAACATTCAAGGGAGAAACTGAAACATTCAGCGGAGAAACAGAAACATTACTGAAACTTATCAGCCAGGAAACAAAGACTGAAACTTGTCAACAGGAAAACAGGAACTGAAACTTATCTTGTGCAAACCTCAACAGATCACAAAATGGCGGCTATTGCTGCCCGCAGGTCCCCCTTTTTTATTTTATTTAGAAATTAGGTTGAGTGGTAGTTATGCCCGCGGGAACCGTGCCTGTCTTAGGTCAGAGGACCCCACATGAGAGAACATTGGCTCCTTATCCGTCATGGGGAGGGGAAAAACGTTTTCCTCCCTATCTTAGGCAGAGTGTCCTTACTCATGCTCCTCAGTTGCCCGTCATTGGCTAACCGGTTCAGCTCACCGGGTGACCTGAGAGGAAAGGTATCAAGCTCCATCTCTAGGTCTGCCATCTCCAGCCTGTGGTAATGGACCTGAATGGGCTGCATCTTTATGGCCTCAATTTGTGATCTTGAGAAGCTCCTGAGTTTGCTGAGTATAACAGGACCGATAGACAGTAAGACAAGGAGGGAAAACAATCAGGATATATAATACCATGTTGTTGACTCCTAAAAAGGGAAAAGATAGAAGATCCTCAGGGCTCGATGTCGTCCCTGGGTGGAGTTGGTTTTTCGGATTTTTTGGTATCTACTTGCTTTACAAGTCTCTCGGGAAGCCACCTGGCCGAATCGGCTTCCTTGGCATAAATGCACACCGATCCTCGACCCCAAATCAGGACCGGGTCCGGGCCATGCCATGCGCCCGTCATGGGATCTTTCCACATTACCGATGCATAATGGCTTTTGGATTCAAAATGCCAGTGTCGATCGGCAGCGGAGTGTCCTTCTTGATCCAGTGTTAAAAAATTTAAAATAAATAAGGAGTGTGATAAAAGGTTTTTTGGTGATCCCTTATGGGGGTACCATTCCCCCTTTTTTATTTTATTTAGAGTGGTTTTTATGGTGAGATGAGCTCTTTCTACTATGCCTTGTCCCTGGGGGTTGTACGGGATGCCTGTAACATGTTGAATGTTTAGCTGAGTACAGAATTGAGTGAAGGCTGTACTGACATAACCAGGCCCGTTGTCAGTTTTGATTTTACGTGGACACCCCAGGGATGCAAAGGCAGTTAAAAGATGAGCAATAACATGTTTTGTGGCTTCTCTGGTTTGTAAAGTGGCAAAGATATATCCACAACAAGTATCAATGCAGACATGAACGTATTTAAGATTTCCAAATTCTGGGATGTGGGTGACATCCATTTGCCAAAGGGCATTAGGTAGGAGGCCTCGAGGGTTAACTGCAAGATGTGGGACCGGTAAGTGAGGTGCACATTGTGTGCAGGACTTTACTATTTGTCGGGCTTGTTCTCTAGTTATGTGATGGAGTAGTCTTATGGATTGAGCATTAAGATGATGCAAGTTGTGCGAATGTTGTGCTTGAGCTAGAGGGGTGTTAGGGAGTTGAACTAACAGAACACGGGTGGCTAGGTCTGCCTTGGCATTTCCAGGTGCAATGGGCCATGCTTCAGTATTTTGCATGAGCCAATGGATCTGCTGTTTGGTATAAGGTTGGACAATGTTGTTAGGTTCCTGTCCGAAATATTCCTTGCCTAGGGTTCTTCCTTTGGTAATTAGACTGGCTATCATAAGGTAGTAAGGTTCAATGACTTTAGTGGGCATATTAGGAAGATGGATCCACATAAGTGGAGCAGTTTGCCAGAACACAGCAGTGGGAGATAATGAGGTATGACATATAATAAATTGGAGTGGTTTGTCAATATCGAAAAAGGTGATAGTTTGGTTATTGATAGCTTGGTTAACTAAATCGATAGCTGATTTTGCTTCAGGGGTGAGTTGTCTTAAAGAAGTAGGATTGGGATCCCCTACCAATGTATCGTATAGGGGCTTGAGATCAGCTTTGCATAATTTTAGATAAGGTAACAGCCAGTTTATGTCTCCTAATAATTTTTGAAAATCATTGAGGGTTTTTAAACAGTCTAGCCTGAGTTGCACCTTTTGAGGCGATAGGCGAGTTCCACTTAACTGAAATCCTAGGTAAGTGTAGGGATCAGTAAATTGCACCTTCTCTGGGGCTATGACTAATCCACTAGCAGTAAGGGCAGTTTTTAGACTTTTGAAACAAGACAAGACCACTTCCTCTTTTGCTGCTGCTAAAAGTATGTCATCCATATAATGGATGATGTATACATCCTTCCAATCTTTTCTAACTTCAGCAATGGCGATGGCCACATATGACTGACATAAGGTGGGACTGTTGGCCATGCCCTGAGGCTAAACCTTCCATTGATATCTCTTCATAGGCTCTTTAAAGTTAATTGCGGGAAGGCTGAAAGTGAAACGCTTACAATCCTCTGGATGGAGAGGGATGGTAAAGAAACAGTCTTTTAAGTCTACAATAACTTTGTAGAATCCCAGAGGTATGGCTACAGGGGAAGGGAGGCTGGGTTGTACACAAATATACACCACCCTGTTCCAGGGTGCCCAGAGATATTAATTCCAGCCAAACTTGGTTATACTCATCATTTTTTTTATACCACAAACATATTTATAAGCGAAAATGTAGCATCTCCATAAACAGCTGAAGCTAGACTATCTACAGACAAAATTAGCAACAAATCTGATGCACTGTAAATTCAAGTCCTCAGGACAACAAAAGTGATTAAGCAAGACCTCAAGTAACAATGTTAATGCCATTTACAAAGGAAAAAACTGATACAAAAACATTCAAAACCTGAACATCACTTGGCATGTAAGGGAAAAAAAAGCAAATTAGCTGAAAGGTTCATAAACACAAGGTCTTATTTACACTACACAAAGCTCAGGTGTTAGCCTTGAACGTAACTTTCAAAATACCTTCAAATATATCCAACTCAGATCACAGAATTTTGGTATCGAGCCGCTTCATCCTCAAGATCGTCCCAATCAATACCCTCATCAATGCCTTCGTCCTCTGAATTATTGGCTCTACTGGCTAGCCATACAATCCTCTTTCAATATTTTGGATTAGCTAATTTTTGTTTAAGGCCTGCGGCTACACGTTAAGCAAATTTCTCTAAGGAACACACAGACCCACCGCTCTCCGCGGGTTTCTGTTCCTCTTTACCAGAGTTGCTATTAAATGACATTAAGTCAGCTTCCCCTGACTTTTTCTCCTTGCCCTCTTTGGGTTCTGGTTTTTCCAAAACTAACGAATTTTCTTTAAAGGGGGGGCTTTTATCGGACAAATTTTTACATGAGTCTCTCAGGCAAGTTTCCCCCTGGGTTATGAGATTAGCAATGACTGGATTGTCATGTTTTCGGGTAATGATCTCATTTATTAGATTCTAGTATGAGAAAGCAATTACAGGGACCTTTTGAAGCCCGAAAGCATCATAATAATCTTTTAGGGCATCCCCTACTCTTTTCCAACATCTTTGATCTATGGTTCCTTCTTGAGGGAACCAGGGACAAACGTCCTTAATATAATCAAAATATTTAATTAACCGGTTTACTTTCACCTTTACTCCTCGCGCCTTTAATGCTATGCTGAGTTCTTCTACAAACAACTCATGCTTACTAATTTCCTGACCCATAATATCCTCGTCCACTTACCAGAGAGCAAGGCCGCAGCAGGTTCCCGCGGTGACTCCTCCTCTGGATTTCTTCCTTCAATCCGGCCGGCTTCGACGACGTCCCTCACTGTGTCCCTCTTACTTCGTGCCCCACGTTGGGCGCCAGACTGTCCCGACCTGCAGGACAACAACAGGAGCTCGAAGGGAGGGAGTGGGGATGGATGGGCAGGAGATGCGAGAAATGGAGACAAGACAGGAGTCTGATCAAGTCTCGTTTATTGTTGCTGAGCTCACAGCTTAAATAGGCCAGGCAGGGAGGCGGGGCAAAGGAAGCTTGCAGTTGGGAAATTCCGGTTTTCCTAAGTTTCAGGAAACTGAAACTTATCAGCAGGAAACAGAAACTGAAACATTCAGCGGAAAACAGGAACTGAAACTGAAACATTCAGCGGAGAAACAGAAACTGAAACATTCAAGGGAGAAACTGAAACATTCAGCGGAGAAACAGAAACATTACTGAAACTTATCAGCCAGGAAACAAAGACTGAAACTTGTCAACAGGAAAACAGGAACTGAAAATTATCTTGTGCAAACCTCAACAGATCACAAAATGGCGGCTATTGCTGCCCACAATAAATATGATTACTGATTGTCTTAATGTTAAGGAGAAATTAAAACTAAGTGGTTGGTAATCTTAACTTTTGGTCATTAAGGAAAAATTTTAAGACAAATCTCTAACTTAGCGACTTACCTGGAAATAAGGCTCAGGCTGATGACTGCTCTCTACCATCTTAGAAACAGGAAAAAATTCACACTCACCTTTCCTGTCAGAAGCAAGCTGAAACTCAAGAAAGGAAGTGCCTGCTCTCCACCATCATGGAAGCAGAAAAACTTGTCTTCCTTACCGGAAATAAGAAAAACTTCACAAAAGGAGCTGTAAAGCAAAATCAACCTTAGCTCTGAACCAAATTTTGGGAGATCTGGGACTCTCCGGAGGGCAGAAGCTCCCAAACCTCAGCAAATCATCTATCCCATTGGTTTGAACAATAAGGAGAGCCCAGGTTGGTATCAAGCAATAATGACATTTATCAAAGGTCAGGGCCACAATGATAATGTCCTTCTCTCTCTTTTTTTTTTTTTCTTCTGAGGTAGAGTCTCGCTCTGTTGCCAGGCACCAGACTGGAGTGCAGTGGTGCAATCTGAACGCACTGCAACCTCTGTCTCCTGGGTTCAAGCAATTCTCCTGCCTCATCCTCCCAGGTAGCTGGGACTACAGGTGCATGTCACCACGCTCAGTTATTTATTTATTTATTTATTTTTGTATTTTTAGTAGAGATGGGGTTTCATCATGTTGGCCAGGATATTCTTGACCTCTTGACCTCATGATCCGCCTGCCTTGGCCTCCCAAAGTGCTGGAATTACAGGCTTGAGCCACCGTGCTGGGCCCATGTCCTTCTCTTTTTATCTTTATTCGTATAGCCTGTTTTGTCAGAAACCAGGATTGCAACACCTGCTTTTTTCTGTTTCCCATTTACTTAAAGGATTTTTCTCCATTCATTTTGAGCCTATGTGTGGGAGTTCATTTGAGATGGGTCTCTTAAAGACAGCATAATCAAAGGAGTCTTGGCTCTTTATCCATCTTGCCACCCTATGTCTTTCAATTGGAGCATTTAGCCCATTTACATTTAAAATTAGCAATGATATGTAAGGATTTGATCCTGTCGTCATGCTCCTAATTGATAATTTCACAGACTTGTGTATGTGGTTGGTTTTTTAGCATCAGTGGTCTGTGTAATTCAGTGCATTTTTGTAGTGGCTGGTGATGATCTTTTCTTTCCGTATTAAGTTCTACTTTCAGGAGCGCTTGTAAGGTAGATCTGCTGGTAATGAATTCCCTGAGCATTTGCTTGCCTGAAAATGATCTTATTTCTCCTTCACTTATGACAATTAGTTTTGCTGGACTTGAAATTCCGGGTTGAAATTTTTTTCTGTAAGTAGTTGAATATCTCTTCTGGCTTGTGGGGTTTCAGCTGAGTGGTTCACTGTTAGTCTGAAGGGATTCCTTTTGTAGGTGACCTTGTCTTTCTCCCTAGCTGCCCTTGACAATTTTTATTTCATTTTGACCTTGGAGAACCTGATGAGTATGTGTCTTAGAGATGTTTTTTTGTGGCATATCTGAGGTTCTCTGGATTTCCTGAATTCAATGTTATTCTGTCTGGCTAGGTTGGGGAAATACTCATGAATGACATTCTGAAATACGTTTTCCAAGTTGTTTACATTTTTGTCATCTCTTTCAGGTACATTAATAAGGCATACACTCCTAGCAACAGTGTAAAAGTGTTCCTATTTCTCCACATCCTCTCTGGTATCTGTTGTCTCCAGATTTTTTTAATAGTCACCATTATAACTGGCATGAGGTGATATCTCAATGTGGTTTTGATTTTTCTAATAATCAGTGATGATGAACAGTTTTTCACATGTTTATTGACCGCATATATATCTTCTTTTCAAAAGTGTCTGTTCATATCTTTTGCCCACTTTTGAACGAGTTTGCTTGTGTTTTGCCCACTTTTGAATGGGTTTGCTTGTGTTTTTCCTTGTAAATATGTTTTATTTCTTTGTAGATTCTGGATATCAGCCATTTGTCAGATGGGTAGATTGCAAAAATTGTTTCTCATTCTGCTGGTTGCCGGTTCACTCTAATGACTGTTTCTTTTGCTGTACAGAAGCTCTGGAATTTAATAAGGTCCTATTTGTCTATTTTCCTTTTTGTTGCCAATGCTTTTGGTGTTTTAGTCATGAAGTACTTGCCTATGTCCTGAATGGCTTTGCCTATTTTTTTTTCTAGATTTTTTATGGCATTAGGTCTTATGTCTAGATCTTTAATCCATCTGGAGGTAATTCTACTGTAAGGTGTCAGGAAGAGGTCCAGTGTCTGCTTTCTGCACACTGGTAGCCAGTTTTCCCAACGCCAATTATTAAACCAGAAATCCTTTTCCCATTGCTTGTCTTTGTCAGGTTTGTCAAAGATGAGTTGGTTGTAGATATGTGGCATTGCCACCAGGACCTCTGTTCTGTTCCATTGGTCTATGTCTCTGTTTTAGTACCAGTACCATGCTGTTTTGAATACTGTAGCTTTGTATTACAGTTTGAAATCGGGTAGCATGATGCCTCTGGTCTTGTTCTTTTTGCTTAGCATTGTCTTGGCTATGCATACTCTCTTTTGGTTCCATATGAAGTTTAAGGTGGGTTTTTCCAGTTCTGTGAATAAGGTCATTGGTAGCTTGAGGGGGACAGCATTGAATCTATAAATTACTTTGGGCAGTATGGCCATTTTCACGATATTGATTCTTTCTAAAAATATGGAATGCTTCATGAATTTTTAGGTCATCCTTGAGCAGGGGCCATGCTAATCTTCTCTGAATCATTCCAGTTTTAATATGTGTGCTGCCAAAGTGAGCACCAGTAATGTTATTTATACTGGCTACATTGCCTGTTAGCTCCTGCAATGTTTTACAATGATTTTTGGCCTCCTTGCACTGGATGATGACATACTTCTTTCACTCAATGAACTTTGTTTCTACCCACATTCTGAATTCTACTTGTATCATTGCAGACATGACAGCCTCTGGCCAGTTCTGAAAACTTGAACAGGCTGAACAGTTATTGTAATCATCTGGAGGAAAGAAGGCATGCTGACTTTTTGAGTTTCAGTGTTCTTGCACTGATTCTTCCTCATCTTTATGAGCTTATTCACCTTCAACCTTTGAGGTTGCTAACCTTTGCACAGGGTATTTTTCTTTTATCATATTTGATGACCTTGAGGGTTTGATTGTGGTGTAATGTAGAATCAGGGAGTTTCCTTTGGTTTTGGAGGATTTCAGGGGGCCAATATTCATCTTCCAATTCCTGGACTGTGTGCTTTAACACTGGGAAACTTATATTGGTTCTCAGCTTTGTTCTCTGGCTCCTCAAAGTTTGGAGTCTACTTCACTGAAGGCAGCAAAGTGTGGCAGCTGTGGCAGAGTGCTAGCAGATGCAAAACTGCCTACTTCCCTGTTGGCATTTGACCAGTGGTGGAAGTGGTGGAGGCAAGACAGCTTGGTGGGGACCAGGGGCCCCTGCTGTGTGTGCTGTTGCACTTGAGGTAGTGTTGGTTCAGGCTGGGGTGCATGTCTGGGTGCCTTCTCTGTGAGCCCCTAAGCAGCAGCAGTCACTCAACGTATATTAGTGTCCCATTTTCATGCACAGAATTAGCACAAGGGCAAGGTGTTGGCAGAGGTGGTGCTTTTGATTCTCTGCCTACCATGGCTCTTTCGTCAATGGGTGTTGGTGTGGGTTGAAGTGCGTGCTACACTCCCATGTGCTGGTAGGGCAAGTACCGCAAAATCCACTCATGTAAACACACACCAGCAAAGCGATGTAGGACAGTTGTGTATAAAGAGCTACTGTATGGAGAGGCAATGTAGAGGCTGGTGCATGCCTGAAGGATCCACATTGCCACATCTCTTCACTGCTCAGGCATGGTCCACTGGCACAGAAACAAAGGTGTGGGCACATGAGAGTGCCCTGTAGGCAGGTGTGGCCAGGCTGGGGCCCTGGGAGAGGCAAGCAGACTAAGGAGTGCTGAGGTCAGACCAGCTTCATCTCATGTGTAAGAATGCCCAGCAGAGATCAGGCCTCAGAGAACTCTCTGAAAAGTGAGGCCCCAGCACAGCACAGCTGCTCTACAAAAACGTGGCCAGACTTCTTTTTTAAGCAAGTCTCCTTTTATTAAGAAGGAAACTCTCACACCTGATCTCTGCTGGGCAATCTTCACATGGGATGTGGCTGATCTGACCTCCACACTCCTAAAGTGCTGGGATAAAGTGTCTCATAAGACCAAGTAGAGCCTAGAGAGATAGCTGTGCCTGCCCTCTGGGCTTCACATGAGCTGGCTTCCTGCTCCACCACTTTGTTTGTCTCCTGGCGCTCTACCCAGAGAGATGTGAGTTAGCCATTACTTAGTGTAATCAGCCCAGGATGGAGTGTCTGTGCTGTGGGCCCAAGCCAGGGTTCCCTGTCTGGTGATAAGCAGTGGGGGCAATGTGGTACCACAAGATATGGACTGCTATCTTCCTTGGGTCAACTGCAGCTTGTTAGAGTTATCAATATGGCACTTAGGGTCTCTGCTTTCTTGATATCCTGAAGGTAACAAGGGCAGATCCACTGCAGAGGCAGTGGCAGAGAGGATTTTGGTCGATCCCTGAAGCTCCATCCAAGGAATTGCCAAGCTGCTACTGGTTTGATAGATTCAGTGGGGGCCTGGATAGAGACCCAAGCTGGGAAGACCTGCTCATCGAGGAGATATGGAAACCAGCACCCACATAACGGTTCAGCCACTTTCCCATAAGGCTGCTGTGGTATACTGGGGGTCCACTCCAGTCTCTAATTGTCTCATATCTTCCAGTGCTCAAGGTATCACTAGTGAGCTGTAAAAGGCAGAGATAATAGCCTGCCTCTTCCTCTGGGAGCTCCGTACCACTGAGGAACAATCCAGTGGCCAATCTGGACACAACTATGGGAAGTGGCTGGAGACTAGTTCAGAAGTCTTGTCTAGTTAGGAGGAACAAGAACAGAGACTTGCTTTTAAAAAAAGTCTGGCCATGTTTCTGTAGAGCAGCTGTGCTGTGCCGGGGGGTCACTTCAGACCCTGGTTTCTGCAGACACTCTGAAGCTCCAAGGTTGAAATGGCTGAGTCGCCTAAACAGCAAAGATGACAGTCTGGTCCTCCCAATGGAAGCTCTGACTCAGGGAGGCCTGAAACATCTGTCAGCCAGAGAACAGCAGTGAAGGCAGCCAGAGACCCTGTTGAAAGGCTCTACCCAGTGATTAGAAATGTGGTTGGGGACTGACTTAAACAAGGGTCTGGCCATGTTTTTGCGAGGTGGCTCTGCTGTGCTGAGCTACCACTTACACTCCAGGTCAGCTTGGGTTCTACAAAGCCCTAAGGCAAGAACCTAGTCATCCAAACAGCAAAGTTGGTGGCCCGCCCCTCTCTGTGGAAGCTCTGTCTAAGGAATATTTCAAATCTCCATGGGTCAGGGAACATCTGTGAGGGTAGCTGTAAGCCCCAGGTGGGAGGTCCTGTTCAGTAAGAAGGAACAAGATCAGGCACCTGCTTACAGAAGCAGTCTGGCCATGATTTGGTAAAGCAGCTGTCCTGTGCTGCGGGAACTCTTCTGCCCCTGGTTGGTTTGTACTCTCCAATGCCTGCAGGCTGGAATAATTAAGTTCCTCCAAAAGGATAGTTGACAACCTACCCTGTCTTTTCTCTCAGTTTATCTTGTGTAATGGAGCTGAATTTTTAGGCTGTTAATTTTACAATAAGCATGACAGTTGTTCAGAAAGAATCTTGCTGTTCTCCTTATGGTTAGATGTATGAGAATTCATTGTGTCCTGTAAATAAACCTGTTCAGGTTTTGTCCTCTGGAAAGAAGTTTCTTTCTGCTATCTGGCATTGGTCACAGTCATGAAGAGCAGTAGCCAGTCTACAAGGACATGATTGAATTTCCATTTCCAGTGTTTCCTAGTTGTGTCTTACATTCTCCAATTCAGAACTGACCATTTTATTCTTCGTTGTCAAAATACTAAGCTGTCCACTGTCCTTAAATACTGTCTTTGTTCATTCTTCCTTATCCAATTTTATAGCCTTTAGAATATTAGCATTCTTTTCTTTCATACTTTCAACGTCCTCCAAAAGTTTCTTTGCCTTTTGCAGTTTCTGCTGTTTAATTGTGTCTAGTTCCAGTCTTAACATGGCAATTTTTTTCCCCCACAAAACACTATTTTCATGCAAGAGATCTTTTCCTTTCTTATGGCTAAGAGAACTCTAATTCAAAAAAGGAACATTTTAGTTAGCACACAATAGAATAACATATCATAATTTCCTCTGAATTTTAACCATAACATGTATATTTGTATAATGAAAGAATTCCCATAGTGAATATGTTACTGAAAAAAAGTTGGACAAAACTTCACACCTAGTAGAGTGTAAAGTCCAGAAAGTTTCAATATTGATTTAAACACCATGAAAAATAAATCACTAGAGGATTTTAAAGAATTTCGGAATTGGAAAAGCCTTTCTCTGAATTACAAAATAACCATAGGCATAAAACATAAGATTAATACATTTGACTACGTTTTTAAAATTGGATTTATACTCTGATATCTATCCTATAAACCACACCATTGTAAGAGCCTTAGCTATGCATATATTTGGACAGAAGCAGTTCGCTAAGGTTTTAAGTTCCTTTTTCTGAAGAAGGTTTTATCAATATATGACTTTTCTAATACTGTTATAGTCAGTTATAAGAATTACATTTATTCATAACTGTTAAATCTACGTATTGTATCCTTCTATATGTACACATCTGCATTTAAGCATTGCGCCTCTACATACAACTCTGAACTCATTTAAGATCAGGATTCTTAAAAAAAGAAATAAAAAAAATATATGCAGCTGGATACTGTGGCTCACACCTGTAACCCCAGCAGCATGTAATGTTCAGTGTTGTATGTAATACTGCACTTCAACCTGTGGCTGGGAGCAGTTGCTCAGACCTACAATCCTAGCTGCTGAGGTGCGTGGATCACGAGGTCAGAAGTTCGAGGCCAGTGTGGCCAGCATAGGGAAACTTCATCTCTACTAAAAATAAAAAAATTAACCAGGTATGGTGGTGTGAACCTGTAATCCCAGCTACTCAAATGGTAGGTAGGAGAATCATGTGAACCAGGAGTTGGAGGTTGCGGTGAGCTGAGATCATGCCATTGCACTCCAACCTGGGCAACAGACTGTGTGAGACTCAGTTTCAAAATAAACATGTGTGCGTGTGTGTGTGTGTGTGTGTGTGTGTGTGTATAGGTGCGTGTATATATATATATATATATATATATATATATATATATATATATATGTGCCTCTGTGTGTGTATTTATATATACATGTGTGTAATACACATGGATGTATATAGTATATTGTGAAGAATTTTCCCTATGTTGTCTGATGCTAGTTCTAGTGATCCTCCAGAAAATCACCGTTACGTCTGTAGTGTAAACATAAAATACAAAAGAAGCCTTTAATTCAAAATATGAATAATAAATAAGATACGACTTACAGAGTTTTTCTTAGAAATCATGAGATTAAGGAGGATCCAAGATGGCTAAATAGGAACATCTTTGGAATGTAGTTCCCAGCAAGAACAGCACAGAGGGTGAGTGCTCTCTACTTTTCCAAACAAGTTTTCACTGACAACAGACCAGGAGATTCCTGAGCATAAAAGCACCATGAGTTTTCATTTCAGCAGTTTCAGCCAGGGATGCGTCAGGACAAAGAAGCTCACAAAATTTTCAGTGGCTATTTCAACTGGTGCCTGGAATGCCTGGGAGACAGAGTTGCCCATTCAACTGAAAGGGAGGGGGCTGAGACAGGAAACCAGGTGATCTGGCTTGATGGGTACCACCCCCATGAGACAAGAAATTTGAAACACTCTGGATTAAGAGTTTCACAACAAGCACAGCTGGAACTGGGATGGCCTAGCTCCGTGGGGGTAAGGGAATCGCCCACTACCAAGGCAGTCTGCCACTACCGATGCAGTCTGCCATTACCAATGCAGACTACTTCGTGCCAGGCAGGGCATCTATGAAAAAAGGCAGCAGCATGACAGGAACTTATAAATAAAGCTGACCTTCCTAGGACAGAGCACCTGGGAAAACAAGAGGTTATGAGTTCAGCTGCAGCAGACTTAAAGGCACCAGCCCAGCAGCTCTGCACAAAACAACAGAACTCCCAGCACAGAACTTGAGCTCTTATAAGGGACAGAATGTCTCCTCAAGCAACTCTCTGGCCCCATATACACAAAAAGACACCTCATAAAGGGAAGCTCAGGTCAACATCTGGTGGGTACCATTCTGGTATCAGGATAGCAGAGGGAGAAACTGGCAGTAACCCTTGCTGTTCTGCAGCCCCACGGGTGATCCACACGTGAGTGGGATCTTGAGAGCACCTCCAGTAATCCTGCAGCAGAGGGGACTGACTGTTAGTAGTAAAACTAAGTGGAAAGAAATAGCTTCAACATCAATAAAAAGGACGTCCATTTAGAGACCCCACCTGAAAGTCACCAACTACAAAGAACACAGGTAGATAAAGCCACTAAGATAAGAAGAAACCAGTGCAAAAAGGAAGAAAACACCAAAAACCAGAAGACCTCTTCTCATCCGAGGGATCATAACTCCTCACCAGCTAAGGATCGAAAATAGATGGAGTATGAATCTGATGAATTGACAGAAATCAGCTTCAGAAGGTGGGTAATAACAAACTTCTCAGAGCTAAAAGAACATGTGCTAACCCAATGCAAAGAAACTAAGAACCTAGAAAAAAGGTCAGATGATAAGCTGATTAGAATAAATAGCTTAGAGAAGAATAGAAAAGACTTGATGGAGCTGAAAAACACAGCACGACAACTTCAAGAAGCATACACAGTTTCAATAGCAGCACTGACCAAGCAGAAGAAAAAATATCAGAGATCAAAGATCAAGGCAATGAAGTAAAATGAGAAGGCAAGAATAGAGAGAAAAGAGTGAAAAGAAATGAACAAAGCCTCCAAGAAATATGGGATTATGTGAAAAGACGTAATCTATGTTTGATAGGCATACCTCAGTGTACAGATAGAATGAATGCAAGCTGGAAAATACTCTTCAGGATATTATCCAGGAGAAGTTCCCCAACCTAGCGAGGCAGGCCACCATTCAAGTCCAGGAAGTATGGAGACCACCACAAAGATATACCTCAAGAAGAGCAACCCCAAGGCACATAATCATCCGATTCAGGGTTGAAATGAAGGAAAAAATGCTACGGGCAGCAAAAGAGAAAGTCGGGTTACCCGCAAAGGAAAGCCCACCAGACTCACAGCGGATCTCTCCACACAAACCCTACAAGTCAGAAGAGAGTGGGGGCCAATATTCAACATCCTTAGAGAAAAGAACTGTCAACCTAGAATTTGACATCCAGCCAAACTAAGCTTCACATTCGAAGGAGAAAGAAAATTCTTTATGGACAAACAATTACTGATTTTCTCACCACCAGGCCTGCCTTACTAGAGCTCCTGAAAGAAGCACTAATCAAGGAAAGGAACGATCAGTAACAGCCACTCCAAAACTGTACCAAATGGTAAAGACCATCGATACAATGAAGAAAATGTGTCAACTAAAGGACAAAACAGCCTACTAGCATCAAAATCAAAATGGCAGTATCAAATTCACACATAATAAAATTAACCTTAAATGTAAATGGACTAAACGCCCCAATCAAAAGACATAGACTTCCAGATTGCATAAAATGTCACAACCCATCTGTGTGCTGTATTCAGGAAACCCATCTCATATGCAAGGACACATGTAGGCTAAAAATAAAGTGATGCTGTGTCATGCAAATCGAGAACAAAATAAATAAATAAATAAATAAAGGAGGAGCTGCAATCCTAGTCTCTGGTAAAATGGACTTTAAACCAACAAAGATCAAAAGAAACAAAGAAGGGCATTACATAACGGTAAAAGGATCAATGCAACAAGAAGAGGTAACGATCCTAAATATGCACTCAATACAGGAGCACCTGGGTAGCACCCAGGTACATTAAGCAAGTTCATAATGACCTACAAAGAGACTTAGACTCCCACATAATAATACTGGGAGACTTTAACACTCCATTGTCACTCCTAGACATATTATCGAGACAGAAAATTAACAAGAAGGTCCAGGATTTGAACTCCGATCTGGACCAAGCAGACCTAATAGACAGAAATATCCAACCCAAATCCATAGAATATACATTCTGATCAGCACCACACAGCACCTACTCTAAAATTGACCACATAATTGGAAATAAATCCCTCCTAAGCAAATGCAAAACAACAGAAATCATAACAAACAGTCTCTCAGACCATATGCAATCAAATTAGAACTCAGAATTAAGAAACTAACTCAGAACTGCAAAACTACATGAAAATAGAATTGGCTCCTGAATTTCGACTGGATAAACAATGAAACGAAGGCAGAAATAAAGATGTTCTTTGAAACAAATGAGGACAAACACAGAACATGCCAGAATCTCCGGGACACTTTTAAAGCAGTGTCGAGAAGGCAATTTATAGCAATAAATGCCAACTAGAGAAGCAAGGAAAGATCTAAAATTGACACTCTATCGTAAAAATTGAAAGAACTAGAGGAGCAAGGTCAAAAAAAAAAACTCAAAAGCTAGCAGAAGACAAGAATTAACTAAGATCAGAACAGAAC
Source organism: Saimiri boliviensis (assembly GCF_048565385.1). Lineage (NCBI taxonomy): Eukaryota > Metazoa > Chordata > Mammalia > Primates > Cebidae > Saimiri > Saimiri boliviensis. The sequence goes on from NC_133459.1 coordinate 89,639,426, forward strand.
TGAAGGAGACGGAGACACAAAAAGCCCTTCATAAAATCAATAAGTCCAGGAGCAGATTTTTCGAAGAGATCAACAAAATAGAGCCCTAGCCAGATTAATAAAAAAGAAAATGGAGAAGAATGAAATAGATGCAATTGAAAACGATAAAGGGGATATCATCACTGACTCCACAGAAATACAAACTACAATCAGAGATTACTACAAATAACTCTATGCATATAAACCAGTAAACCTGGATGAAATGAATAAATTCCTCGACACTTGTACTCTACCAAGACAAAACCAGGAGGAAGTTGAAATCCTGAGTAAACCAACAACAAGGGCTGAAGTAGAGGCAGGAATCAATAGCCAACCAACCAAAAAAAAAAAAAAAAAAAAAAAAAAAAAAGGCCAGATCCAGAGCGTTGACAGCTGAATTCTACCAGAAATACAAAAAGAAGCTGGTTTCATTCCTTCTGAAACTATCAATCAATACAAAGAGAGAGAATCCTCCCTAACTCATTTTGTGAGACCAACATCATCCTGATACCAAAACCGGGCAGAGACTCAACTAAGAAAGAAAACTTCAGCCCAATCTCCATGAGGAATATCGATGAAAAAATCTTCAATAAAATACTGGCAAACTGACTGCAACAGCACATCTAGAAGCTTATCCATCACAACCAAGTAGGCTTCACCCCAGGAATGCAAGACCGGTTGAACATATGCAAACCCATAAATGTAGTCCATCACATAAAGGAACCAAAGTCCAAAACCACATGATTATCTCAATAGATGCAGAGAAGTTCTTTGATAAAATTCATGAGCACTTCATGCTAAAAACTCTCAATAAACTAGGTACTGATGGAATTTATCATAAAATGATAAAAGCTATGTATGACAAGCCTACAGCTTGTTCAGTACAATATCATACTGAATGGCCAAAAGCTGGAAGAATTCCTTTGAAATCAGGCACTAGACAAGGATGCCCTCTCTCACCACTCCTATCCAACATATTATAGGATGTTCTAGCCACAGCAATCTGTCAAGAAAAAGAAATACAGGGCAATCGATTATGAAATAAGGAAGTAATAGTGTCTCTATTTGCAGATGGCATGATTGTATATTTAGAAGACCATCGTCTCAGTCCAAAATCTTCTCAAACTGATAAGCAACTTCAGCAAAGTCTCAGGATACAAAATAATTGTGTAGAAGTCACAGGCATTCCTATATACCAACAGACAGAGAGCCAAATCAAGAGTAAACTCCCATTCACAACTGCTACAAAGAGAATAAAATACCAAGGAATACAACCAACAAAGGATGTAAAGGACCTCTTCAAGGAGAACTACAAACCACTGCTCAACAAAATAACAGAGGACACAAACAGATGGAGAAATATTCCATGCTCAGGGTTAAGAAGAATCAGTATCATGAAAATGGCCATACTGCCCAAAGTAATTATAGATTCAATGCTATCCCCATCAAGCTACCAATGAACTTCTTCACAGAACTAAAACAAAACAAAACAAAACAAAACAAAAAACACTTTATACTTCATACAGAATCACAAGAGATCCCACATAGCCAAGACAATTCTAAGCAAAAAGAACAAAGCCAGGGACATCACATTGCCAGACTTCAAACTATACCACAAGGCTATAGTAATCAAAACAGCATGGTACTGGTACCAAAACAGAGACATAGACCAATGGAACAGAACAGAGACCCCAGAAGAAACACCACACATCTGCACCCATCTGATCTTTGAAAAACTTGGCAAAAACAACCAATGAGGAAAGGACTCCACGTTTAATAAATGATGTCGGGAAAACTGGCTAGCAATATGCTGAAAGCAGAAACTGGACGCCTACCTGTCACCTTACACTAAAATTAACTCCAGATGGATCAAAGATTTAAATATAAAATCTAACACCATAAAAGCTCTAGAAGAAAATGTAGGCAAAACCATACAGGACATAGGCATAGGCATGGACTTCCTACTAAAACACCAAAAGCAATAGCAATAAAAGCCAAGATAGACAAATGTGATCTAATTAACCTCCACAGCTTCTGTACAGCAAAAGAGATCACCATTAGAGTGAATCAGCAACCAAGAGAATGGGAAAAAATGTTTGCGATCTACCCATCTGACAAAGGGCTAATATCCATAATCTACAAGGAATTAAAATAGATGCACAAGAAAAAAACAAACAACCCCATGTAAAAGTGGGAAAAGGATATGAACAGACACTTTTCAAAAGAAGACACATATGAGGCCAACAAACATATGAAAAAATGCTCATCATCAGTGGTCATTTCAGAAATGCAAACCAAAACCACATTGAGATATCATCTCATGCCAGTTAGAATGGCGATCATCAAAAAAAAAATAGAGACAACAGATGCTGGAGAGAATGTGGACAAATAGGAACACTCTTACACAGTTGGGGGAGTGTAAATTAATTCAACCATTGTGGAAGACATTGTAGCGATTTCTCAAGGATCTAGAAATAGAAATTCCATTTTACCCAGCAATCCCATTATTGGGTATATACCTAAAGAACTATAAATTGCTCTACTATAAAGACACATGCACACATATGTTCATTGCAGTTCTCTGTACAATAGCAAAGACCTGGAACCAACCCAAATGCCCATCAATGATAGACTGGACAAAGAAAATGTGGTACATATTCACCGTGGAATAGTAAGTAGCCATAAAAAACGATGAGTTCATGTCCTTCAGAGGAATTTGGATGAATCTGGAAACCATCATTCTCAGGAAACTGACACAAGAACAGAAAGCCAAACACCACATGTTCTCACTCATAGGTGGGTGTGGAACAATGAGAACACGTGAACTCAGGGAGAAAAGCATCACACACTGGGGGCAGTTGTGGGGGTTAGGAGAGGGACAGTGGGGGGTGGGGAGGGAGTGGAGGGTGTGGAAGGATAACATGGGGAGAAATGCCAGATATACTATGCACTTAAAGTAAAATTTAAAAAATTCTTTAAAAATGATGAGAATAGAATCACCAGTTGGTTTCATTCTCCTTAAATATTTTCTCAATTTCGGGTGAAAGTATTTGATAAATGGGTCTTTAAAACTATATTATTGTGCTGTGAGAACTTTGAGAGACTGTTGTCACAGTAATGAGGAATGTCACTATCCACAGTCATTTTTCCCTTATCCCACTAAAATTAAAACATATGAGGACATGGCTTGAAAGGATAGTAAACACTGGCATTTGTTTTGATTATCTCTCCAAAATCGAAACAGAAAAGCTACTTCTCTTATCAATCAAATATTATTAATAAAATATATTTGACTTAGTTGATGATATGGAATATCAATTTCAGTGAACTAGCTGCTTTTCATTGCTGATGGGTTGAGTGTTCCCCTTAAATAACACATTTCTATTGGGTGATACTAATTATTGTAGATAATGTTTTTTAAGTAAATTTATTACAGCCATTAGTTCTCTCTCTTCTCCTCCTCCCCCACACTGGTCTCCTCCATTTTCTTCTGTCTCTTCTTCCTTTTTCCTTCTGCCTTCTTTCTCAAATTCTTTTGCTTATCTATCATTCATTCATTTAATCTATATTTACTAGCACTTAAAGCTTCTTTAGAAGCTTCCATACTTCTGCCAAGATGGCAGAATAGGAACTGCTCTGGAGCACAGTTGCCAGTGAGAGCAATGCAGAAGGCAAGTGACCACAGCATTTCCAACTGAGGTACCAGGTTCACCTCAATGGAACTGCTTGCACAGTGGGCATAGCCTAAGGGGGGCAAACTGAGGCAGGGTGGAGCATTGACTCACCTGGGAAGTGCAACTGGCTGGAGGATGTCCCTCCTACCCAACAGAGGCCATTGGGGAACTTCTAAAGCCACTCCTGCACTTCAGTTCAGATACTGCACTTCTCCCATGGTCTTTATATCCTGCATCAGGAGATTTTAGCTGGGCTAAGAAGCGCTGTGGCTGACCAGCATGAATATAAGAGGTCACTTCAGCCAGTGCCATGAGTTTTCAACACAAATCTCAGTGGCCGTTTTGGTTGGCACCTGGAACACCTGCAAGACAGAGCCTCCCACTCCCCAGAAAAAAAGGGGAGCTGAAGGCAGGGAGCCAAGTGGCCTTGAGTGGCAGGTGTCCCACAACAAAGACCAGCCAACTGAAGCCCACTGGCATGACAGTTTTGCAGTCAGCAGAACAGTTTGAGCTCAACCCGGGATGATGGAGCTCGGTGGGGGGAAGGGCATCTGCCGATGCCGAGGCAGTTCTAACCTTACCTGTGTAAACAAAAGCAAAGTTTACACAGCATCTGGACTGAGCTCCCAGCAGCTCAGCAGTGCCTCTACAGGCTGACTGTGACTAGACTCCCTCCTTGCTGAGCATGACACCTCTGACAAAAAGGCAGCAGCACATCAGAGACTTATAAATATAATCCCACCTTCCAGGGACAGAGCACCTGGGAAAGGGGTAGCTGTGACTTATGCTGCAGCAGACTTAAACGTCCCTGCCCAGCAGCTGTCAATGGAGCACACTTGAGCTCAAATAAGGGAGAGACTGACTCCTCAAGTGGCTCGCTGACCCCCATATATCCAAAAAGATATCTCATAGAGGAGAGCTCTGGCTGATATCTGGTGGATACCCTTCTGGGATGAAGCTACCAGAGGAAAGAACAGGCAGCAATCCTTGCTGTTCTGCAGCCCCACAGGTGATTCCCAGGCAAACACAGTCTCCAGTGGACCTCCAGTAGTCTTATAGCAGAGAGGCCTGTTAGAAGAAAAACTAAAAAAAAAAAAAAAAAAAAAAAAAACGAGAGAAAGATGTACCTTCAACATCAATGGAAAGAATGTCCATTCAGAGATCCCATCCAAAAGTCACCAACTTCAAAGACCAAATGTAGAAAAATCCACAAAGATTGGAAGAAAAAAACACACAAAAAATGAAATCGCCAAAGACCAAAACGACTCTCCTCCAAGGGATCACAACTCCTAATGAGCAAGGGAACAAAACTGGATGGAGAATGAAATTGATGAATTGACAGAAGCAGGCTTCAGCAGATGTGTAATAACAAACTTCTCTGAGATAAAGGAACATGTCCTAACCTAATGCAAAGAAACTAAATACCTTGAAAAAAGGTTAGATGAAATGCTAACTAGAATAACCAGTTTAAAGAAGAACATAAATGACTTCACGGAGCTGAAAAACACAGCACAAGAACACTGGGAGAAGTGCCTCATGTAGGTGATGGGGAGATGCAGGTAGCAAACCACCATGACATGTGTTTACCTATGCATCAATCCTGCAAGATCTGCACATGCACTTCTGAACTTAATTACAATAAATAAATAAATAAATAAATAAATAAATAAATAAATAAATAAATAAATAAAAATTCCTGACCATGGGAAAGGAAATCAGGAAAAGTGAAGAGAAATAGATCATGATCCCCAAGGATTCTCCCTTACTTTCAGGGAAGCAACAGTGTACAGTAATAAAAATGAGGATTATCGGTCCCCAACTAGGAGTCTAGTCTTATAAAGAAAGTCTTTCTAATCCTATGTTGGGAAGGCATGGAAGAACAAGGGGCATAATTAATAAAATTTGAATTGGAATTTATTTCCTAATGAAGTATTAAAAACAAACAATTTCGAGGTAACTAGAGCTTCATTTTACTGAACTCTTCTAAGCATTATAATATGTTACAAGATAGTGAGTTGTCAAATTAGAATGAATAATTTAGTTCCTCTGACTTAAGTGCTTCAGAAGATAGGAAAATGAATTCATCTAATATTTATAGTCTTCACCTCTGAGATATGTGTAATCTTTACAAATATGAGTAACATACATAAAATATTATATAGAAAAATGTTACAGTACACAAATGTCAAATTAAAAGTGATATAGAAGATAAATACTATGAGTCCTTACCTAAATACATATATTTTCTTCAAATTTGAGTATTGTTAAAGTGTGTTCTATAATCTCCTGTTAAACTGAAACACTTGATGGCAATCTATGTATATGAATATCATCAGTTCATTGTAAAAAAAAAAAAAAGAGAAAAGAAAACCAAAACATGGCAAATGAAAAATCTTACAACTACTGGATCTATTCTGTATATTTTTATGGGTTGTGGGTGATGTTTATAAATAAAAAAGCTCTCTAATTGGCTTTAAAATAATGTTTAAATCAAATTATTTTTTTCAGAAAAATAAAACTCTAATACCTTTTACTTCACATGACTTTAGTAATATTTGAGAAATAAAGACAGTTTTAAAGTTTATTGGTAAAATAAAGACATTAGCTCCAAATTAGACAGGTCAGATATTAGGTTTGTAAAATGCTTTGAAGTAATAAACTGCTTTTTTTTTGACTTTTAAAATTTGTTCAACTTACCTGCTTTGGAGTCATTAGATTCTAGGTAAGGTCTGGGAACATGTGGAGTTAGCCATGCTCCCTGGCTATGCTTTAAAAACTCAGACTTTATATGCACTTGTGTCTGGTGTCCTAGGCTTCATACCTAGTACAAAATTAAAATCACTTACCTGCCAAGGGTTTCACCAAAAAAAAAAAAAAAAAAAAAAAAAAAAAAAAAAAAAAAAAACTGCTAAGAGCTGACATTGTAACATGTAATTGAAACTAATGAAAAAGTTTTACATGGAAGCTTTGTGGAAAAAAAGAAATGTGCTTTCACGAAAACATTATAAGGCATTAGAATGTAAATTTTTGCTTCATTCAGAAGGTTAAAAATTGTTTTGACTTAAATAGAATGAAGCTAAAGGACTGAGCAAGTTGTGGAAGGTTTGTGAAATAGTCATCTTGTAAAAGAAACACCGTGTGAACACACAGGCTAAATTTAAAGGAGTATTGTTCAGTTTTTCCATAAATTGAACATTGGAATAAAAACACAATAGGGTTTTCTTAAAGCACTAATTTTGCTTTAATACAAATTTGTAAAAGGTTATCAAAAGCTTGTAAGAATTTCGACTTATAGTCAAACTGATGAAGACTGGATGAATTCATCTTTAAGGTTTTATTAAAAATTTAAGTTGACATTAACAGTACACTAATGCAAGAGTGAAATTTGGCTTTCTTTCTTGAATATGATTTTAACATAATATTAAAGAATAAAAAAGATTTCTGTCTCTCCTCAAATAAATTACAGGAAAAAGAAGGGAAAGACACACATTGCTTGGAAAGCTGAGTCTTCTATCAATGAGTAAAAGCTTTTGCCTTTAAACATTTTTTGAGTTACCATTTTGGCTAAATGAATGACTTACTATGACCTGGCATTCCATTTTATATCAAGTATTTTAGGCCTTTAGTATATTTATATGAATATTAATATATTTGATACACTTCCCCAAATCCAATTTTAGCTTCAAAATTAAGTCTTTTTGACTTCTTAATTTGGAATGCACAAGAGGGCACTGAAAAATCCAAAAGAGAAGTATATGGAATTATTTGACATGTTTTTACATAAGGAGCACTGTCAAAATAAGAAATATTTTACCTTTTTCAGATTATATTGTAATCAATGTTGATATATGTTTGAAAATTGTATGAAATTCCTAAAATTCTAATAGGTCAAAATATATGCTATCAATTATATTGTTTCCCTGATAAACTGTAGACCACAGAAATGTACAAATTTTCTTCTCAGTCATGTAACTATAGGTATTTAACATCGTTTTCACACTTAACTGCTTAATACTAATGCAGTTTCTGATAACTCAACAAGCACAAAATGTCCTAGAATATGCTGTCTTTTAGGAGGTTCCTGAAATAATGGAAAGACCATGAAAAAGAGCTCTTGAATACAGATTTCTGGAAACTTTAGAATCACATCATTTATCAAATAATCCCAAATACTTTAAGGACTGTGTAAGATTTCCTGGAATTTTAATGAAAAGATTTCTTTGTTTTTAAAACTCCTACCCAAATAGAAGAAAAATTAATTCAATACCAAGAGAACACTTTGTCAGACTGTCATTCTTAATCAGCTGTCATTCTAAATTGTTTATATATACAATTTGAATGAACTGCATGGTCTAAGTCAAGTTACCTATGACAACCCATCAGTTAGGACTACTAAGAACCTAAAATGGAGAAATAACTGGTATTTAAAGGGATATAAGTTCAATGTTAAGCATGGACTCATGGAGAACCAAAACAGCTGCCTTGTCCTTCCTGGTCCATACTTAAAGTTCTTCTTAAAACAGAACTACAAACCAATGCTCAAGGAAATAAGAGGTCACAAACAAATTTTTAAAATCCATGCTCATGGATACAAAGAATCAATATTATAAAAATGATCACATTGTCAAACTAATTTACAGATTCAGTGCTATCCCCATTAAGCTACCATTGTCTTTCTTAAGAGAATTGGCAAAAACTACCTTTAATTTAATATGGGACAAAAAATGAGCCTGCATAGCCAAGCAAAAAGAATAATGCTGGAGACATCACACTACCAGACTTCAAACACTATTATCAGATTACAGTAACCAAAACAGCATGGTACTGGAACCAAAACAGATACATAGACCAATGGAACAGAACAGAGGCCTCAAAAATAATGCCACACATCTACAACCATCTGATCTTTGACAAACAAGACCAAAAAAAAAAAAAAAAAAAAAAAAAAAAAAAAACCCAATGGGGAATAGATTCCCTAATAAATGGTGTTGGGAAAACTGGCTAGCCATATGCAGAAAACTGAAACTGGACCCCTTAATTACACCTTATACAAAAATTAACAAAAGATGGATTAAAGTCTAAAACAGAAGACCTAAAATTATAAAAACCCTAGAAAAAAAACCTAGGCAATACCATTCAGAACATAGGCATGGGCAAAGACTTCATAACTAAAACATCAAAAGCAATGGCAACAAATGTCAAAATTGACAAATGAGATCAAATTAAACTAAAAAGCTTCTGCACAGAAAACTAAAATGAAACAAAACACAACTATCATCAGAGTGAATGGGCAACCCATAGAATGGGAGAAAATTTTTGCAATCTAACCATCTGACAAAGGGCTAATATGCAGAATCTATAAAGAACTTAAGTTTACAAGAAAAAAACCAACTCCATGAAAAAGTAGGTAAAGAATATAAAAAGAAACTCCTTTAAAGAAGACATTTATGAAGCCAAAAAACATATAATGAAAAGCTCATCTTCACTTGTCATTTTAGAAAAACAATTATTGGAAAAGTCAGAAAACAACAGATGCTGGAGAGGATGCAGAGATATAGGAAATCTTTTACACTGTTGGTGGGAGTGTAAATTAGTTCTACCATTGTGGAAGACAGTGTGGTGATTCCTCAATGATCTAGAAATAGAAATGCCATTGGACCCAGCAATCCCACTACTGGGTATATACCCACAGGATTATAAATCATTCTACCACAAAGACATATACACACATATGTTTACTGCAGCACTGTTCACAATAGCAAAAACTTGGAACCAACCCAAATGCCCATCAATAATAAACTGGATAAAGAAAGTGTCACACATATACACCAACAGCCATGAAAAAGAATGAGTTCATGTCCTTCTCAGGGACATGGATGAAGCTAGAAACCATCATTCTCAGCAAACTGACACAAGGACAGAAAACCAAACACCACATTTTCTCACTCATAAGTGGGAGTTGAACATGAGAGTACATGGACACAGGGAGGGGAACATCACACTCCGGAGCCTGTCGGGGTTTGGCCTAGGGGAGAAATGGCATTAGGAGAAATACCTAAGGTAGATCATGGGTTGATGGGTGCAAAAAGCCCCCATGGTATGTGTATACCTATGTAACAAACACGCATATTCTGCACATGTACCACAGAATTTAAAGCATAATAATAAGAAGAATAAGAAATCTGCTTTTAATTATAAAGCTCTTAAAGAAAATCCTTTTGAATCTCTTACTACCACATCATAGCTGGGACAAACTGCTGACATTTTAAAAGTAACAAATATCAAACCAGAAAGAACTAGATTTAGGAACCAAACTCAGATTGCTGTAGGGAACAGGGCAGAATGTTAGGATTGAAAAGTCACCACTGCTCCTTCAGTCTGGCCTTGGCTGGAAAAAGATGGCCTTGGCTGACAAAAGATGGCCTTATGTGGACAGAAACTCTTAGGCTAAAAAAAAAAAAAAAAAAAAGGAATTTCTGCTCACTAGAAAATACATACTTGACAGCTACAAGAGTTTTAGCCAATTCAGATGACTTGCTTCCCAAAATTTGGAATATTCCCTTGGATTTGACCAAGTCAGAAAGATATGGTCATACTTGATGGAAGAAAAGTGAAATAACAAAATCCCAAACATAAATAAATAAAAACGTTAAACAAAACAAAGAAATGCACATAAATATGATTACTGAGTGTTAAGGAGAAATTAAAACCAAGTGGTTGGTAATCTTAACTTTTAGTCATTAAGGAAAAATTTTTAAGACAAATCTCTAATTTAGCCACTTACCTGGAAATAAGGCTCAGGTTGATGACTGTTCTCTACCATCTTAGAAGCAGGAAAAAATTCACACTCACCTTTCCTGTCAGAAGCAAGCTGAAACTCAAGAAAGGAGGTGCCTCCTCTCCATCATCATGGAAGCAGAAAAACCTGTCTTCCTTACCAGAAATGAGAAAAACTTCACAAAAGAAGCTGTAAAGCAAAATCAACCGTAGCTCTGAACCAAATTTTGGGAGATCTGGGACTCTCCAGGGGGCAGAAGCTCCCAAACCTCAGCAAATTATCTATCCTATTGGTTTGAACAATAAGGATAGCCCAGGTTGGTATCAAGTAATAATAACATTTATCAAAGGTCTGGGCCACATTGGTAATGTCCTTCTCTCTCTCTCTCTCTCTTTTTTTTTTTTTTTTTTTTTTTTTGAGGCAGAGTCTCGCTCTGTTGCCAGGCCTCAGACTGGAGAGCAGTGGCACGATCTCAGCTCACTGCAACCTCTGCCTTCTGGGTTTAAGCAATTCTGCCTCAGCCTCCCAGGTAGCTGGGACTACAGGCACATGCCTCCATGCCCAGCTAATTTTTTTTTTTTCTTTTTGGTATTTTTAGTAGGGACGGGGTTTCACCATGTTGGCCAGGGTTGTCGTGACCTCTTGTCCTCATGATCCACCTGCCTTGGCCTCCTGAAGTGCTGGGATTACAGGCTTGAGCCACCGTGCCAGGCCCGTGCCCTTCTCTTTTTATCTTTATTCGTATAGCCTGTTTTGTCAGAAACTAGAATTGCAACACCTGCTTTTTTCTGTTTCCCATTTACTTAAAGGATTTTTCTCCATTCATTTTGAGCCTATGTGTGGGAGTTCATGTGAGATGGGTCTCTTAAAGACAGTATAATCAAATGAATCTTGGCTCTTCATTCATCTTGCTGCCCTATGTCTTTCAGTTTGAGCATTTAGCCCAGTTGGTTAGCACTGATATGTATGGATTTGATCCTGAAATCACACTGTTAATTGGTAATTTTGCAGACTTGTGTATGTGGTTGTTTTTTTAGCATCACTGATCTGTGTAATTCAGTGCATTTTTGTAGTGGTTGGTGATGATCTTTTCTTTCCATATTAAGTTCTAGTTTCAGGAGCTCTTGTAAGGTAGATCTTTTGATAATGAATTCCCTCAGCATTTGCTTGCCTGAAAATGATCTTATTTCTCCTTCACTTATGACAATTAGTTTTGCTGGACTTGAAATTCTGGGTTGAAATTTCTTCTTTAAAAGTTGAATATCTCTTCTGGCTTGCAGGGTTTCAGCTGAGCAGTCCACTGTTAGTCTGAAGGTATTCCTTTTGTAAGTGACCTTGTCTTTCTCCCTAGCTGCCTTTGACAATTTTTATTCCATTTTGACCTCAGAGAACCGGATTATTATGTGTCTTAGGGATGTTCTTCTTGTGGCATATCTGAGGTTCTCTGGATTTCCTGAATTTGAATGTTGTTCTGTCATGCTAGGTTGGGGAAATTCTCATAAATGATATTCTGAAATATGTTTTCCAAGTTGGTTCCATTTTTGTCATCTCTTTCAGGTATATTAATAAGGCATACATTTTGCCTTTTTACATAATCCTTTATTTCTCAAATGTTTTGTTCATTCCCTTTCATTCTTTTCCCCCATTCTTGTCTCTTTTCTTTCAGAAAGCCAGTTTTCAAGCTCTGAGACTCTTTCCTCTGCTGGTCAATTGTACTAGATGGTCTTGCACATGAGATGGTACTGGTCTGACCTCAGCACTCCTTAGTCTGCTTGCCTCTCCCAGGACCCCAGTCTGGCCACACCTGCTTACAGGGCACCCTTGGGTGCCCACACACATTACAAGAATTTTTATAATGCAATCACACACAATTACCATGTGGCTGCATTATAAAAATTCATGTAGTGTGCTTTTCAGCTCTATCACATCAGTTTATTCTTTTTTAAAAAATTGTACTTCGGGTTATAGGGTACACATGCAGATCATGCAGAATTGTTGCATAGGTACACACATAGCAATGTGGTTTTCTGCCTCCATCCCGTCACCTACATCTGGCATTTCTCTTAATGTAATCCCTCCCTGACCTCCCCAGCCCCTGGTGCCCACCTGTTGGCCACCCCCAAAAAGACCCCAGTGTGTGATGCTCCCCTCCCTGTGTCCATGTGTTCTCATTATTCATCACCCACCTATTTCTCCACATGCTCTCTGTTATCTGTTGTCTCCAGATTTTTTAATGGTCACCATTCTAACTGGCATGAGGTGATATCTCAATATGGTTTTGATTTCTCTAATAACCAGTTATGATGAGCATTTTTTCATATGTTTCTTGGCCTCATATATATCTTCTTTTCAAAAGTGTCTGTTCATATCATTTCCCTAATTTGAATGGGTTTGCTTGCTTTTTTTCTTGCAAATCTGTTTTACTTCTTTGTAGATTCTGGATATCAGCCATTTGTCAGATGGGTAGATTGCAAAAATTGTTTCCCATCCTGTTGGTTGGCGGTTCACTCTAATGATTGCTTCTTTTGCTGTACAGAAGCTCTGGAGTTTAATAAGGTCCCATTTGTCTATTTTCGTTTTTGTTGCCAATACTTTTGGTGTTTTAGTCATGAAGTACTTGCCTATACCTATGTCCTGAATGGCTTTGCCTGGGTTTTTTCTCTAGATTTTTTATGACATTAGGTCTTATGTCTAGATCTTTAATCCATCTGGAGGTAATTCTACTGTAAGGTGTCAGGAAGAGGTCCAGTCTCTGTTTCTTCACACTGGTAACCAGTTTTCCCAACGCCAATTATTAAACAGGGAAATCCTTTCCCCATTGCTGTGTTTGTCAGGTTTGTCAAAGATGAGATGGTTGTAGATGTGTGGCATTGCCACCAGGACCTCTGTTCTGTTCCATTGGTCTATGTCTCTATTTTGGTACCAGTACCATGCTGTTTTGATTACTGTAGCCTTGTAGTATAGTTTGAAATCAGGTAGCATGATGCCTCTGGCTTTGTTCTTTTTGCTTAGCATTGTCTTGGCTATGCAAAGTCTCTTTTGGTTCCATATGAAGTTTAAGGTGGGTTTTTCCAGTTCTGTGAATAAGGTCATTGGTACCTTGATGGGGACAGCAGTGAATCTATAAATTACTTTGGGCAGTATGGCCATTTTCACGATATTGATTCTTCCTAAAAATATGAAATGCTTCATGAATTTGCATGTCATCCTTAAGCAGGAGCCATGCTAATCTTGCCTGTATCATTCCAATTTTAATATATGTGCTGCCATAGCAAGCACCGGTAATGTTCTTTATACTGGCTCTATTGCCTGTTAGCTCCTGCGATGTTTCACAATGACTTTTGGCTTTCTTGCATTGGATCATGACATACTTCTTTCACTCAGTGAACTTTGTTTCTACCCACATTCTGAATTCTACTTGTATCATTAAAGACATGACAGTCTCTGGCCAGTTCTGAAAACTCGAACAGGTTGAACAGTTGATGTAATCATCTGGAGGAAAGAACGAATGCTGACTTTTTGAGTTTCAGTGTTCTTGCACTGATTCTTCCTCATCTCTATGATCTTGTCCGCCTTCAACCTTTGAGGTTGCTGACCTTTGCACAGGATATTTTTCTTTTATCATATTTGATGATCTTTTCGGTTTGATTGTGGTGTAAGGCAGATGCAGCCAGCTGGCTTTGGTTTTGGAGGATTTTAGGGGGCCAATATTCATCTCCCAATTCCTGGACTGTGTCCTTTAACTCTGGCAAATTTACATTGGGTCTCAACTTTGTTCTCTGGCTCCTCAAAGTTTGGATTCTACTGCACTGAAGGTAGCAAAGTGTGGCAGCTGTGGCAGAGTGCTAGCAGATGCAGAAGTGCCTGCCTCCTTCTTGGCATTCACCCAATGGTGGAAGTGGTGGAGGCAAGACCACTTGGTGGGGGCCAGGGGAACCCTGCTGTGTGTGCTGTTGCACTGGAGGTGCAGGCTGGGGTGCTGGCCTGTGCAGGTCTGAGTGCCTTCTCTGTGACCCCCTAAGCAGCAGCAGTCACTCAATGCGTATTAGGGTCTCTTTTTTGTGCACAACATTAGCACAAGGGCAAGTTGTTGACAGAGTTGGTTCTTTTGGTTCTGTGCCTACCATGGCTATCTCTTCAATGGGAGTTCAGGTGGGTTGAAGTGTGTGCTACAGTCCCATGCGCTGGTAGGGCAAGTACAGCAAAATCCACTCATGTAAACACACAGCAGCAAATCGATGTAGGATGTTTGTGTATAAAGAGCTGCAGTATGGAGAGGCAATGTAGAGGCTGGTGCATGCCTGAAGGGTCCACGTTGCTGCATCTCTTCACTGCTCAGGTATGTTCCACTGGCACAGAAACAAAGGTGTGGGCACTTGAGAGTGCCCTGTAGGCAGGTATGGCCAGGCTGGGGCCCTGGGAGAGGCAAGCAGACTAAGGAGTGCTGAGGTCAGACCAGCTTCATCTCATGTGCGAGAATGCCCAGGCGAGATCAGGCCTCAGAGAACTCTGAAAAGTGAGGCCCTAGCACAGCACAGCTGTTCTACAAAAACGTGGCCAGACTTCTTTTTTAAGCAAGTCTCCTTTTATTAAGAGGGAGACTCTCACACCTGATCTCTGCTGGGCAATCTTCACATGAGATGTGGCTGATCTGACCTCCACACTCCTAAAGTGCTGGGATAAAGTGTCTCATAAGACCAAGTGGAGCCTAGAGAGATAGCTGTGCCTGCCCTCTGGGCTTCACATGAGCTGGCTTCCTGCTCCATCACTTTGCTTGTCTCCTGGGGGCTCTACCCCAGAGAGATGTGAGTTAGCCATCACTTAGTGTAATTAGCCCAGGATGGAGTGTCTGTGCTGTGGGCCCAAGCCAGGGTTCCCTGTCTGGTGATAAGCCGTGGGGTGTATGTGGTATCCACAAGAGATGGACTGCCTTGTTCCTTGGGTCAACTGCAGCTTGTTAGAGTTATCAATATGGCACTTATGGTCTTTGCTTTCTTGATATTCTGAAGGTAACAAGGGCAGATCCACTGCAGAGGCAGTGGCAGAGAGGATTTCAGTCAATCTGTGAAGGTCTGTACAAGGAATTGCCAAGTTGCTACTGGCTTGATGGCTTCAGTGGGGCCTGGATAAAGACCCAAGCTGGGAGGACCTGCTCATCGAGGAGATATGGAAACCAGCACCCACGTAACGGTTCATCCACTTTTCCATAAGGCTGCTGTGGTATACTGGGGGTCCACTCCAGTCCCTAATTCCCTCATATCTTCCAGTGCCTCAAGGTATCACTAGCGAAGCCTGCAAAAAGGCAGAGATAATAGCCTGCCTCTTCCTCTGGGACCTCCGTACCACTGAGGTACAATCCTGTTGGCAATCTGGACACAACTATGGGAGGTGGCTGGAGACAAGTTCAGAAGTCTTGTCTAGTTGGGAGGAACAAGAACAGAGACTTGCTTTTTTTTTTTTTTTTTTTTTCGGAAAAAGCAAAAATAATATTGATTTTAATAAAGCCCTTCTAAAATCAAACACATTTAATACTTTATCTGTATAATACATTGAAGTATGTCTTGTTCTTTAAAATATAGTTTCTCCAAGTGATTATCAGGCTCAATCATGATTACAAGATACATGAAATTAGGCACATTAACATGAAACAACTATTCAGTAATCTTTACGGTGCATTATTTATAAGACACCACAAGTCACACAGTTTATACAAGTTAAAATGGGCTATATGAAGTACTCTTAGTTCTTGTGTATTTCCCTGCTAGGTGAGGTGAATATTATTTTAATGTTGTACCTTGGTGTTACCTGCTTTGAAAGATGGATATTGAAAGTTAAAAATCAGTCACTATACGGGCACTGCTGTACGGAAAACACATTTTGTTTCTATATATTGTAAGTGGAAATGCCTTTTGAGTTACATATTTATGCCAGGAAGCTTGACAAATGTGCTACAGTAGTAACAGAATGCAAAAGCAGCATTCAGGAGCCAAAAGAGAGTCTGAAGTCATTCAGAAGTGGTTTGAGGTTTCTTTTCGGTTTTTGGTGTGTGTACGTGTTTGTTTTTTTCATCTTAAGGGAGGATTTTATTTGCTCCTAAGTGATTGTCACTTAAATGAAAACTTAAAAATGAATAAAAGTACATGTTTCTCAGCTGCATATATTACGGGGAATTCGGGCACCCACAGGAATGAAGAGACAGAGCAGCTCCCTAACTTCAAAACTATTTTGGTTCTTGACAACAAGAACATTTCAGAGGAATTAATTTAATAATATAAATTAGTAATGCTGCAAATAGTTAAATTATATTCATTTGAACTGATGGTCAAGAGATTTTCCATTCTTTACAGACTGTTCAGTGAGACTTGCTTTTAAAAAGTCTGGCCATGTTTCTGTAGAGCAGCTGTGCTGTGCTGAGGGTTCACTTCAGCCCCTGGTTGCCTCAGACACTCTGAAGCCCCAAGGTTGAAATGGCTGAGTCACCTAAACAGCAAAGATGACAGTCTGGTCTTCCCCTTGGAAGCTCTGACTCAGGGAGGCATTGAAACCTCTGTCAGCCAGAGAACAGCAGTGAAGGCAGCCAGAAACCCTGTTGAAAGGCTTTACCCAGTGATTAGGAATGTGGTTGGGGACTGACTTAAACAAGGGTCTGGCCATGTTTTTGCGAGGTGGCTCTGCTGTGCTTCCAAACAGCAAAGTTGGTGGCCCGCCCCTCTCTGTGGGAGCTCTGTCTAAGGAATGTTTCAAATCTCCATTGGCCAGGGAACACCTGTGAGGGTAGCAGTAAGCCCCAGGTGGGAGGTCCTGTTCAGTAAGAAGGAACAGGATCAGGAGCCTGCTTACAGAAGCAGTCTGGCCATGATTTGCTAAAGCAGCTGTGCTGTGCTGCGGGAACTCTTCTGCCCCTGGTCGGTTTGTACTCTCCAATGCCCGCAGGCTGGAATAATTAAGTTCCTCCAACAGGAAAGATGACAGCCTGCCCTGTCTTTTCTCTCACAGTTTATCTTGTGTGATGGAGCTGAATTTTTAGGCTGTTAGCTTTTACAATAAGCATGACAGTTGTTCAGAAAGAATCTTGCTGTTCTCTTTCAGGTTAGATGTATGAGAATTCATTGTGTCCTGTAAATAAACCTGTTCAGGTTTCGTTCTCTGAAATGAAGTCTCTTTCTGCTATCTTGCTTTGGTCACAGTCATGTAGAGCAGTAGCCAGTCTACAATGATATGATTGAATTTCCATTTCCAGTGTTTCCTAGTTGTGTCTTACATTCTCCAATTCAGAACTGACCATTTTATTCTTCGTTGTCAAAATGCTAAGCTGTCCACTGTCCTTAAATACCATCTTTGTTCATTCTTCTTTATCCAATTTTATAGGCTTTAGAATATTAGCATTCTTTCCTTTCACACTTTCAATGTCCTCCAAAAATTTCTTTGCCCTTAGTTGGTTCTGCTGTTTTATTGTGTCTATTTCCAGTCTAAGCATGGAAATTTTCCTCCACAACATGCTAATTTCATGCAAGAGATCTTTTTTGTTCTTATGGCTAAGAGAACTCTAAGTCAACAAAAGAACATTTTAGTTAGCACACAATAGAATAACATATCATAATTTCCTCTGAATTTAAACCATAACATGTATATTTGTATAATGAAAGAATTCCCATGGTTAATATGTAACTGAAAAAAAGTTAGACAAAACTTCAAACCTAATAGAGTGTAAATTCCACGAAGTTTCAATATTGATTTAAACACCATGAAAAATAAATCACTAGAGGATTTTAAAGAATTTCGGAGTTGGAAAAGCCTTTCTCTGAATTACAAAATAGCCATAGGCATAAAATATAAGATTAATACATTTGACTATGTTTTAAAAATTGGATTTACACTCTAATATCTATCCTATAAACCACACCATTGTAAGAACCTTAGGTATGCATACATTTGGAAAGAAGCAATTCCTCAAAGTTTTTAAGTCTCTTTTTCTGAAGAAAGCTTTATCAATATATGACTTTTCTAATACCGTTATAGTCAGTTATAAGAATTACATTTATTCATAACTGTTAAATCTAAGTATTGCATCCTTCTATATTTACACATCTGCATCTAAGCATTGTGCTTCTACATACAACTCTGAACTCATTTAAAATCGGGATTCTTAAAAAGAGAAACAAGAAAATCTATGTGGCTGGGTACTGTGGCTCACACATGTAATCCCAGCACAGTGTAATGTTCAGTGTTGTATGTAGCACTGCACTTCTACATGTGGCCGGGCGCAGTGGCTCACACCTATAATCCCAGCTCCTGAAGCAGGTGGATTACGAGGAAAGAAGTTCAAGACCAGTGTGGCCAACATAGGGAAACCTCATCTCTACTAAAAATTAAAAAAATTAGCCAGGTATAGTGCTGTGCATCTGTAATCCCAGCTACTCAAAAGGTTTAGGTAGGAGAAACACGTCAACCAGGAGGTCGAGGTTGCCACCCATTCAACTGAAAGGGAGGGGGCTGAGACAGGAAACTAGCCGATCTGGCTTGCTGGGTACCACCCCCACAAGACAAGAAATCTGAAACACTCTGTATTAGGAGTTTCACCATAAGTGCAGCTTGACCCGGGATGGTCCAGCTCAGTGGGGGGAAGGGTGTCCCCCACTACTAAGGCAGTCTGCCACTACCAATGCAGTTCATGCAGTAGATGGGCAGAGCCTGCGGCAGCTCAGCATTACCTCTGCTAACAGACTGTGACTAGACTACTCTGTGCCGGACAGGGCATCTATGAAAAAAGGCAGCAGCACGGCAGGAACTTACAAATAAAGCTGACCTTTCTAGGCCAGAGCACCTGGGAAAACAGGAGGTTATGAGTTCAGCTGCAGTAGACTTAAATGTATCAGCCCAGCACCTCTACAAAAAACAACAGAACTCCCAGCACAGCACTTGAGCTCTTATAAGGGACAGACTGTCTCCTCAAGAAATTCTCTGAGCCCCATATACCCAAAAAGGCACCTCATAAAGGAAAGCTCAGGCCAACATCTGGTGGGTACCCTTCTGGGATGAGGACAGTAGAGGGAGAAACCAGCAGCAACCCTGGCTGTTCTGTAGCCCCTGCAGGTGATCCCGAGGTGAGTGAGATCTGGAGTGGATCTCCAGTGATTCTGCAGCAGAGGGGTCTGACTGTTACAAGGAAAACTAAGAAGCAGAAATAAATAGCTTCAATATCAATAAAAAGGATGTCCACTTAGAGACCCCACCTGAAAGTCACCAACTACAAAGACCACAGGTAGATAAAGCCACTAAGATGGGAAGAAACCAGCATAAAAAAGAAGAAAACACTAAAAACCAGAAGGCCTCTCCTCCTCCAAGGGATTATAACTCCTCACCAGCTAGGGATCAAAGATAGGTGGAGAATGCATCCGATGAACTGACAGGAACAGGTTTCAGAAAGTGGGTAAAAACAAACTTCTCAGAGCTAAAAGAACATGTGCTGACCCAATGCAAAAAAATTAAGAACCTAGATGAAAGGTTAGATGAGATGCTGACTAGAATAAACAGCTTAGAGAAGAATAGAAATGACTTGATGGAGCTGAAAAACAGCACAACAACTTCATGAAGCATCAAGTCTTAATAGCTGAATGGACCAAGCAGAAGAAAGGATATAAGAGATTGAAGATCAATGCAATGAAATAAAATGAGAAGGCAAGAATAGGGTGAAAAGAAATGAACAAAGCCTCCAAGAAATATGGAATTCTGTGAAAAGACGTAATCTATGTTTGATAGGCATACGTGAATGTTACAGAGAGAATGAATGCAAGCTGGAAACCACTCTTCAGGATATTATCCAGGAGAACTTCCCCAACCTAGTGAGGCAGGCCACCATTGAAGTCCAGAAAGTACAGAGAACACTACAAAGATATACCTCAAAAAGAGCAACCCCAAGGCACATAATCATCAGATTCACCAGTGTTAAAATGAAGGAAAAAATGCTAAGGACAGCAAGAGACAAAGAGAAGCCCACCAGACTCACAGCAGATCTCTCCACACAAACTCTACAAGCGAGAAGAGAGTGGGGGCTAATAGTCAGCATCCTTAGAGAAAAGAACTGTCAACCTAGAATTTGATATCCAGCCAAACTAAGCTTCACATTCGAAGGAGAAAGAAAATCCTTTATGAACAAGCAACTACTGAGAGATTTTCTCACCACCAGGCCTGCCTTACAAGAGCTCCTGTAAGAAGCACTAATCAAGGAAAGGAACAATCAGTAACAGCCACTCCAAAAATGTACCAAATGGTAAAGCCCATAGACACAATGAAGAAAATGTGTCAACTAAAGGACAAAACAGCCAGCTAGCATCAAAATGGCAGTATCAAATTCACACATAACAGTATTAAACTTAAATGTAAATGGACTAAATGCCCCAATCAAAAACACAGACTGCCAAATTGGATAAAAAGTCAAAACCGGCCATGTGTGGTGGCTCAAGCCTGAAATCTCAGCACTTTGGGATGCCAAGGTGGGTGGATCACGAGGTCAAGAGATGGAGACCATCCTGGTCAACATGGTGAAACCCTCTCTCTACTAAAAATACAAAAAATTAGCTGGGCATGGTGGCACATGCCTGTAATCCCAGCTACTCAGGAGGCTGAGGCAGGAGAATTGCCTGAACTCAGGAGGCGGAGGTTGTGGTGAGCCGAGATCACGCCATTGCACTCTAGCCTGGGTAACAAGAGTGAGACTCCGTCTCAAAAAAAAAAAAAAAAAAAAAAAAAAAAAAAAAAAAGAAAAAAAAATCAAAACCCATCTGTGTGTTGTATTTGGGAAGCCCATCTCATGTGCAAGGACATGTGTAGGCTAAAAATGAAGGGATGGAGGAAGTACATATCAAGTAAATGGAGAGGAAAAAAAAAAAAAAAGCAGGAGCTGCAATCCCAGTCTCTGATAAAATGGACTTTAAACCAACAAAGATCAAAAGACACAAAGAAGGGCATTACATAATGGTAAAAGGATCAATGCAACAAGAAGACCTAATGATCCTAAACATATACACACGCAATACAGGAACACCCGGGTAGCACCCAGATACATAAAGCAAGTTCTTAATGACCTACAAAGAGACTTAGACTCCCACACAGTAATAGTGGGAGACTTTAACACTCCATTGTTAATATCAGACATATCAACAAGACAGAAAATTAACAAGGATGTCCAGGACTTGAACTCAGATCTGGACCAAGCAGACCTAATGGACATCTACAGAAATCTCCACCCCAAATCCACAGAATATACGTTCTGCTCAGAAGCTGGTTTTTTGAAAGGATCAACAAAATAGACCCCTAGCAGAGTTAATTAAATAGAAAAGGGAAAAGAATCATATAGATGCAATAAAAACCGACAAAGGGGATATCACCACTAATTCTACAGAAATTCAAACTACAATCAGAGATTACTACAAATATTTCTATGCACATAAACCAGTAAACCTGGAAAAATAGGATAAATTCCTGGACACTTACATCCTCCCAAGCCTAAACCAGGAACAAGTTGAAACCTTGAACAGACCAAAAACAAAGGCTGAAGTTGAGGTAGCAATTAATAGCCTACCAACCAAAAACAGTACAGGCCCAGAGGTGTTCACAGCTGAATTCTACCAGACATACAAAGAGGAGCTAGGACCATTCATTCTGAAACTAACCCAAACAATATACAAAGAAGGAATCCTTCCTAAATCATTTTATGAGACCATCATCATCCTGATACAAAAACCCAGCAGAGACTCAAAAAAAAAAAAAAAAAAAAAAAAGTCAGGCCAATCTTCATGATGAACACAGATGCTGAAATATTCAATAACATACTGTCAAACGGATTGCAACAGCACATCAAAAAGCTTATCCATCATGATCAAGTAGGCTTCACTCTGGGGCTGCAAGGCTGGTTCAACATACGCAAGTCTATAAATGTAAACCACAACATAAACAGAACCAAAGACAAAAACCACATAATTTTCTCAATAGATGCAGAGAAGGCCTTTGACAAAATTCAACAGCTCTTCATGTTTAAAACAAAACAAAACAAAACAAAACTCTCAATAAACTAGGTATTGATAGAATGTATCATAAAATGATAAAAGCTATATATGACAAACCTACAGCCAATATCCTACTGAACGGGCAAAAGCTGGAAGAATTCCCTTTGAAATCAGGCACTAGACAAGGATGCCCTCTCTTACCACTCCTATTCAGCATAGTATTGGAAGTTCTAGTCAAAGCAATCAACCAAGAAAAAGAAATGAAGTGTAATCAACTAGGAAAGAAAGAAGTCAAACTGTCTCTATTTGTAGATGACACGATTGTATATCTAAAAGTCCCTATTGTCTTTGCCCAAAATCTTCTCAAACTGATAAGCAACTTTCACAAAGTCTCAGAATACGAAATAATGTGCAGAAATCACAAGCATTCGTATATACCAATCACAGGCAAACAGAGAGCCAAATCAAGAAGGAACTCCCATTCATGATTACTACAAAGAGAATAAAATACCTAGGAATATAACTAATAAAGGATGTAAAGGACCTCTTCAAGGAGAACAACAAACGAAATAAGAGAGGAGACAAACAGATGGAGAAACATTCCATGCTCATGGTTAGGAAGAATCAATAGGTCAAAATGGTCATACTGCCCAAAGTAATCTATAGATTCAATGCTATCCCCATCAAGCTTCCAATGACCTTCTTCACAGAACTGGAAAAAACCACTTTAAACTTTATATGGAATCACAAGAGACCGCACATAGCCAAGACAATCCTGAGAAAAAAGAACAAAGCTGGAGGCATCACACTGCCAGACTTCAAACTATATAGAGGCTACAGTAATCAAAACAGCATGCCACTGGTACCTAAACAGAGACATAAACCAATGGAACAGAACAAAGACCCCAGAACACACATCTAAAGCACCACACATCTAGAACCATCTGGTCTTTGACAAACCTGGCAAAAACAACAACGGGGAAAGGACTCCATGTTTAATAAGTGGTGTTGGGAAAACTGGCTAGCAATGTGCAGAAAGCAGAAACTGGGCCCCTATTTGTCACCTTACACTAAAACTAACTCAAGAAGGATCAAAGATTTAAACATAAAACCTAACATGATAAAAACACTAGAAGGAAACAGGGAAAACCATCCTGGACATAGGCATAGGCAAGGACTTCATGACTAAAACACCAAAAGCAATGGCAATAAAATCCAGGATAGACAAATGGGATCTTATTAAACTCCAGAGCTTCTGTACAGCAGAAGAAATCAGCATTGCATGAATCAGCAATCAAGAGAATGGGAAAAAATATTTGCAATCTACCCATCTGACAAAGGGCTAATATCCAGAATCAACAAAGACCTAAAACAGATATACAAGAAAAACACAACCCCATTCAAGGTGGGCGAAAGATATGAACAGACACTTTTCAAAAGAGGACACATTTGAGGCCAACAAACACATGAAAAAATGCTCATCATCACTGGTCATTAGAGAAATGCAAATCAAAACCACACTGAGATATCATCTCACGCCAGTTAGAATGTTGATCTTTAAAAAATCGGAGACAACAGATGCTGGAGACGATGTGGAGAAAGAGGAATACTCTTACTCAGTTGGTGGGAGTGTAAAATAGTTCAGCCATTGTGGAAGACAGTGTGGAAATTTCTCAAGGATCTAGGAATAGAAATTCCATTTGACCCAGCAATCCCACTATTGGGTATATACCCAAAGAACTATAAATTGTTCTACTCTAAAGACACATGCACACATATGTTGATAGCAGCCTGTGTACAATAGCAAAGACCTGGAACCAACCCAAATGCCCATCAATGATAGACTGGACAAAGAAAATGTGGTACATATACACCATGGAATACTACAAACTCATAAAAAACGATGAGTTCGTGTCCTTCGTAGAGACTTGGATGAATCTGGAAACCAACATCTCAACAAACTGACACAAGAACAGAAAGGCAAACACCGTATGTTCTCACTCATAGGTGGGTGTTGAACAACAAGAACACATGGACTCAGGGAGAGGTACATCACACACTGGGGGCAGTTGGGAGGGGTAGGGGAGAGACAGTGGAGGGGGGAGGGTGGGAAGGGCTAACATGGGAAGAAATGCCAGAAATAATATGCACCTAAAATAAAACAAAGAATAAAAAAAAAAAAAAAAAAAAAAAAGAAAAAGTCATGAGGGGCCGGGCACGGTGGCTAGTGCCTGAAATCCCATCATTGTGTGAGACCAAGGCAGGCGGATCACCTGAATTCAGGAGGTTGATACCAGCCTTGCCAACATGGGGAAACCTTGTCCCTACTAAAAATACAAAAATTAGCTTGGCATGCTGGCATGCACCTGTAATCCCAGCTACTCAGAAGGCTGGGGCAGAAGAATCACTTGAATCCAGGAGGTGGAGGTTGTAATGAGCCAAGATTGCACCACTGAACTCCAGCCTAGGTGACAGAGCAAGACTCCATTTCAAAAAAAGAAAAAAAAAAGTAACAAGAAAAGATTGAGGACTGAACCCTAGGGAACAACAATGTGCAAAAGGAGAAAGTTGAGAAGCAAGTAAACAGACCATGACAAAAGGAATAGAAAGGCAGGAGGCCTGAGGGAGTGAGGTCCTTCAGCGGGCTAATTGAAGATGCTATTAGGGAGGAGATGTCCTCTATTTGGTTTAATATTGTTGACAGATTACATAAAATGAGGTGTTAGAAAAAATCCCTAGATTTATTAGAGAAAAAGATAAGTGATAACCTTGAGAACAATAACCTTGGAGGAGTGTTGAATTTGAAGACTTACTGGCATGAGATCAAGACTGAATGGAATGGCCGGGCACGGTGGCTCAAGCCTGTGATCCCAGCACTTTGGGAGGCCGAGGCGGGTGGATCACGAGGTCGAAAGATCGAGACCATCCTGGTCAACATGGTGAAACCCCGTCTCTACTAAAAATACAATAAAACTAGCTGGGCATGGTGGCGCGTGCCTGTAATCCCAGCTACTTAGGAGGCTGAGGCAGGAGAATTGCCTGAGACCAGGAGGCGGAGGTTGCGGTGAGCCGAGATCATGCCATTGCACTCCAGCCTGGGTAACAAAAGCGAAACTCCGTCTCAAAAAAAAAAAAAAAAAAAAAAAAAAAAAAAAAAAAAAAAAAAGACTGAATGGAAAGAAAATCTGAGTTCATGAGTGTAGATAGTTCTTTTAAAGAGATCATAATTGGGAGTCAGTCATGGAAATGTGATAGGCAAGAAACAGTAGTTTTCAAATTTTATATAGCAATGATATATTTTAAAGGTTATAAAAATTATACACTTATAGTGTTAAAAAATCCTAGACTGAGGTATTAAATTCTTAAAATTATAGAACTAAAAGACCCCTTGAACATTTCTAAATTACAAAAGCTGGTTATCATATTCATGCTTACACATAAAGACCAAGGAATACTAAAAGTTTCAAAGAGAGTATTTCTTGCTTGATAAAAATCAGCCAATTCTAGGATAGTTGATACTCATCAAATATACAAAGTAATAATCACAGAAAAACACTGAATGCTATTAACAGGAATAAAATAGAAGAAAAGCAGAAAAGAATCGTATTTTATAAATGAAATGTTAAAAATTATATGAAGTTACTGTTGGAAAATGTGGTGAGGTGACTACTTAAATATATCCTTATTTCAAAGGAAGAAGAATGTCACACATGCAGAGCACTTTTACCAATCAGATTCACTGCATTAGCAGCACCTTCCTTCTAGCACAAGGATCAGCAAATTAGCACTTGTGGGCCAAATCCAGCCCACTGCCTGTTTTTCTAAGTAAAGTATCTTGGAGCACAGCCATGCTTATTCACTTTATAGTCCATAGAGTCCATTAGCTGGGTGTGATGTTGCACACCTGTGGTCCCAGCGAGTAGAGAGGCTGAGACGGGAGGATCACTAGAGCCCAGAAAGTCAAGACTGCAGTCAGCCATGATCATGCAGTTGCACTCCAGCCTGGGACACAGAGTGAGACCCTGTCTCAAAAAAATAAATATATATAGCCCACAAAGCCTAAAATATTTACTAACTGAGTCTTTGCAGAAAAAACTGGCCAGCTCCTGGTTTAGTGGATCAAAGATCCTTTGATGTATTTTCATAAAAGTTTTAACCAATATACTGAAATGTTTATATTAAATATAGATTTCTATCTAGTTTTCCCATCCCATCCCTAAATTATAAGTATAATCCTGGTACTCACTCCCAAGTTTATGCTAAATGCTAGCCTATACAAAAAATACTCTTTCTCTTACTTTCTTCTTTTTGTTATTTACATGTTGCTTTGTTTCAAGAAAGAATACAAAAATGCCCTACGAAAGGGATTCTGTTTGTTCACATGCTGCCAGAGGGGAAAAACACAAAGCACATTTTACGGAAAATAATTTGTTACAAGTCAGAACTAAGACATGAAGCCAAACAGGGCACTCCAGGACTGAATCTGCCCTGCTTCTTCAATAGGCTTCTTGCTCTCTTTCTTTCCTGGCAGCTGTGAGTCCCACAGGTAACAGAGAGTGTCAGTCCCTAAGAGAAACACAACTCCGACATTCATCTTTATCTTAATTATTAAGTTCATCTGTCCCAATTCTGTGGATGCTGACTTTCGGTCATTGATGATGATACACATGGACATTTATCATCAACTTTCAGATTCTTGGATCTTTGACAAGTCTTATTATTGAGAGTCAAACTAGTAGAATGCAAGTTATAAATGCTGATTATCCAATTACCTACTCAAAATATCCTGTATGAATATTCCATTAAAAATGCATAGAAAAAACTTAGTCATTCCTACTAACCTGCTACTGTTTACTCTTCTGTATTCACCAGAAAATTTCCTACTCCTTCCGCATGTCCAGGTTAAATGCTAGTGTGCAATCTGGAAACCAGTGCATCATCTGAGCTTTCTCTCTATCCCCCAAACTTTTCTTATTCAATTATCACTAAATCATATTGACTATACCTCTCTTCTGTCTCTGCTTTATATTCCCACTGCCATTTGGGACATAAACATTTAGAAAATGGCTTTTATTTAAATAAAAATGGCCAACTATTAATGTTATTTCTCACATGAAAAAATTTAAGCAAAACAAATGAAAAAGACATAACACCACAAAAAAGGCCAGCATTTTTAAATGAGTAACTAAGATTCCTAAGTTTCTTTTTTTTCACCATGCATGGGTGAAAACCTCTTACTACATTGACACTAGTTCAAGGATGTGTGACAAGGAAACTGTAGCTGACTACTACTGCAAAAGCTTCCTTTGTCTCCTGGTTTCTTTACATGGTTACCTTCCATCAATCCTTTATAAGGGATCAGCAAACTACAGACCACAGGCCAAATCCAGTCTGCCTTATGGCTTTGTAAATAAAGTTTTCTTGGATCTCAGTCATGCCTATTTGCTTACATGTTATCCGTGGTGGTTTTCACACTACAACAGCAGGGTTAACTAGACACAACAGAGACCACATAGTCTAAAACATTTCCCACCTCATCCGTTACAGGAAAAGCTTGCTAACCACTTTTACACCATAACCAGAATGCCTTAATACTCAAATTTAATCTTGTGACTCCCCTACTCAAACTTCTCCAATGAGCCTCTGCAGGAAACACTGCTGGCTCCCTACCAATAGCCTTTCCTTATTCTTTCTTGCAGAAGAAACACAAGTCTATTGGGATGTTTATTATCCCAATTCCCCTCCTCAGCTTCAGAAAGAGAAATGAGTATTCTAAACTAATCACTTCTCCACTTTCCCAGTGCCTGGTTTTGGGATGTGCATGTGGTGTGACCCATCCAATGAAATGTTACAGGAAGCCCCTTGCATGCTTCTAAGTTTTCTACCCATTTAAAAGACACTGTGAGGAAAAGCAGCCCTTGCGATGTTGTGTTGTGAGAACAAGATGTTTGGAGCTGTTGTGGATTAGCCAACTGTGAAAGGAGACATAATAAAACACTGCCAACAACACAGCTGAAAGAGGGACAAGTGGGATCCTGGGATATCACTGAACAACCCAAACAACTCTGATTCCTACTGTTTTAGCCACTGCTCATCTAGTATGTGCAGTCCAAAGCATTCTACTGGTAAAATTCCCATGGCCCACCAGATAAGAGCTATTCATTTCATTCATTCATTCATTCATTCATTCATTCATTCCTTTATTTATGGAGATAAAGTCTTACCCTTTTGCCTAGGCTGGTGTGCAGTGGCACAACAGCTCACTGCAACCTCTAGCTCCCAGGTTCAAGTGATTCTTGTGCCTCAGTCTCCCAATTAGCTGGGAATACACATGCTGGCTACCACACTCGGCTAATTTTTGTATTTTTAGTAGAGATGGGGTTCCACCATGATGACGAAGGCTGAAGACCTACTCATTTCTATAGTATTAAAAAGACTATTATAAACTTGCCTTAGCTGAGTATTCACCTCACTCCCAACCTCTCATATTTCACACTTTTGGTACTAGCAAAAGTGAGCTGCTCACAAAACCTGCAAAGCTCGCTCAAGCATCTTGTCTTCTGCACTTGCTGCTCTTCCTCCCAGAGGGAATCGCGTTAGAAGTTCCTTCCGGCAGACACACAATCTTGTTACATCTTCCTTCTGCCAATCATCATTCTTCTGCTTCTTTACCTTGAAACATTCTACTCAGTTTGCATGCTTACCTTCAATCCTACCTACCTTTTTTCAAAAAGCTTTCATTCCTCATCAGTTATACCTGGCACATAATCAATATAATAAATAATCATAATTATAAGTTTCCAGTGGGCATCTAGCACACAGCAAGCACTGAATAAAGTAGCAAAATAATAAAAAATGATAATCATAATAACGAGCTCCTCTTTGTATTTTTATTTGTGTTCTGTAGCATTAGAAAAAAATGTATCTAAAAAACATTTCATAGTTAAGTGGACAAGTTAAAACATAAATAAAAATGTTTTCTTTGTCAATTCTGTTGAAAAAGCACAGAAATGAAATAGAGACAATTGTGTTATGAGCACCTTAAAGATCAAAATTACATCAATTTCATCTTTGTCTCCTTGTTATCAAAAGCTCTCTGATAAATAGATGGCTAAATTAAAGGTGTCCTTATACAATCTGGATTGTACAATGTATTAGGTGTCCACATCCAGGTAGCATAGTAGCATTTTTGTTATTGTGAAACATTTTCTACTTTTATTATCATCTGCCGAGCCTAGAGTTGGGCAATTTGTATATTTATTATGACAACCTTTTGATGAATGGTAGCCAAGCATCTTGTTCTAACAAAATTACTGTTATCATGACAATTAACCCACAGATAGAAGAACACATCTTGTTCCAACAAAGTAAATATATCTCTTTTCATTTCAAATTAGGAGGAGTGAAGTCAGCAATAGTGAGACCTTGCTGGTACGAGCATATGTTTCCTGACCAGTGCCTCACAGATTGGTACCAGTCCATGGCCTATTAGGAACCTCACTACACAGGAGGAAGTGAGCAGGAGGCAAACCAAGGAAGTGTCATTTGTATTTACAGCCACACCCCTGGCTCATCTTACTGCCCGATGAGCTCTGCCTCCTGTCAGATCAGTGACAGCATTAGATCCTCACTGAAGCATGAACCTTGTTGTGAACTGCCCACATGAGGAATCTAGATCATGTGTTGCTTATGAGAATCTAATGTCGTATGATCTGTCACTGTCTCCCTTTGTCCCAAGATCGGACCATCTATTTGTAGGAAAAGAAGCTCAGAGCTCCCACTGATTCCACATTATGGTAAGTTGTATAATTATTTCATTATATATTACAATGTATTAATAGTATAAAGTAGCAAAATAAATGTAATGTGATTGAATAATCCCGAAACCACCTCAACCTTTCCCTAGTACATGGAAAAGCTGTCTTCCACAAAACCGGTCCCTGGTGCCAAAAAGCCTGCTGACAACTGGCCTAAAGTAACTCACTATCAGAAGTCTTATCTGGATTGCTGTTTTCAGAAAACTTTTTTGACATCTGTTTTTCTTTGTAGTCTGAAAGTAATTGGTAAATTCTGTGTATAAAAATGTAATAAATAAAAAGACTTTTAATACTGAGATAAAAAATACTTACCAAATGTGAAATGCTTAGAGTAATTCAAACAATATCAGAATATCAGAACTTAACAATATTATTCCATCCACCTATGTGTACATTCTACAAACTTATCATAAACAAGAAAAAGAGTAAAGTGAAATAGTCATAAATCAAGGGCACTATGACCCAGTAAGTTAACTCGCATTAGTCTGACATAACGTGTACCAGCTCTGCATAAGTCCTAGCTGCATAATGAACAGCTATTTGTTCTTGGACAAGTTGCTCCTCTTGGGCTCAATGTCGTCTTCTACAAAATAAGAACTTTGCTGCCTTATTTCACTAGATTGTTATAAAGATTTAACAAGATAACATTTTTTAAAAGCTCACAGAAATATTAAAGCAATGGAATAATCTGTTCCTAAATTTTATGACTGAAATCATGTTGGAATTTCAAATAAAACCCAATCTGTATTTTGTGCATAGGTTCCAATATGAAAATGTTGCTGTTTTCAGGAAATGTTATTAAGTCCTAATTTTGCTTATTAGTTGTCCTACTCTTTGTGGCTCATAGTTCAGGGCATCTCAACTATTTCACAGTTTGTAACTAAATTTATTGATAAATATCTCCTTAAAGTAGATGACATGATTGTCCGCTATTATGGAGTCTATCAATCACACTAAGGACAGAAAAACCAATGGATGTTAAGACTTGGCTTGGACCAATGATCCTTCCCTATAGACTCAAACTCTCAAACAGCAGATGTTTGTCAGGATGATGCTTTATATCCACATTCATCTCCAGCTGACATGAGAGACCAAAACCCTACTTTCATTTATTTTTAGGTTCCATGAAGAAGTTGCAAGTTTTCGACATACATACTAATAACGTATTTTGCAAACAACACCACACACATTATTCAGTTCCAGTGTTATCTCATAGACCACCTTACATGACTATTTTTGCAGTACAAATAACAATTTCAATATTTTGGTGACACCCATTCTGCTTTGAATCACTCTGTTGCGTTATAGCTAGTCAGCAAACAGTCAAATGACCTTCCAGTGACTGTGCAAACTATGGAATGCTTCAAAAATCTGTGTGGCCTCCTTATGCAGGAAGCCATGCTAATTTTCTCTTTATTGTTTCAATTTGAGAATGTGTGCTGCTGAAGCAAGCAGAAAGTTCTACTTTTACACGTGATTGGAAAGAACTTACAGAGTAGCTACATAAATTGGTTATGAGTAACATATAAGCAGGGAATAATACACTGCGGAAGGCCGCAGGAGGCCTCTGAGGAGGAAGGCCTCTTCATGCCTCATGTTCCAGTTCAGGGTGACCTTGGCTCTGTTACCATAAACATTGTGCTCAAGGCTATAAAAACCCTTCATAGCACTATGATGTAGCCAGACTTGTGGGCTCCTTGTAAGGTCTGTGTTCCATCAGCTGTACTTAGATAACAAGCTAAAGATAACCACATGTTCTTCTTTTGTGAAACCCCCAAACTGCCACTGTTATTAATCCTTAGAATGACACATCAGTTCCAGTTCACTGATTCAGTTCTGGCTCACTGGTTCACTCCACCATCATCCTCTCCCCACCATTACTCCACCCCTACCCTGTAGATCAAAGTGATTGTAAACAATAAATAGAGTGGATGGTCAGAGCTTGGGGATTTCACTGTCACCTCTGAAGTAATAAGTGATGGCCCTCTGGTCCCATTGTCTCTCTTAATCTGTCTTTTTCTCATTCCTTTGTCACCACCGAACTCAGGGTACCCACAGGTGATGTAGGGGTGGCTCCCTACATTCTGGTGCCCAATGTGGGGCTCATGGAGCCCTACATTCTGGCACCCAACGTGTGGGGCTTATGGATCCCTATGTTCTGGCACCCAATGTGTGGGGCTCATGGATTCCCTACATTCAGTGATGAGACATGGACAAGGTATGGCTCTGTTAAGTCCAACTAACCTACTTGAGATTCTGAGAATTCTCTTCAATGGCTTCCTGTGAGGTAGAATTTGAAAATATTTTTAAATATTGAGGTAGAGATGCAAGTAGCTTGGGCAATTTTCATTATTATTTAAAACAGATCAGTCAAGGGGCCAATCACAACTGGGAGTCCGCTGCTCTGGGGAAGGTAAACATGGGACTTTCTACTGCCTCAGGTATTATACAGGATATAAAGGTGAATGAGGGTACAGAACTGGTAGCAAAGAAGAAAGAAACACTCATCTCTTCCTGCCACATTATTTCAACCTCTCTGACCATTTAGAACAAGCCCAATGAATATTTGCTACAGAAAAGACCAACAAAGGCCTGAAAGGATCTCTTACCATGAAGGTCTCAGCTAAGTCTAGGCTGAACATGGGGGTGATGGTCAATTAGCTCATTTTGTGTGTGGATAAAGTCACATTGCCAGAGCACGGTGCTGGTGCTTTGGGAATAATGGCTGAGCCTATAAGCACAGGTATGTGAATTTAAAAAATGCTGTAACTTCAACATCTCTGTATGAATCACCATGAAGACCTCAGGGATCTGAATCAGTAAGGGCATCTTGGTGTCAAAGATCAACCATTACCAGGCAGCAGGACCAGTTTCATGGGCAAAAATGCAACAGAATCAACAGAAACAACAGAATGATTGGAATGCCCTTTGTTTCTAGTCCTTCTGATTTGATAAAAAGGATTGTCTTCCTTGGATTTAGTAAATCCCTTTGGTTCTTGAAAAATTCAAAGAGTATGTAAGAGATAGTCTTCAGAAGACAGTAAATGACTTTCTGATAAACTGGACATTTCAAGACCCAAATAACTAATCAAAAAAAAAAAAATTAAAGCTATGACACTATTTTTTATCTCATGCATAGGTGTTATACTTGGATAAAATGAACAATGTTGGAATCTGTAAACATAAAGGTCTTACAAGTCCTGAGATAAAGAATCCTGCACACACTGGTACTTCTAACCGGTCTACCCTTTGCTTGATTTCTAGCTGATGCAGGCGACTAACTCATTGCCACTCTAAAACTACCCAAACCAAACTACTACATCTCACTTGATATATAAGATGAAATCGTTGTAATTATTTTAAGCCTTAATTTAGTGTTAACTAGACTTTTCATGTAAACACTTACATATTATGTTGACTAGACACAGCATAATCCCTGGCAGTTTTTCCAGATTTATCTTGACAAAATACATCAATATCTTGATCAAGTAGAAGGCCAACCATACTTGCTGATCCACAACATACGGCAAGTATAAGCACAGTCCTAAAATGACAGAGAGGTAATTTTTCCCTAACTGTAATAAAGTTGTAAGCTAATCTGACATACTTTACCCATTTAATATCTTGCCTGTCAATGCAAAATTAAACATTTGCATCCACTAAAAGACATAAGCATTTTGGGTGCTCAAGTGTTAATCTCTGTAAAATACCACCAAGGTTAAAAGGAAGGGACAAACAGAAAACCTCTTATCTCAATGGGGTGTTAAATAGTAGAAGCTACTAATTTAAAGGCCTTTGATGGGCAAGAAACTATGCTAGGGCCACTTATCTGAAGTGAACAAAGATTTAAGTAAAGATTTCCTTCCCACTTCCCGAGACTGATACACGGTAACAGAAAATCAGCTGTGGGGTCACATAAGAGCTATCTGCATACTGAAAGCAGTAATATTAATAAGAATGGTGAAAACAGTAGTCATAATAGTTTCAGTTAATGATGCCAATAAGCATGTGCTGGGCACTGAATTAAATGCCGCACACACACATCTTTCTTGCTTATGCACAGGCAATTTTGAAGGAGATATTCTCCTCTTTTTCATATGTGACAACACATTTGGTGGTAAATAACATTGCCAAGGTCACACACCTATCAAGTAAGAAAGCTAGGAATTAAACCCAGTCTTGTGTGAATCCGAAGCCTAGCTCTTTTCTCTTATCACCCACCTACACCTTGCCTTCATTAAAGGAACAGTGTACCCACTTAAAACTATCTTTACTTCCTCTCTCCATACTAATTAAAAATAAGGCCAGGCACAGTGGCTCACACCTGTAATCCCAGCACTCTGGGAGGCCGAGGCAGGTGGATCACAAGGTAAAGAAATTGAGACCATCCTGACCAACATGGTGAAACCCAGTCTCTACTAAGAAATACAAAAATTAGCTGGGCATGGTGAAGCGTGCTTATAATCTCAGCTACTCAGGAGGCCGAGGCAGGAAAATTGCTTGAACCTGGGAGGTGGAGTTTGCAGTGAGCAGAGATGGTACCACTGCACTCCAGCCTGGTGCCTGGTGACAGAGCGAGACTCTGTCTCATAAATAAATAAATAAATAAATAAACCATCAAAATACACTGGAATTAAAACAAAAGCTGATGAACTTACAGTATGTGGGAATAGCCATTATTTGTC
Source organism: Saimiri boliviensis (assembly GCF_048565385.1). Lineage (NCBI taxonomy): Eukaryota > Metazoa > Chordata > Mammalia > Primates > Cebidae > Saimiri > Saimiri boliviensis. The sequence continues at coordinate 89,674,403 of NC_133459.1, forward strand.
TTGGAGGCATAAGTTAACATTAATATTCTTCAAAGAAAGCAACTTATCGCAGAGTTATTCCAAAGACAAAATGATTATCAACTCCTATTTATGTTTAATAAAGTGTATTAGTAGAAAAGCATATAAGACATAGAGATTAAAAACTACTAGAAAGAGTTAAGTTCAATACTAAGTCATAAGTAAACTAAAAGTTAAAGTTCACACTTCATGAGACAAATATGAAATCCATTTAGCTAACATAAATCATATAACCAAAAATGTCACATAATAACATCAGTCAGTGTAGTAAGAGGAGTCCCACTAAAACGGTTCTTTATGTTGCCCAGTCTAATTGTTTTTCTACTTAACTGATTTGTTGATCCTGATCACTATGTTGCAATAAGTTAATCTTATAAATGTTTATGACTTGAGTGACTGCTATCATTCTACAACACAGAGATTAAAAAAATTAACCATACCTTCCAAATTTATCAATTGCATTTACATTAGCTTTTTTCTTGATTAAAAATTTCATCATTTTCTCTTTTTGTCAGTATACAGCAAGTGAAAGTGGTGTGAGGCCACACTGTAAAACAATAAAAGCAAAAATGATATTTGATTCAAAAAGTTATGTACTTCTCAACTGAACTGGAAACTATATAAGATCCTATAAACTTACACTCATAGAAAGCAAACGAATTATAGTCACTTCCTTCTTACTCTTCGGTGCTTTCTCACACACTGCTCTTTGCCTTGGAGACACCTCTCTTCTGCCTCAACACATTAACTCTGATCATCTCAAAAACTCACTTTAAACACTTACTGGTTCCAGGAATCTTTGCTTCTATGCCAGCATTTGGCATGGTATTATTGGATGATAATATTTTTTCCATCTAAACAAAGAGCTGTATCTTTTAGCTCTATATTCTCAAACTCTAAGACAAATTCTTGGGTATAAAGCAAGAATTTGTAAAATATTTCTTTAGTTTCATGTTTTACCAAAAGATCAAGCTCCAATGTGCAATAAATATTGCTACTAAGTCTCATACTGCCCATTTCAACAATTTTTCCAACATTTATTCATTTAAAATCAATTTGTATTTAAGTTTTCCAGATTGGTAACTAAATAAATAATCAGTTCACAGAACTAGTGAAACCAAATTTACAGAATCCCTATATGTAGTCTCAATAACTCCATGGTTTTCAGTGTTTAAAACTGCCATCCTGATTAAGCAAATGCTCCACAAACGTTTTATTTTTTATTATTTATTGTACTTTAGGTTCTGGGGTGCATGTGCAAATAATGCAGGATTGTTGCATAGTTACAAACATGGCAAGGTGGTTTGCTGCCTTCATCCCCCTATCTCCTCTATCTTGTATTTCTCCCCTCATTATCCCTCCCTACCCTCCCCATCCACCTGCTGTCCCTCTCCTAGACCCCCTCAACCAACCACAGTCTCTGATGCTCCCCTCCCTGTGTCCATGTGTTCTCATTGTTCAACACCCACCTTTGAGTGATAATATGTGGTGTTTGGTTTCCTGTTCTTGTGTCTGTTTGCTAAAATGATGGTTTCCAGAGTCATCCATGTCCCTACGAAGGACATGAACTCATCATTTTTTATGGCTGCATAGTATTCCACGGAGTATATGTGCCACATTTGGTTTATCCAGTCTATAATTGATGGACATTTGGGTTGGTTCCAGGTCTTTGCTATTGTAAACAGTGCCACAATGATCATATGTGTGCATTTGTCTTTATAATAATTTATAATTTTATAATTTATAATTCTTTGGGTATATACCCAGTAATGAGATTGCTGGGTCAAATGGAATTTCTATTTCTAGGTCCTTGAGAAATTGCCACACTGTTTTCCACAATGGTTGAACTAATTTGCAATCCCACCAACAGTGTAAAAATGTTCCTATTTCTCTACATCCTATCCAGCATCTGTTGTCTCCAGGTTTTTTAAAGATCACCATTCTAACTGGTGTGAGATTGTATCTCAATGTGGTTTTGATTTGCATTTCTCTAATGACCAGTGCTGATGAGCATTTTTTAATACGTTTGGTGGGCTCATATATGTCTTCTTTTGTAAAGAGTCTGTTCATATCCTTTGACCACTTTTGATTGGGTTTGTTTGTTTTCTCATAAATCTGTTTTATTTCTTCGCACATTCTGGATATTAGCCTTTTGTCAGATGGGCAGATTGCAAAATGTTTTTCCCATTCTGTTGGTTGCCAGTTTACTCTAATGATTGTTTCCTTTGCTGTACAGAAGCTCTGGAGTTTAATTAGATTCCATTTGTCTATTTTGGCTTTTGTTGCCATTGCTTTTGGTGTTTCAGCCATGAAGTCCTTGCCTACGCCTATGTCCTGAATGGTTTTGCCTAGGTTTTCTTCTAGGGTGTTTATGGTGTTAAGACTTATGTTTAATTGTTAATCCATCTGGAATTAATTTTAGTGTAAGGTGTCAGGAAGGGGTCCAGTTTCTGCTTTCTGCACACTGCTAGCCAGTTTTCCCAACACCATTTAGAGAGATACTGGATAGTTGATAATACAGCTTCAATTGATCAAAGAGGTTTAGAATTTGCTACAATTCTAACTGAGAAAACTCTGATCTTACTAACAACTTACTGAGCTAAGCACTTGAATGGTAACAAAGAGAAACAAAATCCTGAGAGGACCATCCTCTACTTATTGAAGACTACTCACTGCAAATTTCTAAAGACCTTCTGAATGGCAGTGAATAACTGATGTTAGGAGAAGGTATTATTCCGTAAGCTGATTGATACTGCCAATAATATTCATTTTAACATCCCAACCACAGAGATAAAAGTCAGATTAGGCTAGCAATGGTGGCTCACACCTGTAATCCTAGCATTTTGAAAACCTGAAGCAGGTGAATCACTTGAGCTCAGGAGTTCAAGACTGGCCTGGGTAACATGGCAAAAAACTCATCTCTACTTCGGAAAAAAAAAAAATACAAAAACTGAGGTTGAAGGACCACCTGAGCTTGGGGAGGTCAAGGCTGCAGTGAGCTCTGATCACACTACTGCACTCCAGCCTGGCAGAGACCTTGTCCCCCACCCCCCAAAAAAGTCAAACTAGTATTATGGAAATGAAAGATATAAAGGAATTAGCACATATCCAACTCCAACTGCAGCTATTCTAGAGATCTTAAGTTTCTGAGAGTAAGAATTTATATATTACACTTATTTATTCAGTGATTCCTCAGCAGGAGTGTATCCAGATTTTGAGGAATTTGTCATCGTTGTTTAGAGAAAGGTCTCATTATGTTGCCCAGGCTAGGCTCAAACTCCTGAGCTCAAGCAATTTTCCCACTCAGCCTCCCCAGCAGCTGAGACTACAGCCATTCACCACCATGCCTGGCTTCAAGGAAACCTTTTGAAACATACATGTCCAGGATTTATTAGACTTACTTTATGAAAATCTTCAGGGGAGAGCCTAGACTTGTAGATTATTTAAAAATTTTCCTCAGGTTACTGGGATGCACAATTCTAGCTGAAAACTAGTGCAACAGATAATTACTTCAGTGTCCTCTCTTAGCCACATGACCAATTCCCTTTATCATTTGAGGATTTGGCCAAAAAGAGAAAAGAGTAGGAGAGAGATTCATTTGCTGAAAACACCACATAATTTTCCCAGGTAAGAGAAGAACAGGGTCTAGTGAACTCAAAATACAACTTGATCTTGTTATTTATAAGCTCCTTATCTCCCACCTTCCAATCAAGACCTTCTAAATTAGAAAGCAGAATTGAGACTCTAGTTGGCTATTTCTACCAGAAGAGGATCATGAGTCAGTTAAGTACCTGTTATTCCCTCTGCTCAAGGGTTTCCCACTACATTACCACCTATTCACTGCCAATCTGGTTCCTCAGAGGCCTCCTAACATTGATCTCCAGGCAATTTATAACTAACTCCTTCTCCCAAACTGAAAACTCATTCTCTAAAACTGAAGAGAACTTTGTCTCACCATACAAAAGAAATGAATGAGTACCAACACACACACACACACACACACACACACACACACACACACACACACACAACCGCTTCATGGTCTTTCCCCTCCATTACCTAATTTCCAAACTAGCCTTGATATTTCTGATTGCTCTCTTCTCCCCTTTCCATTTCTCCCTCATGAGCAGTCAGAGCTACCCTAAGCCTTGCCACTCAAGATACATCACTTCATATCGATTACTTTTCTTAGAAATTTGCCAAAGCAGCAGGATTTCTTTTCACTGAAACATGTTTTTGTTTTCTTGGAGTTTTAATGTAAAACTTGTTTCCAGGGCAAATTTTACTATTTTACGGTCATTAGGAAAAACAAACAAACAAACAAAAAACCTGGGAAAGAAAAATTAGAAAAAACAATAAGTATTACCTTTTACAATTTCAGTGTTTTCAAAAAAAGAAATTTACCACAAGTACATTTTTTAAAAAGCTGTACCCTCTAATTCTTCTTTAAATTTAACAATATTGAAAATAAAGTCTTAGGCAATTAAGTCATTTCAAAATATTTTCATTCAGGTATGCTTGAGCTTCCAAATACAGAAAACTAACCCTTACACAGGAGGTCAGTGTTAAAACCATAGCATTTCAGTATTTTGAAAATAAAATCGATAGATCTATACCTTGTTTTTTGCTTCAATATCAGCACCGTATAAAAGCAGTGCTTTGGCCAGTAATTTGTCTTCACTGTAGACCGCGTAGTGTAGCGCGGTATTGCCATACACATCCGGAAGGTTTGGGTCAGTGCCATGTTCTAGCAACGTTAACACACATTCATCTTCTTGGCACTGTACGGCCTGTCAGTATTAGACCAAAAACAAATCATAAATCCTAGGAACTCAAAAGAAATATTCCACAGGTTTCACCAACTAGCCATATTTAAATGAGAAAACTCATCTTTATTCTACATATTGAAATCAAATCCATCTCATGCCGATACAGTCGGCTACTGCATACCTTTATTAGAGCTGTCCTCTTTTTGCTGTCAAAGGCATGGAGTTCACATCTTCTGTACAGCAAGAGTTTTACTATTTCTGAATTCCCATTGGCAGAGGCCAAATGGAGGGCAGTTCTATGAGAGTGAGAAGACTTTTTAGGAAATTGTAGTGCACTATCTACAGCCACCTCAGCAATTCATGTCATTGCAAACACTGAACAGTCTGCTATTACTCTGCCTTCAAAACAAACATTGCATTTTCCTTTGAAGAAAGTATACTATTTATTACCCCTCCTTACTCACTGTATGAGTGAAAGAGCAGCCTATTTGAACAGAAAGAGCATAGCCCTTGCATTCTATTCAACTTGGGCTGGAATCCTCTTTCCGCTCTGTCACTTCCTAGTTGTTGCTTAGCCTTTTTGTATCTCAATTTCCTCAACAATAAAATGGGAATGAAAATAGTAACTTTCTCAGAGAAAACCACTGTAATACTTAAATGAGACTCTACACAAAAGACAGAGAATAGTTCCTAACACAACAGCTCAATAATTGCTAGATATTATAATTTTTACTACTACTACTGGAGACGTGAATTGAGTGAGATAATACAATTATACCTACACTTTGAGGTATGTTTTAAAGATTACAGGTAACATTCTATTTTAGTGATTCTAAGATGATTCCACGTTTGAACATTTCTTACACTGGAATGTCACTTGTAATTCATGATTTACCATAACTGTAATTGGCAGCATTTAAATAATTCTCTTATTGGGATGTAAAATAATGAGGCATCTTACAATCCCTGGTGCCTTACATTAGGTAGGCCACGTTATAATATAACAGGTCTGGCACAGTTCTAGTCCGATGACTGGCATTTAGATGAATTATAGTTCTTAAAAGAACTATGAAATAAGAAGGCTGAGGTGAAAACAAAAACAAATTTCTAAAATAAACTAATTCTTACTTCGGTTTTCAAAAAACTTTAAGCCAAAGAAAACTTAAGATTTAAATGACTAAGTATGTCTCATTTTTTTCAATACTCGGAATTACAGAATGTATGTAAATCAGGTATTTCCAATCATTAATATTAGGATTTAAGACTATTATCAATTTTCTTTTTTAAAAAAGGATTTGGAAAACTATTTGTGGAGTTTCTTCAATGTTTACATCCAGTGATACCTGTGCAGGATGCGTGGTTTTGTTACATAGGTAAATGTGTGCCAATGAGGGTTGTACAGATTGTTTCATAACCCAGATATGAAGCCTGCTACCTGTTCCTTCTATTTCCTGCTGCTTTCCCTCCTCCCAACACCCACCGTCTGATAGGCCCCGTGTGTGCTGCTCCCCTGTAGGTGTCTGTGTGTTCTCATCATTTAGCTCTCACCTGTAAGTGAGAACATGTGCTATCTGGTGTTTTCTGTTCCTGTGTTAGTTTGCTAAGGATAATGGCCTCCAACATCATCCATGTCCCTGTAAAGGACATGCTCTCATTCTTTTTTTGTGGCTGCTGTTTATGTATCCCATTTTAGTTCTTAAAAGTACTAAAACAGTCTTTATCCAAGATTGTTATAAATTTTAAAGGGCAATTAAATGTTATCTTTTTACTATTTCTACCTTCAGAAATGCTTTTGTTTGAAAGGAGAGAGGAAAAGCTTCAATTGAGATTAAGTTCTAATACCCCAATTTAAAATCTCTCAGTTTGCCCAGCCCCAGCATGTAAACATGAAGTTTTCAAAGATGAAGGACACTGACAGGGAGTAGAACCTGCCTACCACGTAATAGGTTCGAGACACACCTGCCACATAATAGGTGTCTGGCTTATGTTTGATGAATAATCAGATTGAAAGGATACAGCTGGTGAGTTCAATATTTAAAAAAAAACAAACAACTCCTGTAGAGGAATACATTTGTAATAGTAATAATCAGTTATATTTGCTATTTTAATTTTCATATATAACTAAAGTAAAACCATTAATCCACAGTTTTTACACATTAATCTATATATAAGGAGAAGATAAATATATAATAAAATGTATATACAATAAAATCTACAGGAACAGGTAAACAGATTCCCTCTACTTCTGGATAGGGTAAAAGTTTACAGAAGATACCCATCCACAGAAATAAAAATACATAATAGAATGGGAGAAATTATTTGTATCTATGCAAGTAGCATATTTCTTCTCTTCCCAAGGATTATTTCATGACTACTGAAACTTAACTAAAACTTTTGAGATGTTCGTTGCAGAAATCACAGATAAGAGAAAGGGAAAAACTTCACTCACAAATCCCCAGAAATAAATTTGATCATATTTTCTACATCTTTTCAGTTAACACAAAAGCAGATTGTTTGTGTATATGTAAAACAGATTTTTTCCCTCACTTTATATACCAAATTACATCTTTGCATGTCAACATATCTCTATCTATTGACACCCTCAATGGTTACATATTATTCCATGCCATGGATGCACTGAAATTTGTTCATAAAATCTTCATATGAGTTCTTCTCAATACATTGCTATTATAAGCAATACTAAAAAAAAAAAAAAAAAGATGTATACATTTCTTTTTTTTTCATTGTTTATGTCTGTTTTGTTTTATTTCAAACTTTTTTGGGGTACCTTAAATTGTAACTTCCAAGAACCTGCTTCAAATATGGGAAGGCAAGCCGATTTTAACTATATTAGCTTTGTTTGTGTAGTTCTTCATCAACATGCAAAGCAAGGCCCCACCATGTGGGAAAACTTATATAAAAAAAAACTTTAAATTAGAAAAAAAAAGGTTCTTTACTATTTTTAACTCTCGTTCTTAGGTTTCCTTTATTGTGTGCTATAGAATTCTTCCTCTTTCTTGTCCCTATGCATTATTCATATGGTTCTTCTTTTGGTACAATTCCCCATAATATTCCACAATGTACTGTTTTGTGAGTAGACTGAATAGTTTTTTTTTTTGCTTCTTAACATCCAGTGCAGAGTTGTAGATGTATACATTTATTAAAGCTATTTCAGAATATTGAAATTGATGGGTAAAAGGCATATACATTTTAAAAATAGAGTTCTTACCACCAAAGTATCTATTTGAAAAGTCACAGCAACTTAAACTTTAAGCAACTGTGTAAATACCACTGTTCTTCACCCTCACACACTTTGTGGATAGAAAACCATACTCTATTCCCCCCCCTTTTTTTTTTTTCCAGAGGGAGTCTTGCTGTGTCCCCAGACCAGAGTGCAGTGGCACAATCTTGGCTCACTGCAACCTATGCCTCCCAGGTTGAAGCAATTCTCCTGCCTCAGTCTCCCAAGTATCTGAGATTACAAGTACTCGCCCACAGGCCCAGGTCCGGCAAAGTTTTGTATTTTTAGTAGAGACGGGCTTTCACCATGCTGGCCTGGCTGGTCTCAAATTCTGAAATCATGATCCACCTTCCTTGACCTCCCAAACTGCTGAGTTTACAGGCATTAATCACTGCACCTGGCCTGTCATTCCTCTTCTAACTTAAATTAGAATTAGAAAACAGTATTTTCTAATTCTGTTAGAAATTAGAAAATATTTTCTAATTTCTAAACAGTATTTTCTAATTTCTGTGAAATAGAAAACAGTATTTCATTCCTCCTCTAACTTAAATTCCTTCTCTTACCAGAACACTATGTTTTCCTAAGTGCGTAGATCACTGGTAGACATACAAAGAAATTACTTTGCCCAATTTTAAATTGAGTTTATTTAGTTGTCTTTTGGTTGACTTGAAAGAATCCTCTGTAAAATGAAAATACATGTTTTGTAAAGATGTTGGACCTCTGTTAATGTTTTTCTTATATATGGATGTTTTTTATTTGGCAAGCCAACCTTCAGAATACTTGCTTTGGGAGGTTCTTAGGAAGGTCATTGTGAACATAAAAATACATCTGCATATATAGGCCAGGCACAGTGGCTCACACCTGTAATCTCAGCACTTTGGGAGGCCAAGGCAGGTGGATCACAAGTTCAAGATTTCAAGACCAGCCTGGCCAAGATGATGAAACCCATCTCTACTAAAAATACAAAAACAAATAGCCGGGCATGGTGATGGGCACCTGTAATCTCAGCTACTCGAGAGGCTGAGGCAGAGAATTGCTTAAACCTGGGAGACAGAGGTTGCAGTGAGCTGAGATCACACAACTGTACTCCAGCCTGGGGGACAAAGACTTCACCTAAATATTTATATATGCTTATATAAATAGGCATTTGTGGTTTTTTTCTGGTACTTTTCACCTTTCATGTATTTAAAGTTTTTTACTCTATACTGCAGGAATTTATTTTTATCACATAAAAATCTAGCTAGGTTTCTCCAAACAGCATGCATTTCACTTAGGAATAATTAAATTTTTTACTAATATAAAACACCACCTTTATCAAGGACTAAATTCTTACATACATTTGACTATTTCTGGATTTCCTATTCTGTTCTGCTCATTTATGTCTTTTCAGCTGTTAGTAAACAATTTGTGGAAATAGCACATGCAAATTTTGACATCTGGAAAGCAAATCTTTTTCTATTCTGCTACAAAAAAAATTAATTTATCACAATAACAGACAGCATGCCTAATTTAAAAATGCTAAAACTTTGCTATTTTCATTTGGTTTAGGTAAAAGTGATAAATACAGAAAGAGCTCATATCTTTTAAAAAAAATTTTTTTATTGCATTTTAAGTTTTGGGGTACATGTGAAGAACATGCAAGACTGTTGCATAGGTACGCACATGGCAGTGTGATTTGCTGCCTTCCTTCCCCTCACCTGTATCTGTCATTTCTCCCCATGCTATCTTTCCCCACCTCCCCAACCCCCGTCCCTACCCCATTTCCCCCCAATGGACCCCAGTGTGTAGTGCTCCCCTCCCCGTGTCCATGTGTTCTCATTGTTCAACACCCGCAGAAAGAGCTCATATCTTAAGAGAAATGAGTCTTCCTATTCAAAGACACAAACCATCTTCCCATTTATTTTCCTTCTAAGGTTTCTCAGTAAATAACATATTTACATAGGATACATTGATATGAAACACATATTGAATTTTATTTGAAGAATATTTAGCCAGAAGTTGATATACTATGGAACTTAGTTCTCAACATATACCTTTCTATAATGTATATGACATTGTTTTAAAATGTGTACATTAAAAATAATCCACTGCAACGATTTAGTTTTGCGAGGTACATCACTTTAAGACAGTCTATTAATGTTCTCCGAGGGAAATTATAATTTGATTGGAAATCAGTTAAAGTTTTGTTTTCACGTTGCTGCTCATAAAGAGGCCTGTGCCCTGACCCCTCTGTGGTTTCCACAGCCAGGATGGTGTGGGGCCTGCAGAAAAAGCCAGGCACCCCGCCACCGCCCCCACACCAGTAGGGCACATCCCCACCATCCCACCTCCTCTCAGCGAGGCCCAGCTACCTTTTCTCCTTGTCTGTCTGGTTCACATCAGTGCTCCTGAGCATGACGATGAGATCGGCTCTGGGGACTTTACTCCACAAGGTGGCTCTGTGGAGCTTGTCCAGGTCTTCTCGACGGACCTGGTACCTTGGCTCCTCGAAGGCACTGTCGTCATAGTCTGCCCAAGTGCCCACGTTGCTCTTGCCGCTCCCCCTGCAGCAGGAGAAGCAGTGGCAGCACCATTTGCTCATCTTGCTCCTGAGACCAAAGGGCTTCTTCATAGCGGAGGCAGCTAGCTTTGAACAAACCTCAGCCACTGTCTGCTTTTAACAGCCAGGGGAGGCCAGTAGTAGTGGGCAGATCGCCTCTACCAACCAGCTTGACCAACTAGCAGGAAACTACGGGTTTCCAACCTATTTGAAGAGAAAGGTCAATCCTAGCCCAAACCTGCCCACCCCAGGAGGGGAGCCCAGCCCAGCCCAGCCCAGCCCACCCAAGGAAAGCCCACGCCCACCCAGGGAGAGCCCAGTCCAACCCAAGGAAACACCCAACCCAGCCAGGGGAATGCCAAGCTCAGCAAAGGAATGAGAGGGAGGAAACGTCAGTCAAAGCTAGGAACACGAAGCCAAGCGAGGAACACCGCGCTAAGCCAGAAACAGCAAAGCCAAACCACCGCGACAGGCAAGCCAAGCCATTATGTGCGTGCGGTGTGCTCGAAGCCAAGCTTCTACAGGTGAGCCACAACGTGCAGCGTGCGCGTGTCCCAGCCTCCACAGGCGAGCCACAGCGTGCAGCGTGCAGTGTGCGCGTGTCCCAGCCTCCACAGGCGAGCCACAGCGTGCAGCGTGCGCGTGTCCCAGCCTCCACAGGCGAGCCACAGCGTGCAGCGTGCGGGTGTCCCAGCCTCCACAGGCGAGCCACAGCGTGCAGCGTGCGCGTGTCCCAGCCTCCACAGGCGAGCCACAGCGTGCAGTGTGCGCGTGTCCCAGCCTCCACAGGCGAGCCACAGTGTGCACCGTGAGCACCTCAGGTGGCATCACTGCACGTGGCTCAGTGACCGACGTGTGCAACCCACGCGCGCCAGTCCTGGTGCCACCAATGTTAGTGACAGCCTTGTGTTCCCCGTAAATTTCGTGGGAATTGATGGAGGTTTCAGGCCATTGAGAAGAGAAGGCCGCCCCTGAGAAAAAGCCTCTTGAAGCAGTGCTGGGTCTGGAGCCCCTGCAACTTGAGGATGCTGACAGCCTCCTCTGAAGAAAGCCCCCAAGACAATCTGGGCGGTGCTGGTGCAGGTGGCTGCGGCTGCAGCTTGGAGCTCGGGCTGTCGGAGCTTGCTGCAAATGGCCTCAATATCGCCAGCACAAGCAGCTCACCGAGCCCAGACCCTGCCCGAGGCACTTTTGCCACCCATCTGCACCCACATGGCTATTGGCGACGGTGCACTCTGGAGCCACAGGATTGGAGCTGGGCGGCCAGCTCCCGCTCTGGTGCCGCAGGCCCAGTGTCCAAGCCAGGGCTAACCGCTGTGGGGCTTCTGGTCTGGAGGGCTCTGCTGGAGTGCAGTAGGGGTGTGGTTCAGGCTGCTGTCTCCAGGCCAGCAGGAGGGGGCTTGGAGGAGCACTTACCTGATGGCGAGAGGCAGAAAGGCACCCCCATGTGCAGATCCAGGTAACAGGATGCTATGAACTCCAGGGAACCAGACTGGGGCATCCCTGGTAGTCTCTGAGCTGGGCCCCAGGCAGTGGCACCTTGACTTGTTTCAGGCTGCTTCATCCAAACCGCAGGTGCTTTGGTGTGAGAAGACATTTATGCAGCCAACAAACATATGAAAAAAAAGGCTCATCATCACTGTTCATTAGAGAAATGCCACATTGAGATAACATTTCATGCCAGTTAGAATGGCTATCACTGAAAAATCAGGAGACAACAGATGCTGGAGAGGATGTGGAGAAATAGGAACACTTTTACACTGTTGGTGGGAATGTAAATGAGTTCAACCATTGTGGAAGACAGTGTGGTGATTCCTCAAGGATGTTGAACTAGAAATACCATTTGGCCCAGCAATCCCATTACTAGGCATATACCCAAAGGATTATAATCATTCTGTTATAAAAACACATGCACACGTATGTTTACAGCACTGTTCACAATAACAAAGACTTGGAACCAACCTAAGTGTCCATCAATGATAGACTGGACAAAGAAAATGTGCCACATATATGCCATGGAATACTATGCAGCCACAGAAAAGGATGAGTTCATGTCCTTTGCAGGGACATAGATAAAGCTGGAAACCATCATTCTTAGGAAACTGACCCAAGAACAGAAAACCAAACACCACATGTTCTCACTCATAGGTGGGAGTTGAATGATGAGAACACATGGACACACTAAGGGGAACATCACACACTGGGGTCTGTTGGGGGGTGGGAGCTAGAGGAGGGATAGCAGGGGTGGGGAGGTTGGGAAGGAATAACATTGGGAGAAATGCCTGAGGTAGGTGACAGGGGTTGGTGGCAGCAAACCACCATGGCATGTGTGTACCTATGCAACAATCCTGCAAGATCTGCACATATACTCCAGAACTTAAAGTATAATTTAAAAAAAAGAGAGATTTTTTGAAAGAGGTGGACAAGCCATGTGCAGACAGCTTCCATGAGAATCTTAAAAAATTTTTATGTCCAGTCTTATGGTGCATCTGGTGCTGACTATAAGCTCCTTTTATCTGCTTAGAACTGCAGTAAAGACTTTAAGTAATTTGTTTCTCTGTAAATATAATAGAAAGAGGTTGGAGCTATGTTCCATCAGTGCCAAGATGTGAATAATAAGAAATAACAGCAAGCATGGAGCAGAGAATGATTCGGCAATGTTTGGAAGTCATGGCTGGAGGTGATTATGAAAACGTAAACCTCTCCAAGAATTCACAGTGCATGGGTAATGGCAGCAAAATTCTGAGTACTATGGGGGAAAAAAATCCACAAGTACAGGTACATTTATTGGAATGACTCATCACAGAAACTTACTGTTGGGAAGTGATTACTATATGCTAATGTACATTCATACAAAACCTTTTGGAGTCCTCCTATGATAGAATGACTTATTGAGTTGAAGAGAAAGGAATTTGCCCTACATACCTGAATTTGGTGGAATGACTGCTTGCCCAATATAGACCATTAAGGATGACTAGACAGGTAGTTCTTGCTAGACAAGCTTTCCTTCAAATTCTCAATATAATATTCCTGCTAGAGGGTGAGTACAATCTGCTTATGAGAGCTAGTGCGGGAGTACCCAAAGGCTGTTCTATAATTGGATTCTCCTCCCCTTGTCCTCTCTGAACTCTCCCTGCACTAGACGGTTTTAATGTTGGAGCATCTGAGTGCCAGCCACGTAGACAAGTATGAGAATTTTGCTTTCATGTAGGGTCATGAAGCATTCAGGGACCTGAAGTAAGTCCAGGAAGATGAAAGGGTGGCCCAGGAGGCAAATCTCTAATTAGTATTGAATTAAAGCCAGTAAAAATCAGCTCACATGTCCAAGAATATGAGCTGAGCCAAATCAGGTTGAGAAATCTAGACCAGAAAGAAAAAAGAATTGTAATAAAATGGGAGGATTTTAGGAGATAGGACAGAGGAGACTGTCTCTGTTAAGCTGATGGGTCCCAGGCTTACATGTATTTGCTCTCAGGTATTTGGTTTGGGTTTCTGGCTGTGTTGATTTAACGTAAACGTACAGGTTTATGACAAGTTGTGCAAAGAAAAAAGCACAGAGGACTCAATGGTAGCTGAGTCCTCATGAGAGTGACAGAACCCAGAATGACTCAAAAGTTCTGGCTAATTCACCAAAGCAATGATGAAGGTTTTGTTGTATAGTCGAAAGAACATCAAATTCAAAAGAAAGCAAGAATGAGTGATTCCCAACTTGCTGAACTAATTTACTAGTTTTCATTTTTTTTTTTTTTAGTTCAGGAGACCTGTTTCATGCTTCTGAGCCTATACAAATTAAAATATAAAAAAATACTTACCTTGGGCTGGGTGCCGTGGCTCATGCTTATAATTCTAGCACTTTGGGAGGCTGAGGTGGGTGGATTTCCTGAGCTCAGGAGTTCGAGACCAGCCTGGGCAACTCAGTGAAACCCCATCTCTACTAAAATATAAAAATTAGCCAGGCACTGTGGTGGGTGCCTGTAATCCCAGCTACTTGGGAGGCTGAGACAGTAGAATCACTTGATCCCAGGAGGAGGAGATTGCAGTGAGCCAAGATCATACCATTGCACTCCAGCCAGGGTAACAGAGCAAGACTCCATCTCAACAAACAAACAAACAAGCAAAAAAATCCCAAAACAAAACAAAACAAAAACATACCTTACCAGGCTGTCTGTGAGGATCAAATAAACTACAACTGTGAAAATAAATTGCACAATGTTTAGCAACTATTTTTTGGCATCTTTTTCTCCCTGCCTCTTTTCTTCTCTTTCTCCCTTTCTTTCTCTATTCCTCCTCTTTATCTTCCACAGTAGTCACCTTAGAAGCATCCTTGCCTGAGAATCAGACCCACCAAGCTGTTCACTGCAGTCTGACTTTCTGACATCGCCACAGTGACCTTCAAGTGCATTAATTTGTTGGTTTCCTGCCATGCCATCTCAGCAGGGGGATGCTCAATGCCCACATAGAAGTAAGCAGAGGGCAACTGAAGCCTTGAGTCCGGGTGCCTCAGAGAAGGTGAGCAGAAGCCTCAGCAAATTCAAAGCATGTGTTTTATAAATCAGGAGAGCACACAAGGGCATACTGTCTGTCAGTTGTTTCCACAGGTGAGTAGGTTGGCTTTACTGACGTCACCCCACCAGTCAGTGTTCACACGTCTTTAGCGATGACACATTTCCCTCTGCCCTGTAGCAAATTTGTCTTATTAGCTAGAATGATGCCAGTTTGGAAACATCCTCTACAAAGCAGTTACCTATAGAGTTACAAAGCAGGGCTTAGGCAGACCACATATATATTGATGTGACCAAAATTGTGCATTATTTATTTTGTAAGCAGATGAAAAAAGGCAACTATAACCTGGGAGGAAAGTTTTGGAGGTATCTATAAGAGGGTGATAGCTGAAACCGTGCAACAGGGTGAGATCACTCAGGGAGAGAGTGGAAAGCAATAGTTAAGGAGCAGACAGACATGAGCCGAGCATGGTGGCAGGTGCCTATGATCCCAGCCACTCAGGAGGCTGAGGCAGGAGAATTGCTTCAACCCCAGTGGGGGTGGATGTTGTATTGTGTCCAAATCACATCTTTGCATTCCAGCCTGGGCAACGAGAGCAAAACTCCCTCTCAAAAAAATAGGAGCAGACAGAGAAAAATGAAGCTGAAAAAGCAAAGCCAGAGTAATGGGAATACAGTCAGAATAAAGTAGTATCGCTAAAGAATCAAGGCTAAGAATGTCAAGATGTTGGAGGGCTATCAAGTTAGGAATATAGATTGATATACAGGCTGGGGACAAGGGAGGAGCCTTTCAGTGGTGTCCTGTTTCTGCTAGGATAAATTCCTAGGATAAGTTCCTAATTCAGCTCACAATGCCCAAATTGCCCTTCAACCTCATGTCACATCATTCCCATTCTCCCACTGCCAACTCTCTGGCTTTCTTCTCCTTTCCCCAGTGCACCGTGTTCACTCCTACCGCAGAACCTTTGGATGGGCTATTTCTCTGCCCAGAATACTCTTCCCTTAAGGTGCACTTTAATTCATCATTCCAAACACAGATGAAGCATCATTTCCTCACTAAAGCCTTACCTGGCTAATCCAGGTCAAGTAAAATTATTTATTTATTTATTTATTTATTTATTTTTTATTTTTTTTATTTATTTATTTTTTTTGAGACGGAATTTCACTCTTGTTACCCAGGCTGGAGTGCAATGGCGCGATCTCGGCTCACTGCAACCTCCGCCTCCTGGGTTCAGGCAATTCTCCTGCCTCAGCCTCCTGAGTAGCTGGGATTACAGGCACGTGCCACCATGCCCAGCTGACTTTTTGTATTTTTAGTAGAGACGGGGTTTCACCATGTTGACCAGGATGGTCTCGATCTCTTGACCTCGTGATCCACCCGCCTCGGCTTCCCAAAGTGCTGGGATTACAGGCGTGAGCCACCGCGCCCGGCTTATTTTTATTTTTGAGATAGAGTCTTACCCTGTCACCCAGGCTGGAGTGCAATGGCACGACTTGGATCACTGCAACCTCCACCTCCCGAGTTCAAGTGATTCTCCTGTCTCAGCCTCCTGAGTAGCTGGGATTACAGGCATCCACTACCACACCCAGCTAATTTTTGTATTTTTAATAGAGACAGGGTTTCACCATTTAATAGAAACAAGGTTTCATAATATTGATCAGGGGGGTCTCTAGCTCCTGACCTCAGGTGATCCACCTGCCTTAGCCTCCAAAAGTGCTGGGATTACACATGTGAACCACTGCACCTGGCCCAGCCAAATTATTTAATTTTATAGAATCATGTCTCTTTCTATTCCAGCACTCTTCCCAATTTATAATTATGCCTGCACACATGTTTTTTGATGACTATGTGTCATTCACTGGATTGTAGACTTTATTAGAGTGAGACTTGAGAAATTCTTAGCACAGCAATATTTTAACTAAACACCAATGGAATAAAGTTTCCCACTGGAATAAAGTTTGATGTAGAAACAGACATCCTGTACTTTCTTCCCATTAGTGCATGCCTAAACAACCCCATCAGAATAGATGAACCTAGAAATCATCATTCTCAGCAAACAGACACAAGAACAGAAAATCAAACACTACGTGTTCTCACTCATAGGCAGGTGTTGAACAATGAGAACACATGGACACAGGGAGGGAGCATGACACACTGGGTTCTGCGGTGGGGGGGATCTAAGGGAGGGACAGTGGGGGTGGGGAGTTGGGGAGGGATAACATGGGGAGAAAAGCCAGATATAGGTGATGGGGAGGAAGGCAGCAAACCACATTGCTATGTATGTACCTATGCAACAATCCTCAATGTTCTTCACATGTACCCCAAAATATAAAATGCAATAAAGTATCTATTTTTAAAAAAGAATTACTTTAGTGTTTCTCCATGATCTGGCACTCAAGACAACATGGCCAGTCTCAAGTATACAAGCTTGTTGATTAGGTTGGTATGGGATAAGTCATTATGAAGAGTTTGCAGTCAATAGTTCCTAGTCTTTGGAAGGGTCACAGACATCTTTACGAATCCACTGAAAGCTAGATTCTGTTACGAGTTGAATTGTTTTCCCCCAAAGAGATGTTGAAGTTTTAACCCCGTTGTCTATGAATGTGACTTTATTTGGAAATAGAATCTTTGCAGATGATTAACTTAAAATAAAGTCATTTGGGAGGGCCCTAATTCAATATAACTGATGTCCTTATATAATGGGGCAATATGGACACAGAGATGAATATATATGGAGGAGACACAAGGAGATCGCCATCTATAAGCCAAGGTGGCCTGGCACTACCAGAAGCTGGGAGAGAAGGATGGAACAGGTTCTCCCTCCCAGCCCTCAAAGGAACCAGTCCTGCTCATGCCTTGATTTCAGACTTCTGGCTTTCAAACTCTGTGGCAATAAGGGTATGTTGTTTAAGCCACTCAGTTTGGAAGTTTGTTAAAGCAGCCCCAGGAAGCTAACAGAGACACTTTCTGTAGAAATAAAATTTATTGAGAGCATACCCAACTTTCCATGTAATTTCCGGGTGTTGACAGATCCACTGAGGCCCAGGTTCATCATTTTACAGCATCAAAGATGCTATAAAATTTCCAAACTAAAATCCCTCAGGATAAAGGCAAAGGAAAGAAGAAAACTGGCAACAGCTACTATTTGCTGTATGTTTGACCCTTGCCTAAGCACCTGGCGTATATTACTTCACTGAATCCTCATAACCACTCTATGAAATAAGTGGAAATACAGACCCAGAGAGATTGAATGTCATGCAGAAATTCACACATCTAGAGACTGACTGTGCTGGGAATAGGACGTGAGTTTTCTTTTACTCTGAAACCAGTGCTTTTTCTGTTCTTACCCTGCCTCTGAGTGACCTGTGAGAGCCAAAGCACATGATATGTGGCTTCCTGGACTGTGAGGTTACAGCAAGACCAGGGTTGTGTGAATGTCAGTAGCTTAAAGGGAAACTGGAGAAGAGTTTTCTTCAAAAAGTTAAGCTGGGCATGGTGGCTCACACCTGTAATCCCAGCGCTTTGGGAGGCTGAGGTGGGCGGATTATGAGGTCAGGAGACCAGCCTGGTCAACATGATGAAACCCCTGTCTCTACTAAAAATACAGAAAATAATTAGCTGGGTGTGGTGTCAGGTACCTGTAATCCCAGCTACTTGGGAGGCTGAGGCAGGAGAATTGGAGAATTGCTTGAGCTGGGGAGGCAGAGGTTGCAGTGAGCGGAGATTGCAGCACTGCACTCCAGCCTGGTACCAGGCCTCTGTTACAAAAAAAAAAAAAAAAAAAAAAAAAAAAAAAAAAAAAAATCTGTGAAGTCATTATCAGGATCCTTGATTATATATGGATGAAAAATGAGGTTCAGAAAGATCTATAGTACAGACCAGACCAGAATTCCACAGGGGTCATTTGACCTGAAAGTCCGTGTCTTCCCGGCATCCCCTGCAGTTCAGCTGCATTGAGCCGACAGCGCCGCATAGTGCTTAGAATCTGACTAGCATAAATCCCAGCTGTGTCACTTCCTGGCTGACATCAGAAATGCTACTTAATCTCTCTGTGTTTCAGATTTCTCAACTACATAAAAAAAATAAAATAGGACTATTATAAGTTAAATGAATTAATACTTGTCAAATACTGAGGACAGTGCTTTGTGATTTGTAAGTGCTATGAACGAGTTAGCCATCGTTATTACTATAATTGGAAAGGATCCCACAGTCCCAAGTTCATCAGGGGAACATAGGATATTGCCCAATGTCTGGGATAAAATTAAATCCATTTATAACCACATAAAAATATTTTTAAAAAAGGAGACTATGAACATTTAATAGCTAATCTCAACAGCTTTTTCCAAGAAACCTTCCCAAAAGAAAGAAAAAGAAAGAAAGGAAGAAAAAGAAAGAAAGAACGAAAGAAGAAAGAAAGAAAAAAAAAAAACTTTGAGGCCGATATTTGAGAAATGTTGGCTTTAAAAAGTTGTTTTCTGGGCAGAGCTAATTCCTTTATTTACGTCTATCTCACTCCCCTTCTCTTGTCCTGCAACCTTATTAAGAACTGGGATGAACTAAATAATACCACACTCGTCCCATGATTACCATTTTTATTGGCATCCCAAAATAAAGCCCATCCAGGGACTCTTTCTTAGAGGGGGTTTATCGCCATTAAAATCTTCAACCTCGAAGTTTATTCAGCTTATCAACTATAACTGCGATAATGGAAAGATAGGGATTTAGTGACAGTCTTTAACTGGGCTGAGCACTAAATCCTAAATTCTACCTATTTAGGATTTCGTGTTTAGCCCACTTACAGGTCCAGAACTTTCTATGGACTCTCTCTTCTCAGTGTATGTTTGATTTATGAGTTCAGTTCAATTAGTAAATCTCTAGCGATTCTTTTTTTTTTTTTTTTTTTTTTTGAGACGGAGTTTTGCTATTGTTACCCAGGCTGGAGTGCAATGGCGCGATCTCGGCTCACCGCAACCTCCGCCTCCTGGGTTCAGGCAATTCTCCTGCCTCAGCCTCCTGAGTAGCTGGGATTACAGGCACGTGCCACCATGCCCTGCTATTTTTTTGTATTTTTAGTAGAGACGGGGTTTCACCATGTTGACCAGGATGGTCTCGATCTCTTGACCTCGTGATCCACCTGCCTCGGCCTCCCAAAGTGCTGGGATTACAGGCTTGAGCCATCGCGCCCGGCCACGATTCTTTACTTGTGCAAATAACCATGGAGAATTCCAAAAATGTTTAAGATGGAAATTGGCCCTTGAGGAAAATAAAGCCTAACTGGAAAACCAAGGGCTGATTCACATTAAAAAGTAGTAAGTGACTGTCTGAGTCTGGCTAGGATATCTCTCACACACTGGCTGATACTTACTTGAAATTGTTCTATCACAGTTTCATGTTTTTAATTCAAACTTTTGCTCCCTCAAAAACCAAGTGACTGCCCATCCCGCTCACCTTAGAAACACTTTCCTCTAGGCCAGTGGTTCTCCGCCGACATCAGCGTCACCTGGGAGCTCATTAGAAATGCTAATTCCCAGGCCCTGCTCCAGATCTACTGAATCTGAAACTCTGGGAGCCGGGGAACCAGCAACCTGTTTTACCATCTGTCTCAGGTGGCTCCAAGTCATGCTACAGCTTGATTCACTGGTCTAGGAATTTTACTCTAATCCCCAAAATTGGACTAAAGGCTTGTGGAGGACACAATGTAGTTTTGCCCAAGCATGTGCGATTCAAAGGAATGAGAATCAAAAGATTCAATGGCTGGTAAAGAGAAGACCCTCAAGGTTTCAATAGCTCATTGGCTTGAATTAATACTCTCTAATGGAAGATTAAAAACTGATGGATAAAAGATTGTCCCAACTCTCAACGATGAATTGATGAATGGCCAATGTTTTCTTTAAAAGTAGTGTGGAGGTGATTCCAAGAAATAGTCAAATGATTCATTAGAACTTAAAAGTTCTGGCCAGGCGCGGTGGCTCACACCTGTAATCTCAGCACTTTCAGAGGCCGAAGTGGGTGGATTACAAGGTCAGAAGTTCATAGACCAGCCTGGTCTATGTGGTGAAACCCTGTCTCTACTAAAAATACAAAAATTAGCTGGGCATGCTGGCATGTGCCTGTAATCTCAGCTACGTCAGAGCCTGAGGCAGGAGAATCGCTTGAACCGGGACCCGAGAGGCAGAGGTTGCAGTGAGCCGAGATGGTGCCACAGCACTCCAGCACTCCAGCCTGGGCTACAGAGTGAGACTCCATCTAAACAACAACAACAAAGAACTGAAAGGTTCTACAGCACACTTCCAGACTGCCAGAATTTAGCTGGAAATATGGTTAAAGTTGGCAATATTTAAATGTCCTTCTTACTAATTGTACTCTTTGGTAAGAAAACCTATCCTTTATACAGCTTTAGGACGCTTCACTATGAAATGTTAAATTCATGTTTCTGTTTCAAGATCATTACACTCAGCAGTTTATCTGTGAGTTCTAGAATCTGTGCAGCTTTCTAGGAACACATTGTTTTGAAATGCATTCAAAACAATGTTATGAAATACCCAGCATTTCACAGAGAGCATTGATACTGCCCTTCTTTTTTTCCCCCTAATCTCAACTGTTTCTTTTTCCAGATGAACTTTGAAATTATTTTGTCAAATTACAAAGAAAATCATTTTGGGATCAGAATTAGATATTTTAACCCCTCATATTAAACTGAAAAACTCATATTTCTGTAAAATATTTAGTAGATTCAAAAACTGGTTAAAAATTATTATGTATTGCTGTCCATTTACAAAGTGTACGCATTTTTAAGTAGAGGTTACAAAAATTTCTTCTAAGGATTATTCCTAACAGTCTGTTTTTCTAATGCTGCTGTAAATATAATTTTTTGGTTTTATTTCTAATTATTTCTGGTATTTAGGAAACTATTAATTTTTAAAATATTTATCTTCAATTTTTTTCTGTCTAAGCAGATGCTCAGGTGAGTAGCAAGATGCGGGTCTCGCCAGAGGACACACAAACATCCTCAGTTTGGGCCAGGGCTGGCAGACCCGCTTTTTGGAAGCTGTGTGCACCCAGTGAGACTTCTCCCTTCACCCTCCTTGGCTTGCAGGAAGGGAAGGAGATAACGCAGGAATTAGTGGTAGAGTCAAGTCTTCTTTAGTGCCTCTCAGTACCAGCAAGAGGTGGCTGCTTGGCTTCGGACCATGAAAATAGAAAAAATCTATTTGACATTCTGTTACATAGCATCTCAGACAGACACAAGCACGCATATATACACATTATTTCATAAGTTAATAACATTTTCTCCACAGTTCTAATAGCACATAGACACATTAGCCCACTGGATACTAGCTTGAGAGATTTCTTCCTGCCACTGTTATCCAGTTCTCTGAATATTACATCAATTTAATCATGACCAACACTGAACTGGATTTCCTCAACTCCTTCCTCCCTCAGCTTGCACAGCTAATCCATCAACAAGTCCCACTGACTCTTCTTCCAAACATCCCCTGACCCTGGTGCCTTCTCCCCACTCTTCTGCAGCCTCCCCCATGCAAGCCACATGGTCTCTCTCCTGAGCTGCCGCACTGCTCACCAGTGCTCTCCCTTTCTGTCCCACACCCCTACCATCCATTTCCACACAACAGACGGGAGGATCTTGTAAAATAGAAATCAGATTTTGTGACTCATCACTGAAAACCTTCCAACAACTTCCCACTGGCCTTGGAATGAAGTTCAGACTTGTTGCTGTGGCCGTCCCGGTACGTGAGGTCTGGCCTCCCCTGTCTCTTTTGCCTCATCTGAGCCACTCTCTTTGAAGGTCTCAGCCACGAAGCTCCACCTACTTGACCTGTGCATTTCCTCCAACAAGATGAACTCCTTGCAGTCTCAGCCTTTGCTTTCCCTATTCCCTCTACCTAGAATGTGACCCACTGGAACTTCCCCTGACCAGCTTCTTCCACAAATTCACAGTATTGCATTGTATTATGAACGTACTGGGATTTATTTAAATATGCCCCTCTTAATGCATATTATTTCTTCCTTTCTTGTTACTATGGTAAATAATGCTGAAATCGAGTTTTTTTTTTTTTTTTTTAAGAGATGAGATCTTGCTATGTTGCCCAGGTTGGTCTCCAACTCCTGGTCTCAAAGAATCCTCCTGCCTTGGCCTCCCAAAGCACTGAGATTACAGGTGGGAGCCCCTGAGCCCGGTTGAAATCAATGCTCTTACACAGATACTGGCACAAATGCGGCCCACACCCGTTCGCTGTCCTTCGGCCTGGCTGCGCTGCAGGTGAAGGTAAATTTGGTGTGGTCACGTCGTCTGCTTCTCCGTCATGTCCTTGACGGCTTCTGGGCTTTGTTTTCAGGTTTAGAAAGAATTGCACTGGGAAACAGTGGAGTAAAAGGGGACTCACCCACACCCTCTCCCGGCCCGTCCTCGTTTCAGGTGTCAGGTCCGTGCCTGCCAGGAGCCCGGTGGGGAAGCACTGGCGGGTGCCCGACCTGCTCGCCTGGAGAAAGGCCCTGTCCTCTCCGGAGCGCGGACCCGCAGGCGCCCGGGAGTCCGTCTCCGTCCCGCAGCCACCCTCGTGGGCCCGAGCTCGCAGACCGCGAACAAATAATCGGTCCACGCGCGCCGTCTGCCGCCGGGGTCGCGCTGCGCTGGCTGTGGCCGCGGGGAGCGCCCACGCGGGGACTCCGGGGAAGCGCCGGGCCGGGCATGCGCGGCGGCAGCGGCCCTCGGCGGCCCGCGGTCTGGAGCGGCCTGCGCGGTTTGTGCCGGTCGCCGCGCGCCGCCTAGTGGCCTTCCCAGGTACTTCTCCCCGGAGCTCGGCCGAGGGGCGCTCCCGGGCGCGCGGATTCCCAAGTCCCCTTCACGCGCGGTCTCATCGCTGCGATGGGGGCAGAGTTTCCCTCCCTCCCGCTCGGACGTTTAGGACCACGTGAAAGTCCTAAACATGTTTCCAGTAAGACCTGCTAAAAGGTGAAGGCTTTAAGGATAGAGACGGAATGCGCGTCTCAGGCCACGTATTCCTCGTGGCAAGGTATTTGGGCGTGAGGCAGACACAGGGGCCGGCCTCTGGTACCTGCACGGGTGTTTCCACGCGACTCTAGGAAGAGGGTAGGACAGGCGTGGGGCTGGGTATGGGTCCCGGCAGACAACGACAGTAGTGAGGGCACTGGAGCCAGGCATAGGCTGGGGACCGCGCAGGACCCGGCAAATCAGAGCATCCTCACTACGGAGCCCGCCCGAGACCCCACGGGGGCTCTTGCCGTGAACTCTGGCTTTTTTCTTTCCTTTCCTTTCCTTTCCCTTTCCTTGACGGGTTTTTGCTGTGCGCCCAGGCTGTAGAGCAGTGGCGCGATCTCAGCTCCCTGCAGCCTCTGCCTCCCGGGCTCCCGCGCTCCTCCCGCCTCACCCGAACAGTTGGCACCACAGCTGCAGCCACCACACCGGTCTCTTCATCCGCGTCCTGCGCGATCCCCTGCGAGAGAGGGGTCAGAGACTGCGGCCAGGCCTCTTGGTTCTGGGTAGCACAGCAGGGCCCTGCCGGGCGCGCACACTGGGCGACCTCCCATGCTCTCGGGCAATGAGCAGGAGCCCTGGGCCTGGCTAAGCTCTGAGTACTGAGAGGGGACCCAGAACCCGGCTGCCGTCCTTCGCAAAGTCCCGTGGGAATTGCTCCAAGTTCCCCTTCCAGAGACAAGGAAGGGTCTCTGCATGTGCACATGAGGGAGCCAGGAAATGCAAGCGCAAGGGGGTCGGGGTGAGTCCTGGCGTCCCGTGGGGCAGTCACATGCCTTCCCCCACCGGCAGGTCCCTCCTGAGGACCTTGGCCCAGTAGTTGGATGCCCCCGCCTCCCGCAGCCACTTCTTTTCCTGGCTGTGTCCCCAAGCTGGCCTCCAATTCCAGCCTCAAGCCCTCCTCCTGCCTCAGCCTCCCGAAGCGCGGGGATTCCAGGCATGAGCCACTGCACCAGAGCTGGACGCCGGTATTTTAATCTGTGAATTAGTCTAGCACTTTGGGAGAGTCTCCTTATCCTGTCTCCCGGTGCCCTAAATGACCCAAGACTGAGTCCTGTATATCCTTCCTCCAGTAGGAATTCCCAAAAGCCTCTCTCCATTTCTAGGACCCTCAACCCACTGGGCCCTGAGGGGGTGCACCACAGGCAGAGGAGGGGCAGCCAGTGGCCAGCTCACACCTCTGTGACGTCATCCCAGAGTCAAGCAAGCTCCCCTCCTGCGGCCAAATTGCAGAAAACCCAGAAGGCCTCCCCAGCACAGCGCTGGTTGGGGTCAGCCTGGTCCTCTCCTGCTGGGTGAGGACAAATGAGGTCATGGAGAGGTCAAGAGGTCACACATGGGATCAAGGTCACAGAAGGACCAAGTCAGTCTCCTGCCTGGGAATCAGGGGCTCCCTGGGGGAATCTGTTTGCTCTGGAGAGAGAGTTTCTAGTCCAGTGGGAGAGGACGAAGGTCAGAACTAACAGGGGTCACTCACTGCAGCTCCTTAGGCTCCTTTTGAGTCAGCAGGTCCCTGTGACACCAGGAACAAGAAAGAGACGGTCACAGCAGGGGAAGTACAGGGCTCAGAGGAGTGCAGAGGCCGGGTCCTGAGGCCACAGCAACCCTGGTTCCTACAGGGGGAGGAGGGCTGAGGAAACCCTGGGACACTGGAGTCCTGGAAGTGTGGGGAGGAAGCGCTGGAGGGGTGAGGACAGATGGCGACCCTGAGGACTCGGTGTGTTGTGCTGGAGGTCATATGAGGGAACAGTGGAGTTCTGCATTTAGTGGAGGAACAGAGGCAGTGCTCACGGGGAGGCCAGAGAGCCTCGAGGACCAATGGGACTGGATGCTCTTGAGGTACTTAGGGAAGGTCCCTAGATAGGGACCCGGCTCAGCTGGGCCCTCCTCTCTCTCCACCCTGGACCATCTGCTTCCTCACCCACAGCTGAGTTTTAACCCCACCCCCAGTGCCACCTGAATCCCCATCCCTCCCCCTCCCCTCCAGGACCAGGCCCTCCACTCACCTCTCCCCTTCTGTCCAGGGGAGCCCCGAGGGCCAGGAAGGCCCCGATCCCCATTCTCTTCCTGCTCCCCCAGGGGGCCCAATCAGTCCAGTGAGACCTGTGTGGCCCCTAGAGTTGGGAGCAGGTGGTCAGGAGGACGTCATCACACGGACGGGGGAGAAGGACCAAGACACAGAGAATGCCCCAGGCACAGGGTCTGTGGGTGTCCCTGAGCAGGGACCCCGAGGCCTGGGGCCTGGAGCACAGCGGGACCCTCCAGGTCGCTCAGGCCTCAGGGCTGAGGGTGATGGAGGCACACCTGTCTGTGTGGCTGTCACTCCCCTTCTCTCCCTCAGCTCAGCATTGCCCCCAAGGCCAGGAAGCCGTGGGATCCCTCTGAGGAGACAGGAAGTCCCTCTCTCCAGAGAGAGGTGGAAGCCATTCTCCCATCGCCCCTCACTTCCTGCAGGGCATTGGCTCACCCCTCACCACCCCATCCCAGTCACTCATCATGGGACCAGAAGGCCCAGCCCAGCCTGTGGCTCCAGGTTGGTCTTGCTGACCCTGCAGATTCCAGGGGACCTTAGCACTGGGGAGGAGCACCCCCACATTGCACTCCTCCTGGGCTGATGGACACCCTCGCCAGCCACAGCCCTCCCTGCAGTGACCACACTGGGCCCCAGAGTCCCACAGACCATCAGGGCCAGACCTTCTTGCAGGGCCTGTCTTCCCCGGGGCACCCATGGCACCCAGAGGCCCTGAAACACGCACAGGGAATGTGTCTGGAGGGCAGTAGAGGGGGTGTGAACTCGGGCAGGGGCTCAAGGTGGGAGGGGTGAGCCAGGGAGGAGGGGCTGAACCCTGGGAGCCCCTGAGTCACCAACAGCTATAGGAAACCCTGTGCCCAAAAGGGTTCAGCATGGGACAGGTGAGTGGGGATGGGTGGACATCTGGAGACAGAGGCGCCTGAGGGGCAGGAAGGCAGAGGGGAGGCTCCAGCACCCAAGGACAGTCTCTCCCTCACCTGGGCTTCACTCCTCATCACCCCTGGGAACCGCGCATGCTGGCAGGCCCTCGCAGGTGGGATGGGAAGGGAGAGAGCCAGAGGCCCTGGGGAGCCAGGCTCCACGCTGCCCCTTCCTGTGGCACACAAACACGCACACACACACAGGCACACACACTGCACACAGGCACACACACTGCACACAGGCACACACTGCACACATGCACACACACTGCACACAGGCACACACTGTAGACACACTGCAAACACACACACACACACACACAGAAGCAGAGGCCCCGCTGTGAAATTGGCAGGCATCTCCCTGCACACCTCACCTGCCATTGCCCGTTCACCACACAGGCCGGGGACGGCCTCCCAAGGTCCCAGAGCCCACCTAACTCACCCACCTGCCAAGTGGTCCAGGGGTCCATTCTCCCCAGCAGGACCAGGAGATCCCTAGGGAAAGCGGAATTGCAGTGGGTGAGTGTTTGGCCTCCAGCCCAGGGACCCCTCAGGAGTGAGGGCACAGAAGAGGTTAAGGGGCTGAAAGCTGGGGCTCAGTGGGGGTGGCGGGGTCACTGGTCTTTCACAGGCTGCCCTGGTTCACCGTCCTGGCTACAGTCACCCTTCGCACTGTCCTGGCACTGCAGGGCTGAAGCAAGGCCAGAGGTGGCCCCAACTTGGCTGGCATCACCCCTAAAACTGCCAATCCTCCCATGGCCCTGCTGGTCCTGTCATAGCCCCAGCTTCCCAGCACCAGAGCCCTTTAGCCACAGGGAGCCTCCTCACAGAAATCCCACCCTCCTTAACCCTTCCCCTCCCTAAGACTCACCCGAGTCACCTTTTCCAGGGGAACCAGGGTCTCCAGGAAAACCAAGACCCTGATCCAAAGAGAAAACGAGGACCAAGGTCATAGCCCCTTCAACCCCTTCACCAGAGACTCACAGGCACTGCCCTCCTCTCCCTCTGCACAGGCAGCGCCCGCCACCTCCCTAGGAAGAGGGTCTCTGCGCCCCTCCCCACCTCATGCACTCACTGCACACCTTCTAATGCTTTAGGGGACCAGCCACAGGGCAGCTCTCTCTCTCTGGATCCCAGACCCCGTGCATCCTCCTAGGAGACCCCATTCCCAGAGCCTCCCTCCCAGGCATCCCCTGACTCCTGGGCTCCCCACACTCCAAGATCCTCGCTCACAGACACCCATATTCCCAGGGCTGCCATTCACAGGGGATGAGAATACTCAGCCCCCATCCCCCAAAATCATACGGTTCCCTTCGGGGCCACAGTCACCTGACCCAAAGGCCCTTTAGGCCCTGGTGGTCGTGCCTCTCCCAGCTGCCCCAACTCTATTTTCTCCCCATGCTCCCCATGTGAATGCAGCAGAAAAAGTGGAGGGCACCAGGGGTCTTGGAAGATCAGGGGTGCAGCCTCTGCTTCCAAGACACCTTCAGCCACCCTCGACTGCCCTCGGAGAGACACAGAAAGTCCAGCCTATAAGGGAAGGCCCTCGTCCCTTTCCCCTGGAGGTAAGAGAGGAAGAGGTAAGGGGAAGGTCTGGAACAGAGACTCCTGGCCGCAGAGGAGTTTCAGCTCAAGGAGGTCACAGGAAAACTGGGGTGCAGTGAGCAGGTGAAGGGGATTGCGGGGAAGTAGGGCCCTGGAGCTGTCACTCACCTTGACACCTGGCTCACCCTGGAGATCCTGACTCTCCTGGCTCCCCCAGCAAAGAGATTGAGGTCAAAAACCTCTTTCCCCCCTCAAAAAATTTTGGTATTCCCCACATCTTTCTTTTTTGTCTCCCCAGCCAAAGTGGGCAGAAATCCAACTTTCATCCCTCACCCGAAATGCTTGTCCATTCACCCCTTCCCAGTGACCGTCTCTCCAGGGGGACCCAGGTTTGCAATGCCTCCCAGGGCACCTTGTGGCCCCGGAGGAGACACAGAAATAGAGGTCATTGCTTAGGGGACATTCCTGGGGCGGAGGCCTGGAGGAGAGCTCCAGGGTCACCACCGTGAGACAGCGGAGGCCTCCCCGGGGAAGGGGCTTCTCTTGACCCCTGAGAAAAGACTAGAGTGTATGACCTGGGGAAAGGGAGGCAGAGGGCCACACACATCAATCAGGAGGACCCTAGGGACAGAGGTGGGCTGAGTCAGGAGTGTGGGGCAGGGGCTGGGGTTCCCGCTGGGGTGAGGAGGGAGCTGCTCACCCAGACTCCCTGCGAGCATGGAGAGAGAGTACACTCACACCACACACGCCCTCTCTCTGGGGGACTCATGGAGGCCATCACCCCCAATGTTCCCTATGGGGGAAACAGAGAGGGGGAGGAGCTTCTCCCCAGCTGCCCCCAAGGTCAGGGGCTTAAGGGAGAGCTGGGGCTCGGTGGGCAGGGGGCAGAAGGGACCTTGCAGCGACCACTCACCTTAGCTCTAGACTTCCCAGTGGCGCCTTGGGGACCACGCTGACCCTGTGGAACCTAGAGTTCCACAGGGAGGAAGTGGGGTTGTCAGAAAAACCCAAACAAACCCCTTTGGACATTGACCCCGTTTCTCTCCCTTACACTTACCATGAGGCCCTGTTCTCACCAAGGCCCTTGTGGGAAGGAAGTGAACATCCCCTGGGGCATGACTGCCCACGGGGCACCACCACCCCCTCCCACCCTTCCCCTGACACCCTCTCCCTGCCCCCCAGCTTCCCCAGGCTCCCTTCTCCCCACTGACTCCAGGAAAGCCCAGGAGCCCCTGTGAGGATGGAGAAGTGGGGAAATTGAGAAGTTATGAGAAGTCTGACTCAGGAAGGGGCAGAGGACACCCACAGAGGCCACGGAGGCAGCGGCACGGAGGCCCAGGTGCTGCCCATAACGAGGTGGCCGGGGACAAACCCCTGCTGCTCTCGGGGCCTCTGTCTTTGTCTGTAGATTGGGGGCTGGCTAAAGGCTCTTGAGGGCCTCCCGCAGCTCTGCTAGTCTGTGCTTCCTGGCACCCGAAGTCAGGGAAGTAAAAAGGAGGAGGGGAACACACCCAGAGCCACCCTGGGCTCCTGGCATCCGAGGAGGCCAGGCAGATCAGGAGTGCCCAGCTTGCCCTGTAGAGGGACAGGGAGCAATTACGAGAGAGAGGAGGCCCAGGTGCCACTCCACTCTGGAGACCCCAATCCTCACATGTGAGGGCCATGCCCCATTCCTCAATGAACCCCCACACCCCAGCTTCTAGCCCCTTATCTCCTGCCCCACAGCCGTATTTCACAGTCTCTCCTTCCAGAGATTGAATTTTCCCCAATTCTAGTACCGGGATCCCGCTTCCCCGTGCCTGCAGCTCCGTCAAGACCTTCAGGGTCACTGCAGCCCCCCTGCTGACCTCAGCGCCACCTGCCCCAGCACCCACTCCTGCTCCACCAAGACGGTTCCCCCGCAGGCCCTGCCCTGTGTGCACGTGGCACCTCACCCTGACTCCCCACCTGTCTTCCTCCTCCTGATGCTGCAAGGCTCCTCCTGCCCAGGCAGCTGTGGGGTGCCCAGGTTGGGAGCAGCGAATCTGCAGGCAGACTGCCCTGGCTCAGCCCCCTGCCTGCCTGTCACTGGGCATGTGATGACCAAGCCTCCCTGGGCCTCTGCAAAGTCTCACGTGCAAAACAGGACCATCCACATCCCACCCACCTCAAAGGACGGAAAGGACACATCAGCACAGCACCTGCACACGGTTAGGACTGTGGGGAGCCAGCCCTGGAGCCCACAGGTCTCACTGCTGTTGGACGCTCCCTTCTCGAAGGGGCTGATGCTCTGAGTCTGGGCACGTTCACTTTGCCTGCAGCCACTCTGTGCCTCATCTCCAGTCAACTCTCCACATCAGGGGCTTTTCCATCACTACTTCTGTACCCGCCTCAACCCATCAGCATTCAGAAGGTGCCATATACAGAGAGAGGAGCACAATTAATGCCTGGCCATTTTCAATTGACTGGACAATGTCAGCTATGGGCACCCCCAACGCCAGCCCTGACCCTAGAGCGCACATCCCTAGAGGGGCCAGGCACAGATCTCTCCTCCTGTCATCACTTTGCCTTGAGTCCTGGGGGTGGCTCAGGGTCTCTAGTCGGTTCATTGTGTTCCTTTTGCTTCTTTGAACCATCCTCTCCTGTGGAACCAGGGCTCCAACCTCGCCCTGAGTGACAGGCTGGGAGAGGTGAGTGTGGAGGACTGGAGATGAGGTCTGGACCCCGAGGAGAAAAATGCTCCAGTGAGGCTGAGTGGGGCCGGCAGATCCCAGGGGCTGTGGCAGGAGAGGGGCCCATGGAGTATAGAGGGTGTGGCAATCCAGGGCCAGCGTGATGCAGACCAGGGTTGCCGCCTGCAGGAACCAGGCCCCCCAAGGATGCCAGCACTGGAATTGAGGAGCCCAGGGCCTCCAGGAATGAACCGGCGCTTGGGGGCTCCAGAGTGCAGAATCATTAGGACATGGAGCTGGGGCCAGTGTGTGGTCTCTATTCAACCTGACTCCTTTCACACCTGTGTCACCTGTGAACCTTAGAAAGCCGTCCTCCTCTAAGCAAGGTGGAGGTGAGAGGACCCCACAGATGATAGAGGGCCAGGGGCTCTCATGGAGGATTCTGAGGACATGGGTGCAAGGGTGGGCTCAGGAGCAGCGATGGCAGGAGTGAGGTGTGGGAAGTCACCTTTGCACTCTTACGGTCCTTGAGACCCTGAATTCCATCTGCACCCTGGAATTACGGGAGGACAGAGTGGCCAGGGATGGAGGTGGGGTGGAAGGAGCAAGCTCCTGAGACCCCCATCTCACTCCTTTCCACACAGTTGTTTACCCCAAGCCTGGTGGACCTTGGCACCTCGAGGTCCTGGGTATCCCAGTGGGCCCTGAGGTCCACATGGACCTGGAAGAAATCCGTTTATACAGGGGCCTCAGGGTGTCACTGAGGGGGCCTCGGGATGGGAGAAATGGATGCCACAGTGCTGGAGTCTGGGCAGGGCTCCCGGGCACAGGAGTTTCACACCACGTGGACACTCGCTTGCTCCTCTACCATTTCCTGAGCACCTACTGTGTGCTGCTGGGTCCTCAAAGCTGAGGCAAACCCACTGTCTGCAGTGACTGTGCTGTGCCCAGCACAGGCATCTCCTCCCTGGACCCCCACTGCCTGGGTGCTGGGTTTGCCCACTCATGCACCATCCTAGGATCCTGTATTCCAGCCCAGTATGCACCACACGGGGGCGGGGTGGGCAGCAGAGCAGATGGGGGCAGGGTCCCTGTGCTCTGCTCAGGGTTAGAGGGAGGGACTAGGGTGGCCATAGCCACTAATCAGGGATTCCGAGGGGAGCGCCTGAGCAGTGTAAAATGGTGACAGCCTGGGACAGCTTCCTGTGTCCAGGGTGACAACAGCCCCTGGGGAATGCTGGATGGGCAAGGGTGGGGGCTGGCTCATCCTCTGTCCCAGCCTGGGGTTAGGGGATTGCAGCCACTGTCCACCTCCTGTTGCTGATACCCCAGAGAGCCCCTCTGCATCTGCAGCCCCTGTAACTAAAGGGGTCCTGGCTGGCCTGGATTCTGTGCTCTCCTGGCTCCTGAGAATCTGGCATGGCTGTTGCCAGTGTGGCCACATCTGTCCTTGGGGCCAGCAGAAGCAGGCCCAGAAGTGTCCTCATCCCACAAGCCCCAGAGCAGGTGTGTCTCTGCACAGCCCAGCCCAGCCTATCAAGGATGGGTCCCAGGGAACAGGGCCCTCTCACCCTCATCTGCCCAGCCTGGGAGGGCCTGGGCTGGGACTGGTATTGGGGTTCTTAGGCCTGTGGGCAGCCTACACCAGGTCCCCAGTGACCAGTCTGTGGCCAGGTTGGCCAGGCGCTCACTGCAGCCTGGGCCAAGAGTGGCCCTGTCCCACTGCCATACTCACCAGACCCTGTGAGACTGGTTGGGGGAACCCAGACAACATGCCTTGTCCAAGGGCCCAGGAAGGTAGGAGCTTGATGCCCTTCAAGGAGCACAGAACATCCTCACTGTGGCCGCCAGGATGGGCAGCAGGGGGCCCCAGTGTCTGCAGTGCACAGCCAGGCACATGGCACTCCCTGCCCTTCCACGTGCCCCATTATCGTCCAGGCTTGGCCAGGGGCCTGCCGAGTGCTCCTCCCCTCCTCCAAGTCCCCAACACCTGCACTGTCCTCACTGACCTGTGAGCCAGCACCCACTCTCCACTGTGTCCTCACGCCATGGCCATGAAGGACATCTGAGCCAGGGCAGCCACTGGTGAATTGTTGTCAGCCGGGGAGCAGCTGCACCCCCAGGCCAGCTGCCAGTGGCCTACCCTGCACTTGGGGTGCCCGCAATGGGTGTGCAGCCCTGCCCGACTCAGCTCCATGCAGGGGGCTTTCAGTTCCCTGGACATCTGTGGCCACAGCAGAGGGCACCTGAGACTCTAAACTGGGGACCTACCTTGGGGACCCCTTCAGTCCCTTCACAGGTTCTAGGCACAATGCTGTCCTTCCTGCCTCCTCCCGGCTTCTGGGCCTTGGCACCCATGTCCCCCCACCCCAGGCTCCCTGCTGGACCCATTGTCATCCCAGGATTGCCACCTTCAGCCCACACATCTTCTTCTGTCTCTGAAACCCTCCCCTGCCCACACTAGGCCCCCAACTAGGGACCAGGGCTCCCTCCCTTACTGGTCCCAGGCACAGGAGAGCCCAGGTCAGGGACTACCCAGGGAAGCTGCCTGAGCCCCCACTGCATAGAGAAGGAATGTGTTCCTGGCATTCTGCCAGGTTGTGGTCTGAGCCAGGCTGGACTGTCTAGGGCAGCTGCTCCTCCAGTTGGTCCTTGTCCTCGCTGATGTGTTTCCCAAATTCACATCTGCTCAGACTGTGATCTTATGTGAAGCTGGTGTCTCCGTGTCGGGGTATGCGATGGAGCTCCTCAGCACAGCCGGCAGCAGCTGCAGCTTGCCCATGAGAACCCTGACCGCCTTGAACCCCAGGCCTCCCTGACCAAGTGTCACCTCCCGGAAGGATCCAGGGAGTGCTGAGCAGCAGGGATGGGCTCCTGGCCCCTCAGGCCCAGTGCTGGAAGCTTCTTCTGAACCCCAAGCCTCGAGTCCAGGGCTACAGGCAAGGGCTTAGTGCTAAATGCAGACATTCAGGAAGCATCGCAAGTGTGGACCCCATCCAAACTCGGCCCTTCCTGCATCCTACAGACAGTGGGACCCAAGCCTCCACCCTAGCATCGGCAGAAATCCCCAGCCCCTGGGACACCAGCTCTGTGCCCCTGCGGCACTGCCCTTGTCCCTCAGCCCCAGACGTAGGCCTGGAGGCCTGAGAACCACGTCAACCCCTAGCCTGCTGCCTCTGCTCAGCCGTACTCAAGCTGGCCCACTGTGAGTGCAGGGTGCAGCCTCATCTGCAGCTTGCCCCCCGCCTCCTTAGTCCATGTGCGTATTTTGGCCTTCTGCAGACTGAATATACGTATTCAATAGCTGAATCTAGGCATGTAAGTGCTCAGTAATAATGTAGCCACATTAGAGTTGTACGTGGAAGGGTAAACGTTTACCGAGTGTGATTTCACACTCCAGAGAGAAAAAAATATATTCTTCCCTGGTAAAGGGGAAATGAAAAGTCATTAGAGTCTACTCTTAGATACAGAAAAATACTAGGTGGAATAACACAAAGACTGAGCATCCTAATACAAAATACTGAAATCTGAAATGCCCCAAATCTGAAATGTTTGAAGTGCTGGCATAATACCATAAGTGGAAAATTCCACCTCTGACCTTAGGTGATGGGTCACAGTCAAAATGCAGTCAGATTTGTGCTTTATGCAAAAATTATTTAAAATATTATGTCCAGGTAGTTTCAGGGTATTTTTATAAGGTGTACACAAAACATAAATGACCTTTCTGTTTAGACTTGGATCACATCCCCAACATAACTCATTTTATATATATATACATATATGTAAATATTTAAAACAAACAAACAAACAAAAAACACCAAATCCATAGCACTTCTGGTCCCAAGATAAGGGATCCTTAGCCTGTTTTAAACTTTAATAGCTGTGACCATTTTAATGGGAATTAATCATAGAATTGTTACAGATTTAACAGAAGGTTAAAAATCTTATTTTTTTAGGGTGGAGAAAGAAGAGAACAATTTAGAACAGGGGGTTCAGACTTCAGTAGGTAACTTTCACAGGGTAGAGTAATATGAACAACATGAAGCTTTGAGGAAAGTGTAACACATTAAATGCTTCACAATTCGAACTAATGTTTCTCCTAAATAGTTTACATTTATTTATCAATAATATTACTTTTTTTTTCCTTTAAAAAAATCAAGGAAGGTAGCTATGACAATTTTACATGTGTGGAAACTGTGGCCTGATTAGGAGTTCATCAGTATGCCCAGGGTCACATAGCAAGGAGAAGGCAGAATGGGGTTTTGAATCCAGTTATGACTGACCAGACAGAATATACTTTAAAAAATTGTTCCTCAAAATCCTTTCATGAAGATTATGTGGACTAATATTTAACAGGTGGGCATCAAGTAAGGAAAACTAGCATTGTTGGATGATTTCTACACTAAAACTATGCTAATATGGTAGAGTAAACACTGATCTAGTATAGGCACTTTGGGAGGCTGAGACGGGCGGATTGCCTGAGCTCAGCCTGGGCAAGATGGTGAAACCCCGTCCTACTAAAATATACAAAATCAGTTGGGCTGGTGGTGGGGTCTGCAATCCCAGCTACCCAGGAGGCTGAGGCACGACAATTGCTTGAACTCGCTTGAGTTTGGGAGG
Organism: Saimiri boliviensis; assembly: GCF_048565385.1. Taxonomy (NCBI): domain Eukaryota; kingdom Metazoa; phylum Chordata; class Mammalia; order Primates; family Cebidae; genus Saimiri; species Saimiri boliviensis. The sequence continues at coordinate 89,710,257 of NC_133459.1, forward strand.
CGGAGGTTGCAGTGAGCCAAGATCGGGCCACTGCACCCCCAACCTGGACAACAAAGCCAAACTTTGTCTCAAATAAATAAATAAATAATAAACCATAGGGAAACTCCCGTCGCCAGAGAACTGCTCGGGGTCCCGAGTGTGGGTAGCACAGGGAGGTGCCGCGCTCCTGCCAGGGCTGCACAGTCCACAGTGGCGCAGAGCGCAGGGCGTCATGGGTGCTGCCATCGACTGAGAGCCAGCGGGGGTGCGGGAGACAGGATCTCCGATGCCTCCGGGTGCCCTCAGTGCTGAGCAGAAGCTCCTCCTGGCTGAGATTCAGCTGGGGGTGGGGAGCCAGCAGCCTCTAGGCCCACGCTCCCTCCAGAGGCAGCCTGGCAGTGGATCCGGACCCTGGCTTCCGCCTGCGGCGTCCAGATGCGGAAAGCAGGGAGCCTGAACCCAAAACTGCGATCAGAGAATCTAGAACTGTGTATGAAGAGTTTCTCTCGTGTCCTGAGTGTTCTCCTGCAGAAAGAGTGGAGGTGCGGCGAGCTCACACTCAGGAGACCCTGAGTTCCCTTTGTGCCTGTGAAAGGAAAATTTCTTGAGCCCCCCAAATCACTCAGTTAAACTTTAGCTGGGAATTGCTTAGGGCAAACCTGCCTCCTATTCTATTTAAAGTCACTCGTCTGCTCGCTGAAATAGATGCGTATCTGATTTGCCCACTTTGGAAGGGTATTGGTGCTGAGCAGCTCCAAGGCATGGTGCAGGGAACCGTTCAGGATGGAGAGCAGGTGCGGGCTAGGGTGGTGTCCAGGAGTGGCCGGGCAGGTGCTGCTGTGTGGTTCGCGGCACTGGGGGCAGTGGGAGCGTGGGTACCTCCAGGTCATGCTTGCGTTTCTCCAGGGCTCTCTCAGGCACAGGGCCTCCAGGGCATACCGCTGAGAGCGGTCTGTCAGAGTGTCCAGAAGGCATGCTGGGCATACAGCATCTGTTGGGGGAAGGCTTGCACCTGCCACCCCAAAGGCTCCATCTGTGACTGTGACTGTGGCGGGAGCTGCGGAGGTGCGCTCCGAGCAACTGGAGGCTGCCGGGACTCTGGCAGCGGTTAGTGGTGCTGTGGGTGACGTATCTGCTGTGGCTGCTGGGGCGGGACCTGGGAGGCGGCAGGCTGCAGCTACTGCATTGGTGGCTCTCTATTGACACTGGGCCCGCAAAGCCTGATGCTGCTGCTGCTCCTGTTGCTGCTGTAGCCGCAGCTGTGCCCTGTGCTCCCGCAGCAGCATGAGACTGCTGCTGTATCTGTTGCTGGTTTTGACGATTCACTGTAATTGGACGCTGCTGCTGTCGCAGCACCTGCACCGCTGCCTGGAACTGCTGCTGCTGCGCATCACGCTGCTGAGCCTGGAACAGCTGCGGCTGTAGCGCCGCCTGCTGGACGCAACGTTGCTGCTGCTGTGCCACCTATGGAGTGGCAGCGGGGTCTGAAGACCTGCCTTAGGCACCACAGTAATGCGGAGGGGCCTTCCCAAGGTTCCCCGGGCAGCTGCCCGAGAGGAGCATTGGCTGCCCAACAGTGCCAAGACCGACCATCCATGTGCCCATCTGTGGGAAATGTGGTTCTGGGAAATGTCGGTCATGCATGCCTCACCCTTCCAGCTGTCCACCCTTTTTGAAAGAGTATGTAATGCTCAACACCCACCAGGCAATGTGCTGTGTATACTTCCTTCTTTATCTTCAAAATAACCCTCCGAGGAAGGGACCATTTGAGGTTATCAGAACTCTCCATTTAGAAAATCACTGTTTACATATTTTCAAACTCTTTATGTATTTTCACACAACACATTAGTAACATGTAAGCCTTCTTTTTTCATCATCTCCGAGTGAATAGCCAGTCGTTCATGCATACATTGACAGAGAAATCTCTCAATGAACTCAGAGATTCAGAAATTGGTTAAGTACGAAAATTTAATTCCAGACAGAGAAAAACAGCAGATAATATAGGTGGCTGATAAGAGAAGATTTTATACAACTGCTATGAGTTATATTCTTAGAGATTGACTTTTAATATTTGAATTTATACTAAGGCATTTTATTTTTTTATTTATCCTTATTCTAATTTTAATTTAATTTAATTTATTTATTTAACTTTAGGTGCATACTATGTTCAGCGTTTCTCCCCATGTTATCCCTTCCCACCCGCCCCTCCCTCCCCACACTCCACTGTCTCTCCCCTACCCAGACAACTGCCCCCAGTGTGTGATGCTCCTCTCCCTGAGCCCACATGTTCTCATTGTTCAACACCCACCTATGAGTGAGAACATGCGGTGTTTGGCTTTCTGTTCTTGTGTCAGTTTGCTGAGAATGATGGGTTCCAGATTCATCCAAGCCCCTACAAAGGACACGAACTCATCGTTTTTTACGGCTGCATATATACTAAGGCATTTTCAACTTTAATCTGGGACAAATTTAAAATTGCTGAATAGAGAAATTTCTGATGACTGAGGAGTAGTAAAACTGGGTGGGGATAGTATTTCAAATCAAGGAAGGAACTTCATTTTATTCTGAACACGTTAGTTTTGACCCTTTTCATTCTGAAATTTTCACTGTCAAATATATTTGAATGTAAGCCTTTTTTCCTCATGTAACATTTATTACATACAAAGAGAATAATACCGTGCATCTGGGATTCAGATTTTGAAATGAAGCATGGACTCTGAGTGGCCTTGGTCCTTGGGAAAGTGCACTGGTCTGGATAGCAGCAGCTGGACCCCGGATTCCTGTGCTCACTGGAACATTCTGTGATGACGTCACTGAGGTCATGTGATAATGCATATCCTGTCTTCCATGCCAACTGCCCCTGCGTTTCAGCTGCCAGCTAGGAGACTACAGGTAAAGATGGCAGGGAGCCTTCGCTGCTGTGCTGAAGGCATGCTGATTTCCATCTCTTGCCTGCAGTTCCTTCAGAAGGGCCACTTGTACTTCAACTGTCTTCCTGATGTATTTCTTTTATTTCCCCAACTCCGGTTTGTCTACAGATGTACTAACTTAGAATTTTATGACTCGATGTGTATTTTTGATTCATCTATCAAGCTTTTCGCCTTAAATATTTTTCTCTGTTTAGAAAAATGCACTGTTTCCCAGGCCAGTTTTGTACACATTCTTCCATGGGAGAGATCCAGAAGAAACACAACGATATTGTGCAAGACATTCCATGAAAGTGGGATTACAGGCCAGAGTCTTCTGAACAGAGATGTGAAAATCTTAAATCAGAAATTGGAAGAACGTCAATCCAGAGATTTTTAGAAAATAAACTGAGATTTTCTGATGGGAAACATAATAGCCTAGTTAAGAAGTTTCAAGGGATTGTTTTAAATTAAAAACATTTTTAAAACATAAATACAATCAAGTGGATATAAAAAATTACAAAATACAGAACATTATTAGATGTCACAAAAGGTTTATGAAAATATTTCTTTTCTGTCAAAACTGACTGGGGTTAGATTTATTTATAAGGTCTTACTAAAACTAGCTACAGTATTAAAAATACGCTAATACCAAACTAAAATTTTGGTTTAAAAAATAAGTTTGTCTGAAGATATTAATTTGTTCTCAATGAAGTTACAAGAGGTCATAATTTTTCATTCTGAAATTGACAATTTTTTAAACTTCTCAGATGTATACCTCAGAAGTTTGACTTTTACTGCGTGTCTTTATATGTCGTTTACAGGTCCCACATCCTTGTCTTCTGTTTCTTTTCCCCTGGCAAAGGTGGATCTTTATATTTGGCTTGGATGATAACTCTCTCCTTCAACTTTTCATCAGCTCCTTTAACTCCCCCACACCCAGGTTCTAATTCTGCTGCTGTAACACCAAAAATGCTTATTTTTAAGGGTTTGAAATATTAGTGTCTGTCTCAGATGTAACATGATTTTGTACTCTTGGCTTTTTTTTTTTTATCTTAATTGTTTCAGGTGACCAGGAAACCTCCGATGCTGTTACTTAGACCCAGGTACCCCCTGCTCAAGTCACTAGCTCTCCTGTTTATATTCCTCTATAATACAGTATTCACCCGTGACTGAACACTCACTGTGTCTCATGAAATTTGAGGGCCCTTCTCATCAGGTATGACTTCCAAGTTGTTCAGTAGACTTCCTATAGACACTGCCCACTCTCAGACCTCAGTGCAGCCGGCTCACATAGTTGCTCATATCAGTAGTCAGTGAGACAATGGGGGTAACAGATTTAATTCATTAAATCACTTAATTGTCAGCCTTGATGGGCACATTTTCTGTTAACTACTCATTCAGGGCTGGCCAGTTCAAGGGAAGTTGATTCTTGGCATAGCCATCAGGTGGCAGTTGGCTTAGAAAGTACTGAATTCTGAGCCCTCTGGGGGCCAAGCAGACCCCTGGTCCCTCGGGGTGGTCACTGGTCATGGGGGTGCTCACCACAGGCAGCTGACAGTGTGAAGCTACTGGGGAGGGTGGCCAGACATTTGAATTTGGTCATCAGAGAGGCTTCGTTTGCAGGAAAGTACCATATTTTAGGTCAAGAATAAAAATCTGGAGACAGAAGTTTGCTTTCTTTGAATGATTTGAGCTCTTCTCTGGACTTAGCCACCTCCCGGCATCCACGTTCCTGAAGAGACCTTGAGGCAGGAAGATTGAGAAAGGGAATTAAAAGGGAATTAAAAGAGCTCCTGGTTCAGGGTCCAGGCCAGGATTTAGAGGTCTCAGGCATTACTTATCTGTAATTGCCTGATCTATGTACCTAATAAGTGAAAGCATACAATGTGTGTTCTTCTGTGTCTGACATTTCATTCAGCAGATGTTTTCGAGAGTCATCCATGTTGCAGTATGTATCAATACTTAGTTCCTTTTCCTGGTTAAATATTCCATTTATCTTTATGCTGTTTATGTTTATTCATTCTTCTGTTAATGGACACTGGCTTGTTTTGCCTTTTGGTTATTGTGAATATTTTTTCTATAAACATTGTCGTACAAGTGTCTATTTAAGTCTCTGTTTTCAATTCTCTTGGGGATATACCTAGGAGTAGAATTGTTGGGTCAAATAGTGATTCTATGGTTAATCTTTTGAGAAACTGCCAAACGATTATCCAAAAGAGGCACCATTTTACATCCTCACCAGCCCAAGGTGACTGTGGGTTTTTCAATCACCGTACACTGTTTTCAAGCAATGCCTGCTGTTCTTCCTGGCTGAATGGTTTCTGGGTCAGGTACAACAGAGATGATGAATACCGTGTTCAGGAAGCCTCTGGAAAGATTAAAACAGACAAGCACAATCAGTTGTGAATCAGATCTGCTCTCTTCTCTGGAACCAGAGATAAGGGTTCCAGCCTGGGAATACAGGCTGCCATCCTCAAGACCAGGCATCCCCAAGCTTTTTACACAGGGGGCCGGTTCGCTGTCCCTCAGACCGTTGGAGGGGAGCCACATACTGTGCTCCTCTCACTGACCACCAATGAAAGAGGTGCCCCTTCCTGAACTGCAGTGGGGGGCCGGATAAATGACCTCAGGGGGCCGCATGTGGCCCATGGGCCATAGTTTGGAGACACCTGCTCAAGACTATCACCAAGCCGGAGTTGTGGGACAAGCAAAAATGCCACACAGCTTTCATATCATTTTAAGTAGCCTTTGTGTTGATCCAGCATTCTTCTGGTTGTGGTACACCTTTGATTATTTTCCAGGTTCTGACAAAGTTGGTTCTGATAGTCTCTGGTTGTTTATTCAACATTCCTGTGGAAGGATGGGAGCTTAGATCTGCCTCCTTCACCATTTTGCTTATGCCACTCCAGTGGAGCATTCTTGACTTCTCTGCAAGAGTTTGACTTGTGCTTGGGGCAATGGCCCCCAAATAAAGCCTAGAAGACACCTGTGGAAATGCACAAATTTTGTGTAAGACATTCGATATAATTTTTGTGGCAAATTCACCATTATTTTCAAGCATTAAGCATTTCTCCTGAGGAAAATGTCATCTGTATAGTTTTTAAGTGAAGCTGTCATCCAGGGGGCCATCTGGAACCAGTTCCTAGTTGGTGATGAACTCTCACATTTTCCCACCAAGAAATCCTGTAATTTATTTGTAACGTCCATGGTGAGATTTGCATATCTAAATTCAAATGCAATAGAAAGAAACAAGAGAAATACAGTTCTCACTGTAGATAAAGAAACATGGTGACAACGACCAGGACTTGCTCTGAGGACATCTCTCCTGGAAGGAAGGACATCTCTCCTGAGAGGAAGAGGAAGTGATCTAGGAAACACAGAGTCACTGTCAGCACCGGGGAGCTGCTGAATAATCCCTCAGGCAGCCTTGGGTGCTCTGGACAGGGGGCTGGCATGTGTGGAAAAGGCAGGTTAATTAATGGCATGGGCTGAGCTGCTGCTGGCCTGTCCTTCTTAGTGGTGAAGGAAAGTGAAGGAGACCATCAGGAACGCCCTGGGAGGCAGCCTCGGGTCTCTAGCTGAGCCACCCTCATCCAAACAGGGTACACCATGCAATGTGGCTGTGTTTCAACAACAGTGTCTCAGGGAGCCTTGTATTCAGCCTCAGTTGCCCTGCTCTGCTCTACCCTGCCATGCCCTGCCTTGCCTTTCTTTTTTCCTTTCTTTCCTTTCCTTTTTCCTCTTCCTTTCCTCCCCTTTTCCCTCCCCTTCCCCTTCCCCTCCCCTTCCCCTTCCTCTCCCCTTCCCCTCCTCTTCCTCTTCACTTCCCCCTCCACTTCCGCTTCCCTTCACCTTCCCCTTCCCCTCCCCTTCCCCTCTCCTTCCCCTCCCTTTCCCCTCCCCTTCCCCTCCCCTTCCCTTTCCCTCCCCTTCCCCTTCTACTCCCCTTCCCCTTTCCCTCCCCTTCCCCTCCCCCTCCCCTTCTTTTCCTCTTCCCCTTCCCCTCCCCTTCCCCTCCCCTTCCCTCCCCTTCCTCTTTCCCTTCCCCTTCCCTTTCCCTTCTCCTCCCCTCCCTCTTCCACTCCCATTCCCCTTCCCCCTTCCCCTTCCCTTTTCCTTCCCCTCCCCTCAGCCTTCTTTCTTCTTCCTTTCCCCTTCCCTTCCTCTTCCTTTCCCCTTCCTTTCCCTTTTGCTCTTTCTCTTTCTTTCTTTTTTGAGATGGTCTCACAACATCACCCAGGCTGGACTGCCATGCTGCAATCATGACTCACTGCAGCCTCGACCTCCCAGGCCCAGGTGGATCCTTTGCCTCAGTCTCCAACTTGCTAAAACTACAGATGCCCCCATCATGCCTGGCTGATTTCTTATAGTTTTTGTAGAAAGAGGGTTTTGCCAGGTTGCCCAGCTGGTCTCCAACTCCTGGGCTTGAGCAATACACCCACTATGGCCTCCAAAATACTGGGATTACAGGCACAAGCCGCCACTCCTAGCCTGCGCTGCCTTCCTCATCCCTTCTGAGTTCATTTGCTCTCAGGATCCACCTGCGCTGCTGTTTGGATCACCCTCCTGGAAGATTTCTTACATCATAAAATCAGACTTTCTCTTAAAATATATTATTCAGTCAAAATATTCTAAAACATTTACCTGCCGAACCTCTGCTTTAAGGAAAATTAAAGATCTGAAGATACTCAATTATCCTACCATTTAAATATGACCACATGTAACTCATGCCATCTGTCCTTCTGGTCTGCCTTTTCAACACAACATGTGTCGAGGGAGTCTGACTGCTCAGGCTGTCACCGGCTCTGATACTGGGACAGCCCATCCTGGGGGCATCAGGTGGGGGCACTGACCATCTCCTACCCAGCTGTGCAGAAATTCCAGCAGGGGAGATGGGCACCAGGCTAACGCCCAAGTTGTTTCTAGAGCTCCTGTTTGGTTCTGTGTCTTAGGGTTGTGTGCTACTGAACTGGAGCATTTCTAAGGCTTGTGGTTCCTACGTTCTTAAATACAGAAGAATATGTCCCTGATTATTCTCTGCTCTTGACCAGGAGCTGAAGAATGAACCGTCATGCCACCAAAACTCTCTGAGCTCTGCGAGTATGTTTCACATTAAGGACCATGCCAGATTCCACTGTAAAAGGTAGCTATTCTTACCCTGTGTTAGGTAACCAGTAAGACTGTCCTGGGATGACAGTGTTTAAAATCTCTACAGGCCATCATACTTACACATGCACACACAGGTGCTGGAACTCCCTGGCACGGTGATGAGTTATACCAGGGCTGTCTGCTAAATGCACAGGAGTAGCCCATCACATCAGCATTTCACCCATTCTTGAATTCACATTTGTCTCTTCCATTTAGGAGATCAAGAGCTTGGGAAATTCTTCTCCACACCATTTCTGTCTGAGGAGTGAGGACGTGAAAATTACCTTTAGGTACAGCTGCCATGGAGGATGAAAGGGCTGATTGCTGGGAAGTGTGCAATGGTGACGCGTTTTGTGTGTAGAACAGTAATCCTTGTGTTGTGCTTTGCACGTGGAAATGTGCTGAGAAAATGCACACACTCCCAAAGACATTTATGATCACTTTACACAGACTCCCTCCTCCACCTCCCAATCCTGCTGCACACCACTCTCTTCCATCTAAGTGACACCATTGCCCCAGGGGCTAGACTGGAGGGTCACAGTTCTTTACTAGACAGTTGATGTTTTTTTACATCAAACTGTCCAAACCTCATTTCTGGCAGGAAGCTCAATCTAAAGTGGCTCTCCAGCAAATGCAGGCTGGTAAGTTCCACCTCTGTGAATACAGAAGACTTTTTTTTAGGAAGAGAGGTGTGTCCAGAATACATACCTTTGTCCTTGGGATCTTCTGCCTGCCTTTAGAGGAAGGAAAACATTGAGAGCATCAGACCACGCTTTGTCCTCTGTGCACGAGTCTTCTCTTCCTTCGATGACATTACAGGATGGGTTGGGAAATAGTGCTCGAGCCAATGGCCCCCAAATAAAGCCTAGAAGACACCTGTGGAAAGGCACAAGAGTTTTGTGTAAGATTTTCAAAAAGATTTTGGTTGCACAGTCACCACTATTTTCAAGAAGAACGCATTTCTCTTGAGGAAAATGCTCTCTGCCCTGTGGTTTGTCACAGAAGCTACCATCTATGACTGCCAGAGTGCCATCTGGACCAAGTTCCAAGTTGGTAATGGGCTCTCACATACATTTGCCACCAAGAAGTTCTGTAACTCATCTATAATATCCACGGTAAGATTTGTGTATGTTAATTCAAATGAAATAGAAACCTAAAGAGATAAAATTCCCATCTTAGACAAAGACTTGACCTTGTGAACAGCCAGCACCTGTTCCAAGGAAGTCTCTCTGGCCTACTGACCCACCAGGTGGTCCTTGAAATCTAGAAAACACAGAGTCACTGTCAGCCATGGGAGATGCTGAAGGACCTCTGGCAGCCTTGGGTGCTGAGGACACAGGGCTGGCGTGTGTGGAGGAGGGGGATGAGAGTGCGGGCTGAGCTGCCGCTGGGCCACCCTCTTTGGTGGCAAAGGAAGGCAAAGGAGACCATCAGGAGAGCCCTGGGGGACAGAGCCTCGGGTCTCTGGCTAAGCCACCCTCATCACCGGTGTTCACACAGACAGTGTTCACACAGACAGTGCACACATGCAAGGGATGACCCCAAGGCAGGGTCTCCTCACAAAAAGAGGCCTGGTAAGTATCTTTTTAAAAAAAGTTACAATGTTTAGCTTTCCTGAATCTACATATGCTTCTTCTGCACTTATCATCTATATGACTTGATTGTAAATCATCATTGTGATGAACAATACACAATATGTATTATTTGAATTATGAAATGCACACTTCAGTGACATCACTTCCATTCACAATGCTGTGTAGAAAATAAAAAACAATATTAATTCAGTTTTCTTACCTTCTGTTTTAGGAAACTAGAGAAAAAAACGTGTCATGTAAACCTGACAGAAAAATAGAAAAAAACAAAAAACAAAAAATAAAACGGTATTTGCAGAAATCATTACAATAGAAATAACAAAATAAACAGAGAACTAAACAAAATGTAAATCTGCTTCTTAGAAACGATCAATAGGATTGACAAACCTCCAGCCAGGCTAACCACAAAGAAGATAGAAGGCACAATTTACAAATAATATAGAGGAAAAATTCCTGCTGATACTATGAAGAAGATAATAAAAAGTACTTAGAATAAATCTATGCCCACAAATTTGATAGCTTAGACAAAAATGACAAATTTCTTCAAAGGCAGAAACTATAACAACTACCTAAAAAGGACTCAGATAATCTGAGTAGCCTTATACCTACTATAGAAATTAAATCAACAATAACTTTTTTTAAAATGTCCAGTTGATTTTGCTGAACTCTGCTTAATTCTTACAAAGAAAAACATAGTCTTATTATGTAAACAACTGATTAAAATTCTAAACATTTAGCCAGTTAAATTTTACAATTATTCCCATTGCAAATTCTGCACGAGAATGAGGGCAGCTGTACTGCTAATTGCCTGAACTAGAAGCAGCTGAGACACTCTTCAGGCAGTAAGTGCACCAACCCACACCATTGCACAGTCCCAGTGGAATATGAGTCACAGATAAACATTAGTAAGCCGATAAGCTACAAAAAGATATGAAATCTTGCATGTAGATTGCTAAGTGAAATCAGTTACTCCTAAGTGGCTGCATACGTATGATTGCAATTCTGTAGAATTTTGGGGAAGAAAATCTGTAGAGGCAGTAAAATAACTCATCTATAGCAGTGAGGAGTTCTAAGAAAAGAAGGGATTAAGAGGTGCAGCACTGGTCATGTTTTGGGTATGAAACTTCCATTTGGGTGATGAATGACATTATGAGTTTGCCAAAATCCATAGGCTGAACAACACAGGATGAGTCTTATTGCAAATTCTACACTTTCATTAGTAAGAAGATATTGCAGCTGGTCACAATAGCTCATGCCTGTTATCCCCGCACTTTGGAAGGCCGAGGTGGGCAGATCACCTGAGGTCAGGAGTTCAAGACCAGACTGGCCAACATGGTGAAAACCCCATCTTAACTAAAAAAACAACAACAACAAAAAAAAAAACAGGGTGTGGTGGCAGCTGCCTATAATCCCAGCTACTTTGGGAGGCTGAGGCAGGAGAATCGCTTGAACCTGAGAGGCGGAGGTTGCAGTGAGGCAAAATCATATCATTGCACACCAGCCTGGGCAACAAGAGCAAAACTCTGTCTCAAAAAAAAAAAAAATCACTACTGGTTCAGCCACTTTAACAAATGCAGCACATTCATGTAAGATGTGATTACAAAAAAGATACTGAGCGGGAAGGGTATATGGGAACTTTCTGTATTACTTCAATTTTTATGTTAATTTAGAAATTTCATGTGCTGTCCATTTGTTTGAAAATGTGGCAACACTATCTCAGGAAGAGTTCCATTTTAGCTAATGGCTGACAATCAGCTAAATATCTAAACCTTGCACTGAGATGTTCTTTATTAAAAGTGAAGGAAACTTGATGTGGAAACACATCTTTACTTCTACATTTGTAGCACTGGTGATTGACTTGATACATTTAAATTTGCACACATGAAATAAGAATATAGTGTAGCAATATTGGAGTTGTCTGAGTATGGGACACTGAAGAATCTGGAATCCTTATGCTTGCAAGAGTGAGTAACTGAATTTCCAGAGTACCTTCAGATGGCTGCCTCCCAGGGTGCACACAAGGATGGTCTGGAATCCTTCTGCTCCCGAGTGAGTCACTGAATCTCCATATTATCTTCAGATGGCTGACTGCCAGGGTGCACATGAGGATGAGGCCTGTGGCTGAGCATCACGTCTCCAAAACTGAGCTGGCAGACTGTGGATTCGCCATGGACAGTGGGTTCTTCTGAGCCCTCAGGGCACACTGCTGTGTCTTGGAGACAACTCTCTGGGAAATGTATTAAACGGCAGCTGTTGACGTTTTGCTGTGGAAGACCATAGAGAAATGAGTAAAAATTTATTCTCGGTTTAACACATTTCCTGCTTGACCCTAGAACGCTGTGCTGCCGGCGAGCTGCACTTTTATTTTCTAAATGGGAAATGGGGTCCCAAAGCCCTGGGCCACCGATAGTTTGTGACCTGTTAGGAAACTGGCCACACAGCAGGAGGCGAACAGCTGGCTGGGAGCAAAGTTTCATCCATATTTACAGCCGCTCCCCTGCACTCATCACCTCCTGAGTTCTACCCTCTGTCAGATTATCCATGGCATTAGATTCTAATAGGAGCGTGAATCCTACCATGAGCTGCACAGGCCAGAGATCTAGGCTCCATGCACTTTATGAGAATCTAATGCCTGATGATGTGTCACTGCCACCCATCACCCCAGATGGGACTGTCTAGTTGCAGGAAAATAAGCTCAGGGCTCCCACTGATTCTACATTATGGTGAGTTGTAGAATTATTTCACTATTACGATGTAATAATAATAGAAATAAAGTGCACAGTAAATGTGCTAGGGTCATCTGGAAAGCATCCTTCCACCCCATCCTGGTCTGTTGAAAAATTATCTTCCATGAAACTAGTTCCTAGTGTCAAAAAGACTGGAGACCAGTGGGTTCTATGTTTGATCCATGGTCCACTGTTCACCATCTGCAGGGATAAACCTCCTAAATCTGAGTTGGGCATTAGGAAAAACTTGCACGGTGGGTCGGACTTAAAACTGTGCAGACCGACCGTGTAGGCAAATCCCTGTACTGAGATGAGACAAGGTAGAAAGATGGCAGATGGAAGTGACCAGGAGCACGGGGCCTGAAGCGTAGAGGTCTGAGCTCAAGTCCTTATTTGGAAGCTACGTGAACCTGAGAAGTTCTATGGAACTTCTTTGACTCAGTTCCCTTTTCCGAGTGTGGAAATGTTAATAATGGGCTATGTTATGTTCTAAGGCTAAAAGTAATTAAACAGAGGTAAAGTCTGAAAATAAACAGGTGCTTCTTGAGTGCCATAAATTATTTTCAATCATTATATATCTGAAAGAATAAGCCAGGCCCTTGCTGGTGGTTAATATAGAGAAGGTGCTTGGCGGCAGTGGGAAGGGAAGTTTCCAGGGCAGTGGAAGATGGATGAAATTTTCTTTCTCCTGGATGGTTTCTGTTATTTCCTGTGATGTCCGCATCAGCCCAGAGGGATGGACAGGGCAGGGGCTGCCACCCATAGCTGTCAGCTAAGGGAAGTGAAATGACAGATTTGAAGCTGCCTGGAGTCACAGCTCTCAGGAGTGATGGATCTCAGACAAGAAAGTGGATGGTTTTCAGGGAACAGAGGTTCCTTAATGCCTGAGACCTCTAAATCCTGGCCTGGACCCTGAACCAGGAGCTCTTTTAATTCCCTTTCTCAATCTTCCTGCCTCAAGGTCTCTTCAGGAACATGGATGCCGGGAGGTGGCTAAGTCCAGAGAAGAGCTCAAATCATTCAAAGAAAGCAAACTTCTGTCTCCAGATTTTTATTCTTGACCTAAAATATGGTACTTTCCTGCAAACGAAGCCTCTCTGATGACCAAATTCAAATGTCTGGCCACCCTCCCCAGCAGCTTCACACTGTCAGCTGCCTGTGGTGAGCACCCCCATGACCAGTGACCACCCCGAGGGACCAGGGGTCTGCTTGGCCCCCAGATGGCTCAGAATTCAGAACTTTCTAAGCCAACTGCCACCTGATGGCTATGCCAACAATTAACTTCCCTTGAACTGGCCAGCCCTGAATGAGTAGTTAACAGAAAATGTGCCCATCAAGGCTGGCACTTAAGTGATTTAATGAATTAAATCTGTGACCCCCATTGTCTCACTGACTACTGATATGAGCAACTATGTGAGCCGGCTGCACTGAGGTCTGAGAGTGAGCAATGTCTAAAGGAAATCTACCAAACAACTTGGAAGTCACGCCTGATGATAAGGGCCCTGAAATTTCATGACACACAATGTGTGTTCAGTCACGGGTGAATACTGTATATAAACAGGAGAGCTAGTGACTTGAGCAGGGGTACCTGGCTCTAACTAACAGCATCGGAGGTTTCCTGGTCACCTGAAACTATTAAGATACATCAAAAAGCCAAGAGTACAAAATCATGTTACATCTGAGACAGACACTAATATTTCAAACCCTTAAAAATAAGCATTTTGGTGTTACAGCAGCAGAATTAGAACCTGGGTGTGGGGGAGTTAAAGGAGCTGATGAAAAGTTGAAGGAGAGAGTTATCATTCAAGCCAAATATAAAGATCCACTTTTGCCAGGGGAAAAGAAACAGAAGACAAGGATGTGGGACCTGTAAATGACATATAAAGAGACACAGTAAAACTCAAACTTCTGGGGTATACATCTGAGAAGTTTTAAAAATTGTCAATTTCAGAATGAAAAATTATGACCTCTTGTAATTTCATTGAGAACAAATTAATATCTTCAGACAAGCTTATTTTTTAAACCAAAATTTTAATTTGGTATTAGTGTATTTTTAATACTGTAGCTAGTTTTAGTAAGACCTTATAAATAAATCTAACCCCAGTCGATTTTGGCTGAAAAGGAATATTTTCAAAAACCTTTTGTGACATCTAATAATATTTTCTATTTTGTAATTTTTTATATCCACTTGATTGTATTTATGTTTTAAAAATGTTTTTAATTTAAAACAATCCCTTGAAACTTCTTAACTAGGCTATTATGTTTCCCATCAGAAAATCTCAGTTTATTTTCTAAAAATCTCTGGATTGACGTTCTTCCAATTTCTGATTTAAGATTTTCACATCTCTGTTCAGAAGACTCTGGCTTGTAATCCCCCTTTCATGGAATGTCTCGCACAATATCATTGTGTTTATTCTGGATCTGTCCCATGGAAGAATGTGTAGAAAACTGGCTTGGGAAACAGTGCATTTTTCTAAACAGAGAAAAATATTTAAGGCAAAAAGCTTGATAGCAGAATCAAAAATACCCATCGAGTCATAAAACTCTAAATTAGTACATCTGTAGACAAACCGGAGTTGGGGAAATAAAAGAAATACATCAGGAAGACAGTTGAAGTACAAGTGGCCCTTCTGAAGGAACTGCAGGCAGGAGATGGAAATCAGCATGCCTTCAGCGCAGCAGCGAAGGCTCCCTACCGTCTTTACCGGTAGTCTCCTAGCTGGCAGCTGAAATGCAGGGGCAGTTGGCATGGAAGACAGGATATGCATCATCACATGACCTCAGTGACGTCATCACAGAATGTTCCAGTGAGCACAGGAATCCGGGGTCCAGCTGCCGCTATCCAGACCAGTGCACTTTCCCAAGGACCAAGGCCACTCAGAGTCCATGCTTCATTTCAAAATCTGAATCCCAGATGCACGGTATTATTCTCTTTGTATGTAATAAATGTTACATGAGGAAAAAAGGCTTACATTCAAATACATTTGACAGTGAAAATTTCAAAATGAAAAGGGTCAAAACTAACGTGTTCAGAATAAAATGAAGTTCCTTCCTTGATTTGAAATACTATCCCCACCCAGTTTTACTACTCCTCAGTCATCAGAAATTTCTCTATTCAGCAATTTTAAATTTGTCCCAGATTAAAGTTGAAAATGCCTTAGTATATATGCAGCCGTAAAAAAACGATGAGTTCGTGTCCTTTGTAGGGGCTTGGATGAATCTGGAACCCATCATTCTCAGCAAACTGACACAAGAACAGAAAGCCAAACACCGCATGTTCTCACTCATAGGTGGGTGTTGAACAATGAGAACATGTGGGCTCAGGGAGAGGAGCATCACACACTGGGGGCAGTTGGCGGGGTAGGGGAGAGACAGCGGGGTGTGGGGAGGGAGGGGAGGGTGGGAAGGGATAACATGGGGAGAAATGCTGAACATAGTATGCACCTAAAGTTAAATAAATAAATTAAATTAAATTAAAATTAGAATAAGGATAAATAAAAAAATAAAATGCCTTAGTATAAATTCAAATTTTAAAAGTCAGTCTCTAAGAATATAACTCATAGCCGTTGTATAAAATCTTCTCTTATCAGCCACCTATATTATCTACTGTTTTTCTCTGTCTGGAACTAAATTTTCGTACTTACCAATTTTTGAATCTCTGAGTTCATTGAGAGATTTCTCTGTCAATGTATACATGAACGACTGACTATTCACTCAGATGATGAAAAAGGAAGGCTTACATGTTACTGATGTGTTGTGTGAAAATATATAAAGAGTTTGAAAATATGTAAACAGTGATTTTCTAAATGGAGAGTTCTGATAACCTCAAATGGTCCCTTCCTTGGAGGGTTATTTTGAAGATAAAGAAGGAAGTATACACAGCACATTGCCTGGTGGGTGTTGAGCGTTACATACTCTTTCAAAAAGGGTGGACAGCTGGAAGGGTGAGGCATGCATGACCGACATTTCCCAGAACCACATTTCCCACAGATGGGCACATGGATGCCTAACCCTAAGCTGCAAAAATATGAAGCCCAACCCCTGAGGGAGGAGAGCTGTCTAATTCCTACTTCTTTTTGTTTGTATGTGTGTTTTGCTTGGCTTTCTCAGGGGTCCCTCCAGCACCAGATCAGCCAAGCTGCTGGCACACGAAGGGTCCAGTGCCCTCACCCCTCCCAGGCAGACACCACAGATTGTCAGGTTCCTCAAGCAGATGGTGGAGGCTTCTCCCTCCTCCCGTGGGTGGGTGCCCTCCCATGCTGGATCGCATGTGGGGTCCCCTCCTGGTTTTGCTCCGGCAGTAACAGGGAGAACAGAACCATGGAGTGAGGCTGTCACTGCACAGGTGTGGGAAAAGCAGTCATTTCCTCCGCTGTGAAACAGAAATGATATCTGACTTTCCAATGTCTCACAGGCAAGCATGTGCATGGATTTTACAAAAGAGAGAGGGGAACATGAAGTACCTTGCCTTTTTAAGAGGAAAAGGAAATCTGCATCCACATGGATTATCTTTGGGCTCTGTTTCCTCCAAGCTAGCCTCTCCCTTTAACATGGAGAGCGTGTCTGCCTGATGAGACCTGGGAACGAGATCACAAAATTGAGCCCGCTGCAGGATGCTGAGAGACAGGAGCCCGAGGCAGTCGGCCACATTTCACAGGATTGGATTGACGTGAAATGTGGAAAACAGGCACATCCGCTGGGCAGGAAGCAGACCCATGGGGCTGGGGCTGGGGATGGAGCAGAGGGCACTGCGGAAGGGAAGGGCCATGGAGATGCTGAGGCTGGAGTCTGCAAACTCAACAAAAAAAATCAGCAAATGGTGCACTTAACACAGGTGAATGCTGTGGCCTGTAAATTACACCAGGAAACAGCTGCCAGCGTTGCAGCCTCCCATGGAGAGCTCCAGCCCCTGTGCCTGGTCCTCGATGGCACCTGTTTCTCTGACTGATGCTCTCCCCAAGGTGTACTTGGCTTTGTACTTGTCCTAATTGTCATTTTGATGGGGATCTTTACTTGTTAGCAAGAGATAAAAAGCACTGACATCGTGTCCACCTTCCTTAAGATGACCCTCAGGTGAATGCCACCCACCCCTCCTCTAGCCTCTGATGACTCCCAGGTGACGAAGCCTCATCTGTGTAGGAGCTTGGGGCCCTAAGAGCTGAGGGTCCCCACTCAAGCCCTGGCCTTCCCTTCCCTGTCTGACAAAGCTGGAGCAAGCTACTTTATCTCTCTGAACCCAGTTCCTCACAGGCGAGGTCCTATCCAGGAAAATGTGAATCACTGTATGACATATGTGCCTGCTCTCAGCATTTGTGGACAGTCATTTGGGAGAGTTGTGGGAGGAGCCTGTAGAACATCAAGGTGTTTCCAAGAGCCAAGGAAACCCACCTGGGATTGTTTAGCTGTGACTGTTGTGGAACAGGTGAGTCCAAAAATGCATTCAGTGAGAGGACCTAGCACTCCCCTCTCCCCAGGAACCCTGACAGGTGTCCAAGGCAGGAAAGCCATGCTGTCCTCAGCTGGAGGGGAGGTTCTAGGGGCAAAGGAGGCCTCCTACCAAGCTCAAAGCAGGAGATCACCTCGTTAGACTTTCACTGACCCTCAGAGATTATCAATGCCTTCAGTATTCTTCCCAGATGCCCAGCCAGCACGGCTCACTTCGTTTCCCTTTCCATAAGTCCCAGGGGTCTTGCTTTGCCAGATCTGCTTGACAGCAGCCTTTTATGGTTCTAATAGCATCTCTATGAGCTCAAGAAATAATCGTTCTTAGAGTATTTAGCCCCTAGATGATACTCCCTTCAGTTGCGTTCTTGCCAATCTGAAAACTTCAGGTTCCAAGGACCCCATGCTGGGGTTTGGTGCAGCACAGATTGGGGAGAAGGGCTGGGATCCTTCCAGGATCTGTGGTCCTTGTCACAGATTTCTTCTGCAGCAAGCTCTTGTCATCTGATACTTTGAGGTCGTCGCTGCAGAGCTGGGGTGTAGATATTGTGGAGGCTAAAGAGGAGACCAGATCCCTGAGGACATCTGGGTGCTGCCTTCTCAGGGGTGTTGGGCAAGTGGCAGGGTCACCAACTCTGGGGACCATCCTTAGAGCAGCTGGTGTTCCATCTTTCCCTACCTCAGTGTATGAGGCAAGGAACAAGGTGCCTAATTTTGATCTGTTTCCATATTTCTTCTAGGTGGATAACTTGCCAGTCATGGGGGAGTCTGTGCCCTAGGCCTGCACCTCTGAGTTGCACACGAGATCCTCTTGGGAACAAGAACATCTGTTTCTCTTCTCCAACCTGTCTGGAAGGTGAGGCTGCTAGCTCTCAGGCTGCACGCCCACCCATATTCCTTCTCCCTTCTGGGGCCTCATGTCTGTCCTCTGTCACAACCTTGTTACAAAGCTTGTCACAGAGGAAGCATGAAACTGAAAGGCCTAGATGACAAACACTTGGCCTTTGTGATGTCACCTGGTCATGGATCATGGCAGCACCCAGAGAGGGCTACAGGCTGGCTGTGTGCCCCCCATAGCTGAACACTCCTGGAATGCTATTCCTACTTCCCTTGTGGGCACCGCCAGGGCATGGTTACTGCCATGGTGACTGCATATCACTGGTCATATTGCCCCTTGATCTGCCACTGTCACTGTGAGTCCATGCTGTTTGGGAGCCACACTCAGCCTTGGGCACACAGCATTACTGCTATATCCCCCAAGTACAGAGCACCAATCCTCCCTGCCAGGGACAACCAATGCACCTTCTGAATAGACTGTCTCTTAGAAGGACAGAAGGAATTGTCTAAACTTACACAAAACTTACTTTAAAACAACAACAAAAATATTATTAGAAGTAAGGATATTTTATCAGGACAAAGGGTAAATTAATTAGGAAAATGTAAAACTTATTGATATGTATGCCCTTAGGAAAAGAGTACAGAATCACAGGAAGCAAAACCTGACAGACATGAAGGGAGAAATGACTAACTCAGCAATGAGAGGTGGGACATTAATACCCCACTTACGCTAATGGGTGCAGCTAGACACAAGATGACAAGGAAGTAGAAAATACAGTGTTAGAAACCAAATACACCTGATGGACACACACGGAACAGTCCATTCAACAGCAGAATGTGTATTCTTCACAAATGCACATACAACATTTTCTAAGACAGTATGCAAAGAACTGAAACAAACATCAATAAAATTAAAGAATTAAAATAACACAAAGAATGTTTTCTCATCAAAATAAAAGTAAATTAGGGATCAGTGAAAGCAAGAAATCCGGGAAACTCATAAAAAAAATGTGAACGTTAGAAGAGCACTCCAAAATAATAAAAGGTCAGAAAAAAAACACAAGTAGTATAAGACAGTATTTTAAGATAAATGAAAAAGTAGACAAAACATTAAAAAAAAAAAAAAACTTATGGGAGTCATTGAAAACCATGCTCTGAAGAAAACTTACAGAAGAATTCCATCCATGAAAAAGCAGAAAAATCTCAAATCAATAACTAAATACCTGTTAAAAACTTTTAGATGGAAACGGCTGGTCCCATCCATCTGAGCAAAGCATATCAGTTGGGGCAAAAATAGTCTTGCTGAAAAAAGCTTTGGTAAGGATACACTTTGGGGTTTGGAGCTGTGACAGTGGTTTTGGGAATCTAGAAGGCAAGGTGGATGCTCAGGGTCAGGCATAGGATCAGGAATGACCCAGGAAGACCCTAAACTCTCACCTCTGACCTTCAAACTCTGCAGAAGAAGAAAGTAGAAAGTTGTCATTAGTTTAAAATAATTGGTTGTAAAATGTTCTTTACAAGCTTCATGATAACCAAAGACCGAAATCCGATAATAGACAGGCACGAAATAGAAAGCAAGCAGTTGAAACATACTACCAGAGCAACTCACTTTTATACAAAGAAACACAGGAAGCACAGAAGAGAGGAAGAGAAGACCACACGAAACAACTGGAAAACAAATAGCAGATAGGCAGTAGTAGGCCCTTAGCTGTCAACAACACTGAAGGTAAATGGATCAGATGATCCAATCAAAAAACAGCGTAGCTGAACAAATTAACAAGTAAGAGCCTATAGTTATAGGCTTCCTACAAGAAACACACTTCACCTATAAAGACACATCGAGATTGAAAATAAAGGGATTGGAAAAGATATTCCATGCAAATGGAAACCAAAAAAGAGCAGGAGGAGCTACACTTATATAAGACAAATTAGATTTCAGACAAAAACTGTAAAAAGAGGCAATAAAGTTTCTTATATAATCATCAATTCTTTAAGAGAATATAACTATTATAAATATATCTGTACCCAGCATTGGAGCACTCAGATATATAAAGGAAACAATATTAGAGAGACAAACCCCAATAAAATAATAGCTGGAACTTTAGCACCCACTTTCAGCACTGAACAGCTTATCTAAATAGAAAATCAACAAAGAAGCATCAGACTTAGTCTACACCATAGACTAAATGAACCTAATACATATTTGCAGAATATTTTGTCCAACAGCTTCAGAATACACATCTTTCTCCCTAGTACATACAACAGTCTCAAAGATTGACCATATGGTAGGACACAAAACAAGTTTCAAAAAACATTTTTTTTAAACATGAAATTACATTAAATATGTTTTTCTATGGGATACGACAAAAGCAGTATGAAGGGGGAAGTTTATAGTAATAAACACCTACATAAAAAGTAGAAAAACTTCCAATAAACAACCTAATGTTGCATCTTAGAGAAATAGCAAAGCAAAAGCAAAACAAACCCAAAATTTGTAGAAGAAAAGCAACAAAGACCAGAGCAGAGGCCACACGTGGTGGCTGAGGCTGGTAATCTCAGAACTTTGGGAGGCCGAGGCAGGCAGGTCACCTGAGGTCAGAAGTTTGAGACCAGCCTGCCCAATATGGAAAAACCCAGTATCTACTATAAATACAAATCTAGCTGGGCATGGTGGCTGGTGCCTGTATTCCCAGGTACTTGGGAGGCTGAGGGAAGAGAACTGCCTGAACCCAGGAGGCAGAGTTTACACTGGGCTGAGACTGTGCCATTGCACTCCAGCTTGGGTGACAGAGAAAGACTCCATCTGAAAAAAAAAAAAAATTAGAACAGAAAGAAATGAAATTGAGACAAAAAAATACAAAAGACCAATAAAATTTCCATAGTACCCAGTGCAATCTACAAGGCCAATGCAATCCTTATCAAACTACCAATGATGTTCTTTACAGAAACAGAAAAAATAATTCTAAAATGTATATGAAGCAACAAAAGACCCAGAATAGCCAAAGAAATCATGAGCAAAAAGAACAAAGTTGGAGGCATCAGACTGCCTGACTTCAAGTTATACAACAAAGCCATAATAACCAAAACAGCATGGTACTGGCATAAAAACAGACACATAGAATGATGGAGCAGAATAGAAAACCAAAAAATAACTCTGCATAATTACAGTGAACTCATTATTGACAAAGGTGCAAGAACATACATTGGAGAAAGGATCACGTCTTACATAAATGGTCCTGGGAAAATGGAGTATTCATAGGCAAAAAATGAAACTATTATAGATAGTTTCTCACCAAATAAAAAACCACATAAAAGTGGGTTAAAGACTAAAATCTAATACCTGACACTATAAAATTACCAGAAGAAAACGCTGGGGAAATGCTCTGCGACATTGGTCTGCATAAAGATTCTTTGTGTAAGATCTCAAAAGCATAGGTTATCAAATTAAAGCAGGCAAATAGCATTACATAAAGTGAAAAGGCTTCTGCACAGCAAAAGAAACAACCAAGTGAAGAAACAACCTATAGAATAAGAAAAAATATTTGCAAACTGCACATCTGACAAGTACTAATAACCAGAATATATAAGGTGCTCAAACAATCCAGTAGTAAGAAAACCACAATCCAATTTAAAATGGGCAAAAGATCTAAAGAGACATGTTCCAAAAGATGACATACAAGTGGTGAATGGGTATGTGAAAATATCCTCAGTGTCACTAATTATATATATTTTTAAAAAGGCAAAACTATAATGAGATAGCATCTCACTCTAGTTAAAATGGATTTTACCCATAAGGTAGGGAATAGTGAATGCTGTCGAGGGCGTGCAGAAAGGGAAAGCCTTGTACACTGTTGGTGGGAATATAATTAGTGCAACCACTATGGAGAACAGTTTGGAGCTTCCTCAACAATATAAAAACTGTGGGATCCAGCAATCCCACGGTTGGGTATATACCCCAAATAAAGGAAATCGGTACATTGAAGACATCTTTACTCCCATGTTCACTGCAGCACTATTCACAGTAACCCAGATTAAGGATTGACCTGTGTCCATCATTGGTTGGATGGATAAAGAAAGTCTGGTACATACATGTCGGACAGGCAGAAGCTGGTCAGTAGAACCGAGGATGCCAGGAGGAAAGCTGGCATGGCCTGCAGCAAATCCAGCAAGGAAATGCAGAGCCATGTGCCCCCGAAGGCCAAGACCCGGGACCGATACTGTTCTCTTGTGGCGAGGCTCATCATCTATTTTCCAGACATTCCTGACAAGAAACCTCAAGTTTCCATCAGTGATCCTAGGAACGCTCTCCAGAGCCTGCCACGCTGGCCGGCTGCAGGAGCCACGGGAATTGGCCTCCCCGGACGGGACAGCCGGTGGTCGGTCTTGGCGCTGTTGGGCAGCCAATGCTCCTCTCGGGCAGCTGCCCGGGGAACCTCGGGGAGGCCCCTCGGCATGACTGTGGTGCCCAAGGCAGGTCTTCAGACCCGGCTGCCACTCCAAAGGTGGCACCTCAGCAGCAACGTTGCGTCCAGCAGGCGGCGCTACAGCCGCAGCTGTTCCAGGCTCAGCAGCGTGACACGCAGCAGCAGCAGTTCCAGGCAGCGGTGCAGGTGCTGCGACAGCAGCAGCGTCCAATTACAGTGAATCGTCAAAATCAGCAACAGATACAGCAGCAGTCTCATGCTGCTGCAGGAGCACAGGGCACAGCTGCGGCTACAGTAGCAACAGGAGCAGCAGCAGCATCAGGCTTTGCGGGCCCAGTGTCAATACAGAGCCACCAACGGAGTAGCTGCAGCCTGCCGCCTCCCAGGTCCCTCTCCAGCAGCCGCAGCAGATACATCACCCACAGCACCACTATCCGCTGCCAGAGTCCCGGCAGCCTCCAGTTGCTCGGAGCGCACCACCGCAGCTCCCGCCACAGTCAGGCACAGACGGAGCCTTTGGTGTGGCAGGTGCAAGCCTTCCCCCAACAGATGCTGTATGCCCAACATGCCTTCTGGACGCTCTGACAGACCGCTCTCAGCGGTGTCCCCTGGAGGCCCTGTGCCTGAGAGAGCCCTGGAGAAATGCAAGCATGACCTGGAGGTACCCACGTCCCCATTGCCCTGGTGCCGCGAACCACACAGCAGCACCTCCCTGGCTGCTCCTGGACGCCGCCCTAGCCCGCACCTGCTCTCCGTCCTGAACCGTTCCCTGCACCACGCCTTGGAGCTGCTCAGCACCAATACCCTTCCAAAGTGGGCAAATCAGATACACATCTATTTCAGCGAGCAGACGAGTGACTTTAAATAGAATGGGAGGCAGGTTTGCCCTAAGGAGTTCCCAGCTAAAGTTTAACTCAGTGATTTGGGGGGGCTCAAGAAATTTTCCTTTAAAAAGGCACAAAGGGAACTCAGGGTCTCCTGAGAGCATCTTGGGTGTGAGCTCGCCGCACCCCCACTCTTTCTGCAGGAGAACACGGAGGACACGAGAGAAACTCTTCATACACAGTGCTTGATTCTCTGATCGCAGTATTGGGTTCAGGCTCCCTGCTTTCCGCATCTGGACGCCGCAGGCGGAAGCCAGGGTCCGGATCCGCTGCCAGGCTGCCTCTGGAGGGAGCGTGGGCCTAGAGGCTGCTGGCTCCACGCACCCAACTGAATCTCAGCCGGGAGGAGCTTCTGCTCAGCACTGAGGGCACCCGGAGGCATCGGAGATGCTGTACCCCGCAACCCTGCTGGCTCTCAGTTGATGGCAGCACCCATGGCGCCCTGTGCTCTGTGCCACTGTGGACTGTGCAGCCCTGGCAGGAGCGCGGCACCCCCCTGTGCTGCCCACACTCGGGACCCCGAGCAGTTCTCTGGCGATGGAAGTTTCCCTATGGTTTATTATTTATTTATTTATTTGAGACAAAGTTTGGCTTTGTTGTCCAGGTTGGGGGTGCAGTGGCCCGATCTTGGCTCACTGCAACCTCCGCCTCCCAAACTCAAGCGAGTTCAAGCAATTGTCGTGCCTCAGCCTCCTGGGTAGCTGGGATTGCAGACCCCACCACCAGCCCAACCGATTTTGTATATTTTAGTAGGGACGGGGTTTCACCATCTTGCCCAGGCTGAGCTCAGGCAATCCGCCCGTCTCGGCCTCCCAAAGTGCCTATACTAGATCAGTGTTTACTCTACCATATTAGCATAGTTTTAGTGTAGAAATCATCCAACAATGCTAGTTTTCCTTACTTGATGCCCACCTGTTAAATATTAGTCCACATAATCTTCATGAAAGGATTTTGAGGAACAATTTTTTAAAGTACATTCTGTCTGGTCAATCATAACTGGATTCAAAACCCCATTCTGCCTTCTCTTTGCTGTGTGACCCTGGGCATACTGATGAACTCCTAATCAGGCCACAGTTTCCACACATGTAAAATTGTCATAGCTACCTTCCTTGATTTTTTTTAAAGGAAAACAAAAGTAATATTATTGATAAATAAATGTAAACTATTTAGGAGAAACATTAGTTCAAATTACAAAGCATTTAATGTGTTACACTTTCCTCAAAGCTTCATATTTTTCATATTACCCTGCCCTGTGAAAGTTACCTACTGAAGTCTGAACCTCCTGTTCTAAATTGTTCTCTTCTTTCTCGATCCTAAAAAATTAAGATTTTTAACCTTCTGTTAAATCTGTAACAATTCTATGATTAATTCCTATTAAAATGGTCACAGCTATTAAAGTTTAAAACAGGCTAAGGATCCCTTACCTTGGGACCAGAAGTGCTATGGATTTTTTTTTTTATTTTTTAGAGTTTGAAATATTTGAATATATATATAAAATGAGTTATGTTGGGGATGTGATCCAAGTCTAAACAGAAAGGTCATTTACGTTTTGTGTACACCTTATACAAATACCCTGAAACAACCTGGACATAATATTTTAAATAATTTTTGCATAAAGCACAAATCTGACTGCATTTTGACTGTGACCCATCACTTAAGGTCAGAGGTGGAATTTTCCACTTATGGTATTCTGCCAGCACTTCAAACGTTTCAGATTTTGGGCATTTTGGATTTCAGTATTTTGGATTAGGATGCACAGTCTGTGTGTTATTCCACCTAGGATTTTTCTGTATCTAAGGGTAGACTCTAATGATTTGAAAAGATAAGAGAATCATTTCCCCTTTGCCAGGGAAGAATATATTTTTTTCTCTCTGGAGTGTGAAATCACACTCGGTAAACGTTTACCCTTCCACATACAACACTAATGCGGCTACATTATTACTGAGCACTTACATGCCTAGATTCAGCTATTGAATACGTATATTAAGTCTGCAGAAGGCCAAAATACGCACATTTAGATGGACTAGGGAGGCGGGGGGCAAGTTGCAGCTGAGGTTGCACCCTGCACTCACAGTGGGCCAGCTTGAGTAC
The DNA here is from genome assembly GCF_048565385.1 of Saimiri boliviensis. NCBI lineage: Eukaryota > Metazoa > Chordata > Mammalia > Primates > Cebidae > Saimiri > Saimiri boliviensis. The sequence continues at coordinate 89,736,289 of NC_133459.1, forward strand.
GGCTGGGCAGAGGCAGCAGGCTGGGGGTTGACGTGGTTCTCAGGCCTCCAGACCTACATCTGGGGCTGAGGGACAAGGGCAGTGTCACAAGGGCACAGAGCTGGTGTCCCAGGGGCTGGGGATTTCTGCCGACGCTAGGGTGGAGGCTTGGGTCCCACTGTCTGTAGGATGCAGGAAGGGCCGAGTTTGGATGGGGTCCACACTTGTGATGCTTCCTGAATGTCTGCATTTAGCACTAAGCACTTGCCTGCAGCCCTGGACTCAAGGCTTGGGGTTCAGAAGAAGCTTCCAAAGTGGCACTGGGCCTGAGGGGCCAGGAGCCCATCCCTGCTGCTCAGCACTCCCTGGATCCTTCCGGGAGTTGACAGTTGGTCAGGGAGGCCTGGGGTTCAAGGTGGTCAGGGTTCTCACGGGCAAGCTGCAGCTGCTGCCGGCTGTGCTGAGGAGCTCCATCCCATACCCTGACACGGAGACACCAGCTTCACATAAGATCACAGTCTGAGCAGATGTGAATTTGGGAAACACATCAGCGAGGACAAGGACCAACTGGAGGAGCAGCTGCCCTGGACAGTCCAGCCTGGCTCAGACCACAACCTGGCAGATTGCCAGGAACACATTCCTTCTCTATGCAGTGGGGGCTCAGGCAGCTTCCCTGGGTAGTCCCTGACCTGGGCTCTCCTGTGCCTGGGACCAGTAAGGGATGGAGCCCTGGGCCCTAGTTGGGGGCCTGGTGTGGGCAGGGGAAGGTTTCAGAGCCAGAAGAATATGTGTGAGCTGAAGGTGGCAATCCTGGAATGACAATGGGTCCAGCAGGGAGCCTGGGGTGGGGGGACATGGGTGCCAAGGCCCAGAAGCCGGGAGGAGGCAGGAAGGACAGCATTGTGCCTAGAACCTGGGAAGGGACTGAAGGGGTCCCCAAGGTAGGTCCCCAGTTTAAAGTCTCAGGTGCCCTCTGCTGTGGCCACAGATGTCCAGGGAACTGGAAAGCCCCCTGCATGGAGCTGAGTCGGGCAGGGCTGCACACCCATTGCGGGCACCCCAAGTGCAGGGTGGGCCACTGGGAGCTGGCCTGGGGGTGCAGCTGCTCCCCGGCTGACAACAATTCACCAGTGGCTGCCCTGGCTCAGATGTCCCTGATGGCCATGGCGTGAGGACACAGTGGAGAGTGGGTGCCGGCTCAGAGGTCAGTGAGGACAGTGCAGGTGTTGGGGACTTGGAGGAGGGAAGTAGCACTCGGCAGGCCCCTGGCCAAGCCTGGACAATAATGGGGAAGGTGGAAGGGCAGGGAGTACCATGTGCCTGGCTGTGTACTGCAGACACTGGGGCCCCCTGCTGCCCATCCTGGTGGCCACAGTGAGGATGTTCTGTGCTCCTTGAAGGGCATCAACCTCCTCCCTTCCTGGGTCCTTGGACAAGGCATGTTGTCTGGGTTCCCCCAACCAGTCTCACAGGGTCTGGTGAGTATGGCAGCGGGACAGGGCCACTCTTGGCCCAGGCTGCAGTGAGCGCTTGGCCAACCTGGCCACAGGCTGGTCACTGGGGACCTGGTGTCTGCTGCCCACAGGCCTAAGAACCCCAACACCAGTCCCAGCCTAGGCACCCCAAGGCTGGGCAGATGAGGGTGAGAGGGCCCTGTTCCCTGGGACCCATCCTTGTTAGACTGGGCTGGGCTGTGCAGAGACACACCTGCTCTGGGGTTTGTGGGATGGGGACACTTCTGGGCCTGCTTCTGCTGGCCCCAAGGACAGATGTGGCCGCCCTGGCAACAGCCATGCCAGAGGCTCGGGAGCCAGGAGAGCACAGAATCCAGGCTGGCCAGGATCCCATTAGTTACAGGGGCTTCAGATGCAGAAGGGCTCTCTGGGGTATCAGCACCAGGAGGTGGATAGGGGCTGCCATCCCCCAACCCCAGGCTGGGACAGAGGATGAGCCAGCCCCCACCCTTGCCCACCCAGCATTCCCCAGGGCCTGTTGTCACCCTGCATACAAGAAGCTGTCCCAGGCTGTCACCATTTTACACTGCCCAGGCCCTCCCCTCGGAATCCCTGATTAGTGGCTATGGCCACCCTAGTCTTTCCCACTAACCCTGAGCAGAGCACAGGGACTCTGCCCCCATCTGCTCTGCTGCCCACCCCACCCCCGTGTGGCGCATACTGGGCTGGAATACAGGATCCTAGGATGGTACATGAGTGGGCAGCCCCAGCACCCAGGCAGTGGGGGGCCAGGGAGGAGATGCCCCTGCTGGGCAGCGCACAGTCACTGCAGACAGTGGGTTTGCCTCAGCTTTGAGGACCCAGCAGCACGCAGTAGGTGCTCAGTAAATGCTACAGGAGTAAGCGAGTGTCCATGTGGTGCGAAACTCCTGTGCCTGGGAGCCCAGCCCAGACTCCAGCACTGTGGCGTCCATTTCTCCCATCCCGAGGCCCCCTCAGGGACACCCTGAGGCCCCTGTATAAATGCATTTCTTCCAGGTCCATGTGGACCTCAGGGCCCACTGGGATACCCAGGACCTCGAGGTGTCAAGGTCCGCCAGGCTGGGGGTAAAGAACTGTGTGCAAGGGAGTGAGATGGGGGTCTCAGGAGCTTGCTCCTTCCACCCCACCTCCATCCCTGGCCACTCTGTCCTCCTGTAATTCCAGGGTGCAGATGGAATTCAGGGTCTCAAGGGCTGTAAGAGTGCAAAGGTGACTTCCCACACCTCACTCCTGCCATCGCTGCTACTGAGCCCGCCCTTGCACCCATGTCCTCAGAATCCTCCATGAGAGCCCCCGGCCCTCTATCATCCATGGGGTCCTCTCACCTCCTCCTTGCTTAGGGGAGGATGGCTTTCTAAGGTTCACAGGTGACACAGGTGTGAAAGGAGTCAGGTTGAATAGAGACCGCACGCTGGCCCCAGCTCCATGTCCTAATGATTCTGCACTCTGGAGCCCCCAAGTGCCGGTTCATTCCTGGAGGCCCTGGGCTCCTCAATTCCAGTGCTGGCATCCCTGGAGGCCTGGTCCCTGCAGGCGGCAACCCTGGTCTGCATCACGCTGGCCCTGGATTGCCACACCCTCTATACTCCATGGACCCCTCTCCTGCCACAGCCCCTGGGATCTGCCGGCCCCACTCAGCCTCACAGGAGCATTTTTCTCCTCGGGGCCCAGACCTCATCTCCAGTCCTCCACACTCACCTCTCCCAGCCTGTCACTCAGGGCGAGGTTGGAGCCCTGGTTCCACAGGAAAGGATGGTTCAAAGGGGCAAAAGGAACACAATGAACCCTGAGCCACCCCCAGGACTCAAGGCAAAGTGACGACGGGAGGAGAGATCTGTGCCTGGCCCCTATAGGGATGTGAGCTCTAGGGTCAGGGCTGGCGTTGGGGGTGCCCATAGCTGACATTGTCCAGTCAATTGAAAATGGCCAGGCATTAATTGTGCTCCTCTCTCTGTATATGGCACCTTCTGAATGCTGATGGGTTGAAGCGGGTACAGAAGTAGTGAAGGAAAAGCCCCTGATGTGGAGAGTTGACTGGAGATGAGGCACAGAGTGGCTGCAGGCAAAGTGAACGTGCCCAGACTCAGAGCAGCAGCCCCTTCGAGAAGGGAGCGTCCAACAGCAGTGAGACCTGTGGGCTCCAGGGCTGGCTCCCCGCAGTCCTGGCCATGTGCAGGCGCTGTGCTGATGTGTCCTTTCCGTCCTGTGAGGTGGGTGGGGTGTGGATGGTCCTGTTTTGCACGTGAGACTTTGCAGAGGCCCAGGGAGGCTTGGTCATCACATGCCCAGTGACAGGCAGGCAGGGGGCTGAGCCAGGGCAGTCTGCCTGCAGAATTGCTGCTCCCAACCCGGGCGCCCCACAGCTGTCTGGGCAGGAGGAGCCTTGCAGCATCAGGAGGAGGAAGACAGGTGGGGAGTCGGGGTGAGGTGTCACGTGCACACAGGGCAGGGCCTGCGGGGGAACCATCTTGGTGGAGCAGAAGTGGGTGCTGGGGCAGGTGGCGCTGAGGTCAGCAGGGGGCTGCAGTGACCCTGAAGGACTTGACGGAGCTGCAGGCACGGGGAAGCGGGATCCCGGTACTAGAATTGGGGAAAATTCAATCTCTGGAAGGAGAGACTGTGAAATACGGCTGTGGGGCAGGAGATAAGGGGCTAGGAGCTGGGGTGCGGGGGTTCATTGAGGAATGGGGCATGGCCCTCACATGTGAGGATTGGGGTCTCCAGAGTGGAGTGGCACCTGGGCCTCCTCTCTCTCCTAATTGCTCCCTGTCCCTCCACAGGGCAAGCTGGGCGCTCCTGATCTGCCTGGCCTCCGGGGATGCCAGGAGCCCAGGGTGGCACCAGGTGTGTGCCCCTCCTCCTTTTTACTTCCCGGACTTCGGATGCCAGGAAGCACAGACTAGCAGAGCTGCGGGAGGCCCTCAAGAGCCTTTAGCCAGCCCCTAATCTACAGACGAAGACAGAGGCCCTGAGAGCAGCAGGGGTTTGTCCCCGGCCACCTCGTTATGTGAGTCGGACTTCTCATAACTTCTCAATTTCCCCACTTCTCCATCCTCACAGGGGCTCCTGGGCTTTCCTGGAGTCAGTGGGGAGAAGGGAGCCTGGGGAAGCTGGGGGGCAGGGAGAGGGTGTCAGGGGAAGGGTGGGAGGGGGTAGAGACACCCCGTGGGCAGTCATGCCCCAGGGGATGTCCACTCCCTTCCCACCAGGGCCTTGGCGAGAACAGGGCCTCATGGTAACTGCAAGGGAGAGAAATGGGGTCAATGTCCAAAGGGGTTTGTTTGGGTTTTTCTGACAACCCCACTCCCCACTCTAGGTTCCACAGGGTCAACGGGGTCCTCAAGGTGCCACTGGGAAGTCTGGAGCTAAGGTGAGTGGTAGCTGCAAGGTCCCTTCTGCCCCCTGCCCACGGAGCCCCAGCTCTCCCTTAAGCCCCTGACCTGGAAGGAAGCTCCTTCCCCTCTCTGTTTCCCCCATAGGGAACATTGGGGGTGATGGCCTCCATGAGTCCCCCAGAGAGAGGGCGTGTGTGGCATGAGTGTCCTCTCTCTCCATGCTCGCAGGGAGTCTGGGTGAGCCAGCTCCCTCCTCACCCCAGCGGGAACCCCAGCCCCTGCCCCACGCTCCTGACTCAGCCCACCTCTGTCCCTAGGGTCCTCCTGATTGATGTGTGTGGCCCTCTGCCTCCCTTTCCCCAGGTCATACACTCGAGTCTTTTCTCAGGGGTCAAGAGAAGCCCCTTCCCCCGGGGATGCCTCCGCTGTCTCACGGTGGTGACCCCGGATCTCTCCTCCAGGCCTCTGCCCCAAGAATGGCCCCTAAGCAATGACCTCTATTTCTGTGTCTCCTCCGGGGCCACAAGGTGCCCTGGGAGGCATTGCGAACCTGGGTCCCCCTGGAGAGACGGTCACTGGGAAGGGGTGAATGGACAAGCGTTTCGGGTGAGGGATGAAAGTTGGATTTCTGCCCACTTTGGTTGGGGAGACAAAAAAGAAAGATGTGGGGAATACCAAAATCTTTTGAGGGGGGAAAGAGGTTTTTGACCTCAATCTCTTTGCAGGGGGAGCCAGGAGAGTCAGGATCTCCAGGGTGAGCCAGGTGTCAAGGTGAGTGACAGCTCCAGGGCCCTACTTCCCCACAATCCCCTTCACCTGCTCACTCCACCCCACTTTTCCTGTGACCTCCTAGAGCTGGAACTCCTCTGCGGCCAGGAGTCTCTGTTCCAGACCTTCCCCTCTTACCTCTTCCTCTCTTACCTCCAGGGGAAAGGGACGAGGGCCTTCCCTTATAGGCTGGACTTTCTGTGTCTCTCTGAGGGCAGTCGGGGGTGGCTGAAGGTGTCTTGGAAGCAGAGGCTGCACCCCTGATCTTCCAAGACCTCTGATGCCCTCCACTTTTTCTGCTGCATTCACATGGGAGCATGGGGGGAAAATAGAGTCAGGGTAGCTGGGAGAGGCACGACCACTAGGGCCTAAAGGGCCCTTGGGTCAGGTGACTGTGGCCCCGAAGGGAACCGTATGATTTTGGGGCCATGGGAGCTGAGTCCTTTCAACCCCTGTGAATGGCAGCCCTGGGAATATGGGTGTCTGTGAGCGAGGATCTTGGAGTGTGGGGAGCCCAGGAGTCAGGGGATGCCTGGGAGGGAGGCTCTGGGAATGGGGTCTCCTAGGAGGATGCATGGGGCCTGGGATCCAGAGAGAGAGAGCTGCCCTGTGGCTGGTCCGCTAAAGCATTAGGTGTGCAGTGAGTGCATGAGGTGGGGAGGGGCGCAGAGACCCTCTTCCTAGGGAGGTGGCGGGCGCTGCCTGTGCAGAGGGAGAGGAGGACAGTGCCTGTGAGTCTCTGGTGAAGGGGTTGAAGGGGCTATGACCTTGGTCCTCGTTTTCTCTTTGGATCAGGGTCTTGGTTTTCCTGGAGACCCTTGTTCCCCTGGAAAAGGTGACTCGGGTGAGTCTTAGGAAGGGGAAGGGTTAAGGAGGGTGGGGTTTCTGTGAGGAGGCTCCCTGTGGCTAAAGGGCTCTGGTGCTGGGAAGCTGGGGCTATGACAGGACCAGCAGGGCCATGGGAGGATTGGCAGTTTTAGGGGTGATGCCAGCCAGGTTGGGGCCACCTCTGGCCTTGCTTCAGCCCCGCAGTGCCAGGACAGTGCGAAGGGTGCCTGTAGCCAGGACGGTGAACCAGGGCAGTCTGTGAAAGACCAGTGACCCTGCCACCCACACTGAGCCCCAGCTTTCAGCCCCTTACCCCTCTTCTGTGCCCTCACTGCTGAGGGGTCCCTGGGCTGGAGGCCAAACACTCACCCACCGCAATTCCGCTTTCCCTAGGGATCTCCTGGTCCTGCTGGGGAGAATGGAGCCCTGGACCACTTGGCAGGTGGGTGAGTTAGGTGGGCTCTGGGACCTTGGGAGGCCGTCCCCGGCCTGTGTGGTGAACAGGCAATGGCAGGTGAGGTGTGCAGGGAGATGCCTGCCCATTTCACAGCGGGGCCTCTGCTTCTGTGTGTGTGAGTGTGTGTGTGTCTGTGTGTGTGTGTGTGTGTGTGCAGTGTGTCTACAGTGTGTGCCTGTGTGCAGTGTGCGTGCATGTGTGCAGTGTGTGCCTGTGTGCAGTGTGTGTGCCTGTGTGCAGTGTGTGTGCCTGTGTGTGTGTGCGTGTTTGTGTGCCACAGGAAGGGGCAGCGTGGAGCCTGGCTCCCCAGGGCCTCATGCTCTCTCCCTTCCCATCCCACCTGCGAGGGCCTGCCAGCATGCATGGTTCCCAGGGGTGATGAGGAGTGAAGCCCAGGTGAGGGAGAGACTGTCCTTTGGTGCTGGAGCCTCCCCTCTGCCTTCCTGCCCCTCAGGCGCCTCTGTCTCCAGATGTCCACCCATCCCCACCCACCTGTCCCATGATGAACCCCTTTGGACACAGGGTTTCCTATAGCTGTTGGTGACTCAGGCGCTCCCAGGGTTCAGCCCCTCCTCACCTTGAACCTCACCCCTCCCACCTTGAACCCCTGCCCCAGTTCACACTCCCTCTGCTGCACTCCAGACACATTCCCTGTGCGTGTTTCAGGGCCTCTGGGTTCCATGGGTGCCCCAGGGAAGACAGGCCCGGCAGGAAGGCCTGGCACTGATGGTCTGTGGGACTCTGGGGCCCAGTGTGGTCACTGCAGGGAGGGCTGCGGCTGGCGAGGGGGGTGAACAGCCCAGGAGGAGTGCAATGTGGGGGTGCTCCTCCCCAGCACTAAGGTCCCCTGGAATCTGCAGGGTCAGCAAGACCAACCTGGAGCCACAGGACGGGCTGGGCCTTCCGGTCCTGTGATGAGTGACTGGGATGGGGTGGTGAGGGGTGAGCCAATGCCCTGCATGAAGTGCGGGGCGATGGGAGAACGGTTTCCACCTCTCCCTGGAGAGAGGGACTTCCTGTCTCCTCAGAGGGACCCCACGGCTTCCTGGCGTTGGGGGCAATGCTGAACTGAGGGAGAGAAGGGGAGTGACAGCCACACAGACAGGTGTGCCTCCATCACCCTCAGCCCTGAGGCCTGAGCGACCTGGAGGGTCCCACTCCACTCCAGGCCCCAGGCCTCGGGGTCCCTGCTCAGGGACACCCACAGACCCTGTGCCTGGGGCATTCTCTGTGTCTTGGTCCTTCTCCCCCGTCCGTGTGATGACGTCCTCCTGACCACCTGCTCCCAACTCTAGGGGCCACACAGGTCTCACTGGACTGATTGGGCCCCCTGGGGGAGCAGGAAGAGAATGGGGATCGGGGCCTTCCTGGCCCTCGGGGCTCCCCTGGACAGAAGGGGAGAGGTGAGTGGAGGGCCTGGTCCTGGAGGGGAGAGGGAGGGCTGGGGATTCAGGTGGCGCTGGGGGTGGGGTTAAAACTCAACTGTGGGTGAGGAAGCAGATGGTCCAGAGTGGAGAGGGAGGAGGGCCCAGCTGAGCCAGGTCCCTATCTAGGGACCTTCCCTAGGTACCTCAAGAGCATCCAGTCCCATTGGTCCTCGAGGCTCTCTGGCCTCCCCATGAGCACTGCCTCTGTTCCTCCACTAAATGCAGAACTCCACTGTTCCCTCATATGACCTCCAGCACAACACACCGAGTCCTCAGGTTCCCCGTCTGTCCTCACCCTTCCAGTGCTTCCTTCCCACACTTCCAGGACTCCAGTGTCCCAGGGTTTCCTCAGCCCTCCTCCTCCTGTAGGAACCAGGGCTGTTGTGGCCTCAGGACCCGGCCTCTGCACTCCTCTGAGCCCTGTCCTTCGCCTGCTGTGACCGTCTCTTTCTTGTTCCTGGTGTCACAGGGACCTGCTGACTCAAAAGGAGCCGAAGGAGCTGCAGTGAGTGACCCCTGTTAGTTCTGACCTTCGTCCCCTCCCACTGGACTAGAAACTCTCTCTCCAGAGCAAACAGATTCCCCCAGGGAGCCCCTGATTCCCAGGCAGGAGACTGACTTGGTCCTTCTGTGACCTTGATCCCATGTGTGACCTCTTGACCTCTCCATGACCTCATTTGTCCTCACCCAGCAGGAGAGGACCAGGCTGACCCCAACCAGGGCTGTGCTGGGGAGACCTTCTGGGTTTTCTGCAATTTGGCCGCAGGAGGGGAGCTTGCTTGACTCTGGGATGACGTCACAGAGGTGTGACCTGGCCACTGGCTGCCCCTCCTCCACCTGTGGTGCACCCCCTCAGGGCCCAATGAGTTGGGGGTCCTGGAAATGGAGAGAGGCTTTTGGGAATTCCTACTGGAGGAAGGATATACAGGACTCAGTCTTGGGTCATTTAGGGCACCGGGAGACAGGATAAGGAGACTCTCCCAAAGTGCTAGACTAATTCACAGATTAAAATACCGGCGTCCAGCTCTGGTGCAGTGGCTCATGCCTGGAATCCCCGCACTTCGGGAGGCTGAGGCAGGAGGAGGGCTTGAGGCTGGAATTGGAGGCCAGCTTGGGGACACAGTCAGGAAAAGAAGTGGCTGCGGGAGGCGGGGGCATCCAACTACTGGGCCAAGGTCCTCAGGAGGGACCTGCCGGTGGGGGAAGGCATGTGACTGCCCCACGGGACGCCAGGTCTCACCCCGACCCCCTTGCGCTTGCATTTCCTGGCTCCCTCATGTGCACATGCAGAGACCCTTCCTTGTCTCTGGAAGGGGAACTTGGAGCAATTCCCACGGGACTTTGCGAAGGACGGCAGCCGGGTTCTGGGTCCCCTCTCAGTACTCAGAGCTTAGCCAGGCCCAGGGCTCCTGCTCATTGCCCGAGAGCATGGGAGGTCGCCCAGTGTGCGCGCCCGGCAGGGCCCTGCTGTGCTACCCAGATCCAGGAGGCCTGGCCGCAGTCTCTGACCCCTCTCTCGCAGGGGATCGCGCAGGACGCGGATGCAGAGGCCGGTGTGGTGGCTGCAGCTGTGGTGCCAACTGCTCGGGTGAGGCGGGAGGAGCGCGGGAGCCCGGGAGGCAGAGGCTGCAGGGAGCTGAGATCGCGCCACTGCTCTACAGCCTGGGTGCATAGGGAGAACCCGTCAAGGAAAGGGAAAGGAAAGGAAAGGAAAGGAAAAAGCCAGAGCTCAGGGCAAGAGCCCCCGTGTGGTCTCGGGCGGGCTCCGTAGTGAGGATGCTCTGATTTGCCGGGTCCTGCGCGGTCCCCAGCCTGTGCCTGGCTCCAGTGCCCTCACTACTGTCGTTGTCTGCACAGACCCATACCCAGCCCCACGCCTGTCCTGCCCTCTTCCCAGAGTCGCGTGGAAACACCCGTGCCGGTACCGGAGGGCGACCCCTGTGTCTGCCTCACGCCCAAATACCTTGCCACGAGGAACACGTGGGCTGAGACGCGCATTCCATCTCTATCCTTAAAGCCTTCACCTTTTAACAGGTCTTACTGGAAACATGTTTAGGACTTTCACGTGGTCCTAAACGTCCGAGCGGGAGGGAGGGAAACTCTGCCCCCATCGCAGCGATGAGACCGCGCGTGAAGGGGACTTGGGAATCCGCGCGCCCTGGAGCGCCCCTCGGCCGAGCTCCGGGGAGACGTACCTGGGAAGGCCACTAGGCGGCGCGCGGCGACCGGCGCAAACCGCGCAGGCCGCTCCAGACCGCGGGCCGCCGAGGGCCGCCGCCGCCCCGCCCGCCCGGCCCGGCGCTTCCCCGGAGTCCCCGCGTGGGCGCTCCCCGCGGCCACAGCCAGCGCAGCGCGACCCCGGCGGCAGACGGCGCGCGTGGACCGATTATTTGTTCGCGGTCTGCGAGCTCGGGCCCACGAGGGTGGCTGCGGGACGGAGAGGGACTCCCGGGCGCCTGCGGGTCCGCGCTCCGGAGAGGACAGGGCGTTTCTCCAGAGGAGCAGGTCGGGCACCCGCCAGGACTTCCCCACCGGGCTCCTGGCAGGCACGGACCTGACACCTGAAACGAGGACGGACTGGGAGAGGGTGTGGGTGAGTCCCCTTTAACTCCACTGTTTCCCAGTGCAATTCTTTCTAAACCTGAAAACAAAGCCCAGAAGCCGTCAAGGACATGACGGAGAAGCAGACGACGTGACCACACCAAATTTACCTTCACCTGCAGCGCAGCCAGGCCGAAGGACAGCGAACGGGTGTGGGCCGCATTTGTGCAAGTATCTGTGTAAGAGCATTGATTTCAACCGGGCTCAGGGGCTCCCGCCTGTAATCTTAGTGCTTTGGGAGGTCAAGGCAGGAGGATCGTTTGAGGCCGGAGTTGGAGACTAGCCTGGGCAACATAGCAAGATCCCATCTCTGAAAAAAAAATCTCGATTTCAGCATTGTTTACCATAGTAACAAGAAAGGAAAAAATAATACGCATTAAGAGGGGCATATTTAAATAAATCCGAGTACATCCATACAATGCAATACTGTGAATTTGTGGAAGAAGCTGGTCAGGGGAAGTTCCAGTGGGTTACATTCTAGGTAGAGGGAATAGGGAAAGCAAAGGCTGAGACTGCAAGGAGTTCATGTTGTTGGAGGAAATGCACAGGTCAAGTAGCTGGAGCTTCATGGCTGAGACCTTCAAAGAGAGTGGCTCAGATGAGGCAAAAGAGACAGGGGAGGCCAGACCTCACATACCGGGACGGCCACAGCAACAAATCTGAACTTTATTCCAAGGCCAGTGGGAAGTTGTTGGAAGGTTTTCAGTGATGAGTCACAAAATCTGATTTCTATTTCAAAAGATCCTCCCATCTACTGTGTGGAAATGGATGGTAGGGGTGTGGGACAGAAAGGGAGAGCACTGGTGAGCAGTGTGGCAGCCTGGGAGAGAGACCATGTGGCTTGCATGGGGGAGGCTGCAGAAGAGTGGGGAGAAGGCACCAGGGTCAGGGGATGTTTGGAAGAAGAGTCAGTGGGACTTGTTGATGGATTAGCTGTGCAAGCTGAGGGAGGAAGGAGTTGAGGAAATCCAGTTCAGTGTTGGTCATGATTAAATTGATGTAATATTCAGAGAACTGGATAACAGTGGCAGGAAGAAATCTCTCAAGCTAGTATCTAGGGGGCTAATGTGTCTATGCGCTATAGAACTGTGGAGAAAATGTTATTAACTTATGAAATAATGTGTATATATGCGTGCTTGTGTCTGTCTGTGATGCTATGTAACAGAATGTCAAATAGATTTTTTCTATTTTCATGGTCCGAAGCCAAGCAGCCACCTCTTGCTGGTACTGAGAAGCACTAAGGAAGACTTGACTCTACCACTAATTCCTGCGTTATCTCCTTCCCTTCCTGCAAGCCGAGGAGGGTGAAGGGAGAAGTCTCACTGGGTGCACACAGCTTCCAAACAGCGGGTCTGCCAGCCCTGGCCCAAACTGAGGATGTTTGTGTGTCCTCTGGCGAGACCCACATCTTGCTACTCACCTGAGCATCTGCTTAGACAGAAAAAAATTGAAGATAAATATTTTTAAAATTAATAGTTTCCTAAATACCAGAAATAATTATAAATAAAACAATAAAATTATATTTACACCGGCATTAGAAAAACAGACTGTTAGGAATAATCCTTAGAAGAAATTTGTGTAACCTCTACTTAAAAAAGCGTACACTTTGTAAATGGACAGCAATACATAATAATTTTTAACCAATTTTTGAATCTATCTACTAAATATTTTACAGAAATATGAGTTTTTCAGTTTAATATGAGGGGTTAAAATGTCTAATTCTGATCCCAAAATGATTTTCTTTGTAATTTGACAAAATAATTTCAAAGTTCATCTGGAAAAAGAAGCAGTTGAGATTAGGGTAAAAAAAGGAAGGGTAGTATCAATGCTCTCTGTGAAATGCTGGGTATTTCATAACATTGTTTTGAATGTATTTCAAAACAATGTGTTCCTAGAAAGCTGCACAGACTCTAGAACTCACAGATAAACTGCTGAGTGTAATGATCTTGAAACAGAAACATGAATTTAACATTTCATAGTGAAGCGTCCTAAAGCTGTATAAGGGATAGGTTTTCTTACCAGAGTACAATTAGTAAGAAGGACATTTAAATATTGCTAACTTTAACCATATATCCAGCTAAATTCTGGCAGTCTGGAAGTGTGCTGTAGAATATTTAAGTTCTTTGTTGTTGTTGTTGTTTAGATGGAGTCTCACTCTGTAGCCCAGGCTGGAGTGCTGGAGTGCTGTGGCACCATCTCGGCTCACTGCAACCTCTGCCTCTCGGGTCCCGGTTCAAGCAATTCTCCTGCTTCAGGCTCTGAAGTAGCTGAAATTACAGGCCTGTGCCACCATGCCCAGCTAATTTTTGTATTTTTAGTAGAGACAGGGTTTCACCACATAGACCAGGCTTGTAATCCACCCACCTCAGCCTCTGAAAGTGCTGAGATTACAGGTGTGAGCCACCGCTCCTGGCCAGAACTTTTAAGTTCTAATGAATCATTTGACCATTTCTTGGAATCACCTCCACACTACTTTTAAAGAAAACATTGGCCTTTCGTCAATTCATCTTTGAGAGTTGGGGCAATCTTTTATCCATCAGTTTTTAATCTTCCATTAAAGAGTATTAATTCAAGCCAATGGACTATTGAAACCTTGAGGGTCTTCTGTTTACCAGCCATTGAATCTTTTGATTCTCATTCCTTTGAAATGCACATGCTTGGGCAAAACTACACTGTGTCCTCCACAAGCCTTTAGTCCAATTTTGGGGATTAGAGTAAAATTCCTAGACCAGTGAATCTCAAGCTGCAGCAGGACTTGAAACCACCTGAGACAGATGGTAAAACAGGCTGCTGGTTCCCCGGCTCCCAGAGTTTCAGATTCAGTAGATCCGGAGCAGGACCTGGGAATTAACATTTCCAATGAGCTCCCAGGTGACGCTGATGTCGGCGGAGAACCACTGGCCTAGAGGAAAGTGTTTCTAAGGTGAACGGGACGGGCAGTCGCTTGGTTTTTGAGGGAGCAAAAGTTTGAAATAAAACATGAAACTATGATAGAACAATTTCAAGTAAGTATCAGCCAGTGTGTGATAGATATCCTAGCCAGACTCAGACAGTCACTTACTACTTTTTAATGTGAATCAGCCCTTGGTTTTCCAATTAGGCTTTATTTTCCTCAAGGGCCAATTTTCCATCTTAAACATTTTTGGAATTCTCCATGGTTATTTGCACAAGTAAAGAATCACTAGAGATTTGCTAATTGAACTGAACTCACAAATCAAACATACGCTGAGAAGAGAGAGTCCATAGAAAGTTCTGGACCTGTAAGTGGGCTAAACACGAAATCTGAAAGAGGTAGAATTTAGGATTTAGTGCGTAGCCCAGTTAAAGACTGTCACTAAATCCCTATCTTTCCATTATCGCAGTTATAGCTCATAAGCTGAATAAACTTCGAGGTTGAAGATTTTAATGGCGATAAAGCTCCTCAGAGTCCCTAGATGGGCTTTATTTTGGGATGCCAATAATAATGGTAATCATGGGACAAGGGTGGTATTTTTCAGTTCATCCCAGTTCTTAATAAGGTTGCAGGGCAAGAGAAGGGGAGTGAGATAGATGTAAATAAAGGAATTCGCTCTTCCTGGAAAACAATTTTTTAAAGCCAACATTTCTCAAATATCAGCCTCAAAGATTTTTCTTTCTTTCTTTCTTTCTTTCTTTCTTTCTTTCTTTCTTTCTTTCTTTCTTTCTTTCTTTCTTTCTTTCTTTTGCTTTTCTTTCTTTCTTTCTTTCTTTTTCTTTCTTTTGGGAAGGTTTCTTGGAAAAAGCTGTAGAGATTAGCTATTAAATGTTCATTGTCTCCTTTTTTAAAAATATTTTTATGTGGTTATAAATGGATTTAATTTTATCCCAGACATTGGGCAATATCCGATGTTCCCCTGATGAACTTAGGACTGTGCTATCCTTTCCAGTTATAGTAATAACGATGGATAACTTGTTCATAGCACTCACAAATCACAAAGCACTGTTCTAAGTATTTGACAAGTATTAATTCATTTAATTTATAACAGTCCTATTTTATTATTTTTTATAGTTGAGAAATCTGAAGCACAGAGAGATTAAGTAGCATTTCCAATGTCAGCCAGGAAGTGACACAGCTGGGATTTACGCTGGTCAGATTCTAACCACTATGCGGCGCTGTCGGCTCGATGCAGCTGAACTGCAGGGGATGCCGGGAAGCCACGGGCTTTCAGGTCAAATGACTCCTGTGAAATTCTGGTCTGGTCTGTACTATAGACCTTTCTGGACCTCATTTTTCATCCATATATAATCAAGGATCCTGATAATGACTTCACAGATTTTTTTTTTTTTTTTTTTTTTTTTGTAACAGAGGCCTGGTACCAGGCTGGAGTGCAGTGCTGCAATCTCCGCTCACTGCAACCTCTGCCTCCCCAGCTCAAGCAATTCTCCTGCCTCAGCCTCCCAAGTAGCTGGGATTACAGGTACCTGACACCACACCCAGCTAATTATTTTCTGTATTTTTAGTAGAGACGAGGGTTTCATCATGTTGGCCAGGCTGGTCTCCTGACCTCCTGACCTCATAATCCGCCCACCTCGGCCTTCCAAAGTGCTAGGATTACAGGCATGAGCCACCATGCCCAGCTTAACTTTTTGAAGAAAACTCTTCTCCAATTTCCTTTTAAGCTACTGACATTCACACAACCCTGGTCTCGCTGTAACCTCACAGTCCAGGAAGCCACATATCATGTGCTTTGGCTCTCACAGGTCACTCAGAGGCAGGGTAAGAACAGAAAAAGCACTGGTTTCAGAGTAAAAGAAAACTCACGTCCTATTCCCAGCACAGTCAGTCTCTAGATGTGTGAATTTCTGCATGACGTTCAATGTCTCTGGGTCTGTATTTCCATTTATTTCATAGAGTGGTTATGAGGATTCAGTGAAGTACTTATGCCAGGTGCTTAGGCAAGGGTCAAACAGAGCAAATAGTAGCTGTTGCCAATTTTCTTCTTTCCTTTGTCTTTATCCTGAGGGATTTTAGTTTGGAAATGTTATAGCATCTTTGATGCTGTAAAATGATGAACCTGGGCCTCAGTGGATCTGTCAACACCCGGAAATTACATGGAAAGTTGGGTATGCTCTCAAGAAATTTTATTTCTACAGAAACTGTCTCTGTTAGCTTCCTGGGGCTGCTTTAACAAACTTCCAAACTGAGTGGCTTAAACAACATACTCTTATTGCCACACAGCTTGAAAGCCAGAAGTCTGAAATCAAGGTGTGAGCAGGACTGGTTCCTTTGAGGGCTGGGAGGGAGAACCTGTTCCATCCTTCTCTCCCAGCTTCTGGTAGTGCCAGGCCACCTTGGCTTATAGATGGCGATCTCCTTGTGTCTCCTCCATATATATTCATCTCTGTGTCCATATTGCCCCATTATATAAGGATATCAGTTATATTGAATTAGGGCCCTCCCAAATGACTTTATTTTAAGTTAATCATCTGCAAAGATTCTATTTCCAAATAAGGTCACATTCATAGACACTGGGGTTAAAACTTCAACATCTCTTTGGGGGAAAACAATTCAACCCGTAACAGAATCTAGCTTTCATTGGATTCATAAAGATGTCTGTGACCCTTCCAAAGACTAGGAACTATTGACTGTAAACTCTTCATAATGACTTATCCCATACCAACTTAAGCAACAAGCTTGTATACTTGAGACTGGCCATGTTGTCTTGAGTGCCAGATCATGGAGAAACACTAAAGTAATTCTTTTTTAAAAATAGATATTTTATTGCATTTTATATTTTGGGGTACATGTGAAGAACATTGAGGATTGTTGCATAGGTACATACATAGCAATGTGGTTTGCTGCCTTCCTCCCCATCACCTATATCTGGCTTTTCTCCCCATGTTATCCCTCCCCAACTCCCCACCCCCACTGTCCCTCCCCTAGTTCCCCCCCGCAGAACCCAGTGTGTCATGCTCCCTCCCTGTGTCCATGTGTTCTCATTGTTCAACACCTGCCTATGAGTGAGAACACATGGTGTTTGATTTTCTGTTCTTGTGTCTGTTTGCTGAGAATGATGATTTCCAGGTTCATCTATTCTGATGGGGTTGTTTAGGCATGCACTAATGGGAAGAAAGTACAGGATGTCTGTTTCTACATCAAACTTTATTCCAGTGGGAAACTTTATTCCATTGGTGTTTAGTTAAAATATTGCTGTGCTAAGAATTTCTCAAGTCTCACTCTAATAAAGTCTACAATCCAGTGAATGACACATAGTCACCAAAAAACACGTGTGCAGGCATAATTATAAATTGGGAAGAGTGCTGGAATAGAAAGAGACATGATTCTATGAAATTAAATAATTTGGCTGGGCCAGGCGCAGTGGTTCACATCTGTAATCCCAGCACTTTTGGAGGCTAAGGCAGGTGGATCACCTGAGGTCAGGAGTTCGAAACCACCCTGACCAATATTGTGAAACCTTGTTTCTATTAAATGGTGAAACCCTGTCTCTATTAAAAATACAAAAATTAGCTGGGCGTGGTGGCGCGTGCCTGTAATCTCAGCTACTTAGGAGGCTGAGGCAGGAGAATTGCCTGAGCCCAGGAGGCAGAGGTTGCAGTGAGCCGAGATCGCGCCATTGCACTCCAGCCTGGGTAACAAGAGCGAAACTCCATCTCAAAAAAAAAAAAATTAATAATAATAATAATAATAATTTGGCTTGACCTGGATTAGCAAGGTAAGGCTTTAGTGAGGAAATGATGCTTCATTTGTGTTTGGAATGATGAATTAAAGTGCACCTTAAGGGAAGAGTATTCCAGGCAGAGAAATAGCCCATCCAAAGGCTCTGCGGTCGGAGTGAACATGGTGCACTGGGGAAAGGAGAAGAAAGCCAGAGAGTTGGCAGTGGGAGAATGGGAATGATGTGACATGAGGTTGAAGGGCAATTTGGGCATTGTGAGCTGAATTAGGAACTTATCCTAGGAACTTATCTTAGCAGAAACAGGACACCACTGAAAGGCTCCTCCCTTGTCCCCAACCTGTATATCAATCTATATTCCTAACTTGCTAGCCCTCCAACATCTTGACATTCTTAGCCTTGATTCTTTAGAGATACTACTTTATTCTGACTGTATTCCCATTACTCTGGCTTTGCTTTTTCAACTTCATTTTTCTCTGTCTGCTCCTATTTTTTTGAGAGGGAGTTTTGCTCTCGTTGCCCAGGCTGGAATGCAAAGATGTGATTTGGACACAATACAACATCCACCCCCACTGGGGCTGAAGCAATTCTCCTGCGTCAGCCTCAGGAGTGGCTGGGATCATAGGCACCTGCCACCATGCTCGGCTAATGTCTGTCTGCTCCTTAACTATTGCTTTCCACTCTCTCCCTGAGTGATCTCACCCTGTTGCATGGTTTCAGCTATCACCCTCTTATAGATACCTCCAAAACTTTCCCCCCAGGTTATAGTTGCCTTTTTTCTTCTGCTTACAAAATAAATAATGTACAATTTTGGTCACATGAATATATATGTGGTCTGCCTAAGCCCTGCTTTGTAACTCTATAGGCAACTGCTTTGTAGAGGATGTTTCCAAACTGGCATCATTCTAGCTAATAAGACAAATTTGCTACAGGGCAGAGGGAAATGTGTCATCGCTAAAGAGGTGTGAACACTGACTGGTGGGGTGTTGTCAGTAAAGCCAACCTACTCACCTGTGGAAACAACTGACAGACAGTCTGCCCTTGTGTGCTCTCCTGATTTATAAAACACATGCTTTGAATTTGCTGAGGCTTCCGCTCATCTTCTCTGAGGCACCCGGACTCAAGGCTTCAGTTGCCCTCTGATTACTTCTATGTGGGCATAGAGCATCCCCCAGCTGAGGCTGAATGGCAGGAAACCAACAAATTATTTCACTTGAAGGTCACTGTGGCGATGTCAGAAAGTCAGACTGCAGTGAACAGCTTGGTGGGTCTGATTCTCAGGCAGGGATGCTTCTAAGGTGACTACTGTGGAAGATAAAGAGGAAGAAGAGAGAAAGAAAGGGAGAAAGAGAAGAAAAGAGGCAGGGAGAAAAAGATGCCAAAAAATAGTTGCTAAACACTGTGCGATTTATTTTCACAGTTGTAGTTTATTTGATCATCACGGACAGCCTGGTAAGGTATGTTTTTGTTTTGTTTTGGGTTTTTTTTTTTTTGTTTGTTTGTTTGTTGAGATGGAGTCTTGCTCTGTTACCCTGGCTGGAGTGCAATGGCATGATCTTGGCTCACTGCAATCTCCTCCTCATGGGTTCAAGTGATTCTACTGTCTCAGCCTCCCAAGTAGCTGAGATTACAGGCACCCACCACAGTGCCTGGCTAATTTTTATATTTTAGTAGAGATGGGGTTTCACTGAGTTTCCCAGGCTGGTCTCGAACTCCTGAGCTCAAGAAATCCACCCACCTCAGCCTCCCAAAGTACTAGGATTATAAGCATGAGCCACGGCACCCACACCAAGGTAACTTTTTTTTTATATTTTAATTTGTATAGGCTCAGAAGCATGAAACAGGTCTCCTGAACTAGAAAAATGAAAACCAGTAAATTTGTTCAGCAAGTTGGGAATCACTCATTGTTGCTTTCTTTTGAATTTGATGTTCTTTCGACTATACAACAAAGCCTTCATCATTGCTTTGGTGAATTAGCCAGAACTTTTGAGTCATTCTGGGTTCTGTCACTCTCATGAGGGCTAAGCTACCATTGAGTCCTCTGTGCTTATTTCTTTGCACAACTTGTCCTAAACATGTACATTTAAGTTAAATCAACACAGCCAGAAACCCAAACCAAATACCTGAGAGCAAATACATGTAAGCCTGGGACCCATCAGCTTAACAGAGACAGTCTCCTCTGTCCTATCCTCTAAAATCCTCCCATTTTATTACAATTCTTTTTTCTTTCTGGTCTAGATTTCTCAACCTGATTTGGCTCAGCTCATATTCTTGGACATGTGAGCTGATTTTTACTGGCTTTAACTCAATACTAATTAAGAATTTGCCTCCTGGGCCATGCTTTGATCTTCCTGGACTTACTTCAGGTCCTTGAATGCTTTATGACCCTACCTTAAAGCAAAATTCTCATACTTGTCTACCTGGCTAGCACTCAGATGCTCCAACATTGAAACCGTCTAGTGCAGGGGAGAGTTCAGAGAGGACAAGGGGAGGACAATCCAATTATAGAACAGCCTTTGGGTACTCCAGCACTGGCTCTCATAAGCAGGTTGTACTTACCCTCTAGCAGGAATGTTATATTGAGAATTTGAAGGAAAGCTTGTCTAGCAAGAACTACCTGCTCTAGTCATCCTTAATGGTTTATATTGGGCAAGCGGTCATTCCACCAAATTCAGGTATGTAGGGCAAATTCCTTTCTCTTCAACTCAATAAGTCATTCTATCATGGGGGTATCCAAAAGGTTTTGTACAAACGTACAGTAGCATATAGTAATGACTTCCCAACAGTAAGTTTCTGCGATGAGTCATTCCAATAAATGTACCTGTACTTGTGGATTTTTTTTCCCCATAGTACCCAGAATTTTGCTGCCATTACCCATGCACTGTGAATTCTTGGAGAGGTTTATGTTTTCATAATCACCTCCAGCCATTACTTCCAAACATTGCTGAATCATTCTCTGCTCCATGCTTGCTGTTATTTCTTATTATTCACATCTTGGCACTGATGGAACATAGCTCCAACCTCTTTCTATTATATTTACAGAGAAACAAATTACTTAAAGTCTTTACTGCAGTTCTAAGCAGATAAAAGGAGCTTATAGTCAGCACCAGATGCACCATAAGACTGGATATAAAAATTTCTTAAGATTCTCATGGAGACTGTCTGCACATGGCTTGTCCACTTCTTTCAAAAAATCTCTCTCTCTCTCTCTCTCTCTCTCTCTCTCTCTCTCTCTCTTATTATACTTTAAGTTCTGGAGTATATGTGCAGATCTTGCAGGATTGTTGCATAGGTACATACATGCCATGGTGGTTTGCTGCCACCGTCACCTACATCAGGCATTTCTCCCAATGTTATTCCTTCCCAACCTCCCCATCCCTGCTATCCCTCCTCTAGCTCCCACCCCCCAACAGACCCCAGTGTGTGATGTTCCCCTTAGTGTGTCCATGTGTTCTCATCATTCAACTCCCACCTATGAGTGAGAACATGTGGTGTTTGGTTTTCTGTTCTTGGGTCAGTTTCCTAAGAATGATGGTTTCCAGCTTTATCTATGTCCCTGCAAAGGACATGAACTCATCCTTTTCTGTGGCTGCATAGTATTCCATGGCATATATGTGGCACATTTTCTTTGTCCAGTCTATCATTGATGGACATTTAGGTTGGTTCCAAGTCTTTGTTATTGTGAACAGTGCTGTAAACATACGTGTGCATGTGTTTTTATAACAGAATGATTATAATCCTTTGGGTATATGCCTAGTAACGGGATTGCTGGGCCACATTGCTGGCATTTCTAGTTCAAGATCCTTGAGGAATCGCCACACTGTCTTCCACAATGTTTGAACTTATTTACACTCCCACCAACAGTGTAAAAGTGTTCCTATTTCTCTACATCCTCTCCAGCATCTGTTGTCTCCTGATTTTTCAGTGATAGCCATTCTAACTGGCGTGAAATGTTATCTCAATGTGGCATTTCTCTAATGACCAGTGATGATGAGCCTTTTTTTTCATATGTTTGTTGGCTGCATAAATGTCTTCTCACACCAAAGTGCCTGCGGTTTGGGTGAAGCAGCCTGAAACAAGTCAAGGTGCCACTGCCTGGGGCCCAGCTCAGAGGCTACCAGGGATGCCCCAGTCTGGTTCCCTGGAGTTCACAGCTTCCTGTTACCTGGATCTGCACATGGGGGTGCCTTTCTGCATCTCACCATCAGGTAAGCGCTCCTCCAAGCCCCCTCCTGCTGGCCTGGAGACAGCGGCCTGAACCACACCCCTACTGCACTCCAGCAGAGCCCTCCAGACCAGAAGCCCCACAGCGGTTAGCCCTGGCTTGGACACTGGGCCTGCGGCACCAGAGCGGGAGCTGGCCGCCCAGCTCCAATCCTGTGGCTCCAGAGTGCGCCGTCGCCAATAGCCATGTGGGTGCAGACGGGTGGCAAAAGTGCCTCGGGCAGGGTCTGGGCTCGGTGAGCTGCTTGTGCTCGTGATATTGAGGCCATTTGCAGCAAGCTCCGACAGCCCGAGCTCCAAGCTGCAGCCACAGCCACCTGCACCAGCACTGCCCAGATTGTCTTGGGGGCTTTCTTCAGAGGAGGTTGTCAGCATCCTCAAGTTGCAGGGGCTCTAGACCCAGCACTGCTTCAAGAGGCTTTTTCTCAGGGGTGGCCTTCTCTTCTCAATGGCCTGAAACCTCCATCAATTCCCTTGAAATTTAAGGGGAACACAAGGCTGTCACTAACGTTGGTGGCGCCAGGACTAGCGCGCGTGGGTTGCACATGTCGGTCACTGAGCCATGTGCAGTGACACCACCTGAGGCGCGCACACCGCAGGCGCGCACTGCACACGCACGCCGCACACTGTGGCTCGCCTGCAGAGGCTGGGACACGCGCACATTGCACGTTGTGGTTCACCTGTGGAGGCTGGGACACGAGCACGCT
This sequence comes from Saimiri boliviensis, assembly GCF_048565385.1. Classification (NCBI taxonomy): domain Eukaryota; kingdom Metazoa; phylum Chordata; class Mammalia; order Primates; family Cebidae; genus Saimiri; species Saimiri boliviensis. Next base: position 89,758,764 of record NC_133459.1, read on the forward strand.
GCACGTTGTGGCTCAGCTGTGGAGGCTGGGACACGCGCACGCCGCACACTGTGGCTTGCCTGCAGAAGCTTGGCCTCGAGCACACCGCACGCGCATAACAGCTTGGCTTGCCTGTCGCTGTGGCTTTGCTTGCCTGTCACGGTGGCTTGGCTTTGCTGTTCCTGGCTTAGCGTGGTGTTCCTCGCTTGGCTTCGTGTTCCTAGCTTTGACTGACGTTTCCTCCCTCGCATTCCTTTGCTGGGCTTGACCTTTTATCTGCTGAGCTTGGCATCCCCCTGGCTGGGCTGGGTGTTTCCTTGGGTTGGACTGGGCTCTCCCTGGGTTGGCGTGGGCTTTCCCTAGGTAGGCTGGGCTGAGTTGGGCTCCCCTCCTGGGGTGGGCAGGTTCGGGCTAGGATTGACCTTTCTCTTCAAACAGGTTGGAAACCCGGAGTTTCCTGCTAGTTGGTCAAGCTGGTTGGTAGAGGCAATCTGCCCGCTACTACTGGCCTCCCCTGGCTGTTAAAAGCAGACGGTGGCTGAGGTTTGTTCAAAGCCGGCTGCCTCCGCTATGAAGAAGCCCTTTGGTCTCAGGAGCAAGATGGGCAAATGGTGCTGCCACTGCTTCTCCTGCTGCAGGGGGAGCGGCAAGAGCAACGTGGGCACTTGGGCAGACTGTGACGACAGTGCCTTCGAGGAGCCAAGGTACCAGGTCCGTCGAGAAGACCTGGACAAGCTCCACAGAGCCGCCTGGTGGGGTAAAGTCCCCAGAGCCGATCTCATCGTCATGCTCAGGATCACTGATGTGAACGAGACGGACAAGGAAAAAAGGTAACTGGGCCTCGCTGAGAGGAGGCGGGATGGTGGGGATGTGCCCTACTGGTGTGGAGGTGGTGGCAGGGTGCCTGGCTTTATCGTCTCTGCAGGCCCTACACCATCCTGGCTGTGGAAACCTCAGAGGGGTCAGGGCACAGGCCTCTTTATGAGTAGCAACGTGAAAACAAAACTTTAACTGATTTCCAATCAAATTATAATTTCCCTCGGAGAACATTAATAGACTGTATTAAAGTGATGTACCTCGCAAAACTAAATCGTTGCAGTGGATTATTTTTAATATACACATTTTAAAACAATGTCATATACATTATAGAAAGGTATATATTGAGAACTAAGTTCCATAGTATATTAACTTCTGGCTTAATATTCTTCAAATAAAATTCAATATGTGTTTCATATCAATGTATCCTATGTAAATATGTTATTTACTGAGAAACCTTAGAAGGAAAATAAATGGGAAGATGGTTTGTGTCTTTGAATAGGAAGACTCATTTCTCTTTAGATATGAGCTCTTTCTGTGGGTGTTGAACAATGAGAACACATGGACATGGGGAGGGGAGCACTACACACTGGGGTCCGTTGGGGGAAAATGGGGGAGGGACGGGGATTGGGCAGGTGGGGAGAGATAGCATGGAGAGAAAAGACAGATACAGGTGAGGGGAAGGAAGGCAGCAAATCACACTGCCATGTGTGTACCTATGCAACAGTCTTGCATGTTCTTCACATGTATCCCAAAACTTAAATTGAATTAAAAAATTAAAGAAAAAGGAGAATGCTGGGAAGATGGCCGCCTAAGAACAACTCAGGACTTCAGCTCCTAGTGAAAGTGCAGAGGAGACAGACAACAGGTGGATAAACCCACAAAAATGGGAAGAAACCAGCGCAAAAAGGATGAAAACTCCCGAAACCAGAACACCTCTCCTCCTAAAAGGGATCACAACTCCTCACCAGCAAGGGACCCAGACCGGATGGAGAAGGAGGGTGATGAAATGACAGAATCAGACTTCAGAAGGTGGGTAGTAAGAAACTACAATGAGCTAAAAGAACATGTTCTAACCCAACGCAAAGAAAATAGGAACCTTGAAAAAAGATTGGACGAACTGCTGACGAGAATGGACAGCATAGAGAGGAGTATAAGTGAATTGATGCAGCTGAAAAATGCAACACGAGAACTTCGTGAAGCATGCACAAGCTTCAACAGCCGAATTGACCAAGTAGAAGAAAGGATATCAGAGGTCGAAGATCAACTCAATGAAATAAAAAGAGAAGGCAAGAACAGAGAAAAAAGCACAAAAAGGAATGAACAAAATCTTCAAGAAATGTGGGACTATGTGAAAAGACCTAATCTACGTCTGATAGGTGTACCCGAATGTGATGAAGAGAATGAATCCAAGCTGGAAAATACTCTTCAGGATATTATCCAGGAAAACTTCCCCAACCTAGCAAGGCAGACCAATATTCAAATCCAGGAAATACAGAGAACACCACAAAGATATTCCTCAAGAAGAGCAACCCCAAGGCACATAATCGTCAGATTCACCAGGGTTGAAATGAAAGAGAAAATGCTAAGGGCAGCCAGAGAGAAAGGTCGGGTTACCCACAAAGGGAAGCCCATTAGACTCACAGCAGATCTCTCAGCAGAAACCCTACAAGCCAGAAGAGATTGGGGGCCAATATTCAACATCCTTAAAGAAAAGAACATTTAACCCAGAATCTCCTATCCAGCCAAACTAAGCTTCATAAGTGAAGGAAAAATAAAAACCTTTGTGAACAAGCAAGCACTCAGAGATTTCATCACCATCAAACCTGCTCTACAAGAACTCCTGAAAGAGGCTCTACACATATAAAGGAACAACCAGTACCAGCTACTCCAAAAACACACCAAATGGTGAAAGAGCATCAACACAATCAAGAATCTGCATCAACTAACCAACAAAACAGCCAGGTAGCATCAAAATGACAGTATCAAATTCACACATAACAATACTATCCCTAAATGTCAATGGACTAAATGCCCCAATCAAAAGACACAGACTGGCAAATTGGATAAAAAGCCAAAACCCATCAGTGTGCTGTATCCAGGAAACCCATCTTACATGCAAGGATACACAAAGGCTCAAAATAAAGGGATGGAGGAAGATCTACCAAGCAAATGGAGAGCAAAAAAGGGCAGGAGTTGCAATTCTCATCTCTGATAAAATAGACTTTAAAGCAACAAAAATCAAAAGAGACAAAGAAGGGCATTACATAATGGTAAAAGGATCACTGCAACAAGAAGAGCTAACGATCCTAAATATATACGCACCCAATACAGGAGCACCCAGATACATAAGGCAAGTTCTTAATGACTTACAAAGAGACTTCGACTCCCACACAATAATAGTGGGAGACTTTAACACCCCATTGTCAATATTAGACAGATCATCCAGACAGAAAATCAACAAGGATATCCAGGACCTGAATACAGACCTGGAACAAGCAAACCTAATAGACATTTACAGAACTCTCCACCCCAAATCCACAGAATATACATTCTTCTCAGCACCACATCACACCTACTCTAAAATTGACCACATAATTGGCAATAAATCACTCCTCAGCAAATGCAAAAGAACAGAAATCATAACAAACAGTCTCTCAGACCACAGTGCAATCGAGTTAGAACTCAGAATGCAGAAACTAACTCAGAACCACACAGCTTCATGGAAACTGAACAACTTGCTCTTAATGTTGACTGGATAAACAATGAAATGAAGGCAGAAATAAAGATGTTGTTCGAAACCAATGAGAATGAAGACACAACATACCAGAATCTCTGGGACACATTTAAAGCAGTCTCTAGAGGAAAATATATAGCAATGAGTGCCCACATGAGAAGAAAGGAGAGATCTAAAATTGACACCCTATCATCAAAATTGAAAGAGCTAGAGGAGCAAGATCAAAAAAACTCAAAACCTAGCAGAAGACAGGAAATAACTAAGATCAGAGCAGAACTGAAGGAAATAGAGACACAAAAAACTCTTCAAAAAATCAATAAATCCAGGAGCTGGTTTTTTGAAAAGATCAACAAAATAGACAGACCACTATCCAGATTAATAAAAAAGAAAAGAGAGAATAACCAAATTGATGCAATAAAAAACGATAAAGGGAATATCACCACAGATTCCACAGAAATCCAAACCATCATCAGAGATTATTACAAACAACTCTATGCACATAAACCAGTAAACCTGGAAGAAATGGATAAATTCCTGGACACCTGCATCCTCCCAAGCCTAAACCTGGAAGAAGCCGAAACCCTGAATAGACCAATAATATGGTCTGAGGTCGAGTCCGCAATAAAGAGCCTACCACCCAAAAAAAGCCCAGGTCCAGATGGGTTCACAGCTGAATTCTACCAGACATACAAAGAGGAGCTGATACCATTCCTTCTGAAACTATTCCAGACAATCCAAAAAGAGAGAATTCTTCCCAAATCATTTTACGAGACAAACATCATCCTGATACCAAAACCCAGCAGAGACTCAACAAGAAAAGAAAATTTCAGGCCAATATCCATGATGAACATAGATGCAAAAATCTTCAATAAAATACTGGCAAACAAATTGCAACAGCATATCAAAAAGCTCATCCACCATGATCAAGTAGGATTCATCCCGGGGATACAAGGCTGGTTCAACATACACAAGTCCATAAACGTAATTCACCACATAAACAGAACCAAAGACAAAAACCACATGATTATCTCGATTGATGCAGAGAAGGCTTTTCACAAAATTCAACAACCCTTTATGCGAAAAACCCTCAATAAACTAGGTACTAACGGAACGTATCTCCAAACAATAAAAGCTATTTACGACAAACCAACAGCCAATATCATACTGAATGGGCAAAAACTGGAAGCATTCCCTTTCAAATCTGGCACTAGACAAGGGTGCCCTCTCTCACCACTCCTATTCAATATAGTACTGGAAGTTCTAGCCAGAGCAATCAGGCAAGAAAAAGAAATAAAGGGTATCCAAATTGGAAAGGAGGAAATCAAATTGTCTCTATTTGCAGATGACATGATTGTATATCTGGAAGACCCCATCATCTCAGCCCAAAATCTCCTGAAACTGATAAACAACTTCAGCAAAGTCTCAGAATACAAAATCAACGTGCAAAAATCACAAGCATTCCTATACACCAGTAATAGACTTCAAGACAGCCAAATCAAGAACGAACTGCCATTCACAATTGCTACAAAGAGAATAAAGTACCTAGGAATACAACTAACAAGGAACGTAAAGGACCTCTTCAAGGAGAACTACAAGCCATTGCTCAACGAAATAAGAGAGGATACAAACAGATGGAGAAACATTCCATGTTCATGGTTAGGAAGAATCAACATCGTAAAAATGGCCATACTGCCCAAAGTAATTTACAGATTCAATGCTATTCCCATCAAGCTACCAATGACCTTCTTCACAGAACTGGAAAAAAACACCTTAAACTTCAAATGGAACCAAAAGAGGGCCCGCATAGCCAAGTCAATTCTAAGCAAAAAGAATAAAGCAGGAGGCATCACACTACCGGACTTCAAACTATACTACAAGGCTACAGTAATCAAAACAGCATGGTACTGGTACCAAAACAGAGATATAGACCAATGGAACAGAACAGAGGTCTCAGAGGAAATACAACATACCCACAACCATCTGATCTTAGACAAACCTGACAAAAACAAGCAATGGGGAAAGGACCCCCTGTTTAATAAATGGTGTTGGGAAAACTGGCTAGCCATGTGCAGAAAGCAGAAACAGGACCCCTTCCTGACACCTTACACCAAAATTAACTCCAGATGGATTAAAGACTTAAACATCAGACCTAATACCATAAAAACCTTAGAAGAAAATCTAGGCAAAACCATTCAGGACATAGGTGTAGGCAAGGACTTCATGACCAAAACGCCAAAAGCAATGGCAACAAAAGCCAAAATAGACAAATGGGACCTAATCAAACTCCACAGCTTCTGCAAGGCAAAAGAAACAGTCAGTAGAGTGAATCGGCAACCAACAGAATGGGAAAAAATTTTTGCAGCCTACCCATCTGACAAGGGGCTGATATCCAGAATTTACAAAGAACTAAAGCAGATCTACAAGAAAAAAACAAACAAGCCTATTCAAAAATGGGCGAAGGATATGAACAGATACTTTACAAAAGAAGCCATACAGGAGTCCAACAAACATATGAAAAAATGCTCGTCATCACTGGTCATCAGAGAAATGCAAATCAAAACCACATTGAGATACCATCTCACACCAATTAGAATGGCAATCATTAAAAAATTGGGAAACAACAGATGCTGGAGAGGATGTGGAGAAATAAGAACACTTTTACACTGTTGGAGGGAATGTAATTTAATTCAACCATTGTGGAAGACAGTGTGGCGATTCCTCAAGGACCTAAAAATAGAAATCCCATTTGACCCAGCAATCCCATTACTGGGTATATATCCAAAGGATTATAAATCATTCTACTACAAGGACACGTGCACACGAATGTTCATTGCAGCACTGTTTACAATAGCAAAGACCTGGAACCAACCCAAATGCCCAATGATGATAGATTGGATAGGGAAAATGTGGTACATATACACCATGGAATATTACGCAGCCATCAAAAACGATGAGTTCACGTCCTTTGTAGGGACATGGATGAACCTGGAAACCATCATTCTCAGCAAACTGACACAAGAGCAGTAAATCAAACACCGTATATTCTCACTCATAGGTGGGTGTTGAACAATGAGAACACATGGACACAGGGAGGGGAGCACTACACACTGGGGTCCATTGGGGGGAAATGGGGGAGGGGCGGGGGGGTGGGGAGGTGGGAAGAGATAGCATGGGGAGAAATGACAGATACAGATGAGGGGACGGAAGGTAGCAAACCACACTGCCATGTGTGTACCTATGCAACAATCTTGCAGGTTCATCACATGTACCCCAAAACCTAAAATGCAATAAAAAAAAATAAAAAAAAACCGATATGAGCTCTTTCTGTATTTATCACTTTTACCTAAACGAAATGAAAATAGTAGCAAAGTTTTAGCATTTTTAAATTAGGCATGCTGTCTGTTATGGTGATAAATTAATTTTTTTGTAGCAGAATAAAAAAAGATTTGCTTTCCAGATGTCAAAATTTGCATGTGCTATTTCCACAAATTGTTTACTAACAGCTGAAAAGACATAAATGAGCAGAACAGAATAGGAAATCCAGAAATAGTCAAATGTATTTAAGAATTTAGTCCTTGATAAAGGTGATGTTTTATATTTGTAAAAAACTTAATTATTCCTAAGTGAAATGCATGCTGTTTGGAGAAACCTAGCTAGATTTTTATGTGTTAAAAATAAATTCCTGCAGTATAGAGTAAAAAACTTTAAATACACAAAAGGTGAAAAGTACCAGAAAAAAACCACAAATGCCTATTTATATATGCATATATAAATATTTAGGTGAAGTCTTTGTCCCCCAGGCTGGAGTATAGTGGTGTGATCTCAGCTCACTGCAACCTCTGTCTCCCAGGTTTAAGCAATTCTCTGCCTCAGCCTCTCGAGTAGCTGGGATTACAGATGCCCGTCACCATGCCCGGCTATTTGTTTCTGTATTTTTAGTAGAGATGGGTTTCATCATCTTGGCCAGGCTGGTCTTGAACTCTTGAACTTGTGATCCACCTGCCTTGGCCTCCCAAAGTGCTGAGATTACAGGTGTGAGCCACTGTGCCTGGCCTATATATGCAGATGTATTTTTATGTTCACAGTGACCTTCCTAAGAAACTACCAAAGCAAGTATTCTGAAGGTTGGCTTGGCAAAATAAAAAACATCCGTATATAAGAAAAACATTAACAGAGGTCCAAAATCTTTACAAAACATGTATTTTCATTTTACAGAGAATTCTTTCAAGTCAACCAAAAGACAACTAAATAAACTCAATTTAAAATTGGGCAAAGTAATTTCTTTGTATGTCTACCAGTGATCTACACACTTAGGAAAACATAGTGTTCTGGTAAGAGAAGGAATTTAAGTTAGAAGAGGAATGAAATACTGTTTTCTATTTCACAGAAATTAGAAAATACTGTTTAGAAATTAGAAAATATTTTCTAATTTCTAACAGAATTAGCAAATACTGTTTTCTAATTCTAATTTAAGTTAGAAGAGGAATGACAGGCCAGGTGCAGTGATTCATGCCTGTAATCTCAGCACTTTGGGAGGTCAAGGAAGGTGGATCATGATATCAGAATTTGAGACCAGCCAGGCCAGCATGGTGAAAGCCTGTCTCTACTAAAAATACAAAACTTTGCCGGACTTGGGCCTGGGGGCAAGTACTTGTAATCTCAGATACTTGGGAGACTGAGGCAGGAGAATTGCTTCAACCTGGGAGGCGTAGGTTGCAGTGAGCCAAGATGGTGCCACTGCACTCTGGTCTGAGGACACAGCAAGACTCCCTCTCAAAAAAAAAAAAAAAAAAAAAAAAAAAAGGAATGGAATATGGTTTTCTATCCACAAAGTGTGTGAGGATGAAGAACAGTGGTATTTACACAGTTGTTTAAAGTTTAAGTTGCTGTGACTTTTCAAATAGATACTTTGGTGGTAAGAACTCTATTTTTAAAATGTATATGCCTTTTACTCATCAATTTCATTATTCTGAAATAGCTTTAAGAAATGTCTACACCTTTTTTTTTTTTTTTTAGTATTGCTTATAAGAGCAATGTATTGAGGAGAACTCATATGAAGATTTTATGAACAAATTTCAGTACATCCATGGCATTGAATAATATGTAACCATTGAGGGTGTCAATAGATAGAGATATGTTGACATGCAAAGATGTAATTTGGTATATAAAGTGAGGAAAAAAATCTGTTTTACATATACACAAACAATCTGCTTTTGTGGTATCTGAAAAGATGTAGAAAATATGATCAAATTTATTTCTGGGGATTTGTGAGTGAAGTTTTTCCCCTTTCTCTTATCTGTGATTTCTGCAACGAACATCTCAAAAGTTTTAGCTAAGTTTCGGTAGTCATGAAATAATCCTTGGGAAGAGAAGAAATATGCTACTTACATAGATACAAATAATTTCTCACATTCTCTTATTTATTTTTATTTATGTGGATGGGTATCTTCTGTAAACTTTTACCCTATCCAGAAGTAGATTGAATCTGTTTACCTGTTCCTGTAGATATTATTGTATATACATTTTATTATATATTTATCTTCTCCTTATATATAATATAGATTAATGTGTAAAAACTGTGGATTAATGGTTTTACTTTAGTAATATATGAAAATTAAAATAGAAAATATAACTGATTATTACTATTACGAATGTATTCCTCTACAGGAGTTGTTGTTTTTTTTTTTTAAATATTGAACTCACCAGCTGTATCCTTTCAATCTGATTATTCATCAAACATAAGCCAGACACCTATTATGTGGCAGGTGTGTCTCGAACCTATTACGTGGCAGGCAGGTTCTACTCCCTGTCAGTGTCCTTCATCTTTGAAAACTTCATGTTTACATGCTGGGGCTGGGCAAACTGAGAGATTTTAAATTGGGGTATTAGAACTTAATCTCAATTGAAGCTTTTCCTCTCTCCTTTCAAACAAAAGCATTTCTGAAGGTAGAAATAGTAAAAAGATAACATTTAATTGCCCTTTATAATTTATAACAATCTTGGATAAAGACTGTTTTAGTACTTTTAAGAACTAAAATGGGATACATAAACAGCAGCCACAAAAAAAGAATGAGAGCATGTCCTTTACAGGGACATGGACGATGTTGGAGGCCATTATCCTTAGCAAACTAACACAGGAACAGAAAACACCAGATAGCACATGTTCTCACTTACAGGTGAGAGCTAAATGATGAGAACACACAGACACCTACAGGGGAGCAGCACACACGGGGCCTATCAGACGGTGGGGGTTGGGAGGAGGGAAAGCAGCAGGAAATAGAAGGAACAGGTAGCAGGCTTCATATCTGGGTTATGAAACAATCTGTACAACCCTCATTGGCACACATTTACCTATGTAACAAAACCACGCATCCTGCACAGGTATCACTGGATGTAAACATTGAAGAAACTCCACAAATAGTTTTCCAAATCCTTTTTTAAAAAAGAAAATTGATAATAGTCTTAAATCCTAATATTAATGATTGGAAATACCTGATTTACATACATTCTGTAATTCTGAGTATTGAAAAAAATGAGACATACTTAGTCATTTAAATCTCAAGTTTTCTTTGGCTTAAAGTTTTTTGAAAACCGAAGTAAGAATTAGTTTATTTTAGAAATTTGTTTCTGTTTTCACCTCAGCCTTCTTATTTCATAGTTCTTTTAAGAACTAAAATTCATCTAAATGCCAGTCATCGGACTAGAACTGTGCCAGACCTGTTATATTATAACGTGGCCTACCTAATGTAAGGCACCAGGGATTGTAAGATGCCTCATTATTTTACATCCCAATAAGAGAATTATTTAAATGCTGCCAATTACAGTTATGGTAAATCATGAATTACAAGTGACATTCCAGTGTAAGAAATGTTCAAACGTGGAATCATCCTAGAATCACTAAAATAGAATGTTACCTGTAATCTTTAAAACATACCTCAAAGTGTAGGTATAATTGTATTATCTCACTCAATTCACATCTCCAGTAGTAGTAGTAAAAATTATAATATCTAGCAATTATTGAGCTGTTGTGTTAGGAACTATTCTCTGTCTTTTGTGTAGAGTCTCATTTAAGTATTACAGTGGTTTTCTCTGAGAAAGTTACTATTTTCATTCCCATTTTATTGTTGAGGAAATTGAGATACAAAAAGGCTAAGCAACAACTAGGAAGTGACAGAGCGGAAAGAGGATTCCAGCCCAAGTTGAATAGAATGCAAGGGCTATGCTCTTTCTGTTCAAATAGGCTGCTCTTTCACTCATACAGTGAGTAAGGAGGGGTAATAAATAGTATACTTTCTTCAAAGGAAAATGCAATGTTTGCTTTGAAGGCAGAGTAATAGCAGACTGTTCAGTGTTTGCAATGACATGAATTGCTGAGGTGGCTGTAGATAGTGCACTACAATTTCCTAAAAAGTCTTCTCACTCTCATAGAACTGCCCTCCATTTGGCCTCTGCCAATGGGAATTCAGAAATAGTAAAACTCATGCTGTACAGAAGATGTGAACTCCATGCCTTTGATAGCAAAAAGAGGACAGCTCTAATAAAGGTATGCAGTAGCCGACTATATCAGCATGAGATGGATTTGATTTCAATGTGTAGAATAAAGATGAGTTTTCTCATTTAAATATGGCTAGTTGGTGAAACCTGTGGAATGTTTCTTTTGAGTTCCTAGGATTTATGATTTGTTTTTGGTCTAATACTGACAGGCCCTATAGTGCCAAGAAGATGAATGTGTGTTAACGTTGCTAGAACATGGCACTGACCCAAACCTTCTGGATGTGTATGGAAATACCGTGCTACACTACGCGGTCTACAGTGAAGACAAATTACTGGCCAAAGCACTGCTTTTATACGGTGCTGATATTGAAGCAAAAAACAAGGTATAGATCTATCGATTTTATTTTCAAAATACTGAAATGCAATTGTTTTAACACTGACCTCCTGTGTAAGGGTTAGTTTTCTGTATTTGGAAGCTCAAGCATACCTGAATGAAAATATTTTGAAATGACTTAATTGTCTAAGACTTTATTTTCAATATTGTTAAATTTAAAGAAGATTTAGAGGGTACAGCTTTTTAAAAAATGTACTTGTGGTAAATTTCTTTTTTTGAAAACACTGAAATTGTAAAAGGTAATACTTATTGTTTTTTCTAATTTTTCTTTCCCAGGTTTTTTGTTTGTTTGTTTGTTTGTTTTTCCTAATGACTGTAAAATAGTAAAATTTGCCCTGGAAACAAGTTTTACATTAAAACTCCAAGAAAACAAAAACATGTTTCAGTGAAAAGAAATCCTGCTGCTTTGGCAAATTTCTAAGAAAAGTAATCGATATGAAGTGATGTATCTTGAGTGGCAAGGCTTAGGGTAGCTCTGACTGCTCATGAGGGAGAAATGGAAAGGGGAGAAGAGAGCAATCAGAAATATCAAGGCTAGTTTGGAAATTAGGTAATGGAGGGGAAAGACCATGAAACGGTTGTGTGTGTGTGTGTGTGTGTGTGTGTGTGTGTTGGTACTCATTCATTTCTTTTGTATGGTGAGACAAAGTTCTCTTCAGTTTTAGAGAATGAGTTTTCAGTTTGGGAGAAGGAGTTAGTTATAAATTGCCTGGAGATCAATGTTAGGAGGCCTCTGAGGAACCAGATTGGCAGTGAATAGGTGGTAATGTAGTGGGAAACCCTTGAGCAGAGGGAATAACAGGTACTTAACTGACTCATGATCCTCTTCTGGTAGAAATAGCCAACTAGAGTCTCAATTCTGCTTTCTAATTTAGAATGTCTTGATTGGAAGGTGGGAGATAAGGAGCTTATAAATAACAAGATCAAGTTGTATTTTGAGTTTACTAGACCCTGTTCTTCTCTTACCTGGGAAAATTATGTGGTGTTTTCAGCAAATGAATCTCTCTCCTACTCTTTTCTCTTTTTGGCCAAATCCTCAAATAATAAAGGGAATTGGTCATGTGGCTAAGAGAGGACACTGAAGTAATTATCTATTGCACTAGTTTTCAGCTAGAATTGTGCATCCCAGTAACCTGAGGAAAAATTTTAAATAATCTACAAGTCTAGGCTCTCCCCTGAAGATTTTCATAAAGTAAGTCTAATAAATCCTGGACATGTATGTTTCAAAAGGTTTCCTTGAAGCCAGGCATGGTGGTGAATGGCTGTAGTCTCAGCTGCTGGGGAGGCTGAGTGGGAAAATTGCTTGAGCTCAGGAGTTTGAGTCTAGCCTGGGCAACATAATGAGACCTTTCTCTAAACGACGATGACAAATTCCTCAAAATCTGGATACACTCCTGCTGAGGAATCACTGAATAAATAAGTGTAATATATAAATTCTTACATCTCAGAAACTTAAGATCTCTAGAATAGTTGCAGTTGGAATTGGATATGTGCTAATTCCTTTATATCTTTCATTTCCCATAATACTAGTTTGACTTTTTTGGGGGGTGGGGGACAAGGTCTCTGCCAGGCTGGAGTGCAGTAGTGTGATCAGAGCTCACTGCAGCCTTGACCTCCCCAAGCTCAGGTGGTCCTTCAACCTCAGTTTTTGTATTTTTTTTTTTTTTTTTTTACAAAGTAGAGATGAGTTTTTTGCCATGTTGCCCAGGCCAGTCTTGAACTCCTGGGCTCAAGTGATTAACCTGCTTCAGGCTTTCAAAATGCTAGGATTACAGGTGTGAGCCACCATTGCTGGCCTAATCTGACTTTTATCTCTGTGATTGGGATGTTAAAATGAATATTATTGACAGTATCAATCAGCTTACGGAATAATACCTTCTCCTAACATCAGTTATTCACTGCCATTCAGAAGGTCTTTAGAAATTTGCAGTGAGTAATCTTCAATAAGTAGAGGATGGTCCTCTCAGGATTTTGTTTCTCTTTGTTACCATTCAAGTGCTTAGCTCAGTAAGTTGTTAGTAAGATCAGAGTTTTCTCAGTTAGAATTGTAGCAAATTCTAAACCTCTTTGATCAATTGAAGCTGTATTATCAACTATCCAGTATCTCTCTAAATGGTGTTGGGAAAACTGGCTAGCAGTGTGCAGAAAGCAGAAACTGGACCCCTTCCTGACACCTTACACTAAAATTAATTCCAGATGGATTAACAATTAAACATAAGTCTTGACACCATAAACACCCTAGAAGAAAACCTAGGCAAAACCATTCAGGACATAGGCGTAGGCAAGGACTTCATGGCTGAAACACCAAAAGCAATGGCAACAAAAGCCAAAATAGACAAATGGAATCTAATTAAACTCCAGAGCTTCTGTACAGCAAAGGAAACAATCATTAGAGTGAACTGGCAACCCACAGAATGGGAAAAACATTTTGCAATCTGCCCATCTGACAAAAGGCTAATATCCAGAATGTGCGAAGAAATAAAACAGATTTATGAGAAAACAAACAAACCCAATCAAAAGTGGTCAAAGGATATGGACAGACACTTTACAAAAGAAGACATATATGAGCCCACCAAACGTATTAAAAAATGTTCATCAGCACTGGTCATTAGAGAAATGCAAATCAAAACCACATTGAGATATAATCTCACACCAGTTAGAATGGTGATCTTTAAAAAACCTGGAGACAACAGATGCTGGATAGGATGTAGAGAAATAGGGACATTTTTACACTGTTGGTGGGATTGCAAATTAGTTCAACCATTGTGGAAAACAGTGTGGCAATTTCTCAAGGACCTAGAAATAGAAATTCCATTTGACCCAGCAATCTCATTACTGGGTATATACCCAAAGAATTATATTATAAAGACAAATGCACACATATGATCATTGTGGCACTGTTTACAATAGCAAAGACCTGGAACCAACCCAAATGTCCATCAATTATAGACTGGATAAACCAAATGTGGCACATATACTCCGTGGAATACTATGCAGCCATAAAAAATGATGAGTTCATGTCCTTCGTAGGGACATGGATGACTCTGGAAACCATCATTTTAGCAAACAGACACAAGAACAGGAAACCAAACACCACATATTATCACTCAAAGGTGGGTGTTGAACAATGAGAACACATGGACACAGGGAGGGGAGCATCAGAGACTGTGGTCGGTTGAGGGGGTCTAGGAGAGGGACAGCAGGTGGATGGGGAGGGTAGGGAGGGATAATGAGGGGAGAAATACAAGATAGAGGAGATAGGGGGATGAAGGCAGCAAACCACCTTGCCATGTTTGTAACTATGCAACAATCCTGCATTATTTGCACATGCACCCCAGAACCTAAAGTACAATAAATAATAAAAAATAAAACGTTTGTGGAGCATTTGCTTAATCAGGATGGCAGTTTTAAACACTGAAAACCATGGAGTTATTGAGACTACATATAGGGATTCTGTAAATTTGGTTTCACTAGTTCTGTGAACTGATTATTTATTTAGTTACCAATCTGGAAAACTTAAATACAAATTGATTTTAAATGAATAAATGTTGGAAAAATTGTTGAAATGGGCAGTATGAGACTTAGTAGCAATATTTATTGCACATTGGAGCTTGATCTTTTGGTAAAACATGAAACTAAAGAAATATTTTACAAATTCTTGCTTTATACCCAAGAATTTGTCTTAGAGTTTGAGAATATAGAGCTAAAAGATACAGCTCTTTGTTTAGATGGAAAAAATATTATCATCCAATAATACCATGCCAAATGCTGGCATAGAAGCAAAGATTCCTGGAACCAGTAAGTGTTTAAAGTGAGTTTTTGAGATGATCAGAGTTAATGTGTTGAGGCAGAAGAGAGGTGTCTCCAAGGCAAAGAGCAGTGTGTGAGAAAGCACCGAAGAGTAAGAAGGAAGTGACTATAATTCGTTTGCTTTCTATGAGTGTAAGTTTATAGGATCTTATATAGTTTCCAGTTCAGTTGAGAAGTACATAACTTTTTGAATCAAATATCATTTTTGCTTTTATTGTTTTACAGTGTGGCCTCACACCACTTTCACTTGCTGTATACTGACAAAAAGAGAAAATGATGAAATTTTTAATCAAGAAAAAAGCTAATGTAAATGCAATTGATAAATTTGGAAGGTATGGTTAATTTTTTTAATCTCTGTGTTGTAGAATGATAGCAGTCACTCAAGTCATAAACATTTATAAGATTAACTTATTGCAACATAGTGATCAGGATCAACAAATCAGTTAAGTAGAAAAACAATTAGACTGGGCAACATAAAGAACCGTTTTAGTGGGACTCCTCTTACTACACTGACTGATGTTATTATGTGACATTTTTGGTTATATGATTTATGTTAGCTAAATGGATTTCATATTTGTCTCATGAAGTGTGAACTTTAACTTTTAGTTTACTTATGACTTAGTATTGAACTTAACTCTTTCTAGTAGTTTTTAATCTCTATGTCTTATATGCTTTTCTACTAATACACTTTATTAAACATAAATAGGAGTTGATAATCATTTTGTCTTTGGAATAACTCTGCGATAAGTTGCTTTCTTTGAAGAATATTAATGTTAACTTATGCCTCCAAGACAAATAATGGCTATTCCCACATACTGTAAGTTCATCAGCTTTTGTTTTAATTCCAGTGTATTTTGATGGTTTATTTATTTATTTATTTATTTATGAGACAGAGTCTCGCTCTGTCACCAGGCACCAGGCTGGAGTGCAGTGGTACCATCTCTGCTCACTGCAAACTCCACCTCCCAGGTTCAAGCAATTTTCCTGCCTCGGCCTCCTGAGTAGCTGAGATTATAAGCACGCTTCACCATGCCCAGCTAATTTTTGTATTTCTTAGTAGAGACTGGGTTTCACCATGTTGGTCAGGATGGTCTCAATTTCTTTACCTTGTGATCCGCCTGCCTCGGCCTCCCAGAGTGCTGGGATTACAGGTGTGAGCCACTGTGCCTGGCCTTATTTTTAATTAGTATGGAGAGAGGAAGTAAAGATAGTTTTAAGTGGGTACACTGTTCCTTTAATGAAGGCAAGGTGTAGGTGGGTGATAAGAGAAAAGAGCTAGGCTTCGGATTCACACAAGACTGGGTTTAATTCCTAGCTTTCTTACTTGATAGGTGTGTGACCTTGGCAATGTTATTTACCACCAAATGTGTTGTCACATATGAAAAAGAGGAGAATATCTCCTTCAAAATTGCCTGTGCATAAGCAAGAAAGATGTGTGTGTGCGGCATTTAATTCAGTGCCCAGCACATGCTTATTGGCATCATTAACTGAAACTATTATGACTACTGTTTTCACCATTCTTATTAATATTACTGCTTTCAGTATGCAGATAGCTCTTATGTGACCCCACAGCTGATTTTCTGTTACCGTGTATCAGTCTCGGGAAGTGGGAAGGAAATCTTTACTTAAATCTTTGTTCACTTCAGATAAGTGGCCCTAGCATAGTTTCTTGCCCATCAAAGGCCTTTAAATTAGTAGCTTCTACTATTTAACACCCCATTGAGATAAGAGGTTTTCTGTTTGTCCCTTCCTTTTAACCTTGGTGGTATTTTACAGAGATTAACACTTGAGCACCCAAAATGCTTATGTCTTTTAGTGGATGCAAATGTTTAATTTTGCATTGACAGGCAAGATATTAAATGGGTAAAGTATGTCAGATTAGCTTACAACTTTATTACAGTTAGGGAAAAATTACCTCTCTGTCATTTTAGGACTGTGCTTATACTTGCCGTATGTTGTGGATCAGCAAGTATGGTTGGCCTTCTACTTGATCAAGATATTGATGTATTTTGTCAAGATAAATCTGGAAAAACTGCCAGGGATTATGCTGTGTCTAGTCAACATAATATGTAAGTGTTTACATGAAAAGTCTAGTTAACACTAAATTAAGGCTTAAAATAATTACAACGATTTCATCTTATATATCAAGTGAGATGTAGTAGTTTGGTTTGGGTAGTTTTAGAGTGGCAATGAGTTAGTCGCCTGCATCAGCTAGAAATCAAGCAAAGGGTAGACCGGTTGGAAGTACCAGTGTGTGCAGGATTCTTTATCTCAGGACTTGTAAGACCTTTATGTTTACAGATTCCAACATTGTTCATTTTATCCAAGTATAACACCTATGCATGAGATAAAAAATAGTGTCATAGCTTTAATTTTTTTTTTTTGATTAGTTATTTGGGTCTTGAAATGTCCAGTTTATCAGAAAGTCATTTACTGTCTTCTGAAGACTATCTCTTACATACTCTTTGAATTTTTCAAGAACCAAAGGGATTTACTAAATCCAAGGAAGACAATCCTTTTTATCAAATCAGAAGGACTAGAAACAAAGGGCATTCCAATCATTCTGTTGTTTCTGTTGATTCTGTTGCATTTTTGCCCGTGAAACTGGTCCTGCTGCCTGGTAATGGTTGATCTTTGACACCAAGATGCCCTTACTGATTCAGATCCCTGAGGTCTTCATGGTGATTCATACAGAGATGTTGAAGTTACAGCATTTTTTAAATTCACATACCTGTGCTTATAGGCTCAGCCATTATTCCCAAAGCACCAGCACCGTGCTCTGGCAATGTGACTTTATCCACACACAAAATGAGCTAATTGACCATCACCCCCATGTTCAGCCTAGACTTAGCTGAGACCTTCATGGTAAGAGATCCTTTCAGGCCTTTGTTGGTCTTTTCTGTAGCAAATATTCATTGGGCTTGTTCTAAATGGTCAGAGAGGTTGAAATAATGTGGCAGGAAGAGATGAGTGTTTCTTTCTTCTTTGCTACCAGTTCTGTACCCTCATTCACCTTTATATCCTGTATAATACCTGAGGCAGTAGAAAGTCCCATGTTTACCTTCCCCAGAGCAGCGGACTCCCAGTTGTGATTGGCCCCTTGACTGATCTGTTTTAAATAATAATGAAAATTGCCCAAGCTACTTGCATCTCTACCTCAATATTTAAAAATATTTTCAAATTCTACCTCACAGGAAGCCATTGAAGAGAATTCTCAGAATCTCAAGTAGGTTAGTTGGACTTAACAGAGCCATACCTTGTCCATGTCTCATCACTGAATGTAGGGAATCCATGAGCCCCACACATTGGGTGCCAGAACATAGGGATCCATAAGCCCCACACGTTGGGTGCCAGAATGTAGGGCTCCATGAGCCCCACATTGGGCACCAGAATGTAGGGAGCCACCCCTACATCACCTGTGGGTACCCTGAGTTCGGTGGTGACAAAGGAATGAGAAAAAGACAGATTAAGAGAGACAATGGGACCAGAGGGCCATCACTTATTACTTCAGAGGTGACAGTGAAATCCCCAAGCTCTGACCATCCACTCTATTTATTGTTTACAATCACTTTGATCTACAGGGTAGGGGTGGAGTAATGGTGGGGAGAGGATGATGGTGGAGTGAACCAGTGAGCCAGAACTGAATCAGTGAACTGGAACTGATGTGTCATTCTAAGGATTAATAACAGTGGCAGTTTGGGGGTTTCACAAAAGAAGAACATGTGGTTATCTTTAGCTTGTTATCTAAGTACAGCTGATGGAACACAGACCTTACAAGGAGCCCACAAGTCTGGCTACATCATAGTGCTATGAAGGGTTTTTATAGCCTTGAGCACAATGTTTATGGTAACAGAGCCAAGGTCACCCTGAACTGGAACATGAGGCATGAAGAGGCCTTCCTCCTCAGAGGCCTCCTGCGGCCTTCCGCAGTGTATTATTCCCTGCTTATATGTTACTCATAACCAATTTATGTAGCTACTCTGTAAGTTCTTTCCAATCACGTGTAAAAGTAGAACTTTCTGCTTGCTTCAGCAGCACACATTCTCAAATTGAAACAATAAAGAGAAAATTAGCATGGCTTCCTGCATAAGGAGGCCACACAGATTTTTGAAGCATTCCATAGTTTGCACAGTCACTGGAAGGTCATTTGACTGTTTGCTGACTAGCTATAACGCAACAGAGTGATTCAAAGCAGAATGGGTGTCACCAAAATATTGAAATTGTTATTTGTACTGCAAAAATAGTCATGTAAGGTGGTCTATGAGATAACACTGGAACTGAATAATGTGTGTGGTGTTGTTTGCAAAATACGTTATTAGTATGTATGTCGAAAACTTGCAACTTCTTCATGGAACCTAAAAATAAATGAAAGTAGGGTTTTGGTCTCTCATGTCAGCTGGAGATGAATGTGGATATAAAGCATCATCCTGACAAACATCTGCTGTTTGAGAGTTTGAGTCTATAGGGAAGGATCATTGGTCCAAGCCAAGTCTTAACATCCATTGGTTTTTCTGTCCTTAGTGTGATTGATAGACTCCATAATAGCGGACAATCATGTCATCTACTTTAAGGAGATATTTATCAATAAATTTAGTTACAAACTGTGAAATAGTTGAGATGCCCTGAACTATGAGCCACAAAGAGTAGGACAACTAATAAGCAAAATTAGGACTTAATAACATTTCCTGAAAACAGCAACATTTTCATATTGGAACCTATGCACAAAATACAGATTGGGTTTTATTTGAAATTCCAACATGATTTCAGTCATAAAATTTAGGAACAGATTATTCCATTGCTTTAATATTTCTGTGAGCTTTTAAAAAATGTTATCTTGTTAAATCTTTATAACAATCTAGTGAAATAAGGCAGCAAAGTTCTTATTTTGTAGAAGACGACATTGAGCCCAAGAGGAGCAACTTGTCCAAGAACAAATAGCTGTTCATTATGCAGCTAGGACTTATGCAGAGCTGGTACACGTTATGTCAGACTAATGCGAGTTAACTTACTGGGTCATAGTGCCCTTGATTTATGACTATTTCACTTTACTCTTTTTCTTGTTTATGATAAGTTTGTAGAATGTACACATAGGTGGATGGAATAATATTGTTAAGTTCTGATATTCTGATATTGTTTGAATTACTCTAAGCATTTCACATTTGGTAAGTATTTTTTATCTCAGTATTAAAAGTCTTTTTATTTATTACATTTTTATACACAGAATTTACCAATTACTTTCAGACTACAAAGAAAAACAGATGTCAAAAAAGTTTTCTGAAAACAGCAATCCAGATAAGACTTCTGATAGTGAGTTACTTTAGGCCAGTTGTCAGCAGGCTTTTTGGCACCAGGGACCGGTTTTGTGGAAGACAGCTTTTCCATGTACTAGGGAAAGGTTGAGGTGGTTTCGGGATTATTCAATCACATTACATTTATTTTGCTACTTTATACTATTAATACATTGTAATATATAATGAAATAATTATACAACTTACCATAATGTGGAATCAGTGGGAGCTCTGAGCTTCTTTTCCTACAAATAGATGGTCCGATCTTGGGACAAAGGGAGACAGTGACAGATCATACGACATTAGATTCTCATAAGCAACACATGATCTAGATTCCTCATGTGGGCAGTTCACAACAAGGTTCATGCTTCAGTGAGGATCTAATGCTGTCACTGATCTGACAGGAGGCAGAGCTCATCGGGCAGTAAGATGAGCCAGGGGTGTGGCTGTAAATACAAATGACACTTCCTTGGTTTGCCTCCTGCTCACTTCCTCCT
This sequence comes from Saimiri boliviensis, assembly GCF_048565385.1. Taxonomy (NCBI): domain Eukaryota; kingdom Metazoa; phylum Chordata; class Mammalia; order Primates; family Cebidae; genus Saimiri; species Saimiri boliviensis. Next base: position 89,779,779 of record NC_133459.1, read on the forward strand.
GTGTAGTGAGGTTCCTAATAGGCCATGGACTGGTACCAATCTGTGAGGCACTGGTCAGGAAACATATGCTCGTACCAGCAAGGTCTCACTATTGCTGACTTCACTCCTCCTAATTTGAAATGAAAAGAGATATATTTACTTTGTTGGAACAAGATGTGTTCTTCTATCTGTGGGTTAATTGTCATGATAACAGTAATTTTGTTAGAACAAGATGCTTGGCTACCATTCATCAAAAGGTTGTCATAATAAATATACAAATTGCCCAACTCTAGGCTCGGCAGATGATAATAAAAGTAGAAAATGTTTCACAATAACAAAAATGCTACTATGCTACCTGGATGTGGACACCTAATACATTGTACAATCCAGATTGTATAAGGACACCTTTAATTTAGCCATCTATTTATCAGAGAGCTTTTGATAACAAGGAGACAAAGATGAAATTGATGTAATTTTGATCTTTAAGGTGCTCATAACACAATTGTCTCTATTTCATTTCTGTGCTTTTTCAACAGAATTGACAAAGAAAACATTTTTATTTATGTTTTAACTTGTCCACTTAACTATGAAATGTTTTTTAGATACATTTTTTTCTAATGCTACAGAACACAAATAAAAATACAAAGAGGAGCTCGTTATTATGATTATCATTTTTTATTATTTTGCTACTTTATTCAGTGCTTGCTGTGTGCTAGATGCCCACTGGAAACTTATAATTATGATTATTTATTATATTGATTATGTGCCAGGTATAACTGATGAGGAATGAAAGCTTTTTGAAAAAAGGTAGGTAGGATTGAAGGTAAGCATGCAAACTGAGTAGAATGTTTCAAGGTAAAGAAGCAGAAGAATGATGATTGGCAGAAGGAAGATGTAACAAGATTGTGTGTCTGCCGGAAGGAACTTCTAACGCGATTCCCTCTGGGAGGAAGAGCAGCAAGTGCAGAAGACAAGATGCTTGAGCGAGCTTTGCAGGTTTTGTGAGCAGCTCACTTTTGCTAGTACCAAAAGTGTGAAATATGAGAGGTTGGGAGTGAGGTGAATACTCAGCTAAGGCAAGTTTATAATAGTCTTTTTAATACTATAGAAACGAGTAGGTCTTCAGCCTTCGTCATCATGGTGGAACCCCATCTCTACTAAAAATACAAAAATTAGCTGAGTGTGGTAGCCAGCATGTGTATTCCCAGCTAATTGGGAGACTGAGGCACAAGAATCACTTGAACCTGGGAGCTAGAGGTTGCAGTGAGCTGTTGTGCCACTGCACACCAGCCTAGGCAAAAGGGTAAGACTTTATCTCCATAAATAAAGGAATGAATGAATGAATGAATGAATGAATGAAATGAATAGCTCTTATCTGGTGGGCCATGGGAATTTTACCAGTAGAATGCTTTGGACTGCACATACTAGATGAGCAGTGGCTAAAACAGTAGGAATCAGAGTTGTTTGGGTTGTTCAGTGATATCCCAGGATCCCACTTGTCCCTCTTTCAGCTGTGTTGTTGGCAGTGTTTTATTATGTCTCCTTTCACAGTTGGCTAATCCACAACAGCTCCAAACATCTTGTTCTCACAACACAACATCGCAAGGGCTGCTTTTCCTCACAGTGTCTTTTAAATGGGTAGAAAACTTAGAAGCATGCAAGGGGCTTCCTGTAACATTTCATTGGATGGGTCACACCACATGCACATCCCAAAACCAGGCACTGGGAAAGTGGAGAAGTGATTAGTTTAGAATACTCATTTCTCTTTCTGAAGCTGAGGAGGGGAATTGGGATAATAAACATCCCAATAGACTTGTGTTTCTTCTGCAAGAAAGAATAAGGAAAGGCTATTGGTAGGGAGCCAGCAGTGTTTCCTGCAGAGGCTCATTGGAGAAGTTTGAGTAGGGGAGTCACAAGATTAAATTTGAGTATTAAGGCATTCTGGTTATGGTGTAAAAGTGGTTAGCAAGCTTTTCCTGTAACGGATGAGGTGGGAAATGTTTTAGACTATGTGGTCTCTGTTGTGTCTAGTTAACCCTGCTGTTGTAGTGTGAAAACCACCACGGATAACATGTAAGCAAATAGGCATGACTGAGATCCAAGAAAACTTTATTTACAAAGCCATAAGGCAGACTGGATTTGGCCTGTGGTCTGTAGTTTGCTGATCCCTTATAAAGGATTGATGGAAGGTAACCATGTAAAGAAACCAGGAGACAAAGGAAGCTTTTGCAGTAGTAGTCAGCTACAGTTTCCTTGTCACACATCCTTGAACTAGTGTCAATGTAGTAAGAGGTTTTCACCCATGCATGGTGAAAAAAAAGAAACTTAGGAATCTTAGTTACTCATTTAAAAATGCTGGCCTTTTTTGTGGTGTTATGTCTTTTTCATTTGTTTTGCTTAAATTTTTTCATGTGAGAAATAACATTAATAGTTGGCCATTTTTATTTAAATAAAAGCCATTTTCTAAATGTTTATGTCCCAAATGGCAGTGGGAATATAAAGCAGAGACAGAAGAGAGGTATAGTCAATATGATTTAGTGATAATTGAATAAGAAAAGTTTGGGGGATAGAGAGAAAGCTCAGATGATGCACTGGTTTCCAGATTGCACACTAGCATTTAACCTGGACATGCGGAAGGAGTAGGAAATTTTCTGGTGAATACAGAAGAGTAAACAGTAGCAGGTTAGTAGGAATGACTAAGTTTTTTCTATGCATTTTTAATGGAATATTCATACAGGATATTTTGAGTAGGTAATTGGATAATCAGCATTTATAACTTGCATTCTACTAGTTTGACTCTCAATAATAAGACTTGTCAAAGATCCAAGAATCTGAAAGTTGATGATAAATGTCCATGTGTATCATCATCAATGACCGAAAGTCAGCATCCACAGAATTGGGACAGATGAACTTAATAATTAAGATAAAGATGAATGTCGGAGTTGTGTTTCTCTTAGGGACTGACACTCTCTGTTACCTGTGGGACTCACAGCTGCCAGGAAAGAAAGAGAGCAAGAAGCCTATTGAAGAAGCAGGGCAGATTCAGTCCTGGAGTGCCCTGTTTGGCTTCATGTCTTAGTTCTGACTTGTAACAAATTATTTTCCGTAAAATGTGCTTTGTGTTTTTCCCCTCTGGCAGCATGTGAACAAACAGAATCCCTTTCGTAGGGCATTTTTGTATTCTTTCTTGAAACAAAGCAACATGTAAATAACAAAAAGAAGAAAGTAAGAGAAAGAGTATTTTTTGTATAGGCTAGCATTTAGCATAAACTTGGGAGTGAGTACCAGGATTATACTTATAATTTAGGGATGGGATGGGAAAACTAGATAGAAATCTATATTTAATATAAACATTTCAGTATATTGGTTAAAACTTTTATGAAAATACATCAAAGGATCTTTGATCCACTAAACCAGGAGCTGGCCAGTTTTTTCTGCAAAGACTCAGTTAGTAAATATTTTAGGCTTTGTGGGCTATATATATTTATTTTTTTGAGACAGGGTCTCACTCTGTGTCCCAGGCTGGAGTGCAACTGCATGATCATGGCTGACTGCAGTCTTGACTTTCTGGGCTCTAGTGATCCTCCCGTCTCAGCCTCTCTACTCGCTGGGACCACAGGTGTGCAACATCACACCCAGCTAATGGACTCTATGGACTATAAAGTGAATAAGCATGGCTGTGCTCCAAGATACTTTACTTAGAAAAACAGGCAGTGGGCTGGATTTGGCCCACAAGTGCTAATTTGCTGATCCTTGTGCTAGAAGGAAGGTGCTGCTAATGCAGTGAATCTGATTGGTAAAAGTGCTCTGCATGTGTGACATTCTTCTTCCTTTGAAATAAGGATATATTTAAGTAGTCACCTCACCACATTTTCCAACAGTAACTTCATATAATTTTTAACATTTCATTTATAAAATACGATTCTTTTCTGCTTTTCTTCTATTTTATTCCTGTTAATAGCATTCAGTGTTTTTCTGTGATTATTACTTTGTATATTTGATGAGTATCAACTATCCTAGAATTGGCTGATTTTTATCAAGCAAGAAATACTCTCTTTGAAACTTTTAGTATTCCTTGGTCTTTATGTGTAAGCATGAATATGATAACCAGCTTTTGTAATTTAGAAATGTTCAAGGGGTCTTTTAGTTCTATAATTTTAAGAATTTAATACCTCAGTCTAGGATTTTTTAACACTATAAGTGTATAATTTTTATAACCTTTAAAATATATCATTGCTATATAAAATTTGAAAACTACTGTTTCTTGCCTATCACATTTCCATGACTGACTCCCAATTATGATCTCTTTAAAAGAACTATCTACACTCATGAACTCAGATTTTCTTTCCATTCAGTCTTTTTTTTTTTTTTTTTTTTTTTTTTTTTTTTTTTTTTTTTGAGACGGAGTTTCGCTTTTGTTACCCAGGCTGGAGTGCAATGGCATGATCTCGGCTCACCGCAACCTCCGCCTCCTGGTCTCAGGCAATTCTCCTGCCTCAGCCTCCTAAGTAGCTGGGATTACAGGCACGCGCCACCATGCCCAGCTAGTTTTATTGTATTTTTAGTAGAGACGGGGTTTCACCATGTTGACCAGGATGGTCTCGATCTTTCGACCTCGTGATCCACCCGCCTCGGCCTCCCAAAGTGCTGGGATCACAGGCTTGAGCCACCGTGCCCGGCCATTCCATTCAGTCTTGATCTCATGCCAGTAAGTCTTCAAATTCAACACTCCTCCAAGGTTATTGTTCTCAAGGTTATCACTTATCTTTTTCTCTAATAAATCTAGGGATTTTTTCTAACACCTCATTTTATGTAATCTGTCAACAATATTAAACCAAATAGAGGACATCTCCTCCCTAATAGCATCTTCAATTAGCCCGCTGAAGGACCTCACTCCCTCAGGCCTCCTGCCTTTCTATTCCTTTTGTCATGGTCTGTTTACTTGCTTCTCAACTTTCTCCTTTTGCACATTGTTGTTCCCTAGGGTTCAGTCCTCAATCTTTTCTTGTTACTTTTTTTTTTCTTTTTTTGAAATGGAGTCTTGCTCTGTCACCTAGGCTGGAGTTCAGTGGTGCAATCTTGGCTCATTACAACCTCCGCCTCCTGGATTCAAGTGATTCTTCTGCCCCAGCCTTCTGAGTAGCTGGGATTACAGGTGCATGCCAGCATGCCAAGCTAATTTTTGTATTTTTAGTAGGGACAAGGTTTCCCCATGTTGGCAAGGCTGGTATCAACCTCCTGAATTCAGGTGATCCGCCTGCCTTGGTCTCACACAATGATGGGATTTCAGGCACTAGCCACCGTGCCCGGCCCCTCATGACTTTTTCTTTTTTTTTTTTTTTTTTTTTTTTATTCTTTGTTTTATTTTAGGTGCATATTATTTCTGGCATTTCTTCCCATGTTAGCCCTTCCCACCCTCCCCCCTCCACTGTCTCTCCCCTACCCCTCCCAACTGCCCCCAGTGTGTGATGTACCTCTCCCTGAGTCCATGTGTTCTTGTTGTTCAACACCCACCTATGAGTGAGAACATACGGTGTTTGCCTTTCTGTTCTTGTGTCAGTTTGTTGAGATGTTGGTTTCCAGATTCATCCAAGTCTCTACGAAGGACACGAACTCATCGTTTTTTATGAGTTTGTAGTATTCCATGGTGTATATGTACCACATTTTCTTTGTCCAGTCTATCATTGATGGGCATTTGGGTTGGTTCCAGGTCTTTGCTATTGTACACAGGCTGCTATCAACATATGTGTGCATGTGTCTTTAGAGTAGAACAATTTATAGTTCTTTGGGTATATACCCAATAGTGGGATTGCTGGGTCAAATGGAATTTCTATTCCTAGATCCTTGAGAAATTTCCACACTGTCTTCCACAATGGCTGAACTATTTTACACTCCCACCAACTGAGTAAGAGTATTCCTCTTTCTCCACATCGTCTCCAGCATCTGTTGTCTCCGATTTTTTAAAGATCAACATTCTAACTGGCGTGAGATGATATCTCAGTGTGGTTTTGATTTGCATTTCTCTAATGACCAGTGATGATGAGCATTTTTTCATGTGTTTGTTGGCCTCAAATGTGTCCTCTTTTGAAAAGTGTCTGTTCATATCTTTCGCCCACCTTGAATGGGGTTGTGTTTTTCTTGTATATCTGTTTTAGGTCTTTGTTGATTCTGGATATTAGCCCTTTGTCAGATGGGTAGATTGCAAATATTTTTTCCCATTCTCTTGATTGCTGATTCATGCAATGCTGATTTCTTCTGCTGTACAGAAGCTCTGGAGTTTAATAAGATCCCATTTGTCTATCCTGGATTTTATTGCCATTGCTTTTGGTGTTTTAGTCATGAAGTCCTTGCCTATGCCTATGTCCAGGATGGTTTTCCCTGTTTCCTTCTAGTGTTTTTATCATGTTAGGTTTTATGTTTAAATCTTTGATCCTTCTTGAGTTAGTTTTAGTGTAAGGTGACAAATAGGGGCCCAGTTTCTGCTTTCTGCACATTGCTAGCCAGTTTTCCCAACACCACTTATTAAACATGGAGTCCTTTCCCCGTTGTTGTTTTTGCCAGGTTTGTCAAAGACCAGATGGTTCTAGATGTGTGGTGCTTTAGATGTGTGTTCTGGGGTCTTTGTTCTGTTCCATTGGTTTATGTCTCTGTTTAGGTACCAGTGGCATGCTGTTTTGATTACTGTAGCCTCTATATAGTTTGAAGTCTGGCAGTGTGATGCCTCCAGCTTTGTTCTTTTTTCTCAGGATTGTCTTGGCTATGTGCGGTCTCTTGTGATTCCATATAAAGTTTAAAGTGGTTTTTTCCAGTTCTGTGAAGAAGGTCATTGGAAGCTTGATGGGGATAGCATTGAATCTATAGATTACTTTGGGCAGTATGACCATTTTGACCTATTGATTCTTCCTAACCATGAGCATGGAATGTTTCTCCATCTGTTTGTCTCCTCTCTTATTTCGTTTGTTGTTCTCCTTGAAGAGGTCCTTTACATCCTTTATTAGTTATATTCCTAGGTATTTTATTCTCTTTGTAGTAATCATGAATGGGAGTTCCTTCTTGATTTGGCTCTCTGTTTGCCTGTGATTGGTATATACGAATGCTTGTGATTTCTGCACATTATTTCGTATTCTGAGACTTTGTGAAAGTTGCTTATCAGTTTGAGAAGATTTTGGGCAAAGACAATAGGGACTTTTAGATATACAATCGTGTCATCTACAAATAGAGACAGTTTGACTTCTTTCTTTCCTAGTTGATTACACTTCATTTCTTTTTCTTGGTTGATTGCTTTGACTAGAACTTCCAATACTATGCTGAATAGGAGTGGTAAGAGAGGGCATCCTTGTCTAGTGCCTGATTTCAAAGGGAATTCTTCCAGCTTTTGCCCGTTCAGTAGGATATTGGCTGTAGGTTTGTCATATATAGCTTTTATCATTTTATGATACATTCTATCAATACCTAGTTTATTGAGAGTTTTGTTTTGTTTTGTTTTGTTTTAAACATGAAGAGCTGTTGAATTTTGTCAAAGGCCTTCTCTGCATCTATTGAGAAAATTATGTGGTTTTTGTCTTTGGTTCTGTTTATGTTGTGGTTTACATTTATAGACTTGCGTATGTTGAACCAGCCTTGCAGCCCCAGAGTGAAGCCTACTTGATCATGATGGATAAGCTTTTTGATGTGCTGTTGCAATCCGTTTGACAGTATGTTATTGAATATTTCAGCATCTGTGTTCATCATGAAGATTGGCCTGACTTTTTTTTTTTTTTTTTTTTTTTTTGAGTCTCTGCTGGGTTTTTGTATCAGGATGATGATGGTCTCATAAAATGATTTAGGAAGGATTCCTTCTTTGTATATTGTTTGGGTTAGTTTCAGAATGAATGGTCCTAGCTCCTCTTTGTATGTCTGGTAGAATTCAGCTGTGAACACCTCTGGGCCTGTACTGTTTTTGGTTGGTAGGCTATTAATTGCTACCTCAACTTCAGCCTTTGTTTTTGGTCTGTTCAAGGTTTCAACTTGTTCCTGGTTTAGGCTTGGGAGGATGTAAGTGTCCAGGAATTTATCCTATTTTTCCAGGTTTACTGGTTTATGTGCATAGAAATATTTGTAGTAATCTCTGATTGTAGTTTGAATTTCTGTAGAATTAGTGGTGATATCCCCTTTGTCGGTTTTTATTGCATCTATATGATTCTTTTCCCTTTTCTATTTAATTAACTCTGCTAGGGGTCTATTTTGTTGATCCTTTCAAAAAACCAGCTTCTGAGCAGAACGTATATTCTGTGGATTTGGGGTGGAGATTTCTGTAGATGTCCATTAGGTCTGCTTGGTCCAGATCTGAGTTCAAGTCCTGGACATCCTTGTTAATTTTCTGTCTTGTTGATATGTCTGATATTAACAATGGAGTGTTAAAGTCTCCCACTATTACTGTGTGGGAGTCTAAGTCTCTTTGTAGGTCATTAAGAACTTGCTTTATGTATCTGGGTGCTACCCGGGTGTTCCTGTATTGCGTGTGTATATGTTTAGGATCATTAGGTCTTCTTGTTGCATTGATCCTTTTACCATTATGTAATGCCCTTCTTTGTGTCTTTTGATCTTTGTTGGTTTAAAGTCCATTTTATCAGAGACTGGGATTGCAGCTCCTGCTTTTTTTTTTTTTTTCCTCTCCATTTACTTGATATGTACTTCCTCCATCCCTTCATTTTTAGCCTACACATGTCCTTGCACATGAGATGGGCTTCCCAAATACAACACACAGATGGGTTTTGATTTTTTTTTCTTTTTTTTTTTTTTTTTTTTTTTTTTTTTTTTTTTTTTTTGAGACGGAGTCTCACTCTTGTTACCCAGGCTAGAGTGCAATGGCGTGATCTCGGCTCACCACAACCTCCGCCTCCTGAGTTCAGGCAATTCTCCTGCCTCAGCCTCCTGAGTAGCTGGGATTACAGGCATGTGCCACCATGCCCAGCTAATTTTTTGTATTTTTAGTAGAGAGAGGGTTTCACCATGTTGACCAGGATGGTCTCCATCTCTTGACCTCGTGATCCACCCACCTTGGCATCCCAAAGTGCTGAGATTTCAGGCTTGAGCCACCACACATGGCCGGTTTTGACTTTTTATCCAATTTGGCAGTCTGTGTTTTTGATTGGGGCATTTAGTCCATTTACATTTAAGTTTAATACTGTTATGTGTGAATTTGATACTGCCATTTTGATGCTAGCTGGCTGTTTTGTCCTTTAGTTGACACATTTTCTTCATTGTGTCTATGGGCTTTACCATTTGGTACATTTTTGGAGTGGCTGTTACTGATTGTTCCTTTCCTTGATTAGTGCTTCTTACAGGAGCTCTTGTAAGGCAGGCCTGGTGGTGAGAAAATCTCTCAGTAGTTGCTTGTTCATAAAGGATTTTCTTTCTCCTTCGAATGTGAAGCTTAGTTTGGCTGGATATCAAATTCTAGGTTGACAGTTCTTTTCTCTAAGGATGCTGACTATTAGCCCCCACTCTCTTCTCGCTTGTAGAGTTTGTGTGGAGAGATCTGCTGTGAGTCTGGTGGGCTTCTCTTTGTCTCTTGCTGTCCTTAGCATTTTTTCCTTCATTTTAACACTGGTGAATCTGATGATTATGTGCCTTGGGGTTGCTCTTTTTGAGGTATATCTTTGTAGTGTTCTCTGTACTTTCTGGACTTCAATGGTGGCCTGCCTCACTAGGTTGGGGAAGTTCTCCTGGATAATATCCTGAAGAGTGGTTTCCAGCTTGCATTCATTCTCTCTGTAACATTCACGTATGCCTATCAAACATAGATTACGTCTTTTCACAGAATTCCATATTTCTTGGAGGCTTTGTTCATTTCTTTTCACCCTATTCTTGCCTTCTCATTTTATTTCATTGCATTGATCTTCAATCTCTTATATCCTTTCTTCTGCTTGGTCCATTCAGCTATTAAGACTTGATGCTTCATGAAGTTGTTGTGCTGTTTTTCAGCTCCATCAAGTCATTTCTATTCTTCTCTAAGCTGTTTATTCTAGTCAGCATCTCATCTAACCTTTCATCTAGGTTCTTAATTTTTTTGCATTGGGTCAGCACATGTTCTTTTAGCTCTGAGAAGTTTGTTTTTACCCACTTTCTGAAACCTGTTCCTGTCAGTTCATCGGATGCATTCTCCACCTATCTTTGATCCCTAGCTGGTGAGGAGTTATAATCCCTTGGAGGAGGAGAGGCCTTCTGGTTTTTAGTGTTTTCTTCTTTTTTATGCTGGTTTCTTCCCATCTTAGTGGCTTTATCTACCTGTGGTCTTTGTAGTTGGTGACTTTCAGGTGGGGTCTCTAAGTGGACATCCTTTTTATTGATATTGAAGCTATTTATTTCTGCTTCTTAGTTTTCCTTGTAACAGTCAGACCCCTCTGCTGCAGAATCACTGGAGATCCACTCCAGATCTCACTCACCTCGGGATCACCTGCAGGGGCTACAGAACAGCCAGGGTTGCTGCTGGTTTCTCCCTCTACTGTCCTCATCCCAGAAGGGTACCCACCAGATGTTGGCCTGAGCTTTCCTTTATGAGGTGCCTTTTTGGGTATATGGGGCTCAGAGAATTTCTTGAGGAGACAGTCTGTCCCTTATAAGAGCTCAAGTGCTGTGCTGGGAGTTCTGTTGTTTTTTGTAGAGGTGCTGGGCTGATACATTTAAGTCTACTGCAGCTGAACTCATAACCTCCTGTTTTCCCAGGTGCTCTGGCCTAGAAAGGTCAGCTTTATTTGTAAGTTCCTGCCGTGCTGCTGCCTTTTTTCATAGATGCCCTGTCCGGCACAGAGTAGTCTAGTCACAGTCTGTTAGCAGAGGTAATGCTGAGCTGCCGCAGGCTCTGCCCATCTACTGCATGAACTGCATTGGTAGTGGCAGACTGCCTTAGTAGTGGGGGACACCCTTCCCCCCACTGAGCTGGACCATCCCGGGTCAAGCTGCACTTATGGTGAAACTCCTAATACAGAGTGTTTCAGATTTCTTGTCTTGTGGGGGTGGTACCCAGCAAGCCAGATCGGCTAGTTTCCTGTCTCAGCCCCCTCCCTTTCAGTTGAATGGGTGGCAACCTCGACCTCCTGGTTGACGTGTTTCTCCTACCTAAACCTTTTGAGTAGCTGGGATTACAGATGCACAGCACTATACCTGGCTAATTTTTTTAATTTTTAGTAGAGATGAGGTTTCCCTATGTTGGCCACACTGGTCTTGAACTTCTTTCCTCGTAATCCACCTGCTTCAGGAGCTGGGATTATAGGTGTGAGCCACTGCGCCCGGCCACATGTAGAAGTGCAGTGCTACATACAACACTGAACATTACACTGTGCTGGGATTACATGTGTGAGCCACAGTACCCAGCCACATAGATTTTCTTGTTTCTCTTTTTAAGAATGCCGATTGTAAATGAGTTCAGAGTTGTATATAGAAGCACAATGCTTAGATGCAGATGTGTAAATATAGAAGGATACAATACCTAGATTTAACAGTTATGAATAAATGTAATTCTTATAACTGACTATAACGGTATTAGAAAAGTCATATATTGATAAAGCTTTCTTCAGAAAAAGAGACTTAAAAACTTTGAGGAATTGCTTCTTTCCAAATGTATGCATACCTAAGGTTCTTACAATGGTGTGGTTTATAGGAGAGATATTAGAGTATAAATCCAATTTTTAAAACATCGTCAAACGTATTAATCTTATATTTTATGCCTATGGCTATTTTGTAATTCAGAGAAAGGCTTTTCCAACTCCGAAATTCTTTAAAATCCTCTAGTGATTTATTTTTCATGGTGTTTAAATCAACATTGAAACTTTCCGGAATTTACACTCTATTAAGTTTGAAGTTTTGTCTAACTTTTTTTCAGTTACATATTAACCATGGGAATTCTTTCATTATACAAATATACATGTTATGGTTTAAATTCAGAGGAAATTATGATATGTTATTCTATTGTGTGCTAACTAAAATGTTCTTTTGTTGACTTAGAGTTCTCTTAGCCATAAGAACAAAAAAGATCTCTTGCATGAAATTAGCATGTTGAGGAGGAAAATTGCCATGCTTAGACTGGAAATAGACACAATAAAACAGCAGAACCAACTAAGGGCAAAGAAATTTTTGGAGGACATTGAAAGTGTGAAAGGAAAGAATGCTAATATTCTAAAGCCTATAAAATTGGATAAAGAAGAATGAACAAAGATGGTATTTAAGGACAGTGGACAGCTTAGTATTTTGACAACGAAGAATAAAATGGTCAGTTCTGAATTGGAGAATGTAAGACACAACTAGGAAACACTGGAAATGGAAATTCAATCATTTCATTGTAGACTGGCTACTGCTCTACATGACTGTGACCAAAGCCAGATAGCAGAAAGAGACTTCTTTTCAGAGAACGAAACCTGAACAGGTTTATTTACAGGACACAATGAATTCTCATACATCTAACCTGAAAGAGAACATCAAGATTCTTTCTGAACAACTGTAATGCTTATTGTAAAAGTTAACAGCCTAAAAATTCAGCTCCATCACACAAGATAAACTGTGAGAGAAAAGACAGGGCAGGCTGTCATCTTTCCTGTTGGAGGAACTTAATTATTCCAGCCTGCGGGCATTGGAGAGTACAAACCGACCAGGGGCAGAAGAGTTCCCGCAGCACAGCACAGCTGCTTTAGCAAATCATGGCCAGACTGCTTCTGTAAGCAGGCTCCTGATCCTGTTCCTTCTTACTGAACAGGACCTCCCACCTGGGGCTTACTGCTACCCTCACAGGTGTTCCCTGGCCCATGGAGATTTGAAACATTCCTTAGACAGAGCTCCCACAGAGAGGGGCGGGCCACCAACTCTGCTGTTTGGATGACTAGGTTCTGGCCTGAGGGCTTTGTAGAACCCAAGCTGACCAGGGGTGTAAGTGGTAGCTCAGCACAGCAGAGCCACCTCGCAAAAACATGGCCAGACCCTTGTTTAAGTCAGTCCCCAACCACGTTCCTAATCACTGGGTAAAGCCTTTCAACAGGGTTTCTGGCTGTCTTCACTGCTGTTCTCTGGCTGACAGAGGTTTCAGGCCTCCCTGAGTCAGAGCTTCCAAGGGGAAGACCAGACTGTCATCTTTGCTGTTTAGGTGACTCGGCCATTTCAACCTTGGGGCTTCAGAGTGTCTGAGGCAACCAGGGGCTGAAGTGAACCCTCAGCACAGCACAGCTGCTCTACAGAAACATGGCCAGACTTTTTTTAAAGCAAGTCTCTGTTCTTGTTCCTCCTGACTAGACAAGACTTCTGAACTTGTCTCCAGCCACCTCCCATAATTGTGTCCAGATTTGCAATAGGATTGTACCTCAGTGGTACAGAGGTCCCAGAGGAAGAGGCAGGCTATTATCTCTGCCTTTTTGCAGGCTTCGCTAGTGATACCTTGAGGCACTGGAATATATGAGGCAATTAGGGACTGGAGTGGACCCCCAGTATACCACAGCAGCCTTATGGAAAAGTGGCTGAACCGTTACGTGGGTGCTGGTTTCCATATCTCCTCGATGAGCAGGTCCTCCCAGCTTGGGTCTTTATCCAGGCCCCGCTGAAGCCATCAAGCCAGTAACAACTTGGCAATTCCTTGGACAGACCTTCACAGATCGACTGAAATCCTCTCTGCCACTGCCTCTGCAGTGGATCTGCCCTTGTTACCTTCAGAATATCAAGAAAGCAAAAACCATAAGTGCCATATTGATAACTCTAACAAGCTGCAGTTGACCCAAGGAACAAGGCAGTCCATCTCTTGTGGATACCACATACCTCCCACGGCTTATCACCAGACAGGGAACCCTGGCTTGGGCCCACAGCACAGACCCTCCATCCTGGGCTAATTACACTAAGTGATGGCTAACTCACATCTCTCTGGGGTAGAGCCCCCAGGAGACAAAGTGATGGAGCAGGAAGCCAGCTGATGTGAAGCCCAGAGGGCAGGCACAGCTATCTCTCTAGGCTCTACTTGGTCTTATGAGACACTTTATCCTAGCACTTTAGGAGTGTAGAGGTCGGATCAGCCACATCTCATGTGAAGATTGCCCAGCAGAGATCAGGTGTGAGAGTTTCCCTCTTAATAAAAGGAGACTTGCTCAAAAAAGAAGTCTGGCCACGTTTTTGTAGAGCAGCTGTGCTGTGCTAGGGCCTCACTTTTCAGAGAGTTCTCTGAGACCTGATCTCTGCTGGGCATTCTTGCACATGAGATGAAGCTGGTCTGACCTCAGCACTCCTTAGTCTGCTTGCCTCTCCCAGAGCCCCAGCCTGGCCACGCCTGCCTACAGGGCACTCTCGGCTGCCCACACCTTAGTTTCTGTGCCAGTGGACCATGCCTGAGCAGTGAAGAGATGCAGCAACGTGGACCCTTCAGGCATGCACCAGCCTCTACATTGCCTCTCCATACGGCAGCTTTTTATACACAAACTTCCTACATCGCTTTGCTGCTGTGTGTTTACATGAGTGGATTTTGCTGTACTTGCCCTACCAGCACATGGGACTGTAGCACACACTTCAATCCACCTGAACTCCCATTGAAGAGATAGCCATGGTAGGCAGAGAACCAAAAGAACCAACTCTGCCAACAACTTGCCCTTGTGCTAATGTTGTGCACAAAAAAGAGACCCTAATATGCGTTGAGTGACTGCTGCTGCTTAGGGGGTCACAGAGTAGGCACCCATACCTGCACAGGCCAGCACCCTAGCCTGCACCTCCAGTGCAACAGCACACACAGCAGGGGTCCCCTGGCCACCACAAAGTGGTCTTTCCTCCACCACTTCCACCATTGGGTGAATGCCAACTGGGAGGCAGGCACTTCTGCATCTGCTAGCACTCTGCCACAGCTGCCACACTTTGCAGCCTTCAGTGCAGTAGAATCCAAACTTTGAGGAGCCAGAGAACAAAGTTGAGACCCAATATAAATTTGCCAGAGTTAAAGGACACAATCCAGGAATTGGGAGATGAATATTGGCCCCCTAAAATCCTCCAAAACCAAAGCCAGCTGACTGCATCTGCCTTACCACAATCAAACCAAAAAGATCATCAAATATGATAAAAGAAAAATATGCTGTGCAAAGGTCAGCAACCTCTAAGGTTGAAGGTGAATAAGATCATAGAGATGAGGAAGAATCAGTGCAAGAACACTGAAACTCAAAAAGTCAGCATGCCTTCTTTCCTCCAGATGATTACATCAACTGTTCAGCCTGTTCAAGTTTTCAGAACTGATCAGAGGCTGACATGTCTTTAATGATACAAGTAGAATTCAGAATGTGGGCAGAAACAAAGTTCACTGAGTGAAAGAAGTATGTCATGATCCAATGCAAGGAAGCCAAAAGTCATTGTGAAACATCGCAGGAGTTAACAGGCAATAGAGCCGGTATAAAGAACCTTACCAGTGCTTGCTATGGCAGCACATATATTAAAATTGGAATGATACAGGCAAGGTTAGCATGGCTCCTGCTTAAGGAGACATGCAAATTCATGAAGCATTTCATATTTTTAGGAAGAATCAATATCATGAAAATGGCCATATTGCCCAAAGTAATTTATATATTCACTGCTGTCCCCATCAAGCTACCAATGACCTTATTCACAGAACTGGAAAAACCCACCTTAAACTTCATATGGAAGCAAAAGAGACTCTGCATAGCCAAGACAATGCTAAGCAAAAAGAACAAAACAAGAGGCATCATGCTACCTGATTTCAAACTATACTACAAGGCTACAGTAATCAAAACAGCATGGTACTGGTACCAAAACAGAGACATAGACCAATGGAACAGAACAGAGGGCCTGGTGGCAATGCCACACATCTACAACCATCTCATCTTTGACAAAACTGACAAACACAAGCAATGGGGAAAGGATTTCCTGTTTAATAATTGGCGTTGGGAAAACTGGCTACCAGTGTGAAGAAAGCAGAGACTGGACCTCTTCCTGACACCTTACAGTAGAATTACCTCCAGATGGATTAAAGACCTAGACATAAGACCTAATGCCATAAAAAATCTAGAGAAAAAACCCAGGCAAAGCCATTCAGGACATATGTATCGGCAAGTACTTCATGACTAAAACACCGAAAGTATTGGCAACAAAAATGAAAATAGACAAATGGGACCTTATTAAACTCCAGAGCTTCTGTACAGCAAAAGAAACAATCATTAGAGTGAACCGCCAACCAACAGGATGGAAAACAATTTTTGCAATCTACCCATCTGACAAATGGTTGATATCCAGAATCTACAAAGAAGTAAAACAGATTTGCAAGAAAAAATGCAAGCAAACCCATTCAAATTAGGGAAATGATATGAACAGACACTTTTGAAAAGAAGATATATATGAGGCCAAGAAACATATGAAAAAATGCTCATTATAACTGATTATTAGAGAAATCAAAACCACATCGAGATATCACCTCATGCCAGTTAGAATGGTGACCATTAAAAAATCTGGAGACAACAGATACCAGAGAGCATGTGGAGAAATAGGAACACTTTTACACTGTTGCTAGGAGTGTAAACTAGTTGAACCATTGTGGAACGCAGTGTGACACTTGCTCAAGGGCCTGGACATAGTAATTCCATTTGACCCAGCAATCCCATTACTGGGTATATACCCAAAGGATTATACATCATTCTATTATAAAGACACATGCACACGTATGTTCACAGTGACACTGTTTACAATGGCAAAGACCTGAAAACAACCCAAATGTCCAGCGACAATAGACTGGACAAGGAAAATGTGACATACATACACCATGGAATACTATGCAGCCACAAAAAACAATGAGTTTGTGTCTTTTGTAGGGACATGGATGAATCTGGAAACCATCATCCTTAGCAAACTGACAGAAGAACAGAAAATCAAACACTGCATGTTCTCAGTCATAGGCGGGTGGTGAATAATGAGAATACATGGACACAGGGAGGGGAGCATCACACACTGCGGTCTTTTTGAGGGTGGCCAACAGGGGGACACCAAGGGGTGGGGAGGTCAGGGAAGGATTACATGAAGAGAAATGCCAGCTGTAGGTGACGGGATGGAGGCAGGATACCACATTGCCGTGTGTGTACCTATGCAACAATTCTGCATGATCTGCATGTGTATCCTATAACCTGAAGTACAATTTTTTAAAAAAAGAATAAACTGATGTGATAGAGCTGAAAAGCACACTACATGAATTTTTATAATGCAGCCACATGGTAATTGTGTGTGATTGCATTATAAAAATTCTTGTAATGTGTGTGGGCACCCAAGGGTGCCTTGTAAGCAGGTGTGGCCAGGCTGGGGTCCTGGGAGAGGCAAGCAGACTAAGGAGTGCTGAGGTCAGACCAGCACCATCTCATGTGCAAGACCACCTAGTAGAATAGACCAAGCAAAGGTAAAAGTCTCAGAGCTTGAAAACTGGCTTTCTGAAAGAGAAGAGGCAAGAATGGGGGAAAAGAATGAAAAGAAATGAACAAAACATTTGAGAAATAAAGGATTATGTAAAAAGGCAAAATGTATGCCTTATTAATGTACCTGAAAGAGGTGACAAGAATGGAACCAAATTGGAAAACATATTTCAGAATATCATTCATGAGAATTTCCCCAACCTAGCATGGCAGAACAACATTCAAATTCAGGAAATCCAGAGAACCTCAGATATGCCACGGGAAGGACATCCCTAAGACACATAATCATCAGGTTCTCCGAGGTCAAAATGAAATAAAAATTGTCAAAGGCAGCTAGAGAGAAAGACAAGGTCACCTTCAAAAGGAATCTCTTCAGACTAACAGTGGACTGCTCAGCTGAAACCCTACAAGCCAGAAGAGATATTCAACTTTTAAAGAAAAAATTTCAACCCAGAATTTCAAGGCCAGCAAAACTAAATGTCATAAGTGAAGGAGAAATAAGATCATTTTCAGGCAAGCAAATGCTGAGGGAAATCATTATCAAAAGATCTACCTTACAAGAGCTCCTGAAAGTAGAAATTAATATGGAAAGAAAAGATCATCACCAGCGACTACAAAAATGCACTGAATTACACAGATCAGTGATGCTAAAAAACCAACCACATACACAAGTCTGTGAAATTATCAATTAGGAGCATGACGTCAGGATCTAATCCATATATATCAGTGCTAACCAATTGGGCTAAATGCTCCAACTGAAAGACATAGGGCAGCAAGATGAATAAAGAGCCAAGACTCATTTGAGTATGCTGTCCTTAAGAGACCCATCTCACATGAACTCCCACACATAGGCTCAAAATGAATGGAGAAAAATCCTTCAAGCAAATGGGAAACAGAAAAAAGCAGGTGTTGCAATCCTAGTTTCTGACAAAACAGGTTATAAGAATAAAGATAAAAATAGAAGGACATGGGCCTGGCACGGTGGCTCAAGCCTGTAATCCCAGCACTTCAGGAGGCCAAGGCAGGTGGATCTTGAGGTCAAGAAGTCAACACAATCCTGGCCAACATGGTGAAACTCCGTCCCTACTAAAAATACCAAAAAAAAAAAAAAAAAAAAAAAAAATTAGCTGGGCTTGGAGGCATGCCCCTGTAGTCCCAGCTACCTGGGATGCTGAGCCCGGAGAATTGCTTAAACCCAGGGGGCAGAGGTTGTACTGAGCTGAGATCGTGCAACTGCACTCCAGTCTGAGGCCTGGCAACAGAGAGAGACTCGGCCTCAAAAGAGAGAGAGAGAGAGAGAGAGAGAGAGAGAGAGAGAGAGAGAGAGAGAGAGATTGAGAGAGAGAGAGAGAGAGAGAGAGAGAGAGAGAGAGAAGGACATTACAAATGTGGCCCTGACCTTTGATAAATGTTATTATTTCCTGATACCAACCTGGGCTATCCTTATTGTTCAAACCAATATGATAGATAATTTGCTGAGGTTTGGGAGCTTCTGCCCCCTGGAGAGTCCCGGATCTCCCAAAATTTGGTTCAGAGCTAAGGTTGATTTTGCTTTACAGCTCCTTTTGTGAAGTTTCTCTCATTTCCAGTAAGGAAGACAAGTTTTTCTGCTTCCATGATGGTGGAGAGCTGGCACTTCCTTTCTTGAGTCTCAGCTTGCTTCTGACAGGAAAGGTGAGTGTGAATTTTTTCCTACTTCTAAGATGGTAGAGAACAGTCATCAGCCTGAGCCTTATTTCCAGGTAAGTGGCTAAATTAGAGATTTGTCTTAAAATTTTTCCTTAATGACTAAAAGTTAAGATTACCAACCACTTGGTTTTAATTTCTCCTTAATGTTATAACACTCAGTAATCATATTTATTGTGCATTTTTTAATTTTGCTTAACTTTTTTATTTATTTATGTTTTAGATTTTGTTGTTATTTCACTTTTCTTCCATCAGTTATGACCATATCTTTCTGACTTGGTCAAATCCAAGGGAATATTCCAAATTTTGGGAAGCAAGTCATCTGAATTGGCTAAAACTTTGTAGCTGCCACGTATGTATTTTCTAGTGAGCAGAAATTCCTTTTTTTTTTTAACCTAAGAGTTTCTGTCCACATTAGGCCACCTTTTGTCAGCCAAGGCCATCCTTTGCCAGCCAAGGCCAGACTGAAGGAGCAGTGGTGACTTTCAATCCTAACATTCTGCCCTGTTCCCTACAGCAACCTGAGTTTGGTTCCTAAATCTAGTTCTTTCTGGTTTGATATTTGTTACTTTTAAAACATCAGCAGTTTGTCCCAGCTATGATGTGGTAGTAAGAGATTCAAAAGGATTTTCTTTAAGAGCTTTATAATTAAAAGTAGATTTCTTATTCTTATTATTATGCTTTAAATTCTGTGGTACATGTGCAGAACATGCATGTTTGTTACATAGGTATACACATACCGTGGGGGCTTATGGACCCATCAACTCATGATCTACCTTAGGTATTTCTCCTAATGCTATTTCTCCCTTAGGCCCAACCCTGACAGGCTCCGGAGTGCGATGTTCCCCTCCCTGTGTCCATGTACTCTCATTGTTCAACTCCCGCTTATGAGTGAGAACATGTGGTGTTTGGTTTTCTGTTCTTGTGCCAGTTTGCTGAGAATGATGGTTTCTAGCTTCATCCATGTGCTTGAGAAGGACATGAACTCATTGTTTTTCATGGCTGTGGGTGTATATGTGTGACATTTTCTTTATCCAGTTTATTATTGATGGGCATTTGGGTTGGTTCCAAATTTTTGCTCTTGTGAACAGTGCTGCAGTGAACATATGTGTGCATATGTCTTTGTCGTAGAATGATTTATAATCCTTTGGGTATATACCCAGTAGTGGGATTGCTGGGTCCAATGGCATTTCTATTTCTAGATCGTTGAGGAATCACCACACTGTCTTCCACAATGGTTGAACTAATTTACACTCCTACCAACAGTGTAAAAGATTTCCTATATCTCCTCTCCATCATCTGTTGTTTTCTGACTTTTCCAATAATTGTTTTTCTGAAATGACAAGTGATGATGAGCTTTTCATTATGTGTTTGTTGGCTTCATAAATGTCTTCTTTAGAGGAGTGTCTGTTTATATTCTTTACCTACCTTTTGATGGAGTTGGTTTTTTTCTGGTAAACTTAAGTTCTTTATAGATTCTGCATATTAGCCCTTTGTCAGATGGATTGATTGCAAACATTCTCTCCCATTCTGTGGGTTACCCATTCACTCTGATGATAGATGTGTTTTGTTTCATTTTAGTTTTCTGTGCAGAAGCTTTTTAGTTTAATTAGATCTCATTTGTCAATTTTGACATTTGCTGCCATTGCTTTTGGTGTTTTAGTCATAAAGTCTTTGCACATGCCTATGTTCTGTATGGTATTGCCTAGGTTTTTTTTCTAGGGTTTTTATAATTTTAGGTCTTCTGTTTTAGGCTTTAATCCATCTTGTGTTAATTTTTGTATAAGGTGTAATTAAGGGGTCCAGTTTCAGTTTTCTGCATATGGCTAGCCAGTTTTCCCGACACCATTTATTAAATAGGGAATCTATTCCCCATTGGTTTATTTTCTATTTATTTATTTATTTATTTATTTATTTATTTATTTATTTATTTGGTATTGTATGTCAAAGATCAGATGGTTGTAGATGTGTGGCATTATTTTTGAGGCCTCTGTTCTGTTGCATTGGTCCATATATCTGTTTTGGTTCCAGTACCATGCTGTTTTGGTTACTGTGAGCTGATAATATAGTTTGAAGTCTGGTAGTGTGATGTCTCCTGTGTTATTCTTTTTGTTTGGCTATGCAGGCTCTTTTTTCATCCCATATGAAATTAAAGGTAGTTTTAGCCAATTCTCTTAAGAAAGACAATGGTAGCTTGATGGGAATAGCATTGAATCTGTAAATTAGTTTGACTATGTGGCCATTTTTATAATATTGATTCTTTATATCCATGAGCATGGATTTAAAAAATTTGTTTGTGGCTTCTCTTATTTCTTTGAACAATGGTTTCTAGTTCTCCTTTAAGAAGAACTTTAAGTATGGACCCAGGAAGGACAAGGCAGCTGTTTTGGTTCTCCATGAGTCCATGCTTAACATTGAACTTATATCCATTTAAATATCAGTTGTTTCTCCAATTTAGGTTCATAGTAGTTGTTACTGATGGGTTGTCATAGGTAACTTGACTTAGATCATGGAGTTCATTCAAACAGTATATATAAACAATTTAGAATGACAGCTGATTAAGAATGACAGTCTGACAAAATGTTTTCTTGGTATTGAATTAATTTTTCTTCTATTTGGGTAGGAGTTTTAAAAACAAATAAGTCTTTTCATTAAAATTCCAGGAAATCTTACACAGTCCTTAAGTATTTGGGATTATTTGACAAATGATGTTATTCTAAAGTTTCTAGAAATCTGTATTCAAGAGCTCTTTTTCGTTGACTTTCCATTATTTCAGGAACCTCCTAAAATATACCATATTCTAGGACATTTTGTGCTTGTCAAGTTTTCAGAAACTGCATTAGTATTAAGCAGTTAAGTGTGAAAACGTTGTTAAATACTTATAGTTACATGACTGACAAGAAAATTTGTACATTTCTGTGGTTTACAGTTTATCATGGAAACAATATAATTGATAGCATATATTTTGATGTATTAGAATTTTAGGAATTTCATACAATTTTCAAACATATATCAATATTGATTACAATATAATCTGAAAAAGGTAAAATATTTCTTATTTTGACAGTACTCCTTATGTAAAAACATGTCAAGTAATTCCATATACTTCTCTTTTGGATTTTTTGGTGCCCTCTTTTGCATTCCAAATTAAGAAGTCAAAAAGACTTAATTTTGAAGATAAAATTGGATTTGGGAAAGTGTATCAAATATATTAATATTGATATAAATATACTAAAGGCCTAAAACACTTGATATAAAATGGAATGCCAGGTCACAGTAAGTCATTCATTTAACCAAAATGGTAACTCAAAAAATGTTTAAAGGCAAAAGCCTTTACTCATTGATAGAAGACTCAGTTTTTCAAGTAATGTGTGTCTTTCCCTTCTTTTTCCTGTAATTTGTTTGAGGAGAGACAGAAAACTTTTTTTATTCTTTAATATTATGTTAAAATCATATTCAAGAAAGAAAGCCAAATTTCACTCTTGCATTAGTGTACTGTTAATGTCAACTCAAATTTTTAATAAAACCTTAAAGATGAATTCATCCAGTCTTCATCAGTTTGACTATAAGTTGAAATTCTTATAAGCTTTTGATAACCTTTTACAAATTTGTATTAAAGCAAAATTAGTGCTCTAAGAAAACCCTGTTGTGTTTTTATTCCAATGTTCAATTTATGGAAAAACTTAACAATACTCCTTTAAATTTAGCCAATGTGTTCACACCGTGTTTCTTTTACAAGATGACTATTTCACAAACCTTCCACAACTTGCTCAAACCTTTAGCTTCATTCTATTTAAGTCAAAACAATTTTTAACCTTCTGAACTAAGCAAAAATTTACATTCTAATGCCTTATAATGTTTTACTGAAAGCACATTTCACTTTTTCCACAAAGCTTCTATGTAAAAGTTTTTCATTAGTTTCAATTACATGTTACTCTGTTAGCTCTTAGCAATTTTTTTTTTTTTTTTTTTTTTTTTTTTTGGTGAAACACCTGGCAGGTAAGTGATTTTAATTTTGTACTAAGTATGAAGCCTAGGACACCAGACACAAGTGCATGTAAAGTCTGACTTTTTAAAGCATAGCCAGGGAGCATGGCTAACTCCACATGTTCCCAGACCTTACCTAGAATCTAGTGACTCCAAAGCAGGTAAGTTGTGCTCTGTCCCGCAGAGCAACAAACAGGAACCCGAGCAAGCCTGTCGTGGATGAGAAAGGGATGGGACAAGAGGCGCGAAGAATGGCAGCAAGACAAAAGTTCTGATCAAGCTGCAAAGTTTATTTCAAAATGGGTTCCTTATATAGGGAGGGGAGAGGGTAGAGAGGGGAAAGGGGAAGTAGTTCTGATAGGCTGGGAGACGAGTGTTTAGCTCATGATCAGCTACCCCATTGGTGCAGCCATGCATGTTCTGTGCGTGATCAGGTCCTCCATTGGTGGCCCTGAGGCATGTCTTGCCCGTGATCAGGTCCTCCATTGGTGGCCCGCCACCACGCCCGGGGCATGCTTTTGGCGGGGAGGGCTGATGCAACCTTTTGTTCCAATAGCATCAGCTTAGCCTGGGTTCCCAACATCTCCTCCCTTTTTCTTTAAAAAAGAGGAGGCGGACCTTAACCAGCTAGGGGAGGTAGAGGCTGTGCTCCTCCTGAGCCTTAATTTTCAGGCTTACAGGTACCTTTTTGGGAGGAGAGGATTTTTCGAGTACCAACCTCTATGCAAGCCAGCTTACCTCTCAGGAGACTCGACAGTAGCCTTAGTAAGGCCTCTCCTTGCAGTGCCTTGCCTTGCACCTAGCGGTGTCCATTACCTTCGTAAAGCATAGTGTCGAGCGGTATGCTGCTCCCGTAGGAGGGGAACCGGCTACAGTCTGCCATATTCTAGATCACGCGTTGCTAGTTGGTGATAGTGGATTTGTATGGGCTTTCCCAGTAGGGAATTGAGCTGATCCCTGATTAACGCTGTTACTCGTCTTAGGATCCAAGGGGCAAAAGAGAAGAACAGGATGATAGCGAATAAGGGTCCAAGGAAGGGGAGGAGGTAAGGGAGAAGTCCATTGAGGCCGGTGAGGAAGGGATTGTCTGCAAGTGCCTTGCGTCTTTGTTCGAGGTCTTCTTGTAGATTTTTTATTTTATCTCGGACAATTCCTGACTTGTTGGCATAAAAGCAGCAACGTTCCTGTAGAGCCAAACAGATACCTCCCTGTTCTGCAGTGAGTAGGTCTAAGCCTCTTCTGTTTTGTAGGACTACTTCGGCTAGGGAATCTAGTTGGTCCTGTAAGTCATTGATGGTGCTAGACAAGGCTTGGATGTCGTTAATAAGTTGATGGGAAAGTTTTGTGTAAGATTGAACAGCCACCCCGAGTCCTGCTGTACCGGTAGCGACTGCTGTAGAGACACCCAATCCTACTAGTAGGGGAATCAGTGTAACGGCTCGTTTCTGCCGCCCTGCAATATAGTCAAAGGTAGGGATAGGGACAGGGTCATCACCAGAAATAATGTCTATATCTGGCAAGAGGGCGGCTAACACACATGACCCTGTCCAGTTTGCAGGCAGAGCAGTAAAGGCGAGGTTGTTGCCGCAAACAAAAGCTTGGCCTGGGCCAGGGCAAAGGGCCTCACTGTGGTTGGAACTACTGGAGCAGTTTACAAAGTTGGCAACGCCAACCGGAATATCAAAGCTGTTGTTTTGTGCACCTTTAAAGAAGCAAGGGTATACTTGGGAAGGCATGGGCTGGACTCTAAAGGGTAAGCTGGGGGTGCAATTATTTTGTGAGGCATTAAAACTAGATATATTGACAGGGAAGGCTAGGGGCATGGAGGTACCTTGATTTAAGCATAACCAGCAATTTTGGGCTAGGCTGGGGTTGGAGATATTGAGGGCCTGGTGGGTGGCTGACAGAATGTCAAGCATTTGCGCATCAATGTCAGGTCCTCTTGGTTTTGAGCGAGCTAGGGGGTGGTAGGATAACTTAGGGAATTGGCTTTGAATAACAAGCTCTATTTGTTTTTGTACATAAAGCTCTCTCACAGCATCTTGGGGTCCGCCACCGTCGGAGACGTGAATAGGGGCTTGCTGATTCCAACAAACCGATTTTCCAATCGTGCCATCGCATCTGGCCTGGAGGACCCCATGAGGTTGTAGGCCGCTGGTGACAGGATTGGTTTCTGAGGTGCTCATTGTTCTTTGTAGAATGGCAGTAAAATAAGTATTATTGTCAAGAGTGCACTGTGAGAAACTAGAATAGCAGGAGGAGTGCATCTGGGATTTAATGTTGTTTGTGCACTCGCTTGGGCACGGGCCTGGGCGGCCATTAATGACCGGTATACTAGGAGGCTTGCGCACACAAAGCCACTTAGGTGAAGATACTCCATTCCAATTGGTGTCATAGGTAAGATAGGCATTTTTGTCCCCACAATCTGTTACCTGAGTGTAAGTTGGGGTGGCGTAATTATTGGTCTGAGTCCCCCCTTTACAGTCACATGGCGCTCCAAAGAGGGCAGTGTAAATGTCTCCGGATGGCTTTCCAAGTCCTCCCTTTGTGACTGGGCAGAGGCGTGGGTGCAGTAGGAGGATGAGGATGTAGAGCATTCTTTCTGGAAGAAGAGAAAAAGGGGGGCTCCTCAGGGCGAGTTTTCTGACCCTGGGGCTGTATTTGGATTAGTTGGCCCATTACACAAGGGGGCTGAATCATTGACGTGTCTAATTAGTCGCTCAGGGAGCCAGCGGGGGCCATCCTCCTTTTGATCGTATATGCAGGCTGAGCCTCGCCCCCATATGAGGACAGGGTCAGGGCCCTTCCAAACACTGGTGAGGGGGTCACGCCACATAACCGTAGCATGCTGCTGAGAAGTTTGGGGATGCCATAGACGGTCAGCTGCCGAGCGACCTTGACTGTCAAGCTGTAGAAAATTTAGTTGAAATAGGGCATGACTAAGAAGGTTTCTGGGTTGTTGCATAGAAAACCCAAGGGGGGAGCGGGCTAAGCGATTTAGGGCATTTTTTAATGTTTGATGAGCTCGTTCAACTACTCCTTGACCCTGGGGGTTGTACGGTATACCAGTAACATGTTTGATTTGGAGTTTTTGGCAAAAGTCTTGGAAGTTTTTTCCAGTATATCCCGGGCCATTGTCTGTTTTAATGGTGTGTGGTTTTCCTATGGTAGCAAGACAGTGGATAACATGAGATATAACATTTTTTGATGCTTCACCTGTTTGGGGAGTGGCTAAGATAAAACCACTAAATGTGTCAACAGTAACATGAACAAACCTCTGTTTTCCAAAAGGAGTAAAATGAGTGACATCCATTTGCCAAATGGCATTGGGGACTAAACCACGGGGGTTCACGCCAAGATGGGGTACAGGGGTGGCTACGACACATTGTTTGCAAGCTTTTACAATATCTCTGGCTTGTTCTCTAGTAATTTTATAGAGTAATCGTAGGGTGTGTGCATTGAGGTGATGTAGGGTGTGAGCTTGAGTAGCCTCATGTATTGGGTCACTTATAATGGGGAAAATCTGTGTGGCAGCATCAGCTAAGGCATTGCCTTCAGCCAGGGGTCCTGGAAGATTTAGGTGGGCCCGAAGATGTCCGATAAAGAAAGGGTGTTGTCTGTTTAAAATTAGCTGTTGCAGTTTAGAAAATAAGGGGGTAGCATTGGTTGAGGATTTGATAAAGGGGACTGTCTCCAAAAGAGGGACTGATTGAGCAATATACGCACTGTCAGTGTACAAGTTAAACGGTTGGTGAGCTAGAACTGTGAACACCTGGAGAATAGCATAGAGCTCAACAAGTTGAGCTGACAGGTAGGGGGATTTTATTGAGATGGGTTGATTATCAATAATATATGCAGCAATTCCGTTTGAGGATCCATCAGTGAAAACTAGCGTGGCTTGAGGAATTGGGGCAGATTTTGTGATCTTGGGGAATATGAACTGGTGAAGCTTGGCAAATTGGATAACAGGGTCACTGGGGTAATGATTGTCTATGTCTCCTGTGAAGGAGGATAATGCAATGGCCCACTCGTCAGAGGTTTGTAGGAGCCAGGTTAACTGATCCTGGGTGTATGGAATGATTATAGAATGGGGGTCTCTACCAAACAGTTGGCGGCCAGTGTACCGACCCTTAATAATTAACATGGCGAGGAGCGAGGGGTAGGTGAGTAAGACTTTTGATGGGGAGGCAGGTAGATGGAGCCAAAGGAGGGGGCTTCCGTATTTAGTAGGGTCTGTACCGTTTGGTTGCCAAAACACCGCGGTGGGTGTATGGGGAGTTGGGAGCAAGAGGAGTACTAGGGGAAGGTTATACGAAATTTGGTGAACACTTTGATTTTGGATAGCCTTGTTGATGAGGGCTAGGGATTGCTTTGCTTCTGGGGTTAGTGCTCGAGCCGATAAAGGATTTGGATCGCCTTTTAGAATATTGTTAAGGGGAACAAGGGCACTGGTGGGCAATTTTAAATAGGGTCGAAGCCACTGAATGTCCCCGAGTAATTTTTGGAAATCGTTAAGGGTTTTTAAGTGATCAGTTTTTAAGCAGACTCGGGGAGTAAATACTTGCTGATGGTGTAACTCAAATCCTAAATAAGAAAATGGCTCAGACACTTGTACCTTGTCTGGAGCAATTTTTAGTCCATATGAGGTAAGACAGGATATAATGTGAGCATAGCAGGCCTTGGCTGCCTCGGCGCTGTCACAAGCAAGAAGGATGTCATCCATATAATGGAGGATATAGGCCTCTGGCCACTGGGATCTTGCCGGGGCAATAGCGGCAGCAACAAATTTTTGGCACAGTGTGGGACTGTTGGCCATGCCCTGTGGCAGAACCTTCCACTGATAACGAGGCATAGGACTTTGGAAGTTGATTTGAGGGACGCTAAAGGCAAAGTAAGGTCTGTCTTCAGGGTGTAAGGGGATGGTAAAGAAACAATCCTTAAGGTCAATAACAATTTTGTGATAGTTTAGGGGAATGGCTACAGGAGAAGGAAGACCAGGCTGAAGGGCTCCCATGGGGACCATTACCTTATTAACGGCTCTCAGATCTTGTAAAAGACGCCAGCTACCTGATTTTTTCTTAATGATAAATATAGGAGTGTTCCATGGAGAATTTGTAGGTTCAACATGTCCTGCTGCGAGCTGTTCCTGTACTAACGCAATGGCAGCGAGGGTTTTTTCATATGTAAGTGGCCACTGATCAACCCACACAGGGTCTGTAATTTTCCAGGAAATTTTGTCAGCGTGGGGTACAGGAATGTCAATGGCCGCTACGGTAAATTTTGGTGGAATCCTAGGCCTGTTTTGTCTTTTTTGGGGGTAATAGTAATGGGCTGGGTGATTCCTTGATTATTTTTTCCCAACCCTTGGCCGGGGAGATACCCCTGGCTTAGCATTTGGGTCATGACAGTATCGTTGGGACTGCACATGACAAGTTTCATTTGAGAGAGGATGTCCCTTCCCCAGAGATTGACTGGCAGATTGGGGAGGACATAAGGGGTAATGTGACCATTATTGCCTTCAGAGTCCTCCCACTTAAGCATTTGAGCACTTTGTTGGGGGTTGGTGGCCTGGCCAATACCGCGCAGGTGAGTAGCAACGGTTGTTAACGGCCAGTTCCTCGGCCAGTGAGTGTAAGATATAACGGTGGCATCGGCCCCTGTATCAAGAATGCCAGAAAAGAGCTTACCATTTAATTTAAGTTTCAGGGTAGGCCGCTGTTGAGAAATTTGTTGAACCCAGTAGACATCAGAAGACCCAGGGGCACTAGCCCCGCGGTAGGGCTTATGGAAATTGGAGTTAATTTGTTGGAGGGGGAGAATGACTATTTGAGCTAGTCTGGTGCCCTTTGGGATGGTGACTAAATCTTTAGTTGTAGAGAGAATGATATGGATTTCTCCCTCAAAATCATTGTCTAATATGCCGGGCAGAACTTGGATCCCTTGGAGGGTAGAGCTGGCTCTGCCTAATATGAGGCCGAATGTCTGGGGTGGTAAGGGTCCATATATTCCAACTGGAAGTATCAGAGGGCTATTTTGGGTGGTTAGTATTGTGTCGGTGGTGGTACAGAGGTCCAGTCCTGCACTGCCCGCTGTTGCTCGCCAGAGGTCTGCGACGTAGCGGCGTGGTTGATTACTGGGAGGGCAGGGGTTGGCTGGCGGTATTGGGGGGTGAACTGTGAAGCCCCGGAGTTCATCCCGGTAGTGGGGCCCTGGGGCTGGCCCCTGTTCAAGTTTCCCTGCCTAATAATGGGTTGTCCATTAATGTCTAATCGAGAACGGCATTCTGAAGCCCAGTGAAATCCTTTTTTGCAGCGAGGACATTTTGTTGTGGGACCTAAATTTTTTATAAGGCTAGCCTGTGGGGCATTAGGTTGAGTTGGGAGTTGAGTAGGTGGTTGTATTTTTTGGGGGCAGTTTCTTGAAAGATGGCCGGGTTGGTGACAATTATAGCAAAGGCGGGCCTGGGCTCCAGGCAGTTGCGCGGGGGCAAGATTTTGGAGGGCAGCTCCTATGGCTAGGCCAACAGCATGGGCAGAGCCAATACCAGAGCAGAGGCGAACATAGTCGCAAAGCTCCTTCTGCCTAAAAGGCCGAATTGCACTTTGGCAAGCGGGGTTAGCGTTTTCATAGGCTAGGTGTTTTACAAAGGAGCTCTCACTTTCCCCGGAGCCAAAAAGGCGATCTGCCGTCTCCTGGAGGCGGCTTACAAAATCACTGTATGACTCATCGGGGCCTTGTCTAATCTTTGCAAGGGAAGTAGTAGCCGCTCCCTTTTGAGGGAGTCGCTTCCAGGCTTTTAGGCCTGCGGACTGAATCTGGGTTAAAAGCCCTGGGGGGAATTGGGCCTGTTTGTCATTGCTCTGATAAGGGCTGGCGCCCAGGAATTTTTTAAGGGTCCATCCTTTGGAGGAGGCCTTACGCGCGTTGCGCTCTGCAAACTGTTTGGAAATATCCTCATACTCAGACTTCCAAAGGATATTGTCCCCTCCGCTCAGCGCAGCACGAGACAAGAAAAACCAATCACTAGGGGTAAGCCATCTTTCACTAAGACTCTCTACAAGGGCCACGGTAAAGGGGGCAGTAGGACCATAGTTAGCAACAGCAGTTTTAATTTTTTCTATGGTCTTTAGATTTAGCCGCTTATAGGAATGGGTGTAGGTAGGCTCAGTGGGCTCTGAGCTTTCCTCCTCCTCATCCTCTGAGTCAGATTCTCCGGAGTCTGCTTCCTCCTCCTCAGGGATGGTGTGTGTGTCAGGGTGAGGAGACGCTCGGCCCGTGGTATTGGAGCTAACCTGTCCCTGACTTCTGGTAACGGGAAAAGCCATAACTCCCGCGGGAGGTAGAAGGGCCAAATCGGACAGTTTTGTGACTAAGGTTTTAACCCCATCAAGAAGAGAAACAGTCTCATCAATGGGACCGGAGGGTTTGGCTAGGGCTACACCGGGCAAGTTTGGGGCCGTGGGGGAACCAGGAACGCCTGAAGTAGGGGCATGCAAAACAGGAGCCGCAACTGCCACTGGGGGCACTGCTGTAGGAACATAGGGCGGTGGCCGGAAAGGTGGCAATGCCGGGGTGTTAGTTAATTGGGGCCAATCAGGGTTGTTATATTGGGCAGCTGCCTCTTCCAGATCTGCTTGATCGGCGGGATCTAGTTGATCATCCTGACTACCCGAGTTATGCAAGGTTTTAGAATTAGCAAGCAAGGGCAAATGTTGGGGCGGAGTATGCGCCCGAGAATGAGGACTTTGAATGGGGGGGTCCGTAAGGGTTGCAAGGTTGGGGTACAGTGAAGACTGCCCTGTATCATCTGAACCAATGTCAATTGCAACCGAGGGGCAGGTAGAAGGGGCCCTAGAGGGAGGGCGAGAGGAGGCCTTTTCAGAGGTGGTAATTGTTACAGGGGCTTGTCTAGATGGAGGTCGGGAGTGGCTAATAAGAATTTTGTGACCCTCCTTGCAGAGGCGTTGAATGTCAGGGGAGTCGCCCTGATTAGTAAGGACGTCCCTTATTAAATTATAATAATTAAAAGTGGTGATCGGAATAGTCTCAGGACCAAAAACACGGTAATAGTCGTTCAGACAATCACCAACACGTCCCCAAACACGGGAGTCAATAGACCCTTCCTGGGGGAACCATGGACATGTTTTAAAAATGAAACTAAAAAAGGAGACAAGGTCTTTCTTGCGAACCCGAATTCTACGCACCTTGAGAGATTCCTTTAACTGACTTATAAAGAGATCATTTTCACTGTGTGAAGATGCTTGTCCCATGATTGGGTCTTACCTGAGTAATGCCGCCGTCGAAATGAGGAACGAACTCCAGGAGTCGGCTCGCGGTCGGGTGGTCCGCGGTGCTCCGTGCGGGGAATCGGTTAATCGGGACGGCCGTGCAGGGAACCGGTTACAGGGGACGGCGGTCCACGGAGGCCGGCATCGAGCCCCACGTCTGGGCGCCACTTGCTCTGTCCCGCAGAGCAACAAACAGGAACCCGAGCAAGCCTGTCGTGGATGAGAAAGGGATGGGACAAGAGGCGCGAAGAATGGCAGCAAGACAAAAGTTCTGATCAAGCTGCAAAGTTTATTTCAAAATGGGTTCCTTATATAGGGAGGGGAGAGGGTAGAGAGGGGAAAGGGGAAGTAGTTCTGATAGGCTGGGAGACGAGTGTTTAGCTCATGATCAGCTACCCCATTGGTGCAGCCATGCATGTTCTGTGCGTGATCAGGTCCTCCATTGGTGGCCCTGAGGCATGTCTTGCCCGTGATCAGGTCCTCCATTGGTGGCCCGCCACCACGCCCGGGGCATGCTTTTGGCGGGGAGGGCTGATGCAACCTTTTGTTCCAATAGCATCAGCTTAGCCTGGGTTCCCAACAAAGTTGAACAAATTTTAAAAGTCAAAGAAAGCAGTTTATTACCTTAAAGCATTTTACAAACCTAATATCTGACCTGCCTAATTTAGATCTGGTTTACCAATAAACTTTAAAACTGTCTTTATTTCTCAAATATTACTAACGTCATGTGAAGTAAAAGGTACTGGAGTTCTTATTTTTCTGAAAAAATTAATTTGATTTAAACATTCATTATTTTAAAGCCAATTAGAGACCTTTTTTATTTA
This sequence comes from Saimiri boliviensis, assembly GCF_048565385.1. NCBI lineage: Eukaryota > Metazoa > Chordata > Mammalia > Primates > Cebidae > Saimiri > Saimiri boliviensis. The sequence continues at coordinate 89,811,939 of NC_133459.1, forward strand.
TAAACATCACCCACAACACATAAAAATACACAGAATAGATCCAGTAGTTGTAAGATTTTTCATTTGCCAGTTTTTGGTTTTCTTTTTTCTTTCTTTTTTTTTTTTTTTACAGTGAACTGATGATATTCATATACATAGATTGCCATCAAATGTTTCAATTTAACAGATTATAGAACACACTTTAACAGTATTCTAATTTGGAGAAAATATATATTTAGGTAAGGACTCATAGTATTTATCTTTTATATCACTTTTAATTTAGCATTTGTGTACTGTAACATTTCTCTATATAATATTTTATGTATGTTACTCATATTTGTAAAGATTACACATATCTCAGAGGTGAAGACTATAAATATTAAATGTATTCATTCTCCTATCTTCTGAAGCACTTAAGTCAGAGGAACTAAATTATTCATTCTAATTTGACGACTCACTATCTTGTAACATATTATAATGCTTAGAAGAGCTCAGTAAAACAAAGCTCTAGTTACCTTGAAATTGTTTTTAAAACTTCATTAGAAAATAAATTCCAGTTCAAATTTTATTAATTATGCCCCTTGTTCTTCCATGTCTTTCCAACATAGGATTAGAAAGACTTTCTTTATAAGATTAGACTCAGGGAATTAGTACCCCATGTTGAAATTGGCTCTCAGGAAAGCTTCCAGAGTGGAAGTCTCCTAGTTGGGGACTGATAATCCTCATTTTTATTACTGTCCACTGTTGCTTCCCTGAAAGTAAGGGAGAATCCTTGGGGATTGTGATCTCTCTCTCTTCCCTTTTCCTGATTTCCCTTCCCATGGTCAGGATTTTTTTTTTTTTTTTTTTTTTTTTTTTTTTTTTTTTTTTTTTATTTAAGTTCTGAAGTGCATGTGCAGATCTCGCAGGATTGATGCACTGGTAAACACATGTCATGGTGGTCTGCTGCCTGCATCCCCCCACCACCTACATGAGGCACTTCTCCCAATGTTCTTGTGCTGTGTTTTTCAGCTCCGTGAAGTCATTTATGTTCTTCTCTAAGCTGATTATTCTAGTTAGCATTTCATCTAACCTTTTTTCAAGGTTTTTAGCTTCTTTGCATTAGGTTAGAACATGTTCCTTTATCTCAGAGAAGTTTGTTATTAAACATCTTCTGAAGCCTGCTTCCGTCAATTCATCAAATTCATTCTCCATCCAGTTTTGTTCCCTTGCTGGTTAGGAGTTGTGATCCCTTGGAGGAGGAGAGTCGTTCTGGTCTGCGGCGATTTCATTTTTTGTGTGTTTTTTTCTTCCAAACTTTGTGGATTTTTCTACGTTTGGTCTTTGAAGTTGGTGACTTTTGGATGGGATCTCTGAGTGGACAGTCTTTCTGTTGATGTTGAAGTTACTTCTTTTTTTTTTTTTTTTTTTTTTTAAGTTTTTCTTCTAACAGGCCTCTCTGCTATAGAACTACTGGAGGTCCACTGGAGACTGTGTTTGCCTGGGAATCACCTGTGGGGCTGCAGAACAGCAAGGATTGCTGCCTGTTCTTTCCTCTGGTAGCTTCATCCCAGAAGGGTACCTACCAGATATCAGCCAGAGCTCTCCTCTATGAGGTATCTTTTTGGATATATATCGGGGTCAGTGAACCACTTGAGGAGTCAGTCTCTCCCTTATCTGAGCTCGAGTGTTGTGCTGGGAGCTTCATTGCTCCGTTGAGAGCTGCTGGGCAGGGACGTTTAAGTCTGCTGCAGCAGAACTCACAGTTACCCCTTTCCCAGGTGCTCTGTTCCTGGAAGGTGATGTTTTATTTATAAGTCTCTGATGTGCTACTGTCTTTTTGTGTCAGAGGTGTCCTGCTCAGCAAGGAGGGAGTCTAGTCGCAATCTGCCTGTAGAGGCACTGCTGAGCTGCTGTGGGCTCAGTCCAGATGCTGTGTAAACTTTGCTTTTGTTTACACAGGTAAGGTTAGAACTTCCTCGGCATCGGCGGATGCCCTTTCCCCCCACCGAGCTCCATTATCCCGGGTTGAGCTCAAACTGTTCTGCTGACTGCAAAACTGTCATGCCAGTGGGTTTCAATTGGCTGCTCTTTGTTGTGGGACACCTGCCACTCAAGGTCACTTGGCTCCTTGCCTTCAGCTCCCCTTTTTTCTGGGGAGTGGGAGGCTCTGTCTTGCAGGCGTTCCAGGTGCCAGCCAAAACGGCCACTGAGATTTGTGCTGAAAACTCATATCACTGGCTGAAGTGGCCTCTCAGATTCATGCTGGTCAGCCATAGCACTTGTTGGCCCAGCTAAAATCTCCTGGTGCGAGATATAAAGACCATGGGAGAAGTGCAGTATCTGAACTGAAGTGCAGGAGTGGCTTTAGAAGTTCCCCAATGGCCTCTGTTGGGTAGGAGGGACATCCTCCAGCCAGTTGCACTTCCCAGGTGAGTCAGTGCTCCACCCTGCCTCAGTTTGCTCCCCTTTAGGCTATGCCCACTGTGCAAGCAGTTCCATTGAGGTGAACCTGGTACCTCGGTTGGAAATGCCGAGGTCACTTGCCTTCTGCATTGCTCTCACTGGGAACTGTGCTCTAGAACAGTTCCTATTCTGCCATCTTGGCAGAAGTATGGAAGCTTCTAAAGAAGCTTTAAGTGCTAGTAAATATAGATTAAATGAATGAATGATAGATAAGCAAAAGAATTCGAGAAAGAAGGCAGAAGGAAAAAGTAAGAAGAGACAGAAGAAAATGGAGGAGACCATTGTGGGAGGGAGGAGAAGAGAGAGAACTAATGGCTGTAATAATTTTATTTAAAAAACATTATCTACAATAATTAGTATCACCCAATAGAAAAGTGTTATTTAAGGGCAACACTCAACCCATCAGCAATGAAAAGCAGGTAGGACACTGAAATTGATATTCCATATCATCAACTAAGTCAAATATATTTTATTAATAATATTTGATTGATAAGAGAAGTAGCTTTTCTGTTTAGATTTTGGAGAGATAATCAAAACAAATGCCAGTGTTTACTATCCTTTCAAGCCATGACTTCATATGTTTTAATTTTAGTGGGATAAGGGAAAAATGACTGTGGATAGTGACATTCCTTATTGTGACAACAGTCTCTCAAAGTTCTCACAGCACAATAATATAGTTTTAAAGACCCATTTATCAAATACTTTCACCTGAAATTGAGAAAATATTTAAGGAGAATGAAACCAACTGGTGATTCTATTCTCATCATTTTTTAAGAATTTTTTAAAATTTTACTTTAAGTGCATAGTATATCTGGCATTTCTCCCCATGTTATCCTTCCACACCCTCCACTCCCTCGCCACCCTCCACTGTCCCTCTCCTAACCCCCACAACTGCCCCCAGTGTGTGATGCTTTTCTCCCTGAGTTCACATGTTCTCATTGTTCCACACCCACCTATGAGTGAGAACATGTGGTGTTTGGCTTTCTGTTCTTGTGTCAGTTTCCTGAGAATGATGGTTTCCAGATTCATCCAAGTTCCTATGAAGGACACGAACTCATCGTTTTTTATGACTGCATACTATTCCATGGTGTATATATACCACATTTTCTTTGTCCAGTCTATCATTGATGGGCATTTGGGTTGGTTCCAGATCTTTGCTATTGTACACAGAACTGCAATGAACATATGTGTGCATGTGTCTTTATAGTAGAACAATTTATAGTTCTTTAGGTATATACCCAATAATGGGATTGCTGGGTAAAATGGAATTTCTATTTCTAGATCCTTGAGAAATCACCACACTGCCTTCCACAATGGTTGAACTAATTTACACTCCCCTCCCCCAACTGTGTAAGAGTGTTCCTATTTGTCCACAGTCTCTCCAGCATCTGTTGTCTCTAGATTTTTTTGATGATCGCCATTCTAACTGGCATGAGATGATATCTCAATGTGGTTTTGGTTTGCATTTCTGAAATGACCACTGATGACGAGCATTTTTTCATATGTTTGTTGGCCTCATATATGTCTTATTTTGAAAAGTGTCTGCTCATATCCTTTTCCCACTTTCACATGGGGTTGTTTGTTTTTTTCTTGTACATCTATTTTAGTTCCTTGTAGATTCTCGATATTAGCCCTTTGTCAGATGGGTAGATTGCAAACATTTTTTCCCGTTCTCTTGGTTGCTGATTCACTCTAATGGGGATCCTTTTGCTGTACAGAAGCTGTGGAGGTTAATTAGATCATATTTGTCTATCTTGGCTTTTATTGCTATTGCTTTTGGTGTTTTACTTAGGAAGTCCATGCCTATGCCTATGTCCTGTATGGTTTTGCATACATTTTCTTCCAGAGTTTTTATGGTGTTAGGTTTTATGTTTAAATCTTTGATCCATCTGGAGTTAATTTTAGTGTAAGGTGACAGGTAGGGGTCCAGTTTCTGCTTTCAGCATATTGCTAGCCAGTTTTCCCGACACCATTTATTAAACGTGGAGTCCTTTCCTCATTGGTTGTTTTGCCAGGTTTGTCAAAGATCAGATGGTTGTAGATGTGTGGTGTTTCTTCTGGGGCCTCTGTTCTGTTCCATTGGTCTATGTCTCTGTTTTGGTACCAGTACCATGCTGTTTTGATTACTATAGCCTTGTAGTATAGTTTGAAGTCCGGCAATGTGATGTCCCTGGCTTTGTTCTTTTTGCTTAGAATTGTCTTGGCTATGTGGGATCTCTTGTGATTCTATATGAAGTATAAAGTGTTTTTTTTTTTAAGTTCTGTGAAGAAGTTCATTGGTAGCTTGATGGGGATAGCATTGAATCTATAATTACTTTGGGCAGTATGGCCATTTTCATGATACTGATTCTTCCTAACCCTGAGCATTTAATATTTCTCCATCTGTTTGTGTCCTCTGTTATTTTGTTGAGCAGTGGTTTGTAGTTCTCCTTGAAGAGGTCCTTTACATCTTTTGTTAGTTGTATTCCTTGGTATTTTATTCTCTTTGTAGCAGTTGTGAATGTGAGTTTACTCTTGATTTGGCTCTCTGTCTGTTGGTATATAGGAATGCCTGTGACTTCTACACAATTATTTTGTATCTGAGACTTTGCTGAAGTTGTTTATCAGTTTCAGAAGATTTTGGACTGAGACGATGGTCTTCTAAATATACAATCATGTCATCTGCAAATAGAGACACTATGACTTCCTTATTTCATAATTGATTACCCTGTACTTCTTTTTCTTGGCTGATTGCTCCGGCTGGAACAGACAATAATATGTTGAATAGAAGTGATGAGAGAGGGCATCCTTGTCTAGTGCCTGATTTCAAAGGAATTCTTCCAGCTTTTGCAGGTTCAGTATGATATGGAACTGAACAAGCTGTAGGCTTGTCATACATAGCTTTTATCATTTTATGATAAATTCCACCAGTACCTAGTTTATTGAGAGTTTTTACCATGAAGCACTGTTGAATTTTATTAAAGACCTTCTCTGCATCTATTGAGATAATCATGTGGTTTTGGACTTTGGTTCCTTTATGTGATGGACTACATTTATGGATTTGCATATGTTCAACCAGCCTTGCATTCCTGGGGTGAAGCTTACTTGGTCGTGACAGATAAGCTTCTAGATGTGCTGTTGCAGTCAGTTTGCCAGTATTTTATTGAAGATTTTTTCATCGATATTCATCATGGAGATTGGGCTGAAGTTTTCTTTCTTAGTTGAGTCTCTGCCCGGTTTTGGTATCAGTATGATGTTGGTCCCACAAAATGAGTTAGGGAGGATTCTCTCTCTTTGTATTGATTGATAGTTTCAGAAGGAATGAAACCAGCTTCTTTTTGTATTTCTGGTAGAATTCAGCTGTGAACCCTCTGGACCTGGCCTTTTTTTGGTTGGTAGGCTATTGATTCCTGCCTCTACTTCAGCCCTTGTTATTGGTCTACTCAGGGTTTCAACTTCCTCCTGGTTTTGTCTTGGTAGAGTACAAGTGTCGAGGGATTTATTCATTTCATCCAGGTTTACTGGTTTATATGCATAGAGCTATTTGTAGTAATCTCTGATTGTAGTTTGTATTTCTGTGGAGTCAGTGGTGATATCCCCTTTATCGTTTTCTATTGCATTTATTTCATTCTTCTCCCTTTTCTTTTTTATTAATCTGGCTAGGGCTCTATTTTGTTGATCTCTTTGAAAAATCTGCTCCTGGATTTATTGATTTTATGAAGGGCTTTTTGTGTCTCTGTCTCCTTCAGTTCTGTTCTGATCTTAGTTAATTCTTGTCTTCTGCTAGCTTTTGAGATTTTTTTGACCTTTCTCCTCTAGCTCTTTTAATTTTTACGATAGAGTGTCAATTTTAGATCTTTCTTTGCTTCTCTAGTTGGCATTTATTGGTATAAATTGCCTTCTCGACACTGCTTTAAAAGTGTCCTGGAGATTCTGGCACGTTGTGTCTTTGTTCTCATTTGTTTCAAAGAACATCTTTATTTCTGCCTTCATTTCATTGTTTATCCAGTTGACATTCAGGAGCCAGTTGTTCTATTTCCATGAAGTTCTGCAGTTCTGAGTTAGTTTCTTAATTCTGAGTTCTAATTTGATTGCATATGGTCTGAGAGACTGTTTGTTATGATTTCATTTGTTTTGCATTTGCTTAGGAGTGATTTATTTCAAATTATGTGGTCAGTTTTAGAGTAGGTGCTGTGTGGTGCTGAGCAGAATGTATATTCTATGGATTTGGGTTGGATAGATGTCTATTAGGTCTGCTTGGTCCAGATCTGAGTTCAAGTCCTGGACCTCCTTCTTAATTTTCTGTCTCAATGATATGTCTAACAGTGACAATGGAGTGCTAAAGTCTCCCACTATTATTATGTGGGAGTCTAAGTGTCTTTGTAGGTCATTAAGGACTTCCTTTATGTACCTCGGTGCTACCCTGGTGCTCCTGTATTGAGTGCATAAATATTTAGGATTGTTAGCTCTTCTTGTTGCATTGATCCTTTTACCTTTATGTAATGCCCTTCTTTGTGTCTTTTGATCTTTGTTGGTTTAAAGTCCATTTTATCAGAGACTAGGATTGCAGCTCCTGCTTTTTATTTGCTCTCAATTTGCTTGACACGTCTTTCTGCATCCCTTTATTTTGAGCCTACATGTGTCCTTGCACATGTGATAGGTTTCCTGAATACAGCACACTGATGGGTTTTGACATTTTATGCAATCTGATGGTCTATGTCTTTTGATTGGGGCATTTAGTCCACTTACATTTAAGGATAATTTTGTTATGTGTGAATTTGATACTGCCATTTTGATGCTAGCAGGCTGTTTTGTCCTTTAGTTGACACATTGTCTTCATTGTGTCGATCATCTTTACCATTTGGTACATTTTTGGAGTGGCTGTTGCTGATTGGTCCTTTCCTTGATTAGTGCTTCTTTCAGAAGCTCTTGTAAGGCAGGCCTGGTGGTGAGAAAATCTCTCAGTAATTGCTTGTCCATAAAGGATTTTCTTTCTCCTTCGAATGTGAAGCTTAGTTTGGTTGGATATTAAATTCTAGGTTGACAGTTCTTTTCTCTAAGGATGTTGAATATTGGCCCCCACTCTCTTCTGGCCTGTAGGGTTTGTGTGGAGAGATCCGCTGTGAGTCTGGTGGGCTTCCCTTTGAGGGTAACCCGGCTTTCTCTTTTGCTGCCCTTAGCATTTTTTCCTTCATTTCGACCCTAGTGAATCTGACGATTATATGTCTTGGGGTTGCTCTTCTTGAGGTATATCTTTGTGGTGTTCTCCATACTTCCTGGACTTGAATAGTGGCCTGCCTTGCTGCGTTGGGGAAGTTCTCCTGGATAATATCCTGAAGAGTGTTTTCCAGCTTGCATTCATTCTTTCTTTACATTGATGTATGCCTATCAAACGTAGATTAGGTCTTTTCACATAATCCCATATTTCTTGGAGGCTTTGTTCATTTCTTTTCACTCTTTCCTCTCTATTCTTGCCTTCTTATTTAACTTCATTGCATTGATTTTCAATCTCTGATATTTTTCCTTCTGCTTGGCCAGTTCTGCTATTGAAACTTGTGTATGCTTCATGAAGTTGTCGTGCTGTGTTTTTCAGCTCCATCAAGTCGTTTCTATTCTTCTCTAATCTTTTTATTCTAATCAGCTTATCATCTAACCTTTTTTCTAGGTTCTTAGTTTCTTTGCATTGGGTTAGCACTGTTCTTTTAGCTCTGAGAAGTTTGTTATTACCCATCTTCTGAAGCCAATTTCTGTCAATTCATCAGATTCATTCTCCATCTATCTTTGATCCTTAGCTGGTGAGGAGTTATGATCCCTTGGATGAGAAGAAGTCTTCTGGTTTTTGGTGTTTTCTTCCTTTTTGCACTGGTTTCTTCCCATCTTAGTGGCTTTATCTACCTTTGGTCTTTGTACTTGGTGACTTTCAGGTGGGGTCTCTAAATGGATACCCTTTTTACTGAGGTTGAAGCTATTTGTTTCCACTTAGTTTTCCTACTAACAGGCCCCTCTGCTGCAGGATCACTGGAGGTGCTGTCAAGATCCAACTCACCTGGAGATCACCCATGGGGCTGCAGAACAGCAAGGGTTGCTGCCGGTTTCTGCCTCTGCTATCCTCATACCAGAATGGTACCCACCAGATGTTGGCCTGAGCTTTCCTTTATGAGGTGTCTTTTTGTGTATATGGGGCTCAGAGAATTTCTTGAGGAGACATTCTGTCCCTTATAAGAGTTCAAGTGCTGTGCTGGGAGTTCTGCTGTTTCGTGCAGAGCTGCTGGGCTGGTACCTTTAAGTCTGCTGCAGCTGAACTCATAACCTTCTGTTTTCCCAGGTGCTCTGTCCTAGGAAGGTCAGCCTTATTTATAAGTTCCTGTCATGCTGCTGCCTTTTTTCATAGATGCCCTGCCTGGCACAAAGTAGTCTGCGTCAGTAGTGGCAGACTGCCTTGGTATTGGGGGGATGCCCTTCCCCCAACGGAGTTAGGCCATCCCAGTTCCAGCTTCGCTTGTTGTGAAACTCTTAATCCAGAGTGTTTCAGATTTCTTGTCTCGTGGGTGTGGTACCCGTCAAGCCAGATCACATCACCTGGTTTCCTGTCTCAGCCCCCTCCCTTTCAGTTGAATGGACAGCTCTGTCTCCCAGGCATTCCAGGCACCAGTTGAAATGGCCACCCAAACTTTTGTGAGTTTCTTTGTCCTGATGCATCCCTGGCTGAAACTGCTGAAATGAAAACTCATGGCGCTTTTATGCTCAGGAATCTCCTTGTCTGTTGGCAGTGAAAACTTCTTTGGAAATGTAGTGAGCACTCACTCTCTGCGCTGTTCTTGCTGGGAACTACATTCCGAAGATGTTCCTATTCAGGCATCTTGGATCTTCCTTAATCTTATGATTTTTAAGAAAAACTCTGTAAGTCGTATCTTATTTATTATTAATATTTTGAATTAAAGGCTTCTTTTGTATTATGTGTTTACACCACAGACGTAATGGTGATTTTCTGGAGGATCACTAGAACTAGCATCAGACAACATAGGGAAAATTCTTCACAATATACTATATACATCTGTGTGTATTACACACATGTACATATAAATACACACACACGCACACATATATATACATTCCTATACACACACACACACACACACACACACACACACGTTTATTTTGAAACAGAGTCTCACACAGTCTGTCGCCCAGGTTAGAGTGCAATGGCTTGATCTCAGCTCACAGCAACCTCCACCTCCTGGTTCACATGATTCTCCTACCTAAACCTTTTGAGTAGCTGGGATTACAGGTGCACACCACCATTCCTGTCTAATTTTTTTACTTTTAGTAGAGATGAAGTTTCCCTATGCTGGCCACACTGGCCTCGAACTTCTGACCTCGTGATCCATGCACCTCAGCAGCTAAGATTATAGGTGTGAGCCACTGCACCCAGCCACATGTAGAAGTGCAGTACTTCTACACTACATGCTGCGGGGATTACAGGTGCGAGCCACAGTATCTAGCTGCATATTTTTTTTATTTCTTCTTTTTAAGAATCCTGATCTTAAATGAGTTCACAGTTGTATGTAGAAGTGCAATGCTTAGATGCAGATGTGTACATATAGAAAAATACAATACTTAGATTTAAGTTATGAATAAATGTAATTCTTATAACTGACTATAACAGTATTAGAAAAGTCATATATTGATAAAACCTTCTTCAGAAAAAGGAACTTAAAAACTTAGCGGAACTGCTTCTGTCCAAATATATGCATAGCTAAGGCTCTTACAATGGTGTGGTTTATAGGATAGATATCAGAGTGTAAATCCAAGGGATGGAAGGCAGCAAACCACACTGCCATGTGTGTACCTATGCAACAATCTTGCATGTTCATCACATGTACCCCAAAACCTAAAATGCAATTAAAAAAAAAACGTAGTCAAATGTATTAATCTTATATTTTATGCCTATGATTATTTTGTAATTCAGAGAAAGGCTTTTCCAATTCTGAACTTCTTTAAAATCCTCTAGTGATTTATTTTTCGTGGTGTTTAAATCAATATTGAAACTTTCTGGAATTTACACTCTATTAGGTTTGAAGTTTTGTCCAACTTTTTTTCAGTTACATATTCACCATGGGAATTCTTTCATTATACAAATATACATGTTATGGTTTAAATTCAGAGGAAATTATGATATGTTATTCTATTGTGTGCTAAATAAAATGTTGCTTTGTTGACTTAGAGTTCTCTTAGCCATAAGAAAGAAAAAGATCTCTTGCATGAAAATAGCATGTTCTGGGAAAAAATTGCCGTGCTTAGACTGGAACTAGACACAATTCAACAGCAGAACCTGCTAAGGGAAAAAATTTTTTTTGGAGAACATTGAAAGTGTGAAAGAAAAGAATGCTAATATTCAAAAGGCTGTAAAATTGGATAAGGAAGAATGAACAAAGACAGTATTTAAAGACAGTGGAGAGCTTAGCATTTTGACAACGAAGAATAAAATGGTCAGTTCTGAATTGGAGAATGTAAGACACAACTAGGAAACACTGGAAATGGAAATTCAGTTATGTCCTTGTAGACTGGCTAGTGCTCTACATGACTGTGACCAAAGCCAGATAGCAGAAAGAGACTTCTTTCCAGAGAACAAAACCTGAACAGGTTTATTTACAGGACACAATGAATTCTCATACATCTAACCTGAAAGAGAACAGCAAGATTCTTTCTGAACAACTGTAATGCTTATTGTAAAAATTAACAGCCTAAAAATTCAGCTCCATCACACAAGATAAACTGTGAAAGAAAAGACAGGACAGGCTGCCATCTTTCCTGTTGGAGGAACTTAATTATTCCAGCCTGTGGGCATTGGAGAGTACAAACCGACCAGGGGCAGAAGAGTTCCCACAGCACAGCACAGCTGCTTTACCAAATCATGGCCAAACTGCTTGTGTTAGCAGGCTCCTGATCCTGTTCCTTCTTACTGAACAGGACCTCCCACCTGGGGCTTACTGCTACCCTCACAGGTGTTCCCTGGCCAATGGAGATTTGAAACATTCCTTAGACAGAGCTCCCACAGAGAAAGGCAGGCCACCATCTTTGCTGTTTGGATGACTAGGTTCTTGCCTTAGGGCTTTGTAGAACCCAAGCTGACCTGGGGTGTAAGTGGTAGCTCAGCACAGCAGAGCCACCTTGCAAAAACATGGCCAGACCCTTGTTTAAGTCAATCCCCAACCACATTTTTAATCACTGGGTACAGCCGTTCAACCATGGTTTCTGGCTGCCTTCACTGCTGTTCTCTGGCTGACAGATGTTTCAGGCCTCCTTGAATCAGAGCTTCCAGAGAGAGGACCAGACTGTAATCTTTGTTGTTTGGGCAACTCAGCCATTTCAACCTTGGGACTTCAGAGTGTCTGAGGGAACCAGGGGCTGAAGTGAACCCCCAGCAGAGCACAACTGCTCTACAGAAACATGGCCAGACTTTTTTAAAAGCAAGTCTCTGATCTTGTTCCTCCCAACTAGACAAGACTTCTGAACTTGTTTCCAGCCACCTCTCATAGTTGTGTCCAGATTGGCAACAGGATTGTACCTCAGTGGTACAGAGCTCCCAGAGGAAGAGGCAGGCTATTATCTCTGCCTTTTTGCAGGCTTCGCTAGTGATACCTTGAGTCACTGGAATATATGAGGCAATTAGGGACTGGAGTGGACCCCCAGTATACCACAGCAGCCTTATGGGAAAGTGGCTGAACCGTTACGTGGGTGCTGGCTTCCATATCTCCTCGATGAGCAGGTCCTCCCGGCTTGGGTCTTTATCCAGGACCCCACTGAAGCCAACAAGCCAGTAGCAACTTGGCAATTTCTTGGACAGACCTTCACAGATCGACTGAAATCCTCTCTGCCACTGCCTCTGCAGTGGATCTGCCCTTGTTACCTTCAGAATATCAAGAAAGCAAAGACCCTAAGGGCCATATTGATACCTCTAACAACCTGCAGTTGACCCAAGGAACAAGGCAGTCCATCTCTTGTGGATACCGCATACCCACCACTGCTTATCACTGGACAGGGAACTCTGGCTTGGTCCCATAGAACAGACCCTCCATCCTGGGATGATTACACTAAGTGATGGCTAACTCACATCTCTCTGGGGTAGAGCCCCCAGGAGACAAGCAAAGTGATGGAGCAGGAAGCCAGCTGATGTGAAGCCCAGAGGGCAGGCACAGCTATCTCTCTATGCTCTACTTGGTCTTATGAGACACTTTATCCCAGCACTTTAGGACTGTGGTGGTCAGATCAGCCACATCTCATGTGAAGACTGCCCAGAAGAGATCAGGTATGTGATTTTCCCTATTAATAAAAGGAGACTTGCTTAAAAAAGAAGTTTGGCCACGTTTTTGTAGAGCAGCTGTGCTGTGCTGGGGCCTCACTTTTCAGAGAGTTCTCTGAGGCGTGATATCTACTGGGCATTCTTGCACATGAGATGAAGCTGGTCTGACCTCAGCACTCCTTAGTCTGCTTGCCTCTCCCAGGGCCCCAGCCTGGCCACACCTGCTTACAGGGCACTCTCAGCTGCCCACACCTTAGTTTCTGTGCCAGTGGACCATGCCTGAGCAGTGAAGAGATGCAGCAAAGCGGACCCTTCAGGCACGCACCCGCCTCTACATTGCCTCTCCATACTGAAGCTCTTTATACACAAACGTCCTACATCACTTTGCTGGTGTGTGTTTACATGAGTGGATTTTGCTGCACTTGCCCTACCAGCACATGGGAATGTAGCACACACTTCAACCCACACCAACTCCCATTGAAGAAAGAACCATGGTAGGCAGAGGAGCAAAAGCACAACCTCTGTCAACACCTTCTCCTTATGCTAATTATGTGCACGAAAAGGGAATGCTAATATACGTTGAGTGGTCGTTGCTGCTTAGGGGGTCACAGAGACGGCACCCAGACATGCACAGGCCAGCACCCCAACCTGAACCAACACTACATCCAGTGCAACAGCACACACAGCAGGGGTCTTCTGGCCGCCACCAAGCTGTCTTGCCTCCACCACTTCCACCACTGGGAAAATGCCAACAGGGAAGCAGGCAGTTTTGCATCTGCTAACACTCTGCCACAGCTGCCACACTTTGCTGCCTTCAGTGCAGTAGACTCCAAACTGTGAGGAGCCAGAGAACAAAGTTGAGACCCAATATAAGTTTCCCAGAGTTAAAGCACACAGCCCAGGAATTGAGAGATGAATTTTGGCCCCCTAAAATCCTCCAAAACCAAAGGCAGCTGCCTGATTCTACCTTAAACCACAATCAAACCCTCAAGATCATCAAATACGATAAAAGAAAATTATCCTGTGCAAAGGTCAGCAACCTCAAAGGTTGAAGGTGAATAAGCTCATAAACATGAGGAAGAATCAGTGCAAGAACACTGAAACTCAAGAAGTCAGCATGCCTTCTTTCCTCCAGATGATTACATCAACTGTTTAGCCTGTTGAAGTTTTCAGAACTGATCAGAGGCTGACATGTCTGCAATGATACAAGTAGAATTCAGAATGTGGGTAGAAACAAAGTTCACTGAGTGAAAGAAGTATGTCATCATCCAATGCAAGGAGGCCAAAAATCATTGTAAAACATCGCAGGAGCTAACAGGCAATATATCCAGTATAAACAACATTACTGATGCTCACTTTGGCAGCACATATATTAAAATTGGAATGATTTAGAGAAGATTAGCATGGCCCCTGCTCAAGGAGGACCTAAAAATTCATGAAGCATTCCATATTTGTAGAAGGAATCAATATCTTGAAAATGGCCATACTACCCAAAGTAATTTATAGATTCAATGCTGTCCCCATCAAGCTACCAATGATCTTATTCACAGAACTGGAAAAACCCACCTTAAACTTCATATGGAATCAAAAGAGAGTGTGCATAGCCAAGACAATGCTAAGCAAAAAGAACAAAGCCAGAGGCATCATGCTACCCGATTTCAAACTATAATACAAAGCTACAGTAATCAAAACAGCATGGTACTGGTACTAAAACAGAGAAATAGACCAATGGAACAGAACAGAGGTCCTGGTGGCAATGCCACACATCTACAACCATCTCATCTTTGACAAACCTGACAAACACAAGCAATGGGAAAAGGATTTCTTGTTTAATAATTGTTGTTGGGAAAACAGGCTACCAGTGTCCAGAAAGCAGAAACTGGACCTCTTCCTGACACCTTACAGTAGAATTACCTCCAGATGGATTAAAGATCTAGACATAAGACCTAATGCCATAAAGAAATCTAGAAAAAAAATAGGCGAAGCCATTCAGGACATAGGTGTAGGCAAGTACTTCATGACTAAAACACCAAAAGCATTGGCAACAAAAAGGAAAATAGACAAATGGGACCTTATTAAACTCCAGAGCTTATGTACAGCAAAAGAAACCATCATTAGAGTGAACCAGCAACTAGCAGAATGAGAAACAATTTTTGCAATCTACCCATCTGACAAATGGCTGATATCCATAATCTACAAAGAAATAAAACAGATTTACAAGGAAGAAAACAAGCAAACCCGTTCAAAAGTCGACAAAGGATATGAACAGACACTTTTGAAAAGAAGATATATATGAGGCCAATAAACATGTGAAAAAATACTCATCATCACTGGTTATTAGAGAAATCAAAACCACATTGAGATATCACCTCATGCCAGTTAGAATGGTGACCATTAAAAAATCTGGAGACAGCAGATACCAGAGAGCATGTGGAGAAATAGGAAAACTTTTACACTGTTGCTAGGAGTACAAACTAGTTGAACCATTGTGGAAGGCAGTGTGGCACTTGCTCAAGGGCCTGGAAATAGTAATTCCATTTGATCCAGCAATCCCATTACTGGGTATATACCCAAAGGATTATAAATCATTCTATTATAAAGACACATGCACACGTATGTTCACAGTGGCACAGTTTACAAAGGCAAAGACCTGAAAACAACCCAAATGTCCAGAGACGATAGACTGGACAAGGAGAATGTGACACACGTACACCATGGAATATTATGCAGCCACAAAAAAACGATGAGTTTGTGTCCTTTGTAGGGACATGAATCAATCTGGAAACCATCATTCTCAGCAAAGTGACAGAAGAAAGAAAATCCAACACTGCATGTTCTCACTCATAGGCAGGTGATGAATAATGAGAACACATGGACACAGGGAGGGGTGCATCACACACTGGGGTCTTTTTGGGGGTGGCCAACAGGGGGACACCAGGGGTTGGGGAGGTCAGGGAGGGATTACCTGAAGAGAAATGCCAGATGTATGTGACGGAATGGAGGCAGGAAACCACATTGCCATATGGTTTACCTATGCAACAATTCTGCGTGATCTGCATGTGTACCCTATAACCTGAAGTACAGCTTTTATAAAAAGAATAAACTGATGTGATAGAGCTGAAAAGCACACTACATGACTTTTTATAATGCAGCCACATGGTAATTGTGTGTGATTGCATTATAAAAATTTTTGTAATGTGTGTGGGCACCCAAGGGTGCCCTGTAAGCAGGTGTGGCCAGGCTGGGGTCCTGGGAGAGGCAAGCAGACTAAGGAGTGCTGAGGTCAGACCAGCACCATCTCATGTGCAAGACCACCTAGTAGAATAGATCAAGCAAAGGTAAGAGTCTCAGAGCTTGAAAACTGGCTTTCTGAAAGAAAAGAGGCAAAAATGGGGGAAAAGAATAAAAAGGAATGACCAAAACCTTTGAGAAATAAAGTATTATGTAAAAAGGTGAAATATATGCCTTATTAATGTACCTGAAAGAGATGACAAAAATGGAACCAAATTGGAAAACATATTTCAGAATATCATTCATCAGAATTTCCCCAACCTAGCCAGACAGAACAACATTGAATTCAGGAAATCTAGAGAACCTCAGATATGCCACAAGAAGAACATCTCTAAGACACATAATTATCAGGTTCTCCAAGATCAGAAATAAAACTTGTCAAAGGCAGCTAGTGAGAAAGACAAGGTCACCTACAAAAGGAATCCCATCAGACTAACAGTGAACTGCTCAGCTGAAACCCCACAAGCCAGAAGAGATATTCAACTACTTACAGAAAAAAATTTCAACCTGGAATTTCAAGTCCAGCAAAACTAAGTGTCATAAGTGAAGGAGAAATATGATCATTTTCAGTCAAGCAGATGCTGAGGGAATTCATCACCAGCAGATCTACCTTACAAGAGCTCCTGAAAGTAGAATTTAATATGGAAAGAAAAGATCATCACCAGCCACTACAAAAATGCACTGAATTACACAGACCACTGATGCTAAAAAACCAACCACGTACACAAGTCTGTGAAGTTATCAATTAGGAGCGTGATGACAGGATCAAATACTTACATATCATTGCTAACTTTAAATGTAAATGGGCTAAATGCTCCAATTGAAAGACATAGGGTGGCAAGATAGATAAAGAGCCAAGACTCATTTGAGTATGCTGTCTTTAAGAGACCCATCTCACATGAACTCCCACACATAGACTCAAAATGAATGGAGAAAAATCCTTCAAGTAAATGGGAAACAGAAAAAAGCAGGTGTTGCAATCCTAGTTTCTGACAAAACAGGCTATACGAATAAAGATAAAAAGAGAAGGGCATGGGCCTGGCGCGGTGGCTCAAGCCTGTAATTCCAGCACTTCGGGAGGCCAAGGCGGGCGGATCATGAGGTCAAGAGTACAAACCAATCCTGGCCAACATGGTGAAACCCCATCTCTACTAAAAATACAAAAAAAAAAAAAAAAAAAAAAAAAATTAACTGAGCGTGGTGGCATGGTCCTGTAGTCCCAGCTACCTGGGAGGATGAGGCAGGAGAATTGCTTGAACCCAGGACACAGAGGTTGCAGTGAGTTCAGATTGCACCACTGCACTCCAGTCTGGTGCCTGGCAACAGAGCGAGACTCTACCTCAGAAGAAAAAAAAAAAAAGAGAGAGAACGGCATTACCAACGTGGCCCTGACCTTTGATAAATGGTATTATTGCTTGATACCAACCTGGGCTATCCTTATTGTTCAAACCAATGGGATAGATGATTTGCTGAGGTTTGGGAGCTTCTGCCCTCCAGAGAGTCCCAGATCTCCCAAAATTTGGTTCAGAGCTAAGGTTGATTTTGCTTTACAGCTCCTTTTGTGAAGTTTTTCTTATTTCCGGTAAGGAAGACAAGTTCTGCTTCCATGATGGTGGAGAGCAGGCACTTCCTTTCTTGAGTTTCAGCTTGCTTCTGACAGGAAAGGTGAGTGTGAATTTTTTCCTGTTTCTAAGATGGTAGAGAACTGTCATCAGCCTGAGCCTTATTTCCAGGTAAGTGGCTAAATTAGAGATTTGTCTTAAAATTTTTCCTTAATGACCAGAAGTTAAGATTACCAACCACTTAGTTTTAATTTCTCCTTAACATTAAGACACTCAGTAATCATATTTATTGTGCATTTTTTAATTTTGCTTAACTTTTTAAATTTATTTATGTTTGAGATTTTATTTCACTTTTCTTTCATCAAGTACGACCATGTCTTTCTGACTTGGTCAAATCCAAGGGAATGTTCCAAATTTTGGGAAGCAAGTCATCTGAATTGGCTAAAACTCTTGTAGCTGCCAAGTATGTATTTTCTAGTTTGCAGAAATTTCTTCTTTTTTTTTTAACCTAAGAGTTTCTGTCCACATTAGGCCATCTTTTATCAGCCAAGGCCAAACTGAAGGAGCAGTGGTGACCTTCCAATCCTAAGATTCTGCCCTGTTCCCTACAGCAACCTGAGTTTGGCTCCTAAATCTAATTCTTTCTGGTTTGATATTTGTTACTTTTTAAATATCAGCAGTTTGTCCCAGCTATGATGTGGTAGTAAGAGATTCAAAAGCATTTTCTTTAAGAGCTTTATAATTAAAAGCATATTTCTTTTATTATTATTATCATCAACCCATGATCTACCTTAGGTATTTCTCCTAATGCTATCCCTCCCCTAGGCCCATCCGCAACAGGCCCCAGTGTGTGATATCATCCTCTCTGTGTCCATGTACTCTCATTGTTCAACTCCCACTTATGAGTAAGAACACGTGGCATTTGGTTTTCTGTTCTTGTGTCAGTTTGCTGAGAATGATGGTTTCTAGTTTCATCCATGTCCCTGAGAAGGACATGAACTCATTCTTTTTCATGGCTGTGGGTGTATATGTGTGACATTTTCCTTATCCAGTTTATTATTGATGGGCATCTGGGTTGGTTCCAAGTTTTTGCTGTTGTGAACAGTGCTGCAGTAAACATATGTGTGCATATGTCTTTGTGGTAGAATGATTTATAATCCTGTGGGTATATACCCAGTAGTGGGATTGCTGGGTCCAATGGCATTTCTATTTCTAAATCGTTGAGGAATCACCACACTGTCTTCCACAATGTTTGAACTAATTTACACTCCCACCAACAGTGTAAAAGATTTCCTATATCTCTACATCCTCTCCAGCATCTGTTGTTTTCTGACTTTTTTAATTATTGTTTTTCTGAAATGACAAGTGATGATGAGCTTTTCATCATATGTTTGTTAGCTTCATAAATGTCTTCTTTCCAGGAGTGTCTGTTTATATTCTTTGCCTACTTTTTGATGGAGTTGTTTTTTTCTTGTAAATTTAAGTTCTTTGTAGATTCTGTATATTAGTCCTTTGTCAGATGGATAGATTGCAAAAATGTTCTCCCATTCTGTGGGTTGCCCATTCACTCCGATGATAGTTGTGTTTTGTTTCATTTTAGTTTTCTGTGCAGAAGCTTTTTAGTTTAGTTTAATTCTGTGCAGAAGTATTTGTGAATTTTGACATTTATTGCCATTGCTTTTGGTGTTTTAGTCATAAAGTCTTTGCCTGTGCCTATGTTCTGAATGATATTGCCTAGGATTTTTTCTAGGGTTTTTATAATTTTAGGTCTTCACTTTTAGTCTTTTATCCGTCTTGTGTTAATTTTTGTATAAGGTGTAAGTAAGGGGTCCAGTTTCTGTTTTCTGTATATGGCTACCCAGTTTTCCCAACACCTTTTATTAAATAGGTAATCCATTCCCGATGGTATTTTTGGTCTAGTTTGTCAAAGTTCAGATGGTTGTAGATGTGTGGCATTATTTTTGAGGGCTCTGTCCCATTCCATTGCTCTATATATCTGTGTTGGTTCCAGTACCATGCTGTTTTGGTTACTGTAGGCTGGTAGTATAGTTTGAAGTCAGGTAGCATGATGTCTCCAGTGTCGTTCTTTTTGATTTGCTATGCAGGCTCTTTTTTCATCCCATATGAAATTAAATGTAGTTTTTGGCAATTCTGTGAAGAAATTGCAAATGGTAGCTTGATAGGAATAGCATTGAATCTATAAATTAGTTTGAACCATGGGGCCATTTTTATATTATTGATTTTTTGTATCCATGAGCATGGATTTTTAAAATGTGTTTGTGATGTCTCATATTTCTTTGAGCAAAGGTTTGTAGTTCTCCTTTAAGAAGAACTTTGAGTACGGAACCAGGAAGGACAAGGCAGCTGTCTTGGTTCTCCGTGAGTCCATGCTTAACATTGAACTTATATTCCTTTAAATATCAGTTGTTTCTCCAATTTAAGTTCATAGTAGTTGTAACTGATGGGTTATCATATGTAACTTGACTTATACCATGGAGTTCATTCAAATTGCATATATAAACAGTTTCAGTATTGGCTGATTTAGAATGACAGTCTGACAAAATGTTTTCTTGGTATTCAATTAAGTTTTCTTCTACTTGGGTAGGAGTTTAAAAAACAAGTAAGTCTTTTCATTAAAATTCCAGGAAATCTTACACAGTCCTTAAAGTATTTGGGATAATTTGACAAAGGATGTGATTCTAAAGTTTCCAGAAATCTGTATTCAAGAGCTCTTTTTCGTGGTCTTTCCATTATTTCTGGAACCTCCTAAAAGACACCATATTCTAGGACATTTTGTGCTTGTGAAGTTTTCAGAAACTGCATCAGTATTAAGCAGTTAAGTGTGGAAATGATGTTAAATAGTTATAGTTACATGATTGACAAGAAAGTTTGTTCATTTCTGTGGTCTACAATTTATCATGGAAACAACATAATTGATAGCACATATTTTGGCATATTAGAATTTTAGGAATTTCATACGATTTTCAAACATATATTAACATTGCCTAGAATACAATCCGAAGAAAGTCAAATATTTCTTATTTTGACAGTGCTCCTCATGTAACAACATGTCAAATAATTCCATATACTTCTCTTTTGGATTTTTCAGTGCCTTCTTTTGCATTCCAAATTAAGAAGTCAAAAAGACTTAATTTTGAAGATAAAATTGGATTTGGGAAAGTGTATCAAATATATTAATATTGATATAAATATACTAAAGGCCTAAAACATTTGATATAAAATGGAATGCCAGGTCACAGTAAGTCATTCATTTAGCCAAAATGGTAACTCGAAAAATGTTTAAAGGCAAAAGCATTTACTCATTGATAGAAGACTCAGCTTTTCAAGCAATGTGTGTCTTTCCCTTCTTTTTCCTGTAATTTGAGGAGAGACAGAAATCTTTTTTATTCTTTAATATTATGTTAAAATCATATTCAAGAAAGAAAGCCAAATTTCACTCTTGCATTAGTGTACTGTTAATGTTAACTCAAATTTTTAATAAAACCTTAAAGATGAATTCATCCAGTCTTCATCAGTTTGACTATAAGTTGAAATTCTTATAAGCTTTTGATAACATTTTACAAATTTGTATTAAAGCAAAATTAGTACTCTAAGAAAACCCTGTTGTGTTTTTATTCCAATGTTCCATTTATGGAAAAACTGAACAATACTCCTTTAAATTTAGCCAGTGTGTTCACACGGTGTTTCTTTTACAAGATGACTATTTCACAAACCTTCCACAACTTACTCAAACCTTTAGCTTCATTCTATTTAAGTCAAAACAATTTTTAACCTTCTGAATGAAGCAAAAATTTACATTCTAATGCCTTATAATGTTTTACTGAAAGCACATTTCACTTTTTCCACAAAGCTTCCATGTAAAACTTTTTTCAGTAGTCTCAATTATATGTTGCAATGTTAGCTCTTAGCAATTTTTTTTTTTTTGGTGAAACACCTGTCAGGTAAGTTATTTTAATTTTGTACTAGGTATGGAACCTAGGACACCAGAAACAAGTGCATATAAAGTCTGACTTTTTCAAGCATAGCCAGGGAGCACGGCTAACTCCACATGTTCTCAGACCTTACCTAGAATCTAGTGACTCCAAAGCAGGTAAGTTGAACAAATTTTAAAAGTCAAAAAAAGCAGTTTATTACTTTAAATCATTTTACAAACCTAATATCTGACCTGCCTAATTTAGAGCTAATGTCTTTATTTTACCAATAAACTTTAAAACTGTCTTTATTTCTCAAATATTACTAAAGTCATGTGAAGTAAAAGGTATTAGAGTTTTTATTTTTCTGAAAAAATTAATTTGATTTAAGCATTCATTATTTTAAAGGCAATTAGAGAGTTTTTTTTATTTATAAACATCACCCACAACACCTAAAAATACACAAAAGAGATCCAGTAGTTGTTGCTCTTACTGTCCCCACCTGATGTCCATTTATCACTGTTGCTGACAGTGATAAATGTGTGGTATAGTTGGGGCTGACAAACGTTTCACTGTGATATTCTTTTTTAGGTCAAATGAAATTTAAAGAAAATTTTATTGAAACTAAATCAAGCAGTGTTTTCAAATATTTGCAAAAAATGATAAGCAAACAGAAGTACGAGTTACTATATTGTTAAGAGGAGGCAATAAGAAGTACATGCCTATTTCTAATTGACCAGGCACAGACCACAAGAGGCAACATGGACAAGTGTTTGAGTAGTGACTTCTTAAAAGAAACTTTTCCCTGAAAGCCACCTGGAGGGCACAGCTACTCAGAGGAAAAGAGCTTGTGAGGAGTGGACTATTGTGTTGGTAGAGGTTGAGCAGAGAAGTCATAAATAACACATAAAATTATTACAGCGTGAAAATATCTGGAAAATGACAATGACTATTACTTCTCTCTTAGATTTCTTAGATTGCTGTACTTCTTATAGACACTTTTTTTTTTGAGATGGAGTCTCGCTCTGTCACCCAGGCTGGAGTGCAGTGGCAGGATCTCGGCTCACTGCCTCTGCCTTTCAAGTTCAAGCAGTTCTCCTGCCACTGCTTCCCAAGTAGCTGGGGCTGCAGTCATGCACCACCACATTCAGCTATTTTTTTTTTTTTTTGTATTTTTAGTAGAGACTGGGTTTCACCATGTTGGTCAGGTTGGTCTTGAATTCCTGATCTGAAATAATCCACCCACCTCGGCCTCCCAGTGTGCTGGAATTACAGGCATGAGCCATCACGCCCGTCCTGAACACTTCTTAAGTATTATGTAGTAACACTGTGTGCATGTGTGTGTGTTGTGTATCTGTAAACATTAGAACTCATGAATTAGTCTAGATAAAAATTGAGAACTTATATATCCATCCCTCCATCGACTCTGTCACCCTAAAGAATCAGTTTACATTTTTGGGGAGAAGAAGAAACTTGGGTTTAGAGGCATGTTTCTTTTTAAATCTGGAGATTTTAACATGATAATTATTTGACTTTTGGTATGCTACTCAACTTCTTTATATCTTACTATTCTCACAATAAGAAAAGGATAAATAATACCGTTGTAGACTGTGTTTCAGAATTAAATAAGGTAATGTTTTTGGAGTTCCTGGCACTCGATATGTGACCAATAAAAAGTAGCTATTGCTATCAATTTTATCATTAATCATTATCTTTATTATTATCATTATTTATTAAGTAACCAACATGAAGCAGGAGTTATAAGAGATATGAGAAAATAATAATGAATTATTTTCTTATATTAAGTTGTTCAGCAGAAACCTCTGTTTTCTAACTAATAGCTGATAATAGATCTGAACTACAGAGTTCTTATGGATGACTCCCTTATAAGTAATGTTGAGTTTAGACTGCTATTTATATACAAAAATTTTAGAACAAATACTGACAGTTGGTGATGTGTCCAGAATCGGCAGTCTTCTATTACTAGCTCTCAGCTTCACAAATTGACATCTCCACCAATTTGATCTATGCCCGTAACCTTTTCCCCTTTAGTCCACAGAACAGTCTAAATGTTTGAACAAAGATTTCACACCAACCACTAAGTTTACAAGTGAACAAAGATATATTTATCATACTTTGAATGAGAATACTTCTTATATTATGGAATTTTTAAAATGTTCTGTGCCTGGGGCCCAAGCAACGATTTCTAACTACCATTTGGCTTCTCAGTTCCATTGCAATGACATACTGTAAGCAGTTTTAAAATTTAATTAACTATACTTAGCTTCTTAGAAGGCATTTGTTTTCTGCTTTTATAATAACCTATCTGTTATGAAGCATGCCTTGTAGTTATCAAATGGCATCAACTCCCATAGTTAGTTCATTGGCACTCTGTCTGACTGCACAAAGCAATGTAAGAAATAAGAAGCCAAAACAGAACACCAGAAAAAGCCAAAATATTATTACTCTAAAGGTTTCTCACCACAACTCTCAGGATGGAACATAATTAGATACAATAATAATAATAATATAAAGTTATAAATCGTTACATTCTCCAATCAGCTAATCAACTTAGAAGTTAATATGCAGTATTTCCTTTCTTTTTGCAACTATAACAACACATCAGGAATAGGTAGCTTTAACTAGATTAGTTTAACAAAGAAGAATGAGAGAAGAACCAATAGGTACAATGAGAAATGACAACGATGAAAATGCCACCAATCTCCTAGAAATAAAAAAAAGATCCTTAGGAACTATTATGAACACCTCTATGCAGACAAATTTTAAAAAATCTAGAGAAAATAGATAAATTTCTGGAAACATACAACATCCCAACATTGAACCAGGAAGAAAGTGAAAACTTGAAAAAGACAGTAACAAATTTTAAAATTGAATCAGTAATAGAAAAACTGCCAACTAAAAAAGTCCTGGACTAGATGGATTCACAGCTGGATTCTACCAGATGTTCAAGGAATAACTGATATTAATCATATGGAAACTATTCCAAAAAAATGAGAAAGAGGGATTCCTCTCTAACTCATTCTAAGAAGCCAGCATCTACCTGATACCAAAATCTGGTAGAGATAAAACAAAATAGTAAATCTTCAGGTCAATATCCCTAAAAAACATAGAGGCAAAAACTCTCAAGGAAATATGAGCAAACTAAAGCCAGCAACATGTTAAAATGCTAATTTGTCATGATCATGTGGGCTTTATTCCCGGAATGTAAGGTTGGCTTGGCATATGCAAATCAATAAATGTCATTCACCACATAAACAGAATTAAAGGCAAAACCATATAACAATCTCAATAGACACAGAAAAACTTTAGATAAAATCCAACATTACTTACTGATAAAATCCTTAACAGACATGGTATCAAACGGCCATACTTCAAAACAGTAAGAGCCACCTATGACAAACCCACAGGCAGCATCATACCGAACAGGCAAACAATGAGCCATTTTCCTTGAGGCCTGAAGCAATGCAAGAGTGTCCACTCTCACCACTCCTATTCAGCATAGTACTGAATGTCCTGGCCAGAGCAGTTGGGCAAGATAAATAAATAAAAGTCATCCAAACAGGAAGAACACAAGTCAAACTATCTCTCTTCACTGTGATATGATTCTGTATCTATAAAATTCTAAAGACTCTGCCAAAAGGTTCCTTGAAATATCAAATGATTTTAATAATATTTCAAGATACAAAATCAATGCATAGAAATTAGTAACATTTCTGTACATCAATAACATGCAAGCTGAGAGTCAAATAAAAAATACAGCAGTCACATATACAGCAGTCACAAATAAAATGAAATACCCAAGAATGTGGCTAACCAAGGAGGTGAAAGAACTCTTGAAGGAGAACTACAATACAATCTTCAGATTCAATGTTATTTCTTATTAACCTACCAACATAATTTCTCACCTAATTACAAAAAATATTCTAAAACTCATATGGAAGCAGAAAAGAGCCAGAATGGCCCAAAGAATCCTAAGCTAGAAGAGCAAAGCTGGAGACATCATACTGCCCCACTTGAACTACATGGCCAAAGTGACCCAAACAGCATGGTGGTGACACAAAAACAAACATGTAGACCAAAGGGACCAAATAGAGTACCCAGAAATAAAGCCACACACCTACAACCACCTGATCCAACCAATGGAGAAAAGACTCTCTATTTAATAAATGATGCCGAAATAACTGGCTAGCCATAGGGAGAAGAAAGAAACCAGATACTCACATTTTACCATGTGCAGTAATTAACTCAAGATGGATTAAAGATCTCTAACTATAAAAATCTTAGAAGAAAATCTGGGAAATACTCTTTCTGACATTGTCCTTGGTAAAGACTCTTGGCAAATTCCCTCAAAGCATTGAAATTAAAAAAATTAACAAGTAAGTAGTACCTAATTAAAGAACTTCTGCACAGCAAAAGACACCTGTCAACAAAGTAAACAGATAATCCACACAATGAGAGAAGATACTCACAAATTATGCATCTGATAAAGGTCTGAGACCCAGAATCTGTAAGGAATTTAAATCAATAAGCAAACAAACAATAAGAACAAAGAGAAAAACAAAACAAAACAAACCTAATTCTATCAAAAAATGGACAAGGGATATGAACAGACACATCTCAAGATAAGTTATATTTAAAATACTATGTTATGTATTTATCATAAATATTTATATTTGAATATTCATATTCTCATTATTTGCTCTATTATATACTATTTAATTGTATGTAATATACATTATGTGGTGTGTGTGTACATGTACGTATATACATTACATATTCTGTATTGTGAACCTATGAAGTAGGGAAGGTAGGTGTTGTGTCTTGTTTATAAGTGAAGAAATAATAAAAAGGGAAATGACTTTTCTAAGGCTAGAAACTGTTGATCTAGGGCTCAGTTATCACTGTAACTAGTTTGATATGTTTTTTCCTATTATCTTGCAATTACTTAAGAAATTCTAACTAATTTAATCCTTCCTGAAAGAGTACACAAATGAAAACTGTTACTTAAATGTAGATTTCTACAGAGCTCTCATACCTCAAACCTCACATCAGTCCTGTGAGGTAGATTATTGTCACTTTCCCCAGTTAGAGATAAGTAAAACATAGAGATTAAAGCAGCATTCAAAGTTAGGCTAACCACTTCCTCATATGTGTTGAAATCACTATCTATGAGCTGTGTGATCTTTTTCAAGTTACTTTATTACTCTGAGGCCTATTTTATTATTTGTAAAATTAATGAAGTAATAGTACATAAGTTAACAGATGTCCATAGTAATTGAATATGTTTAATGTGCTTAGAAAATTATCTGGAACACAATTAGTTGTTTTAATAAAGATTTATTTTCCTGGCTTTTAAGTCAATATCTCTCATGTATTCATTAATAGTAAACAGTAAAATAATATATGAATTTTTTCAAAAAATCAAAGGTATGTCAACTAACCTTATCTAGTCCTTTAGAGTAGCTTGTGCCCTGGAGAAAATATCATGTCAACTCTGAATTCTGTCTATAAATAGAGTCCAGTTTTCAATACATAAAACTGACATAAATTAAGCCTGACACAGTTAAAATTAAAAACCAATGTGAGGCAACATTATATTGTAACTATCAACTTCTCTAATAACTAAGGAGATGTTTTAAATAATATGTTTACTGTTAATAAATACATTTGGGGTCTAAACCCGGGAGGATGTGGGATTTCCAGTTCCAGAACTGAGCACCCGGTTGCAGAATCATCCCAGCGGACACTCTCTGCTCCCAGAAGCTGCAGCAGCTGGTGGGTTTAGAGCATCAGAGCCCCGGGCATCCAGGGATGAGGACCACATGTCGGGGACATTTCCCCCGGCGCTGGCAGTCAGGGTTCTTGGCTCTTTGCATCCTCCCAGGAACCGTAGGATCATCCGTGCCCGCCCTTTCCCAGGCCGAGGGGCCTGGACTGGGCTCTTTCCTCGTGAGCCCCTGGGCCTTGGCACCTCGATGTCTTCCTCCCAACGGGCATCCTTCACTGCTGCTGTCTCTTAGTCTACCTGACTCCATTTAAGTAACAGTTCATCACACTTTCAAATTTTAGCAGGTATCGTAGTAAAGGCTGTGTCTCTGGGCACTTGGCTGTTTGAAAATATGAGCACACCATATTTCCCTTTATTTCTCATATTTATTTCATGAAGGCCAAGCCATGCCTTCATGAGGCCAAGTGTGAAACCCTGGAAGACTGGGGCAGCCCGCTCAGATTCAGCTTGCACCTCTCTGCCTCGTCGGTCTTCTGATGCTTCTTGAAGTGCAGTTTTACTTTACCTTTTACAATGCTGAAATGTCTTATTAAATTTGCTTTCTGTAATTTTCCTGTTCAGTAGGGTTATGGAGTGTGGATTTCAACCTAAGAGGGACAAAGAGGTAAAGAAGGTTTTCACCGAAAGTGTCTGGATGGATTTTCAGGTTCACCTCGCAGAAGACCGCCAACAGGCAGAGTCTCTTTTTGCTTGAAGATGTTAAAATCACTCTCTCTCAATCTCTTTCTCTTTCTCTTTCTTTCTCTCTCTCCTCTCCTCTCTTTCTCCCCACATCCAAAATAAACTTAGCTACTCGGGAGGCTGAGGCAGGAGAAGTACTTGAACCCAGGAGGCAGAAGTCGCAGTGAGCCCAGATCGTGCCACTGCACTCCAGCCTGGGCGACAGAGTGAGAGTGTCTCAATGCCAGATATAGACGATAGGGAGGAAGGCAGCAAATCACATTGCCACGTGTGTACCTATGCAACAATCTTGCATATTCTTCACGTGTACCCCAAAACCTAAAATGCAATATAAATAAATAAATAAATAAAATAAAAAATAAACAACACCAACAACAAAAGTTTGGAGAAGAAGGTGCCATTTTTCCTAGTTGCTTTTCTTACTGCAGTGGTGACCGCATTTCCTTCACACCTGCAGTCCAAGAGCTTCCACCTGGGGGAATGTGCAGACCTCTTGGTCAATGATGCCAGGCCACAGTGCCGGCCTCCTTCTGCTTTTGGCCTACAATGCAGTCAGGGACAAGACTGGACCTCACCAGATACTGGTGGGATGTTACCCTCGCCAGACACTGGAGGGCCGCACTCCCAGAGGCCTACTTCATAACAGCCTTCAATCAGGAAATTCCGTGGCATTCCACCCCTCTACCGCCCCATTTCCATGTTCTGTCTCCTCCCTTGCCCATTCTGAGAGGATTTACCACCTTTCTGGACCCTTTAGAGTTCCACGTGGACAAGACAAAAGGGGCATTGCCTTTTCCTGCAGGAGCGGGAAGAGCAGTCACAGCGGAGGAAACTGGACTCACCGCGCTCACCCCCACATACTTGTGCCCTGCTGGGTCCAGCAAACTCAAACAAGCACTCTCTGAAGCTTCTCTGGAAAGGGAAGGACTGTGAGGTTTCTGATGCGGCAAGAGGAGCCAAAGGGAGAGGACCCAGTCCTTCCCTTGGCTCTAGAAAACGAACCCAGAAGAGGGGCAGATCCAAAGGAAAAACGCAAAGGCGGCCCTACCCCACGACCTGAGCCGGCTAAGGGTCGCACGTTACATTGCGTTGATCAGAACAGTTGTTTGCTCATATTAAGAAATCCTGGAAGAGGCGTTGTGTAAGCAATCTGAGCGTTTTATTCATGAATGGGTATTGGATGTCACCAATGCTTTTCTTCCGTAAGTGGTGTAATCATGTTCCTTTCCTTTTTAGCTTGTTAAATGTTGGACAACACTGATGAATTTTGGAATGTTGAACCAAACGTGCACACTTGGAGTAAATTGTGCTTTGTGATGGTGAAAACAACAACAACAACAAATACTTTATTTGTTAGAATTTAGGAAGAGCTGATTTTTAAAAGGTAAAATTCATACATTTATTTATCTTTGCATAAAAAGACACACCCAAACTTAGATATTAGAAACAGTACTTTATCATTATGTCTCATACTTCCGTGGTTTACCAGGCTTAGCAGGCTGATTCTATCTTGGAGTCCTTTATGCACTGCAGTTATATGGTAGTTAGGTCTGGAATCACCTAAAACCTACTTAACTCACATGTCTTGTTTCAATTGGGATGTCTGGAAGTATTGAGGGCTAATTGATCATCTTCCGGCTCTCACTCTTGCTGTGTGTGTGTGTGTGTGTGTGTGTGTGCACGCACGCGCGTGTCAGTGTGTCTGTGTATCTCTTCATGTAGTGTATCCCCGTGGCTATTTGAGCTTACTCATAACAGGGTGATCAGGGTAGGCTGGGCTACATACATAGCAGGTGACTGGTGACGTCCCTTAAGGCAAGCTTTCCAAAAAAAGAAATAAAAAAAAACTGCCAGTATCTTAAAGTCTGGAATCGAAAACAGATATGTAATCATCTAATTGAGATCAGTGGGAGAAAGATCAAAGGGTTTGGGGCCATCTGTAATCTGGCATAGCCATCTAAAAACATGTATTTCATAGACTTTCTATCATTTCTGTGCATGTATATTTTATATTAATAAAATAGTCTAAAAAGTAGGTTACTTAATAATAGAGAAAATATTTTCCAAATATTTAGCATTTAATGATTCTCTAGTATTTTGTTAATGTATACTTAAGAACTATCTCTTTGTTACTAATGTTGCACATTCTAATTGTCTATCGTTCCTCACTCTTTGAATCAACAGCATAGTGAACATTCTTTTAGTTTAAACATTTAAAAATTTCAAAGTAATTTTCATAAGAACTATCCTAAGAATCAAAATTACCGACTCGAATTCAATAACCATGCAAGTCTTTTAAAGCAACCATGCAAGTCTTTTAATGTGTGCAAAGAAATGTTTAAATGTGAATATTAAATCATAAATTCCAGAAGACATATTTTTCCTATCTAAATCAAAGGATTTCAGTAAAACCATCTCACTGACACTGCAAAGAAAATTTTTCAGAGCACCTTCATAGAACACTTTGCAGAGACAGAATATTTAACATGTCCACAATCAAGCAATGTTAACGCTCAAAATCTTTTACCATTTTATGTTATGTCAGGACTTATATAATAGTTATAATAATAAAATAACTGAAGAAGAAATCCAAGGTATTTTAGGTAGAATATTTCCCTATTTCAAACAAGAAAATTCTGGACAATAAAAAATAAAAATACAAAGATTCTCTACAGAAGAATATGAGTTGAGATGTACACATGCAAAAGTAATCAATAAATTATTAAATTCATAGTTCTGAAGAAGGCCAGAATGAGCAAAAGTGGAGCTGGAGAATTCCATTCTGCAAACATCCTAGCTCCTCATTGTGAGTGCACACTCCTACCCCAAATTAGAGTCATATGAAGACATAATAGTAGCTATAATTAAAAGTGATAATCAGTTTACTTTTGGTCAATCTTTTAGGACACTGTTATATCCCTCAAAGTCATCTTCTGAAGAGAATGGCATGAGAATATTTTGAGGAATTTTGAGAAATGAGATTTAGCTTTCTAACTTTGGAAACTGCAATAACTGATATATTTCAGTTATTTGAATATATAAACTGAAAATCTTGACTACATCAAGAGACATATTGGTTGTACCAAATGGGCACTTGAGCCTCAATCTACAGAGACCAGCCTTTATATCATTATTTATCTCACATGTGGGGCAATTCTACAAGCACTAGCAAAGAATGCCAGGTCATAAGTTTTTAAGTGTCACTTTTAGGGGCGTGTGTGTGTGTGTGTGTGTGTGTGTGTGTGTGTGTGTCTTTACATATGCATTAAAAGTTCAAAGTAGAGCTATTTCTAGTCTAATAGAAAGCATAAAGTTATGCATAAATGTTTATATAAAATATCAAGCCATATTTGCTTATATTGTGAGTTCTATCTTTCTTAACTGGTATCTCTTATTTTTATAAATATTTTAATTAAAAGAACCAATCCACATCTTGATAAAGAAAGGAATCATTAACAGATTTTACAAGAAATAGCCTAATTATTTACAGGCTAACTTATGACATAGAGAATGGGTTGGGTAACAAGATTTATAGAATGATACAGATCTGAGATTATTTCTGTTTAGATTTACAATTTTTTACTTGTGAGAAATTTAGTTAATTATCTACAAAAAAGAAAAGATATGGCATCTTTTACACTGAATATAAATTTTCCATGTAAAATATTATTAAAATTAGGCTGGTCACAGTGGCTCATGTGTGTAATCCCAGAACTTTGGGAAGCTGAGGCAGGGGATCACATGAGGTCAGGAGTTCAAGACCAGCCTGGACAACATCATGAAGCACTGTGCTTACTAAAAAAATACAAAATTAACCAGGTGTTGTGGTGGGCACCTGTAATTTCAGCTACTTGAAAGGCTGAGGCAGGAGAATTGCCTGAACCTGGGAGGTGAAGGTTGCACTGAACTGAGATCACGCCATTATACTCCAGCCTGGGCTACAAGAGCAAAACTTCACCTCAAAGAAAGGAAAGTATTAAAATTAATTAACACTAAATACATTTCTCAAAAGTCTTGTTTTCTACTTTATTTTTAATTTTGATTCTTTCACGTTCTGCATTAAGTTATTCAAAGTCAATAATCAAGAAAGGCCAGAATGGAATGCTAAACTTCAGTAAGTAGCAATTTTTAATGTTATTTTGTAGATTGTCTTGCAGAGACTAGATACTGTAGTTCTTTTGTACTTTTGTCTAATTATTAGTTTCCTAATTAGGATTAAATAAAACAAATAGTAGCCAGAGATATTTTTTTCAGTGTTCACTTGACACAGATTTAAAGTTCCTTTAATCATACAATGAGTTTGTTGGTTTTTTAAGGATTCATTACATAAAACTTAAGACAACTGAATCCTGCAGACAAAATAACTAATGAGTAACTTGAAAAAGATTTGCATTGGCTGGATTAATCTGTATTACTTAGAATCAAGTCAGTTCTTTGTTCATGTGGATACTGAAAATAATAAAGCAACATTCAAATTCATATTTTATTTAGTTTTAAGTAATGCCTAATTTTATTTAGTTTTAAGTAATGCCTATCTTCACACTAACTCTCTGGCAAAATGAGCCATTTGAATATGCAAAACAAAATCAAACAACAAATAAATAAATAATAGATAAAGTTAAAAGTATGTTGAAACTTCCAGCTTTAGACTTCAAGCCATTTTAATTCATTTATGGATTAACAATAAAAGGGAAAACACTGAATAAGATTCTTCATCTTTTGTAGTAAGGCAAATGTATTTTAAAAATATGTCATCCATACATTAGCAACTGGAAAAGAGAATAGATTGTTTTTCCTATTTCATCCACCAAAATATTTTGGTGTAAAATATATGTTGAATTTCTAAAATAAAAATTTGAAAGTAGACTTAAAACATAATTTTACCTGGTTGAGGGTATGTAAACTCTTTCAAGATAACTTGGGAATAAAATTTTCAGTACTTAATTATTTATCCAGATAAAACCAACCAGCATTTTAAACAATTTATTTCTGTACACTGAGTTTTTTTCCCTTGGCAGTGTGGGTAATAACAGATGCTTATATTTACACATTTGAAAAAACACTTTTTAGCCTTACATCTTTAATAAGTAGATGAAGCAATACGAAATGTTAATATCATGCCATGCACCAAACCAACTTCTGTGACATAACTCCACTCCAACCCTCCATTTACAATGTATTTGAGGTTTTGAAATCTCAGTTTATTCACATGTAAGTGGATTTCTATGATAATGAAATGAAATAATAAGGGTATAATATCAGTCAAACCAAATGGCACATACAAGCCTCATATAATAAGTTTTCAGTAAATGTTGCTTTTTAAAAAAAAACTTTCTCTATTGGAACTCAACATATGAGAAAAATAAATATCACAACTTCATCCACCACTCCAAAAATGATTATATTCATAGTCAATTCTGTCTCTATTTTCTCTATTCTTAGGTAAGGTCATAACACCAAATAGCTACCTTTACTTCTAGAGTAATTGATCAAATAAATAATGTCCATTGAAATCATAAAACACAAAAGGAACATAGATACAAATAAGGTAAACATGCTTTAGAATTTGTTTTATAATCTGTATTAGTGTTAGGTTAACACTAGCTCCAGTAACAGTTCACACCAAAATATCAAGAGATTAATATAATTTTATTTCTTTTTTATGAAATTCTAATGGGTGGTGGGAAGAGGTTTGTGCTCTGCTTGATATGTCATTCTTTATGGATTCATTGACTCATCAGATGAAGACTGTGCTTCTTCTTTAAGTTTGTTTTTCAGTATCTCCCTGAGAGTCATCCTCAATTCACCAGCAAGGAAAAACTACAAAGACAGTATAGAGTATGAGATGTGTCAAGTTGTGTTATAATGGACCTGAAAAAGGCTTACATCACTTATCTCCATATGTCAGTGGCCAAGGCTTACTCTTTTGGTCATAATTAATTGCAAGGGATACTGGTGTAACCGAATTCTGGGGAGCAGGGGAAGCTCAGGGACCAATGCTCTTTTCCAGACCCTTGGTACCTCACTCACCCAAGAATGGGAGAGGGGACCACGCCGGGCATGGTGAGTGATTAAGTAAATATCAGACCCGAAACAGTTTTGCAGAAGGTGATTTATTTAGGCAGATAAATAGAAAAAGGAGAAAGAGAAAGAGCTTCCAAGAGGTCATGGAAGGGGATACAGATATGGAGTCCAAAGAGGTGTTAAATAAGGCGATGTTTAACCAGGGAGGAATCCCTGCCCTCTTTAAGTTTTCTGGGCCTATGAAGAAAGTTCCTTTAAACTTCACTGGAGTGATTGCTTTTTGATCTTTCCTGTGTATGCCAAAGTTTAAACAAAGACCTTCAGTCCCCGGATGGAGACGTGGGGGCAATAATAGCACCGGGAAGTCACATGGAACCAAAAGAGAACCTGCATAGCCAAGTCAATTCTAACCAAAAAGAACAAAGCAGGAGGCATCACACTACCAGACTTCAAACTATACTACTAGGCTACAGTAATCAAAACAGCATGGTGCTGGTACCAAAACAGAGATGTAGACCAATGGAACAGAACAGACGCCTCAGAGGAAACACAACATATCTACAACCATCCTATATTTGACAAACCTGAAAAAAAAACAAGCAATGGGGAAAGGATTCCCTGTTCAATAAGTGGTGTTGGGAAAACTGGCTAGCCATGTGCAGAAAGCAGAAACTGGACCCCTTCCTGAAAGCTTACACTAAAATTAACTCTGGATGAATTAAAGACTTAAACATAAGACCTAACACCATAAAAACCCTAGAAGAAAATCTAGGCAAAACCATTCAGGACATAGGCGTAGGCAAGGACTTCATGACCAAAACACCAAAAGCATTGGCAACAAAAGCCAAAATAGATAAATGGGACCTAATCAAACTCCAGAGCTTCTGCATGGCAAAAGAAACAGTCGCTAGAGTGAATTGGCAACCAACAGAATGGGAAAAAATTTTTGCAGTCTACCCATCTGACAAGGGGCTGATATCCAGAATTTACAAAGAACTAAAACAGATCTACAAGAATAAAACAAGCCCATTCAAAAGTGGGCAAAGGATATGAACAGACACTTTACAAAAGAAGACATACAGGAGGCCAACAAACATATGAACAAATGCTCATCATCACTGGTCATTAGAGAAATGCAAATCAAAACTACGTTGAGATACCATCTCATGCCAGTTTGAATGGCGATCATTAAAAAATCTGGAGACAACAGATGGTGGAGAGGATGTGGAGAAATAGGAACACTTTTACACTGTTGGTGGGAGTATAAATTAGTTCAGCCATTGTGGAAGACAGTGTGGTGATTCCTCAATGACCTAAAAATAGAAATCCCATTTGACCCTGAAATCCCATTACTGGGATTTCCAAAGGATTATAAATCGTTCTACTATAAGGGCACGTGTACACGAATGTTCATTGCAGCACTGTTTACAATAGCAAAGACCTGGAACCAACCCAAATGCCCATTGATAATAGACTGGACAGGAAAAATGTGGTACATATACACCATGGAATATTATGCAGCCATCAAAAATGATGAGTTCGTGTCCTTTGTAGGGACATGAATGAACCTGGAAACCATCATTCTCAGCAAACTGACACAAGAGCAGAAAATCAAACACCACATGTTCTCACTCATAGGCGGGTGTTGAACAATGAGGACACATAGACACGGGGAGGGGAGCACTACACACTGGGGTCTGTTGGGGGGAAATGGGGGAGAGACGGGGGGGAGGTGGAGAGAGATAGAAATGACAGATATAGGTGAGGGGGAAGAAGGCAGCAAATCACACTGCCATGCGTGTAGCTATGCAACAATCTTGCATGTTCTTCACATGTACCCCAAAACCTAAAATGCAATAAAAAAATTTAAAAAAAAAAGAAAGAAAGAAACTACCCCACATTTCAGCCCCAGGAAAAGAATACATTCCCTCACTAGGACCAAAAGGAAACTTGTTTCTGGACCTGCTAATTTACCTGTTCCTAAAAAAGTCATAATTGAATACATAGTCAACATATAGTCTTTTTATATAGTTATGTGTATAATATACTATTTAAACATTTTATATCCATATATTTGTTACAAAATAAAGAGCTTTTGTGCCTATTGAGCATCACGGTGAAAATGCAGTATTAAATTATAGCTGGTATCACAGGCACACGCTATCATTCCCAGCTAAATTTTGTATTTTTAGTAGAAATGGAGTTTCACCATGTTGGCCAAGATAGTCTTGATCTCCTGACCTTCTGATCTGTCCTCATGAGCCTCCTAAAGTGCTGGAATTACAGGCGTGAGCCACTGTGCCCGGCCTGCAGTATTGAAGCTTAAACCAGTATTTTGTTTAAACAAATGCATAACCTAGATTGTGACATATGTATATAAAATGTTGGTAATCCAATTCATATCATTTATAATCTGTGTTATATAAATGCAGTACCTCCCATTATTAATGATAGTTTCTGGTGTGAATGAGGGGAAATAAAAACATTATACATAAAATAGTAATTTTACCAGGCCTTAATCCAACTGTAAGCACATTTAAAAAGATTCTTAGGTTTGAGATATTTATTTAATAAACAAAAGGAATACTTATATGTTAATTAAGACAAAAGTTTAATATTAAAAAATGAAGCTTTACTTCATATACATTATCTGATATATTTAAATATTTTACTCATCCACTTAAAATTTATTGTGCAAAGGTTGCTACAAGGTTGCTACAATTTTTTCAAATAAAATATTTCTGAGTTCAAAAAGATGTGTTTGAACACACAAAATAAAATTTATGTTTGCTATGTGCCAATATTCTCCATTAAATTTTGGATTAAACAATTGACTTGAGATCTTACATTAGTTAACATTATAATTCCCACAATTTGAGATTTAAGAAACTATAAGAAATTTAATAAGGAGACAAAATATGATTTATGGCTTATAAAGAGTTAAGAAATTTGATAGAAATTTGCATAAAATAGAGAAAATATTATCTTATTCTATTAAACATTCTAGATTCTTTGAGGAGTTTAGATGATATTTCATACATGCTCAATTTTTATAAAGTATACATTACCTATCATTCAGATAATCTACAAATCAAGTGCAGATGAATACAAGAAATTTCTTTGCTATATATGATTCATTTTGAAGTTGTATATACAATTAATACATAAAGTTTTAAATTTAAAATTAGAGACTAAACTAGATGCATTTGAAGTCCTACAGTCCATTCATTTAAAACACACTTCCATTGAAATGGGAAACCCAGAACTTCGTATTTAAATGAAAATCATAGCTTAGGGAAGAGATACACACACACACACACACACACACACACACACACACACACACACACACACAGAGTGGGGTGGAGAGAGAGAGAGAAAATATACTATTGGAGAAAATAGGCATCTCATCTCCACTGTCATCATAAAGATCTTCATAAAACTTGATGACAATAATCATTTTTTTTTCATTTCTTAACTTTCAAATATATACGATAGTTGATAAGGAGTTCTAGTTTTGCATGCTAAAAATTATCTATTATTTTAAAATATAATATTTTTGGCATTCTTGAGAACAGAAGCTATTGTAAATAGATGTTAGTCTCAATACAGTCAACCTATGTAGTTATTCAGACTACAAACATTCATTTTACCATACAAGCAGGAATCTCCTCAGATGGAGAAGTGAAAGAATTACAAAACTGTGTAAAAATAAGAGTCTGTGGTTTTATTACTACAAAGAAAAATATGTCAAGAACCATTGAATTGTGGGAATGTTCGTAATAAAATATCACTTACAAAATTATATTGCACTATCTTCCTTACCCATTGTATTCATTCTCTTTTCCAACTCCCCCATCACCTTTTCACATCCTTGATGAAGTCATAACAAGTGGTTGACAAAATGTTTTTTTAAAGTATCCATTTATTATATAGAGAATAAACCAGTGGTAAAACGTTAATGATATTTTCATTGTTGTTCCTGGAAAGGGTGGTTATATCTGAAATTACAGGAATTGTTTTGTTTTAAGTTTTCTTGAAGCTGATAAGAATTTATTAGTTATTTTAAGTTCCAAATATTATTTGTAATACCATAACACTGCTTAAAATTTATTAAGTAATATTTCAGACATCACATAAATTTTTCATAAAGATAAAATGTTGAATGGAAAATGATGAATATTTACCCCAAAGCCAGTTCAGGATTCAGGGATATCAGTTAATAACAAAAATGTAGTTTTATGAAAATTGAAATATTTCCCTGAGATTGGAACATCTTATCTCAATAATTAGCTTAATATGCTCAAAAAACAAGAATATTCTGATATACATAAAATAGTTGCTGGTTATGAGTGTTAATAAATAGCATTTTAAATAATTATAGATTTCACAGCTTTCCTAAGAGGTTAGTTTCCCTTATCCTTGAGTTATTAGTTTACCAAGTTTTCTCCATTAACAATATCTTAGTTTTCTTATTTAAAAAATTCATAAATTTTGTATAATTTATTATCATGATGAATAAAAATCATTTTATGGAATAATACTGTAGGCTAGAGATAGCATAAAGTATTATTTCCTTGTTTTTTGAGATCAGTAAGAGATTATAACTAAATTTTATATCAAGTAAACAAGAATGCATTTCATGAATTCCTAAAAACATCAAACGTTTATGAAGAACACTTAGTAACTTATTTAAGAACTCAATCGAGTATAAGGATGACACAATAAAAATATGAATTAATTAAAACATATTTTCCCTATAATACTTGCCTTAATATCATATTAGTGACTGACTTCAATTCATAGAGGAACAATTATTATACATACTCTTTATGAATTTCTGATGATTTGAAATTCATTTGTGTTAGCTTCCAGATAGAAGAAGGCTGTGTAAAATATACACTTAAATAAGAAACAAAGAAAAAACAATGAACTCACTAATGTTTCTCTCATATGGAAAATATTTGTGGTAGTCCTCCTTTTGTTTTTATCTTAGAAATCAGCTTATTTTTCTCTCTTGCAACTTCTCTAACAATGAGACTGAATCATGGAGCTTTAGTTAATTACCTCACATATGTAGGCTCTCCCTTTCTAGACCTTGTTTGTACTTCCTAGAAACAAGGGATGTGAGACATTATAAGCCCAATAAAATGAGAAGAAAGCCAATATGAGGAGACTTGAGAGTATTTCCTGGTGAAGTCATGGGAACCTACATCAACACAGTATAACTGTGGCATTATAAAAAGGCAAGCAGGGCACATTTAGGCAGACATTAATTAAGAGATTCTGGCTCCTCATCTTTTCTCAAGTCTTGTGTGAAACAAAAGGAATCTAGTTCCTCAGAAGAAAGGTGGGACATAGCTGGGATACGGGAGAGAGAGAGTTGATCTTCGTATGATAGTGAAGTTAGAAATGAGAAGACTTGGAGTCAGAATCTGTGGAGGGTACAACTTAATTAGGAATTATGTATTAATAGAAGACTTACCTAGAAAAATGGTATTTAAAGAACCAGGGAGAAGCAGACGGGACAAATTGGAAGCTGAGTGTGCCCTGACTGCATCCAGATAAAAGGCCACAAATTACAATGGCTGCAAACAGTTTTATTGGAAGCAGCAATGATAGAAAGCATTCCCTAGAAGGCCAGGAATGTGGAGTGACCTCACAAAAGAGTAAAGAGAAAACAAAGGATAGTACAAATGACTAGTGAAGATATATATGTTTTCCTTTGTCCCTAGATTCCAGCTTTGCATAACTTCCATCTTTTGAATGCCTCTGGATTTTAAGATTAATACCTTTTTTAACAAAAATGAAAAAAATTTAACCGTTATCTTTTTGAGCATTTCTTTTTTCCCTTTCTTTCTACATCCCTGTTTAAAGCTGATTTGAGACATGTTGAAATATATCACAGGATCCTTAATATAGACTTCTTCCATATTTTCCATTTTTCTGAACTGTATTCTATGTACTTTATTTTTTCTATCATAAAATATATTATTTTTTTAACTGTGTCTAATCTGCTAACTAATCTATCATTGATTTTTAAACTTTGACTGCACCATTATGTTTTTCAAACATTTCATTGAAAAAAAATCTTCTTGTTCTATGCTCAGAACTTTATATACTAATACTTCAGCTATACTAAACATGGTTATTTTATATTTATGTCTGATGATTGCAATATCTAACGTCTATTGGATCTATTTCTACAATTTCAGGGAAATAGTTATCTTACAATGTTTAGGTATAAGATTTGCTCTGAATTTGCTCAGTACATTGTAAATACAGTAGTAAGTGAAACATGAATCATATTGTTCATTTGATTTTTACTGTTTCTATCTTCACTATCAAAACCTATTTATTTTTCCTTAGTCCTTGCTCATTTTATCCCTTGCATTAATTTGTCTATTTTTCTTATCTTTTCTTTTCTTACCACTCGTTCCTTCTATTCTCACAATTTACCTGCCTCTTCTTCTGAACCATTACTGTCTTTCATATATCTGTAATTTAAAAACAAATTACAAAATGTTCCGAGGGAATAGAGTAAACAACATGCAGCCCTGTAATTGTTAAAAGGGTACATGTCTCAGAGAAACCAAATAAATAAATTTGACATTTCTTTCTAATAGTCAGTGTGGTCTAACACTGACTTTTCCCCTATCTTAATATAAAGAGCTCAGCATTCTGGCTCCTCCACATACGCACAAATTAACCAGTATTTATGAAAATAAAAGTTTTCCAGGCCTTGAGGGTTCTATGTTCCTGCAACAGATCAGTAAGGAGTAATAGAAGTCATCTTCTTTATGTATTTACATATCAATGTCATTTTCTCAACATGTATCTAATATTGTTAGAAGAAAATAAAAAAATACTAGTTGACGGTGATTTAAACTTTCTGGATGTATTAAGGATATACACTATTCTTACATTACTCTTCATTTACATAATGCTGAAGATGAAAAATACTGTTCAAAATTTCAATGATAGATTTCCTCCTAATAAACTGGTATTCATTATCTCTACAAAAAAATGAAAACTAGATAACTGCTGAAGTTATCCTTTTGTGCCTTTTTTTCCCTGTGGAACATAGAGAAACATTTGAAGTGCATGCATAAAAAAAGGCATTGAGATGTATGTTGTGTGAGTGTGCTATTTTCTCCTTTGACTAATTTTCTATTTTTGTTTTATTATCTCATTTTCTATAACTTTATGAGAAACCAGCAGCCTTAAAACTTTTGCACAAAGAGAGTGTACATATAAATACAAATCAGCTTGTAAATGGGTATTTGCAAATAAGTTAGAAGTTTCTAAAACTTAAAACCATCCCACATGCATTTGATATTTTCATGACAAAAATTATTGCTCTTCATGACTTTTTTGACCAGAAATAAACTGGAAAACCTAAATATAAATTAACTTATCTATTTATCCATACCATGAAAATAAATATTAGCATTTCAAGAATATTACAATCTATTATTTTTGTCATAGCATATTATTGGTCTCACATAAAATTATAGAATTATTTTCATTAGAATTAAAAATGACACTAAAAAACATGAACATGAAACAATCCCAGAGACAAATTTGTATAAAGGTCCTGTTTTCTATCCATCTAAATCCTGTAATTTTTATTTTAATCAAAATGTGATTAATATTACAGAAAATAATCTCACACATAAAAATATTGTTAACTATATGGGGATGAGGTAGGGAGGTTTGATTTTGTCTACTATTAATAATGAAAAATAGTTTTACATTTTACTTTATTTGAAGAAAGCACTATTTTTTTAATTTGTACATATCTGGTTTTCTACAGCCTATCAAATTTAGTTCTAGCTGTAAAATATGTAATTTAAAATTAAGCATTTTATGTATTTGAAAATATATATTTATTTTATAATATATAAGGTATACTTTTTTTTCTACTAACATCCAATAAGCCAGCAATAGTGCTATAGAATAAGGGAAAGAAATGAAATTCTCTAGGAGAAGTGGATCAACTGATGGCTCAGTTGAATCTAATTCTTTCAAATTTGCTGATTCATTTGCTTTTTCTCTTTGGTTTATTCTTCACTTTATAGGCTAACTTAAGAAACATTCAGTTTTGAAATGTTTATATTATAATGCTATGAGATATTTACATAATAATGATATCAATATAAATGGATTATGTTCATATCTTGAGGAATATTTCATGTTCCTGTTTTTCGATGTTCAATTTTAATTAGATTATATTCCTGATGTAGTAAAAAAAAGTCAAATGACCCATGTAACAATATGATTTTCTGTTAACTATAATATTTTAAATCTGTTTATATTATTTTAAATACATCATTCTATTATATTAACAAATCATATATTTATCAATTAATATTTATATGATTACAGAAAGAACAAATAGGTACTTCCTAACTCATGGGAACTTATGTTTTGCCAAAGAAAAAGAACATTGCAGACAAAAATTTCTCAGAAAACTTGGCATACAAAATATCAGTTGGCATTATGTTTCAACTCCTGAAGTACTCCTAATTTCTGCAAAGAAGTGATTAACTATTTCATTTACATCAGTTTCAATAAGTTAAACTTATGTTACTGGATGTTGTAGATAAATCACTATCAAAATACACTACGGAGTTTTGGGTTCCTTTTTTTGTTTCTTTTTTTCTTTTTTTTTTTTTGAGACGGAGTTTCGCTCTTGTTACCCAGGCTGGAGTGCAATGGCTTGATCTCGGCTCACCGCAACCTCTGCCTCCTGGGTTCAGGCAATTCTCCTGCCTCAGCCTCCTGAGTAGCTGGGATTACAGGCACGAGCCACCATGCCCAGCTAATTTTTTTGTATTTTTAGTAGAGACGGGGTTTCACCATGTTGACCAGGATGGTCTCGATCTCTCGACCTCGTGATCCACCCGCATCGGCCTCCAAAAGTGCTTTTTTTTGTTTTTAAGATGGTGGATTAGAAACCATCAGCATACCTCAGCCACTTAGAAATAGTTAAACAGTGCATGAAGTTCAACTCTGTGAGCTTTAAATAAAAATAAAAATAAAAAATGGAATTCACTGGAAGACTCAAGGTCACATCAGGTGCTCAGGAAGAGAAGATGTGCAAGTAGCCCTCACGATGACATTTGGCTGATTATGTGGGTGAAGCCTCAATGTGTGAGAGGGGCAGCTAGTCTCTCTCTGCATATCACTTTTCAGCAGCGATCTTTGCAATCCAGGCCAAGGGAGAGCATCTGTTTCTTCAAGCCCAGGAGATAGCTCCAGGAAAGACAAAGAGACACAGAGAAGAAAAGACACTGGAACAGTCTGCAGGCATTTTCTCAGACCCAAAACTGAGAGGAGGATGCAATTTTTAATCAGAGCTCAAAAAAGTCAGTCATTGTTTGATAACCAGCCACTGCAGACGTTGGCCTCGCCAGTATAAGACCAGAAGTTGAAGTGCTTTCTCTGGAGTAG
The DNA here is from genome assembly GCF_048565385.1 of Saimiri boliviensis. Lineage (NCBI taxonomy): Eukaryota > Metazoa > Chordata > Mammalia > Primates > Cebidae > Saimiri > Saimiri boliviensis. The sequence continues at coordinate 89,855,400 of NC_133459.1, forward strand.
AGTAACAGCCCCCACGGTCAGAATTGAGCAATGAATGTGGAGAGCACCACAGCAGCAGATGCTGGAATTAAGCTCCCTCCCATTGCCAAACTTGAGCAGGAGTAAATTTGCTGAAACTTAGGTTTCTTCTGAGTGGAATGGCTTGTAACTAGTGACAGCTTAGCAACCTCTATCCAGTCCGTGTTTGTCATTGGTCAGTTTGGGGGGACTGTGCCATTAGCTCTAAGAAGTGAGTAAAAGGTGAACTCTACTCTCTCAGGTGTCTAATCTTTGGTGTGGGCTACCACTAAGAAGAGGGTAACACAGCCTGACGGCGCCAAAGGCGGTCAAAGGAAATGTGAATGTGGCGCCAGTCACGGACAGAGAAAACAACAAAGATACAATAATGACTTGCAGTGGGGGGGTCTCTTGCCCCCCCCCATCCTCAGTAACCGCTGAAGGCAGCAGCAGCTCTCCCATGGGGGCCCAGGGAGCATGGGTTGAAATAGGTGCTTCTCAGGCTTCTCCAGTGGTTCCATCCCTAACGAAGACCAATGTAGTGGGGGAAGAATATTTTTCCTCCTTCTCCAATTACTCCACCCCTACAGAAGGTGAAAAGGGTAAGAGCCTACCTGCTAGCTCTTACTCTGATGCGTCATCTACTGGAGGTCATACTGAATTACACCACTGCTACACCAAATAACTACTGGGAAAGCCATCTGAAACTGAGGAGCCTGTACAGAGCCCTGTACCTATGAAAGCACTCAGAAATGATGGCAATTGATCATTCACAAAATACACCGCAGCCATGCCCTTGAGAAAAGAGATAATAAACAATGAAAAAAATTAAAGGAAAAGCAAATTCAAAAAAAGTAAGCGCCAGTTCCCTTGATTGAGAAAGAACCAGTGCCAGAACTCCAACAATACAAAAAGTCACTGTTTCATTACCTCTAAAGGATCCCAATACCTCCTTAGCAACAAATCCTAACCAGAATAAAATATCTAAATGGCATACATAAAACAGAATAAGGACGGCAATAAATAAATAAATGAAATCCAAGAGAAAGTTGTAATCCAACACAAAGGAAATGGAAAAAAGATCCAGGATTTGAAAGATGACACAACTATATGGAGACAGAATGAAACAGAAATTCTGGAAAAATTTATTACAAGAATTTCAAAATACAATTGGTATTCAAAACAAACCTATAAGTTCCAAAATTGAATCAGTAATAAAAAAGTTGCCAACAGATGAGACAAAACAGATGAAAAAATTTCAGAGCTCTTAAAATGGTTCTTAAAATCCAACAGTTAGATTAAAAAAAAATCAATTAAAAAATAAACAAAGTCTTAGAGAAATATGGGATTGGGTAAAGCAATCAAATCTATGATTTATTGGAATTCCTGAGAGAGAAGATAAAGTAATCAAATTGAAAAATATACATGAGGATAAAATTCAGAAAAATGTCTCCTCTCTTGGTAGAGATGTTGACAGAAAAATACAGAAATACAGAGAACTATTATGGAATACTATATAAGACAACCATCCCCAAGAAATATAGTCATCAGACTATCCAAGGTCAATATGAAAGAAATAAATCTTAAATGCAGCTAGAGAGAAAGACCGAATTACCTGTAAAGGAAAATTCATCAGACTAACAATGGGCTTCTCAGCAGAAACTTTACAAGTCATAATAGATTGGAGGCCCATTTTTAGCATTATGGAAGAAAATAAATAAAAGCCAAGAATGTCCTATCCTGCCAAACTAACCTTCTTAAGCAAAGAAGAAATAAAGTCTTTCCCAGATAAACTGTCAGTAAGGGAACTTGTTACCACCAAACAGCCCATTGAAGAGTTGCTTAAGGGCATTCTCAACATGGAAATGAAGGAATATTTGTCGACACAAAAGCACATGCAGCCCACAAACTCTATAAAGCTGCTGTGCAATCAAGACTAGAAAACAATTAGCAAACAACATTAAGATAGGACTAAAACCACACATATCAATATTAATTTTGAAAGTAAATTGTCTAAAGTCTCCACTAAAATAACATAGGGTGGCAAATGGGTTTGAGAAAAAATCGACCCATCCTTTTGCTCTCTTGAGAGGCCCGTCTCATATGTAGTGATTTTCATAGGTGCAAGATAAAAAAAAAAAAAAAGTAAAGAAATATATATAGCTCAAATAGGAAAAGAAAGGAGCAGGATCACTATTCTTGCATCAGATAAAACATACTTTAAACCAATAATAGTTTTTTTAAGTAGCCATAAAGAGAATTAAATAAAGATAAATAATTCAATTCACCAAGAAGATTTAACTATTCTAAATATACTCATTCAATATCAGAACAATCAGATTAATAAAACAATTGAGACAAGAAAAAGCCTTATACGGACACCCGATATTAGTGGAAAACTTAAACACCACACTGACACTATTAGAAAGATCATGAAGGCAGAAAATCGACAAAGAAATTCTGGACTCAAATTTGATGCTAGATCAATTGGACCTAATGGACATCTACAGAATAGGACACCCAATAATTACATAATGTACATTCTTCTCATCTGCACACAGAGCACACTCTAAGACTTACCACATGCTCAGTCATAAATCAAGTTTCAATACATTTTAAAAAATCAAAGTTATGCTAAACATCTTTTTGCGCCACAGTAAAATAAAAATAGGAATTAACACCCAGAGGAGCTCTCAAAAACAATTACCTGAAAATTAAACAGCATGCTCCTGAATGACTTTTAGATAAGCAACAAAATAAAAGGAGACATTTTTAAAATCCATGAAATAAATGAAAACAGAGACACAACATATGCAACCTCTTATATACAGCAAAAGTAGCATTAAGAAGAATATCTATAGCACTAAATACCTATGTCAAGAAGATACAGAGTTAACATTACACCATCATAACTAAGGGAACAAGACTAAAAAGAAAAAATGAATTCCAAAGATAGCAAAAGAAAATGTATAATTAAATTAGAGCAGGACTAAATGAAACTGAGACCAAAATCCAAATAAGCACAATCAGAATGACAAAAATTACATTACAAATAATTTCACAGAAATACAAAATATCTTCCACAACTGTTATTAACACCCCTATGCACATGAACTAGAAAATCTAGAAGAAATAAATAAATTCCTGGAAAGACACAGCCTTCCAAAGACTGAATCCTGAAGAAACTGAAACCCAGAACAAACCTAATAAGTTCCAAAATTGAATCAGTAATAAAAAAGTTGCCAACAAAAAAAGCTATGGATCAGCTGGATTCACAGCCAAATTCTAACAGACATACAAAGAAGAGCTGGTACCAACTCTACAAAACTATTCCAAAAAATGAGGGGAAGAATTCCTCTCTAACCCATTCTTTGAAACCACTATCATTCTGACACCAAAATCTGGCAAAACCACAAAAACAACAAAAAAATAAAGCTATAGGTCAATATCCGTAGTAAACACAGATGCAAAAAAAAAAAAAAAAAAAAACAAAAACAAACTTCAAGCAAATACTAGCAAACTAAATCCAGCAGCACATTAGAATGTCAATTCACCATAATGAAGTGGGCTTTATTTCTGGCACGCAAGATTGGTTGAACATATGCAAATCAATAAATGTGAGTCAACCACATAAACAGAATTAAAATAAACCATACGAGCATCTCAATAAATGCAGAAAAAAACACTTGATAAAATCCAAAATCTCTTCATGATAAAAAACTCTCAACTGACTAAGTGTAAGAGAGACATATCTCAAATAATAAGAGCCATCTCTGAAAAACCCACATCCAACTAACTAAATGGAGAAAAGGTATAGCATTCCCACTAAGAACTGGATTTAAAAAGGGTTTCCACTCTTAGCACTCCTATTCAGCATAATACCAGAAACAGAGCAAAATTAGGCAAGGGAAAGAAATAGACATTCAAATAGAAAAACAGGAAGTCGAATGATCTGTCTTCGCTGACGTAATTCTGTACCTAGAAAAACCTAAAAACTTTGTCAAAAAACCCCTAGACCTGATAAATAACTTCAGCAAAGTTTCAGGATACAAAATCAATGTACAAAAATCAATAACAGCATCTCTATACATCAGTAACATTCAAAATGAGAGCCAAATCAAGAACATGATTACATTACCATAACAAAAACAAACAAACAAAAAACTCCTAGAAATACATCTAACCAAGGTCAAGAAGGTGAAAGATCTCTACAAAGAACTGCAAAACACTGCTGAAGGAAATGAAAAAACATTTTATGCTCATGGATTGAACAAAATCAATATTGCTAAAATGTCCATACTGTCCAGAGCAATGAATTCATTCACAAGTATTTCTGTTAAATTACAAATAGCATTTTCTTTTACAGAATTAGAAAAAAGTACTCTAAAATTTATATGAAACCAGAAAGAGCCCAAATAGCCAAAGCAATCTTAAGCAGAAAGAGCAAAAATGAAGGAGTCATATTACCTGAGTTCAAGGTATACTATAAGTCTACAGTAATTAAAACATCATGGTACTAGTACAAAAATAGACTCATAGACCATGGAATGGAATAGAGAACCCAGAAATAAAACCAAATACCTACAGCCAACTGATCTTGGAAAAAGTTGACAAAAATAAATAATTGGGAAATAATCCTCTGTGCAATAAATGCTACTGGAAAAACTGGCTAACTATATCCAGAAGAATATGCCTCCAAGAATATACCTATGACAATATACAACAATTAACACAAGATGACTTCGAACTATGAGACTCCTGGAAAAAAAGCCTTGCAAATACTCTTCTCAATAATAGTCTTGGCAAATAATTTATGGCTAAGTCTTAAAAGCAATTGCAACAATAACAAAAAAATTAACACGTGATTATTAATAACCTACAGGATCCAAGAAAATATTTGCAAAAAATAATCCAACAGTGGTCTAATAGTCACAATTCATAAGAAGTGTAAACAGATCAATGACAACAAGAAAAAGCAAACAACCCCAATAAAAAGTGGGTAAAGGATATGAACAGACATTTCTTAAAAGAAAACATACCATGTGGCCAGCAAACATGAAAAATTGTTCATCATCACCAAACATCAGAGAAATGCAAATCAAAACCACAAGGAGACACCATCTCATACTAATCAGAATGGCTATTAAAAAGTAAAAAAAATAACACATGCTGTTGAGGTTGCATAGAAAAGGGAACACTTATACACTGTTGGGGTAAAGTAATTTGGTTCAGCCCCAGTGGAAAGCAGTTTGGTGATTTCTCAAAGAACTGAAAGTATGACTAGTTTTCAACCCAAAAATCCCACTACTGGATATATACTCAAAAGATGATAAGCCATTATGTTTAAAACAAAAACACCTACATTTGTATATTTTTCACAACACTACTCACAGTGGCAGAGACATGGGATCAGCCTAAGTTCCTGTTAATGGTGGATTTGATTTTTTAAAATGTGGTAGGTATATACCATGAAATAATATGCAGTAATAGGAAAGAGATTAATACAAGTTCAGATGCATAGTATGCAGTCATTTATTAGGCAAATACACCTATTTTCATTTCATTCAGGAAAGAAGATCCAAACCATTTTATATCCACCCAGATACTACAGTAATATTAATTTACAGTTTTGCCCCAGGCCTATGTGAACGCTCCTGCCTTCTGTCATCATATAATTCAAAGTGCTTTAGACTCTCTGAAATACCCATGGAATATTATATTAATTCTTTACATCAATGACATCATGCTAATTAAGCCTGATAAACATGAGGTGACTAGCTTGCTAGAGACTTTGGGCAAGCTACATGTACTCCATAAGGTAGCAGATAAACCTTTTAAGATGAAAGACTGCAACTTCTCTATGTGTTTAGTGATCCATGAAGCAGAACATGCCAAGTCATTTCCTCCAGTGTAAAAAATACATTGCTGTACCTTGCATTACCTACTACAGAGGAACCATAAGGCCTATAAACTTCTCTGCATTTGGAGCAAATGCATTCTACAGCTAGGAATACTGCTACTGCCCATTTTCTCTGTGATATACGTCCCTGCCAGATTTAAGTAGGGCTGAAAATTCCACTTTACTGTGTATTATATGATTTCTAAGGAACAGCCTCTGCTATATTACAGGTCTTTCACAGAGACAGATGATTCACTTTGTGTTATTAAATGCCTGGGCAATTAGGAATACTCCTTTAGGAGGTTAGTTATTTTTAACCTACAAAATAATAAAGATAGATCGGCAGAGCATTAGTCCCTCATAATGTCAAAATGGTATATATAGTATTGAGTCCAAACCGGACCAGAATGTATGTATCTCAGTCCTCTCTAAAACTCACTATAGTACCAAAAAAGTGCTGTGAGGTGAGAATATATACAGATCTTTGGGCTGTGCTTGATGGCTTGGACTTCTTGTCAGGTTCTGAAATGAGAAGAAGATCTAAGATAAAGAAGTCTAGATGTGAATCATGTAAATGAGCACAAAACATAGGATTAAGAATTGTGGGCCAGGCATGGTGGCTCAAGCCTGTAATCCCAGAACTTTGGAAGGCCAAGGTGGGTGGATCACGAGGTCAAGAGATCGAGACCATCCTGGTCAACATGGTGAAACCCCATCTCTACTAAAAATACAAAAAATTAGCTGGGCATGGTGGCACGTGCCTGTAATCCCAGCTTCTCAGGAGGCTGAGGCAGGAGAATTCCTGAACCCAGGAGTCGGAGGTTGCGGTGAGCCGAGATTGCACCATTGCACTCCGCCCTGGGTAACAAGAGCAAAACTCCATCTCAAAAAAAAAAAAAAAAAAAAAAAAAGAAAAAAGAATTGTGAACATTTTAATTATATGTTAATGCATGCTTACTTTAGATGCAATAAGATATCAAGTGTACAAAATAAATTGCCTTATTGCTACTAGCCAGCCTTCATCATTAGCTAGCCTAGAATGATGAGCACGTGAAATGATCCAGCCACAGTGACAGATATGGAGGCTACACTTGGGCCCCAAAGCATAGATTACCACCTACCAAGGCCAACGTGGCTATTTTCTCCTTTGAATGTCTACTTTGTTAGTAGCAGAGACCCACACTGAACCCCTGGTTTGTTCCTATTACTCAAGGAGAGAAAACAGCCATTTGGTTGTAAGTTGATCACTTCAGTCCTCTTCTCAACCGGAGGAGCTATGAGTTCATGGTCCCAGGGATAGATATGTTTTCTAAGGTTGGATTTTCTTTCCTTATCTGTGAGCTATGAGTTCATGGTCCCAGGGATAGATATATTTTCTAAGGCTGGATTTTCTTTCCTTATATCTGTAAAGTGTCATCTAGCATCACTAAATGGGAGCTTACTGTATTAGTTAGGATTCTCTAGAGAGACAGGATGAATAGGATAGACGTATGTATGAAAGGGAGTTTATTAAGGAGTATTAGTACTGAAGTCTTACAATAGGCCATTTGCAAGCTGAGGAACAAGGAAGCAAGTCCAAGTTTCAACACCTCAAACGTAGGGAAGTCAACAGTGCAACCTTCAGTCCATGGCCAAAAGTCTGAGAGTTCCTGGCAAATGACTGGTGTAGGTCCAAGAGTCCAAAGGTTAAAGAACTTGGAATCTGATGTTCAAGGGCAGGAAGCATCCAGCATGGGGGAAAGATGGAGACCAGAAGAATCAGCCAGTCTAGTACTTCCATGTTGTTCTGCCTGCTTTTCTTCTAGCCATGCTGGCAACTGATTAGATGGTATCCACCCAGATTGGGAGTGGGTCTGCCTCTCCCAGTCCACTGCCTCAAATGTTTAATGTCCTTTGTCAATACCCTCAACAGACACACCCAAAAATGTGTGTCTCTTTCCTATGTCGTTAATTCAATCAAGTTTACATTCAATATTAACCATCACACTTACCAAATGTCTAACCAATACCCATAGAATCTCATAGAACATAGCATCTAACCAAGAAACACACTTCACAGAGTGAGACGATGACCTGTGAACTACTGATTATATCACGTGACACACTATAAAGAAGCAACCAGGCTGATAAATCATTGAAATGTCTTATTGGCAATGCAGATGAAGTGCCAGCTCAGAGGAAACATCAAATAAGGAGAGGTTACTATTCCCTAGAATACATAACACTAAAACATGGACTTAGTGTGCATCCCCAGTAGAAAGGCTACATGGTTCTGGTAACCAAAATGGGAAGAAGAAGTAGCCCCACTTACCATCCTTACTGATGACCTACTAGAGAACTTTGTGTCTGTATCTGTGAAACTCTGGTTGAGTTCTGGTTTCCACAAAGGCCAGGTTCTTGCCTGGTAACATAGCAAGAGTTCCAATGAAGTTCCAATTACACCTTCTATGTTAGCACTTCATGTGTTTTTTCTAATTTAATTTTTTTGTAGACTTAGGGGTAAGTGTGAAAGTTTGTTATATGGATACATAATGTAATAGTGGGTTTTGGGCTTCTAGTGTACCTATAGTGACTACTGTACCGAGTAGATAATTTTTGAACCTAATCACGCCCTAATCTTCCCACTTTTGGAGTCTCCAGTGTTTATTGTTTTCATCTTCATTCTCATGTGTACCTATTGTTTAGCTCCCACTTACAAATAAGAACAGGTGATATTTGATTTTCTTTTTCTGAGTTATTTTACTAAGAATATTAGCCTTCTGCAGAAAGGCTATTGCTGAAAAAGACATAATTTCATTGTGTTTTATGATAAAATCAAATTCTATGGTATATATATATATATATATATATATATATATATATATATATATATAATTTACTTATCCAATCGACTCTGGATGGACACTTAGGTTGATTCCATGACTTTGCTATTATGAATAGTCCTGTGATAAACATAGACACAGGTGACTTTTTAATATAAGGACTTTATTTCTCTCTAGATACCCAGTAGTGGGAATGCTGTGTTGAATGGTCGTATTATTTTTGGTTCTTTGAAAAAATCTTTATACTGTTTTCCACAGGGACAGAAATAATTTACATTCCCACTAATATTGTATAGAGCTACCCTTTTCTCCACAGCCTTGCCAAAATCTGGTGCTTTTTGACTTTTTTTTAAATTGCATTTTAGGTTTTGGGGTACATGTGAAGAACATGCAAGATTGTTGCATAGGTACACACATGGCAGTGTGGTTTGCTGCCTTCCGTCCCCTCACCTGTATCTGTCATTTCTCCCCATGCTATCTCTTTTTAACAGTAACCATGCAAACTGGTGTAGGATGATGTCTCACTAGAGTTTGCATTTCCCTGTTGATAAGTAACAGTAATATTGAACATTTTTTCATATGGTTGTTGGCTGCTTGTATATCTTCTTTTGAGATGCTATAGAAATGCTGTTGATTTTGAGAAATATCTGTTCAAGTCCTCTGCTCACTTTTTATTGGAGTCATTTGCTTTTATTTTGTTGAAGTGTTTGAATTTCTTGTAGATTCTAGATATTGGTCCCGTGGTGGAGGTATAATTTACAAATGTTTCTCTCATTTTTTAGGGTGCCTGTTTACTCTGCTGGTTATTTATTTTGCTGTACAGAAGCTTTTTAGCTTAATTAAGTTCCATTTATCTAATTTTGTTTCTGTTGCATTTGTTTGTGTGTTAGTCAAAAAATATTTCTTTAGGACAATGTCCAGAAGAATTTTGCCTAGGTTTTCTTCTAGGACTTTTATATTTTCCCATCTTTCATTTAAGTCCTTTATCCATCTTGAGTTAATTTTTTGTATATGATGTGAAGTAGAGGTCCAGTTTTATTCTTCTGCATATAGCTGCCAATTTTGCCAGCACCACTTATTGAATACAGTATCCTTTCCTAATTGTTGATCTTTTTCAGCTTTGTCAAAGATCCATTAGTTGTAGGTTTGTGGCTTCCAAGTTGTAAAAGAGAAAGTTGAATTATCTCTGATCACTGAAGAAATAACTTTAGAAAACAGAAACTACTCTTTCAGAAGACTCCTAGACATGACTTCAGTCAAGTTAAAGGATACAAAACCAATGCATAAAAATCAATAGCATTTCTATACACCAGTAACAGTCAAGTAGGAAAATGAAATATTTCAGGAACTCAATCTCATTTATCATAGCCACAAACTAAGTATATACCTAAGAATACATTTATCCAAGTAAGCAAAAGACCTTTACAAGAAGAACAACAGAATATTGATTAAATAATTCGTAGATGACACAAACAAATGGAATACATCCCATTCTCATGGAGTGAAAGAATCAATATTCATAAAATTACTCAATTGCCCAAAACTATATGCAGATACAACACAATTCTAATCAAACTATCAATGCCATTCTTCACAGAATTAAAGAAAAAATTTCTGAAGTTTATGAGACACCAAAAAAGAGCCCGGATAGTCACAGCATTCTTAAAAAAAAAAAAAAAAAAGAAAGCCAGTGGAATCACGTTTACCTGACTTCAAATTATACTACAAGGCTATAGTTACTAAAACAGTATGGTAGTGGTATACAAATAGACACATTGATCAATGGAACAGAAGAGAAAACCCTGAAATATTTAAGCACTTTGAACTCTTTGGAACCAGGAATCAGTGGGTAAGAAATTACCATTTCGGCAAGCTCCGTAGGAGGAGGCTGCTCTTTTTACCCAAATTCACAGAAGGATTCAGATGTTCCCACACAATCGAGGTCAGGATAGAACCCCAGTGATTTGCCTGTGTACCACTTGATTCTCTCTTGTCTAATTGTTGCAGTGAGCAGGCAAATGCAGCTAGCCTTGAGAAGTGAAAGAATATCTAAGGCTTAGACCAGGCGTCCCCAAACTATGGCCCGCGGGCCACATGCAGCCCCCTGAGGCCATTTATCCAGCCCCATGCTGCACTTCAGGAAGGGGCACCTCTTACATTGGTGGTCAGTGAGAGGAGCACAGTATATGGTGGCCCTCCAACGGTCTGAGGGACAGTGAACTGGCCCCCTGTGTAAAAAGTTTGGGGACACCTGGCTTAAACCCTCAGGAATACATGTTTGGGTCACACTACCAAAACAAATAAACAAACAAACAAAAAATAAAGCACCACCAAAAAAACCCTGCAGATGTGATAATTCTGAGGATATGAAGTATTTAGAATGACTAATGAAGAAAGGAAAAGATGATTGCCTTATTCAGTTCTGACACCTGTATTAGAGGCAGTGACTATAATTGGTCCAACTAACTTCCCTCTTTTAGGTTTCTTTTTTAAAGACAGGATCTCAGTAAACTTGCAGGAACTGCTTACCAAAAATATGTGGAGTAGATTGGTACTGGTGCAAGGGATACAAGAAGTTAGCCATGGCCAGGTGTGGTGGCTCGAGTCTGTACTCCCAGCACTTTAGGAGGCTGAGGTGGGTGGATTACCTGAAGTCAGGAGTTTGAGACCAGCCTGGATGACATGGCAAAACCCTGTCTCTACTAAAAATACAAGAATTAGCTGGGTGTAGTGGCCCACACCTATAGTTTCAGCTACTCAGAAAGCTGAGTCAGTTGAATGGCTTGAACCTGAAAGGCGGAGGTTGTAGTGAGCCGATATCAGGCCACTGCACTCCATCCTGGGTGACAGAGAGAGAGTCCATCTCCAAAAATAAAAAAAAATAAAGATAAACCATTTAAGGTGTGCTACTTTAACCTCCCTTCAAGTGAGAAATTACTCTGAGACTTATAGTCAGACCACAGCCTCCAGCTTCTATGATTCGGAATCTACTCCAGCACTGAGGTCATATTCTCTTTGGGCTGCTTCCAGACAATGGCTAATCTCAGCAGGAATACTGCAAGTACAATGGCTAGAGTTTGAGGTGCTCACTACTGCCATGTCTACCCTTTCCTTTCTCTTTTCACAACTATCATATCTGCATTGAAGTAAAAGTTCTTCCTGCCAAATTCTGTTCCTTCTTCCTTCTAACTTTACTTGGCATTACCTGTACCAAATCACATTTACATTCAATTTGTTTTATGCCTCTTCTTCCTAGAGGCCCCAACATGGCACACTAACTCTACCAATGTACTAACTCTCGCCCTCATGTGAGACAAAATAAGATCAACCCTGTTTGTAACACCATAGTTCAATTATAGTCCATTTATTTCAAGATGCATTTACTGAATACCTAATGTGTGAGAGATAATATGAATGTATGTTTATGTGTATATACACAACCACCCATACATATTAAAAAATGAGGCACAATTTCTATCTTTAAGAAATATGCAGTTTATCTAGAGAGACAAACAGACTCAAGATACTATAATCCCACGTTTTAATGGGAATGTATTGAAGTGCTTTGGAATAAGAGAAACTTAAAACACTTATGTCTGTGAGTCTTTGAAATAATTTTCTAATGAATGCTTCTAGCCCTTGACCCATTTCTGGTATATTTTGTTATCAAAAAATTACAATAAGACCTTATTTAGTCTTATATGATGTTTCAGAAGCTTAGCAGTCTCTATCTAGAGGTGGAATCCATTTTCCCTCCTTTGTATTTCTGATGGTCTTTGAAATTGCCATCGTTAATAGAGTAGAATGCAACAGAGGTGATATTGTATTATGTCTATGTTCTAGGAAAAAAAAAAGCTGATACAGTTTTCCTCTAAGGACATGTGAGCAAAAATAGAAAACAAAACAAAGCAAAATAAAAACCTGTGCTTCCTTAAAGAATCAATGTTGGAGAGACACAGGAAGAGACTCCATGGAGATAAAAAGAAATGCCCAATAAGGCCTACCTATTTGAAGTGTCCTAATCCAAGCTCCAACATTTGAGTGAGCAAGTCATCAGTTAATTCTAGGGAAGACCCATCCAACTGCACTGGGGCGGCAGAGACCAGCTTTCCCTTTCAAGGCCTTTCCAAATTGCAGAGTCAGGGCTAAAACTACTGTCATTTTAATTCACTAAAATTTGATGTAGTTCACTATGCAACAATAAATAACTGAAAGAGACAATTAGACAAAATGTTTGGCAAAGCACTGAAGTAATTGTGATTCACATTATGATTTAAGTGCCAAAATTAAAAAATATATAAACCAATAAGCTAACACTAAATGTGAAAGACGTATTTGTTAAAAGTGCATCCCTGAATTTCTACCTCTCCTTCTATACATACAGCATGTTATTCTGATAGGCACGGATTATATATGACAGCTTTTAGCATTATTTAACTTTTTATCATGGGCAATAAGTTAAAGGTTTTCTGTACTTCATCATAATCAGTGTTTTCTGGCAATATTTTCATCTTACACAATGTCAATAAACCTTTTTGAATGAATTAAATAATAGAATCTTCAGAAAAATAAGATTATACTTTATATCACATAAATGCTAGAGAAGGCTATAGCTTATTCATCAATATTTTATAATATTCAATTTCTTTCCAATGCAATGTTTCTAGGATTATACTTATAGTAATATGACATTATACTCAAAATATGAATATACTTTAGGACAGTGTATGCAGGCATCACAACCTCTGTAGTGTCCAAAAATATATAAGAAAATATATATGTATCTAATATATGTAATCACAGACACAAAATATAAAGAGAGTTTATCTGATATTAAAATTACTACTTATTATTTCTATATATTAGGTTGTCATCTAAGATTTATAAGAAAGGATATGTGACTGAAATGTAGTATGTGATTTAATTATTTTGCATGTATTTGTATCTATAAATTCTTTTGGACTTCACTGAATGCTTTTTACCTGAAATCTATATCATGTACTTAGGTCCAGGAAATCTATAAAATAGCTTTTCTTTTGCCCAGCAACAAGAAAGAAAAAACTAGTGGGAATCATAAAAATTTGGTTTTAATACTAGAAAATGTATATACATATTTGCAGAGTCCTGGAAATACATGGCTGGAATAAAAGTATGGTCCACTAACATAATTTTTTCATTACACACTAGAAGATAATATTGGTCTAAAATACAAAAATTGCAACAACAACAACAAAAAGCAAATAGAAAAAAATTAATCCTCTTTCCCAGTTTATGAGGCAGGTCCTTTTTAATATCAAGTAATACTTCTTTGAATTCATGTGGGACACTTTTTCTTTTCCTTTCTTCTTTTTTTTTTTCTTCTTGAGACAGTCTCTCTTTCTAAATATTGACCTTAATTTCTTCTTTTTTTACATTTTCTTATATGGAAAACTGAAAATCCTGATTTGAGACAGTTACTGTTTCTAACTTTTCATTTTATTTTCCTTTGGCCCAAGTATTATTTAGAAAGTTAACTACAAGTGTTTTATTTTTGTTTCCAAATATAGGGGCACTTTCCACATGTTTCTATTATTGAGGTCTAATTGAATTCTATGCTTGTCAGAGAACATATACTTTGTGAGTTGAATATTTTTTATATATTAAGACTTCTCCTGTGATCTAGAATATAATCTCTCTTGAAAAATACTCATGTTTTCTTAAAATACTATTTAAGCTAGTGTTGTTAGAGTGTTCTATAATGTCAGTTAGGAATATGGTTGATAGCATTGTTTAAGCTTTCTACATTCTTACTGATTTTTCTTCTTTTTGTTTGACCGATAACCGAAAAACATTACTTATTGAAATTATAGCAGGTAGATTTTTTTTAAATAGATTGCCATGTGTAGTGTATTATAGAAATCAAGAAGGCATTGTAAAACTTATTATTTCAAAATAATTTAAGGACATCAAATAATTACCAATGTTGAATTCGAAGGTGAAGGTATATACCTTCACCTTGCTCCACTTAATGTTAACATTTTCTATAGCCATTTTGTAATTATCAAAAATAAAAATTTAATGTCAATACAATACATAAACTAAACAATAAAATATAAGATATTGTAAATCTCCATGATTAGGTATGTGAATGACTAGAATTATTATGAGTTTTGATAAATTGAATACTTCGTCAATATGATGTAATCTTTTTGCTCTTTTAATGATTTTAACTGAAGTCGTTGTTAAATGCTAATAAAGTCACTATGCAGCTTTTCCTTCTTCAATTAGTGGAAACACGGTATATTATTTTATATTCTTTATCTTTTAATCTTTTTGTATATTTATAATTCAAGTTGATTGTGAGTAAACAGCACAGAGTTGTATTTTACTTTCTGGTCCAATCTGACAATCTGCAATTTATTGGGCTGTTTAGACAATTCATATATTTAACTTTATTATTTCTGTCTTAATTTTATTTTTTAATTAAGATCTACTATTTTTAAAATTATACTTTTATATATGTGCCAAAAGTGCAGGTTCGTTACATAGGTATACATGTGCCATGGTGGTTTGCTGCACCCATCAACCCGCCACCTACATTAGGTATTTCTAATGCTATCCCTATATATGCCACATTTTCTTTATCCAGTGTATCATTAATGGGCATTTGGGTTGGTTCCAAGTCTTTGCTATTGTGAATAGTGCTGCAATAAATATATGTGTGCATGTGCCTTTACAGTAGAATTATTTATAAACCTTTGGGTATATACCCAGTAACAAGATTGCTAGATCAAATGGTATTTCTGGTTCTAGGTCTTTGAGGAATTACCACACTGTCTTCCAAAATTCTTGAGCTAACTTACATTCCCACCAACAGTGTTCAAATGTGTAAAATTATTTCTATTTTTCCACATCCTCTCCAGTACCTGTTTCCTGACTTTTTAATGATTGCCATTCTAACTGGCCTGAGATGGTATCTCATTGTGGTTTTGATTTCCATTTGTCTAATGACCAGTGATGATGAACTTTTTTTCTATATGTTTGTTGGCTGCATACATATCTTTTTTTGAGTATGATATTTCATTTGAGTATGATATCATTTGAGTATGATACTTCAAATGGTATGAAGTATCCTTTCATATCATTTGCCCACTTTTTTGCTTTTTCTTGTACATTCGTTTAAGTGTTTAAGTTCATTGGAAATTGTGGATATTAGCCCTTTGTCAGATGGGTAGACTGCAAAAATTTTCTCCCATTCTATAGGTTGCCTGCTCACCCTGATAATAGTTTCTTTTGCTGCCCTGAAGCTTTTTCGTTTAATTATATCTCATTTGTCAACTTAAAAGAGATGTGAAGAACCTTTCTAAGAACTACAAATCACTGTTCAAGGAAATAAGAGATGACACAAAGAAATGGAAAAACATTCTATGCTCATGGACAGAAAGAATCAATATCATAAAAATGGCTATATACCCAAAGTAATTTATCAGTTCAGTGCCATACCTATCAAGCTACTATTGACTTTCTCCACAGAATAAGAAAAAAAACTACTTTAAATTTCCTAAGGAACAAAAAAGAGCCCATAGAGCCAAGAAAATTTTAAGCAAAAAGAGCAAAACTGGAGGCATCATGTTACCTGACTTCAAACTATACTACAAGGCTACAGAAATCAAAACAGCATGGTACTGGTACAAAAATGATATACAGACCAATGGAACAGAACAAAGGCCTCAGGAATAACACCATATATCTACAACCATTTGATCGTTGACAAACCTGATAAAAACAAGCAATGGGGAAAGAATTCCCTATTTAATAACTGGTGTTGAGAAAACTGGCTAGTCACATGCAGAAAACTCAAACTGGACCCCTTCCTTACACCTTATACAAAAATTAACTCAAGATGGATAAAAGATTTAAACACAAGACTAAATCTATTAAAACCCTAGGAGAAAACCTAGGTAATAACATTCAGGACGTAGGCATGGGCAAAGACTTCATGACCATAACACTGAAAACAATGGAAACAAAATAACTGCTATTTTTATATTTGTTTTTTATTTGTCTCATTCATTTTGTACTTTTTTTTCTAGCTTCTCTAACTTATTTTGGATTAGTTGTACATTTTGCATAATTCCATTCTATATCCATTGCCTGTCACTCACAAATTACTGATGGCCAAATAACATACAGTAAGTTTTCCATAGGGAACATCTCAATTTTTATATTTTCTACAAATTACATAGTTGTTTTAATGAGTTTTGCCATTACAGGTTTTGCATTCATAAATTCACTTATTTAGGAAAAATAATCAAAATAAACCATTTTAGATCATAGCTACTTTGCTACTTCCTGAACTGATATGGTTTGGCTGTGTTCCCACTCAAATCTCATGATGAATTGCTGTTTCCATAATTCCCATGTGTCATGGGGGAACCTCATGAGAAATAATTGAATTACAGAGGAAATATTGATAGTGAATGAGTCCTAATCAGATTTGATGGTTTTAACATGGGTTTTCTCTCCTCACCCTTTCACTTTCACTCTTCTTGCAACCATGTAAAAAAGGATGTGTTTGCTTCCCCTTCCATATGATTGTAAGTTTCCTGAGTCCTCTCCAACTCTCTGGAGTTGTGAGTGAATTATACTTCCTTCCTATATAAATTACTCAATCTCAGATATATTTTTATCAGCAGCATGAGAATAGACTAATACAGTAAATTGGTACTGAGAGTGGGGCACTGCTGTAAAGACAGCCAACAATGTAAATGCAACTTTAGAACTAGGTAAAGGTCAGTGGTTGAAACAGTTTGGAGGACTCAGAAGAAGATAGAAAATTGTGGGAAAGTTTGGAACTTCCTAGAGACTTGGAAGGTAAAACTTTAGACTTGGACTTGTGAGTTAATGCTGGAATGAGTTAAGACTTTGGGGACTGTTGGAAGGGCATGATTATGTTTTGAATTGTGAGGATGTAAGATTTTGGAGGGGCCAGGGGTGAAATGATATGGTTTGACTGAGTCACCAGCCATATTTCTATTTAAATTGTAGTTACCATAATCCCTGTGTGTCATGGGAAGAACACGGTAGGAGGTAATTCAATCATAGGGATGGTTACCTTCATGGTTTTCTCATGATAGTGAGTGAGTTCTCACAAGATCTGATGGATTTATAACGAACTTTCTCCTCTTCACTCTCAGTCTTCTTCCTGCTGTCACATAAAGGCGGATGTGTTTGCTTCCACTTCCACCATGATTGCAAGTCTCCTGAGGTTTCCACAGCCCTGCAGAACTGCGAGTCAATTAAGCCTCTTTTTAAAAATAAATTACCCAGTCTAGAGTGTGTTTTTATGAGAAGTGTGAGAACAGGTTAATACACCAAATAAAGCTGGTATTTTCTGCATTAAAAAAAACATTCAAGACCTTTTCTTCTTTATCATCCAGACTGAAACAAATTTTTTTTCTAATTTTGCATTATGTTAACACATACTCTCTCTTCTATCTTTCTCCAAGGTACACATTTCCTACTGCTTATTTATATAGAAAATAGGTCAAAAATTCGGAATAGTTCTAAAACACTATGCACCATGCTTATTGATTCTTAAGATAAAGTTTTCACTAATTCTAAATAAGTTTCTATGAGGCATAACAGAAATAAGCTCTGAGAATGCTTGCTATCTCCCCAGAGATGCCATGTACAAGTTTAGAAAAATTAAAATTTGAAATACTGTTTTATTTATTGGATTTTTAGATTGCTAGATCTAATTGATGAAAGAAACACATAAACACAAAAAGACTTTTTAAACTGGCATGTTTTGTTTTCTCTTTCTATACATAGCTTTGGAACACATTCCTTTGGAGAATCAGTTACAAAATATATCAAAAATTATCTACTATATACAAGAAACTGTCATATTCATTGGATACCTAGCAGTTAATAAAATAAGCCTTCACAACCTAGATAGGTTCTTGGAAACTGGAACTTTAAGCAAAACAATGTGTAATAAACTATTTTTAAATCAGTGTTATAACAAAATAACACTATATGATGACATGGTTTGGCTATGCTCTACACAAATCTCATCTTAAACTGTAATACTCCTAATCCCTATGTGTCCTGGGAGGAACCTTGTGGGAGGAACTCCACAGAAGGAGATTAGACTATGACTGAGTTCTTGCAAGATCCGATAGTTTTATAAGGGGCTTTTCCCCTCTTAACTCTGTACTTCTCTCATTGCTATATAAAGAAGGATGTGTTTCTTTCCCTTCTTCCATATTTGTAAGTTTCCTGAGACCTACCCAGTCATGGGGGGGATCAGTTAATTTTCTTTTATTTATTAATTACCGAGTCTCTGGCAGTTCTTCATAGAAGTGTGAGAATTAACTTACATACAGAAAAAATATTGTTTGAGAACCTTCTGTACATTCTTTTGCTTAAAGTCACAGTTTCCAAAAACCTATCAACAATGTTAGTGAGAACATACTAAAAAGTAGAAACATGTTCTCTTTAAAAATTTTATCCATGTTATTTTAAGCTCTATTTATGATTATTAGCTTTTACGTTATAGATTTGACGTATACTTGTAATAAGTATTTTTATCAAATAAAATTTTCCCATTGGTTGAAATATTGTCTGAAAATTAACATTCTGTGATTGACTCTAGAGACTATTACAACTTGTTTGCCAGGCACTCACACACGCTGTAAATTAAGGGAGAAACAATTCTTTCCTTTTAGAAGCCCTTACTCTTGAATGAGAGAAAAACCATAAACATCAATACTAAAAATACTTTTAGAAAGTAATACACTTCAAAAAATAAACAAACAGAAAACAAAAGTTGCTTCATTAATTTAAAGAAACTGCATTTTATTTAGCATGCCTGCTGAAGGGCACATGAGAAATAATTTATAGTCATTGAATTTATACAATTTTGCTTTGCATATTAGGTAATGATTAAGAAACAGAAAGTAATCCAGAGCCTATCCTATAATGATTGAAGGCACTTTAAGACCAAACAATTGTGAATGCTACTAGTTACCATAGCAGATCATTTCGTGACATAGGAGATTTCACAAGTTGTATTTATGACAACTCTCAGATTTACGTTTAATGTGTTTATTTAAACTGCACTCTGTATTGAGAAAATGAATGCTTACACACAAAAAAAGTTATTTTAGCCTTTAATTATTTCAATCAACAATTTCTTGCAATGCATCGTTAATTAATTAATATAAAAGCAATACTTTATTTCTATCTTTACTGGCAAATTGAAAGATGGTAATAGATGCACAGAGACAATGACATTATTATCTAAAGAAATATCTATGAACAATAATAAGATTCATGGATTATACAAACGTGCTTAGTACCCTCACAGAATAAAGGAAATATTAAGTACATTTAAAAAATTGTTCATGATTTGCTTGCTTTGCGATTGTTTTATCAAATATTTGAAAGCTTTTCATTCTTGTTGAAACCATATACATAGAATTAAGCACAATAGGTTTCTGATTTAAAATAACTCTAAAATTTTATTACAGCAAAGTAATTGTTTTAGACGATTTTTTTTTCTAATTTTGTATTATGTTAACACATACTCTCTCTTCTATCTTTCTCCAAAGTACACATTTCCTCTAAGGTACACATTAGAGGATTTTTTTATATCAATCGGAGGTTTTATATTTCAGAATATAATATATGAAAATAAGTATTTGTAATGATACATTTTATGACAATAATTCAGCCAACCATTATGGCATGACATTGGACATATGTTGTATGTTGTATTGGATAAGGATGTAACAATATAAAGTCAACCATGGTGAATATAAATTACCATAGATGAAATTTCTAAGAAGAGAAAAGGTTTAAACTAAAACCTATGAGCTAGAGACAATTATTCTATTATACCTTGGTTTCTGGAATGGATGTATTATAGAGGCGTGTGTGTGTGTGTGTGTGTGTGTGTGTGTGTGTGTGTGTGTCTGTGTCTGTGTCTGTGTATGTAAAAACCATTTTGTTTTTCAAGGACGGGTGAGTTATACATAAATAACTGTCTTAATGACTCAGAGGCAACACAAATTCAATTACTATGGTATAAGAATAGGAATACTCTATGTGAGGTCTGGGACCCAATCCAAAAAATGAAAGTACTACTGTGTATCCATGGATATGAAGATTATTATTCTCAGTCAATAGAAGATAATTCAATATGCCCAGAATTTTGGTAAACAAAAAGGTTAAACATAAAACAGTTAGTGGGGAGAAGTGATCATTTAACTTAAATATCAGATCATGTCCTTTGCAATTTGTTTAAAAGAATAAATTTATCACTGCTGCTAAAGTACAGTATACTGTTTACCATAGACTTCTTTGAAGAAAACAAAGACACAGGTTTAATATATATTCATACTGTAGAGTGATTTCCTATTGCAAATGACTGGAAAACACTTCTAGCATCCTAATGTTCCTGTGCTGATGGGCTCTTCTGTTCAATATGTCTAGAGCAATAAAATCAACTTGCAAGCTTTGCCTCAGCAGCTGAGCACTGCATGCGTTCAGGTCATTATGGCAGTGGGGTGCTCAGTTGGGAAAATGGTGAATAAATAACTGGTAACATGCCGGAAGTCTGATTTTACTGGCCAGTTACTATTTTTAGGATCCCTTTGCATTTGAAAAGATTTATGCCTCTGCGGAATTGAATGCAAAAACATGAATGCTAACTCCACTCTGACAACACAAAAGCCATTCTTAGGAAATGATTGTTTAAGAAATGAGTTTTGAAATTAAATTAGTTCTTTTATTAATGAAACTATACTCTACATTTTGTTAAATATTACTATGGGAACATTTAATAAAATTCACCCAAAATATAAATCTCAGGACAAGACAACACTAGTTTTGCATTAATATTGCATGCTATTTACTAGTGCTGTACTTTTGATGCATTCTCTACCACTTTAAAAATTTTTACTTCATCATTTAAAAAACTTTACTTTTTTTTTTTTTTTTTTTTGAGACGGAGTTTCGCTCTTGTTACCCAGGCTGGAGTGCAATGGCACGATCTCGGCTCACCGCAACCTCCGCCTCCTGGGTTCAGGCAATTCTCCTGCCTCAGCCTCCTGACTAGCTGGGATTACAGGCAAGCGCCACCATGCCCAGCTACTTTTTTGTGTTTTTAGTAGAGACGGGGTTTCACCATGTTGACCAGGATGGTCTCGATCGCTCGACCTCGTGATCCACCCGCCTCGGCCTCCCAAAGTGCTGGGATTACAGGCTTGAGCCACCGCGCCCGGCCTAAAAAACTTTACTTTTAATGCATACATACTGTCACTTCTTCTCTCTCTTCTTCTCTCCTTGTTTTCTCCCCTTCTCTCTCACACACACGAACTTCCCATGAACATATGCAATACTTTCAACAAATAATATGCAGTTCACATAGTTATACACATATACTCATATTTACTATTTGCGACTTTTTACAATTGTATTTTACATTCTACAAAGCAACACTGTCATGCTTCTAAACTAGTTTAGCTGTTAAGTAAAAAGAAAGAAGCTTATTTTGTCAGTTAGTAGCATATATTTTTATATCATCTATAATTACATATTTTAAAGTAAAGTTTTCTTAAAAAGTAAAGAAAGCGGAGACTGCCGCGGAGGCAGGGCGCCGACGGCCGTATTTGCCTGTGCAGCCCCAGCCGCCGCCAACAAAAACTGCGCGCGCGCTCGGCGGGCGCTAGGACCGGCGCGGGGCCCCCGGGGCCGCCTGGGCCGCTGGGGCATCCTCGCCACCGCCGCCGCTGAGCTCGCGGCCCGCCCAGCGCGCCCGCCGCCCAGGGTGGGGTGATGTCTTACAAACCGAACTTGGCCGCGCACATGCCCGCCGCGGCCCTCAACGCCGCTGGGAGTGTCCACTCCCCTTCCACCTGCGTGGCGACGTCTTCACAGAACCGCCAGCTGCTCAATGACTACACCAACGTCCCGAGGCCACACCCAGGGATCTGGGAATAGCAGGTGCCGCAAAGCAAATAAGGGAGCCGCTGGGCATCATTGAAGAGCTGGGGGTGGAGATCAGACCCACGTGCGTGGGCAGCAGGAGCGCCCCGGAGAGGCTGAAGCGTGGCGTCATTCACGCTAGAGTGCCGGTTCGGGAGTGCTTGGCAGAAACGGAACGGAATGCCAGATCCTAGCTTCCTTGTTGGTTTTGAAGGATGATTTCCATCTTTTTACAGGATGAGAAGTTACAGTTCATCTCCCCTGTTCAGATGAAACCCTTGTTTTCGAAATGGTTACAGTTGTTTTTTCCTCCCATGGTTCACTTGGCTCTGAACCTACAGTCTCAAAGATTGAGAAAAGATTTTGTAGTTAATTAGGATTTGCAATTTGAGTAGTTAGGAACTGCCCATGTTTTTTTGGTTTGTTTTTTGTTTTTAAACATTCATTCAAAAGATGCTCCTAAAGTTACCTTACAGCAAACTAGTTTGCCTCCAAGACACCATTGTCTCCCTTTAATCTCTTTTGAATACATATGTTACTCACAGTGTTCTTTGTTTCTTTTCATAAGCTAATACCACTCTAGGGATTTTGTTTTTAATGCACAGTGACTTTACTTAGTAGCTGGTTCCCATTTGCCATACACTGTAGATTCTGCTGAATGTAACTTCTTTTTTGCTAAAGCATTTGCATGACTATTAGTGCTTCAAAGTCAGTTTTTTAAAATGCACAAGCTCTAAACACAGAAGAAAGAGCAACCCACCAAACCCGACAAGGACCCCTGAACATTTTCACTAAGACTGTAAGTAGATCTCAGTTCCTCGTTTGTTGTAAATTGATCAAAACATCTGGAAGAAAATGACTAAAACTGTTTGCATCTTTGTATGTATTTATTACTTGATGTAATAAGCTTATTTTCATTGACAAAAAAGTAAAGAAAGCATACGGTTTAACTATACTTAACTATTATTTGTAGCATTTTCTAGCCTTGGAGCATCTAGAATTTGATAAATATTAACATGAGATCATTGAGGCACCTAAGTTAAATTCATATGTATAAACATGCAAATGCGGCCGGGCGCGGTGGCTCAAGCTTGTAATCCCAGCACTTTGGGAGGCCGAGGCGGGTGGATCACGAGGTCAAGAGATCGAGACCATCCTGGTCAACATGGTGAAACCCCGTCTCTACTAAAAATACAAAAAATTAGCTGGGCATGGTGGTGCGTGCCTGTAATCCCAGCTACTCAGGAGGCTGAGGCAGGAGAATTGCCTGAACCCAGGAGGCGGAGGTTGCGGTGAGCCGAGATCGCGCCATTGCACTCCAGCCTGGGTAACAAGAGCGAAACACCATCTCAAAAAAAAAAAAAAAAAAAAAAAAAAATGCAAATGCTATATACATTTATATGTCATAACAGAATTAATGATTTTCTTAATTCCAATATGATAGACTTATGGTACTTTATTTTGGCCATTCTTTCGATGATTGATAGATGATGTTGACTAGTGCTACTTCTCCTGCTACTAGCTACATATTTTAGCATCTACTACATGAGGGATGCCAATCCAACTGTTCACAAAATAATTTCTAATTGTCAGACCAACTGTAAATGTTATGTAATAGTATCCAAATGTGGAGGACACTGTAGTTCAAGGGCAATAAGCTTGATCTATATTCACAGAACTACCAAGTTAGTGAGCCAGGATCATAATGCAAGTCTTTATGGCCCTAAACCCATGCTATTTTAAAAATTGCCATGCTCTCAAAGGTTGATTTAATTTGATTTATACTTTTAAATAATTTTATAATCCGTCTGAAACCTGATCACAATCACTCATCATGATCTCTTACCGTAGACAAAATGCATTTTCAAAACTAGCCAAAACCATATATAGTGAGCATTTATGACTCATGTTGGCCATTGAGTACTAAAAAGATGAATATGGAAAGATCTATGCACAAATAAACACATTGAAAATTTTAATGAATAACGATGATGTATATTAATATATAGAGAGAAAGAGATTCATAAATGCTGTAAAGGAGAAATTAATTCTGACGTGCATTCTAACAAGATTTATAAGATGGCTAGTTTACAAATGAGTAAAACTTCAATACGTGATGTGGTTACAAGAGAGGAAAGCATAAATATTTTAAGCAGACACTGAAGTTCAAAAACATACTTAAAATGGCAGATGTGGTTGGAGCACAGTTTTGCTTGTTTTGCTTTGCAGAGATGTTTGTTGTAAGTTGTAATAGTAATACCGTGATAAAACTTTAAATTCATCTTTTCTTCTTTCCTCTTTCTTCTGAAAATACTAAAGATGATGACTACATATATTATTAAAATTATATATTCCATAATATAAACCCACTTTTCTACATAATTTAGGTTATGTTTATAATGGAACAATAACTTAGTATTTAAAAATTACTTTTATGGCCTATTGACTATTGTCATTGAAACTGCCTGAACTCTGAAAATAATTTGATTTGATTTTTGGAAACTTTAGGAAAGAATTAAACTTGTCAGGAAATTTAACCTATGAAAGAATGTGAAAATATTTAGATTATTTATTAACTATTGACTGCTACCTGCTATATATTCTCTTACCATTCTGTATCTGCCTTTAATATAAAATGTATGTAACTCCAATTATAATTATTTAATTTACATGTTTGTTGCTCCCTCAAAATGTAATCTCATTCATAACCACCATTCCACGTTTCTTTTCTTCAGATTACTAGGCGCAAATGCAATGTCCATCATAGTTTTACATTTTTAAAAGACATAAGATTGATGCATGTTTGATGTCTTGTTAAATTAAGAAAGAATAATAGTTTCTCTGAAAGCAAAAGTTTTGTCACATTTTCTTTTTTTTATTTTTATTTTTAATTGCATTTTAGGTTTTGGGGTACATGTGATGAACATGCAAGATTGTTGCATAGGTCACATTTTCTACAGAAATATAATCCACATATATATGACTCTAAACCAATTACATCTGTTCTATGAAATATCTTATTTGCTGTTTTAAATATGCAAAAATTATTTCAAAATGACTTTTTGTAGGAGCATATTATTGTAGAGAAATATGCACACCTCCTTTGCATAAATGTCTACAGAAAAAATTGAGAGCATTCTATTTTGAAGAAAGGAACATAAATCATTTACCACTGTTAAAAGAAGTATAATAAAGTTAACATGATGGAAATGTCACGGAACCTAGTAACTTTAAAAATATCACAGAGGCCAGATGCAGTGGCTCACGCCTGTAATACCAACACTTTGGGAGGCCAAGGCGGGCAGATCACGAAGTCAAGAGATAGAGATTATCCTGGCCAACATAGTGAAACCCCATGTCTATTAAAAATACAAAAATTAGCTGGGCATGAGTGCCTGTAGTCCCAGCTACTTGGGAGGCTGAGGCAGGAGAATTGCTTGAATCTGGGAGGTGCATATTGCAGTAACCCTGTACCTTGCCACTGCACATCCAGCCTGGGCGACAGAGCAAGGCTCCATCTAAAAAGATAATAATTAAATAAAAAATTTAAAAATACCTAAGAAATTTCAGAATATTAACATACCATTAATGAAATGATTTGTCGTGAAATTATTTGCAGAAATTTGATTATTCCATATTTGAGGCCCATGAAATATGGTTTAAAAATCCTTACTTTTTTTTTTTAACCCATAAAACAAAAAGAATGAAACAGTTTGTAGTAGATATATGGTGAAAATATTTCAGCATCAGGATGTGCTTGTGTTATAATCCCTATCCTGATTTATCATAAAAATACTGCAATTCAATTATTTTTGCAGTTATGGTGCAGGAGAGATGGAGAATTAGCAAGATCCTCTGATTTTGTCTGTTCTTACGAGCTTCCTGAAGTAACTGAAATTTTCCCAATCAATGCCTAGACCTCCCTGATATTTAAACATTTTGGATTTCATTTGTTTCTAATAGTAGAATCATTTTGCTTGTACCTACCACTGAATTTGAAAATAAAATAATAATCTGACTTATTAATTATATAATTTTTGTTCTATGTATTTATACATACATATTTATCTGTACTGATTGCCTACTTTATCTGACAGTATAGGTTGTGAATATAGGTTGTGAATTTTTCTTACTATTATGTTTAATATGTATTTATATGTATAAGAGTTATACATAATGGTAGCACACACACACACACACACACATACATTTTTGTTTCATAGTTTAGGTACGAAGAATTTAGATAATCATGCTTCTTAGGTATATCATCAATATAAATTAATGCAAACCAATCTCATTTTCATTTTTCCTGAATTATTTTTGTCCAGTCCCATCTTTCTCACTAAACAAACATACACTAGTATGAATTGTGTTGCCTCATAACATTTTATAGATGTTTTTGTTTATATGTTTATGCATATTTTACTTAAAATTTTCTAGATAACATTCTGTTTCTTAGTTTTTTTACTGAACTCTGTCAGAAAACCTATGTAGTTATTAAAACTTATGTATATTTACACTTATAAATGTAATGTTATTTCTCAGGATTCCCTCACTGAGCAAACAATTGGAGGAGAACATTTTTTTTCCTGACATTTTAAACTTCCTCCCGTAACTTTAACTTTTGCTTCAGTCATACGTTCCTTTGGTCCCAGAGCACTTGTCATATTTTTCTTTTCTTTCTACATTTTTTTCTTCCCCAAACCCTCCATCCTTTTCTGTTTGTTTAGAAAACTAACGTCTAAATATTACTTATCTATTTGAGGCTGATTTTGTTATTAATGAGCTAAAAAGTGAAGCAAATTAAATTTCAAATTGGACACACACACACACACACACACACACACACACACACCAGTATTCAGAATCAGAGTCCTAAAGGAAAGGCAGGTAGATAATTGATACAAGGACAGAATTTTGTCAAAATTACCAAGCAGTCTTTCTTTGGCTCTGCACCAACCATGTTGCTACATCTTGAGACTGGATTCTCTTATAGCTGCAACAACAATTTGGGCTATGTTTCCCCACTCATTCATGTGAGCAAGAAAGGCTGTCTTGCTCAGGCTGTGTATTCACAGTAAGGAATATTTTCCTAGTAAGAAGCCCACTTTCCAGAGAGACTCTGTCAATTTTGTCCTCAGATGTAATTGATTAAATTTTCTTAGGCTGGCTTTTCGTAAGCCAGTTACCAGTAAGAAAAAATAGGCTTTCCAGAATAAGACTAGATTGTTCAGACCCTTCCAATGAATTGAGAATGTGAGGAAGGTAAACATGTAAAACTGTGAGTCAATTATACCTCTTTTCTTTATAAATTACCCTGTGTTAGGTATTTCTATTAGCAGCATGAGACCTGATTAATACAGTAACCTACTCTCCTCTCTCACTTTGATATTCTATCAGAGGACAGATGAGATCACTGATAAAGTCAATATACCGTTCTATCTTTTGAGCAGAGAAGGTGAACAATGTCTGGACAGACAAAAGGGAATATCCACCATAGTTTTAAGAAAAGGTAAAAATGTGGGGTTGCCCTACCATACATTCTTGATAATCCATTGTATTTTTCATTATGGAATATAATTTCTGCTCTGACTTCTATACAGAGTGTAATTCAAAACTGCAGAACATATAACATTAAGGAAGCATAAGAATTATAAACTGAGAATCATTTTTTTCTGCTTTCCTTGGGTGACATTTTGTTCTTGAGACAATGATAAATTAGAAGAAGGAAAGGCTATAGAGAAGAAGGAAATTACAACGAGCATAAAACACATAGTTAATACATTATAGTAATATTTTCTACTTTGGTAATCATTAATTTCTATGATTATGTTTTCATTAATATTAAAATATTTATTTTTAAATGTTTTTATATATATGTTTATCAAAATTGGCAGAAAGTTGAATTTAGTCTAATCTTTAATTTGGCAAATATAATAGACTATGATTCTGCTAAAAAAAGAAATGAAATTTTGATATATCTATAATGTGAATGAACCTTGAAAACATTATGCTAAGTGGAACAGCCAGACATAACAGGACAACTATTGCATGCTTCTTCAAAACTTCCAAGCTTATGAACAATAAGGAAAAGCTGAGAAATTGTCATAGACCAAATGAGGTATAGCAATATAATGTAGTACAGTATCTTGAATGAAATGCTACTGAAGAGAAATAAGCCATTAATAGAAAAACTAATGAAATCCAAATAAAGTCTGAAGTTCAGTTAATCATTTCTTAGTTTTAACAATTGTGTTACGGTAATGTAACATGATAGGATTAGAAGAAACTGAGTAAGAGGTATATGAAAACTCTGTACCCTCTTTATAACATTTTTGTAAAAGTTCAATTTTATTTGTTTAAAATTTTTTTTTAAATATTCTAAACAATAAAAGTATTCTAAAATACAAAATTTGATAATAACACATGGGGAAATGTAAATCAAATGATGGACCCAAACTCAAAATAAATGCTTAATAAATGCAGAAACCATCATACCCAGGGACTTGTTTTGTAATAGCTAGCTAGCCTATAAAAGTTCTCTATTTAAGTTTAGGGGAAGCTCATTCTACAGACCCTCTAGTCAAGGATAGTGGCTCTTCATCTCCCCAGCTGAAAACAATAAAGGAATAATTTTTCTGAAGTCTGAGCAGAGTATCAGTGGAACTGTGTCACTACAGATTACAATAAAGATAAGCACCCAGTTTGCTAATTTTATTTGAGTAACTGCCTTTATTGTAATATCTGTAGTAGAAAAATTAAGCATTTTGTGTGCATTAATCCCTTTAATAATTTTAATTTTATAATAGAGTAGACAATTTCTTTTCCCAATAATAGATATTTTTTTATATTTGTAATTTTTGCTGCTACATAAAATGCTGCTTGACAATTATATTGAGATATTCTCTGAAGGTTATATACCATGGAGTGAAATTGCTAGGATTTAGAACACGCATATCTTTACATTAATTGATAGATATTGCCAAATTGTTTTTCCAAGTGTTATACCAATTTTACCCAACTAACAATGCTTAAAAGTTCCCATGGCTTCACATATTCATAATCACTTTCTATTAATAAATGTTTTATTTTGTCAAATGTGATGAATGTAACATGATATTTTATTGTGCTTTCATTGTCCTCTCATCAGTGTATGATTAAACACGTTTTTATATGTTCTTAGCCATTTTCTGTTTTTTCTTTTGTAAATTGCCAATTCATTTTTTTTTCCCTGGGGTATTTTTCTATTTCACTATTTATGGAATTTCTTTCTTTTTTTTTTTTTTTTTTTTTTTGAGACAGAGTTTTACCCTTGTTACCCAGGCTGGAGTGCAATGGTGTGATCTCGACTCACTGCAACCTCTGCCTCTTGGGTTCAAGCAATTCTCCTGCCTCAGTCTCCTGAGTAGCTGGGATTACGGGCATTCATCACCATGCCCAGCTAATTTTTGTATTTTTAGTAGAGACAGGGATTCACCATGTTGACCAGGATGGTCGCCATCTCTCGACCTCGTGATCCACCCACCTCGGCCTCCCAAAGTGCTGGGATTATAGGCATGAGCCACTGCGCCTGGCCTTGTGGAATATTTTTAAATATGTTCCAATGTTAATATTTTCTATGCCTTGCAAGTATTTTCTCCAAGTCACTGACTATCATTTCTTTGTTAAAGGTTGTCTGTTAATATACATATGGTTTTAAAGGCAGTATCAACTTATCAATCTGTCATCAATCATTTACCTTATATTTTAGGCTTTTATATCTAATAAATGATTTATGTCCTAAGGTGCTACATATGTTATTTTAATAACATTTATCATATCAGGTTGCTGTGATTAGTTTATGTTAGCATGTTTTCTGTACCCTGTGAGATCCTCAAGGGCAAAGGCCATGTATTATTCATTTATTTTACCTTGGAATGATTTATCTTTAGTTCATATTTTTAATGTTTATGCATACATAGAAAGTATGTATATTGATGGGCTACATGAGATATTTTAATATAGGTATAATAGTTGCATCAGGGTAAATAGGGTATCTATTACCTCAAGAATGTATTCTTTCTTTGTGCTAAAACAATCCAATTATACTATTTTACTTATTTTTAAATGTATAATAAATTTGTTTTGACTGTAGTCACCCATTCTATTTAATCACATTTTCATACTCATTAACAATCCACTCTTTCTTCACAGTACTACCCCTCCCTACATCTAGTAGCCATTCATTTATGCTCTATATTTGTGGCTTCAGTTGATTTAATTTTTAACTCCTGCAAATAAGTGATGACGTGCAAAGTTCATTTTTCTGTGCCTGGCATATTACACCAGTTCGAACCATTCATGTTGTTGCAAAGAACAGGATCTTGCTAGTTTTTATGGCTGAATAGTATTCCATTGTATATATGTATCACATTTTGTTTATACATTCATCTGTTGATGTACCGTTAGGCTGTTTCCAAATCTTAGCTATTCTGAATAGTGTTGCAATACACAGGGTAGTACAGATATCTGTTTTGGGGTACATACCCAGCTGTGACTGCTGGATGACATGGTAGTTCTATTTTTAGTTTTGAGGAACTTTCAAACTGTTCTTCATAGTGGTTGCACCAATTTACATTCCTACCAATAGAATATGAGAGTTGTCTTTTCTCCATATCCTCACCAGCATTGGTAATTTGCTATCTTTTGCAATTGGAGTAAGATGATATCTTGTAGACGTTATTTCCATTTTTCTGATGATCAGTGATGTTGAGCACATTTTCATATTATTGTGCAGCATTTTTATGTCTTCTTTCATGAAATGTCTATTCAGGAATGCTGGGAAGATGGCCGCCTAAGAACAGCTCAGGACTTCAGCTCCCAGTAAAAGTGCAGAGGGTGAGTGGACGCCGCATTTTCAGACGAACTCTTATTGCCCACAGACCAGGAGATACCCAGGCAGAGGGGTCGCCAGTGTCGCAGTCCCAGCCGGTGCGGCTGTTTTGGCCCCCGTGGGGCTGATTCTGCCAGCGCCTCTGCTGTGACCACGCCCTGTTGCTGCGGTTCTCCGTACAAAAGCCACTGGTCTGGGAGCCCTTTTAGCTGGCGAGCAGAGCCCTGAGATGGCAGAGTTGCCCATTGATCTGAAATAGCAAGCCAGGCCAGGAGATTCCTAGGCAAAAAATCCTTCAGGAGCCGGCGCCGCAGTTCGAGCCGACTCAGTGAGTCACAGCACGGGAGATCCCGGCACCTTTTCAACAAGTGACTGGAAAGCGGGGTCATTCAACTTAAAAGAAAAGACTCTGAGTCAGGGAGCCAGGTGATCAGGCTCGGTTGGTCCCAGCCCTCCACCCCAAACAACAAGGAAAACAAAAACAGTAATTGGAAACCCTCTGGGTTGAGCCCTACAAACCAAGCACAGCTGAACCGGGATGGTCCGGCTCGGTGGGGGAGGGGCTTCTGCCATTACTGAGACTCTCCACCACTACGGAGGCAGGCCCCCGTTGCCAAGGCAACCCACCGTTGCCGAGGCAACCTGCCACAACAGAGAGAGTCCCCCACAACAGAGGCGGGGCCACCTTTGCAGAGACAGTTCTAACTACGCTCATATAAACAGGACTGCAGGGAAAAGCTCAGGGCAGCTGGGCGGAGCCCACAGCAGCTCAGCAAAGCCCCTGCAGGCAGGCAGTGGCTAGGCATGCTGCTAGCTGGGTGGGTCAGACCTGAAAGAAAAATCAAAAAAGGCAGTAGTGCAATGGAAACTCATAAAGCTCCAACTCCCTAGGACAGAGCACCTGGGAACAAAAAGTGCTTTATGAGTTCAGCTGCAGCAGACCTAAACATACCTGCCCAGCAGCTCTGAACGAACAATGGAGCTCACAACTCAGGACTTAAGCCCCAATAAAAGATAGACTGTCTCCTCAAGTAGCTCCCTGACCCCCAAAGATCCAAAGACACACCTCATAAAGGAGAGAATGGACTGACAGTAGGCGAGCATCCTTCTGGGACAAAGATAGCAGAAGAGGAAACTGGCAGCAACCCTTACTGTTCTGCAGCCGCTGCAGGTTATCCCCAGGCAAGCAGGGCCTGGAGAGGACCTCAGCAGTCCTACAGCAGAGGGGCCAGATTGTTAGAAGGAAAGCTCAAAAAAAAAAAAAAAAAAAAAAAAGAAGAAGAAGAACTTCAGCATCCACGAGCTAGCAGCTCACTCAGAGACCCAATCTGAAAGACAGTAATTACAAAGACAACAGGTGGATAAACCCACAAAAATGGGAAGAAACCAGCGCAAAAAGGATGAAAACTCCTGAAACCAAAACACCTCTCCTCCTAAAAGGGATCACAACTCCTCACCAGCAAGGGAACCAGACTGGATGGAGAAGGAGGGTGATGAAATGACAGAATCGGACTTCAGAAGGTGGGTAGTAAGAAACTACAGTGAGCTAAAAGAACATGTTCTAACCCAACGCAAAGAAAATAGGAACCTTGAGAAAAGATTGGACGAACTGCTAACGAGAATGGACAGCATAGACAGGATTATAAGTGAATTGATGGAGCTGAAAAACAACACGAGAACTTCGTGAAGCATGCACAAGCTTCAACAGCCGAATTGACAAAGCAGAAGAAAGGATATCGGAGGTCGAAGATAAACTCAATGAAATAAGACAAGGCAAGAACAGAGAAAAAGGCACAAAAACGAATGAACAAAATCTTCAAGAAATGTGGGACTATGTGAAAAGACCTAATCTACGTTTGATAGGGGTATGTGAATGTGATGAAGAGAATGAATCCAAGCTGGAAAATACTCTTCAGGATATTATCCAGGAAAACTTCCCCAACCTAGCAAGGCAGACCAATATTCAAATACAGGAAATACAGAGAACACCACAAAGATATTCCTCAAGGAGAGCAACCCCAAGGCACATAATCGTCAGATTCACCAGGGTTGAAATGAAAGAGAAAATGCTAAGGGCAGCCAGAGAGAAAGGTCGGGTTACCCACAAAGGGAAGCCCATTAGACTCACAGCAGATCTCTCAGCAGAAACCCTACAACCCAGAAGAGATTGGGGGCCAATATTCAACATCCTTAAAGAAAAGAACTTTCAACCCAGAATCTCCTATCCAGCCAAACTAAGCTTCATAAGTGATCCTTTGTGAACAAGCAAGCACTCAGAGATTTCATCACCACCAAACCTGCTCTACAAGAACTCCTGAAAGAGGCTCTACACATATAAAGGAACAACCAGTACCAGCCACTCAAAAAACACACCAAATGGTAAAAGAGCATCAACACAATCAAGAATCTGCATCAACTAACCAACAAAACAGCCAGGTAGCATCAAAATGACAGCATCAAATTCACACATAACAATACTATCCCTAAATGTCAATGGACTAAATACCCCAATCAAAAGACACAGACTGGCAAATTGGATAAAAAGCCAAAACCCATCAGTGTGCTGTATCCAGGAAACCCATCTTACATGCAAGGATACACAAAGGCTCAAAATAAAGGGATGGAGGAAGATCTACCAAGCAAATGGAGAGCAAAAAAAAAAAAGCAGGAGTTGCAATTCTCATCTCTGATAAAATAGACTTTAAAGCAACAAAGATCAAAAGAGACAAAGAAGGACATTACATACTGGTAAAAGGATCACTGCAACAAGAAGAGCTAACGATCCTAAATATATATGCACCCAATACAGGAGCACCCAGATACATAAGGCAAGTTCTTAATGACTTACAAAGAGACTTCGACTCCCACACAATAATAGTGGGAGACTTTAACACCCCATTGTCAATATTAGACAGATCAACCAGACAGAAAATCAACAAGGATATCCAGGACCTGAACTCAGACCTGGAACAAGCAAACCTAATAGACATTTACAGAACTCTCCACCCCAAATCCACAGAATATACATTCTTCTCAGCACCACATCACACCTACTCTAAAATTGACCACATAATTGGCAATAAATCACTCCTCAGCAAATGCAAAAGAACAGAAATCATAACAGTCTCTCAGACCACAGTGCAATCGAGTTAGAACTCAAAATGCAGAAACTAACTCAAAACCGCACAGCTTCATGGAAACTGAACAACTTGCTCTTGAATGTTGACTGGATAAACAATGAAATGAAGGCAGAAATAAAGATGTTCTTCGAAACCAATGAGAACAAAGACACAACATACCAGAATCTCTGGGACACATTGAAAGCAGTCTCTAGAGGAAAATATATAGCAATGAGTGCCTACATGAGAAGAAAGGAGAGATCTAAAATTGACACACTATCATCAAAATTGAAAGAGCTAGAGGAGCAAGATCAAAAAAACTCAAAACCTAGCAGAAGACAGGAAATAACTAAGATCAGAGCAGAACTGAAGGAAATAGAGACACAAAAAACTCTTCAAAAAATCAATAAATCCAGGAGCTGGTTTTTTGAAAAGATCAACAAAATAGACAGACCACTATCCAGATTAATAAAAAAGAAAAGAGAGAATAACCAAATTGAAGCAATAAAAAACGATAAAGGGGATATCACCACAGATTCCACAGAAATCCAAACCATCATCAGAGATTATTACAAACAACTCTATGCACATAAACTAGTAAACCTGGAAGAAATGGATAAATTCCTGGACACCTGCATCCTCCCAAGCCTAAACCTGGAAGAAGCCAAAACCCTGAATAGACCAATAACATGATCTGAAGTCGAGACAGCAATAAAGAGCCTACCACCCAAAAAAAGCCCAGGTCCAGATGGATTCACAGCCGAATTCTACCAGACATACAAAGAGGAGTTGATACCATTCCTTCTGAAACTATTCCAGACAATCCAAAAAGAGGGAATTCTTCCCAAATCATTTTATGAGACAAACATCATCCTGATACCAAAACCCGGCAGAGACTCAACAAGAAAAGAAAATTTCAGGCCAATATCCATGATGAACATAGATGCAAAAATCTTCAATAAAATACTGGCAAACAAATTGCAACAGCACATCAAAAAGCTCATCCACCATGATCAAGTAGGATTCATCCCGGGGATGCAAGGCTGGTTCAACATACGCAAGTCCATAAACGTAATTCACCACATAAACAGAACCAAAGACAAAAACCACATGATTATCTCAATTGATGCAGAGAAGGCTTTTCACAAAATTCAACAACCCTTTATGCTAAAAACCCTCAATAAACTAGGTATTGATGGAACGTATCTCAAAACAATGAAAGCTATTTATGACAAACCAACAGCCAATATCATACTGAATGGGCAAAAACTGGAAGCATTCCCTCTGAAATCTGGCACTAGACAAGGATGCCTTCTCTCACCACTCCTAGTCAATATAGTACTGGAAGTTCTAGCCAGAGCAATCAGGCAAGAAAAATAAATAAAGGGTATCCAAATTGGAAAGGAGGAAATCAAATTGTCTCTATTTGCAGATGACATGATTGTATATCTGGAAGACCCCATCATCTCAGCCCAAAATCTCCTGAAACTGATAAACAACTTCAGCAAAGTCTCAGGATACAAAATCAACGTGCAAAAATCACAAGCATTCCTATACACCAGTAATAGACTTCAAGACAGCCAAATCAAGAACGAACTGCCATTCACAATTGCTACAAAGAGAATAAAATACCTAGGAATACAACTAACAAGGAATGTAAAGGACCTCTTCAAGGAGAACTACAAGCCATTGCTCAACGAAATAAGAGAGGATACAAACAGATGGAGAAACATTCCATGTTCATGGTTAGGAAGAATCAACATCGTGAAAATGGCCATACTGCCCAAAGTAATTTACAGATTCAACGCTATTCCCATCAAGCTACCAATGACCTTCTTCACAGAACTGGAAAAAAAATACCTTAAACTTCATATGGAACCAAAAGAGAGCCCGCATAGCCAAGTCAATTCTAAGCAAAAAGAACAAAACAGGAGGCATCACACTACCGGACTTCAAACTATACTACAAGGCTACAGTAATCAAAACAGCATGGTACGGATACCAAAACAGGGATATAGACCAATGGAACAGAATAGAGGCCTCACAGGAAATACAACATACCCACAACCATCTGATCTTCGACAAACCTGACAAAAACAAGCAATGGGGAAAGGATTCCCTGTTTAACAAATGGTGTTGGGAAAACTGGCTAGCCATGTGCAGAAAGCAGAAACAGGACCCCTTCCTGACACCTTACACCAAAATTAACTCCAGATGGATTAAAGACTTAAACATCAGACCTAACACCATAAAAACCCTAGAAGAAAATCTAGGCAAAACCATTCAGGACATAGGTGTAGGCAAGGACTTCATGACCAAAACGCCAAAAGCAAGGGCAACAAAAGCCAAAATAGACAAATGGGACCTAATCAAACTCCACAGCTTCTGCAGGGCAAAAGAAACAGTCAGTAGAGTGAATCGGCAACCAACAGAATGGGAAAAAATTTTTGCAGTCTACCCATCTGACAAGGGGCTGATATGCAGAATTTACAAAGAACTAAAGCAGATCTACAAGAAAAAAACAAACAAGCCCATTCAAAAATGGGCGAAGGATATGAACAGATACTTTACAAAAGAAGACATACAGGAGGCCAACAAACATATGAAAAAATGCTCATCATCACTGGTCATCACAGAAATGCAAATCAAAACCACATTGAGATACCATCTCACACCAGTTAGAATGGCTATCATTAAAAAATCTGGAAACAACAGATGCTGGAGAGGATGTGGAGAAATAGGAACACTTTTACACTGTTGGTGGGAATGTAAATTAATTCAACCATTGTGGAAGACAGTGTGGCGATTCCTCAAGGACCTAAAAATAGAAATCCCATTTGACCCTGAAATCCCATTACTGGGTATATATCCAAAGGATTATAAATCATTCTACTATAAGGACACATGCATACAAATGTTCATTGCAGCACTTTACAATAGCAAAGACCTGGAACCAACCCAAATGCCCATCGATGATAGACTGGATAGGGAAAATGTGGTACATATACACCATGGAATATTACGTAGCCATCAAAAACGATGAGTTCACGTCCTTTGTAGGGACATGGATGAACCTGGAAACCATCATTCTCAGCAAACTGACACAAGAGCAGAAAATCAAACACTGTATATTCTCACTCATAGGCGGGTGTTGAACAATGAGAACACATGGACACAGGGAGGGGAACACTACACACTGGGGTCCGTTAAGGGGAAATGGGGGAGGGATGGGGGGGTGGGAAGGTGGGAAGAGATAGCATGGGGAGAAATGACAGATACAGGTTAGGGGACAGAAGACAGCAAACCACACGGCCATGTGTGTACCTATGCAACAATCTTGCATGTTCTTCACATGTACCCCAAAACCTAAAATGCAATAAAAAAGAAAAGAAAAGAAATGTCTATTCAACTCTTTTGCCATTTTTTAATTGGATTACTAGAATTGTTTCCTATAGAGTTTTTTTATTTCCTTATCTATTCTGGTATTAATCCATTGTCAGGTGAATAGTTTGCAAATATTCTCTCTGATTCTGTGGATTTTCTGCTCACTTTATTGATTGTTTTATTTGTGATGTAAAATATTTTTAACTTAACATGATCCAATTTGTTCATTTTTGCTTTGATTGACTGAATTTTGGGGGTATTACTTAAGAAGTCTTTGCCCAGTCTGATGTCCTAAAGAGTTTCCTCAAGGTTTTATTTTAGTCATTTCATAGTTTGAGGTCTTAAGATTTAGGGCCTTAATCCATTTTGATTTAATTTGTGTATGGCAAGACATATGGGTCTAGTTTTATTCTTTTGCATAAGGATTTCCAGTTTTCCCAGCACCATTCATTGAGGAGACTGGCCTTTCCTCCAATTTGTGTTCTTGGCTCATTTTTCAAAAATTAGTTCAGTGCAGATATGTGCATTTATTTCTATGTTTTCCATTCTGTTCCATTGCTCTATTTGTCTTATTTTATGCCCATACCAAGCTGATTGGGGTACTATAGCTCTGTACTGTAAGAGTAGAGAAGTCAGGTCATTTGATTCCTCTACTTTTATTCTTTTGCTCAGGACACATTTGGCTTCTGCATCTTTGGAGGTGCCATATAAACTTTAGGACTTTTTTTTTTTTCTATTTCTGTTAAGAGTGGCAAAAACCAGTGCCTGGCTATTGCCTATTTTTGCTCAAGGCCCTAGGGTTCTACATGTGGCAAAGCCAGCCAGGCTTGTGTTCTTCACTTGAGATTGGCAAGTTTCTCCAGATTCCAGGTGGGTCCAGAGATGCCATCTGGGAGACAGCACCTGGAGTCAGAAACCTTGGAAATCTACCTGGTGCTCTATTCTAGTATATAGCTGGCTGCTACTTAAGCCACAAGACAGTCTTCCCCAATCCTTTCCTTTTTCTGTTCCTCCCCTTCCTCCCCTTCCCTTCCCTGTCCTTTTCTTTTCTTTCCTTTCTTTCCTTTTCTTTCCTTTTTCCCTTCCTTTCCCTTCACTGCCCTTCTCTCCCCTCCCCCTCCCCTTCCTTTTCTTTCCTTTCTGTCTCTCTCTGATCACCACTTTCCCAGGCCTATGGAGAGTAATGTCTGATTAACACCTATGTTAATTCAAGGTTCAAGGACTCTCAAGTCACCTTGTGATTAATGCAGCTAGTCTTGATACTTTTCCTTCAGAGAGGCTATTTCCTTTTCAACCAAAGGCATTCCAAAATATGCTCTCTAAAAGGTAAGGCCGGATATCAGGGTCCAGGGTCCACTTGGTGCTCTATCTGCTGTGGT
The DNA here is from genome assembly GCF_048565385.1 of Saimiri boliviensis. NCBI lineage: Eukaryota > Metazoa > Chordata > Mammalia > Primates > Cebidae > Saimiri > Saimiri boliviensis. Next base: position 89,894,846 of record NC_133459.1, read on the forward strand.
CAAGCTGATACCTAAGCTGCAAGACAATGTCCCCTTACTCTTCCGTCTGTTTTTCTTAAGCATAAGGAGTCTCTCTCCATAGCCATGACAGCTGAGAATTTGCTAGGTTATATTTAAAGCCAGTGTACCTTGGAGCCTCAGCCAAGGCTCATAAGTACTGTCTGGGTATTATTGCTGATTTTTCTGGACTCAAGAGCTCTTTAGTTAGCAGACGATGAATTCTGCCAGGACTGGACCTTTCTATTCAAGGTAGTAGGTTTCTTTCTTGTCCTGGGTGTGTCTAGAAATGTTTTCTGGGATCTAGGTCCTGGGATGGAGCCTCAGGACTCTCCTTGGTGCCCTATTCAACTGTGGCTGAGCTCGTATCCAAGTTGCAAGACACTCTTTACTTTTCTCTTTCCTCTCCTAAAGCAGAGCAAAATAGTCTGCCCCAGAGCTGCAAGTTACACTGCCTTTGTTTGGCAGAGAGGTGGTGCAAGAATACCCTTCCCTGCCCCTGCTGGTGTCCCACTGCATTGTGTGCTTCCCAAATCCACTTGCTTGGAGTCCATCCCAGCAACATAACTTGCCAGGGAATTGCAGTCCTTGTGGCCTAGAGTGCCTTTCATGTTTGTTTAGAACCTAAGACAAATTTAGTCCATGGTGGACAGGCTTGCCAGAACTCCAGTTCTGACAACTGGGATGGGCAATTACCTGTGGCTAGGTCTGATCTAAATACTCTCTCCACAGGCACCAGCTGACTATGGCCTCATGTAGCTTTCCACTGGGACAGAGTGACACTGAGTTCCAATGCAAAGTTTCACAGTAACTGCACCTTCCCTCCCCAAGAAAGCATATTACCTTTCCATTCCAGGAGGCCACTGTTGGGGGATTGGGGAAGGGTGGCAGGAACAATTCAAGGTTATCTTTCTTATTCTCTTCAGTGCCCTTTTCAGTAACATGAACTTAATACCAGGTACTCTGATTGTTTGCCTGAATTTTTGTTCTTATGAAGGCCCTTGTTCATGTGGAAAGTTGTTCAGTTTGGTGTTCTTGAGGGGAGGATGATCAGTGGAGGCCTCTATTCAGCCACTCTCTCCACCTATCTATGCTGACATTTTATGATACTCAATAAATTTTTCATGACCAAAAGTCATAAGCTTCTTGGAGATGGTAGTGCAGGCTTTTAGTATGTTTTTAATGTGATAACCATTATAAAACATTTTTATGATTAGGTTACCAACCAAGACAGATTACCATGTGTCTCTGATTTTGGTATACTTGTATTAAAAGGTTAAATTGAAAGATATTCTAGAGAGGAGAGGCATGGAATATTCACTAGGAATTGTGCACACCCATCTACATGTACTAAGCTGAATTAGAAGTTATTCCTGGGATTCTTAAATACATTTTAGTGCCCTCAATCAGACATTTAATTTTAGGTATCACATCTTTATTTTTAATTGCTTTTTTCCCCCATTTTTTAATGGCTTCTTTCTCCATTTAGCTCATTTTAAACAATTCTAAGTAGTGGAATCCTGCTGTGAAAGAAACAGTTTTCTTAGGTCTATAATTATTTTCATATTTTCTTGTTTATGACTGGGAATTAATAAGGCATACTATTTTAAAACGTCTTGATGAATATGTTTACCTTTCTTTGGTGGTCAATGTTACTCAAAATAATTCGTATATTAGCTAATACCTATGTGAAGATTTTATAATAATGCTGTAGTGTAAATAACATTTGTTCCAAATAATTTTAAGCTTTATATGTGCAGAATGTACAGGTTTACTAGATAGGTATATGTGTGCCATGGTGGTTTGCTGCACCTGTTGACCTATCCTCTAAGCTCCTCTGTCCCTAGGTCTCCACCTTCCAGGGGGCCCTGGTATGTGTTGTTCCCCTCTCTGTTTCCATCTCAATGTTCAGCTCCCACTTATGAGTGAGAACATACAGTATTTGGTTTTCCGTTCCTGTGTTAGGAACTGTGCTGAGAACAGTGGCTTCCAGCTTCATCCATGTGCCTGCAAAGGACATAATCTCATTCCTTTTTCTGGCTGCATAGGAGTAGTCCATGTTGTATATGTACCACATTTTCTTTATGCAGTCTATCACTGATGGGCATTTTGTTTGGTTCCATGTCTTTTCTATTGTAAATAGTGCTGCAGTAGCAAAGACTTGGAACTTACATATGCATATGTCTTTTTATTTATTTTATTATACTTTAAGTTCTGGAGTACTTGTGCAGATCGTGCAGGTTTGTTACACATTTATACACCTGTCTTGGTGGTTTGCTGCATCCATCCCCAGTCATCTACATTAGGTATTTCTCCTAATGTTATCTCTTCCTAATCCCCCGACTCCCTGCTCCCCACCCCCCAACAGGCTCAAGTGTGTGATGTTCCCCTCCCTGTGTCCATGTGTTCTCATTATGCAACACCCACTTATGAATGAGAACGTGTGGTGTTTGATTTTCTGTTCTTGTGTCGGTTTGCTGAGAATGATGGCTTCTAGCTTCATCTATCTCCCTGCAAAGGACATGAACTCCTTTTTAATGGCTGCATAGTATTTCATGGTGTATATGTGCCACATTTTTCTTATTCAGTGTATGTTTGATGGTCATTTGGGTTGGTTCCAAGTCTTTGCTATTGTAAAGTGTCCCAGTAAATATACATGTGTATGTGTCTTTATAATAGAATGTTTTATAATCCTTTGGGTATATACCTACTAATGAGATTGCTAGGTCAAATGGTATTTCTATTTCTAGATCCTTGAGGAATCACCATACTGTCCTCCACAATGGTTGAACTAATTTACACTCCCAACAACAGTGTAAAAGTGTTCCTATTTCTCCACATACTCTCCAGCATCTGTTGTCTCCTGATTTTTAAAATAATTGTCATTCTAACTGGCATGAGATGGTATCTCAATGTGGTTTTCATCTGCATTTCTCTAATGACCAGTGATGATGAGCTTTTTTTCATATGTTTGTTGGCTGCATAAATGTCTTCTTTTGAAAAGTGCCTGTTCATATCCTTCACCCACTTTTTATTGGGGTTGTTTGTTTTTTCTTGTAAATTTGTTTAGGTTCTTTGTAGATTCTGGTTATTAGCCCTTTGTCAGATGGGTGGATTGCAATGCATGTGTCTTTATAGCAGAATGATTTCTATTCCTTTGGGCATATTCCCAGTAATAGGATTGCTGGGTCAAATGATATTTCTGGCTTTAAATCCTTGAGGAATAGCCATACGGTCTTCCACAATGGTTGAACTAATTAATACAGTATAAAATAATTCCTAATTCTCCTCAGCCTCACCAGCATCTATATTTTCCTGACATTTTCATAATTGCCACTCTGACTGGTGTGAGATGGTATCTCATTGCGGCTTTGATTTGCATTTCTCAGATGATCAGTGATATTGAGCTTCTTTTCACGTTTGTTGGACACATAAATGTCTTCTTTTGACAAGTGTCTGTTCATATCTTTTGCCCACTTTTTGATGGAGTTGTTTGTATTTTTCTTGTTAATATGTTTACATTTCTTGTAAATTCTGGATATTAGATATTTGTCAGATGGGTAGATTGCAAAAATCTTCTTCCGTTTTGTAGGTTGCCTGTTTACTCTGATAATAGTTTCATTTGCTATGAAGAAGCTCTTTAGTTTAATTATATCTTATTTTTCAATTTGGTTTTGTTGGAATTGCTTTTGGTATTTTTGTCATGAAGTCTTTACCCATGCCTGTGTGCTAAGTGGTATTGCTCAGGTTTTTTTCTAGGGTTTTTATGGTTTTGTGTTTTACAATTAAATCTTTAATCCATATTGAGTTAATTTTTGTGTAAGGTATAAGAAAGGGGTCCAGTTTCAGTTTTCTGCATATGGCTAGCCTGTTTTCCCAGCACCATTTATTAAAAAGATCCTCTCCTTATTGCTTGTTTTTTTTCTCAAGTTCGTTGAGGATCAAATGGTTATAGATGTGTAGTGTTATTTCTAAGGTCTGTAGCCTGCTCCATTGTTCTGTATATCTGTTTTGGTATAAGTACCATGCGATTTTGGTTACTGTAGCCTTGTAGTATAATTGAAGCATGATGCTTCTAGCTTTGTTCTTTTTGCTTAGGATTGTCTTGACTGTATAGGGTATTCCTAGGCTCCATATGAAATTTAAAATAGTTTTTTTTTCTAATTTTATTAAAAAAATGTCAATGGTAGTTTGATGGAAATCGTATCAAAACTATAAATTACTTGAAGTAGTGTGGCCATTTTCACAACATTGATTCTTCCTATCCATGATGACAGAATGTTTCTCCATTTGTTTGTGTCCTCTCTTATTTCACTGAGCAGTGGTTTGTAGTTCTCCTTGAAAAGGTCATTCATGTCCTCCATATTACCTGTATTCCTAGGTATTTTACTCTTTTTGTAGCAATTGTGAATGGAAATTCATTCATGATTTTGTTCTCTGCTTGCCTATTGTTGGTTGAAAGGAATGCATGTGATTTTTGCACATTGATTTTGTATCCTGAGACTCCTGAAATTGCTTATTAGTTCAAGAAGTTTCGGGGATGAGATAATGGGGTTTTCTAAATAGAAAATCATGTCATCTGCAAACAGAGACAGCTTGACTTCCTCTCTTCCTGTTTTAATACCATTTATTTCTTTCTGATTGCCCTGACCAGAATTTTCAATACTATGTTAAATAGGCCTGGTGAGGGAGGTCATCCGTGTCTTAAATAAGTTTTCAAAGGGAATGCTTCCAGATTTTGCCCATTCCATAAGGGATTGGCTGTGGGTTTGTTATAAATAGCTCTTATTATTTTGATATATATTCCATCAATACCTAGTTTACTGAGAGTTTTTAAAATGAAGAAATGTTGAATTTTATCAAACACGTTTTCTACCTATATTGAGATAATAATGTGGCTTTTGTCTTTGGTTTTGTTTATGTAATGGATTATGTTTATTGATTTGCATATGTTGAACCAGCCTTGCATCCCTGGGATGAAGCTGATTTGATCATGTTGGACAAGTTTTTTGATGTGCTGCTGGATTTGGTTTGCCAATATTTTATTGAGGATTTTCACATCAATGGTCATCAGGGATGTTGGCCTAAAGTTTTCTTTTTTTATTGTGTGTCTTCCTGGTTTTGATATCAGGATGATGCTAGCTTCATAAAATAAATTAGGGAGAAATCCCTCCTTTTCAATTATTTGATATAGTTTCAGAAGGAATAGTAGCAGCTCCTCTGTATTTCTGGTAGAATTCACCTGTCAACCCATCTGGTCCTGGGCTTTATTTGGTTGGTAGGCTATTCATTACTGCCTCAACTTTTATAGCTTGTTATTGATTTATTCAGGGACTCAACTTCTTCCTGGTTTAGTCTTGATAGGATGCATGTGTCTAGGAATGTATCTGTTTCTTCTATATTTTCTATTTACTTTGCATAGAGGTGTTTGTAGTATTCTCGGATGGTAGCTTGTATTTCTCTGGGGTCTTGGTGATATCCCCTTCATCATTTTTTATTGTGTCTATTTGATAATTCTATGTCTTCTTTTTTATTAGTCTAGCTAGTAGTTTACCTATTTTGTTAATTTTAAAAAAAGCTTCTGGATACATTAATTTTTAAGAGGATTTTAAACATCTCTTTCTCCTTTGATTATTCTATGATCTTAGTTATTTCTTGTCTTTCACTAGTTATTAGTTTGCTCATGCCTCTCTAGCTCTTTTTACTGTGATGTTAACGTGTCCATTTTAGATTCTGCTAGCTTTCTGATGTGGGCATTTAGTGCTATAAATTTTCCTCTTAACACTGCTTTATCCATGTCCCAGAAATTCTGGTACATTGTCTCTTCTCATTGGTTTCAAATAACTTCTTGATTTCTTCCTTAATTTCATTATTTATCCAGGAGTCATTCAGGATCAGATTGTTCAACTTCCATGAAATTTTCTGGTTTTGAGTGAGTTTCTTAATCCTGAGTTCTAATTTGATTGCACTGTGGTCTGAGAGACTTTGTTATAATTTTGGTTCCTTTAAATTTGCTGAGGAGTGTTTTACTTCCAATTATGTGGTCAACTTTTGAATAAGTGCCATGTGGCACTGAGAAGAATGTATACTCTGTTGATTTGACATAGAGGGTTCTGTAGGCATCTACTAGGTCCACTTCATCCAGAGCAGAATTCAAGTCTTGAATATGCTTAAGTTTCTGTCTTGTGGAGCCATCTAATACTGACAGTAGGGTGTTATTAAAGTCTTCCAATATTATTGTGTGGGAGTCTACGTCTCTTCATAAGTCTCTAATAACTTGCTTTATGAATCTGGGTGCTCCTGTATTGCGTCCATATATATTCAGAATAGTTGGCTCTTCTGCTTGAATTGTTCCCATTACCATTATGCTATGCCCTTGTTTTTTGATCTTTGTTGGTTTGAAGTTTGAATGTAAAAGACTTGGATGGCAACCCTTCCTTTTTTTTTTTTCTTTCCATTTGCTTGGTAAATTTTCCTCCATCCTTTTATTTTGAGCCTATGTGTGTCTTTGCACATAAGATGGGATTCCTGAATACAGCACAGTGATGGGTCTTGACTCTATCCAATTTGTCAGTCTGTGTCTTTTAATTGGGGCATTTAGCCCATTTACATTTAAGGTTAATATTGTTATGTGTGAATTTGATCCTGTCCTCATGATACTATTTGGTTATTTTGTACCCTAGTCAATGCAGTTTCTTCATAATGTCATTGGTATTTATATTTTGGTGTGTTTTTGGAACGGCTGACACTAGCGTTTCCTTTTCATATTTAGTTCTTTCAGGAGCTCATACAGGGCAGCCCTGGTGGTCACGAAATCCCTCAGTATTTACTTGTCTGAAAAGGACTTTATTTCTCCTTCACCTATGAAGCTTAGTTTGCCGAGATATTAAATTCTGGGTCAAAATTTTTTAAAAAAATAATGTTGAATATTGGCCCCCATCTCTTCTGGCTAATAGATTTTCTGCTGAGAAGTCTGCTGTTAACCTTATAGGCTTCCCTGTATAGGTGACCTGGTGTTTGTCTCTGGCTGCCCTTGACAGTTTTTCCTTCATTTTGGCCTTGGAAAATCTTATGATTATGTGTGTTGGGGGTGATCTTCTCCTGGAATATCTTAATGGTGTTCTCTTCATTTCCAAATTTGCATGTTGACCTATCTTGCTAGGTTGGGGAAATTCTAGATAATATCCTGAAGTGTATTTTCCAGCTTGTTTCCTTCTCCCTGTCTCCTTCTCATGCTCCAATCAATCATAGGTTTGGTCTTTTGATGAAGTCTCTTATTTCTTGGAGGTTTTGTTCATTCCTTTTTATTCTTTTTTCTCTACTTTCATCTGCATGTCTTCAAACTTCGAACTCTTCTATCTTCAAACTTGGACCTCTGACCTTATTTTAGTAAGGTAATCTTCAAACTCTGATATCCTTTCTTCCACTGATTGATTTGGCTGTTGATGCTTGTGTTGCCTTCATGAAGTTCCTGTGCTGTTTTTCAACTCCATCAGGTTATCTATGCTCCTCTCTTAATTGGTTATTCTAGTTAGCAATTCCTCTAACCTTTTGCCAGCATTCTTAGCTTCTTTGCATTGGGTTAGAACATGCTTCTTTAGTTCACCGTAGTTTTTTGTTACCCATCTTCTGAAGCCTACTTCTGTCAATTTGTCCACTTCATCCTCTGTCCAGTTTTACATCCTTGATGGAGAGACGCTGTGATCATTTGGAGGAGAAGAGGCACTCTGGCCCTTTGGGTTTTCAGCATTTTTTTGTTAATTCTTTTTCATCTTCATGAATTTATCTAGTTTCAGTCTTTGAGGCTGCTGATGCTTGGATGGCATTTTTATGGGAGCCTTTATTGTTGTTGTTATTGTCGATGCTGTTGTTGTCACTTTCTGCTTGTTTTTCTTTCAATAATCAGGTACCTCTTCTGTAGGGCTGCTGCAATTTTTAGGGGGTTCAAATCAGGCCCTATTATCTGATGCACTCCCATACCTGGTGATGTTACTCCAGGAGGCTGGACAGCAGCAAAAATGGGTGCCTACTCCTTCTTCTTGGACCTCTGACCTCAAGGGGCACCAACCTGGTGCCAGTAGGATCACTCCAGTATAAGGTGTCTGACAACCCCTGTTGGATGGCCTCACCCAGTTGGGTGGCACAGGGAGTAGGAGCCATTTAATGAAGCACTTTGTCTCTTGGTGGAGAGGATATGTTTCAATGGAAGGAAACCCACTCCTCTGGGCTGCCAGGATTCCTCAGAACTACCAGGAGAAGAGGCTAAGTCTGCTGACCTGCTGAGACAGTGGCCACTCCTCCCCTTAGGAGCTCAGGCCCAGTGGAGATCCAAATTCTGTCTCTGAGCCTCTGGCTGGAGTTATTGGAGATTCTACAGGAAAGTCCTGCCCACTGAGGACGGATGAGTCACAGTTAGATTTGAAAAGGCATTCTGGGCTGCAGACTGCCACAGCAGGTGTGTTGGGCTGTGGGGACAAGCCTGGGACCAAGTTGTCCAACCTCCCTGGCTCCAGCAGGGGAAATGCACAGCCTGGGGCTATACAAAATGAGTGTTGCCCTTCTCCCTCCCAGGGATCTTAGTGTATTAGGCAGTTGCCAGTTCCAGTGCTGGCTGCTGCTCCTCCCACAAGAAGCTTAGCTGGCTTTGACTGCCAGCGGCTGTAGCGATTGCTGGTCACCCTTCCCCCCAGGACTTTCATAGCCTTAAGCAGATTCCAGGTGAAAGGCTGTAATAATCTGCATGTTCTGGGGTTGGGATGCAAGGCTGTGGTGGCAGTGTAACGAGGTCATGGGATGCAGGGGAGGGCAGAGAGGTGTCCCAAAGACACTCTCAATTCCCTGATCAGGAGGGGGAAGCACTTAGCTCCCTCCCTGTCTGCTTCTTTTCCCAATGTGTCTGAGGTTCTTGGGCTCCCTTGCCCCAGGAATAATGGGGAAGAGGGCCCTGGCAACATGGTGAGCTTACAGTTTGTACAAACATCACAGACCCAAAGAGTTGAGCAGAAAGTGACTTATTAGGTGGAGAGGGAGGGAGAGAGAGAGAGAAAGAGAGAGAGAGAGAGAGAGAGATTGAGAGATCCTACATTGCCTTGGGAGGGAAATCAGAAGGGAATAGCCACACAGGTAGAGAGGGAAAGACAGGTAGAGAGAGTGGTTCTAGTATACCACTAGAAGCTTTCTCAGAAGTGTAATATAAAATCAACACACAAAAATCAGTAGCATTCCCATACAGCAACAACATTCAAGCTGAGAGTCAAAGCAAGCACACAATTCCATTCCTCCTAGCCTGAAAAAGAATAAAGTACCTAGAAATACAGCTAACCATGGATATGAAAGATCTCTACGATGAGAATTATAAAACACTACTTACAGAAATAGAGAAGACACAAACAATTGGAAAAACATTCCATGCTCATATGCGGAAAGAATCAATATTGTAAAAATGGCCATGCTGCCCAAAGCAGTTTACAGATTCAATCAAACTGATTTGAATATTCAGTTCAATATTCATGTCAAACTACCAATGACATTCTTTGCAGAGTTTCACAAAAATCTTTCTAAAATTTATATTAAACCAAAATTTAAAAAATCCTGAATAGGCACGGCAATCCTAAGCAAAAAGAAAAAAACACATTACCCAACTTCAAACTACACTACCAGGCTACAGTAATCAAAACACTATGGTACTAGTGCAAACACAGACACATAGAGCAATGGAACAGAGTAGAGAGCTCATAGATAATAATGCTGCATATCTACAAATATTCAATCTTTGACAAAGTCAACAAAAGCAAGCAATGGGATAATGAATTCCTGTTCAATAAATGGTGCTGGTATAACTGTATAGCCATATGCAGAAGATTGAATCTCAACCCCTTCTTTACATCATGTATAAAATTAACTCAAGATAAAGACTTAAATGTAAGACTCTAAACTATAAAAACCCTAGAAGATAACCTAGAAAATACTATTCCTAACATAGAAGCTGTCAAAGATTTCATGACAAAGACTCCAAAAGCAATTGCAGCAAAAACAAAAATTGACAAATACAAACCAATTAAACTAAAAAGTTTCGTTTAGTAAAAGAAACTATCAACAGAGTAAACAGGCAAACAGAGCTGGAAAAAATATTTTCAAACGATGCATGACAAAGGTTTCATATCCGGAAACTATGAGACACTTCAACAAATTTATAAGCAGAAAAGAAATAATCCATTAAAAAGTTGGGAAATGATATGAACATGCACTTTTCTTCCAAAATAAGAAATAAACATGGCCTACAAGTAAATGAAAAATGTTCAAGATCACTCATCATTAGAGAAAGCAAATTCAAACCACAATGAGATACCGTCTCATACCAATCAGAATGGCTATTACTAAAATGTAAATAAATAATAGATGTTGGTAAAGTTGCAGACAAGGGAATGCTCATGCACTGCTGGTAAAAGTAAATTAGTTCATTCACTGTGGAAAGCAGTTTGGCAATTTCTCAGAAAACTCAAAGCAAAATTAGCATTTGATCCAGCAATCCCCTTATATACTCAGATGAACAATTCTACCATAAAAATGCATGGACAAGCATGTTGATCACAGCACTATTCACAATAGCAAAGACATTGAATCAACCTAAATTCCCATGAACGGTAGACTGGATAAAGGAAATATGATGCAAATACACCATGGAATGCTATGCATTTATAAAATAAGTATATTATGTTCTTTCAAGCAATATGGATTGAGCTAGAGGCCATTATTCTAAGTAAATGAACACAGGAACAGAAAACCAAATACCACAGCTTCTTAGTTATATGTGGGAGCTAAACACTGATTACAGATGGACACAAAAAAAGGGAACATCATGCACCGGGGCTAATTGAGGGTGGAAGAAAGGAGGAAGGTGATAGTTGGAAAACTGCATATCAGGTACTGTGCTTATAACCTGGGGGATGAAATAATCTGTACACGAAGCCCCTGCAACATACAGTTTACCTATATAATAAACTTGCACATTTCCATGAACCAAAAATAAAAGTTAAAAAATTTATAAATCAAATTTTAATGCTTGAGTGTGTCTACTACAAAAGTATCAAAGTGGTTAAAGTAGTATGCACTATGATCAGTAATGTTTATGAGTACTTATTTTATTGTGGCCTAATTTGTTGCTTGAAGTTCTTAGGATTGTTTGTAAACTATAAGTCAGCAATTCTCTTTTATCCCTCTCTTATTTTAGGGTTTGATAGAATAAATGCAGATTTCTCCATGAAAATTTTAAAGTATAATTGGTTATGTTATTATGTATTTTCACTACTTCCCCCACTCTTTCTCAATATAACATATGCACTTGTTAATCACTAAGTCTTTATAATTTCAATCTAATTAAATGAAATATAAATTATAAATGCCAGAGTTCATCAAGACAGTTGTGGAATAGAACAAAGGACCCAAACTGTACAAACAAGGCAAACAATATAGCTTTCCTGCTTTTACACAACCAAATGAGCATGACATTTTAAAGAAAGAAAGAAAAAGTTAAGTAAGGAAAGAAAGAAGAAAGAAGTAAAGGAACAAAGGGGAGAGAAAGCAAGCAAGTAGGAACATTTAGAATCAAAGTCAGTTTTGAAACTGGATCACCCTGGGGCTAGGAAACTGGAGAGGGAAGATAATTGGCTGTGGCTACAAAAGAGTAGCAAAATCATTTTGATGGAAAAATTTTCTGCCTTTACTATGGTACTTATCTCATAAATCTATATATGTAATAAAATATTGCAGAAATTCCATAAACTCAGAAGTGCATGTAAAATGTGAAGTCTGAATAAGTCTAATAGATTCACTTAATGTGAATTTCCTGATTGTAGTATTACACTATAGTTACATCATTTTGGGGAACTAGGAGAACAGTATACCAGATTTGGGGTCTCTCTGTACTATTTTCATAAAACGTAGAAAGGGAATTAAAGTCTATCTTTCTAATTGCTATCAATGGGGTCCCTGATTTCAAGTCTATTTGGGTAAACATCAGTAAAGTTTTAATGAAAAACAAATTTTATCTTTCATAACTTTGAATTGGTGTATAATTCTTATTTGGAAACTGATATATTAAAATAAGTATTATAGCATACAATTTTATGATTGTAAACTTCTCAGGTGAGAGTCTAATTAATTTCCCCTCACTATGCTAAAATAGTTAAAAATGTAATGAACATGTTGCATCTTGTCCAGAATAGTAATGGTTTATAAATTTAACTCAAATAAACAATTTGTAAAATTTGCAATATATATTGCTCTATTATATTAGTTTCCATTAATAAAAGTTCTTAGTAATCACATAAACTTTGACAGGTGATAGTTCTATTTTAAAAATTGAAGGTTCATAGAGCAATTTTCAAAAATAAAAGAATGAATAAATAGTTTATAGGGAAGAAACAGTGATGATAGGAATTTAGAAAGGGGGGAGTGTTTTTTTTTATTTCGGAGATTTCACAACTTTCAACTGCTGAGAGCATTTCTTAAACAGGATAGAAAGAGGTGATAAATAAGTGTTAAAGCTGTCAGAAACTTTCTCTAAGGAGACATTCACAAGAAGAATTCCATACTCTTAAATCAAAAAGAGAAAATTCAAGAGTTGCATTAAGGAAATAATTTTATAAGCACCAAGAGAAGCAATCCCCCAAGGAAGCCTAATGCTACTGCAAGGAACAAAAGAGGATCAGTGGATAGTGCCTACAGCCTGGCTTCCTTGCCCTAATATCTTGCACGTGAAAGATGAAGTAGTATCTTACTTTCTTTCACTCAACTTGTTTGTTCATGGTAGAATTATTTTTCAACAAAAACCATTTTTTTTCCTGTAGTTCAAAAGATCCAACCACAGTTTTAAAATGTATACAAATAAATATTTAGTTCCACATTTATTAAAGCTTCACACTTTATAACTGAAAATTTAGTAGAAAGAAAAAGAAAGATAATTTAAAGAGATTAAAGCAAAGGTTGCTATGGGAGAGTTGGGTATGAAAACATCTCTCATTTTTAGAGTTCCAGGAAAAATGTCCTTTAGATGGTAACATTTAGCTGAGAAAGTGCATTATTTAAGCCCATATATGGAAAAATATCTATATTGAACCTATAAAGGAAAAGGGAAAATTAAGTTATTTATACAGTTTTGTTAACTATTTCTTTATTTAATTTTCTAGAATGTTGCTGGGTGTTTCAAAGTTCAAGCTGTAAAGACACTAGCTTTGGAAAGAAGTGGGAGGAGTTTGCCTTGTTTTAAAATACAGCAAAAAAAAAAAACAACCAGAAACAATAACTGAAGGGAAACAAAAAAAAAAAATACATTCTTTTTTATAGCACCAAAATATATTTGGATTTCTCCTAGATGATATGATTTGAATTGGTCAAGACAACTTCTTAACATAACCAAATCAATGAGTTTTATTTATTTATTTATTTCTCTCTAGGGTAGATACGTTTGATCTCTGAACCACTTTTCTTGGTTTTTGTTCTCCTAGGCTCCTGGTTTTAGTTCTTCCTTTATGGCTGTTTCTTTTTAGCCACCTTAGAAAACACCTGTTCATTGCCTTCTCTTCTCACAAAAGTGATTTACTCAGTATCATTACCTTGTCATTTACTCAACCTTCTTTGGTACCATATTTGCCAGCATCACCATACAGTTAGTTTTCAGAACTAAACAGTTTTCATCTCTGCTCACCGCGTCATATGCTGAACATCTTCTCAAGTGTCTCAAATTAAAAATTCCTAAACCTACTTTCCATTCTGCATTCTCTGTTCCAATAAAGGATCCCACCATTCCCAGTTACCAACTCAGAGTGCCACACATGACACCTTCCTCTTTCTTATTCACACTTTCAATTCATCACCAAATCTTATTGTCTTCCCTTGCCATTCTCTAAATTATCTTACTGTTCTTCATTCTAAATACCAAGGCATTGTCCATATTATTATCTTTTAACCTAGATTTCTATAAAGCCCTCCTTATCGATATTACTAAATTCACTTTTACCTCATTTGAAATAATGTTTCTTAATGAATCTACAGTAATCAGTATACTATGTGTACTGGATCACTTTATTCTCAAGTCGCTCAAAGAGGTTCACATTGAATTTGGGATAAGTATTACCCCATTAAAGAACTTTCATGATCCTGTATTCATGTTTATGTCTTCAGCCTCATCTAATTTCACTTCCCCTTCTGATTTTATCTTCCTAATATAATGGCTTATATCTCATCTAGAGATATTTATACATTTTTTCCTGAACCTGAAATACTTGGTACTTATATATCTTACTTTATGTGGGACATTCTATTATATTTCATGCTTTAGCTTAAACATTTGCTCGCCAAATACTTGAATGCTGACACTGAGCATAATGTTTATTTTTTTAATTGATGTTGATAATCAAATAAATAATATGTCTTCTAGAGTTGACAGAGAGAAAACATAAAAGAGTCATTACATAAGGAAATATACAGAAATACATAAGAAATTTAACAATGGATTTTACTGATAAATTAAACTGATTATAGAAAAATTGTGAAGAAGATAAATGTGTCTTACATACAGTCAGATTTCTTTCAGTATCCTTTTCTCATGAGGAAAGATATTATAAAACATATTTTTGGAAATGTACTGATATTACATGTAAATTATGACATTTATTGATAATTTTTTAGCCCCTTATGTGTGTTAGTCCATCATAAAGCATTAACATAATTTGTTTTTTTTCCACCATGAAAATAAAAACACTGAGTTGTAGTCCTCAGAGTCTACTTAGTATCAAGTTCAAATTTCAGGCAGTAGAGAATAACATGAATAGTCAAAAACATATGTTTTCACTTTTGCTAAATTCTTGAGATGAAGTATTATATGGTGATTATCAAGACAGATGCCAAAGCTAGATTGAATCTGTTCAAATATTGGTACTGCCATTTCCAAACTGGGTGATCTTGAATCAGTTACTTAATTTCATCTGTAAAACAGAAATGATATTAGTACATATAACATAGAGTTTGATGTTATTTAAAAGCCATAGGTGTGAATTTTGTAAAACAGTGACTAGCACAAAGTAAACATCACATAAGTGGCTGCTATTATCATAAATTATTTTTGCACCTTGACATTTGTTAAAAATTCCTGTGGAAGAACACAAGTACAAAGCAGACTCAATAGTAACATATTCTATCTAATCTCTTACTCAGTCTAATCTAGTCAACTGCCCAATATATATCAAAGAAAACACTGGATTAGCATTCATGAAAACTTCAGAAATAAACTAGTCAGCAGATGTGAGGACTCACACAAATGAATGTGCAAATTTTACCAGGAGTTTTGCACATTAAAAGCTAAGCCACAAAAACAATGAATGAGTCTCTCATTAGGATTTAGGACATCGGGGATGCAGATGCATTTATTTTCCTCTTCTTCTTTTGTTTCTTTAATAGAGAAGTATTCTGAAGATTTTACAGCATAGGAACTTAACCTACTAGCAGTAAAATGCTGATGTAGTTGTACATACTTGGGGCAGTTTTGCCTCAGAATCTTGGACTGTTTTCAAAGAGCTGACACCAAGATGCAAATACTGCCTCTGTGCTTTGTGTCAGAAGAAGGAAAACACCATGTGCCTATACATCCACTATCATGTTACTTCTTAGTAATAGCTTACAGTCTGACTCATAGAAAGAACTTAGTAAATATTTGTTAAATAAATGCTTTATTTATTGGGACTCACATGATAATAGATTTCATCTTAGAACCTATCCAAATAAATTAGTTTGATATCACAAATAACTTAAATGCATGCTCCATAATCAACCTAGCTGAAGTACATTTAATTAATTAGGCAGTATTACTAAGTAGCCAAGAAGAAATATAATATGAAAATTGGTTGAGCACCTCTGGTATCTGACTTATGTTAAAATGAGGCTTCATCACTCATCAGCCATGTAAATGACTTGTTTCCACATCAGTAACATAGAATAATCTTCATGTTATCACAGATATAATACATATTATATATGTATACATTTATTTACATATATAAAAGGAAAACTACATGTAATAAAAAAGTTAGTACCTCCTATATTTTTCATACTTGACTAGGTCTATTCAAGAATATAGAGGAATTATAGGGCAAGACCAGTTCTGCCATCAAGAAGCTTAGGGTTTTGTTGTTAGGATAGAATTCAGCAAGTCACTTAATCAGTTTGTATGTCAGAAATGGTTAGTACCTAGCGGATTTCCAACACTGGACTAAATGTACAGGTTATGGGAAAGGCAGAATACAGAGGAATGACACATTTGTTCTTTCTTCAAGAAGCTTTCAAGTATTAAATGTGGCAAGTCCAGAGTTCATATGGACTTCACTTTAAAATAAAATATCTGGACTGTTTTGTTGTCAAAATGCCATTCCAACTTAATATTCTATATATTACATGCCATACAATAACAAACAATTCAAAGGTAGCAGTTAGAGACAAAGTATCCAAGACAAGCATCAGCAAGTGTCAGGTTTTTAAGGAAAGTTATTAGGAGAAAGTTATTGAGGAATTAGTAGGATTGGATGGAACAAAACTGAACTAATTCCAGAGCATGACAGACAGTATGATTGCGGACATTGAGTCAAGAATTAAAAAGTACAAGTAGGATAAGGTAACAATGAAGAGGTTTTTGTTTGTTTTTGTTTTCAAAAATCTGTGCATAGATAAAATTCCAGGGTAGAAACAGAGAATTAAGATGGAGATAAAAGAAAGACTGTAAGATATATTTTTCAGTAGTCAAATAGATATTGTGCACAAAGGAAAATAATGAGTAAATACTATTTTATGTTTTCACACTGAAGTTACTGGAAGAAGGAGGATACAACCAACTGAAATAGAAACAGAGGAGAGAAGTGTTTTTTGAGGAAAGCAATATTTTTGTTTGTGACACATTGAGTTATAAATGATGGTGAGTTACAAAGTAGAAAGCTAAATTATGCAAATGATAAATTAACTGGAGTAAATGGTAGAGATTTAGACTCTGAAGGGATCTATAAAAATGAAAGCTTACATAGTAAGAATAACCCATGAAGGGAGAAGACAATGTTCTAAGAGGTAAGTTTTGGAGGATTCAAGAGACAGGAACATGGATCAAGGAAACATGAAGCCAAATCACCTATGAAATATTGTCTACATGAAAGCTAATGAAATATTTATATTAATTACTTTTGAAATGTCAAATGTCACTTTTTAATGCAAATGCATTCTTTTAATGTTGAAGAACAAAAATTAGGCAAGAAATAAAATGAAAGAAGGAAGGAGGGAAGGAAGAAAAGAAGGAAAAAAGGAAGGACAGAAGGAAAAAAGGAAGGAAGGTCATTTGATCAAAAGTAGATGTTGACATTTTAATTAGCAGACATGCCTTACTCTTTTAACTCCAGTCCTGCACACCACATAATACCTGTAAATTAAATATGATTGGTTTGTCATGGTGAGGCTGAATATTCAGTATTCTGCTTGGCAAAAGGAACGTTATCTGGTCAACTCTAACATACTGCCTGATCTTGTCATAATTAATTTGAGTATTTTGAAACCATATATCAGAAACTCATAACATGGAGATAGCTTTTATATTGTGTGCCTGAAATGTGAGCAATCATTATATATATGAAAAATGTTAGTACACTAAAAATTTCTGCTCTTTTATATGAAGATTTTCTTCACGTACAGATTTTTGCTATATTTTGTTTTTGGTTGTTTCTTTCTGGCTTCCTTTACTTAACCATGCTTTTGTTTTACCTATTAGTTTTATTAATATTAGTATTAGTATTATGTTTCATTAATTTTGTTAGTTTCCAGGAATTTGCAGTTTATTAAAAAGTATTCCACTACTGTGTGTGCACTTTTGCAGAAATAAAAACATTCAGTATCAAATATGGCAGCCATCATCTTATATTTTTCTTAACATTTCCAATTATTCAATTACTTACTTTGTGGCAAATACTATTCTGTGTTTTATATGCACTAATTTACTTTATGTGTAAGACAATGTTATGAGGTATGTATGGTCATTCTACCAATGTTTAAAGATGAGAAAAATGAGTCATGGAGAAGTAAAGTAATCTACCTTGACCATACCTGTATAAAATTCCAAATGATTTCTCAAGACTGAGACTTAAAAGCATGAGATGATGTTTTTGGTTATTACTGACCCGAAACCATAAGAGAACCTGAAATGTTGTTCTATCCTATGTTTCTGTTAGTTTTTCTTTCCCATTCTCATCTTCACTTCATAAAATCTGTCATCATTTCACATTTTTCCTACAAGACTATTTATTCATAACTTGTTTATTTCTCATATTTCTAATTATATTCTAGACTCTATGATTAGTTTTGGACATTTGATATGAAGTAAAATAAAGTAACTAATATTTTGCTTGTATAGTTCAAACATTTGATTTTCTGCTAGTGTAAAACAATAAAAGAAGAACATTTAACACAAAACATTCTGTTTTTTACAAGAAACATAGAAAATTAGTAGAACTGATAATTACTAAATACTGATTTTGCCTGCATTTTTCAAGAACTGATACATTAGAAATTATGATTTGATAAAATGCAAATGCCTGATTAGCTTTCTAATATCAATTTTTGTTTGTTATGAATCATTGTTAAATTTAATTCTGGTCTAAAATAAGTCTAAAGAAGATTCACTTTGAAGTATTTCTCTGCAATTGTAGCCCTAAAGGAAATATATTGTGCCTTCTCTGAGCTTGAGTTTGTGATTGTTTTAAAATTTGCCAATAAAAGACTTTTACAAGTACTTACCATCATCTCCTGTTCCCTATTAGGAGAAGTCTTTAATTTTCTGTGTAAATATCTGGAAGAGTTTAAGTGCCTTGTTAGCACATTATTTTCTCTTTGGGAATTTTCTGCTCAAAATATCTCTTTTCTATTGGTTATATAGTTTTATACAAGGAAAATATTTTTGTGGCCCTTGTGGTCAGAATAAATAAAGATTATAAGATCCCTTTTATCTTCTGCCTGGATTTTGTTCTCTAATGAAAGGATTCTTCAGCAATTTGCTCATTCTTTATTTCCCTTCACTGCTTAAACCACTGCTTAGGTTGATTCCATCTCTTCACTATTGTGAATAGTTGTCTGCAAATTTTTTTGCACTTGTCATGGAGAGAGAAAATTCAATTTCTCTTCCCTTGAAAATGAGCTTAGACCACTGCTTCTGTAAGTAGAATACAGTAGAAGTGCTGCTTGTGACCTGCCAAAATTAGGTCTTAAAAGATGATACTGTTTCCACTTGTCCCTCCTTCCTGGGAGGGGTGCACTTAGAACCCATCCACCATTTAGTGAGAAAGCCCAGGCCACGTAGGGAAGTTATGTGTGGGTATTCCACCAGGTAGCCCCAGCTAAGCCCTGGCTGACAGCACACATTAACCAGGAGATATTTGAGCAAGGAAACCTTTGACACTGTTCTAACTCCATACTGTTTGAAGGCAACCAGATCCTGAGCCAGAACTGCCTAGGTGAGTCTAAGCCACCAGAAGTGTGAGAAGACTAATAAACATCATTGTAACTTTATACCTTGGGTGTTTTTTTTCTTGTTTGTTTGTTTCTTTGTTTTCTGAGACAGAGTCACACTCTCTCACTTTGTCCCCTGGGCTGGAGTGCAGTTGTGCAATCTGAGCTCACAGCAACCTCTGCCTCTGGAGTTCAAGTGATTCTCCTGTCTCAGCCTCCTGAATAGCTAGGATTACAGGTGTGTGCTACCACACCTGGTTCAGTTCTGTATTTTTAGTAAAGACAGGGTTCATAATGTCAGCCAGGCTGGTCTCAAACTCCTGACCTTGTGATCCACCTGCCTCAGCCTCCCAAAGTGCTGGAATTATAGGTGTGAGCCACCATGCCAGGCTGGTATGTTACACGCAATAGATAGCAAATACACAAAGTCCTCTTCCAATATAAATATTAGGTCATTTCTCCATTTGACAGCATTTAATGGTTTAGAATTGGGTGTAAAATAAAGACAAAACCCAATCCTGAATCCATCTGATGAGGGATTAAAAACCAGAGTATATAAAGAGTCCAGGGGTAAAAATAAATAGGAAAAAAAGCTCTAATAATCTGATTTAAAAGGTGCAAAATATCAGAATAGACATTTCTAAAAAAAAAAGACATATAAATGGCGAATGGGTATATGAAAATGTCCTCAACATCATTGATCGTCGGAGAAATGCTGATTAAAACTACAATGAGCTATCATCCCACCCCAGTTAAAATGGCTTATATTCAAAAGACAGGCAGTAACGAATGCTTATGAGAGTGTGGAGAAAAGAGAATCCTGGTACACTGTTGGTGGGAATGTAGATTAGTGCAACCACCATGGAGAATGGTTTGGAGGGTCCTCAAAAAACTAAAAAGAGAGCTTTTTTATGACATAGGAATCCTACTGCTGGGTATATACCCAAAAGAAAGAAAATCAGCATATCAAAGAAATATCTACATTTTTATATTTATTGCAATACTATTCACAATAGCCAAGATTTGGAAGCAATCTAAGTGTCCATCAACAGGTGAATGGAGAAAGAAAATGTGGTACATATACACAATGGAATATTATTCAGCCATTAAAAAGAATAGAATCTGTTATTTGCAACAAGTGTAGAACTGGAGATCACTATGTTAACTAAAATAAGCCAGATGCAAAAAGACAAATTTCGCATGCTCCCAGTCATTTGTGGGTGCTAAAAATAAAAACAATTGAACTCATGGAGATAGAGAGTAGAATGATGGTTATCAGAGGCTGGGGAGGGCAGTGGGCTGGAGGGAGTATACAGGAATAATTAATGGGTACAAAAATACAGTTAGAAAGAATAAGATGTATAGTTGATAGTACAACAGAGTGACAATGGTAAACAATAATTTATTGTATATTTAAAAATAGCTAAAAGAGGCCAGGCATGGTGGCTTATGCCTGTAATCCCAGTACTTTGGGAGGCCAAGGCAGGAGGATCAGGAGTTTGAGACCAGCCTAACCAACATGGAGAAACACCATCTCTACTAAAAACACAAAAATTAGCTGGGGGCAATGTTGAGCACCTGTAGTCCCAGCTACTCAGGAGGCCGAGGCTGGAGAATCACTTGAACCTGGGGGATGGACATTGCAGTGAGCCAAGATTGTACCACTACACTCCAGCCCAGAAGACAGAGCTACACTCCCTTTCAAAAATTAAAAAAAAAGGAAAAGAGCATAATTAAATTGTTTGTAAGACAAAGAATAAATGCTTAAGATGAGGCGTATTCTATTTACCCTGATGTGATTATTACACATTGCATGCCTGTATCAGAACATCTCATTCACCCCATAAATATATACACCTACTTTAAGCATTTTTAAGCCCCCAATCTTGGCCAGATGTAGTGTACAAACCTGTAATTCCAGTGTATTTTGAGGTCAGGATAGGAAGATAACTTGAGTCTGAGAGTTTGAGACCCACCTAGTCAACACAGCAAGACTCCCATCTCTAATAACAATGAAAAAAAATTAGCCAGTCCTGGTGGGGTTTCTGCCTATAGTCCCAGCTACTTAGGAGGCTGAGATGACAGGACCCCTTTAACCCAAGAGGTTTTCATTCCAGTCTGGGTGACAGAGCGAGACTCTGTTTCCTTAAAAAACAAACCAATCCTAGCATGATCTGACCCTGGCTGCCACCCTTTATTATTTTCATCTTGCTCATTGTGCATCAGGGATCTGGACTTCTTCTCTGCTCCTATAAATGCCAAGTGGTTTCCCTCTTCAGGACCTTTACACGTACTCTTCTCTGCCTGAAATGGACTTCCCACATCTCTTGCCATAGCTGGATTTTTCTCATGTTTTAGACCTCAGCTCACATATCACCTCTGCAGGGAAATCCTTCCTCATCCTGTGAAGGAGGAATCCTCCTTCTCTGCATTGCCTTGTCTATCAAAGCAGATATCACAGTCAAAAATCTGCTTGTTATTTATTGAATTGCTTGTCTGCATATTCTCCCAAACTCATGCCAAATCAGAAGAGAAGCTCCCTATGGCAGGAGTCTCATCTTGTTCATTCTCAGAACCTAATCTAGTAATTGGCACATAGTAGGCACAAAATAAATGTCATTAGAATGAATAAATATCAAGGGGCCAGGCACTGTGACTAATGCCTGTAATGCCAGAGTTTTGAGAGACCAAGGCAGGTGGATCACCTGAGGTCAGGAGTTCGAGATCAGCCTGACCAAGATGGTGAAACCCCGTCTCTGCTAAAAATACAAAAATTAGCTGGGTGTGGTGTGCACACCTGTAATCCCAGCTACTCGGGAGGCTGAGGCCGGAGAACTGCTTGAACCTGGGAGGCAGACATTTGAGTGAGCCAGAGGTTGCAGTGAGCCAAGATTGTGCCACTATGCTCCAGCCTGGGCAACAGAGTAAGACTGCATCTCAAAAAAAAAAAAAAAAAAAAAAAAGAGGGGGAATGAATAAGCATCAAGGAAGAGACATTTTGTGATTTGCCACCCTTACATGGAAATCCTACTTAACATTGACATTTTCTATTTGATGTTATTTCTATAATAGGAAATTGAAAGTGAACTAATTAAAAGAGAATAAGGCTGGGCACTGTGATTCATGCCTGTAATCCCAGCACTTTGGGAGGCTAGAAAAATACAGAAACTATATTTTCTATACAGTAGAAAAATATAGAGACTTGGTAAGGGGATGTCCAAAAGGCCAGGACAAAAGTCCAGGTGAAGCCAAAAGGCCAGGCCAAAAGGCCAGGCCAGGCCAAAGGCAAGGCCAGTCTGGCCAGGCCAAAAGGAAAAGCCAAAAGGCCAGGCTAGGTAAAAAGCCTAGACCAAGACAAAAGACCAGGCCAAAAGGTGAGGACAAAAGGTCAGGCCAGGCCAAAAGGCCAGAACAAAAAGCTGGACAAGGTCAAAAGGCCTGGAAAAAAGGCCAGGACAGGCCAAAACGCCTGGCCAAAAGACCAGTCCAGAAGGGCAGCCCAGGCCAAAAGGCCAGACGAGAACAAAAGTCCAGGCTAAAATGTCAGGCCAGGACAAAAGGTGAGTACAAAAGGCCAGGCCAGGCCAAAAGGCCAGCAGAAAATACTAAGCCAGCCCAAAAGGCCACGGAAAAAGGCTGGGCCAGGCCAAAAGGCCAGGAAAAAAGGCCAGGCCAGGTCAAAATGCCAGGCCAAAAGGTCAGGCCAAAAAGCCAGCCAAGGCCAAGAGGCCAGCCCAAAATGCCAGGCCAGGCCAAATGGCCAGGCCAAAAGGATAGACAAGGACAAAAGTCCAGGGCAGGACAGGCCAGGACAAAAGGCCAGGACAAAACTCCAGGCAAGGCCAAAGGCCAGGCCAGGCCAAAAGGCATGGTCAGGCCTGGCCAGACCAAAAGGCAAGGAAAGGACTATTGGCCATACTAGGTCAAATGGCCAGGACAAAAAACCAGGCCAGGCCAAAAAACCAGGCCAGGCCAAAAGGCCAGGGTAAAATGCTGAGCCAGGCCAAAAGGCCAGGAAAAAAGTCCAGGCCAGCACACAAGTCCAGGCCAAAAGGCCAGACCAGGGCAAGGGCCAGGGTAAAAGCCTGGGCCAGGCCAAAAGGCCAGGAAAAAAAGCAGGACAGGCCAAAATGCCAGGCCAAAATGCCAGGCCAGGCCAAAGTCCAGGCCAAAACGCCAGGCAAGGCCAAAAGGCAAGGTGAAGCCCAGCCAGGCCAAAAGGCAAGGACAGGACAATAGGCTACATCAGGTCAAAAGGCCAGGCCAAAAACCAGGCTACACCAAAAGGCCATGCCAGACCAAAAGTCCTGGCTAGGGCGAAAGGCCAGGCTGGGGCAAAAGGCCAGGCCAGGGCAGAAGGCCAAGCCAAAAGGCCAGGCTCAGCCAAAATGTGAGGCCAAAAGGCCAGGAACAAAAGGCCAGGTCAGGCCCCAGGAAAAAAGTCCAGGCCAGCCCAAAAGGCCAGGCCAGGCCAAAAGTCCAGGCCAAAAGGTCAGGCCAGGCCAAAAGGCAAGGACAAAAGGCCAGACCAGCCAAAAGGTCAGCACAAAAGGCCAGGCCAGGCCAAAAGGCCGGGAAAAATGCCATGTCAGGTGAAAAGGCCAGTCCAGGGCAAACGGCCAGGGCAAAAGTCCAGGCCAGGGCAAAGTCCAGGCCAGGGCAAAAATCCAGGCCAATAGGCTAGGCCTGGCTAAAATGTGAAGCCAAAAGGCCAGGACAAAAGGCCAGACCAGGGCAAAAGGCCAGGCCAAAAGCTTAGGCCAGGCCATAAGGCAAGGACAAAAGGCCAGGCCAGGTCAAAAGGCCAGCACAAAAGGCCAGGCCAGGCCAAAGGCTAGGCCAAAATGCCACATCACCTCAAAAGGCCAGGCCAGGCCAAAAGGCCAGGGGAAAAGGCAAGGCCAGGCAAAAGGCCAGACCAGGGCAAAAGACCAGGCCAAAAGGTCAGGCCAGACCAAAAGGTGAGGACAAAATGCCAGGCCAGGACAAAAGGCCATCACAGAAGCCCAGGCCTGGCCAAAAGACCAGGACAAAAAGCTGGGTCATGACAGAAGGACAGAAAAAAAACCAGGACAGGCTGAAACTCCTGGCCAAAAGGCCAGGCCAGAGGGTAGCCCAGGCCAAAGGCCAGGTCAAAAGGCCAGCCCAGGGCAAAAGGCCAGGCCAGCCAGTGAAAAGAGCCAGAAAAAAAGTTCAGGGCAGGCCAAAAGGCCAGGCCAGGCCAAATGACCAGACCAGAACAAAAGGCCAGGCCAAAATGTCAGCCTAGGCCAAAAGGCCAGCACAAAAGGCCAGGCCAGGCCAAAATGTCAGGAGAAAATGCCATGCCAGGTCGAAAGGCCAGGCCAGGGCAAAAGGCCAGGGCAAACAGCCAGGCCAGGGCAAAATTCCAGGCCAGGGTAAAAGGCCAGGCAAAAGGCCAGGCAAAAAGGCCAGGCCCAGCTAAAATGCAAGGTCAAATGGCCAGGAAAAAAGGGAAGACCAGGCCAAATGGCCAGGGCAAAAGGCCAGGCCAAAAGGTCAGGCCAGGCGAAAAAGTGGGGACAAAAGGCCAGGCCAGGCCAAAGCTCCAGGTGAGTCCAAAAGGCCAGGCTAGGCCAAAAGGCAAACCCAGGCCTGGTCAGGCCAAAAGGCAAGGACAAAACAATAGGCCTGGCCAGGTCAAAAGGCTGGCTAAAAGACCAGGCCAGGCAAAAAGGCCAGGCCAAAATGCCATGCCAGGCCAAAAGGCCAGGCCAGGGCAAAAGGCCAGGTAAAAAGGCCAGGCCAGGGCCAAAAGCCAGGTCAGGTAAAACACCATGCCAGGCCAAAAGGCCAGGCCAGGGTAAAAGCCCAGGCCATAAGACCAGGCCAGGCCAATAGGCGAGGCCAAAACCCCAGACCCGTACAAAAGGCCAGACCTAAACAAAAGGCCAGGACAAAAGACCAGGCCAGGGCAAAAGACCAGGCCAGGCCCAATGGTCAGGAAAAAAGTCAGACCAGGCCAAAAGGCCAGGCCAGGCCCAAAGGCCAAACCAGGGCAAAGGCCAGGCCAAAAGGTCAGCCCAGGCCCAAAGGCAAGGACAAAAGGACAGGCCAGGACAAAAAGCCAGGTCAGGCCAAAAGACCAGCCCGAAAGGCAAGGGCAGGCCAAAAGGCTAGGCCAGATCAAAAGCCAGGCCCAAAGGCCAAGCCAAAGTCCAGGATATGCCAAAAGGCCAGGTCAGGACAGACCAGGCAAAAGGCAAGGCTAGGCCCAAAGGCCCGGACAAAAAGCGAGGACAGGCCAAAAATCTAGTACGAAATGCCAGCCCAGGCCAAAAGACTGGGACAAAAGGCCAGGACAAAAGGCCACTCCAGGTCAAACGGCCAGGAAAAAAGGGGAGGCAAGGCCAAAAGGCAAGGTGAAAATGCCATGCCAGGCCAAAAGGCCAGGCCAGGGCAAAAGGCCAGGGCAAAAGGCCAGGTCAGGGCAAAAGACAAGGCCAAAAAGCCAGGCCCGGCCAAAATGTGAGGCCCAAAGGCCAGGACAAAAGGCCAGGCCAGGCCAAAAAAACAGGGCAAAAGGCCAGACCACGGCAAAAGGCCAGGCCAAAAGGTCAGGCCAGGCCAAAAGGGGAGGACAAAAGGCCAGGCCAAGCCATATGGCCAGAAAAAAAGTCCAGACCAGCACAATAGGCCAGGCCAGGCCAAAAGGCCACACCAGGGCAAAAGACCAGGCCAAAATGTCAGGCCAGGCCAAAAGGTGAGGCCAGACCAAAAGACCGGCATAAAAGAGCAGGCCAGCCCAAAAGGCCATGGAAAAATGCTGGGCCAGGCCATAAAGCCAGGAAAAAAGGCCAGGACAGGCCAAAAGGCCAGGCCAAAAAGCCAGCAAAGGCCAAAAGGCCAGCCCAAAAGGCAAGGCCAGGCCAAATGGCCAGGCCAAAAGTCCAAGGCAGGGCAGGCCAGGACAAAAGGCCAGGACAAAACTCCAGGTGAGGCCAAAAAACCAGGCCAGGACAAAAGGTCAGGGCAAAACACTGTGCCAGGCCAAAAGGCCAGGCTAGGCCAAAAGCCCAAGGTAAAACGCTGGGCCAGGCCAAAAGGCAAGGAAAAAAGGCAGGACAGGCCGAAATGCCAGGCCAAAAGGCCAGCCCAGGCCAAAAGGCCAGGTCAAAACTTGAGGCGAGGCCAAAAGGCCAGGTGAGGCCATGAGGTCACGCCAAAAGGCAAGGACAGGACAATAGGCCCAACCAGGTCAAAAGGCCAGGCAAAAAACCCAGACCAGGCCAAAAGTCCAGGCCAAAATGCCATGCCAGGCCAAAAATCCAGGCCAGGGCAAAAGGCCAGGCCAAAAGGCCAGGCCCGACAAAAACAAGAGACCAAAAGGCCAGGCCAGGCCAAAAGTCCAGGGCAGGCCAGGTCAGGCCAAAAGGCAAGGACAAAACTCCATGCCAGGCCAAAAGGCAAGGACAGGACAATAGGTGACACCAGGTAAAAAGGTCAGGCCAAAAACCAGGCCAGGCCAAAAGGCCAGGCCAAATTGTCATGCCAGGCCAAAAGTCCTGGCTAGGGCAAAAGGCCAGGCTAGGGCAAAAGGCAAAAACCAAAAGGCCAGGCCCAGCCAAGATGTGAGGCCAAAAGGCAAGGACAAAAGACCAGGTCAGGCCAAATGGCCAGGAAAAAAGTCCAGGCCAGCACAAATGTCCAGGCCAAAAGGCCAGGGTAAAACACTGGACCAGGACAAAAAGCCAGGAAAAAAGGCAAGACAGCCCAAAATACCAGTCCAAAAGGCCAGCCCCGGCCAAAAGGCTAGCCCAAAAGCCAGGCCAGGCCAAACAACCAGGCCAAAAGGCCAGGCCAGGCCAAAAGGCCAGGGTAGGCCAGGCCAGACCAAAAGGCCAGGAAAACTGGCAAGGCCAAAAGGCCAGGTGAGGCTAAAAGGCCAGGCTGGCCCAAAAGGCAAGGACAGGACAATAGGCCCAACCAGGTCAAAAGGCCAGGCCAAAAAACCAGGCCAGGCCAAAATGCCATGCCAGGCCAAAAGGTCAGGCCAGGGCAAAAGGCCAGGTCAAAAGGCCAGGCCACGGCAAAAGGCCAGGTAAGGCCAAAAAGCCAGCCAAAATGCCATGCCAGGCCAAAAAGCAAGGCAAAGGCAAAAGGCCAAGGCAAAAGGCCAGGCAAGGGCAAAAATCCAGGCCAGGCCAAAAGGTGAGGACAAAAGGCCAGGCCAGCACAAAAAGCCAGTCAGGCCCAAAAGTCCAGGGCAAAAGAATGGGCCAGGCCAAAAGGCCAGGAAAAGAGACAAGGGCAGGCTAAAAGCCCAGGCCAAAATGCCAGGCCAGGCCAAAAGGCAAGGTTTGGCCCTGCCAGGCCAAAAAGCAAAAACAGGACAATAGGCCACTCCAGGTCAAAAGGCCAGGCCAAAACCAAGCCAGGCCAAAAGGCCAGGCCAAAATGCCATGCCAGGCCAAAAGTCCTAGCTAGGGCAAAGGCCAGGCCAGGGCAAAAGACCAAGCCAAAAGGCCAGGCCCAGCCAAAATGCTAGGCCAAAAGGCCAGGAACAAAAGGCCAGGTGAGACCAAATGGCCAGGAAAAAAGTCCAGGTCAGCCCAAAAGGCCAGGCCAGGCCAAAAGGCCAGGCCAGGCCAAAAGGCCAGGCCAAGCCAAAAGGCCAGCCCATAATGCAACCCAGGCCAAAAGGCCAGGGCAAAAGGTAGGCCAGGGCAAGAATCCAGGCCAGGGCAAAAGACTAGGCCAAAAGTCCATGCCTGGCTCAAATGCAAGGCCAAAAGGCCAGGACAAAAGGGCAGGCTAGGCCAAATGGCCAGGATAGAACTCCAGGCCAGCCTAAAGGCCAGGCAAAAAAGCCAGGCCAGGCCAAAAGTCCAGACCAGGGAAAAAGGCCAGGCCAAAATGTCAGGCCAGGCCAAAAGGTGAGGACAAAAGGCCAGGCTACACAAAGCCAAAGTGCCAGGCCAAAATGCCAGGCCAGGGCAAAAGGCCAGGCCAGGCCCAGCTACAATGTGAGGCCAAAAGGCCAGAACAAAAGTCCAGGCCAGCCCAAAAGGCCAGACCAAAAGGCCAGGCCAGGCCATAAGGCCAGACCAGGGCAAAAAGCCAGGTTAAAACATCAGGCCAGGCCAAAATGTGAGGACAAAAGATGAGGCCAGGCCAAAAGGCCAGGGGAAAAGGCAAGGCCAGGCCAAAAGCACAGACCAGAGCAAAAGACCAGGCCAAAATGTCAGGCCAGGCCAAAAGGTGAGGACAAAAGGCCAGGCCAGGTCAAAAGGCCAGCATGAAAGGCCAGGCCAGGCCAAAAAGCCAGGCCAAAAGGCCAGGCCAGGCCAAAAGGCCAGGCCAAAAGGCAAGGACAGGACAATAGGCCCAACCAGGTCAAACAGTCAGGCAAAAAACATAGGCCAGGCCAAAAGGCTAGGACAGGACAATAAGCCCAAACGTGTCAAAAGGTTAGGCAAAAAAACCAGGCCCAGCCAAAAGGCCAGGTCAAAATGCCATGTCAGGCCAAAAAGCCAGGCCAGGCCCAGCCAAAATGTGAGGCCAAAAGGCCAGGAACAAAAGGCTAGGCTAGGCCAAATGGCCAGGAAAAAAGTCCAGGCCAGCCCAAAAGGCCAGGCCAGGTCGTAAGGCCAGACCAGGGCAAAAGGCCAGGTCTGGCCAAAATGCAAGGCCAAAAGGCCAGGCCAGGCAAAAAGGCCAGACCAGGGCAAAAAGCCAAGCCAAAAGGTGAGGTCAAAAGGCCAGGCCAGGCCGAAAGGCCAGCACCAAAGACCAGGCCAGGCCAGGCCAAAATCCCAGGGCAAAAAGCTGGACCAGGCCAAAATGCCAGGAAAAAAGGCCAAAACACCTGTCCAAAAGGCCAGGCCAGAAGGGCAGCCCAGGCCAAAAGGCCAGCCCAGGGAAAAAGGCCAGGCCAGAAAAAAGGGCTAGAAAAAACCTCCAGGCCAGCCCAAAAAGCCAGGACAGGACAAATGGACAGAACAGAAGGCCAGGCCAAAATGTCAAGCCAGGCCCAAAGGTGAGGACAAAAGACCAGGCCAGGCCAAAACATCAGTACAAAAGTCCAGGCCAGCCCAAAAGTCCAAGGAAAAAGGCTGAGCCAGGCCAAAAGGCCAGGAAGAAAGGCCAGGACAGGCCAAAAGGCCAGGCCAAAAAGCCAGCCAAGGCCAAAGGGCCATGCCAGTCCAAATGGCCATGCCAAAAGGCCAGTCCAGGACAAAAGGCAAGGCCAGGCTTGGCCAGGACAAAAGCCAGGACAAAACTCCAGGTAAGGCCAAAAGGCCAGGCCTAAAGGCCAGGCCAGGCCAAAAGACAAGGACAAAACTATAG
Organism: Saimiri boliviensis; assembly: GCF_048565385.1. Classification (NCBI taxonomy): domain Eukaryota; kingdom Metazoa; phylum Chordata; class Mammalia; order Primates; family Cebidae; genus Saimiri; species Saimiri boliviensis. Next base: position 89,924,681 of record NC_133459.1, read on the forward strand.
GCCTGGCCTGGCCTTCTGGCCAGGCCAAAATGCAACGACAGCACAGTAGGCCCAACCAGGTCAAAAGGCCAGGCCAAAAAACCAGGCCAGGCCAAAATGACATGCGAGGCCAAAAGGCCAGGCCAGGGCAAAAGTCCAGGCCAAAGGCCAGGCCTGGCCAAAATGCGAGGCCAAAAGGCCAGGACCAAAAACCTTGCGAGGCCAAATGGCCAGAAAAAAGTCCAGGCCAAAAGGCCAGACCATGGCAAAAGGCCAGGACAAAACGTCAGGACAAAAAGCCAGCCCAAAAGGCCAGGGCAAAAGGCTGGGCAAGGCCAAAAGGCCAGGAGAAAAGGCCAGGACAGGACAAAACGCCACACCAAAAGGCCAGCGTAGGTCAAAATGCCAGCCCAAAAGGCCAGGTGAGGCCAAAGAGCCAGGCCAAAAGGTCAGGGCAGGACAAACGGCCAGGAAAAAACTGCAGGCAAAGCCAAAAGGCCAGGACAAAACTCCAAGTGAGGCCAAAAGGCCGGGCCAGGCCAAAAGGCAAGGACAAAACAATAGGCCTGGCCTGGTCAAAAGGCCAGGCCAAAGGACCAGGCCAGGCCAAAAGGCCAGGCCAAAATGCTATGCCAGCCCAAAAGGCCAGGCCAGGGCAAGACCAGGTCCAAAGACTAGGCTAGGGCAAAAGGCCAGTTCAGGCCAAAAGGCCAGGCCAGGCCAAAAGGCCAGAATAAAAGACCAGGTAAGGGCAAAAGTCCAGGCAAGAGCAAAAAACCAGGCCAAAAGGCCAGGCCCAGCCAAAATGCGAGGCCAAAAGGCCAGAACAAAAGTCCAGGCCAGGGAAAAAGGTCAGGGAAAAAGGCCAGGCGAGGCCTGGCCAAAATGCGAGGCCAAAAGGCCAGGACCAAAAACCACACCAGGCCAAATGGCCAGGAAAAAAGTCTAGGCCAGCACAGAAGACCAGGCCAAAATACCAGGCCAGGCCAAAAGGATCGACCAAGGCAAAAAGCCAAAGGCCAAAAGGTCAGGCCATGCCAAAAAAATGAAAACAGAAGGCCAGGCCAGTCCAAAAGGCGTGCACAAAAGGCCAGGCCAGCCCAATAGGCCAGGGCAAAAGGTTGGGCCTGCCAAAAGGCCGGGATAAAAGGATAGAACAGGCCAAAACGCCAGGCCAAAAGGCCAGGCCAGGTCAAAAGTCCAGGACAGGCCAGGCCAGGCCAAAAGGCCAGGACAAAACTCCAGGTGAGTTCAAAAAGACAGACAAGGCCAAAAGGCCAGGCAAAAAGGCAAGGCCATGCCTGGCCAAGGCAAAAGGCAAGGACAAAACGATAGGCCCGGCCAGGTCAAAAGGCCAGGTCAAAAAACCAGGCTAGGCCGAAAGACCAGGCCAAAATGCCATGCCAGGCCAAAAGGCCAGGCCAGGGCAAAAGGCCAGATCAAGAGGCCAGGCCAGGTCAAAAGGCCAGGGTAAAAAGCCAGGCCAAGGCAAATGTCCAGGCCAGGGTAAAAGGCCAGGCCAAAAGGCCAGGCCTAGCCAAAATGCAAGGCAAAAGGCCAGGACCAAAAACCACGCCAGGCCAACTGGCCAAAAAAAAAAGTCCAGGCCAGGCCAAAATACCAGGCCAGGCCAAAATGCTTGACTAGGGCAAAAGGCCAGGTCAAAAGGTCTGGCCATGCCAAAAAATGGGGACAAAAGACCAGGCCAGGCCAAAAGACAAGGGCAAAAGGCTGGTCCAGGCCAAAAGGCCAGGAAAAAAGGCTAGGACAGGCCAACATGCCAGCCCAAAAGGCCAACCCAGGCCAAAACGCCAGGGCAGGCCAGGGCAGGACAAAATGCCAGGACAAAACTCCAGGCAAGAAGAAAAGGCCAGGCTAAAAGATGAGGACAAAAGGCCAGCACAGGCCAAAAGGCCAGGACAGACCAGACCAGGGCAAAAGGCCAGGAAAAAACTCCAGGCAAGGCCAAAAGGCCAGACCAAAAGGCAAGGACAGGACAATAGGACCAACCAGGTCAAAAGGCCAGGCCAAAAACCAGGCCAGACCAAAAGGACAGGCCAAAAGGCCAGACCGGGTCAAAAGGCCAGGGCCAAAGGTCAGGCTAGGGCAAAAGACCAGGCCATGGCAAAGGCAAGGCAAAAAGGCCAGGCCCGGCCAAAATGCAAAGCCAAAAGGCCAGGACAAAAGGGCAGGCCAGGTGAAATGGCCAGACCAGGGCAAAAGGCCAGGCCCAAATTATAGGCCAGGCCAAAGATGGGGACAAAAGGTGAGGCAAGGCCAAAAGGCCAGAGTAAAAGGCAAGGCCAAGCCAAATGGCCAGGAAATAAGTCCAGGCCAGGCCAAAAGGCCAGGCCAAAAAGCCAGACCAGGCCAAAAGCTCAGACTAGGTCAAAAGACCAGGTCAAAAGACCAGGCCAAAAGGTAAAGCCAGGCCAAAAGGTAAATCCAGGCCAAAAGGCCAGGCCAGGGCAAAAGGCCAGGCCAAAAGGTGAGGAAAAAAGACCAGGCTAGAATAAAAGACCAGCACAAAAGGCCAGACCAGGCCAAAATGCCATGCCAGGTCAAAAGGCCAGGAGAGGGTAAAAGGCCAGGCCAAAAGGCCAGGGCAAAAGTCCAGGCCAGGGCAAAAGGCCAGGCCAAAAGGCCAGGCCTGGCTAAAACGTAGGTGAAAAGGCCAGGACAGGCCAAATGGCCAGGACAAAAGTCCAGGCCAGCCCAAAAGGGTAGACCAATAGGCCAGACCAGGCCAAAACGTGAGGACAAAAGGCCAGGTCAGGCCAAAAGGCCAGCACAAAAGACCAGGCCAGCCGAAAAGGCCACGGAGAAAGGCTGGGCCCAGCCAAAAAGCCAGGAAAAAAGGCCAAGACAAGCCAAAACACCAGGCCAAAAGGCCAGAACAAAAAGCGAGCCAAGACAAAAAGGCAAGCCCAAAAGGCCAGGACAGGCCAAACGGCCAGGACAAAAGGCCAGGCCAAAAGACCAGGCCAGGAGAAAAGTCCAGGGAAGGCCAGGCCAAAAGGCCATGACAAAACTCTAGGTGAGGCCAAAAGGCCAGGCGAGGCGAAAACACCATGCCAAAAGGCCAGGCCAGGTGAAAAGGCCAGGCCAAAAAGCCAGGGTAAAATGCTGGGCCAGGCCAAAAGCCAGGGAAAAAGACAGGACAGGACGTAACGCCAGGCCAAAAGACCAGCCCAGGCCAAAAGGCTAGCCCAAAAAGCCAGGGCAGGTCAAAAGGCCAGGCCAGGCCAAAAGTCCAGGGCAGGCTAGGCCAGACCAAAAGGCCAGGACAAAACTCCAGGTGAGGACAAAAGGCCAGGCGAGGCCAAAATGTCAGGCCAAAAGGTCAGGCCAGGCCAAAAGGCAAGGCCAGTCCTGGCCAGACCAAAAGGCAAGGACAGGACAATAGGCCCAACCAGGTCAAAAGGCCAGGCCAAAAAAGCAGGCCAGGCCAAAAGTCCAGTCCAGAATGCCAGGCCAGTCCAAAAGGCCAGGCCAGGGCAAAAGGCCAGGCCAAAACGCCATGCCTGGCCAAAAAGCAAGGCAAAGGCAAAAGGCCAGGACAAAAGGCCAGGACAGGTAAAAAATCTAGGCCAGGGCAAAAGGTCAGGCCTGGCCAAAATGTGAGGCCAAAAGGCCAGAAACAAAAGGCCAGGCAAGGCCAAATGGTCAGGAAAAAAGTCCAAGCCAGCCCAAAAGGCCAGGCCAAAAGGCCAGACCAGGGCAAAAGGCCAGGCCAGGTCAAAAGGCGAGGCAAAAGGCCAGGACAAAAGGCCAGGCCAGGCCAAAGGGCCAGGAAAAAAGTCCAGACCAGCCCAAAATGCCAGGCCAAAAGGCCAGATCATGTCAAAAGGCCAGGCCAAAAGGTCAGGCCAGGTCAAAAAGTAAAAACAAAAGGCCAGGCCAGACCAGCCCAAAAGGCCAGGGCAAAATAATGGGCCAGGCCAAAAGGCCAGGATAAAAGGCCAGAACTGGCCAAAACACCAGGGCAAATGGCCAGCCCAGGCCAAAAGGCCAGACCAAAAGTCCAGGACGGCCCAGGCCAGGCAAAAAGGCAAGGACAAAACTCCAGGTGAGGCCAAAATGCCAGGTCAGGCCTGACCAGGCCAAAAGGCAAGGACAGGACAATAGGCCATGCCAGGTCAAAAGGCCAGGCAAAAATGCCATGCCAGGCCAAAAGACCAGGCCAGGGCAAAAGGTCAGGCAAAAAGGCCAGGCCTGGCCAAAATGTGAGGCCAAAGGCCAGGACAAAAGACCAGGCCAGGCCAAATGGCCAGAAAAGAAGTCCAGGCCAGCCCAAAAGGCCAGGCCAAAAGGTCAGGCCAGGCCAAAAGGCGAGGATAAAAGGCCAGCCCAAAAGACCAGGCCAGGCCAAAAGGCCAGGCCAAAAGGCCAGGCCCAGCCAAAATGTGAGGTCAAAAGGCCAGGACAAAAGTCCAGGCCAGCCCAAAAGTCCAGACCAAAGGGCCAGGATAGGCCAAAAGGCCAGGCCAGGGCAAAAGGCCAGGCCAAAAGGCCAGGCCAGGGCAAAAGTTCAGGCCAAAAGGTGAGGACAAAAGGCCAGGCCAGGCCAAAAGGCCAGCACAAAAGGCCAGGCCAGGCCAAACAGCCAGGACAAAAGGCCAGGACAAAACTCCAGGTGAGGCCAGGCCAAAAGGCAAGGACAAAATAATAGGCCCGGCCAGGTCAAAAGGTCAGGCCAAAAGGCCAGGTCAAAATGCCATGCCAGGCCAAAAGGGCAAAGGCCAGGGCAAAGGTCAAAAGACCAGGCCAGGGCAAAAGGCCAGACCCGGCCAAAATGCGAGGTCAAAAGGCCAGGCTGAATATTATCACTTATAGACTGTCACCGTTGAGAAGAGATGTGGTTCCTAACATGGGCACACTCAACCACCAGTGAAACATTATGTCTAATCTGTTTCTTTCTGCATTTTTTTTTTTTTGAGACAGAGTTTCGCTCTTGTTACCCAGGCTGGAGTGCAATGGCACGATCTCGGCTCACCGCAACCTCCACCTCCTGGGTTCAGGCAATTCTCCTGCCTCAGCCTCCTCAGTAGCTGGGATTACAGGCACGTGCCACCATGCCCAGCTAATTTTTTGTATTTTTAGTAGAGACGGGGTTTCACCACGTTGACCAGGATGGTCTCGATCTCTTGACCTCGTGATCCACCCGCTTCGGCCTCCCAAAGTGCTGGGATTACAGGCTTGAGCCACCGCGCCCGGCCTCTTTCTGCATTTTTACCCTGACACCTAGAATTTTACACATTCCGACAGTAGTTATTTCCTAGTAGAGGAAATGTTCCTCAGTCCCACTTTAGTCCTAGTTCAGGATGTTTGGTATATCCTTTATGAAATGGCAAGGTCCAATGAGCAACTGGCAAGTATGAAGATCATATTGAAAGACAATTGGAGCTAATCCTAGATAACTACTATTATCATCTTAATGGTTGATTTGTGGAACTGAAGGCAATTATAATAATTGGAATGTCACTTATTTAAAAATACTGTAGAAGCTGGCCAGGAATTAAGTTACATTTACATTTACTTTATGACTCCCAAAGCTAACTTTCTTTAAAAACCCTTCAATGAGCTAAGCCAGCCATTAGCATCTACAGGCATACCTTGCTTTACTGTACACTTCACTTTATTTTGATTTTTACAAATGGTAAGTCTGAGGCAATTCTGTGTCAAGCAAGTCTATCAGTACCATTTTTCCAACAGCATGTGCTCACTTTGTCACATTCTGGTAATTCTCACAATATTTCAAATTTTATTATTGTATCTGTTATGGTGATCTGTGATAAGTGATCTTTGATGTTACCATTATAACTGGGGTTGCAACAAATCACATCCATATAAGGCAGGGAACTTAACTGGTAAATCTTGTGTGTGTTCTCACTGTTCTACAAACCAGCCATTCCCCAGTCTCTCTCCCTCTCCTCAGACTTCCTTATTCCCTGAGATACAACAATATTGAAATTAGGCCAATTAATAACCATACATTGGCCTCTAAGTTCAAGTGAAAGGAAGAGTCAGATATTTCACTTTAAATTAAGAGCTAGAGATGATAAAGCTCAGTGAGGAAGGCATGTCCAAAGATGAGCTAGACTAAAAGGTAGGCCTCTTGCACCAAACAGCCAAGTTGTGAATGCAAAGAAAAGTTCTTAAAGGAAATTAAAAGTGTTACACTAGTGAACACACAAATGATAAGAAAGCAAAACAGACCGATTTCTGATATGGAGAAAGTTTGATTGGTCTAAAAAAGAAGACGAAACCAGCTACAACATTCCCTTATGCCAAAGCCTAATCCAGAGATAGGCCCCAAAACTCTTCAATTCCATGAAGGCTGAGGCAGGAGGAAGCTGCAAAAGAAAGTTTGATAGTAGCAGACATCGGTTCATGAGGTTTCACAAAAAGACACCTCCATAACATAAAAGTGCAAGGGGAAGCAGCAAATGCTGATGTAGAAGCACAAATTATCCAGAAGCTCTAGCTAACTGATGAAGGTGGCTACCACTAACAGATATTCCATGTAGATGAAACAGCCTTGTATCAGAAGAAGATGCCATTTAGGACTTGCACAGCTAGAGAGAAGTCAACGTCTCACTTCAAAGCTTCAAAGGACAGGCTGACTCTTCTTAAGAACTAATGCAGCTGGTGACTTTATATTACAGTCAATGCTCATTTACCATTCTGGTGCCCTTGAGAATTACGCTAAATCTATTCTACCTGTGCTCTATAAATGAAACAAAAAAGTCTGGGTGACAGTACATTAGTTTATAGCATGCCTATTGAATATGTAAAGCTCACTGTTAAGAACTGCTCAGAAAAAAAAGACTCCTTTCATTTTAATGAATCTTATTCTCCATTGACAATGTACCTGGTCAACCAAGAGCTGTGATGGAGGTGTCCAAGCAGATCAATGTTGTTTTCATGCCTACTAACACAACATCCATTTGACAGACCATGGATCAAAGAGTAATTTTGCCTTTCTAGTCTTATTATTTAAGAAATACACTGTGTAAGAGGGCTAAAACTGCCAGATAGTGATTCCTTTGATGGATCTGGGCAAAGGAAACTGAAAAACCTTCTGGAGAGGAGTCACCATTCTAGATGCCTTTAAGAACATTCGTGACTCATAAGGTAAAAATAACAACTCTCATAGGAGTTGGAAAGCAGTTGATTCCAGCCTTCATGGATGACTTTGAGGGGATCAACACTTCAGTGTAGGAAGTAACCACAGGTGTGGTGGAAATAGCAAGAGGACTAGAATTAGAAGTGAAGCATGAAGATGTGATTGAATTGCTGCAATCTCATGATAAAGTTTGAATGGATGACGAGTTGCATCTTACGGATGAGCAAAGAAAGTGGTTTCTTGAGATGGAATCTACTCTGGGTAAAGATTATGTGAACACCATTTAAGTGACAACAAAGGATTGAGATTACTACATAAACTCAGTTGATAAAGCAGCAGCAGGGTTTCAAACAACTGACTCCAATTTTGAAAGTTCTACTGTGGGTAAAATGCTATCAAATAGCATCACATGATATAGAGAACTCTTTCATGAAAGGAAGAGTCTATTGCTCTTCTTAGTGGTAAACTTCATTGTTGTTTCAAGAAACTGCATCCCAATCTCCAGCAATCACCACTTTGAGCAGTCAGCAGCCATCAAAACAGAGACAAGACCCTCTGTCAGAAAAAACATAATGACCTTGCTGAAGGCTGAGATGATCTTTAGCATTTTTCAGCAATAAAATATTTTTAAATTAAGGTCTGTACTTTTTGTCTGAAATCTACTCAGTACTTTTGGTCTGAAAAAAGTACATGTTGTTAATGAAAGTACATGATGTTAATTTAAAAATACTTTATTGCTGAAATAAAGTAAATAAAGTTTCTTATCCTTAAAGAAGTCCGTACTTTTTTTTCAGCATTTCATGTAAATGCTATTGCACATTTAAAGACATGTAAAATCTAACTTTGATATGCACTAGGATACCAAAAAATTCATGTAACTCACTTTATTGCAGTATTTGCTTTATTGAGGTGGTCTGAAACCTAACTTGCAGTATTCTAAGGCACAAATACATGTTAAGTCCCTACTTTTCATTTCACTTCAACAAAAAGTGGTACAGTTCAAATACCAGTGGATAAACACAAGCAAAATCGTAAGTAAGATAAAGCACTCTACCTCTAAATTCAGTTGAATCATGAGATGGTCTTTATGTCCATCTAGTTTTCCAGAACCTCTAACAATATGTTCCTTACTGGCAATCATCGTGTAAAAGTCAGTCTGTTTCAAGTTAAATAACCACAGCCTTAAAAGTGAGGAGAGCACGAAGCAATCCAGAATCTTTTTTAAATGTGTAGTTTCCATTCAAGGAAACCAGTGTCCTTAAAGTTGTCTTTTGTGGTATTTAATGCCATAAAATTTTCTTCTATGAATGTCTGTATTCTATACCATGCCAGACTTTATATATATGTCCTCTGAAAAGCAAGCACTGAGGAGTCACCAAATCGCAACTGAAACTCTTTCCCATAAATTCCACTACTTTAGAGAATAATTTGTAAATTCAGAACTCAAAGTTCTGAATGTAAGCATTTCCAATAACAAAACCAGAAGTTTCTTAACAAAGCAAATCTATATATTGAATTAAAACATTATGTGTATTATTGGTCTGTTTCTCAAATAGAAATTGATGTTATAAGGCCAATTCCTGACAGCCTTAATAAATGAAGGGAAATGCACAAAATTATCAAATGTCTCAGAAGCAGCAGCTGGAGGTCTGAGGGAAAGAGACAGACAAAAGGAAATGGGAGGGGAAGGAGAAAAGCGAAGCTAACACTCTTAGACTGCAGTAGACCTTAGCTTGGCCCCTGACCCACTGTAATCAACTATATTACCCAAAAATTAACAGTTGAAAAGCAAATCGACCATTGTGGGCAGTGATTTTAGGTCCTACATTTGGCTTGAGATTTGCCAGAAAGAAAAAGAGCTAAATTAGAAAAAGATGTAAATAGCAAGAAGCACTGTGTGTGTGGAAGGGGGAGGGGAGGAGGGTAATGGAATAAAAGTGAACTGCGCTGAAGTCTCAGCACTAAAGCTACTCTGGGCGCACTGCAGAGGCCCGGCCACCGCTGGGAGTTCTCCCCGTGCAGGGCAGGAATGGGGGTCGCAGATGCTCCCCCTGCGACTCAGGGAAGGGGGTGGCGGGTGCCGGCATCCCCGGGACACGCGCAGAGTGGCTCCGATTAACACCTTCTTCGCCGGGACCTGGAGCTCCGAGCCGGGAGCGCATGGAGGTGCGGCGGCAAGGAGCGCGTCCCCTCCTTGGGACGGAGAAGACAGGAGAGGGGCGGACCGCATCCCCATCCCCAGCCCAGGCACGTCAATTACCCGTGAGCACCGTCCCATGGGCCCAAAGGCTCAGGACCTGCTGCACCCACAGGTGGATCACGGAGTGGTAGCCCACTTCTGCCTTCATCTTCCCCGAGGGGCGCCCACCTCCCTCTCCTCGGGGGACAGGCGGCGGCGGCTGCGAGGCTGGGGGGCAGAGGCTGATGCGCGGCTCCTCCAGGCCGCCTCCGCCGGTGGAGGCTGTGGGGCCCCAGGCCGGGCGCTGCTGCTGCTGCTGCTGCCGCCGGAGGGCCTCCGTTGGGGGGCCGCTCAGCGTGTCTCCCAGGCAGCCCCCTATCCGCTGGGGAGACATCGAGGACATCGAATGGAGGAGGGTGGGGGGCCGGGCGCCGTCCCGCGTGGCCCCCGAGCGAGGACTAGGGCGGAGGAGGCTGCGCCGCTCCCTCTCAGGGGCAGCGCCGCGCCGCGGGCCGGACAGGCTAGGAGGCTGTGGTCATGCCAGGAGGCCGGTGCTGACGGGCAGCCGGCAGGTGCAGCCCTCAACGGGGCCCAGCTCATCGCCGCTGGAGGACGAAGAGGTGCGGGGCCGGCCGGAGGCTGAGGTGGCACCTGCCGCCCGCCCGCCCGCTCTCTGGTCGATGACACTGGAGAAACCGCCCCCTCCACCCGCAGCCGCCGGGGAGCCACTCGTGCGCCGCCCGCGGCCTCTCAACCCGGCCCCGCCTCCCCTGCCACCTCCGGAGCAGCTGCGCGTACCCACTCCCTCGCTCCCCGTGACCGGCCGCCCTCCGGCAGCAGGTCCGCCCCAAAACCCTCCTTCTCGCTCTCCGCTCGCGCTCCAGCGCGCCTGGCCTACTGCACCGAGGGTCCGCCCGCAGTGGGGCGGAGGGAAGTGAGGTCCACGTCACTGGTGCTTCCACCGGGCCTTGCTGCTGATTGGGTGCTCCAAGGGAATCGCCTCCACATCCCCCACCCGCGGACCCTAGGCGCGCGCTCTGGGAGACCTGAAGCCTGGGAGCCGTCGCCCCGGCGCTGCTGGATGCGCGCTGTGCGGGCGGTATGGGCGGTGCGAGAGCCGGCACTGGAGGAGCAGCCCTGATCCACGGAGGGGCTGCTGAACTTAGTGAGGTGGATGCTGTGACAGTTCAAATTTTTGCCTTAAAATGTAATGCTTTTGGTAAAGATGCTTACGTGTAACTTTTTTTAAAGGTGTAAATATCTCAACATTTAGATATATGTATTTGCGTTTTTTTTTTTTTTTTTTTTTTTTTTTTTTTTTTTTTTTTTTTTTTTTTCTGGGCATGAATCAAATGACCTAGATAGGTCACTTACTTGCAGAATGCGTATTAAAACACCTAAAACACAAATACACCCGCGTTATCATTCTGCCAATACCTCTTCCCGCTGCAGGAACTTGGGCCTCCCAGGGTTCCAGGTCCTGCCATCACTTGTTTATTTTAGGCTTGGCAGGTGTCCTAACCCTCAAGGCCATCACCAGCTCTAGCCCCACCTTTTTTAGTGACAGTATTCTTTTATCTAAATTTTGTCTTTTTTTCTATCGGACTTAAAACTAGATCTCTTTCCCTGTGCCTTGCTGTTTTTCTTCATGTCCGGCGTTAGACAGAGGAGCATCTAAAATCCAACTACAAGTTTAACTCCTCGAAATTTGAAACCTTTTTACTTTACAAAATAAAATTTTAAGTTTTAGCAATAACATAAGTATGCACTAGCCAGTCCCTCCCCCCACCTTTTCCAACCCCTCTGCTATTTGGATAAAGAAAAATTTACAAAGTGAAGAAATACCTGCTGTAGCTAAATCATAAAGTATATCTGGCAAAGCACTGAAGGGTTGAATTACCTGTGAAATGGTGCTCTTGGCCTTAAAATAATATTTACATATACACCACTTTAAAATAATATTTACATATACACATTTATTTCCGCTTTAAAGAATACTTACATATACACATTTATTTCCTCATTTATTTGTATTTTCCTTTTGATGTCACAACACAAGAAAAATAAATTTTTGCACCATTAACAAAAATTGAGCCAAAACTCATAATGCAAAGTTTATCTTCCTCCAAGAATTTAGATTTAATTAGATCTATAAATATAAGATTACAGAATATCAAACATAAAAGAGGCTTTAACATTTTTCTAGTTTATTTATCTTACAGATAGGGAAACGAATTCTGTGAATTAAGTGACTTTGGACAGAGATGACAGCACTTCAGAGCTCAGTTTCTGAATTCCTGGTCTATTATTCTTTCTAGCAATCACATTGTCTTTCTTAACCCACTATTAACTCCCTAACTTGGAGATTCTGGATGGGGAACTGCAGGTTATCTAATGATATTCTTAAGGGACTTGGTGTTACATAATTAGTGATGTTAGGGAATGTGACCACATTCAGTAAAGAGTTCACAGTAAACCCTCTAAGCAGGAGCTCACTAAACTCTCACGTTAGAAACCTTTTGTTAGTTTACTTTCTTAGGATTGTACACTATTACTTAAAACATAGTAACATGCAGTGAAAATATTCAGAACCTGGGACAGTGCCTGGCACATGCACCATAAATATTTGTTGAATGAATCATTGAATGATCGTCATTGAAAAGTCAGCATTGTTCTTGTTCTGAATAAATGTTTTTAACAGAATCCAAGTGTTCATGTTAGGAAATGAGAGAGACACACAAATGAAGCCTCAAGCCAGTGATGCTCTTTGCTACCCAGCAACGTTTCCCCTGCTCTTCAGTTCAGTTTAATTGGTGTCTACATTTATTTGGCATCTACTGTCTGTAATGTTCTGTGAAAAGTGTTATCTGTAAGATTTGAAGATGAGATCCCTACTCTCTAGGCTATTTAACTTAGGTTTGCCTTGATTAAGGTAAGGGCACTGGCTGTGTTGGAAGCCTATATCTTTAAGGGAGTTGGACATTTTCCCAACAGCCAGAGTTATGAAACCCAAAACTGAATTAATACAAATGAAAGTTTTGGCATTTCTTTTCTACAGATTTTTGATATTAAAATAATACACCAATTCAGGAATGGTTTAGTCACATTCCTGTTGGAAATCAGGGAACACCTGAAGTGAATCCAAAAGTTTCTTTTCAACTCTGTGCCCTTCAGTATGAAACAATTCACAAACATAATTCATAAACCAAAATTATTTTTCACACATGAGTGAGGGAGCACCCATTAGCCTTAGTCATTTTAAAAACTGTCCAGAGACAACCTAGAGGAAAGCTTTTAAAATCAATTAAAATATAAAATGATATTGATCCTTTGAGAAAAAACATTTTCAGGTATCTTTTCAGCAGTGCCCCACTTTACTGGTACCAATTTACTGTATTAGACCATTTTCACACTGCAGATAAAGACATACCCAAGCTGGGCAATTCATAAAGAAAGAGGTATAATTGGACTTACAGCTCCATGTGGCTGAAGAAGCCTCACAATCATGGCAGAAGGAGAGGAAGAACAAGTCCCGTCTTATAGGGATGGTAGCAGGCAAAGAGAGAATGAGGATGATGCAAAAGAAGGAACCCCTGATAAAACTATGCAGAACCAAACTATATTATTCCTCCCCTGGCCCCTGCCAAATCTCACATCCTCACATTTGAAAAATAACCATGCCTTCCCAACAGTCCCCCAACATCTTAACTCATTTTTCAGCATTATCTCAAAAGTCTACAGTCCAAAGTCTCATCTGAAACAAGGCAAGTCCCTTCTGCCTATAAACCTGTAAAATCAAAAGTTAGTTACTTCCTAGATACAATGGGGGTACAGGCATTGGATAAATACAGCCATTCCAAATGGGAGACATTAGCCAAAGCAAAGGAGCTACAGGCCCCATGCAAGTCCAAAATCTAGTGGGGCAGTCAAATCTTAAAGTTCCCAAATGATCTTCTTTGACTCCATGTCTCACATCCAAGTCACACTGATGCAAGAGTGGGTTCCTATGGTCTCGGGCAGCTCTGCTCCTGTGGCCTTTGCAGGGTATAGCCCCCCACTCTCTTGGCTGCTTGCATAGGCTGGCATTGAGTGTCTGCAGCTTTTCCAGGTGCATGGTGCATGCTGTCAGTGGATCTACCATCCTGGTAGACTCTGGAGGACACTGGCACTCTTCTCACAGCTCCACTAGGCAGTGATCCAGTACGGACTCTATGCAGGGGCTCCAACCCCACCTAAAGTCTGAATGTGAGAGTAAGAAGAAAAAGATTCTGCTAAAATCACACACACACACACACACACACACACACACACACACACACACACACACGCATACATATGATCCTGCATTGTTAACATGCAAGATTCAGTTTTCCCCCCAAAAACCTTGTCTAAGAAGTACCCTGCATCCAGCCTGGTCATATTACAGATAGAAAGCCACACATAAAAAGACATTAAATAATGGGTTGATTGAACACCACCTGAAGATACAATACATAACTCACAATAAATTCTCAAAAATTATTTAATTATTAAGCTAAACATAAGAAAACATTGTATGCCAAGAACAAAATGGTGAAAATGGTATTTCACTGATATTAAGTGAGGTTTTTTTTTTTATTGTGTGTAGGAACATTTGGGTGAACTTTTCTAGGGAATTTTTTTACACCATTTGCTCATTTTTCTTTTGGATAATTTATATTGTAAAAAATGTTCTGTGTAGGAGCTTTTATATATTTAACAGATTAACCATTGTGATACATATTGTGTATTTCTTTTGTAGTTTGTCAGTTGCCTTTGTCAGTTGCCTTTTAACTTCAACAGAAGTTTTCTTGTCATGCAGAAATTTCTGATATTTACATTGCCAATCTATTCTCTTACAGTATCTGTCTTCCGTTATGCTTTAAAGATGTCTTCCCTTCTCCAGATTTGATTTTTTTAAAGTATCCTATATTTTTTTTCTACAAATATTGTAGGTTTTTTCTTGTTTGCACCTTTAGTCCACCTGGAATTTTTTTAATGGAAAGAGTTTGATAGAGATCCTGATTTTTTTCTAGATGGTCACCTAATTGTCTCAAAACATTTATTGAATAATTGATCATTTTTCCACTGATCTAAAACATCTGATGTAGCATGAACAAAATTCCTGTATATACTTATGCATATTTCTGGACTTTCTGTTACATCTCTCTGTCTGTTTATGTGATGGCACCACACTATTGTTATTTGCTTTAACTGTATAATATGGGTTAAGTGTCCTTCTTTTGTACTCACTTTTGCATGTTTTTGATTAAACTCAAATGTGTATTATTCCAGATGAACTTTAAAATTAGCTTTCTAATTTAAAAATATTACTGGTTTTATTTTATTTTATTATTTGAGACAGAGTCTGTCTGTCACTCAGGCTGGAGTGCAGTGGCATGATCATGGCTCACTGTACTTCAGACTCCTGCCTCAGCCTCCAAGTAGCTATGACTACAGGTGTGAGCCAGCTTTTTTTTTTTTTTTTTTTTTTTTTTGTAGAGATGGGGTCACACTATGTTGCCCAGGCTGGACTGGTTATATGTTAATTGGAATCATGTTAAATTATAAATAAATTTAGGAGAAATTGAAAAGACTTAATCTACTCTTGTTCTCTTAAGAATTGTGATTTTGACAGGTTATTGAATAGGTTGTTTTTTACATCTGCAGATGTGACCATGTTACTTTTTCCTTTGAACACAGTGAATCATATTAATATATTTCCTAATACACTTTCTTTGAACTTCTGTAATTAATGGCATTTGATCATGATCTCTTATTCTTTTTTATATGCTACTTAATTCTGTATCTTCATTGTTAGAATTTTGTCATCAGTATTATAAGTGAGAATGATCTGGAGTTTTCTCTATTTAATTTAGTTTTCTCCCAATTATGTTGTGTTTGGCTTCATAAAAAATAATTAGGATGCTTTCCTTATTTGGATTTATATTTTTCTTAAATATTTGGTCAAATTCAACTGTGAAAATGTTTTCAATACTTTGGGGAAGGCAGCTCTTTGACAACTTTTGCCATTTAGTATTTTTGTTTACATAGCAATTGGTGGTCCATCAAGTTTTTTTAAATCTTCTTAGTTCTTGTCTATCGTTTTTCATTTTGACCTATTTTTATCTAGCAGATACAATTTTTAAAAATTATGTGCAGCGTTAATACCTCTCACAATTCTTTTAACTTCTCCAGTACACTACTTATTTTGTGAATTAATATTTTATATTATTTTTTTCTTAATTATATTTGTTAATCATTTTATATTTTTCCCAGTTAATTAGGTCTTAGGCTAATCAGTTTCCCATTTTTCAGTATACTACTTAAGCTTTTTTTTTTTTTTTTTTTGCTTTATCATTATTAGTTTCTTCTGCTTTTTCTTGGATTGTTTTGCTGTTACTTTGTTGAATTTTATGTTAGCTGCTTGATTCACTTGTTTTTATTCTTTCTTGTTTCTTAATATAGGTATTTAAGATTGAATTTACAATCTTGAGCCTTCTTTAGCTGTATTGCATAGCTTTTGACATGTAGTGTCTTATTAATATTTAATACTGGTTGTTTTTTAGAAATTCTGCTATTTTAGTTTTGATTTCTATGTTGAAGTTATTTATAAGAGTTTCTTTAAAATTTTTTAGCTTCCCAGGTGACAGGGTTCTCTATTTTTAGCAATTGATAGTGTTATATGTAAATTTTCAGTGCCACAAAAGAAGCAGCACTTGAATATATATTTCTTCAACGAGGCAGTTTACTTCTATAAAAGGCGTGTCTCAGATGGAGCAATGGTGAGCACACACCTGGACAAGGGAGAGGAAGGAGTTCTTATTCCTGATGCAGGTAGCTCCTATTGTTGTGTCATTCCCCTATTTGCTAGGGTTATTAGACCACACAGTCTAAGCTAATTCCAATTGGCTATTTTAAAGAAAGCAGAGGTATGAGCTGGAGTGGCAGGGTGGGTAGTTTGATGGAAAGGACAGTAATGGGACAGGTCAGAGTAGGTGACCAAGGGTGACTCAGGTCAAAGCAGGTGACCAGGGCAAGTGACTGGAGCACGTGACTGGAGCAGGAAACTGGGATGAGTCAGGATGGAGCAGGGGACCGGGGTAACAGATGTGAACTACTGATTAGAACTGGTGGAAAAAGTTGTTTACTGAAACTACAAGGAAGTTAAACTTCAAAGTGGATAATTTAAAGAATAAGAGAGTGGGCCAGGCTTGGTGGCTCACGCCTGTAATCCTAGCACTTTGGGAGGCTGAGGCGAGTGGATCACCTGAGTTCGAGAGTTCAAGACCAACCTGAACAACATAGAGAAACCCTGTCTCTATTAAAAATACAAAATGGCCAGGCATGGTGGTGCATGCCTGTAATCTCAGCTGCTTGGGAGGCTGAGGCAGGAGAATCACTTGAACCCAGGAGGTGGAGGTTGCAGTGACCTGAGATCACTCTAGCCTGGGCAACAAGAGTGAGACTCCATCTCAAAAAAAAAAAGAGTAAGAGAGCTGAACATATTGACATACTGATTCTTTGAAGAGAAACTTGGAGTTCACTATATCTAATGATAGTTTAATTACGATTTAGTTTACTAGTTCTACTTCTTGGAACTCACTGATTTTTTTTTTTCTTTTTCTAGCCCAGCATAGGCTAATTTTGGTAAATGAGCACACACACACAAAGTGTACTTTCTGCTTTTAGGAAATAGTGTTGTTATACATGAATAAGCTCTACCATATTAGTTGTTACTAATGGTCTTCTGTAGTCTTACCTATTTTGTCCACGAGGTCTGTCATAGGCTGTATGTGAGGTTTTAGTAGCTCATGCTGCATAACAAAGAAACCTCAGATCTCATTGGCTTAAACAACAAATTTTATTTCTTGCTTATGCAGCATGAAGACTGCAGCATGAAGACTGCAGTTCAGCTCAGAGAACTCCACAGGTCTTCTCATTTCATACCTGAGGCTAAGGAAGATGTCGAGCTCTGAGTACATGCCATTCTCACGGTCTAGGGCTGGAACCAGGGCTACAGTGGGATATTTTATGGGTATGGTTTGTATTTCCTTTGCTCTGTTTATGTGTTCCTTACCATTTGAAAGGATTGGTTTTGTTTTTATATTTTTATAGTAATCTCTACCACCATAACTAATATACACTTCATCCTCTGTTTAGAATGTATCTAGTGACCATTCACACTCAGCAATCCTAAAATTATATAACTCCACTTCCTCACAACCTGCTCTTCCTCCCCTTCTCCATCAGATTATAACAGAGTATACATTTTTTTCTACTTCTTATCTCTATAGCTAAACTACCTAAGCTTTAATCCTGATCTTATTGCTTTGCCAGGTGTGAACATTCAACATTTAGTGAGTTACTTAACCTCTGTAACTTTCAGTTTTCTCCTCTGTAAACCCTAATATTCTATGTATAATATATGTTTTTAATTATAGATAGTATGTATTTAATTATAATATTTCCTTGAGCTATTTTGAGGATCAAAGTATTTGGTATTTAAGTGCTTTGAATGGAGTCTGGAGCAGTAAATATTCAATGAATGCTAGTTTTTATTACTGTAACATTTAAATACTATTAGTTTTTAGTTTTTTTTAAGAACTGTATGGGGATGGCAATTTATTATTATTATTATTATTATTATTATTATTATTTTACTGTTTTTGTTTGTTTGTTTGTTTTGTTTTTTTTGAGACAGAGTTTCGCTCTCTTTACCCAGGCTGGAGTGCAATGGCGCGATCTTGGCTCACCGCAACCTCCGCCTCCTGGGTTCAGGCAATTCTCCTGCCTCAGCCTCCTGAGTAGCTGGGATTACAGGCACGCACCACCATGCCCAGCTAATTTTTTGTATTTTTAGTAGAGACGGGGTTTCACCATGTTGACCAGGATGGTCTTGATCTCTCCACCTTGTGATCCACCCACCTCGGCCTTCCAAAGTGCTGGGATTACAGGCTTGAGCCACCGCGCCCTGCCCCTATTATTATTTTTTATTTATTATTATACTTTAAGTTCTGGGGTACATATGCAGAATGTGCAGGTTTGTTACATATGTATACACATGCCAGGAATGGCAATCTTCTAAATAATTATTTATTTTAAAGAACAAGGAAAAAGAACTTGTGAAGGATTCTCTTGATGAGCCAGAATCTACCTCTTTCTCACTATTTTTTTTAGTGTGAGAAGTCACATGACTCAAAACTCTCATGATATGACATGTGATCAGTGAAAGGTCTCTCCCGGTTCTGGCCCCCAGCCACTTCAATCCATGCTGCCTGGGAGTTACCTTCCCTCCCTGTGACATAACACTGTTTCCTTTAGTAAAAGTGTGGAAAGTGATATTTGGCCATGAAGAAAGAATTTAATGTAGGGTGGAAACAGTGTAGTATCAAGAGAAGGTAAGTGATAAAATTGAGAATACAGGAGAAATGCAAGTTTAGTGACAAATACCCATTAAAAATAGCCCTATTCTGCTCCGAAACGTAGAGCATTCACAAAATATCAGTGAGAAAATGGGCTTCAGGGGCTCCCAGCTGTATGCAGCATTTTAGTTAGGAAAAGAGTATTAGTTAGGGTTCCCCCAGAGAAACAGAACCAATTGGTTGCATATGCATAGAAGGACATTTATTAAGAACAATTGGCTCACATGATTATGGAGGCTGACAATCCTAGGATCTGCAGGGTGAACTGGCAAGCTGGCAACCCAAAAGAGTCAATAGTGTAGTTCCAGTCTGAGACTGCAGGCCTGAGAACCAGGAAAGCCAATGTTTCAGTTCAAAGACAGTTAGACAAGAAGAATTCTCTCCTTACTTGGGGGAGCCTTTTTATTCTATTTGGGTCTTCAGCTGATTGGATGAGGCCCACCCACATTAGGGCGAGCAGTCTGCTTTATTTCATCCACCAGTGTAAATATTACTCTCAACTAAAAACACCCTCCCAGAAACACCCCAAATAATGTTTGACCAAATAACTGGGCATTCCATGGCCCAGTCACCAAATTGATGCATAAAATTAACCATAGTTTTTTGTTTTTGTTTTTGTTTTTTTGTGGTGGAGTTTCACTCTCGTTGCTCAGGCTGGAGTGCAATGATGTGATCTAGGTTCACCTCAACCTCCACCTCCTGGATTCAAGCAATTCTCCTGCCTCAGTCTCCTGAGTTGTTGAGATTACAGGTGCCCACCACCATGCCCAGCTAATTTTGTATTTTTTAGTAGAGACAGGGTTTCTCCATGTTGGTCACGTTGGTCTCAAACTTTTGGCCTCAGGCGAACCTCCTGCCTTGGCCTCCCAAAGTGCTGGGATTACACGTGTGAGCCACCACGCCTGGCCCATAATTCTATTTAACACACAAAATTAACCATCTGAGAAATTCAGGAGATTTAAAGATAACTGGGTTATACAGTATGTTCAACAGAAGGCACCACCCTTCTATTATTGAAAGAAGCTTTGAAATGAGAAGTAGAGTTGTCAGGAACAGCTTCAAAACTATCATTTATTTAATGCTTTCTATCTTTCATATAGCAGTCTATAAACTGTTAACCCTCACAACACCCTTTTAAGGTTGTGCTGTTATTTGCTTCACTTTTCAAATAAGGAAATTGTGGCTCTGAGTAGCCAGTAACTTTTCAAGGTCACCAAGCCCAACACTGTCTAAATCCAAATCCCCAAAATTTAACCGTTACTTCTTTAGTTTGCCTCCCCCCAACTTTTTTTTTTGAGACAGTCTCACACTGTCACCCAGCCTATAGTGCATTGGCTCGATCTCCACTCACTGCAATTTCTTCCTGCCAAGCAATTCTCCTGCCTCATCCTCCCAAGTAGCTGGGACTACAGGTGTGCACCACCATACCCAGTTAATTTTTTTGTCTTTGTAGTGGAGATGGGGTTTCACCATGTTGGTCAGGATGGCCTTGATCTCCTGACCTCGTGATCTGCCTGCCTCAGCCTCCAAAGTGCTGGGATTACAGGTGTGAACTACCACACCTGGCCTGTCCCTTGGTTTAATAAGACTTCTGAAGCTCAAAACTTACAGGAACTTTAGATCTGCTTGTTGAGTGACTTTTAAAGCAGAGATATTCACTGTTCACTAAAATCTCTTCTTCCTGGGCATGCAAACTGATACATTTCCCAGCCACTTTTGCAGTAAAGTATGGCCTTGGAATTTGTCTAAATATTATGTGGGTCACTTCCATGCTTGGCATATAGAAACCTCTTGTAACTGTTGCTCCATACTCTTATTACTTTTCTGACTCATTGGGATGGTGACACTCCAGTATTTTTGAAAGTCACATATCAAAGATGTCAAAGCCAGTATCAGCCTGGGTTCTTGAAAGAGTGCATAGAACAGACACAGAGCCCCCCAGCTGATCTGGAATCCCCTTTGAATTTCTGTGGTATAGAGCTTATAAAAGAAAATAACATTTTTGAACCCTCTAAATTTATTATGCCAACAGAGAAGGTAAGCCCTGAGACTGAGTCATGTCACATGTTTGCAATTCTGTTTCTTGGATTATAGCTGAACTCTCTCTTCCTCATTGATCTTGTTCTGTAAATGACTAAGAGAGACCAGAGCCCAGATCTTCCCT
Source organism: Saimiri boliviensis (assembly GCF_048565385.1). Classification (NCBI taxonomy): domain Eukaryota; kingdom Metazoa; phylum Chordata; class Mammalia; order Primates; family Cebidae; genus Saimiri; species Saimiri boliviensis. The sequence goes on from NC_133459.1 coordinate 89,945,575, forward strand.
TCCATCACTGATCTTTGTTATAGATTAGCTGCCTCCTTTATGGTGCTGTACCAACACAGACCAGATGGTGCCCAAGACCCTATAACAATTACATCTTCCATGTGGAATGTCAAATGTACCTTTCCCAAGAAAAAAAGACCACCTCAGCTAATCAGATCGTTGTAACTATGCATTAAAGCTTACATAACTTCTACACTTTGGAACACTGACCTCCATTCTTTGGAATTCGTACTTACCAGATGGGCCACCTCCACGTGGCACTTGAACACATTCTCCTTAAACTAGGTCCTGAACATTTTGATTATTTTAGCAAGTTATTGTTGTTTTGGGACTTTTTCTTCAGTAGTTCAGCATCCTATTATTCCCTAATTAGTATTCCTATACTGCTCTGTTAAAAATGCATTCTTTTGGCCGGGGGCATTGGCTCACACCTGTAATCCCAGCACTTGGGAGGCAGAGGTGGGCAGATCATGAGGTCAGGAGATAGAGACCATCCTGGCTAACATGGTGAAAACCCATCTCCACTAAAATACAATTAGCTGGGTGTGGTGGTGCACACCTGTAGTCCCAGCCAGTTGGTAGGCTGTGCCAGCAGAATTGCTTGAATCCCAGAGGTGAAGGTTGCAGTGAGCCAAGATGGTGCCACTGCACTCTAGCCTGGGCAACAGGGGAGACTGTCTCAAATATATATATATATATGTTCTTCTGCTTTTGAGGTTTCCAGTGATTCTATTTTCTAGAAGTCAGTTGGTGAATTCAGCTTACTAATCAAAGCTAGATAATCCAAAGTTTCTATCAGACACAAACAAGTTGAGTGTATCTTGTCTACTCACAAAATCCTGCCACCAAGCAAATATCTTGCAGCTGGCAAAGACTTTTTCCTAGAGAATTCATCCAGACCACCTTTCTTCACTTATTCTGACTTTCTAAGTTTTTTATCTATCACACAGAATAAATATAATCCCATCACTTTTAAAGTTCTGTCCAATTGGGTACCCAACCCAATCCATCATAAACTGAATTCAACTGGAAATATTAATTGTATTTAAAAAATGGAAACTGAATGTAAATTTTCCCAATGGTCTTTTTCCTATCTTTTAAAAAATTAATTTTATTATGGGTACATATTACAATTATTTTTAAATTAATTTAAAAAATTTTAATTATTATGGCTATATAATAATTGTATTTATGGGGTACCTGTGAGTTTTGTTACAGGCATACCATTTATAATGACCAAATCAGAGTAATTGGGATCTCCTTTGTCTCAAGCATTCGTTATTTCTTTGTGTTAGGAACATTCCAATACCACTCTTTCAGTTATTTTTAAATGTGCAATATATTTTTGTTAACTGTGATCACCCTACTGTGCTACGGAATACTAGCTCTTACTCATTTGATCAAACTGTAATTTTTGTACTCATTAACCATTCATTTTTATTCCCTTCTCCCCACTACCCTTCCCAACATCTAGTAACCATCATTCTAATCTTAATCTCCATATATTTAATTATTTAATTTTTAGCTCCCACATATGAGAACATGTGACATTCATCTTCTGTGCCTGGCTTATTTCACTTCACATATTCTCCTTCAGTTCCATCCTAGTTGTTACAAGTGACAAGATTTCATTCTTTTTTTATGGCTGCATAATATTGTATTGAGTATATGCATCACATTTTCTTTATCCATTCATCCATTGATGGACCCTTAAGTTGATTCCGTATCTTGGCCATTGTGAATAGTGCTGCAACAAACACGGGAGTGAAGATGTCTTGTCTGTTTACTGATCTTCTTTCCTTTGGAAATATACCAAGCAGTGGGATTGCTAGATCATACAGCTAATTTAATTTTTAGTTTTTTGAGGAAACAATGCTGTTCTCCACAGTGGCTGTACTAATTTATTTTCCCATCGACAGTGGGAGATTGAATGCAAATTTATAATTTTTATCACTTTTCTTTCATTATACTAATTATATGTGTTATGCAACTTTCTCCACATCCTCTACCAGTATTCATTATTGCCTGTCTTTTGGGTAAAAGCCATTTTAACTGGTGTGAGATGATATCTTATTGTAGTTTTGGTTTGCACGTAACTGATGATTAGTGATGTTGAGCGTTTTGTGTGTTCAGATCTTTTGCCCATTTTTAAATAAGATTATTAGACATTTTTCTTATTGAGTTGTTTGAGCTGCGTATAAATTGTGCTTATTAATTCCTTGCCAGATGACTAGTTTGCACATATTTCTCCCACTTTGTGGGTGGTCGCTTCACTTGGCTGATTGTTTCCTTTGCAGTGCAGAAGATTTTTAGCTTGATGGGATCCCAGTTGTCCATTTTTGCTTTGGTTGCCAGTGTTTTTGAGGCATCTTTCAAGAAATCCTTGCCCAGATCAATGTCTTAGAACATTTCCCTAATGTTTTCTTTTAGTAGTTTCCTAGTTTGAGGTCTTAGATTTAAGTCTTTAATCTATTTGATTTGATTTTTTATATGGCAAGAAATAAGGGTCTAGTTTCATTCTTCTGCATATGGATATCCAGTTTTCCTAGCACCATTTGTTGAAAAGACTTTCTTTCCCCAAATGTGTATTTTTGGCACCTTTGTCAAAAATGAGTTTACTCTAAATGTTTGTATTGATTTCTGGTTTCTGGGTTCTGTTCCATTGGTCTATGTGTCAGTTTTCATGCCAGAACCAGGTTGTTTGGGTTAGTATAGCTTTATAGTATTAATATAATTTGAAATCAGGTAACATGATTTCTCCAGTTGTGTTCTTTTTGCTTAGGAGAGCTTTGTCTATTCAGGGTTTTCTGTGCTTCCATATAAATTTTAGGATTTTTTTTTCTATATCTGTGATGAATGGTCATTTTTGATGCCTTCTTAGATAACTTTTTCAAGCTCATATTGCAAATATCTGGTTAATTGGGAAACTAATATCTGGCTTATTGTAAAAGGATGAGGTTGAACACAAATTTATAATTATATCACTTTTCTCTCATTATGCTAATTATATGTGTTAAAAAATAGAAGACTTTTTTTCTACCCTCAAAGACCTTAGCATCTATTTAAGGGAGAATAAAACATACATTAGAAACAATAAAGAAATAGGTAACCTGTTACTGAGAACACATATTATATGTTCATATATGTGTGCTTTATAATACTAGTAAATATATTATATTTGCATTCCATAATTCATATCACATTACGATATTATATACAATATATATAATACATATGTATTACGTTTTATTTGTATAATGTATGTAGTCATTCATAGCTTAACAACGAGGATGCTTTCTGAGAAATGCATCATTAGTCAAGTTTGTCGTTGTGTGAACATAATGGAGTGTACTTACACAAATCTGATAGTATAGCCTACTTCACATGTAGGGTAGATGGAATAGCCTATTGCTCCTAGGCTACAAACCTGTGCAGCAGGTTACTGTACTGAATACCACAGGCAATTGTAACATAATGGGAAGTATTTGTGCATCTAAAGACATCTAAATTAAAAAAGGAACAGTCAAGATATGGCGTAAAAGATAAAAAATTGGGCCGGGCGCGGTGGCTTAAGCCTGTAATCCCAGCACTTTGGGAGGCCGAGGTGGGTGGATCACGAGGTCGAGAGATCGAGACCATCCTGGTCAACATGGTGAAACCCCATCTCTACTAAAAATACAAAAAAAATTAGCTGGGCATGGTGGCGTGTGCCTGTAATTCCAGCTACTCAGGAGGCTGAGGCAGGAGAATTGCCTGAACCCAGGAGGCAGAGGTTGCGGTGAGCCGAGATCGCATCATTGCACTCCAGCCTGGGTAACAAGAGCGAAACTCCGTCTCAAAAAAAAAAAAAAAAAAAGATAAAAAATTGGTAAAACTCTACAGGGTACTTACCATGAATGGAGCTTGTGGGATTGGAAGTTGCTGTAGCTGAGTCAGTAAGTCAGTGGCAAGTGAATGTGAAGTCCCAGGACCTTACTGTACACTACTATAAACTCCATAAACACTGCGCACTTAGGTTACGTTCCATTTATTTTTAAATTTTTTCTATATTTAATGATAAATTAATCTTAGCTTACAGTAACAATTTTACCATGTAAACTTTTAAACTTTGAAAACATTTTGGCTCTTTGTAATAATACTTCATTTAAAACACAAACATATTTTACAGCTGTACAAAAATGTTTTTTTCTTCATATTTTTATGCCATAAGATTTTTCCAAAACCTAAAATGCAATAAAAAAATAATAAAATAAAAAATAAAAAATAAAAAATAAAAAAATTTAAAAAAAAGATTTTTCTGTCTGCAAAACTTTGTCATTTTTTTTTTTTTTTTACCTTTTAGTTTTTTTTGTTAAAAACTAAAACACAAACATATGCATTCGCCTAGGCCTAAACAAGGTCAGGTTCATCAATATCACTGTCTTCCACATCCACGTCTTGTCCCATGGATGGCCTTCAGGGGCAATAACACATATGGAGCTGTCATGTCCTATGGCAATGCCTTCTGGAATCCCTCTGGAAAGATTTACCTGAGGCTGTTTTATGTTAACCTTTTTTTTTTTTTTTTTTTTTTTTTTTTTTTTTTTTTTTTTTTTTTTTGTGACAGAGTCTCACTCTGTGGCCCAGGCTGGAGTGCAATGTTATAATCTTGGCTCACAGCAACCTCCATCTCCCGGGTTCAAGCAAGTCTCCTGCCTCCGCCTCCCAAGTAGCTAGGATTACAAGCACCCGCCACCACACCTGGCTAATTTTTTGTATTTAGTAGAGACAGGATTTCACCATGTTGACCAAGTTGGTCTCGAACTCCTGACCTCAGGTGATCCACCTGCCTCAGCCTAACAAAGTGCTGGGATTACCGGCATGAGGCACCACGCCGGGCCTATAGTTCCTTACTATCATTCATCATATACAATTATGTATTATATATTGTATGTTTTCTACTTTGATATGACGGAGGTTTATTTACATCAGCACCACTGTAAACACATAAGTAATGCATTTTTCTATGACATTAGGATGTCTACAATGTCATTAAGCGATAGGAATTTTTTTCAGCTCCATCATAATCTTATGGGACCACTGCTGTATATACGGTCCATTGTTGACCAAAATGTTGTTATGCAAGGCATGACTATGTATTATATGTAATATGTAAGTATTATAATTTATATTATAATACATGCATATATAGCATATATGTTTACTCAGCAAATATATTACGTATATTACATAGTATATATAACATATGTGTGTACTCATTATATATGTGTGTGTGTGTATATATATATATATATATATATATATATATATGTAAATGTGTACCCAGTCACTGATATTCATATTGTGCAAATGCTTAGAGACTTATAAAAATAGAATAAGATGAATGGCCTTCCTCATAGCCACAGCCATGTGACCTAATTTCCAGTTTGAAAAATGCTTGTATCAGTTAGAGCAGACTATCAACTATCTTAGTTTCTTCATCTTTCCAGATAACAAAAATAATTTAAGACAGTTTTGAAACTCAAATTAACAAACATCTATTTAGAAAGACACTGCATTAGGCAATGGTTGCATAGTTGTCATCTTTTAAAATTAGGCCAAGGGTTGCATGTAAGCCAACAAGTTGCACAGCAAAATGTGACTTCCTCCCTGCGACCAAGGAGCGTGGCTTGCTTCTGAGTCTGGCTGCCAAGGGAGCTTGCCCTTTAACTTAACCTTCCTTATATTCATCCTGGATTTTCAACTTCCAAAGTGTAGTTTATTATTTTACTGTAAAATACAATGCATGAAGCACGGTAGAAGGATGAATAAAGAATTGAAGTTGTACCTTGACAAATTCTTGGTTTATGGGGAAGGAGGGACCCATTTTCAAGGCTCTCATTGTTAAGAGGACAGATCTTAGATTCTTACCAAAGTTAAAAAAATTAATGAAAGATCTCATTGTGACTTTGTTAATGACCTTCTGACCTTCTCTGTAACCTCTGGAAAAGTTACTTAAAGAGAGGACATAAAGGCCCTTTTAGCCTTTGCCCATCTTCCTTCCCTTCTGAAAGTTTGAACATAGTATCAATAGATTATTAAGCATTTTGAAATTATTATTTATTCCTTTCTATTCTTTGTAAACCTCTGAAAAGCAAGGCCATTCCCTTCTCATATACACTGAAGCCTAAGATATGAGAAAGAAGAAAATAAATCCATGGGTTTAAATTGATCACTGACTTTGAAATTGCTGAGTAGACATACACTCCTTGAAATAGAAATACACTCCTTGAAAGTTTTATTATTGCTCCAGTCAGAGTAGCCTGTTAGGGCTGTTAATGACTGTGAAAATCTTTATGCATAATACATAACTTTGAAAAACTTATATTGAAAAACTTGCCTAGTTTGAAGTCATTCAGAATGTAAGCCAGCAAGGTTTATTTTCCATTTAAAATCAGAATTTTGTTTTTCATATTTAGGTATTTTAAAACAGCTTTGATAAATATTTGGCCCATTAAAAAAAAAAAAACCCTCAATGGTGCTAATGTGAGGATAGATGTGGTGTTTGGATATAGTCAGAAGTTGTTTGGCATCATGTCAGTTAAGTGACTAACCTGGGAAATATTTATTTTGATCAGAACTGAGGTGTGTCTTAAGAGGTAAAACCTTTGAGTAATTTATAACCTGGTTTTGAAGAAAATTCGAAAGTATTTGAGTGAATGGTAACACCATTAGAACAAGAGTCATGCATTCCAGAATGTCGTCTCTGAAGGGTAATATCAACTGGGAATTATAAATGATATAAATGTGACTATAAAGTAAAATACTAAATAGCTAAAAATATTTTACTTTACAGTCACATCTCTTGAATCTTCATTTGCACCAGATTTGGTCTTTGATGAAAATATCATATCATCTCCAAATTCTTTAGCTATTTTCCTCTTGTTGGAGATCTTATTTATTTTCTTTGTTTAAATATACACAAATAATTCCTACTAAAAGAGAAAACAGAAAACAGCACTTACTTTATTGTTTACCTGGCTCATCTAAGATCACTTTTGCCTTTCCTCTGCAATCAAAATTCTTCAAAGAATAACACAGTATATCGTCAACATTTAACTGAGTTTTTTTTTTCCCCTAGTGATGGGGTCTCACTCTGTTGCCCAGGCTGGTCTAGAACTCCTGACCTCAAGCAATCCTCCTGCCTTGGCCTTCCTAGTGGCTGGGATTACAGTTGCGATCCACCGCACCTGGCTTTATCTGAGTTCTTTGTATGGCACAGACACGGCGCTAAGCATTTTTCATGTTATATTGCTCATCCTCCCTATGATGAAAGTGTTATTCTTCTCACTTTAAGAATGAGCGTATTAGTTTCCTATTGCTGCCAGAATAAAATACTATAAACTGGTGGCTTACATTAACAGATATTTATTTTCTCATAGTCCTGGAGGAGAGAAGTCCAAAATGAAGGTGTCAGCAGGCACCCTCTGAAGCTCAAGGGGAGACTCTGTTCTGTGCCTTTTTCTTAGTTTCTGATGTTGTCAGAAGTCTTTGGAGTTCCTTGGTTTGCAACTGCATGACCTCCGTACCTACCTCTGTCATCACGCTGGGTGTCTTCCCTGCACGTTCTCCTCTCTCTGTCTTTCTCCTCTTCTTTTTTTTTTTTTCCTTTTTTTTTTTTTTCCTTTTTTTTTTTTTTTTTGAGACAGAGTTTCGCCCTTGTTACCCAGGCTGGAGTGCAATGGCGCGATCTCGGCTCACCGCAACCTCTGCCTCCTGGGCTCAGGCAATTCTCCTGCCTCAGCCTCCTGAGTAGCTGGGATTACAGGCACGCACCACCATGCCCAGCTAATTTTTTTGCACTTTTAGTAGAGATGGGGTTTCACCATGTTGACCAGGATGGTCTCGATCTCTTGACCTCATGATCCACCCGCCTCAGCCTCCCAAAGTGCTGGGATTACAGCCTTGAGCCACCGCGCCCGGCTCTCCTCTTCTTATTGGGACACCAGTCATATTGGATTATGGGACCACCCTTCTCCATTATAACCTCATTGTAAACTAGCTATATCTGTAATGACCCTACTGTGAAATAAGGTCACATTCAGATCTGGGAATGACATGAATTTGGGGGACCGTACTCAACCTAGTACATTAGGGCTTAGATAAACTTATACCAGTTAAAGTTGTACAGTTTGGATGGAACCGGGATTCAGGTACTACAGCCATAAGCCTGTCATCGTAACTGCTTCACTGTTTGATATGACCACCAGCCCATCACCTTGCTGCTCCTTTCCTCCTCCATCCATGTGATCCCATTTCCAGTCCCAGATTGCCACTGAAACTCTTCTCCCAAAAGACCTCACCTTCCGGATCATACAGTTTCTTCCTGTCCTAGTGGTGACATCTCCCACCTTAGCCACTCTGCTCCTTTGATTCTCTGGCTATACTCTGAGTCTCACGTTCCAGGTTGGGTGTTCCCTCTTGCACTTGCTCATCTTACTCATCCTATGTCCTAAATGTGGGTGCTTCCCAACTCACATTTCTCTGTCCCTCCCTTCACATTCTTTCTTTCTGAAATCTCCATTCTCAGCTTCAGCTGTAACATCTATGCCACTGACTGCCCCTCTGTGTCAGTATGTTTCTCCCTGCTGCCCTCTCCCCTAAGCTCCAGCCTCATACCTTCAAACTCCTGTTAGACAAGAAGTCCTACCATCATCTCTAACCCAGTATGCTCAAGCCAGGTATTTTTCTTCCTTGAAAAGCTTTCATCCTTTCTCACCATGTGCACTGACACACATTCATGGCCCAAGTCCTTGTTGTCTCATGGGAGGAATGCTACAGCAATCCCCTAGTTAACTGGGTCTCCACCCTTCCAGTGTGTCTTGCATAACCTTGACCAACTCATCTCTTGAAACCCAATTTTTATTCTGTTATTCCTGTGCTCAGCCATTCTCTATGGTCTGCTGCTTCATGTTTACACTCTTCTGAGATCTCACTATCCACTGTGTTCACCCAGTATAATTTCCCATGGCTTCAGCATGCACTTGTGCTCTAGTTAGGCATTATGTCTCTGCAAAACTAAACATATTCTCATTTCTATGCTTAGACTTACGTTATTCACTCAACCCTTTATTATCTCCAGTCTTGCCTTTTCCATCAGGCCCCTGATCAAATCTCACCTCCTCTAGGCAGTTCTCTCTGACCATTTCAGGTTTCATTCATTCAAGGAGAAAATAACAGAAAAGCAGTCAGAAATGCAGGATGGACCCTCTCTCTCTGTGTCCTCTGTTCTAAGCTTCTATGGTTATATTTGCTCCATCTTTCTCTCTCTCATCTCAGAATTTCTAAAAATCAGCATACTCCTTCTCTGGCAATTAACGGATCTTTAGAGTGGGCCCCTCAGGTCCTTCAGCACCAAGGTTTTGATGGAGACATGTTTTTTCCAGAAGGACATACACTGTTGCCACAACAGTGATGAGCTGGAAATTAATTGTTGACATTTGGAAACCACTAAACCAATAAATAAGTCCCAGAAGTGAGGGACACTGTGGAGAGTGGATTCCTGTGCCCCAGGCTGGTGGGTAGGGAATGGGGGCTTCATCAAGTCCCTGGAGGGCTGGAGAAAAGGGGGAGAACACAAGCCCAGCTAACCCAGCAGGTGGTGGGGGATGGGCAGTCCCCACAGACACAAGGGATAGGCCTGGCAACTCCCAGTGGGCACTCACTCATCCAAAGGGTGTTCATTAAAGACCACCAAGTGTGGCCAGGAATGGTGTCCTATGCCTGTAATCCCAGCACTTGGAGAGGCCACAGTGGGAGGATCACCTGAGGTCAGGAGTTGGAGACCAGCCTGGCCAACATGGTGAAACTAAAAATATAAAAATTAGCTGGGCATGGTGGTGTGAACCTGTAATCCCAGCTACTAGAGAGGCTGAGGCAAGAGAATTGCTTGAATCTAGGCGGTGGAGGGTGTAGTGAGCCAGGATCACACCACCACATGCTAGCCTGGGAAACAGAGTGAGACTCTATCTCATGAAAAACAAAAACAAAAGCTGGGTGCAGTGGCTCACACCTGTAATCTCAGCACTTTGGGAGGTGGATCATCTGAGGTCAGGAGTTCAAGACCAACCTGTCCAGCAAGGTGAAACCCTGGCTCTACTAAAAAAATTAAAAAATTATCCAAGCTTGGTGGCTCACACCTGTAATTTCAGCATTTTGAGAGGCTGAGGCAGCAGGATCACGAGGTCAGGAGTTCGAGACCAGTCTGACCAACATGGTGAAACCCTGTCTCTACTAAGAATACAAAAATTAACCATTTGCAGTGGTGGGTACCTGTAATCCCAGCTACTCAGGAGGCTGAGGCAGGACAGTTGCTTGAACCTAGGAGGCAGAGGTTGCAATGAGCCGAGATTTTGCCACTAAACTCCAGCCTGGTCAACAAGAGTGAAACTCTGTCTCAAAAAAAAAAAAAATGGCAAGTGCCACCATGTATTGGGGGATCCCAGACCACCATGGGCCCCTGTGCTCAGGGCAGGGAGGAAGGAAGGGAGGAGGGAGTGACTCTGGGCACTTGGGCCAGGCTTGTAGTGAGGGTCTCAGTCTGCCTAGGGGGCTGGGTATGAGGAGCTGTGGTGAGGAGAGAGTCATGAACTCCCCCAGTCATGGAATTTCCCAGAACAGCTGTCCAGAAAAGAGTATGAGACCAGAGGCAGAGAGCAGCTGTTTTCTGGGACTTGGGCCCCTCTCTCTGGACTCCGCCACCCCCAGTGACTCTTCCCACCACCAGTCTCATCAACCCCTTTCTCCTCAGTACCAGAGGGTGGCCACACAGTCACCCTCTACTACTCACTTGCAGCCACACCCTGGCTCCTCAGAGCAGCCCCAACATGGGGGCTCCACAGGGCATTGCCTGTCTCCCAGTTCAGACCCTGGGACCTTACTGCTGCTCGATCCTCCTCTTGCCTTTCCTCAAGTGTCTCCCTGCTTCCATTCCTCTCTTTCCTTGCTTACTTCCACCTCCTGCCTCACAGCCCAGCCCCAACCTCCTCCTCCTGACCTTGGTGACATGCTCCTTCCTCCCTCCCTCCCTCTGTCCCTTCCCTATTTCCCTTCCCTTACTTCTCTCCTTTCATTCTTATTTTCTTTTTCCTTTCTTTCTTCCTTCCTTTCTTTCCTCTTTCTTTTCATTCCTCCTTTCCCTTCCCCTTCTCCTTCCTTCCTTCTTTCCTTCCTTCCCTTCTTCCTTTTTCCCTTCCTCCCTCCCTTCCTTTCCCCACTTCTCTCCTCTTTCTCTTTTTCTCTCTTTCCTTCCTTTCCTTTTTGCTTTTTCTTTCTTTCTTTCTCTTTCTTTCTTCCTCCCTTCCCTTCCCCTTACACTTACACTTCCCTTTCTCCTTCCTGCCTTCCTTCTTCCTTTCCTCCTTCCCATCATTCCCCAACTTCTTTCCTCTTCCTTCCTTCCTTCTTTCCTCTCTTTATCTTTTATTCCTTTCTTTCTTTTTGTCTTTCTGTCTCTCCTTCATTTTTTTCTTTCTTTCATTCTTTCCTCTCTTTCTTTCTCTATTTTCTTTCTTTCTTTCTTTCCATCTTTCTCTCTCTCCTTCCTTCCTTTCTCTCTCTCTCCCCTTTTTTTTCTCTTTCTTTATTTTTCGCCTTCTTTCTTCCTCCCTTCCCTTCCCCTTACACTTCCACTTCCCTTGCTCCTTCCTTCCTTCTTCCTTTCCTCCCTCCTCTCCTCCCACCACTTCTTTCCATTTCCTTTCTTCCTTCCTTTCCTCTCTTTCTTTCTCTTTTCTTTCTTTCTTTCTTTCTGTTTTTCTATCTCTCCTTCCTTCCTTCCTCTTTCTTCCTTCCTTTTTCTCTTTCTTTCATTCATTCTTTCCTTTCTTCCTTTCTATTTTTTGTTCATTTAAGCTTATGGCTAAGACATATACTTGGTATCTCGAATATTGGTATCCTTCCATGATGTTTTTTCTTTATTTGCGGCGGAGAGGAACAAGGTCTTTCTCTGTCACTCAGGCTGGGGTACAGTGGCACAACCTTGGCTCACTGCATCCTTCACCTCCACCTCAAGCCATCCTCCCACTTCAGTCTCCCAACTACCTGAAACCACTGGCACAAGCCACCATGTCTGGCTAACTTTGCACATTTTGTAGTGACAGGGTTTAACCATGTCACCCAGGCTTGTCTCCAACTCCTTGGCTCAAGCAGTCTTCTCACCACAGCTTCCCAATGTGCTGGGATTACCTGACCCAGCTGAGTTTCAGGTTGGGGGCACAGGAGGTGGGCCATCAGGTTGGATAACTAAAAGCTTTGATGAGGCCAGGTGCAGTGGCTCACGCCCGTAATGCCAACATTTTAGGAGGCCAAGGTGGGTGGATCACATGGGATCAGGAGTTCAAGATCAGCCTGGGCAACATGGTGAAACCTTGTCTCTACAAAAAATTAGCCAGGTATGTTGGTGCATGCCTGTAATCCCAGCTACTCAGAGGCCAAGGCAGGAGAATCACTTGAACTTGAGAGGCAGAGGTTGCAGTGAGCTGAGATCATGCCACCACACTTCAGCCTGGGCAACAGAGTAAGACTCCATCTCAAATAAAACGCTATATACCTCCCACCCAGTTTGTCTGATACAAAATTCTTGTGAGCACCAAAAACTTTACTAAACTCAAGTCATCCTTCTGCTCACCTGAGACTAGTGCATATCTGATGCTTCCTCTGCTGGAAAATGCAGATTCCCTGAGCTAGGCAAAGGCATAAGTGACAGATGACCAGGGGTGGTGGTTCATGCCTGAAATCCCAGCACTTTGGGAGGCCAAACCTGGTGGATCACCTGAGATCATGAGTTCAAGACAAGCCTGACCAACATGGTGAAACCCTTCTCAAATTATTATTATTGTTGAGATGGTGTCTCACTCTGTCACCCAGGCTGGAGTACAGTGATGCAATCTCTGCTCACTGCATCTTCCACTTCCCTAAGTTCAAGTGATTCTCCTGCCACAGCCTCCCAAGTAGCTTGGATTACACATGTGTGCCACCTTGTCTGTTTCTTCTCCTCCTTCTCCACCACCTCCTCTTTCTCCTCCTCCTCAGTACTGGGATGGCAGGCATGAGCCACTGTCCCTGGCTCCTGGCTGTTTCTCCTTCTCCTCCTTATTGCTAGGATTACAGGCATGAGCCACCACACCTTGCTGTTTCTTCTCCTTTCCCTCCTCCTTTTCCACCTTCCCCCCTCCTCCTCCCCCTCCCCCTTCTCTTCCTCCCCTTCCTCCTCCTCCATAGCTGGGATTACAGGCATGAGCCATCACCCCCGGCTGTTTCTTCTTCTCCTCCTCCTCCTCTGGCTGTTCTTTCTACTCCTACTCCTCCTTATCTTCCTCCTGCTCCCCTCCCCTCCTCCTCCCCCTCCTCCTCCTCCATTGCTGGGATTACAGGCCTGAGCCATCACCCCCAGCTGTTTCTTCTTCTTCTCCTCCTCCTCTGGCTCTTTTTTCTTCTCCTCCTCATTCTCCTCCTCCTTTTCCTCTTTCCTTTTTCCTCATTCTTCTTCATTTTATTTATTCTTTTGAGATGGAATTTTGCTCTTGTCATCAAGGCAATGATGTGATTTTGTCTCACTGCAACCTCTGTCTCCTAGGTGCAAGCAATTCTCCTCCTGAGTAGCTAGGATTACAGGCACCCACCATCATGCCCAGCTAATTTTTGTATTTTTAGTAGAGAGAGTTTGCCATCACAGCTCACTGCAGCCTCCCACTGCTGGGCTCAAGCAATCCTCCTGCCTCAGCCTTCCAAGTAGCTGGGACTGTAAGCGCACACCACCACAACCAGCCAGTTTTTGTTTGTTTTTCTGATAGAGTCTTGCTCTGTCCCCCAGGCTGGAGTGCAGTAGTGCAATCTGAGCTCACTGCAAACTCCATTTTCCAGGTTCAAGTGATTCTCCTGCTTCAGACTCCAGAGTAGCCAGGATTACAAGCCTACCACCATGTCTAGCTAATCTTTTTATTTTTATTAGAGATGGAGTTCCACCATTGTGGTCAGGCTGGTCTCAAACTCCTAGCCTCAAGTGATCCACCTGCCTCAGCCTGTCACAGTACTGGGATTACAGGTGTGAGGCACCACACCCGACCTGGCTTTTTAAATTTTTTTTTTTTGAGACAGAGTCTTGCTCTGTTGCCTAGGCTGAAGTGCAGTGGTGCAATCTCGGCTCACTGCAACCTCTGCCTCCTGGGTTCAAGCGATTCTGCTTTCTCCTCAGTAGCTGCGATTACAGGTATGTGCCACCACACCTTGCTAATTTTTGCATTTTTAGTAGAGACAGGGTTTCACCCTGCCCTCTGATCCTGTGATCTTGTGATCCACCTGTGTTGGCCTCCCAAAGTGTTAAGATTACAGACATGAGCCACTGCGCCTGGTCATTCTAAAGTTTTTAAATAAATTTTTTATTTTTTATTTTTTGAGATGGCATCTCACTCTATTGCCCAGGCTGGAGTGCAGTGGCTCAATCTTGACTCAGTGCAACCTCCACCTCCAGGGTTCTAGTGACTCTCCTGCCTCAGGTTCCCGAATAGCTGGGATTACAGGTGCCCACAACCACACCAGCTAATTTCTGTATTTTCAGTAGAGATGGGGTTTCTCCATGTTGGTCAGGCTGGTCTCAAACTTCTAACCTCAAGTGATCTGCCCACCTCAGTATCCCAAAGTGCTGGATTACAGGCTTGAGCCATTGAGCCTGGCCTTTTTTTTTTTTTTTTTTGAAATGAGACTTGCCAGATTGGAGTGCAGTGTTGTGATCTCAGCTCACTGCAACCTCTGCCTTCCAAGTTCAAGTGATTCTCCAGCCTCAGCCTCCCTAGTAGCTGGGATTACAGGTGCCTGCCACCATGCCCAGCTAACTTTTGTATTTTTGGTAGAAACTAATAGGTTTCACCATGTTGGCCAGGTCAGTCTCAAACTCCTGACCTCAAGTGATCCGCCCACCTCGGCCTCCCAAAGTGCTGGGATTACAGACTTGAGCCACTTTGCCCAGCCTCTCTCCCTGCATCTTTATGTGCTTGCAAGGCCAAGAGGTTGCTCCTGACCTTTGGGTTAGGGTGGGGGCCCCAGAGGCCCAGGGGTCAAGGCTTGGGCTGCATCCTAAGGACCTGCATCCCTGCAAGAGGCTGCACCCAGCAGGTTTGGAAGAGGCTCCTCTGGAGCCTGCTTGGAGTCCTGCGGGAGAAAGTGAGTAAAAGTGCTCCTTGATGAAACAGGGGAACTTTGGGAGGCTGAGGCAGGCAGATCACAAGGTTAGGAAATCAAAATCATCCTATCTAACATGGTGAAACCCCATCTCTATTACAAATACAAAAAAGCCCAGCATGGCAGTGGGTGCCTGTAATCCCAGCTACTTGGGAGGCTGAGGCAGGAGAATCACTTGAACCCAGGAGGCGGAGGTTGCAGTGACTCTGCACCATTGCACTCCAGCCTAGGTGACAGAGTGAGACTCCATCTCAGAAAAAAAAACAGAGGAATCCCACATGTCTCAGGGGTTCTGTCCTGCCCTGCCCCTGGATCATCCAGCTGGGGCCGGGGTGGGGAACAGACCTTGCCCTCCTTGGCTCGGAGAAGGGTACTGCTTCCCCTAAGGCCTAGCCCAGGGTTCTCAGCTGCCAGCCCCACTGGGCAGCACCTGGCCCCGCCCAGCCTCTCTAGGACTGGCACTCGCCTTCAACGAACATGGCTCCAACGGCTTCATCACGTCACACCACCCGCCCACCAGGCTCCTCCCACACTGCTCTTAGCCCCGCCCCTAAGCGGCAGAGACGGAAGCGTGGCGGGGCAGAAGTTGGTGTGGGCAGCGCTCGGCAGCTGTTGTGGGGCTGCGTACGGGTGCTTCAAGGTGGGCTGCCGTTACCCACGGGAGAACCCGTCGTGGGAGCACTAGTCACTGGACAGCCTCGGGCGCTTCCACGCCGACTACCCCGACCACGGGCGCCAGGGCTTCAGGAACAGTGGTAGCCGCAACTCCTGCAGGAGGTGAGGGCTCCGAGCAGAGCCGGGAGGTGCCCGGAAACCTGGTGAAGGGAGTGGGGGAGTCCAGGCCCCCTGCAGGCTCCTTCCCCTGGGCTCCCCGGAGTTGGGAGCCTGGAAGAGGGTTAAAGGACAACGGGCTTTGGGGTGTGGGTTTGGGGGGCAGGGGGACCTGGGAGGGCAGAGGCAGAGGAGGCAGGAGGGGGAGGAGGCTCCCCTGACGAGCCCCCTTTGGAGGCAAAAACAGCCCTGGCAGTGTCCATCTTTTTAATGTTTATTTTTAATATTTACCAATTTTTTTGAGACTGGGTTTGGCCCTGTCGCCCAGGCTGAAGTGCAGTGGTGGAATCCTGTCTTCAGAACCCAAGCTATCTTCTAGCAAGCTTGGCAAGTTAGCTGGGTCCCCCATGCCTGGCTAATTAAAAACAAACCACACACACACACACACACACACACACACACACACACACACAAAATATATAGATATAGGGTCTCACTATGTTGCCGAGGCTGGTCCTGAACGCTTGGCCTCAAGCCATCCTCTTACTTCCTACAGTGATCTCCCAAAGCACCGATTACAGGTATGAGCCACTCAAACATTCAGCTTACTAGAGCGGCATGTGCTGCGCAGAGCTGGGTCTGGGGATCCGAGAGGACGAGACACTTTAGACATCCTCAGGTCAGCTCTACTGAGGCAGGAGAGTACCTTGGTTTCCAAGGTTCAGATAGAGGACAGGACGTGATATCAGGTCAAGGACACCACCCCTGCTCCCCTCCTGACTTGGATGTGGTCAGCAGAGAAGTGGGGCTGATGTCTGGGCCACTTTTGCCTTCTCTGCATCCTCTTTCTCTGCCTTTGTGGCATTCAGTATAGGAGGAAGAGGGGAGAGGGCTGGGTGCCAGCATGAGCCCCACTCACAGTGTGCTAAGCAAAACCCCTCATCCCCCAATCAGCCTTCCTCCCTGACAGGCAGTGGGTCATCTGCCTCTTAGTCATGGGTCTGAACCTTCTTGCCTGGGGCTGGGATGTGGCCCTGGGTTCACCCCTGTCTCGGGAGATACTGGACCCCATCCACTCCAAGGAGGAATTCCTGGCCCCACTGGCCCAGGTGCACAAACCACCCTGGCAGTTGACCTGTCACTAGCAAATTATCTGTCTGTTCCACCAAGAGTCCCGCTATGTTTCAGGGCTTGTGCTCGGCCTGGGGGCACAACTGAGAAGCACGCTGGTTTAGGATCCATTTGGGGGCCTAGAAGCTGAGCCCAGTCCTTCTCTGTGCAGACAGGCCCCACCCTGGACATGCTGGTTCCCTCCAGCTTCAATGACATCGACTAGGACTGGTGGCTGTGGCATTCTGTTGGCTGGGTGTGGTATGAACTGGAGGTGACCCTGCTGGAGTGGTGGACCCAGGACCTACGCACAAGAAGGGTGCTGAGGATTGGCAGTGCCCACTCCTATGCCATCATGGTCAGTACGGCCAGGAGCAGGTAGGGCAGGTGGGTGGGCATTGTTGCTGAACAACATGGGACCTCCGGTGGCCAGTCACAGCTTGTCTTCCTGGGGTGGAATGGTGGGGACCCTGTCCTGCCCTGCCCTGGGGGCTGTGCCTTGTGTAGAGGGATAGGTGGCCTGATCTACCCCGTTGGGATGCCATTCTTCCCATGTGGCTGGCAGGCCTCTGAGCCCCATACTGCAGGTTATGTGAGGGAGTGCCCCATAGCAGGGCCACTCCTCATGCCCTGACCTGCCACCTCCTCCCCATATCTCCTGTGTCTGCTGCTGGTGAATGGGGTCGATGTGCTAGAGCAGGAATCCCCAAACTACCCTGAGGCCATTTATCTGGCCCACTGCTGCACTTCAGGAAGGGGCACCTCTTTCATTGGTGGTCAGTGAGAGGAGCACAGTATGTGGGGGCCCTCCAACAGTCTGAGAGACAGTGAACTGGCCCCCTGTGTAAAAAGTTTGGGGATGCCTGTGCTAGAGTATGAGGAGGGCTGTCTCCCCTTCAAGGCCAACATCAGCAGCCTGGTCCAGGTGGGGACCCTGCCCTCCTACATCCATGTCACTATCACCATCAACAACACACCCCCTTCCCCCTGCCACCAGGGACCATCTGCTATGTGACCAGCACCTCCAAGTGGATACCATCCTGCATACACTGCTTGTACCCACCTTCCCGCTCCACCCCGTGGTCTTTCTGCTAGGGATAGAGTGGCCTTTTAAGATTGGAGGCCTTGGATCTGGGGAGGCTGTGGAGACATTCCAGCTGAGGTCAAAGGACCCAGGGCAAGGACCCAGCGAACCACAATTCTCCCACTCTAGATATCCCAAGGGTTACTTTGTCCAGAACACAGACTTTGACTTCTTCAACTTGGCAGGACTGCAGTGGCCTGTGCTTCTGTACACGACACCCACCACCTACATTCATGACACCATCACCACTGGCGTGGAGAAAGACAGTGGTGAAGGCTTCCAGCAGGATCCTTTCTCAGTGGGGCCCAGGGTGGCTCTGTTTGGAAAGCTCTCCCAGGAAAAGGTTCTCCCAGCATCTCTCAACTCTCACAGGTTCCCATCTACCCATGAAGCTAAAATCCAGACTGTCAGGCACTGGCTCCCAGAATCACCTGTTTGGCTGGCCTCACTTGGAGAAGAGGGGTCTGGTCTAAGATCACACAGCTCAGGGTGGCAATCCTGTCCCTTCCCCACTGTGCTGCCCTCACTCCAGCTCCCCTTGGTACACATCGTACTCAAGGAACAGACAGCTTATGAGGTACTCCTGTGACCCAAGCCCCACCTGAGGCTCCTTCATGTGCCCTGAGGCTGAGCAAATGGCAGTGTTGCCTGTCTGTGGTTTCACATTGAACTAATCATATATCCTAATCCTGCTTAACTGTGTGCCTTGATGAATGCCTCTCTCCATCCTTTAATGACCCTGTGGCCCCCATGGCTCCTGGATGAAGGTGTGCTGGGCCCAAGATGCCCCTCCCAGGGTGGGCTTCCAGGACTCAGCTACTGGACAGTGACAGTCAGCCATGAGGGATAGGGTGGGACCAGGGCAGGGGCTCTCCTGGCTGCTGATACTGTTCACCTGACCCCCAGTGTTGCTGCCACCCACTATAGGTGACTAAGGAGTGGGCCCAGGGCACCTTCAGACTCAACCCCAATGATGAGGACAGCCAGTGAGCGCCACCTGAAGGTAAGACCCCTGCAGCCCCATCGCTTTCATGGACTCACTTCTCCACCTGGCCCTGGGCCACTTTGAGCATTAACACCATCATTTGTTTACTTTGCCATTGGCAGACAGCAGCGGAGCGGAGACCTCAGGACATGGGCCAGAAGCAGTGGCTCATGCCTATAATCCTAGCACTTTGGGAGGCTGACGTGGGAGGTTCACTTGAGGCCAAGAGTTTGAGACCAGCTTGGGCAATACAGTGAGATTCTATAACTACAAAAAAATATTTTTTAAAAAAAGGCCTCAGCAGAAATGGAGAGAGATTTGGGCAGGACCCAGAGCCTTGGGGTAGGGAGGGAA
This sequence comes from Saimiri boliviensis, assembly GCF_048565385.1. NCBI lineage: Eukaryota > Metazoa > Chordata > Mammalia > Primates > Cebidae > Saimiri > Saimiri boliviensis. The sequence continues at coordinate 89,965,095 of NC_133459.1, forward strand.
GTTGGCAGGGCTGATGTTGGCACAGTCTATATGCCCAAAGGGTTGACCCCTGTGGGCATATAGAATGTGACCCTGTGCCTCCCTTCACCTCCAGGAGCTCAGCTTATTGACGAAATCACAGGGAAACTGCACACGGGACACAGCCGGACTGACCAGGTGCCTCTAGTTCCTCCATCCCCCTGCTCCGTGCTGTCCCAATGTTGGGGAGCCCAGGGGGCAGTTAGAGCTCAGTGGGGTCCTGGCTCCCCAGGGAAGCAGCACGTCAGCCTCTCTGAGCACTACCTCCTCCTCACACAGGTGGTCACGGTCCTCAGGCTGTGGATGCTGCAGACCTGCTCCATGTTCTTGGGTCTCCTCTGGGAGCTCATCAGGACCATGGCGGATTGGACGAGGTGTGAGTTCCCCAGGGACACCCAGAGGGCAGAGAGAGGTGTGATGGCAGCCTAAACAGCAGATCTAGGTGGCAGGGCTGGACAGGGTGTGGGTGCCAGGCCCTGGGGGACAGGGGCATCCCAGAACTCTAAGATCAAGGCAGAGCAGCCAGGAGTGGGGCATTTCCTGCAGGCCCCAATACTCAAGTCCATGCCAGTCAGGGAAGACTCACCCTTTGTGGGGCCTAGTGTGGTGGCTCACAACTGTAATCTCAGCACTTCGGGAGGCAGAGGTGAGAGGATTACCAGAGCTCAGGAGTTCAAGACCAGCCTGGCCAACATGGTGAAACCCTGTCACTATTAAAAATACAAAAATTAGCTGGACATGGTGGTGTGCACCTGTAATCACAGCAACGTGGGAGGCTGAGGCCGGAGAATCACTTGAACCCGAATGGTGGAGGTTGCAGTAAGCTGACATTGCATCACTGCACTTCAGCTTAAGAGACGGATTGAGACTACATCTCAAAAAATAAAAAGTAAAAAGGAAACTCACCCTTTGTGGATTTGAGGGAAGGAAGCTAAGGCACTATCTTGGCTGTGCCTGGAGCAGCCAGTCTCTCTCCCCACCCTGTCTGTGCCCCGGTCTCCCATCCCATATTCCGTGTCCCCACCCAGACCATCTGGCGAAAGACAGAGCCAAAGGTTGCCTCCTCCTGGCCTCATCCCAGGCTTTGGCTTCTGGGACCTGGCGTCTTTGGGTTTAGATTTGTTCGTTGCAGACCTGGATGGGGAGCTGCTGAGGAGTCACCATGTATTGTTAGAGACCCCTCCTCTTCCTCAACTCCCTGTGACCCCTGTTTCTCAGACCTGGGGGGAAACAAGGGCACACAAATTGTCATCCTGGAGATGGGGTGGGGCTGCTGGGAGGAACAGCAAATGTCTGCTACTGAGTTCAGGGTTTCTTTAACTTTTTTTGTGTGTGTGAGACAGGATCTCACTCTGTTGCCTAGTCTAAAGTACAGTGGTGCGGTCTCTCCTACTGCAAGCTCCACCATCTGGGTTCAAGTGATTTTCGTGCCCCAGCCTCCCAAGTAGCTGAGATAACAGGTTTTGACATGTTGGCCAAGCTGGTCTCTAGAATTCCTAAGCTGAGGTGATCTGTCCACCTTGGCCTGTCAGATTGCTGGGATTACAGTCATAAGGCACTGTGCCTGGCCTAAATTTTAAATTTTTAACTTTTTTTTTTGAGACAGAGTTTTGCTCTTGTCTCCCAGGCTGAAGTGCAGTGGCACTCAGCTCACTGCAACCTCTGCTTCCTGGATTCAAGTGATTCTCTTGCCTCAGCCTCCAGAGTAGCTGGGGCTACAGGTTCATGCCATTCCTAGCTAATTTTTGTATTTTTTAGTAGAGACCAGGGTTTCACCCTTTTTTCCAAGATGTTCTCCATCTCCTGATCTTGTGATCCGCCCACGTCGATCTCCCAAAGTGCTGAGATTACAGGTGTGAGCCACTGCACCCGGCCACATTTTTAATTTTTTAAGTTGTCTTCAGAGACGATTTCTTGCTCTGTCACCTAGGCTGGAGAGCAGTGGCTTGATCATAGCTCACTGTAGCCTCAAACTCCTGGACTCGAATGATCCTCCCAACCTCAGCTTTCTGACTAGATAGGACCACAGGTGTGCACTACACCCTGTGAATTTTTAAAATATTTTGTGGAAACGGGTTCTCACTATGTGGCTCAGTCTGGTTGAACTCCCAGCCTCAAGTGATCCTTCCCTCTTGGCCTCCCAAAGAGCTGGCATTACAGCCTTGAGTATAGAATTTGTTTAGGGGATGGTGAAAATATTCTTAAATTGGTGATGGTTATACACTAAAGTGTAAGCCTTAAATGGGTAAATTACATATGAATGATACCTCAGCAAAACTGGTTTATTTAAAACAAAAAAAGGCCAGGTGAAGTGGCTCATGCGTATAATTTCAGCACTTTGGGAGGTAGAGGTGAGTGGATCACTTGAGATCAGGAGTTTGAGACCAGCCTGGCCAACATGGTGAAACACTGCCTCTAATATAAATACAAAAAATGGTGACTTGAAAAAGGGGTAGGATGTCCCACCTGCTTGGAGCAGCTCTTTATGAGCCCCAGCTATTTCTTGGGTCCTCAAACGAAACCTCCCATGGCCAAGTCATACCCGACACTGGCCTCCTGCCCTTTTCTGGCTCCCACTCAGAGATGCTAAGTGACAGAGGTTCAGGCTTTGGGTGTTCCTGGCAAAGCCTCAACCCAGGAGCCCCACAGCTCAGGCCCAGTGCATGGTTCAAACGGCCACACTTCCGCCCTCTTTTTCCATTGAGAGGAATTTTTCCCTGGGAGATCCTGGATCCCTCATTCAGGTGCAGTGCTGCAGGACAACACTTCTTTCAGGGGTAACCCAGGCCTGCAGGGTTCCAGTGTCACCAGCAGACCTTGCCCCAGCCTCCACCCGAGCCCCTGCTCCTCCTCTCCCACAGGGAACATGATGTCCTCTTCCCAGAGTACAGCTACCTGCAGAGGGTCCAGCCCCTCCACTGGAGCCACTGGATTCTGAGGTGAGTTGAGTGAGGTGCAGGGGCCATGCTAGAGGGGAAGACCCCAGTTGCCCTGACTCTCCTGCCCCTGGCTTTCCACAGCCACACCATGGCACTGACCCCAGACTCTGAGCAGCTGCTGGAGGTGCAGAAGTGGATAGGTGTTCTGCCCCTGTGGAGGTGGGTGAGGCTCCAGTGCTCTTAGGGCCTGATGGGAGTAGCTGCTACATAGCCGTAAGGATTGACAGATGAGCTGGGAAGGCAGAATGGGACAGAAAGTCAGGTTATCTGCTCAGAGCGGGACCTTGCATGGAACCTCAGCTTTCACTAAGATGGGGATGTCCAAGCCAGTGAACGTTTCTGAGCAGGGCCAGTGCTCTCCATTGAGGCTCCTGGCCAGCCCAGCCCACCGCCTTCAGCATGACATATGGGGACATTTGTCAGGAGACCAGGGTCCTGCACCCAAGGTGACTCAGTGCTTGGGGATAAGTGTTCTGGGGACACTTGGGGATAAATGTGCACCCAATTTGATTGGGCCAGGGAAGGGGCTGAGTTCCAGGTGGTTTGGCAACCAGAACTTAGTTCTGTTGGGTGTGTTGGGGGGGAGGGGTGGTCTGCCTATGAGGAGCCCTGGTCACCATGAATCCCTGTCCCTGCAGTGGGGCAATTTTGGGCAATCCCCTTGGTTGTGGATAGAGAGATGCTCCGAGCAGATGAGATGCCCTTCCCCTCCTCCCTAGGGGGAGTCATCCTCAGCACCCGCCAGGACACGAAGCCACACCTGAGACCAGAAGACAGGGGCCTATGGCTCCTGGTGAAACCTTCATTTATTGCCCATGGGCATTGAGGTCTTCCGTGGCATGGGTGCCTGGTACTGAGAGACTCAGGGCTCTTGCCTCCCTCCTAGGACTGTGCAAAAGATACCTTGCCCCAGCTCCCATTCTGCCTGCCCTGATCCTCTTTTCAGGAGGAGTGGGCTGGGCAGCCTGGTTGGGGAAGAGGAGGCCACTCCCTGTGCTCCAGCCCAGCCCTGCTTCTTCCCACTGTCCAGAACTCAACACTGGGACCATCATTCTCAACAGCATGGATGCTGCCAGTAAGTGTAACTTCATGGGTGAGTCTTGGGGAGCCAGTCCCCTGGCCTGTGTCTCACTTTTGCCGCCAAGCCCTGCTTCTCTGCAGTCTCCTCCTACCCCTGTATAGTCAGGATAGTTGTGGTTATGGTTGTACACTAAAGCTTAAACTAAATAAGTAAATTGGGTGGGGCACAGTGGCTCACACCTGTAATCCCAGCACTGGCCCACATGGTGAAACCCTGTTTCTACTAAGTATACAATATTTATCCAGGTGGGATGGCGGCTGCCTGTAATTCCAGCTATGTGGGAGGCTGAGACAGGAGAATCACTTGAACATGGGAGGCCAAGGCAGGAAAATTACTTGAACCTTGGAGGCCAAGACTTCAGTGAGCTGTCACACTAGTGCACTCCAGCCTGGGTGACAAGAGTGAAACTTTATTTCAAAAAATAAAATAAAAATAAATAAATGAGTAGATTGTATGTGAATGATACCTCAGTAAAGGTGGTTTATTTGTATTTTATTTTTTCAGACATATTCTTGTGATCTCGGCTCACTGCAACCTTCACCTGCTGGGTTCAAGTGGTTCTCCTGGCAGATTCAGGGACAGTTCTGGGCCAAGAGGGGCCAGGGCCAAGCAAGCATACAGTGGGTCCAGTGCCAAGGCACAGCCAGTGGGGCCAGAGCATTGCCAGGGCCACCATAGGGCCAGGCCAAGGCTGGGTCAGAGATAGAGCCAGACAAAGGGCAGGGCCAGGGAGGTTCCAGGGTAAAGGCAGGGCTAGCACAGCATGAGGACAAGGCAAAGGCAGGACCAGTGCAGGATACAAACAGTGTAGGGCCATGGCAGAGGTAGCACAGGGCATGGCTAAAAGCAGGTGAGGGCCATAGCAGGGGCAGGGCTAGAAATGGTTAGGGAAAGCACTGGGCACAGCATGGCAGGGGCATGGCAGAGGAGGTCAGGGCCAGGACCAGGTCATGGACAGAGGAGACCAGGTGTAAGACCAGGGCAACTTTGAGGAGAAGGCAGGGCCAGGGACAAGGCAGAGCCAGGTTAGAGCAGGACCAGTGCAAGTCCAATGCAGGTTGAGGGCAAGGCCAGAGCAGAGAAGAGCAGGGCTGTGGTGGGTCAGTGCCTGGACAAACACAGGGCCAGGCCCAGGAATATTGCAGGACCAGGGACAGCGCTAGGGCCAGTGCAGGACCCGAGGCAGGCCATAGAGAGGGCAGAGCAAGTGCCAAGACAGGGCCAGGTAGTTCCAGGGTTGAGTGACACTGAATCCTAAGTGCTGGGGCTGAGGCAGGGTCAGGGAAAATCCAGGGCTGAGTCAGGGTTACATCAAAGACAAGGCCAAGGAAGGACCAAGGATATTCAGGGACAGGGCACAACTAGGGCAGGGTCAGACAGGGCAGTGGAAGGGCCAGGCCATGGCAGGGCCAGGTCAGCACTGTGACAAGGCAGAGCCAGGCCAGGATAGCACAGGACAAAGGCAGGGCTGGTCCAGTGAAGGGACAGGTTCCTGACCATGCCCAGGGAAGCTCCAGGGAAGGGCCAGACTTGGGACCAGCACCAGGAAAGGGCAATTTCAGGACCAAGGCAAAGACAGGACCAGGGCCATGGGAGGACCAGGATCAGGAGCAGTGGTCAGGGCTGGGGCCACATCTGGTTTAGGGACAGGGTAAGGGCAAGGCAGGACAGGGCAAAGGGGTGAGACCAGGTCCAGGTTGAAATCAGGGCCAGGGTAGAACTAGGGTAGCACAGGGCCAGGACCATGCCAGGCCAATTTAGGGCCAGGGCTGGGCCAGGAGCAAGGCCAGAGCAAGGGTAGTGCCACAGAGAAGGCAGGACCAGGGAGAGTCCAGAGCAAGGGAAGAATGAGGACCAGGACAAAGCAAAGGCAGGGATAGCATAGGCCAAGGTCAGGATAGGACCCGGGTAGGGCTAGGATAGCGTAGGGCATGGCTAAAAGCAGAGCAGGGCCATAGCAAGGGCAAGAGTAAGAACAGGGTCAGGGCAAGCACTGGGCCAGGGTATTGTGTAGCCAGTAACAGGGTCAGGACAGTGGATGACAGCACAGGGTCAGGGTCAGCCCAGGGCAGGGGCAGGGCCATGCCAAGGCAGAGAGGGCCAGTGAGGGATCGATGCAGGGTTAGGGCAAGGCCAGGGCATGGAAAGGCATGGAAAAGAAAGGGAAGATCCAGGGCAGGGCTGCGGCAAAGAAAGGCAGGGTCAGGACCTGGATAAAGGACGGGGGGTGGGGTGGGGCAGAGATACGGCAGGGTCAGGGCCCTGGCTAAATGGCTAAATAAGGGCAGAACCATGGCAGGGCAGGGCCAGAGCCAGGTCATAGATAGGACAGGGCAAAAGCAAAGGCAGGGTCAGTGCACATCTAGGGAGCGGTTATGTGTCTGGGCAGGGCAGAGGCACAACCAGGCTGTTAAAATTAGAAGAGGGGATGTTAACGGGTCTGAAAGGAAAGTTAGTGAGAGGCTGCGTGGGTTGTTGTTGGGTTGGTAAAAGCGTAATAGAGCAAAGAGGCTAATAAATAAGCTATGGGTGGCTGGTGGCTGTGTTGATTCAGATTATGTTATTTTTTAAAAGTCATGTTATTGGTAGCAGTATCATATCCCAGATTTTTACATTGATAATTTTTACATTTTTAAAATTATTTTTTAGGGTGTATGGAATATAACTTTTTTTATTGTTCCATTATATAATTTTACCTGTATTTGGAATCTTCAGTCCTCATAGTGGCAGAAAATTAGTTACAGTCATTTCTGGGTAAAGTCAGGTATTTTACATTTAAGCTTAGCTAATTAAGAATTGTTCTTTTTTCTTAGCCTGGCTCCTAGGCTTAGGGATGTACTTCATATCTCAGTCTCAGGGAGAGTTGTCTGCTCTTCAGACCTCCAGGTAGAAGTCTGTCACTGATACTTCTGCACCTGTGTCCCCAAACTTTATCTGGAGAATTCAATAGTAGTCTCCCATACTTTACATCTAATCCCCAGAGGAGGATACAAGGATTTCCCTTCTTGGTGACCGTGACTGCTTTTCTCATTACTTCCTCCCCATTTCACCTCTTCCCCTAACTCAGCTTTATCTAGTCTGGGGCTGGGAAGAGTGGGAAAAAAACTGATTGCTCCAATATACTGTTTGTTCAATTTTTGGATCTTATGTCTGAGTTGAGAACTCTTATCTTTAAACTCAAGAATTTGGCATATTTCTTAACTGATTCCACTGTGACAGCTTCCCTAAACAATGGATATCTTGCATCTATTTCCCCAAATGGTAATTGGAGGAGGAATCCAGAGAAAAGGGAGTGTGGGATGGGGAAACCATAATTGGTGAAACCTCACATATTATCCCAGCTATAAGAGATAGAGGATGTGAGGAAGACAAACCAAATAGTAGCAGAGTTCACACCCAGGGCATAAGATGAAGAGAAGAAGGGAGAAATTTTTGGTTTTACATCTTTCCACATTGCTTAATTTGTTTTTACAATAAACATGTATTTTTTTGGAAATGAATTTAATTAGTCTAAAGATTAGTGGTTAAGGCTGGGTGAAATGGCTCACATCTGTAATCTCAGCACTTTGGAAGGCTAAGACTGAGGGATTGCTTGAGCCCAGGAGTTTGAGACCATTCTGCGTAGCATAGTGAGATCCCATCTCTACAATAAATTTAATAATTAGCCAGGTGTGGTGGTGTGCACCTGTAATTTAAGTTCTGCGTATGGCTTAGGCCGTATGTGTCGGAAATTGTGACTAGTAGGGCTACGCCTACTGCAGCTTCACATGCAGGAAATACTAGAAGGACAATAGGTATTAGGAATGCAAACTCAGTAGTTTGAGTTCTTTATGTGTTTTGTGTATTAACCCCTTTCCTGATGCATAGTTTGCCCATACTTCCATATTCTGGATTGTTTCCTCATTCTGATTGCTTCCTCTACTTCACAGAAGCTTCTAATTTGAATGTAATTGCATTTGGCTCTTTTTGCTTTTGTTGCTTGTGCTTTTGATGTCTATTTGAAAATCCCTTGTCCTAATCAGTTTCATGAAGCACTTATGCTGTTTTCATCTCTAGTAGTTTCCTAGTTTCAGGTCCTACATTTAAATCTATTTAGAGTAGATTTTTGTATATGGTAAGATAATGGTCTAGATTTTTTCTTGTACATGTAAGTGTTGTGTTTTCGTAGCAGTTTATTGAAGAGATTGTCCTTCCCGAAGGTGTGTTCTTGGTGCTTTTGTTAAAAATGAGTTGCCTGTAAATGCATGAATTTATTTCTGAGTTCTCTATTCTGTTTCATTTGTGTATGTCTGGCTGTCATTCCTCTGTGTCTGTCTCTGTCTCTCTTTCTCTCCCTTGCCCCTTTGATGACCGGTAGTATGCTGTATTTGTTATTACAGATTTGTAATATATTTTGAAATCAGGTATTTTGATGTCTCCAGGTTTTTTCTTTTTGTCCATAATTCTTTTGTCTATCTGAAGTATTTTGGATGTCTATGTGAATTTTAGGATGCTTTTGTTTCTATTTCTATGAAGCATATCTTTTGTACTTTCACATGGATTGCATTGATTCTGTAGATCTCATTGGATGATATTGATACTTTAACAACATTCTTCTTAGTGCTTGGACATGGGGTATATTTCCATTTACATGTGCCTGCTTTAATACTTCCATCTCTGTTTTATAGTTTTCATTGTGGGATCTTCCAACTTTCTGGTTATCCGTAGGTGTCTTTTGTTGGTGGCAGCAGAGATAAAATAGGTTTCTTGAATTTTTATTATGAAGGAATGTTGAATTTTATGTTTTTCAGCATCTACTGAAATGATTATATGGTTTTTCTTCTTGATTTGCTGAATGTGATGTAGCATATTTATATATTTATGTTTATCGAATCATCCTCCTATTCCCCAGATGAATCCCATTTCATCACGGCAGATGATCCTTTCATTGTCTTGTCAAATGCAGTTTTCATGTATTTTTGTTGAGGATTTTTTGTATCTGTATTCATCAGGTTTATTTGCCTGTCTTTTTCTTTTTTGTGTTGTGTTTTGGTCTAGTTTTTGTACCAGGGTAATGCTGGCCTCATACAAGAAGTTTGGACATATTCCTTCCTCTTCATTTTTGGGGAAATATTTCGAGTAAAATTGGTATTATCACTTTTAAAAATGTTTCATTGAATTCATCAGTAAAACCGTGATTCTTGTGTTTTTCTTTGATAGGAGACTTTTTATTACTACTTTAATTGCATTATCCATAATTGGTATGCTCGGGTTTCTTATCTTTCTGTCATTCTATCCACACCAACCCAGGGATGCAGGGGAGGCCCCAGCAAGTGGGCACACTAGCTGCTGCCTTTCTCTATGGCCGCTGACACATCTGGTTCATTTCAGCATCCCCAGATGTTCTAAGGGGGCCAGAGTGTAGCCCGCACTGGCATGGGAATGCACAAACACGGCCCCTGGATGAGCCCAGAGCTGGGCTGTAGCCAAAACTTCAGGGCAAGAGAGTCCCCTGACCTCTCACTTCCTGTCCCCAGTCATGAGGTTTCAGGAGTGGGGCCAGAGTGGGCTCACTCAATGTTGTGTAATGACAGGACAGAGAAGGCAGCAGCCTTTGACACTTCACATGGAAAATGTGGCATGAGAAGAACCAGTGATCAGTCCAGTCTTGGCCAGAAAGTCATTGCCGTTGGCGAAAGAGCCAATGTCTGAGTACCTGTAGCTATGTATGAACTATATACATATATACATGTAATACTTCTTGGCTTACAGTATCTAAATATTTACCATCTAATATGTCAGAAAAAATGTTTGCTTTTCGCAGTGCTACCTGACAATGGCTGTGCATGACCATATAAAAATATAACCATTTCTGATAACAACAAGCAATAATATTAGCTGCCATTTACTGAGGCTTAGAAATGTTAAGCAACTTGTCTAAGGTCACACAGCTAATAAGTGGCAGAGCAGGATCTTACAGTGGCAGTTTGGAGGGAAGAAGAGAATAAGTGATGGACTTGATTCTGGCCATGCAGATGCAGGTGGCCCCCTGGACTTCAGCTTTTCCAGGGCTGCGCTTAACTCCAGAACTGCCAGGCAGCTCTGTGACCCCGTCTCTCCTCATGAGCTTGCTCTGGGATGGCTACCAAAGCTACTTTTTAATTACAATCCATGTGAGAACACTGGCCAGAAGCTTCTGTCTTCCTGGCATTTTCCTTCTTGTGGAGCCTCCCAACCTCAGCAGTTCCTGTTTAACATGGCTAACTCCCCTCTTGTTTCCTCCTAGACTTTACCTTGTGGGTTCAGAGGGGAGACTTCTGTAGCTAAGCCCTGCTGAGTGTCGTTTCTGGTGTGGTAGAATTGACAAACCACCTGCTTCTCGACTACTCCTGACTCATATCTGCAGAGCAGACACAACTCACCTCTTGGATATCACTGAAGAATATTCCGGTAAGTAAATTTTTCAGGAATCAAAGCTTACTGCTCAGAACACTCAATTTTAGAAACCTGGAACTGTTTTGCCCATTAATCTTTTCTGTTTTGGGGATGGAGTCTTGCTCTTGTTGCCCAGGCTGGAGTCCAGTGGCCCAATCTGGGCTCACTGCAACTGCTGCCTCCTGGGTTCAAGCAATTCTCTTGTGCTAGCCTCCTGAGTAGCTGGGATTACAGGTGCTTGCCACCATGCCCAGCTACGTTTTATATTTTTAGTAAAATAGAGTTTCACCATGTTGGTCAGGCTGCTCTTGAATTCCTGACCTCAAGTGATTCATCTGCCTCGGCATCCCAAAGTGCTGGGTCTGTGCTATGGTCAGGTCCATGACAAGGCCCAGCCAAGTCTAGAGTGATGGCCAGGGTAGGGCCAAGGCAGGGGCAGGGCCAAGGTGGTGCCAAGACCAAGGCAAGGGCAGGGAATGGCTGGCTTAGGGACAGGACAAGGGCAAGGATAGTGAAGGTTCATAGCACGGCCAGGGTCCGGGGACAGGGTCAGGGCCGTAGCATCACCAGCAACTGGGTTGTGGCTAGGACAGGGACAGTGCCAGAGTCCGACCAGAGCAGTGCAAGGCCAGGGTAATGCTAGACATTTCAGGGTCCGACAGGATCAGGACCAGCGAAGAACCAGGGTAAGTCCTCAAGCAGGGCAGGGCCAGGACCAGGATCTAGGTTAGTACCAGGAATGGGCCATAACAGAGGGGGAAGGCCAAGAAAGGGCCTGAGTAGGGTAAGGATCAGAACCAAGGCCAGGGTGGGGGCAGGGCCAGGGTTGTGACAAGGTAGGGTCATGGCAGGGCATGGCCAGAGCTGGTTCATAGAGAAGGCACAACCAATGCTAAGGTAGGGCCAGAGCTGGGACGTGAATATCAAGGGTCAGTGAATACCAAGGGTGGGACCAGGCCCAGGGCACAGCCAAGGCAGGGTAGGTCAGGGCATTGGTACGACTGAGATGTTGCAGTGTCACTTCAGTGCCAAGACAGGACAGAACAGGGAAAGACGATGGTAGGGCCAGGGCAGGAACAAGCCAAGTCTGGGCCAGAGAAATTCAGGTCCAGGATACCTCCAAGTCCAGTTCAGTACCGTGGCAGGTTCAGGGCTATTGCAAGATAAAGTGTAGGACCAAGATCAGACCTGGGCTAGGGCCGGGTCCAGTGAAGGGCCTAGTCAAAGCTAGATTAAGGGCCAAGGTAAGGCCAGGTCAGGGTCTAAGCCAGAGTAGGCCAAGCACAGGGCTAGGGCAGGGTGAAGACACAGCCAGGGCACACCAGGGAAGGGTGGTTCAAGACAAAGGCTATATCATGACAGAGCAGGACCAGGGACATGGCACAGTCAGGGCAGGTCCTTGGCAGAGCCAGGGACCAGGGAAGGGTCACGGTCAGGCCTGAATAAGAGCAGGGTTACAGTCAGGGATATAGCAGGGACAGGGCAAGGCTATGGTAGGACAGGTCCAGAGCCAGGCCATACAGAGAGTAGAGAAAAAGCCAAGGTAGGTTTAGGACAAGTCCAGGGAGGGACCAAGTCCAGGGCACAACCAGGGTAGGATAGACCAGGGAAATGACACTACTGGCCATGGCAGGGCCAGGTCAGTCCTGAGAGAGAGCAGAACAGGCAAGGCCATGGTGAAGACAGGGCAGGGAAGGGCCAAGGCAGGGACAGAACAAATCAGGCCCACGACATGTGCAAGTACAGGTCACGGCTAGAACATGACCAGGACCATGAGCATTGGCAAGCCTGGGGTCATGTCAGGATCAAGGTATGGGCAAAAGGCAGGGTCATAGTGAAGACATGCCCAGCCCAGGTCCAGGGAAGGTGTAGGCCATGCTAGGGCCAGTGTAGTACAGGGACAAGGAAAGGGCAGGGCCAGGGGCATGGCAGAGCAGGGATAGGGAAGGCCAAGGGCAAGGGCAAGGCCAGAGAAGGCCCAGAGAAAAAGCAAGACAGGGAGGGTCGAAGGCAAGAACAGCCAGTTCAGAACCTGAGTCAGGGGAGGACAAAGGCAAGGCCAGGACAGAGCAAGACCAGGATAGGGAGTGACATAGCAAGCCAGGGTAGGTCCAGGGCAAGGTTAGGGACAAGATAGGACTAAAATAGCACAGGACCAAGACAGGGCTAGTGCCAGGGCAGAACCAGAGAACAGCAGGGCCAGGGCAGGGTCAATTCAATGGCATGGGCAACGTCAGCACCATGCTATGGGCAGGGAAGGTAAATGCAGAGCCAAGGAGGGGCAAGGGTCAAAGCAGACATAGGGTGGGTCCAGTGCCAAGGCACAGCAATTGCAGGGCAAATATGTTGCCAGGGCCAGTTTAGGGCCAGGTCAACGGTGGGTCAGGGACAGAGCCAGAGCAGGGAAGGGCCAGTCAGGGTCCAGAGCAAGGGCAGAGCCAGGGCAAACAAGGACCAGGAGAAACCAAATGTAGGGCCAGGGTAGTGTAGGGCTAGGGCAGAGTAGGAATAAGGTGGCACAGGGCTTGGCCAAGAGCAGGGTAGGGCCATAGCAGGGGAAGGACTAGGATCAGGGCAAGGGCAAACACTGGGCCAGGGTATGGTGTGGCCAATACAGGGCCAGGATAGAAGATGACAGGAGGATGGCTGCAGGAGTGGGTAGGATCAGGACCATGGCCAAGTGAGGGCCATGACAGATCCAGGGCCTGGTCAGGACCCTCCTATTGGCAATACAGGGCAAGGAAAATGGCAGTACCCATTCAGGACTGTGCCAGTGCAGGACCAGATCTGGGGCAAGACCAGAACTGGGGCAGGGCCAGAACCAGGGTAGGAAGAGGGCGGGGTCATGGCTAGGAAAAAATCAGGGACATGACAGGACCAAGATGAGGGCCAGGACTGAGCAGAAATAAGGCAGTACCAGAGCCTGGAAGGACCATGGCAGGGCCAGCACTTGGGACAGGGGAAGTTTGGGACCAGCACAAGGCAGGGCAGGGCTAGGGTAGTGCAGAGCAATGGCAGGATAGGGCCAGTGTAGAGGAAGGGTGCAGCCAGAGGATGGCAGAGTAGGGGGCACAGAAGGCCGTGCCGAGGACACGGACCAGGCGGGGCCCACAACAAGGCAGGGCCAGAAGTGGGCCAGGACAAGGGCAAGGCCACTGAAGGGCCAAGGAAATGGCAGAGCCACGGAGGAGCCAAGGCAAGGACAGGGCCATGTGAGAACCAGAGTCAGGGCCAGGGCAAGGCAAAGGGAAGAGAGGGCCACAGCAGGCCAGAGTAGGGCCAGGGCAAGGTCAAAACTAAGACAGGACTAGGATAGCACAGGCTTAAGGCAGGGTCAGTGAAGGGCAAAGCCATGGCATCACCAGGGCAGAACCAGGGCATGGTCAAGTCCATGGCTTGAACAGGGCAGGGTCACTACCATGCCATAGCCAGGGCAGGTCCAGGGACAAGGTGGGACCAAGATAGACCAGGGACAAGGCAGGCGTAAGGTAGATTCAGTAACAAGGCTAGGGCAGAGTAGGACTAAGGTAGCACAGGGCCTGGCCAAGGGCGGAGTAGGGCCATAGCAGGGGAAGGACTAGGATCAGGGCAAGGGCAAACACTGGGACAGGGTATGGTGTGGGCAGTACAGGGCCAGTATAGAGGATGTCCTTGGCTGCATCAAGGACAGGGCCACTCCAAGTCCAGGTCCAGGGAAGGTCCAGAGCAAGGAGAGAGCCAAGGCAGAACCAGGAAAAGGCAAAAGCAGGCCCAAGACAGGGTATGGTAAGTGTAGGACCAGAGCAAAGTAGTACTAAGGTAGCACAGGACCTGGCCAAAAGTAGGGGATGGCCATTGCAAGTGAGGAATAGGAGTAGGGCCAGGGAAAACACTGGGCTCAGGACATGACAGGGCCAGGGCAGAGGAGGGCAGTGCAGGGCCAGGACTATATCACAGACAGAGTCGGCCTGGGGTCATCGTCCCAGGGCAAGGCCAGGGCAAGTCCGATAAGAAGGCAAGGCCAGGGCCAAGACAGAGCCAGGGAAGAGCAGGACCATTGCAGGGTGAAGGCAAGGTCAGAGCTTGCAGGGGCAGGGCCATGGCAGATCAGGGCCAGGGTAAGGGTAGGCCCTGGAATATCATAGGACCAGGGACAGCACAGGGCAAGGCAGAGAAGTACCAAAACTAGGCCATAGGGCAGGGCAAGTCCCAAGGCAGGACCAGGTAGTACCAGGGCTGAATGACAGCTCTAAGTGCAAGGGCTGAAGAAGGATCAGGGAAGGTCCAGAGCTGAGTCAGGGTCAGATCCTAGACATGAACAGGGAGGGGTCAGGATCAGGGCAGATCCAGGCCACAAGCGTAGGGATAGGCAGTGAAATGGGAGGATCAGGCCATGGCAGGGCCAAGTCACCACCACGACAGGACAGGACAAGACCAGGGTCTCACAGGATAAAGGCAGGGCAAGTCCATTACAGAGCCAGTGTCCAGACCAGAACCAGAGAAGTGCTGGGGCAGGGCCAGTGCTGGGACCAGGAACAGGAAAGGGCAATGTCAGGAACAAGGCAAAGAAAGATCCTCAGGGCTAGAGCCAGGGCCATGGCAGGACCAGCAACAGGGCTAGGGCCAGAGAGTGATAGGGCCAGAGTCAGGGCAAGGGCCAGAACAGTGTGTACTGGGTTAGGGCCCAGGCAAATCAGGGCCAGGGCCAGGCCAGTGTCATGATAAGGCCTTAAGCAGGTCAGGGCCAGGGCAGGGTTAGTGCCATGGTCTGGTCTAGGACAAGGCTGGGGCAGGACCATGAAAGGGCCAGGACCGTGGAAGGACCAGGGTTAGGAGCAGGGACCAGTGGTCATGGTCAGGTCTGGGACCAGGTCTGTGCTAGGGTCAGGGTGAGGGTCAAGGTAGGGCAGGGCTAGGTCAAAGGGGCAAGACCAGGACCAGGGTGAGGTCAGGGCCAGGGTAGAACTAGGATTGTGCAGGATCAGACCCAGGCTGGAAGCAACGCATGATCAGCGTCTAACACATTGTGGCCAAGTCTAGGCTAGGGCCAGGGCCACAGCAAATGCAGAGCCAAGGAGAAGGCAGGAACATGGAGGGTCCAGAGGAGGGTAAGATCAAGGCAGAACCAGAAACAGCAAGAAGCAAAAGCAGGGACAGGACAGTGCAAACCCAGGTTAGGGCCACATTCAAAATGGGGCAGGGCTATGATAGTACAAGGCATAGCAAAAAGCAGGGCAGGGATCATAGCTGGGGTACGACTAGGAACAGGGCCAGAGTATTTTGGGGCCATTACAGGCCCATAACAGAGGATGACAGTGCAAGGCCAGGGCAAGGAAGAAGGCAGGGCCATGGCCAAGGCTGTGCCAAGGCAGAGAGTGCCAGTGCAGGGTTATACCAGGGAATGAAAGCACAGGGAAGGTCCAAAACAGGCCCATGGTCCAGGGTCAGGGCCTGGAAAAGGGAAGAGCTAGGACCAGGGATATGACAGGACCAGAGCAATGCAGGGCAAAAGTCAAGACAGGGTCAGGGCAGGTCCAGAAAGGGGCTAAGGAGGGGCATGGCCAGGGCACAAATCGTGCAGAGTAAGATCGGGCAACAGCATGACTGGTTCATGGCAGGAACAAGTATAGCATAGCAGAGGGCCAAGGAGAGGCCATGGCAGGAAAGGGCCAGGGAAACATCAGGACCATGGCAGTGCCAGGGCCAGAAGCAGGGTAGGGTCAGAACCAGGGCAGGTCCAGGGCCAAGAAGGTCAGGAACATGGCAAGACAAGTGCCAGGGTGAGGGCCATGGGCAAGTCTGGGCCAGGGTACTGGATAATGTTGTGCCCAGTCATGATTTGGCCAGGACTGGGGTCGGGCTGGAGCCTGGACAGGACCTGAGTTGGGTCATGGCCAGGGAGAAATGAGAGGCAGGGTCACAGCTAGTGTCATGACAGGACCAAGACCAGGACCAAGACAAAGTCAGAAGCAGGGAAGGAAGAGGGCCAGGGCAGAGACAGTGCAGAGCCAGGACTTGGCACAGGTCAAGGTCAGGACGAGCACAAAGCCAGGGCAGGGAAGGGCAGGGCTAGGTTAGCACAGAGCCAAGACAGGGTAGGAACAGTATCAGAGCAGGACCAGGAAAGGGCCAGGCTATGACAGGACAGGTACGTGGAAGCCCAGAGTAGTGATATGGACAGAGCAGCACCCCCAAAAAGATGGTGCCAGAAAGGGGCCAGGATAACGGCAAGGCCAGAGAAGGGTCAGGGGCCATAGCAAGAGGAGGGCTAGGTCAGAACCAGAGCCAGCACAGGCTAAAGGAAGGGCTAGAGCTGGGCAAGTCCAGGGTAACAAAGACCACATCAAGATCAGTGCCAAGGCAGGACTGGGATACATAGGGCTAAGGCAGGCCAGGGAAGGATAGGGTCAGGGTATTGCCAGGGCAGAAAGAGGGCAGGGCAGGTTCAAATCCATGGAATGGACAGGGCATGGTCAGCAACATGTTATAGCCAGGGCAGGTCCAAGGCGAAGAGAGGCCAGGGCCAAACAAGCATAGGATGGGTCCAGTGCCTAGGCACAGCCAGTGGGGTCCAGGGCATTGCCAGGGCCACCGTAGGGCTAGGCCAAGGCGGGGTCAGGGATAGAGCCAGACAAAGGGCAGCTCCAGGAAGGTTCCAGGGTAAGGGCAGGCCCAGGACAGGACCAGGACAAGGCAAAGGTAGAGCCAGAACAGGACACGGCCAGTGTAGGGCCAGGCCAGAGCAGGACTAATTAGCACAGGGCATGGCTAAAGGCAGGGGAAGGCCATAGCAGTGGCCGGACTAGGAACAGGGTCAGGCCAAGCAGAGGACACAGTGTGTGGCAGGGACAGGTCAGAGGAGGTCAGGACCAGGATCAGGTCATGGACAGATTAATCCTGGGGTCAGCCCAGGGCAAGGTCAGGGAAAGTTCAAGGAGAAGGCAGGGCCAAGGCTGAGGCAGAGCCAGGCTAGAACAGGACCAGAGCAAGACCAATGCAGGGTGAAGGTAAGGCCAGAGCACCAAAGGGGGCAGAGCCATGGTGGGTCAGGACGTGTGCAACGTTAGGGCCAAGCCCAGGAATATTGCAGGACTATGGCCAGGGCAGAACCAGAGCCAGGCCACAGAGAGGGCAGAGTAAGTTCCAAGGCAAGGCCAGGTAGTTCCAGGGTTGAATGACAGTGAATCCTAAGTACTGGGGCTGAGGCAGGGTCAGGGAAAATCCAGGGCTGAGTCAGGGTTACATCATAGACAAGGCCAAGGAAGGACCAAAGATATTGAGGGCCAGGGAACAACTAAGGGAGGGTCAGATAGGGCAGTGGAAAGGCCAGGCCATGGCAGGGCCAGGTCAGCACTGTGACAAGGCGGAGCCAGGCCAGGATAGCACAGGACAAAGACAGGGCTGGTCCAGTGAAGGGACAAGGTCAAGGCAAAGACAGAGCAGCACGAGGGCCATGGCAGGACGAGTAACAGGGCTAGGGTTGGAAAAGTGACAGGGCCAGGTGGAGGCTCGGGCCAGAACAGCACATCACAGTAGGGCCCAGCAAATAAGAGCCAGGACAGCATCAGGGTCCATGAGAGGGCCAGGGCCGGGGCAAGGCCATGACCAGGTCTAGGATAAGGTTGAGGGAGGGTTATGACAGGGTCAGTACCATGGCCGTACCAGGGTCAGGAGCAGGGGTCAGGCCTGGTTCAGGGGCAGGGTGAGGTCCAAGGTAGGGCAGGGCAGAGGGGCGAGATCAGAGACAGGGCAGGACTAGGAAAGCACAGGGCCAGGGCCATGCCAGGATCAACATGGAGTCAGGGGCCAGGCCAAGGCCACGGCTTGGCCAGGAACAGGGCCAGAGCAAGGGTAAGGCCACAGAGAAGGCAGGACTAGGGAGAGTCCAGAGAAAGGGCAGGGCCAGGGCATTCCAGAACCAGGACAAAGTAAAGGCAGGTACCAGACAGGCCAAGACCAGGTTAGTGACAGAGCAGGGTTAGGGTAGGACAGAGCATGGCCAGAACCAGGCAGGGCCATAGCAGGTGCAGGACTAGGAACAGGGCCAGGAAAAGCAGTGGGCCATGGTATGGTGGTGCCAGGACATTGGTTGACAGGGTAGGACCATGTCATGGACAGGGTAGTTCCCGTATCAGCCTGGGGAAGGGCCAGGGCAAGGCCGGGGAGAAGACATGGCTAAGGCCATGCCAAGACAGAAACTTCCAGTACAGGCTCAATGCAGGATAAGGCCAAGCCCAGAGCATCAGAGGGCACTGAAGAGCAAGGGAAGGTCCAGAGCAGAGTTAGGGACAAGGGCAGGGAAGGGCAGGGTCAGAGCCTGGATCAAGGATGGTCTAGGGCCAGAGCTATGGAAGGGCCCGGGTAGGGCCCTGGCTAAATAAGAGCAGAGCTGAGGCAGGTCATAGAGAAGGCAGGGCAAAAGCCAAGGCAGGGTCAGAGCACATCCAGGGAGCAGTTAGGGCTGGGCAGGGTAAAGGCACAACCAGTGAAGGGTAAGACTAGGCAATGGCACACATGGGCCATGGCAGGGCTGGGAAAGGGCAGTATAAGCATGGCCTTAATGGTCCATGGTAGAGACAGGTCAAGGCATGGCCTGGACAAATCAGGCTCAGGACATGTCCAAGTCCAGGTCAGGGCTAGAACACGACCAGGACAGTTACCACTGGCAGGCCTGGTGCTGTGACCAGAGCCAGCAGGAGCAGCAGGGTCAGAATCAAACCAGGGCCAGCACAGGTTCAGGGAAGGGATAGGGTAGCACATAGCAAAGACAGAGCTGTGTAGGGCCAGGGAAGCGGGTATTGTAGTGCCCAGTCAGGGCAGGGCTCAGTGCATGGCAGGGTCAGGGCAGAGGAGGTCAGGGTAGGTCCAAAATTTGTCACAGACAGAGTAGACTTGGAGTTAGCCTAGGGCAGGGCCAGGGAAAGGCAAGGGATAAAGCAGAACCAGGGTCATGGCAGAGACAGGGTAGAGCAGAACCAGTGCAAGGCCAGTGCAGGGTGAGGGCAAGACCAGGTAATGGAAGGGAAAGACCATGGAGGGTCAGGGTCAGGTCAAGGGTAGGTGTATGGCCAGGACTGCACAGGACCACAGGCAGGGCCAGAGCTATGCCAGCGCAGGGAAGGGCAGGGCATTACTAGAGCCAGGTCACAGAGAGGTCAGAACAAGTGCCAAGACAGGGCCAGGTAGTGCCAGGGCTGAGTGACAATGATCCCTGAGTGTAAGGGCTGAGGCCGGGTCAGGGAAAGTCTAGGGCTGAGTCATGGTTAGAGCTGAGACAGCCAGGGCAGGACCAGGGAGGAGTCAGGGTCAGGACACGGTTGGGCATGGTAATGGGAGGACCAGAACATGGCAGAATCAGTTTAGTGCCAAGACAGAGCAGAGCTAGTCCAGGGTAGCACAGGGCAAAGGAGGGCAGGTCCAATGCATGGCAAAGGTCCAGATCAGGGCCAGAGAAGTGCCAGGGCAGGCACCTGGAAAGGGCAATGTCAGTACCAAGGCAAAACCCATGCAAAAGCAGGGACATGACCATGGCAGGACCAGCGACAGAGGTAGGGACAAGACAGTGAAAGAGCCAGGGTGGGGGTCAGGGCCAGAACAATGTGCCAAGGTAGATTGCGGGTCAATCAGATGCAGAACAGGGTCAGAGCCATGGTCAGGCCAGGGTATAGGTAAGGCACAGTATACAGGCCAAAGCAATGTCAGGATATGGGCAGAGCTAGGGCCAGGATTATGACAGGGCCAGTACCAGAGCCAGGGGCCTGGCACGACCAGGGAAGGGAGATGGCAGGGCAGGGCAGGTTAGAGCCAGAGCTAGGTCATAAGAGAGCAGGACAAACGCCAAGGTACAGTCAGTACAGGTCAAAAGAGGGGTTAGAGCTCACCTGGGCCAGGGCACAACTAGTGCCTGGTGAGACAGGGCAATGACCCACAGGGCCATGGGAATGCCAGGATAGGACAGAACAGGAAGAGCCTTGGTGGGGCAGGGCACAGACATGCCAAGGCAGGACTGGGACAAATCAGGCCCAGGACATGTTCAAGTCCACGTCAGGACAGAACAGGAGACCAGGACCACTGGCAGAGCTGAGGTCATGTCAGGAACAGAGTCAGGATGAGGTGTCAAACCGGAGCCAAAGAAGGGCCAGAGCAGGTCCAGGACAGGGTCAAGATAGGACATGGCCTAGTCAGGGTCAGGGTGGGGCCACTGCAGGTCCAGGAGAGGGGGAAGATAGGACATGGCTAAGTCAGGGTCAGGGTGGGGCCAGTGCAGTTCCAGGACAGGGGCAGGATAGGACATGGTCAAGTCAGGATCAGGGTGGGGCCAGTGAAGATCCAGGACAGAGGGAGGATAGGACATGGCCAAGTCAGGGTCAGGGTGGGGCCAGCACAGGTCCAGGACAGGGGCAGGATAGGACATGGCCAAGTCAGGGTCAGGTTGGGGCCAGCGCAGGTCCAGGACAGGGGCAGGATAGGACATGGCCAAGTCAGGGTCAGGGTGGGACCAGAGCAGGTCCAGGACAGGGGCAGGATAGGACATGGCCAAGGCAGGGTCAGGTTGGGGCCAGCGCAGGTCCAGGACAGGGGCAGGATAGGACATGGCCAAGTCAGGGTCAGGGTGGGGCCAGTGCAGGTCCAGGACAGGGGCAGGATAGGACATGGCCAAGTCAGGGTCAGGGTGGGGCCAGCACAGGTCCAGGACAGGGGCAGGATAGGACATGGCCAAATCAGGGTCAGGGAGGGGCCAGAGCAGAGCCAGCACAGGGGCGGGTTAGGACATGGCCAAGTTAGGATCAGGGTGGGGCCAGTGCAGGTCCAGGACAGGGGCAGGATAGGACATGGCCAAGTCAGGATCAGGGTGGGGCCAGGGCAGAGCCAGCACAGGGGGAGGATAGAACATGGTCAAGTCAGGGTCAGGATGGGGCCAGGGCACAGCCAGCACAGGGGGAGGATAGGACATGGCAAAGTCAGGGTCAGGGTGGGGTCAGTGCAGGTCCAGGACAGGGGGAGGGTAGGACATGGCCTAGTCAGGGTAAGGGAGGGGCCAAGGCAGAGCCTGCACAGGGGCAGGATAGGACATGGCCAAGTCACGGTCAGGGTGGGGCCCGGTTAGCCCAGGTAATGGTAAGGTTGGTTCAGGGCAGAGCACTGCAGGGCCAGGTACAAAGCAGGGCAGGTTTAGGGCAGGGCCAGGCTAAATGCCAAGTCCACACTCAGAGCAGATCCATGGCAGAGGCAGGACCAAGACATAGCAGACCCACCATCTCAGAGGGCCAAGGAAAGGCCATGTCATGTAGGGGTTAGGGCAGGGACAGGGCCAAAACAGTGCCATGACAGAACAGGGCCAGCCAATAGAAGGGAGAGGCCAGAGCCAGGGCAGGACCAGGGCCAAGTTAGTGTCAGGACTATGGTGGGATGAGTGGCTGTGTGAGGGCCATGGCCAAGTCAGGACCAGGACACGGCCGTGGCATAGGTAGTGTAGGGCAGGGCCTAGTCAGGGCAAGACTATAGAAGGACCAGAAGTGGGGCAGGGCAAGATGCAGGGTGGGACCAGGGCTGGTTCATGGCCAGGGAAATACCAGGGGTAGAGTCACAGCTATGAACATGACAAGATGAAGACCAGAGCCAGAAATAAGGCAGGGACAGGGATTGGAACATGGCAAGGTCAGGGCCAGCTCAGCGCCAGGGCAGGGCAGGGATAGGGTAGTGTAGAGTCAAGACATGGCAGGGCCAGTGTAGGGAAAGTAAGGACCAGGTGATGGCAGGATAGGTGCAGGATAGGCCAGGGTTGGGACATGGCAAGGTCAGGGCCAGTGCAGGGCCACGGATGGGCAGGGGTAGGGTAGTGCAAGGCCAAGACACAGCAGGGCCAGTGTAGGGAAAGTAAGGACCAGGGGATGGCAGCGTAGGTGCAGGATAGGCCAGGGATTGGGACGTGGCAAGGTCAGAGCCAGCACAGCGCTAGGGCAGGGCAGGGCAGGGCAGTGATAGGGTAGTGCAGAGCCAAGACACAGCAGGGCCAGTGTAGGGAAAGTAAGGACCAGGGGATGGCAGGGTAGGTGTAGGATAGGCCAGGGTTGGGACATGGCAAGGTCAGGGCCAGCACAGGGCCAGAGTAGGGCAGGGATAGAATAGTGCAGAGCCAAGACACGGCAGGGCCAGTGTAGAGAAAGTAAGGACTGGGGGATGACAGGGTAGGTGCAGGACAGGCCTGGGTTAGGACATGGACCAGGCGGAGCCCAAAAGGCAGGTCCAGGAAGGGGACAGGGCAAGGGCAAGGGCAAGGCCAGAGAAGGACCAGGTAAAAGGCAGGACCAGGTAAAAGGCAGGGCCAGGGAAGAACCAAGACAAGGGCTGGGCCGGGTCAGAATCAGAACCAGGGCAGACCAAAGGGAGTGCCAGGGCAGGACAAAGTCAGGGTAGGGAGGGCCGTGGCACACCAGGTTAGGACCAGGGCAAGGTGAGGGCTGACACAGAACTAGAGTAGCACAGGGCCAGGGAATGAGTGGGGAAAGGCAGGGCCAGGGCAGAACCAGTGCATGGTAGAAACAGGACAGGGTAGGAAAAGTGCCGTGCCGTAGCTGAGGTGGGTGGGTCCAGGGACAACACAGAGCCAAGGAGGGGCCAGGGGAAAGACAGGCATGGGTCCAATGCCAAGGCATGGCCGGTGTGGGGCCAGGGAATTTCCAGGGCCTGTATAGGGCCATGTCAAAGTTGGGGCAGGGACAAGGCCAGAGCAAGGACAGGCCTAGTGACAAGGCCAGAGCAAGGGCATGCCTAGGGAGAGTCTAGGGCAAGGGCAAGGCCAGGGAAGAACCAGTACCACAAGGCAAAGGCAATGCCAGGGCAGGTTATGGCCAGCATAGGTTCAGGGCATGGCAGATCTAAAGTAGCACAGGGCATGTATAAAAACAGGGAGGGACTGACAAGGGGGGATGCTGGGAAGATGGCCGCCTAAGAACAGCTCAGGACTTCAGCTCCCAGTGAAAGTGCAGAGGGTGAGTGGACGCCACATTTCCAGATGCATTTTTATTGCCCACAGACCAGGAGAAACCCAGGCAGAGGGGTCGCCAGCGCCGCTGTTCTGGCCAGTGCGGCTGTTTTGGCCCCCGCGGGGCTGATTCAGCCCGCGCGGCTGCTGTGACCATGCCCTGTTGCTGCAGTTCTCCGTACAAAATCCACCGGTCTGGGAGCCCTCTTAGCTGGCGATTGGAGCCCTGAGATGGCAGAGTTGCCCATTCATCTGAAATAGCTAGCCAGGCCAGGAGATTCCTAGGCAAAAAATCTGCCAGGAGCCGGCACCGCTGTTTGAGCAGACTCAGTGAGTCGCAGCACGGGAGATCCCAGCGCCTTTTCAACAAGCGACTGGAATGCTGGGTCGTTCAACTTAAAAAATATAAAAAAAGACTCTGAGTCAGGGAGCTAGGTGATGAGGCTCAGTTGGTCCCACCCCCCATCCCCAACAACAAGGAAAACAAAAACAGTAATTGGAAACCCTCTGGGTTGAGCGTTTCAAAGCAAGGACAGCTGAACCAAGGACGGTCTGGCTCGGAGGGGGAGGGGCATAGGCAACTACTGAGACTCTCCACCGCTACAGAGGCAGGCCGCCATTGCCGAGGCAACCTGCCACAACAGAGAGAGTCTGCCATAACAGAGGTGGGGCCACCGTTGCCCAGGCAGTTCTAACTATGCCCATATAAACAGGACTGCAGGGAAGAGCACAGGGCAGCTGGGCGGAGCCCACAGCAGCTCAGCAAAGCCTCTGCAGGCAGACAGTGGCCAGGTGGGCTGCTAGCTGTGCGGGGCAGACCTGAAAGAGAAAACAAGGGCAGCAGCACAACGGAAACTCATAAAGCCCTAACTCTCCGGGACAGAGCACCTGGGAACAAAAAGTGCTTTATGAGTTCAGCTGCAGCAGACCTAAATGTACCAACCCAGCAGCTCTGAATGAAAAACGGAGCTCACAGCTCAGGACTTGAGCCCCAACAAAGGATAGACGGTCTCCTCAAGTAGCTTCCTGACCCCCATAGATCCAGAGACTCAACTCATAAAGGAGAGAACGGACTGACAGTTGGCGAGCATCCTTCTGGGACAAAGGTAGTGGTAGAGGAAACTGGTAGCAACCCTTACTGTTCTGCAGCTGCTGCAGGTGATCCCCAGGAAAGCAGGGCCCAGAGAGGACCTCAGCAGTCCTACAGCAGAGGGGCCAGACTGTTAAAAGGAAAGCTTAAAAAAAAAAAAAAAAAAAAAAAAAAGAAGAAGAAGAAGAAGAAGTAACTTCAGCATCCACAAACTAGAAGCTCACTCAGAGACCCAATCTGAAAGTAACTACAAAGACAGCAGGTGGATAAACCCACAACAATGGGAAAAAAACTAGCACAAAAAGGATGAAAACTCCCGAAACCAGAACACCTCTCTTCCTAAAAGGGATCACAACTTCTCACAAGTAAGGGAACCAGATCAGATGGAAAAGGAGTGTGATGCAATGACAGAATCAGACTTCAGAAGGTGGGTAGTAAGAAACTACAGTTAGCTAAAAGAACATGTTCTAACCCAATGCAAAGAAACTAGGAACCTTGAAAAAAGATTGGACGAAATGCTAACGAGAATGAACAACATAGAGAAGAATATAAGTGAATTGATGGAGCTGAAAAACACTAGAACTTCGCGAAGCATGCACAAGCTTCAACAGCCAAATTGACCAAGCAGAAGAAAGGATATCAGAGGTCGAAGATCAACTCAATGAAATAAAAAGAGAAGGCAAGAACAGAGAAAAAAGCACAAAAAGGAATGAACAAAATCTTCAAGAAATGTGGGACTATGTGAAAAGACCTAATCTACGTTTGATAGGTGTATCTGAATGTGATGAGAATGAATCCAAGCTGGAAAATACTCTTCAGGATATTATCCAGGAAAACTTCCCCAACCTAGCAAGGCAGGCCAATATTCAAATACAGGAAATACAGGGAACACCACATAGATATTCCTCAAGAAGAGCAACCCCAA
This sequence comes from Saimiri boliviensis, assembly GCF_048565385.1. Lineage (NCBI taxonomy): Eukaryota > Metazoa > Chordata > Mammalia > Primates > Cebidae > Saimiri > Saimiri boliviensis. The sequence goes on from NC_133459.1 coordinate 89,990,526, forward strand.
GGCACATAATCATCAGATTCACCAGGGTTGAAATGAAAGAGAAAATGCTAAGGGCAGCCAGAGGGAAAAGTCGGGTTACCAACAAAGGGAAGCCCATTAGACTCACAGAAGATCTGTCAGCAGAAACCCTACAAGCCAGAAGAGATTGGAGGCCAATATTCAACATCCTTAATGAAAAGAACTTTCAACCCAGAATATCCTATCCAGCCAAACTAAGCTTCATAAGTGAAGGAAAAATAAAATCCTTTGTGACCAAGCAAGTACTCAGAGATTTCATCACCACCAAACCTGCTCTACAAGAACTCCTGAAAGAGGCTCTACACATATAAAGGAACACCCAGTACCAGCCACTCCAAAAACATACCAAATGGTAAAAGAGCATCAACACAATCAAGAATCTGCATCAACTAACCAACAAAACAGCCAGGTAGCATCAAAATGACAATATCAAATTCACACATAATGATACTATACCTAAATGTAAATAGACTAAATGCCTCAATCAAAAGACACAGACTGGCAAATTGGATAAAAAGCCAAAACCTATCAGTGTGCTGTATCCAGGAAACCCATCTTACATGCAAGGATACACAAAGGCTCAAAATAAAGGGATGGAGGAAGATCTACCAAGCAAATGGAGAGCAAAAAAAAGCAGGAGTTGCAATTCTCATCTCTGATAAAATAGACTTTAAAGTAACAAAGATCAGAAGAGACAAAGAAGGACATTACAAAATGGTAAAAGGATCACTGCAACAAGAAGAGCTAACGATCCTAAATATATATGCACCCAATACAGGAGCACCCAGATACATAAGGCAAGTTCTTAATGACTTACAAAGAGACTTACTCCCACACAATAATAGTGGGAGACTTTAACACCCCGTTGTCAATATTAGACAGATCAGACAGAAAATCAACAAGGATATCCAGGACCTGAACTCAGACCTGGAACAAGCAAACCTAATAGACATTTATGGAACTCTCCACCCCAAATCTACAGAATATACATTCTTCTCAGCACCACATCACACCTACTCTAAAATTGACCACATAATTGACAATAAATCACTCCTCAGCAAATGCAAAAGGACGGAAATCATAACAAACAGTTTCTCGGACCACAGTGCAATTGAGTTAGAACTCAGAATGCAGAAACTAACTCAGAACCGCACAGCTTCATGGAAACTGAACAACTTGCTCTTGAATGTTGACTGGATAAACAACGAAATGAAGGCAGAAATAAACATGTTCTTCGAAACCAACGATAACGAAGACACAACATACCAGAATCTCTGGGACACATTGAAAGCAGTCTCTAGAGGAAAATATATAGCAATGACTGCCCACATGAGAAGAAAGGAGAGATCTAAAATTGACACCCTATCATCAAAATTGAAAGAGCTAGAGGAGCAAGATGAACAAAACTCAAAACCTCACAGAAGACAGGAAATAACTAAGATCAGAGCAGAACTGAAGGAAATAGAGACACAAAAAACTCTTCAAAAAAATCAATGAATCCAGGAGCTGGTTTTTCGAAAAGATCAACAAAATAGACCGCTAGCCAGATTAATAAAAAAGAAAAGAGAGAATAACCAAATTGATGCAATAAAAAAAGATAAAGGGATATCACCACAGATTCCACAGAAATCCAAACCATCATCAGAGATTATTACAAACAATTCTATGCACATAAACTAGTAAACCTGGAAGAAATGGATAAATTCCTGGACACCTGCATCCTTCCAAGCCTAAACCCGGAAGAAGCCGAAACCATGAATAAGACCAATAACAAGGTCTGAAGGTGAGGCAGCAATTAAGAGCCTACCACCCCAAAAAAGCCCAGGTCCAGATGGGTTCACAGCCGAATTCTACCAGACACACAAAGAGGATCTGGTATCATTCCTTCTGAAACTCTTCCAGACAATCCAAAAACAGGGAATTCTTTCCAAATCATTTTATGACACAAACATCGTCCTGATACCAAAACCCGGCAGAGACTCAACAAGAAAAGAAAACTTCACACCAATATCCATGATGAACATAGATGCAAAAATCTTCAATAAAATACTGGCAAGCCGATTACAACAGCATATCAAAAAGCTCATCCACCATGATCAAGTAGGATTCATATTGGGGATGCAAGGCTGGTTCAACATACGCAAGTCCATAAACGTAATTCACCACATAAACAGAACCAAAGACAAAAACCACATGATTATCTCAATTGATGCAGAGAAGGCCTTTGACAAAATTCAACAGCCGTTTATGCTAAAAACCCTCAATAAACTAGGTATTGACAGAACGTATCTCAAAATAATAAAAACTATTTACGACAAACCATCAGCCAATATCATACTGAATGGGCAAAAACTGGAAGCATTCCCTTTGAAATCTGGCACTAGACAAGGATGCCCTCTCTCACCACTCCTATTCAATATAGTACTGGAAGTTCTAGCCAGAGCAATCAGGCAAGAAAAAGAAATAAAGGGTATTCAAATTGGAAAGGAGGAAATCCAATTGTCTCTATTTGCAGATGACATGATTGTATATCTAGAAGACCCCATCGTCTCAGCCCAAAATCTCCTGAAACTGATAACTTCAGCAAAGTCTCAGGATACAAAATCAACATGCAAAAATCACAAGCATTCCTATACACCAGTAACAGACTTAAAGAGAGCCAAATCAAGAATGAACTGCCATTCACAATTGCTACAAAGAGAATAAACTACCTAGGAATACAACTAACAAGGAACATAAAGGACCTCTTCAAGGAGAACTACAAGCCACTGCTCGACGAAATAAGAGGACACAAACAGATGGAGAAACATTCCATGTTCATGGTTAGGAAGAATCAACATCGTGAAAATGGCCATACTGCCCAAAGTAATTTACAAATTCAGCGCTATTCCCATCAAGCTACCAATGACCTTCTTCACAGAACTGGAAAAGAACACCTTAAACTTCATATGGAACCAAAAGAGAGCCCTCATAGCCAAGTCAATTCTAAGCAAAAAGAACAAAGCAGGAGGCATCAGACTACTGGACTTCAAACTATACTACCAGGCTACAGTAATCAAAACAGCATGGTACTGGTACCAAAACAGAGATATAGACCAATGGAACAGAACAGAGGCCTCGGAGGAAATACAACATATGTACAACCATCCGATCTTCAACAAACCTGACAAAAACAAGCAATGGGGAAAGGATTCCCTGCTTAATAAATGGTGTTGGGAAAACTGGCTAACCATGTGCAGAAAGCAGAAACAGGACCCCTTCCTGACACCTTACACCAAAATTGACTCCAGATGGATTAAAGACTTAAACATCAGACCTAACACCATAAAAACCCTAGAAGAAAATCTAGGCAAAACCATTCAGGACATAGGTGTAAGCAAGGACTTCATGACCAAAACGCCAAAAGCAATGGCAACAAAAGCCAAAATAGACAAATGGGACCTAATCAAACTCCACAGCTTCTGCAGGGCAAAAGAAACAGTCAGTAGAGTGAATCGGCTACCAACAGAATGGGAAAAAATTTTTGCAGTCTACCCATCTGACAACAGGCTGATATCCAGAATTTATAAAGAACTAAAACAGATCTATAAGAAAAAAACAAACAAGCCCATTCAAAAATGGGTGAAGCATACGAACAGACACTTTACAAAAGAAGACATACAGGAGGCCAACAAACATATGAAAAAATGCTCATCATCACTGGTCATTAGAGAAATGCAAATCAAAACCACATTTAGATATCATCTCACACCAGTTAGAATGGCGATCATTAAAAAATCTGGAAACAACAGATGCTGGAGAGGATGTGGAGAAATAGGAACACTTTTACACTGTTGGTGGGAGTGTAAATTAATTCAACCATTGTGGAAGACAGTGTGGTGATTCCTCAATGACCTGAAAATAGAAATCCCTTTTGACCCAGCAATCCCATTACTGGGTATATATCCAAAGGATTATAAATCATTCTACTATAAGGACACATGCACACGAATGTTCATTGCAGCACTGTTTACAATAGCAAAGACCTGGAACCAACCCAAATGCCCATTGATGATAGAGTGGATAGGGAAAATGTGGTACATATACACCATGGAATATTACGCAGCCATCAAAAATGATGATTTCGCGTCCTTTGTAGGGACATGGATGAACCTGTTAACCATCATTCTCAGCAAACTGATACAAGAGCAGAAAATCAAACACCGCATGTTCTCATTCATAGGTGGGTGTTGAACAATGAGAACACATGGACACGGAGTGGGGAGCACTATACACTGGGGTCCGTTGGGGGGAAATGGTGGAGGGATGGGGGGTGGGGAGGTAGGAAGAGATAGCATGGGGAGAAATGACACATTCAGGTGAGGGAAAGGAAGGCAGCAAACCACACTGCCATGTGTGTACCTATGCAACAATCTTGCATGTTCTTCACATGTACCCCCAAACCTAAAATGCAATAAAAATGCACACATAAAAAAAAAAAAATAAAAACAGGGAGGGTCAGAGCAGGATCAGGACTAGGAATAGGACCAAGGTAAACACTGGGCCCAGTGCAGGGTAGGGTCAGGGTAGAGGAGGGCAGGGCCTGGGCCATGTCATGGACAGAATAAGCCTGGGTTCAGCCCAGTGCAGGGCCAGGGCAAGGCCAGGGAGAAGAAGGCAGAGCCAGGGTAGAGCAGGATCAGTGCTAGGCCAGCGTAGGGTGAGGATAAGGCCACGACTCAAAACCACAGGGTAATGATGGGTCAGGGCAAGGTCAAGGGTAGGGCCACAGCTAGGATTGTCACAGGACTAGAGCCAGGGCAAGGCAAGGGCAGGGCAGGACGAGAGCCAAGCCATAGAGTGGGCAGAGGAAGTTCCGAGACAGGGCTGAGTAGTGCAAGGGCTGAGTGACACTGAGACCTGAATGCAAGGGCTGAGGCAGGGTCAGGGAAGGCTCAGGGCTGAGTCAGGGTTAGATCTAAGACAGTGCCAGGGCAGGACCAGGGAGAGGTCAGAGCTTGGACCAAGCCAGGACACAACCAGGGCAGAGCTGGGCAGGGCAGTGGGAGGACCAAGACAGGCAAAGTCAGGTAAGCAACACTACAGGGCAGAGCCAGGCCAGGATAGCATAGGTTAAAGGCAGGTCAGTTTCAACGCAGGGGCAGGGTCCAGATCAGGGCCAGAGAAGCTCCAGGGCAGGGCTGGGACCAGGACCAGGAAAGAGAAATGTCAGGACCAAGGCAAAGACAGAGCAGGGCCACAGCCAGGGTTGTGGTAGGACCAGCCACAGAGCTAGGGCCAGGACAGTGATGGGGCCAGGATCAAGGCTAGGCCCAGAACAGCATACTAGGGCAGGGCCCAGTAAATCAGAGCCAGGACAGGGTCAGAGCCAGGGCCAGGACAGGGTCAGGATAAGGTCTTAATCAAGGGAAAGGTCAGCACCAGTGTCCATGCCAGGGGCAGGGCAACAGCAGGGTCATGGCAGGATGAGGGTCAGGAGCAGGCACAGTGGTGGACCAAGGTGGGGGCTGGGTCCAGGTCTGAGCTAGGGCGAGGGTAATGGCTGGGCAGGGCCAGGGAAAAGGGTCAAGTCTAGGTTCAGGCCAAGGTCAGGGCCATGGACGGACTAGGATAGCTCAGGACCAGGGCCAGTTCAGGACCAATGCAGGGCCAGGGACAGGGACAGAGTAAGGGCTGAGGCAAGGCAGAACTAGAACAAGGACAAAGCAAAGGCAGGGCAAGGACAGATCAGGGCCAGGGCAGGGCTACTATAGCACAGGGTATGGTAAAAATCAGGACAGGGCCATAGCCAGGGTACTAATAGGAACAGTGCCAGGGGAAGCACTGGGCAAGAGTCTGGTAGGGCCAGTTCAGGGCCAGGACAGAGGAGGACAGGACAGGGCAAGGGGCATGCTATATACATGGTAGGTCCAGGTCAGGACCAAGGCCACCTGAAGGCTAGCGAGAAGGCAGGGCTAGTGCCAAATCTGTGCCAAGGCAGAGAGGGCCAGTGCAGGGTCAATGCAGGGTGAGGGCAAGGCCAATGCAATGAAGATCAAGGGAAGTCCATGCTGGACTGGGGCAGGAAGATGTCAGGGCAGGGCAGGTTAGAGCATCCAGGCCAGGGCAAAGACAGTGTTAGGGCCTGGATAAGGGCAGGTAGGGCCAGGGATATGACAGGAACAAGGCCTAGGAAGTACCTTCAAACCAGGCTCAGGGCAGGGACATATCAAGACCATGGGCTTAGGCCAGGGCAAGGTCAGCGGCGTGACAGAGCACAGTCAGTGTAGAGCAAGGACAGGACTAGATGACGGCAGGGCATGGACATGGAAGAGCAGGGCCAGAACATGAACAGAACATAGCTTACATCAAGGCAGGGCCAGAGAGGGGCCAGGGCAAGGGCAAGGCCAGAGAAAGTCCAATGAAAAGACAGGGCCACGTAGGGTCCAAGCAAGGACAGCACCAGGGCAGACCAGAAGGCAGGGCAAGACCAGAGTAGGGAGGGTCATGGAAGTCCAGGGTAGGGCCAGGGTAAGTTCAGGGCCAATGCAGGACAGTGACGACAGAGCCACGGGATTGCTGGAGAAGGGCAGGGTCAAGGCAGAACCAGGATGTGGCAGAGCAGGGTTAGGTCTTTGGCATGGACAGGGCAGGGTCAGTGCCGTGCCATAGCCAGGACAGGTCCTGGGACGATACAGGGCCAAGCAGGGGTCAGAGAAGAGGCAGGTATAGGGTTGGTCAAGTGCCATCACATGCCTGGTGCATGGCCAGGACATTTCCATGGCCAGTGTAGGGCCAGGCCGTGTTGGTTCAGGGATAGGGCCAGATCAAGGGCAGTGTTAGGGAGGGGCCAGAGAAAGCTCCGGTCTAGGGCAGAACAAGGACCAGTATAGTATAAAAGTTGGTCCAGGGCAGGGTATGGCCAAAGTAGGGTCAGAGCAGAGCAGAACTAAGGTAGCACAGGGTCTGGCCAAAGGCAGGGCAGGACCATAGCAAGGGCAGGACTAGGAGCAGGGCTTGGGCAAGCACTGGGCCCAGAGTATGGCAGCTCCAGAGCAGATGAGGGCACAACAGTGACAGGGTCATGAGATGGACAGAGTAGTTCCAGGGCAGGGACAGGGGAAGGTCAGACATGTTCAGGCCCAGAGAAGGCAGAACCTGAGCCAAGGCAGTGCCAGGGTAGAGCAGGAACAGTGCAAGAATAATGCAGGGTGAGGGCAAGGCTAGGCACAGAAGGGCAGGGCCATGGCAGGTCAGTACCAGGACAAGGGTAGGGACAGGGCCTCGAATATGGCAGGACAAGGGCAAGGTCCAGGGCTGTGCTAGGGCAGGGCAAGGGCAGAGCAAGGAACCAGGTCACAGAGAGGGTATGGTGGGGCCAGTACAGGGCCAATTTAGGGTCAGGGCTATGGCAGGACAAGTGGGGCAAGTGCCACGAGCGTTCCACATTGTGCTAGGGCTGAGTGACATGGAGCCCTGAGTGCAAAGGCTGAGGAAAGACCAGGGAAAGTCCAGGACTAAGTGAGGGATAGATTTGGGACAGGGCTAGGGCAGAATCAGCGAGGGGTCGGGGACGTGGAAAGACCACGACAAACCCAGGGCAGGGTTGGGTAATGCAGTGGAAGTACAAGGTCATGGCATGGCCAGGTCAGCGCCAGCACAGAGCAGAGACAGGGCAGTTCCAGTGCAGGGCTAGGATCCAGACCAGGGTAAGAGAAGCATTGGGGCAGGGCCAGGGCCAGGGCCAGGACTGGAAAGGGCAATGTCAGGACCAAATTAAGCCACAGCAGGGCTAGGGCCAGGACAGTAACAGTGCCAGTGTCAGGGCTAAGTCCAGAGCAGTGTACCAGGGTAGGGCCCAGGCAAATCAGACCCAGGACAGTGTTGGGGCCAGGCTAGGATCAGGGTAAGGACTTAAGCAAGGAAGGGTGAGTGCCAGGGCTTGTGCCAGGGCCAGGACAGGGGCAGATCCATGGCCAGGTCTAGGACATGGCTGGGGCAGGGCCATGGCAGGGCTAGAACTATGGCAGGACCATGGTCAGGAGCAAGGGCAGTGGCAAAGGTCAGGGCTGGGGCCAGCTCTTGGCTGGGGATAGAGTGAGAGAAGGCAGGCAGGGTCAGGGAAAAGGGCAAGACCAGGAACAGGGCAAGATCAAGTTCAAGACAGGATTGGGCTAGCACAGGGCCAGGCCAGGATCAATGCACGGCCAGGGGCCATGCCCTTGCCATGGACAGAACGGGTCCCACAACAAGGCAGGGCCAGAAAGGGGCCAAGGCAAGGACAAAGCAGAGAAGGGCCAGGGAAAAGAGGGGGCCAAGACTGCTCCAGGGACAGGGCCAATGCAAGGGCAGGGCCATGGAGAAGGCAGGACCAGGGAAGGTCCAGAGCAAGGGCAGGGCCTGGGTAAAACCAAAACCAGGACAAAGGAAAGGTAGGGAGAGGGCAGGAGAAGGCCAGGTTAGGGCCAGGGACAGTGCAGTGCAGGACTAGGATAGCACAGTTCATGGCCAAAAGCAGGGCAGGGCCATAACAGGGGCAGGACTAGGAATGGGGCCAGGGTAAGCAATCGGCCAGGTTATGGTGGGGCCAGTACAGTGCCAAGATATAGGATGATAGAATAGGGCCAGGGTCAGGGCAAGGCTATTGAGAAGGCAGGGCCAAGGCCGTGTGAAGGCAGAGAGGGCCCATGCAGGAATGCAGGGTGAGGGCACGGCCAGGACATGGAAGAGCAAGGGAAGGGCTAGAGCAGGTTCAGGGTCAAGGCTTTGATGGCAGGGCTAGGGTTGGGCCAGGACAGGGCTGGGTAGAGCAGGTAACAGTAGGTTGGGTCAGGGCAGGACACTGCAGGGCCAGGCTGAATGCCAAGGGCATGCTCATAGCAGGACCAGGTCAGAGGCAGGGCCAGGGAATTGCAGGGACAGCATAGCAGAGGGCCACAGAAAGGCAAGGGTTGCTAGGGGCCTGGGCAGGGCCAGGGCCAAGGAAGTGCCAGGGCCAGAGCCAGGGCAGAACCAGGGCCAAGTAAGAGTCAGGGCTATGACAAGAAGAGTGGCAGGTCAAGGGCCATGGCCAAGTCAGGCCCAGGCCCAGGGAAGGACCCTGACATGGGGAGTGTAGGGCAGAGCAGGGTCAGAGTAATGGATAATGCAGTGCCCAGTCTGGGCTGGGGAAGAGCAGGACCAGAACCAGACAGCGCCAGAGATAGGACAGGACTGGTGCTGGGTCATGGCCAGGGAAAAACAAGGGGTAAGGTCATGCTCCAGGGACGTGACAAGACCAATTCCAGGAGCAGACCCAGGATCAGGGCAGACTCAGGGTCAGGGCAGGGACATGACAAGGCCAGTACAGAGCCAGGGAAAGGCAGGGGTAGGGTAACTGAGAGCCAAGGCAGGGCAGGGCCAGTGTAGAGTAAAGACAGGGCCAATGGATGGCAGTGCAGGTACATTGAAGGTTCCACAATAAGGCAGGGCCAGAAAGGGTCCAGGTAAGGGCAAGTTCAGAGAAGGTCCAGGGAAAAGGCAGGGCCAGGGAGTGGCCAAGTCAACGGCAGGATTAGGTGAGAACTAGAGCCAGGGCAGACAAAAGGGAGTGCCAGGGCAGGGCAAGACCAGGATAGGGAGGGACATTGCAGGCCAGGGTAGGGTCTGGGCAGGGCATGGTCAGGGGCAAGGGAGGACTAGGATAACACAGGTCCAGGGCAGAACCAGGGCATGGTAGTGCCAGGGCAGAGCATGATCAGATCTGTGACATGGGCAGGGCAGGGTTAGCACTGTGCCACAGCCAAGACAGGTCCAGGGACAATGCAGGGCCAAGGAGGGGCCAGGGCAAAGGCAGGCTTATAGTGGGTCCTGTGTCAGTGGATGCCCAGTGTAGGGCCAGGACATTGCCGGGCCAGTGTAGCACCAGGCCAAGGTGGGGCTAGTGAGAGTTCACAGCAATGGCACAGCCAGTGCAGAACCAGGACTAGGAAGAGTCAAAGGCAGGGCCAGGGTAGGGTAGGGTGAGGGCAGAACATGACCAAGGTAGCACAGGGCATAGCCAATGGCAGGGCAGAGGCATAGCAGGGGCAGGACTAGGAACAGGGCCAGGGAAGCACTGAGCCCAGCACATGGCAGGGCCAGGACAGAGAAGGGCAGGGCAAGGCCACGGTCATGTCATGGACAGAGTAGGTCAGGTCTCAGCCCAGGGAAGTGCCAGGACAAGGCAGAGCTAGGGTAGTTCAGGACCAGTTCAAGGCCAATGCTGGGTCAGGTCAAGACCAGGACACGGAGGGAAGAGTCATGGCAGGTCTGGGCCAAGAGTAGGGTCAGGGCCAGGAATATGGCGGGATCAGGACAAGTGCTGTGCCAGGGCAGGGCAGGACAAGAGCCAGGCCATAGAGATGGCAGGGAAAGTGCCAAGGCAGGGCCAGGTAGTGCCAGGACTAAGTGACACTGAGCTGAGTGCAAGGGCTGAGGCAGGGTTAGGGAATGTCCTGGGCTGAGTCAGGTTTGATCCAATAGAGTGCTTGGGCCTGGCTAGGGAGGGTTCAGGGCCAGAATAGAGTTGGGGAGGGCAGTGGGAGGACCAGAACAAGGCAGGGCCAGGTCAGCACTGGCACAGGGCAGAGCCAGTCCGGGATAGCACAGAGCAAAGGCAGGACAAAGGGCAGGTCCAATGCAGGGCCAGGGTCCAGACCAGTGCCAGAGAAATGCAGGGGCAGGGACAAGTCTGGGACCAGGGCCAGGAAAGGGCAATGTCAGGACCAAGGCAAAGCCAGAGCAAGGCAAGGGCCATGGCAGGACCAGCAACAGGGCTAGGGCCAGGCTCGTAGACAGGGCCGCATATGGGGTTAGGGCCAGAACTGTGTAGCAGGGCAGGGTGCACACAAATGGAAAACGATTTGTTCTTCTGTAATAGGGGATGTGGCATTGTGGAGTCCTAGCTGGGCTGGGTGGGCCATTAAGATATATAGAGTTTGCTCTATAATTTAACTTTGACAATGTTACGTAATTATTTTACAAAGATCTTCTTGAAAGAGTTGTAGGGTTTATGGGATTGCCTCGAAACCAGTTTCTGGAAATTTGAATCCTTCCTTTTTCCTTTAAGATTTTACATAGGCTGATTCTTTGAATGTGTAATAAAAAGGCGGACAACTATAAAGTCATTCTAAGTTATTATTTAATTGTCAATGGGAAAAACTTTCATTTTGAGAAAGAGGCTTCTCAGACTATGAAGGCTATCAGTACCTCTGCAGTTAATGAGATGAATGAACCTGCAGATGAAATAATATTTCATGCAGTGGTGCATCAAGGTAGTTGGAGTATCATCCAGGCATTCCACATAGGCCTAGAGAATGTTGTGGGAAGAAAGTTAAGTTTACACCTACAAATATTATGGTGAAGTGATTTTTAGCACAGGTTTGGTTAAGCGTGTAGCTTGAAAATAGAGGGAACCAGTGGATAAAGCCTGCTATAGTGGCAAACACTGCCCCTATTGATAGCACATAGTGAAAATGGGCTAATATGTAATGTGTGTCATGTAAAATAATGTCTAATGATTAATTGGCTAATAGAATTCCTGTTAAGTCACCTACTGTGAAGAAAAAGCTAAAGCTTAGAACTCAGAGTATTGTGGGAGATCATTTAATGTTGCTGCCGTGTGGTGTGGCCAATCAGCTAAAGACTTTTACTCCAGTAGGGATAATGATACTGATAGTGGTGGAGGAAAAGTATGCTCACGTATCTATATCTATTCCTACTGTAAATATCTGGTGACCCCATACGATAAAGTCTAGGAAACCAACTGATATTATGGCTCATACTATACCTATACTCAAATGGTTCTTTTTTGCTGGAGTAGTATGTTACGATATGAGAAATCATTCCAAAACCTGGTAGGATAAGGATTTAGACTTCAGGATGCCCAAAGAATCAAAATAAATGTTGGTATAGAATAGGGTCACCTCCATTAGCAGGATCGAAAAAGGTACTATTAAGGTTACGGTCAGCTAGTAATACAGTAATATCAGTGGTTGGAACAGGGAGAGAAAGAAGTAGAAGAACTGCTGCAATAAGGATGGATCAGACAAAAAGGGGTGTTTGGTATTGGGTTATGGCTGGAGGTTTTATATTAATAATTGTAGTAATAAAATTTATGGTTCCTAGGATAGAATAAATACCTGCTAGGTGAAGTGAGAAGATAGTTAAATCTACAGAGGCTCCTGTGTGTGCCAGGCATCCTGCTAGGGGAGGATAGATAGATTGTTCAGCCGGTTCCAGCACCAGCTTCTAGTATTGAGGACGCAAGTAGGAGTAGAAGGGATGTGGGGAGAAGCCAGAAGCTTCTGTTATTTATTTGAGGGAATGCTATATCAGGGGCACCAGTTATTAAGGGGACAAGTCAGTTGCCGAAGCCTCCGATCATGATTGGTATTACTAGGAAGAAAATTATAATAAATGTGTGAGTGGTGACAATAACAATATAGATATGGTCGTCTCCTAGTAGAGTTGCTGGCTGTCCTAATTCTGCCAGAATTAGGAGGCTTAGTGCTGTGCCTACTATTCTGCTTATGCACTGAATAATAGGTGTAATGTTCTGCTTCTTTATGATTAGTTGAAAATAATCAGCAGTTGATGAACATAGGTAGAAAAAGGTAAAATGGCTGAGGAAGTAGACTGTAAATCGAAAGACAGGGGAATAGGCCTCTTTTTACCAGTCCTGAGGAGATACTACCATATTGAATTGCAAATTCAAAGGAGCAGCTTCAGTCCTGCTGGGGCTTCTCCTGCCTTTTTTTTCTTATGGCAGGAGAAGTAGATTGAAGCTCGTTAAGTTATTTAGCTGCTAACTAAATTTTTGTGGGTTAAAGTCCCATCAATCTAGGAAGGGCTTGGTTTAATGAAAGTAGTTGATTTGCGTTCAACTGATGCAGAGTAAAATTTTGCAGTCCATAGAACTGATACAGAAAGTAAGTATAATTTACTTCCTGAGAGCTTTGAAGGCTCTTGGTTGTGATTAATATTGACAGGATTATATGTAGAAGGAGAGTGGAAAAAATAATAAATGGAGGAAGGAATAGTATGGGTTTTATGTTTTCAAATTGTCATTCTATTTTTATGTTGTTGGATGTAGGAAATATTGTTATTGAAATAGAGTAAATTAAGTGTATGTAAAAGTATAGATTTAGTAGAGTTATCGCTATGGTAATTGGAATAATGGGGTTATTGTTTTTGTAAACTCTTGTTCGATTGCTCATTTAGGAGAGAATCCTATTAATGGTAGGCCTCCTAGGGATAATAGAATTAGTGAAATAATAGGTATTAATCGTGTTAGTTTATTTCAGTTGTGGGATAGTGATAGGGTTTTAGTATTCAAGTTTAAGTTAAGTATTATGGACATAGAAGTTGTTAGAATATAGTAGATAAGTAAATTTAGGTTGGTGATGTTTGGGTCATAGGTTAATACTGCTATTATTCATCCTATATGGGTAATTGAAGCATAGGCTAGGATTTTAAGTAGTTGTGTTTGATTAAGTCCTCCTCAGCTGCCAGTTATAATGGCTAAAATTGGAATTAATAGGAGGTTATTTGTGTTGATGGAAAGATTTGAAGCTATATGAGATGGGAGGTAGTTTTTGTCATGTGAGGAGAAGTATGGCAGGTATTAGGGGGGTTTCTTGGCTTACCTCTGGGAGTCAAAAGAAAAATGGGCTATTCTTTGTTTTATTGCCAGAGCTATTATTATTATTATGGATGAAAGGTGGTTAATGTGGGGAGTAATTGTTCATTGTCCAGAGAGCAGGTTGTTAGAAAGAATAGCTATTATAAGAATTATGGATGTGCTTGCTTGTGTTAGGAAGTATTTGGTGGCTGCTTCTGTGGAGCGGTGGCTTGTGTTTTTTATTAGAATTGGCATGATGGCTAATAAATTTATTTCTAAATCTGCTCAGATGAGGAATCAGTGTGAGCATAATGTTGTAATGAAAGTTCCTGTAAAGATAGTAAGGGAGATGGTGAGTTGGGCTAGTGGGCTAATTAGTACAGGAAGGATTAAACCAACATTTTTTGTGTATGGGCCCAATAGCTTGTTTAACTGACCTTATTTTAGTGCATGATGTAATACATAGCATGGAAAGTTTTGAATTCTCAGGTGTGGGTTCGATTTCTATAGCCTTAAAAATAAGAGGATTTAAAATTCTATAATTTTCTCTATCAAAGTAACTTTTTGTTTGGACATACTTCTTGTGTTTGGGGTGGGATGCTGGACATTAGAATAGGTATTGAGATATATCATATGCACAGTGCTAGTGTAAGTGATAAAAATTTTTTTTCATAATAAATATATTGGTCATAGGAGAATTGAGGATTCATTCAAATTCTTAAAACTAGGGTGGTTAAGAGAAGGGTTTTGGTGATTAAATTTATTGTGTAAAGTTCTGGTGAAATTACGGTGTGGGGTGCTCCTAGAAAAATAGTGGTAGTTAAGGCATTTATTATAATAATATAAAGGAGAGTGAATGAACCTGCAGCATATTTAATGTTGAAACCTGAGACTAGTTCTGATTCTCCTTCTGTTAGGTTGAACGGATTTCAGTTGGTTTCTGCTAATGTGGAGATAAATCATATTATGGCTAGGAGTCATGGTGGTAGGAGTCAGAAATGTTCTTGTGTTGTAATGAGTGTATATAAATTAAATGAGCTGCTAATTAGTAGGGCTGATAATGGAATGATGGCTAGGGTGACATCATGTGAAATTGTCTGGGATACAGTTTATAATGCACCAGTTGGTGCAGTTTGAATTGGGTGCTCATCTGGATCATAGAATTGAATAAATGGCCAGGCTTGATGTGGCTAATATAAATAGAAGGCCTAAGTTGAAATCGATTGGGGGATCTGGTATGGGGAGAGGAGCTCATAGGAGAAGGGCAATGGAAAGGGCTAAGGTGCGAGCGGTTATGTAAAAGGTTATAGTGGATGTGGAGGGTCGTAAAGATTCTTTTATGAAAAGTTTTGTTGTGTTGGTGAATGGCTGAAGTATTGTGTAGGGACCTATGATGTTGGGCCCTTTACGTATTTGTATATAGCCTAGAATTTTTTGTTCAATGAGTGTCAGAAATGCCTATTGGGGAAGGAATAATTAGTAGTAGGAGGTTAATCATGAACATGCTGTTAAGAAAAATTGAACCTCTGATTATAAAGCTTTGAGTCTTATGTGGGTACTGGGCTCTGCCATCTTAACAAGCCCTGTTCTTAGGCAGGGAAATTGTTGGTTAGATTGAGATAATATCATCTGTTGGGTTAGGGCGCTTTGTGAAGTAGGCTCTATTTCTCTTGTTCATTAGTACTGGGAGAAATATTGAATAGATAAAAACCGACCTGGATGTCTCTGTTCTGAACTAAGATCACGTGGTACTTAAATCATTGAAAAAACGAACCATTAATAGTGGCTGCACCATTGGGATATCCTGATCCAACATTGAGGTGGTAAACTCCATTGTCGATATAAACTCTAGAATAGGATTTTGCTGTTATCCATAGGCTAACTTGGTCTGTTGATCAAGTTATTGGGCCAATGTGTGTTAATTTAGTTGACTAGTGTGGTCCTGGTTTATATTGTTTGGAGGTATGTTGTACACCGAGGTCACCCCAACCAAAATTTTTAATGCATGGATGATTAGGTAATGCCTGTAAGTTTTTTGAGTGTTGTTTTTATTAGGAAATTGAAGCTCCATAGGATCTTCTCATCTTATTTGGTCATATCTGCCTCTTCAGGGATAGATCAGTTTCACTGATGAAAAGTAAGAGACAGACCCTCGTGTGGCCATTCATACAAGTCCCTATTTGGGGAACAAGTAATTATGCCACTTTTACACAATCAGGGTACCATAGCCATTGAACATGTGTCACTGGGCAGGCAGTGCCTCTAATACTGGTAATGCTTGAGCTGATGTATTTGGTAAACAGGTGGGGGTAAGGTTTGCCAAGTTCCTTTTACTTTTTAAAATCTTTCCTTAAGGACATGCCTGAGTCCAGTCAACAGTTTAATAAGGTGTTTAGAATATAAGTTATTATAATTGGGCTGTTAACTGGCAGTAGTTATTCCAGTCTGATATAAGCTTATGCAGGAGAGAATGCTTTTGTTACTTGTACTAACATTGTTGCTTCTATTAATAGATTAGTCCAATGTGATGTTAGGGGCTCCGTAGAGTAGAATTGAAATCATTAAATTCTTGAACACTTTCTTAATTTGTGGCTGCTTTTAGGTCAACTATGATAATGAAGTGTTTTACTCTCTTTGAAAGTTTATTTCCTAGGGAGAGAAGAGCTGTCCCTCTTTAACATTTAAACTTAACTGTTAGTCATACCTCCTATAACTGGTCCAGATATACCAAGAGGCATCATCCCAGAGGCATGAGCCAGGCAACTAGGGATGACCCCTATAGCCCAATGCCTACTAAAACTGTTCAATGTAGCAAATCCCAATCTTGCCTTGCCTGTCCCTTCCTATAGAAGCCCCAATAAAGGTGGTGGCCTAAGCATTCTTGCTCTTGTCTTCTGCCTCCTGACCACCTTAGTGTCTTTCCCTTGAGGCCCCATGTGGCATGCTGTACGTATTGTTTCTTCAGCAACTCTGAATATTAAAAATCTCTTAATGGCATCAGACTCTCCATGTTATCCCTCAGTCACCTTTGTAAATTAAGACCTGGGCACAATGCAGTTGGAGATTTAACCATGATTTGATTAATTAGAAAAGGACTACCCAAAACATGAGTATTCCTATGTTTCCCTTTAAAAATTACATTTAATATAGTTAGTTGTTGCTTTAGGAATAACTATACCTATGTTTAATGAAAAATGAAACAATCTATGTGTACTAATGGAAAAGCTTAATGTACCTTAATCTGTATGTTCTAATTGTAAAGTTTGTGACTCTCACTCAGAAGTAGACACAGACATAATTTGGAGGATTTTTCCTCTCCTATGTGTATCTGAAATTTATTTTATTTAAAGAAAAGCTAGAAGTAGAATAATCAGCCAGCTGATTATAAGAGCTAGTCAGTATTGCTTCACAGAATATTTTTTCATTTATTTGTAACTTTAGTTTGTTTTCCATTAATGTTTTATAGATTTTAATGTGCAGAAGTTTTACCTCCTTGGTTAAATTTGTTCCTTAGTATTTTATGTTTGGATGCAATTGTAAATGGGATTGTTTTCTTAATTTCCTTTGTGGATAGTTCATTGTGTATATAGAAAAACAACCCATTTTTGTATGTTGATTTTGTATCTTGTAATCTTACTGAATTTGTTTATTGTTTAGTAGTTTTTGATGGAGTCGTTAGGGTTTTCTATATGTAAGATTATGTTATCTGCAAATGTATAATTTTACTTTTTTATTTCTGATTTGCATGCCTCATATGTCTTTTTATGGCCTACTTGCTCTGGCTAAGACTTCTGGGTATAATACTGAGAACTGGCATGAGTTAGCTTCCTTGTTTTGTTCCTGGTCTTTGAGGAAAAGTTTTCAACTTTTTAACATTGAGTATGTTAGTCTATAAACTTATCATCTATGGCCTTCATTGTGTTGAGATACATTCCTTCTGTGTTTCATTTGCAGAGAGATTTTTTAAAATTATAAGAAGATGTTGAATTACATGGAATGCTTTTTCTGTACTATTAAGATAGTTATATTTTTATCCTACATTCTGTTAATTTGATGTATCAAATTGTACATATTGAACCATATTTGTACCTCAGAGATAAATCCCACTTGATCACAGTGTATAATTGTTTTAATATGCTGTTTATTAGGTTTGCTAGTATTTTGTTGTAGATTTTTGCATCTTTGTTTACCAGGGATGTTGGCCTGTAATTTTCTTTTCTTGTAGTGTACTTGTCTGCCTTTGGTATCAGGGTAATACTGGCCTTAGAAAGTTAGTTTGTAAATGTTCCCTATTGTTCACTTTCTTTTGGAAGCCTGTGAGAAAGATTAACAATTATTCTACTGTAAATGTTCATTAGAATTTGCCAGCATATCCATCAGGTCCTGGACTTTTTCTTTGTTAGGAGGTTTTGATTACTGATTTCGTCTCCTTACTCTTTATTTGTCTCTTCTTAGTTTCATTTTTCTCATGGGTTAGTATTGTAAGATGTATGTTTCTTGTAATTTATCCATTTCTTTTAGGTTATCCAATTTGTGCATAATTGTTCATAGTAGTCTCTTATGATCCTTTGTTTTTCTTTGTTACCAGTTATAATGTCTTCTCTTACATTTATAATTATACTTATCTGAGAGTCATCTCTCCTTTTTTCCATCATATAACTAAAGATTTATCAGTGTTACCTTTCCAAAATCAAATCTTAGTTTTGTTGATCTTTCCATTGTCATTCTAGACTCTATTTCATTTTTTTCTGCTCCATTCTTTATTATTTTCTTACTTCTGCTGACTTTGTATTTAGTTGCTTTTTTCTAGTTATTTCAGGTATAACATTAGATTGTTCATTTGAAATATTTCCCTTTTTTAAAATGTAGGCACTTGTCACTATAAACTTCCCTTTTAGAACTGCTTTTACTGCATCTCATATATGTTGATATGTCATTTTTCCATTGTTACTTGTGTCAAGATACTTTTTCATTTTCTTTTTTGATTCCTTCTCTGACTTAGTATTCAGGAATGTGTTGTTTAATTTCTACATATTTGTAAATTTCTGATTTTCCTCCTGTTATTGATTTCTAATTTAAATTTAATATCATTGTGAGTGGAAAGGATGTTTAATATTATTTCAGTCTTCTTAAATTTGTTAAGGCTTGTTTTGTAGTCAAAATATTTATGTCCATTTGAAAAGAGTATATATTCTGTTGCAGTTCCATTGAAATGTTAGGTTTATATTTGATAGGTTCATTTGGTCTATAGTGTTGTTTAAGTCGGCTGGGTCCTTATTGTTTTCTGTCTGGATGACCTGTATATTGTTGAAAGTGAGATGTGGAAATCCTCTACTATCATTGTATTGCCATCTGTCTCTCTTCAAATCTGGTAATATTTGCCTTATGTACTAAGGTGCTTCAATATTGGCTGCATATACATTATAATAGTTATATCCTCTTGATGAATTGAAACCTTTGTAATTATATAATGACCTTCTTTATCTCTTGTGACAATTTTTGACTTAAAGTCTATTTTTTTGTTTTTTGTTTTTGTTTTTAATTGTACTTCAGGTTCTGGGGTACATGTGCAGATCATGCAGTATTGTTGTTGTAGGTGGTTTGCTGCCTCCATCCCCCCATCACCCACATCTGGCATTTCTCCCCATGTTATCCCTCCCTGACCTCTCCAACCCACTGCTGTCCTTCCTTGGTCCCCCCCAGACCCCAGTCCCCCCAACAGACCCAGACCAGTGTGTGACACTCCCCTCTCTGTGTCCACGTGTTCTCATTGTTTAACACCTGCCAATCAGTGAGATTATGTGGTGTGTAATTTTCTGTTCTTGTGTCAGTTTGCTGAGAAGGATGGTTTCCAAATTCATCCATGTTTCTACAAAGGAAATGAACTCATCAATTTTTATGGCTGCATAGTATTCCATGATGTACATGTGCCACATTTTCCTTGTCCAGTTTATTGTCGATGGACATTTGGGTTGGTTCCAGATCTTTGCTACTGTAAACAGTGCCATTATGAACATACATGAGCATGTGTCTTTACAACAGAATGATTTATAATCCTTTGGGTATATACCCAGTAGTGGGATTGCTGGGTCAAATGGATTTCTATTTCTAGGTCCTTCAGGAGTCGCCACACTGTCTTCCACAATGGTTCAACTAGTTTACACTCTCACCAACAGTGTAAAATTGTTCCTATTTCTCCACATGCTCTCCAACATCTGTTGTCTCCAGATTTTTAATGAGCACCATTCTAACTGGCATGAGGTGGTATTTTAATATGGTTTTGATTTGCATTTCTCTAATAATCAGTGATGATGAGCATTTTATGATATGTTTATTGGCCTCATATATGTCTTTTTTTGAAAAATGTCTGTTCATATCCTTCTCCTACTTTTGGATGAGTTTGTTTGTTTTTTTCTTGTAAATCTGTTTTAGTACTTTGTAGATTCTGGATACTAGCTCTTTGTCACATGGGTAGATTGCAAAAATTTTTTCCCATTCTGTTGGTGGTGGGTTCACTCTAATGATTGTTTCTTTTGCTGTACAGAAGCTCTGGAGTTTAATTAGGTCCCATTTGTCTATTTTGGCTTTTGTTGCCAATGCTTTTGGTATTTTGGTCATGAAGTGCTTGCCTATGCCTATGTCCTGAATGGTTTTGCCTCGATTTTCTTCTAGGGTTTTTATGGTGTTAGGTATTATGTTTAAGTATTTAATCCATCTGGAGTTGATTTTAGTGTAAGGTGTCAGGAAGGGATCCGGTTTCTGCTTTCTGCAAACTGCTAGCCAGTTTTCCCAACACCATTTATTAAACAGGGAATCCTTCTCCCATTGCTTGTTTTTGTCAGCTTGTTAAAGATCAGATAGTTGTAGATGTGTGGTGTTGCCTCCAAGGCCTCTGTTCCGTAATTTTGTTTGATATGTGTATAGACACCTATGCTCTTCTTTGGTTACTTTTTTAATGGAAAATCTTGTTATATACTTTCATATTTAGCCTATATGTTTCCTTATACCTAATGTGAGTTTCTTGTAGGGAGCATAGAGTTAGATCTTTTTAAACATTTATTAAGATTGCGATGTTTTCTCTTTCTCGAAACACAGTAAGTTTGGACTCATGATTGTTTTTGCTTGTCTGGAAGACATTATTTGTCAGACTACAAGTTGGTTGGGAAAATGCCAGATATTAACTTTACAATTAATATCTGGCAAGATAACAGTTGCTTATATTTATGTCGAATTTTTCAAATTTACAAAGTTATTTCACATAAATGATTTTATTTTATCCTCAAATAGCAAAGGAAATCAAAAGTAAAAAATGCTAAGACATTGCATTTTTATTCCCCCCCTTTTACTCAAAGTGTTATAGATTTGGATAAAATAAATAGAAAAAAGAATTAAAATAGCCACTCAGTATTGTTTTGTATCTGCTCAGGAGTATTTATAGTAAAACAAATGCCTTCTAGATCAAAAGCAGAACAAGGTCTGCTTAGGAGAGAACCAAGTTGCCGACCTGTCACTCTAGCATGGCATTCTGATCTAGGTAGAATTCAACTTCTGACCTGTGAGAAATAGATCTCAAAGTTTTTAATGAAAGTTACTTTCAGTAGCATCCAATTTAGGAGCTGCTGAAACAAGTCCAAACTAGCAGTTTGAGAAAAAAAAAAAAAAACAAAAAAAAACAAAAAAAACATATAAGAATGCATCAATAAAAGGGTAAATAAAATACAGGGGTGGAAGGGTTTCTAAACTGGTTAGTTAGGGAAAATTAAGGCTGACAGCTCATTTCAGATGTATAATAGATACAAAACAACATTTTAAGGCTAAACTTTGTATGCATTACTTTAAAATCATTTAACATCACACACACACACCTACTGAATGAATAATTGGAATACATGAATGAATATAAATAATTGGAAACATATTTTCATAGGCAGAAAATAAAATCTAGTGTGCAATAATTTGCTCCTGCAGAGGAAGTTGTAAAAATTTATGTGATGAAAAACCTGCATGAATTTGGAAGGCTCTGCGTTGTTTTGATGCTAGTTTCTTTCTTTTTTTAATTATTATTATTATTATTATTTTGCATTATAGGTTTTGGGGTACATGTGAAGAACATGCAAGATTGTTGCATAGGTACACACATGGCCGTGTGGTTTGCTGTCTTCTGTCCCCTAACCTGTATCTGTCATTTCTCCCCATGCTATCCCTTCCCACCTCCCCACCCCCCCGTCCCTCCCCCATTTCCCCCCAATGGACCCCAGCGTGTAGTGTTCCCCTCCCTGTGTCCTTGTGTTCTCAATTGTTCAACGCCCGCCTATGAGTGAGAATATGCGGTGTTTGATTTTCTGCTCTTGTGTCAGTTTGTTGAGAATGATGGTTTCCAGGTTCATCCATGTCCCTACAAAGGACGTGAACTCATCGTTTTTGATGGCTGCGTAATATTCCATGGTGTACATGTACCACATTTTCCCTATCCACTCTATCATCGTTGGGCATTTGGGTTGGTTCCAGGTCTTTGCTATTGTAAACAGGGCTGCTATGAACATTCGTGTGCATGTGTCCTAATAGTAGAATGATTTATAATCCTTTGGATGTATACCCAGTAATGGGATTGCTGGGTCAAATGGGATTTCTATTTTTAGGTCCTTGAGGAATCGCCACGCTGTCTTCCACAATGGTTGAATTAATTTACATTCCCACCAACAGTGTAAAAGTGTTCCTATTTCTCCACATCCTCTCCAGCATCTGTTTCCAGATTTTTTAATGATCGCCATTCTAACTGATGTGAGATGGTATCTCAATGTGGTTTTGATTTGCTTTTCTCTAATGACCAGTGATGATGAGCATTTTTTCATATGTTTGTTGCCCTCCTGTATGTCTTCTTTTGTAAAGTATCTGTTCATATCCTTCGCCCATTTTTGAATGGGCTTGTTTGCTTTTTTCTTGTAGATCTGTTTTAGTTCATTGTAGATTCTGGATATCAGCCCCTTGTCAGATGGGTAGACTGCAAAAATTTTTTCCCATTCTGTTGGTAGCCGATTCACTCTACTGACTGTTTCTTTTACCATGCAGAAGCTGTGGAGTTTGATTAGGTCCCATTTGTCTATTTTGGCTTTTGTTGCCATTGCTTTTGGCGTTTTGGTCATGAAGTCATTGCCTATGCCTATGTCCTGAATGGTTTTGCCTAGATTTTCTTCTAGGGTTTTTACAGTGTTAGGTCTGATGTTTAAGTCTTTAATCCATCTGGAGTTAATTTTGGTGTAAGGTGTCAGGAAGGGGTCCTGTTTCTGCTTTCTGCACATGGTTAGCCAGTTTTCCCAACACCATTTGTTAAACAGGGAATCCTTTCCCCATTGCTTCTTTTTGTCAGATTTGTCGAAGATCAGATGGTTTTGGGTATGTTGTATTTCCTGTGAGGCCTCTGTTCTGTTCCATTGGTCTATATCTCTGTTTTGGTACCAGTACCATGCTGTTTTGATTACTGTAGCCTTGTAGTATAGTTTGAAGTCCGGTAATGTGATGCCTCCTGCTTTGTTCTTTTTGCTTAGAATTGACTTGGCTATGCGGGCTCTCTTTTGGATCCATATGAAGTTCAAGGTGTTTGTTTCCAGTTCTGTGAAGGTCATTGGTAGCTTGTTAATTACTTTGGGTAGTATGGCCATTTTTACGACACTGATTCTTCCTAACCATGAACATGGAATGTTTCTCCATCTATTTGTGTCCTCTCTTATTTCGTTGAGCAATTGCTTGTAGTTCTCCTTGAAGAGGTCCTTTACGTTCCTTGTTTGTTGTATTCCTAGGTAGTTTATTCTCTTTGTAGCAATTGTGAATGGCAGTTCGTTCTTGATTTGGCTCTCTTTAAGTCTGTTACTGGTGTATAGGAATGCTTGTGATTTTTGCACGTTGATTTTGTATCCTGAGACTTTGCTGAAATTGTTTATCAGTTTCAGGAGATTTTGGGCTGAGACGATGGGGTCTTCTAGATATACAATCATGTCATCTGCAAATAGAGACAATTGGATTTCCTCCTTTCCAATTTGAATACCCTTTATTTCTTTTTCTTGCCTGATTGCTCTGGCTAGAACTTCCAGTACTATATTGAATAGGAGTGGTGAGAGAGGGCATCCTTGTCTAGTGCCAGATTTGAAAGGGAATGCTTCCAGTTTTTGCCCATTCAGTATGATATTGGCTGTTGGTTTATCGTAAATAGCTTTTATTGTTTTGAGATACGTTCCATCAATACCTAATTTATTGAGGGTTTTTAGCATAAAGGGCTGTTGAATTTTGTCAAAGGCCTTCTCTGCATCAATTGAGATAATCATGTGGTTTTTGTCTTTGGTTCTGTTTATGTGGTGAATTACGTTTACGGACTTGCGTATGTTGAACCAGCCTTGCATCCCCGGGATGAATCCTACTTGATCATGGCGGATGAGCTTTTTGATATGCTGTTGCAATTTGTTTGCCAGTATTTTATTGAAGATTTTTGCATCTATGTTCATCATGGATATTGGCCTGAAATTTTCTTTTCTTGTTGAGTCTCTGCCGGGTTTTGGTATCAGGATGATGTTTGTCTCATAAAATGATTTGGGAAGGATTCCCTGTTTTTGGATTGTCTGGAATAGTTTCAGTAGGAATGGTATAAGCTCCTCTTTGTATGTCTGGTAGAATTCGGCTGTGAACCCATCTGGACCTGGGCTTTTTTTGGGTGGTAGGCTCTTAATTGCTGCCTCGACTTCAGACCTTGTTATTGGTCTATTCAGGGTTTCGGCTTCTTCCGGGTTTAGGCTTGGGAGGATGCAGGTGTCCAGGAATTTATCCATTTCTTCCAGGTTTACTAGTTTATGTGCATAGAGTTGTTTGTAATAATCTCTGATGATGGTTTGGATTTCTGCGGAATCTGTGGTGATATCCCCTTTATCGTTTTTTGTTGCTTCAATTTGGTTATTCTCTCTTTTCTTTTTTATTAATCTGGCTAGTGGTCTGTCTATTTTGTTGATCTTTTCAAAAAACCAACTCCTGGATTTATTGATTTTTTTGAAGAGTTTTTTGTGTCTCTATTTCCTTCAGTTCTGCTCTGATCTTAGTTATTTCCTGTCTTCTGCTAGGTTTTGAGTTTTTTTCATGTTGCTCCTCTACCTCTTTCAATTTTGATGATAGGGTGTCAATTTTAGATCTCTCCTTTCTTCTCATGTGGGCAGTCATTGCTATATATTTTCCTCTAGAGACTGCTTTCAATGTGTCCCAGAGATTCTGGTATGTTGTGTCTTCGTTCTCATTGGTTTCGAAGAACATCTTTATTTCTGCCTTCATTTCATTGTTTATCCAGTCAACATTCAAGAGCAAGTTGTTCAGTTTCCATGAAGCTGTGCGGTTCTGAGTTAGTTTCTGCATTCTGAGTTCTAACTCGATTGCACTGTGGTCTGAGAGACTATTTATGATTTCCGTCCTTTTGCATTTGCTGAGGAGTGATTTATTGCCAATTATGTGGTCAATTTTAGAGTAGTTGTGATGTGGTGCTGAGAAGAATGTATATTCTGTGGATTTGGGGTGGAGAATTCTGTAAATGTCTATTAGGTTTGCTTCTTCCAGGTCTGAGTTCAGGTCCTGGATATCCTTGTTGATTTTCTGTCTGGTTGATCTAATATTGACAATGGGGTGTTAAAGTCTCCCACTATTATTGTGTGGGAGTCTAAGTCTCTTTGTAAGTCATTAAGAACTTGCCTTATGTATCTGGGTGCTCCTGTATTGGGTGCATATAAATTTAGGATCGTTAGCTCTTCTTGTTGCAGTGATCCTTTTACCATTATGTAATGTCCTTCTTTGTCTCTTTTGATCTTTGTTGCTTTAAAGTCTATTTTATCAGAGATGAAAATTGCAACTCCTGCTTTTTTTTGCTCTCCATTTGCTTGGTAGAGCTTCCTCCATCCCTTTATTTTGAGCCTTTGTGTATCCTTGCATGTAAGATGGGTTTCCTGGATACAGCACACTGATGGGTTTTGGCTTTTTATCCAATTTGCCAGTCTGTGTCTTTTGATTGGGGCATTTAGTCCATTTACATTTAGGGATAGTATTGTTATGTGTGAATTTGATGCTGTCATTTTGATGCTACCTGGCTGTTTTGTTGGTTAGTTGAAGCAGCTTCTTGATTGTGTTGATGCTCTTTTACCATTTGGTGTGTTTTTGGAGTGGTTGGTACTGGTTGTTCCTTTACATGTGTAGAGCCTCTTTCAGGAGTTCTTGTAGAGCAGGTTTAGTGGTGATGAAAACTCTGAGTGCTTGCTTGGTCACAAAGGATTTTATTTTTCCTTCACTTATGAAGCTTAGTTTGGCTGGATAGGATATTCTGGGTTGAAAGTTCTTTTCTTTAAGGATGTTGAATATTGGCCCCCAATCTCTTCTGGGTTGTAGGGTTTCTGCTGAGAGATATGCTGTGAGTCTAATGGGCTTCCCTTTGTGGGTAACCCGACCTTTCTTTCTGGCTGCCCTTAGCATTTTCTCTTTCATTTCAACCCTGGTGAATCTGACGATTATGTGCCTTGGGGTTGCTCTTCTTGAGGAATATCTTTGTGGTGTTCTCTGTATTTCCTGTATTTGAATATTGGCCTGCCTTGCTAGGTTGGGGAAGTTTTCCTGGATAATATCCTGAAGAGTATTTTCCAGCTTGGATTCATTCTCTTCATCACATTCAGGAACACCTATCAGACGTAGATTAGGTCTTTTCACATAGTCCCACATTCCTTGAAGATTTTGTTCATTCCTTTTTGTGCTTTTTCTCTGTTCTTGCCTTCTCTTTTTATTTCATTGAGTTGATCTTCGACCTCTGATATCCTTTCTTCTGCTTTGTCAATTCGGCTGTTGAAGCTTGTGCATGCTTCGCGAAGTTCTCGTGTTGTGTTTTTCAGCTCCATCAATTCACTTATATTCCTCTCTATGCTATCCATTCTCATTAGCATTTCGTCCAATCTCTTTTCAAGGTTCCTATTTTCTTTGCATTGGGTTAGAACATGTTCTTTTAGCTCACTGTAGTTTCTTACTACTCACCTTCTGAAGTCTGATTCTGTCATTTCGTCACCCTCCTTCTCCATCTAGTCTGGTTCCCTTGCTGGTGAGGAGTTGTGATTCCTTTTAGGAGGAGATGTGTTCTGGTTTTGGGAGTTTTCATCCTTTTTGCGCTGGTTTCTTCCCATTTTTGTGGGTTTATCCTCCTGTTGTCTTTGTAGTTGCTGTCTTTCAGATTGGGTCTCTGAGTGAGCTTCTAGTTCGCGGATGCTGAAGTTACTTCTTTTTTTTTTTTTTTTTAAGCTTTCCTCTAACAGTCTGGCCCCTCTGCTGTAGTACTGCTGAGGTCCACTCCAGGCCCTGCTTGCCTGGGGATCACCTGCAGCAGCTGCAGAACAGTAAGGGTTGCTGTCAGTTTACTCTTCCGCTATCTTTGTCCCAGAAGGATGCACACCTACTGTCAGTCCGTTCTCTCCTTTATGAGGCGATTCTTTGGATCTATGGGGGTCAGTGAGCTACCTGTGGAGACAGTCTATCTTTTACTGGGGCTTAAGTCCTGAGCTGTGAGCTTCGTTGTTCATTCAGAGCTGCTGGGAAGGTACGTTTAGGTCTGCTGCGGCTGAACTCATAAAGCACTTTTTGTTCCCAGGTGCTCTGTCCCGGGGAGTTGGGGCTTTATGAGTTTCCATTGAGCTACTGCCTTTTTTGATTTTTCTTTCAGGTCTCACCCGCCCAGATAGCAGCAGGCCTAGCCACTGCCTGGTGCAGAGGCTTTGCTGAGCTGCTGTGGGCTCCGCCCAGCTGCCCTGTGCTCTTCCCTGCAGTCCTGTTTATATGGGCGTAGTTAGAACTGTCTTGGCAACGGTGGCTCCGCCTCTGTTATGGTGTACTCTTTCTGTTGTGGCAGGTTGCCTTGGCAACGGCGGGTTGCCTCGGCAATGGTAGCCAGCCTCCGTAGTGGAGGAGAGTCTCAGTAATTGCGGACGCCCCACCCCCACCGAGCTGGACCGTCCCGGGTTCAGCTGTGCTTAGTTTGAAGGGCTCAACTCAGAGGGTTTCCAATTACTGTTTTTGTTTTTGTTGTTGTTGGGGGTGGGGGGCTGGGACCAACCGAGCCTGATCACCTGGCTCCCTGACTCAGAGTCTTTTCTTTTAAGTTGAACAACCCCGCGTTCCAGTCGCTTGTTGAAAAGGCGCCGGGATCTCCCGGGCTGCGACTCACTGAGTCGGCTCAAATAGCGGAGCCGGCTCCTGGTGGATTTTTTGCCTAGGAATCTCCTGGCCTGGCTTGCTATTTCAGACGAATGGGCAACTCTGCCATCTCAGGGCTCCGATTGCCAGCTAAGAGGGCTCCCAGACCAGTGGCTTTTGTACAGAGAACTGCCGCAACAGGGCGTGGTCACAGCAGCTGGGGGGGGCCAAAATAGCTGTACTGGCCAGGACTGTGGCGCTGGCGACCCCTCTGCCTGGGTATCTCCTGCTCTGTGGGCAATAAAAATTCGTCTGGAAATGCGGCGTCCACTCACCCTCTGCGCTTTCACTGGGAGCTGAAGTCCTGAGCTGTTCTTAGGCAGCCATCTTCCCAGTATCCCCCCCTTGATGCTGGTTTCTGACTCTGCAGAAGTGCAAAATTAGAAAGTGGTGCTTCAGTCGCAGGACTCAAACTATCAGATCCATGAGCCAGTGGGTAGAAATCTAGAGCAGAAATCTCAAGGCTAAGAATCACCTTAAGAATTGGAAGGGCTCTAAAAAGTCTCCTTTATTTATCAAATGTCAGAAAAATTATGGTGGAAAATTACTTAATTCCTTCAAAACATATAAGTTAAATGGTTGCTAATTACTGGCTTTTGTTAATAAAGAAAAGCATGCCTCTTGATGGCAACCATACGAAAAAACGGTAATAATATTGAACTTCAGTGCAAAATTAACCATAAGGAAAGTGAAGGTTGAGGGCTGAAAAATTACTGATGAAGTTCTGATTCAGACCCGGTGAAAATTAGGAAAGAAGTCTCAAAGAATGAAGTGTGGTGCCACCTGATGAGAAACCTATAATAGCAGGTTGGAATAGGAGGCTAATAGGAGAGAACAAGTAGTGCCGAAGTAACAGATTCATAAAATATTCAATGCATTAGTATAAGAAAACTGGGAATGAGAGTGGGTCTAGCAAGTGGATACAGATGAAAAAAGAAAGAATGAAAATCAAATTAATGGAAAGATTGAGAAAACCAAAACCAAATATAGTAGATATATGCAATGAATTGTCTTTTATGGGAAACAAATATTTTACAGTACCTGATATATAAAAATTGCTCAACAGTTTTTGATATATAAATAAAAGGATTATAATATAAAGTTTAGAATTTTTCTAGGAAGGCAGGGTGAAAAGATTAAGTGAAAGAAATTAGGAAATAAGATAAGAAAACTTCAGGTCAAATCAAAGAGGATGATGATAACTCCTATTATTCAAACTATAGGCGTTTAAGAAAGAGGAAATGGAAAATGAGAGGATATACATGAGAGAATTAACTCGAGAAAATGTGCCAAGGCATAAGTTTCCAGTTTGAAACAGTTCACTTAGTACCTAGGTCAATGGTTGAAATTAGAACCACATCAAAGGACATAATGAGGACATTTCAGAATACCAGAGACAAAGAGAGATATTTTGAAGGATGCCAAATTTAAAAAGATCAAATTACTCACAAGGATTGGTAAACATAGTCATGTCCCCAGACTTTTCACAGCAGTACTGGAAGTTAGATGTCATACCTTCAAACTTCAGGGAGAAAATGGAAATAAGTCTAAAATTCAGTGCCATGTCAAGCTGTAAATTAAATGTGTCTAAAAGCGAGATATATTCAGATAGCCTGGGTATAATAGTAATTACTTCTTGGCTGTGTGAGGTTGCTCAGGCCTCTAATCCTAGCACATTGGGAGGCTGAGATGGGCAGATCATGAGGCTAGGAGACCAAGACCATCCTGGTTAGCACAGTGAAACCCCATCATTAGTAAAAATGCAAAAACTGAGCGTGGTGGCACACACCTGTAGTCCCAGCAACTTGGGAGGATGAGGCAGAAGAATCACTTGAACCCAGGATGTGGAGGTTGCAGTGAGCCGAGATCACACCTCATCCTTAGCTAACTTCTTAGCTTTTCTAGTGGAATATCAATTAACATTGTTTAAAATTAAAATAAAAAGTATAGAAGTAGCAAAATGAACCTTATTTAGGTTTATGAAGTTGTTGACCTAAAAGGAAGAAGCTGAGGCACAATTAATGTAAATAAAAGAGTTTATTTGGTTCAAGCTTGAGGATTGCAACCCAAGAGCACAGATTCAAGTTGTACTGAATATACACTGATTAGAAGCAGTTGCAAGTGGATTTTTAAAGGCATTAAAAGGGGGCAGCGTGTGGATTGATACAAAGTTATTTATCAGGAAGTCTCATTAGTTTACAAAAATAACATTCATTGATGATTGGCTATACAGGCAGTTTCAAGAAAGGACTACATAGCTCAAAGAAGGGAGTAGGACATGATTGCTGTCTCATTTTAATGTCTCTTTGGGCCTGGTAATTAAAAGCACTTTACATTCTTCAGATAAGTGTTTTCTTCTTTCTTTTCTCAGAGTTTATTTAAGAGAAAGCTACAATTGTTGAGAGTGCTTTTCTATAAGACTTGTAAAATGTAGTCAGTGAGAGGAGAGGACTACTGTTTCTTTGTAATATAATTTTGTGAACTATTGGATCCTTTAAACTATGTGATGATAAGCAACCTCAATAATTATAAAGATAATGCAACTGAAATATAAAGAATATTGTAACATATATAAAGAAAAAGATAAAATTGTTGTTTTTGTTATTACAGATTCCTAATCTGAAAATCTGAAATCCATAGTGCTCCGAAATCTGAAACTTTTTGAGCACCAACATGACATCACATGTAGGAAATTCCACTTGTGAGTATTTAACACAAACTTAGTTTCATGCACAAAATTACTTAAAATAGTTTGGAAAATTAACTTCAGGCTGTATGTATAAGGTATATATGAAACATAACTGAATTTTATGTTTAGGTTGGGGTTTCATTCCCAGGATATCTAATGTAAATATTCCCAAATATGAAAAAATCAGAAATCCAAAACACTGATTGGCCCAAGCATTTTGGATAAGGATACTCAATCTGTCATTTGAAAATAAAATAATTTTCTTCGATAGTTCTACATGCCACAAATTTTTCTGGTTCCAAACAAGCCCATGTCACTGTTGCCTGAGAGATGTGTGATTTGAAGCTTAGCAGAAAATCTGCTTCCCACTTTTTCTGGATTGTTTTCTAAGTATAATGCAGATAAAAGGCAGAAATTCTAAACTCTTAAATCTTGCTTCAGGTCCTATCTAAACATGAATCAAGGGCAATCTTAGACAACTTTTATCAATCTTTAGTCTTCCTTTTCTCCTTTTTAATGGTCACATACTTTAAAACTACTGAACTGTTTTAAAATCAACACTGAAAAACAAAATTGGGAGGCCTAGTGGGTGGTAAATATTTCAAAAATGTTGGGAATGAAGGTAGAAAAGTAAGTGGCTGTGTTTATAGAAACCATTTTCTCATCAATGAATTATATTTCATATAAAGTAATATATGAGTCCTCTTTTTCAAGTAGCTACAAGTGTACTCATTGAAGAAATAGGTAGGTTCTGATGATTGCAACAATGTTAGGCTTTGGATTGAAAGCATAATACAAGTATCACTGATGCCATTGACTATAGAAAAGTATCATGGTTAGCACTAAATTGTGACTTGAATTTTTTTCTTTAGATTTTTTCAAGATTTATGTGAATTTATTATGTATCTCTAGGTCTTGCTAAATTTAAGACAAAGTTGACACACACTTCTTGTTTTAAAATGTGTTATTAAAATATATATCTCATGCTGGTCTGAGTTACATTTTCAATAGCTTCCAGTAAGTTATGGAAGGTACTCTTATTTAGTTGTAAGTTAAATTTCATGAAGATATTTTAAAGACATTTCTGACTACATTTATTCTGAATTATTCAGTTTTTTTTCTTGAAGTAAATTTTATGATGCCATGAAACATACATGATCTTTCTTGCCTAGATATTCTTTGTAATGGGCAGTTTGGGGTTGATGTTGAATGTGCATATTTAACTTCACCTTGATCTCTTAATATAGCTGCAATGATAAATCTGTAATTAGAATCACTTTTCTGTTTGTTAATTTAAGAGGCTAACATGACATCCTGTTTTTAATATTTACATTCCATCTACTTGATGTAGTTTAGAAATCAGAACACCATGAAAGATAGAACACAGAAGGTTAAAACAGAATCTAACCAAAGAAAGCGGAAGAGATAAATAATGTGCAACAGAAATGAGTTGATTATAGTATGGGGAAAAGTGTGTTTCTAAAGTTTCTCAAATTGAAGGATCCAAATGAAATAATTATTTGATAGTTTTTTTTTCTGGCAGCTCAGTGCCCACATATAAATCTATAGAGATGAAACTTTACCCTAAGGCAAATTAGCTCTCTTTTAAAACAGGACATAAAGGACATGCAGAAATTTAATGTGTAGAAATGACATTAAGTCAACCTATAATCAGTATCTTGAATTACTATTTTATAGGGCTGAGGCAGAAATTCTGTTTAATGAGATGATTTGTATGTGTCCTTTCTGTACAAGGTGAAAGAAAGCCTCATTCAATGAAAGCATTATTTGAGGAGTGGGAAGAAGTGGATTTCATAAATATAATACAAGTATGATTACTAAGAAAGAAATAATCAGGTTTTTAGTAATAATGGGTGACTAAATATGGAGGCAGGTCTGGGTATTGTTTTTCTGGGCCAGGCTACAAAATTTAAAAAGATCAACAAAATAGACCACTAGCCAGATTAATAAAAAAGAAAAGAGTGAATAATCAAATACATGCAATAAAAAAATGATAAAGGGGATATCACCACAGATTCCATGTTTACTGTGTCATCATCAATTTTATTGTGTCACTTCCCTGCTCACAAGTTTTCAGTGGTTCCTTTTCTCTCTCTCAAATGTTGTCCCCAACTATTCCCATATACAACCCCTGGACTTCAGGCAAACCAGTCCGTTTCTCATTGCATTCTTGTAGTCATGCTTTAA
Organism: Saimiri boliviensis; assembly: GCF_048565385.1. Lineage (NCBI taxonomy): Eukaryota > Metazoa > Chordata > Mammalia > Primates > Cebidae > Saimiri > Saimiri boliviensis. The sequence continues at coordinate 90,023,309 of NC_133459.1, forward strand.
TCATACAACTGTGCTGCCTGAAATAATTTGTCCCTCCCCTTTGTAATTATTCAAGCTCTAGCAACTGGCATTTAATACACACTAAACTTATTATTGTTGTTCTTTTTACATATAGACATCATCTCATAACTATAGATCTGTAATGTTGGTCCTCTTTATACTCAGAGATTTCTTAAGACTATAACCTCCAGGAGTGCAGAAATCTTGCCTTCCTTGATCACTGACTTATCTCCAGCACAGAGAAAATACGTATTATTTGGGGAATAAATTAATAGTGTGCTCCTGGAAATTTTCACTTTCTTTTTACATTTTACATTGTGATATTTTCCACATATGCTCGTATGATTCTTTCCCCTCAAAAAAAAGATGAAATATTTTCTAACATCTACAATTGTCAGGAAAGAGTATCAAACAGAATACGTGTTTGAGATATGAGAGATCCTGTAGATCCTCCCCTAAGAAAGCAAACTCTTAGGGAGCCCAGCCAAAATGCAGACATATATATAGACAGTAAGTTAATACATATGGAGAAAGTCCAATTGTTAGTACCTTAAAGAGAAGGTCCAGGGGGACCTTGTAATAACTGTTTATGATTATGATGATGAACCCTATCTTTCCTCATCTTTACCCCTACATCTCACCTTCATCACTGAGACTCTCAAAAGCCATCTGCATCAGTTCACACATGGCTTGCTTCTTTTTCATTAATCTGGCTAGTCGTATGTCTATTTTGTTGATCTTTTCGAAAAACCAGCTCCTGGATTTATTGATTTTTTGAAGAGCTTTTTGTGTCTCTATCTCCTTCAGTTCTGCTCTGATCTTAGTTATTTCTTGTCTTCTGCTAGGTTTTGAGTTTTTAAAATTTGCTTTGCTAGCTGTTTCAGTTTTGACAATTTGTATATCCCTTTTTAGGTCCACTGCTCATTTGCCCCTACTTTTAGGCTCATCATAAACTTTGACTCTTGGACCCATCCCACCACAGAGAACTAGGCACATGAGACTCTCTACTTGAAGACTTCACTGATCCAAAACTAACATATTTTCAGTATGGGTCCCACTCTTACGCTTTTACTGACTTCCCAGAAAAGTTGTTTCTGTCTGTTCTCCCAGCTCACCTAGATTATCTTTATATATCTTGATTTCAGATGTTAAAATGGTCAAAAGAAAGCACAGTCTAATAGAAAAAAGTTAGGATTAAGTTTAATAACCCATCCCAGTGCCTGAAAGTCCTGGCCACAAGTACTGGAATCCTAGTGACCTTGCTTGATGGATTAAACAGTGTTACTCATGTGTGTCTGTTCTCCCCTGCCTTCCTTATTCTCTATCATCATATCTGTATGCACATGCACGTGTGTGTGTGTGTGTGTGTTTGTGCATAAGCACATGCAGATAAGTGTACATACACACAAAACTTTCACACCTCATATTCTGTCCTAGCCTGAGGCTTATATCAAATTGGTGATTGGAGAGATACAGATTGGCCTCCAGAGAGAATAATTACGGTTTGGTTTCTTGGGCACAAGATGGGATATGGGGGTATCATACTCCCATTTACATGATTAATTGTATTATCAGATTACAAGCAGTCTTAGAAATTATGACTAATGAAGCATGTAAAGCTTTAGATTTGTTAGCTGTACAATCTACACAAATAAGAAATGCAGTCTGTCAAAAGAGACTAGCATTAGGTTATCTGCTGGCCTCAGAAGGAAGAGTCTGTGGTAAATTTAACTGTTGTTTAGAAGCTAACAACAATGGACAGGTAGTTGTGGAAGTTACTGCCAAGATGAGAAAGTTATGCCCATGTTCCAGTCTGAACCTGGAAAAGGTTGAACTTCAGACTCTCTTTTTGGTCAATGGTTCTCATCCTTTGCACAAAGTCAAGACTCTAATAGGGAACACAGTACTTATATTAGGTGCTGTCTCGTATTCCCTTGTTTATTGCCACCCCTGTTTAGAGTATACAGTCGACCATAGAGGGAGTGGCGACAAAACACACTACATATAATGACACTAAGTAGGTATCAACCATTACCCAAAGAAAAAAGCTTATCTCATGAAAAGGCAGAAGGCTATTAAATTGACAGAAGTATTTTACAGGGTATTTTCCTTTCCCATCTCTCCTGTTCCTCACCTTCTATGTGGCTTACAAAACACAGATGTGTGAGGATGAAGTAAAGAGGCTAAGCCTTAAACATCACTTGTAAAATAACATGCTAGGGTGTAATATAAAACTCCTACCTAGGTAAAAGCAAATGGTTCAGGAAAGAACTTTTGGTTTAACTCCTAACCGACTTACTCATGCTTCTCAGCAAGAGAAAAGCCAAAAATGTGCCCTCAAAATGGATGGCTGGTTAGTCAATGATGGTTAAGACTCTCTGAAAGATGAGAGCAACCTAAGACAGGCACAGCCACGGGGAAGCGAGCAAGGGCTAAATTCATAGCAAAAGCCAGTCTGCTCCTATGAAGGAAATGAGCAGCACTAAGAGCAGATGCACTGGCAGCATAAATCGCAGGCAAGCAAGTAAGTTGCCTGTGTGCCCCCAAGGTGGATGGCTGGTTAGCCAATGATAGGTAAGACTCTCTGAAACATGAGAGCAACCTAAGTCAGGCACAGCCACGGGGAGGCCAGTAAAGGCTAAAATCATAACAAAAGCCATTCTGCTCCCATGAAGGAAATGAGCAGCTCTAGGAGCAGAGGCACCAGCAGCATAATTAACAGACCAGCAAATAAGTTGCCTGTGTGCCCCGCAGGTGGATGGCTGGTTAGCCAATGAAAGGTAAGACTCTCTGAGAGATGAGAGCAACCTAATATATGCACAGCTGCACGTAGGCCACCAAAGCCTAAAGTCATAGCAAAATCCAGTCTGCTCCTATTAATGAAACAAGTAGCTCTAGGGGCTGATGAACCAGCAGTGTAATTCACAGGCAGCGAAGTAAGTTGCCTGTGTGCCCCCAATGTGGATGGCTGGTTAGCCAATGAAGGGAAAGACTCTCTGAAAGATGAGAGCAACCTAAGACATGCACACACAAGGGGGTATTAGCAAAGTCTAAAGTCATAGCAAAACTCAGCCTGCTCCCATAAAGGAAGCGAGCAGCTCTAGGAGCAGATGCATGAGCAGCGTAATTGACAGGCAAGCCAGTAAAGTGCCTGTGTGTCCCCCAGTTGGATGGCTGTTTAGCCAATGACGGGAAAGCCTCTCTGAAAGATGAGAGCAAACTAACAGAGGCACAGCCGTGGGGAGGCAAGCAAAGGCTAAAATCATAGCTAAAGCCAGTCTGCTCTCATTAATGAAATGAGCAGCTCTAGGAGCTGATGCGCCAGCAGTGTAATTCACAGGCAAGCAAATTGCCTGTGTGCCTTCCCCAGTAGATGGCTGGTTAGCCAATGATGGGTAAGACTCTCTGAAAGAAGAGAGCAACCTAAGACAGGCACAGCCGCGGGGAAGCGAGCAAGGGCTAAAGTCACAGCAACAGCCAGTCTGCTCCTATGAAGGAAACGAGCAGCTCTAGGAGCAGAGGCGCCAGCAGAGTAATTCTCAGGCAAGCAGGTAAGTTGTCTGTGCCTCCCCAGGTGGATGGCTGGTTGTCAATGACGGGTAATACTCTCTGAAAGATGAGACCAACCTAAGACAGGCACAGCCACAGGGAGGCCTGCAAAGGCTAATATCATGGCAAAGTCCAGTCTGCTCCCATGAAGGAAACGAGCAGCACTAGGAGCAGATAAACCTGCAGCATAATTCACAGGGAAGCAAGTAAGTTGCCTGTGTGCCCCCAAGGTGGATGGCTGGTTAGTCAACGGGCGGGTAAGACTCTCTGAAAGATAAGAGCAACCTAAGACAGGCACAGCCATGGGGAGGCCAGCAAAGGCTAAACTCACAGCAAAAGCCAGTCTACTCCTCTTAATGAAACGAGCAGCTCTAGGAGCTGATGCACCAACAGCATAATTCACGGGCAAGGAAGTTGTCTGTGAACCCCAAGGTGGATGGCTGGTTAGCCAGTGACGGGTAAGACTCTGTGAAAGATGAGTGCAACCTAAGACAGGCACAGCCGTTGGGAGGCCAGTAAAGGCTAAAATCATACCAAAAGCCAGTCTGCTCCCATTAATGAAATGAGCAGTTCTAGGAGCTGATGCACCAGCAGTGTAATTCACAGGCAAGCAAGTTGCCTATTTGCACCCCAGGTGGATGGCTGGTTAGCCAATGACAGGTAAGACTGAATGATGAGAGCAACCTAAGACAGGCACAGCCTCGGGGAGGCCAGCAAAAGCTAAAGTCATAGCAAAAGCCAGTCTGCTTTCATCAAAGAAATGAGCAGCTCTAAGAGTAGATGTACCACCAGCGTAATTCCAGGCAAGTGTGTAAATTGCCAGTGTGCCTTCCCCAGTAGATGGCTCGTTAGCCAATGAAGGGTAAGACTCTCTGAAGATGAGAGCAACCTAAGACAGGCACAGCCTCGTGGAGGCCAGCAAAGGCTAAATCATAACAAAAGCCAATCTGCTCCGATGAAGGAAATGAGCAGCTCTCAGAGTATATATACCAGCCGCATAATACACAGGCAAGCAAGTAAGTTGCCTGTGTGCCCACTCCCATGTAGACGGCTGGTTAGCCAATGACGGGAAAGACTCTCTGAAAGATGAGAGCAACCTAAGACAGGCACAGCTGCGGGGAAGCGAGCAAGGGCTAAAGTCATAGCAAAAGACAGTCTGCTCCCATGAAGGAAACGAGCAGCTCTAGGAGCAGAGGCACCAGCAGAGTAATTCTCAGGCAAGCAGGTAAGTTGTCTGTGTGCCTCCCCAGGTGGATGGCTGGTTAGTCAATGACGGGTAATACTCTCTGAAAGATGAGACCAACCTAAGACAGGCACAGCCGCAGGGAGGCCTGCAAAGGCTAATATCATGGCAAAGTCCAGTCTGCTCCCATGAAGGAAACGAGCAGCACTAGGAGCAGATACACCTGCAGCATAATTCACAGGAAAGGAAGTAAGTTGCCTGTGTGCCCCCAAGGTGGATGGCTGGTTAGTCAATGGATGGGTAAGACTCTCTGAAAGATGAGAGCAACCTAAGACATGCACAGCCATGGGGAGGCCAGCAAAGGCTAAACTCACAGCAAAAGCCAGTCTGCTCCTCTTAATGAAACGAGCAGCTCTAGGAGCTGATGCACCAACAGCGTAATTCACAGGAAAGGAAGTGCCTGTGAACCCCAAGGTGGATGGCTGGTTAGCCAGTGACGGGTAAGACTCTGTGAAAGATGAGAGCAACCTGAGACAGGCACAGCCATGGGGAGGCCAGCAAAGGCTAAAATTATAGCAAAAGCCAGTCTGCTCCTCTTAATGAAATGAGCAGCTCTAGGAGCTGATGCACCAACAGCGTAATTCACAGGCAAGGAAGTTGCCTGTGAACCCCAAGGTGGATAGCTGGTTAGCCAGTGACAGGTAAGACTCTCTGAAAGACGAGAGCAACCTAAGACAGGCACAGCTGCAGGGAGGCCAGCAAAGGCTAATATCAGAGCAAAATCTAGTTTGCTCCATCCATGAAGGAAACAAGCAGCTCTAGGAGCATAGGCACCAGCAGCATAATTCACAGGCAAGCAAGTTGCCTGTGTGTCCCCCCCAGGTGGATGGCTGGTTAGTCAATGACAGGTAAGACTATCTGAAAGATGAGAGCAACCTAAGACAGGCACAGCCGTGGGAGGCCAGCAAAGGCTAAAACATAGCTAAAGCCAGTCTGCCCCCATTAATGAAATGAGCAGCTCTAGGAGCTGATGCACCAGCAGTGTAATTCACAGGCAAGCAAATTGCCTGTGTGTCTTCCCCAGTAGATGGCTGGTTAGCCAATGACGGGTAAGACTCTCTGAAAGAAGAGAGCAACCTAAGACAGGCACAGCCATGGGGAAGTGAGCAAGGGCTAAAGTCACAGCAACAGCCAGTCTGCTCCTATGAAGGAAACGAGCAGCTCTAGGAGCAGAGGCACCAGCAGAGTAATTCTCAGGCAAGCAGGTAAGTTGTCTGTGCCTCCCCAGGTGGATGGATGGTTAGTCAATGACGGGTAATACTCTCTGAAAGATGAGACCAACCTAAGACAGGCACAGCCACAGGGAGGCCTGCAAAGGCTAATATCATGGCAAAGTCCAGTCTGCTCCCATGAAGGAAATGAGCAGCACTAGGAGCAGATAAACCTGCAGCATAATTCACAGGAAAGGAAGTAAGTTGCCTGTGTGCCCCCAAGGTGGATGGCTGGTTAGTCAACGGACGGGTAAGACTCTGAAAGATGAGAGCAACCTAAGACAGGCACAGCTATGAGGAGGCCAGCAAAGGCTAAACTCACAGCAAAAGCCAGTCTGCTCCTCTTAATGAAACGAGTAGCTCTAGGAGCTGATGCACCAACAGCATAATTCACGGGCAAGGAAGTTGCCTGTGAACCCCAAGGTGGATGGCTGGTTAGCCAGTGACAGGTAAGACTCTGTGAAAGATGAGTGCAACCTAAGACAGGCACAGCCGCGGGGAAGCCAGCAAGGGCTAAAGTCATAGCAAAAGCCAGTCTGCTCCCATGAAGGAAACGAGCAGCTCGAGGAACAGAGGCAATAACAGCGTAATTTACCTCCAAGCAAGTAATTGCCTGTGTGCTCCCCCAGGTGGTTGGCTGGTTAGTCAATGACAGGTAAGACTCTCTGAAAGATGAGAGCAACCTAAGACAGGCACAGCCACAGGGAGGCCAGCAAAGAATAATATCAGAGCAAAATCTAGTCTGCTCCCATGAAAGAAACAAGCAGCTCTAGGAGCATAGGCACCAGCAGCATAATTCACAGGCAAGCAAGTAAGTTGCCTGTGTGCCCCCCCAGGTGGATGGCTGGTTATTCAATGTCAGGTAAGACTATCTGAAAGATGAGAGCAACCTAAGACAGGCAGAGCCGTGGGGAGGCCAGCAAAGGCTAAAACATGGCTAAAGCCAGTCTGCTCCCATTAATGAAACAAGCAGCTCTAGGAGCTGATGCACCAGCAGTGTAATTCACAGGCAAGCAAATTGCCTATGTGCCTTCCCCAGTAGATGGCTGGTTAGCCAATGATGGGTAAGACTCTCTGAAAGATGAGAGCAACCTAAGACAGGCATAGCTGTGGGGAAGTGAGCAAGGGCTAAAGTCATAGCAAGAGCTAGTCTGCTCCCATGAAGGAAACGAGCAGCTCTAGGAGCAGAGGCACCGGGCCCCCCAGGTGGATGACTGGTTAGCCAATGACGGGTAAGACTCTCTGAAAGATGAGAGCAACCTAAGACAGGCACAGCCACGGGGAGGCCAGCAAAGCCTAAAGTCATAGCAGAATCCAGTCTGCTTCCATAAAGGAAATGAGCAGCTGTAGGAGCAGTTGCACCAGCAGTGTAATTCACAAGCAAGTTGGTGTTTGCCTCTCCAGGTGGATGGCTGGTTAGCCAATGACAGGTAAGACTCTCTGAAAGATGAGAGCAACCTAAGACAGGCACAGCTGTAGGGACACCAGCAAAGGCTAAATTCATACTATAAGCCATACTAAATTCGTACTAAATTCAACCTTCACTTGGAGGTGAAGGTTCCAGTGAGCTCTGATCTCATGACTGCATACCAGCTTGGGCGATAATGCAAGACTCCAAAAAAAAAAAAAAAAAAAGAATAAAAAAAAATAAAATAAAATAAACACCAAAGAATGGTATAAATTTGAATTGTTTAGAAAGCCCATGTTAAAAGTGACTAGTCAACAGAGAAATATAAAAAGGGTTGGCAGGACTCAGGAGGAAATAAGAAAAATAATCACAAATATTTCTGAAACAAAAATCTGGAACACAATTGTGAAAATACATTGAAATAAGAAATAGAAAAGAGAAAAATGGGAGTCAGAGGAGACTGAAACAGAGGAGAAATTGTCCAGAGAAGAGATAAAGAAGTCAGGCTCAGGCCAGGCATGGTGTCTTATTCCTGTCATCCCAGCACTTTGGGAGGCTGATGTGGATGGATCATGAGGTCACCAGGTCAAGACCACCCTGGCTAACATGGTCACACCCCTTTTCTACTAAATATACAAAAAATTAGCTGACTGTGGTGTCATGCAGCTGCAATCTCAGCTACTCGGGAGGCTGAGGCAGGACAATTACTTGAAACTGAGAGGCAGAAGTTGCAGTGAGCTGAGATCTTGCCACTATACTCCAACCTGGGAACAGAGTGAACAAAGAAAAAGAAGACAAAGAAGATCCAACCTATGTATAATTGTAGTGCTACCTCATACCCTTCCCAGAAAAAAAAAAAAAAAAAAAAGCAGTAGAATAACAGATAAAAGAGAGAGGACCCAAGATGGCCTACTAGAAACAGCTCAGGATTGCAGCTCCCAGTGAAAGCGCAGAGGTTGAGTGGACGACACATTTCCTGACGGATTTTTATTACCCACAGACCAGGAGATCCCCAGGCAGAGGATCCCCATGGGTTGCCAGCATGGCTGTTCTGGCCAGCGTGGCCGTTTTGGCCAGTGCAGCTACTTTGCCATCACCCTGGTGCAGCGATTCTCCATACAAAATACACTGGTCCAGGTGCCCTTTTAGCTGGCGGTTATTGGAGACCCGGGAAGGCAGATTCCCCCATTCATCTGATTTCAAAAGGAACTGAAACAGAGCCAAGCAAGGAGATTCCTGAGCAAAAAAAACACCACAAATCTCAGTGCCGCTGTTTCAGCGGGCACAGTGAGTCACCCCAAGGGAAATCACACAGATCCCGGCGCCTAAAACAGAGTAGTGGAACAAACACCTGGGAAGGAGTAGAGCGATCAACTGAAAACAAACAAACAAACAAAAAAAACCAGACTTTGAGTCAGGGAGTCAGGTGATCAGTCTTGGCTGGACCCACCCCCACCAAAAAAAAAAAAAAAAAAAAAAAAAAAGCAATTATGCTCTGGGTTGAGAGTTTCTCAGCAAGCACAGCTGAACCCAGGACGGTCCAGCTCTGTCGGGGAGGGTCATCTGCCATTACTAAGACACTCCACTACTACGGAGGTAGTCTGCCTTAGCTGAGGCAGCCTGCTGTTGCGGAGGCAACCTGCCATTACAGAGAGAGACTGCCATTACAGAGGCGGGCCACCATTGCGGAGGCAGTTCTAACTACACAAATATAAACAGGACTGCAGGGAAGATCACAGGGCAGCTGGGTGGAGCCCACAGCAGCTCAGCAAAGCCTCTGCAGGCAGACAGTAACCAGGCTGCCTCCTTGCTCAGCAGGGCAGCCCTGAAAAAGAAAAGGCAGCAGCACAATGGAAACTCATAAATACCTATCTTTCTGGGACAGAGCACCTGGGTGGGGGGAGCGGGGAGGAGTTTATGAGTTCTGCTGCAGGAGACCTAAACGTACCTGCCCAGCAACTCTGAATGAACAATGGAAGTCACAGCTCAGAACTTGAGCTCCAATAAAGGACAGACTGTCTCCTCAAGCAGCTTCCTGACCCCCATATGTTCAAAGAGTCAACTCATAAAGGAGAGAATGCACTGACATTTGGTGGGTATCCTTCTGGGACAAAGATAGCAGAAGAAGAAACTTGTCGCAACCCTTACTGTTCTGCAGCTGCTGCAGGTGATCCCCAGGCAAGCAGGGCCTGGAGTGGACCTCAGCAGTACTACAGCAGAGGGGCCAGACTGTTAGAAGGAAAACTAAGAAACAGAAATAACTTCATCATCCACAAACTGGAAGTTCACCCAGAGACCCAATCTGAAAGTCAGCAACTACAAAGACAACAGGTGGATAAATCCACCAAGATGGGAACAAACCAGCACAAAAAGGATGAAAACACCCGAAACCAGAACACCTCTCCTACAAGGGATCGCAACTCCTCACCAGCAAGGGAACAAGGCTGGATGGAGAATGAGTGTGATGAAATGACAGAATCAGACTTCCGAAGGTGGGTAATAAGAAACTTCAGTGAACTAAAAGAACATGTTCTAACCCAATGCAAAGAAACTAAGAACGTTGAAAAAATATTTGACAAAATGCTAACGAGAATGGACAACATACAGAGGAATATAAGTGAATTGATGGAGCTGAAAAACACAACACGAAAACTTTGCAAAGCATGCACAAGTTTCAACAGGCGAACTGACCAAGCAGAAGAAAGGATATCAGAAGTCGAAGATCAACACAATTAAATAAAACGAGAAGGCAAGAATAGAGAAAAATGGGTAAAAAGGAATGAACAAAGTCTCCAAGAAATGTGGTACTATGTGAAAAGACCTAATCTACGTTCGATAGGTGTACCTGAATGTGACGAACAGAATGAATCCAAGCTGGAAAATACTCTTCAGGATATTATCCAGGAAAACTTCCCCAACTAGCAAGGCAGGTCAATATTCAAGTCCAGGAAATACAAAGAACACCACAAAGATATTTCTCACGAAGAGCAACCCCAAGGCACATAATTGTCAGATTCACCAGGGTTGAAATGAAGGAGAAAATGCTAAGGGCAGCCAGAGAGAAAGGTCAGGTTACCCACAAAGGGAAGCCCATCAGACTCACAGCAGATTTCTCAGCAGAAACCCTACAAGCCAGAAGAGAGTGGGGGCCAATATTCAACATCCTTAAAGAAAAGAACTTTCAACCCAGAATCACATATCCAGCCAAACTAAGCTTCATAAGTGAAGGAAAAATAAAATCCTTTGCGAACAAGCAAGTACTCAAGAGATTTCATCACCACCAGGCCTGCTTTACAAGAGATCCTGAAAGAGGCTCTACACATATAAAGGAAAACCAGTACTAGCCACTCCAAAAACATACCATGTGGTAAACAGCATCAACAAAATCAAGAATCTGCATCAATAATGGGCAAAACAGCCAGCTAGCGTCAAAATGGTAGTATCAAGTTCACACATAACAATATTAACCCTAAATGTAAATGAACTAAATGCCCTTATCAAAAGACACAGACTGGCAAATTGGATAAAAAGCCAAAACCCATCAGTGTGCTGTATCCAGGAAACCCATCTCACATGCAAGGATACACAAAGCCTCAAAGTAAAGGGATGGAGGAAGATTTACCAAGCAAATGGAGAGCAACAAAAAGCAGGAGTTGCAATTCTCATCTCTGATAAAATAGACTTTAAAGCAACAAAAATCAAAAGAGACAAAGAAGCACACTACATAATGGTAAAAGGATCAATGAAACAAGAAGAGCTAATGATCCTAAATATATACGCACCCAATATAGGAGCACTTAGATACATAAGGCAAGTTCTTAATGACTTACAAAGAGACTTAGACTCCCACTCAATACAAGTGGGAGACTTTAACACTCCACTGTCAATATTAGACAGATCAACAAGACAGAAAATTAACAAGGATATCCAAGACTTGAACTCAGAACTGGAACAAGCAAACCTAGCAGACATTTACAGACTCTCCACCTTACATCCACAAAATATACATTCTTTTCAGGACCACATCACACCTACTCTAAAACTGACCACATAATTGGAAGCAAATCACTCCTCCGCAAATGCAGAAGAACAGAAATCAAAACAGTGTCTCAGAACACAGTGATATCCAGTTAGAACTCAGAATTCAGAAACTGAGAACTGCACAGCCTCATGGAAACTGAACAACTTGCTCTTGAATGTTGAATGGATAAATAATAAAATGAAGGAAAAAATAAAGAAAATCTTCGTAACCAACGAGAATGCAGACACAACATACCAGAATCTCTGGGACACATTTAAAGCAGTCTCTAGAGGAAAATACATAGCAATGAGTGCCCACATGAGAAGGAAGGATTGATCAAAAATTGACACCGTATCATCAAAATTGAAAGAGGTAGAGGAGCAACATGAAAAAAACTCAAAACCTAGCAGAAGACAGGAAATAACTAAGATCACAGCAGAACTGAGGGAGATAAACACACAAAAAACCCTTCCAAAATCAATAAATCCAGGAGCTGGTTTTTCTAAAAGATCAACAAAATAGACCACTAGCCAGATTAATAGAAAAAAAAAGAGAGAGAATAACCAAATTGATGCAATAAAAAATGATAAAGGGTATATCACCACAGATTCCACAGAAATTCAAACCATCATCAGAGATTATTATTACAAACAACTCTATGCACATAAACTAGTAAACCTGGAAGAAATGGATAAATTCCTGGACACAGGCCTCCTCCCAAGCCTAAACCAGGAAGAAGTCAAAACCGTGAATAGACCAATAACAAGGTCTGAAGCTGAGGCAGCAATTAAGAGTCTAACACCCCCAAAAAGCCCAGGTCAAGAAGGGTTCACAGCCAAATTCTACCAGACATACAAAGAGGAGCTGGTACCATTTCTTCTGAAACTATTCCAGACAATCCAAAAACAGGGAATCCTTCCCAAATCATTTTATGAGACCAACATCATCCTGATACCAAAAGCTGGCAGAGACTGAACAAGAAAAGAAAACTTCAGGCCAATATCCATGATGAACATAGATGCAAAAATCTTCAATAAAATACTAGCAAGCCGATTGCAACAGCACATCAAAAAGGTTATCCACCATGATCAAGTAGGCTTCATCCCAGGGATGCAAGCCTGGTTCAACATATGCAAGTCTATAAATGTAATTCATCACATAAACAGAACCAAAGACAAAAACCACATGATTATCTCAATTGATACAGAGAAGGCCTTTGACAAATTCAACAGCCCTTTATGCTAAAAACCCTCAGTAAACTGGGTATTGACGGAACATGTCTCAAAATATCAAAAGCTATTTATCACAAACAAACAGCCAATATCATACTGAATGGGCAAAAACTGGAAGCATTCCCTTTGAAATCTAGCACTAGACAAGGATGCCCTCTCTCACCTCTTCTATTCAATATAGTACTGGAACTTCTAGCCAAAGCAATCAGGCAAGAAAAAGAAATAAAGCATATTCAAATAGGAAAGGAGGAAGTCAAACTGTCTCTATTTGCAGACGACATGATTGTATATCTAGAAGACCCCATCCTCTCAGCCCCAAATCTCCTGAAACTGATAAGCAACTTCAGCAAAGTCTCAGGATACAAAATCAATGTGCAAAAATTACAAACATTCCTATACACCAATAACAGACTTAAAGAGAGCCAAATCAAGAACGAACTGCCATTCACAATTACTACAAAGAGAATAAAATCCTAGGAATACAACTAACAAGGAATGCAAAGGACCTCTTCAAGGAGAACTACAAACCACTGCGTAACTAAATAAGAGAGGACACAAACAGATGGAGAAACATTCCATGTTCATGGTTAGGAAGAATCAACATTGTGAAAATGGCCATACTGCCCAAAGTAATTTACAGATTCAATGCTATCCCCATCAAGCTACCAATGACCTTCTTCACAGAACTGGAAAAGAACACCTTAAACTTCATATGGAACCAAAAGAGAGGCCTCATAGCCAAGTCAATTCTAAGCAAAAAGAACAAAGCAGGAGGCATCACGCTACCAGACTTCAAACTATACTACAAGTCTACAGTATTCAAAATAGCATGGTACTGGTACCAAAACAGAGATTCAGACCAATGGAACAGAACAGAGGCCTCAGAGGCAACACAACATATCTACAACCATCCAATCTTTGACAAACCTGACAAAAACAAGCAACAGGGAAAGGATTCCCTGTTTAATAAATGGTGTTGGGAAAACTGGCTAGCCATGTGCAGAAAGCAGAAACTGGACACCTTCCTGACACCTTACACTAAAATTAACTCCAGATGGATTAAAGTCTTAAACACAAGACCTAACACCATAAAAACTCTAGAAGAAAATCTAGGCAAAACCATTCAGGACATGGGTGTAGGCAAGGACTTCATGACTGAAACACCAAAAGCATTGGCAACAAAAGCCAAAATAGACAAATGGAACCTAATCAAACTCCCATCCGACAAAGGGTTGATATCCAGAATTTACAAAGAGCTAAAAGAGATTTACAAGAAAAAAACAAACAACCCATTCAAAAGCCATCAAAAACGAGTTTGTGTCCTTTTTAGGGACGTGGATGAACCTGGAAACCATCATTCTCAGCAAATTGACACAAAAGCCCTCTGTGAAGCCCAAGAAGCGTGGTCCTGCGAGTGGACAGGGTTGTGTCTCCACATTAAGATAGGAGGCACAACCTTGTCTTTGCACTGACCTCCCTCAGAAAAGGACCCACAGGTGAGCCCACAACCCACTCTCTGAGACTGACTCACTTGGGGGGTGGATTTGGTTACTGAGTACTCCATGTCCAACAACCAAAGAGGAGCTGAGGGCTGAACCGCAGCCACAGCCTCCTGCCCAGCCAAACAGGCTCTTCATGCACTTTTCATCCCATGGCCATTCTGCATTAGGCCATGGTCCAGCTCTGGATGGACAGCTGCATCAGAGGCTGCCTGGCAGTGCAGTTGTTTGGGTGTAGCCTTCCCCATTTTATTTTCTAGTCTTCCCCAGCTCCTCAGGAGGTGTCAGAGCAGCCCGCCAGCCCAGCCTCTCCCCTCAACGGCCACCAGAGCTTCTGTGTGCCAGAGGTGCCTACCGTGTCCCAGGGCCTGCTCAAGCTCTTCCAGATAAACTCACCCATGGAGGTCCTTGGAGCCAGTCCTGGCCCTGTGCCTTCCCTCAGGACCCTGGGCTCACCACTGTGCAGTGCCCACCCAGGCTGTGCCCCAGCAGCGTGGGATAGAGCAGGCACTCTCTGGGCTACTCCACTGCCCTGCTCAGTGCTGCTGTTTCCCATGGGCTCTTGGACTCTGAAGGGAAGCGCTTTCCTGCTGAGGAGCTGTTCTCATGAGCCTTGGAAAATGTGGCTCAGCACAGGCTGGTCTTTCCCTGGAATTATGAGGGAGGAGGCACTTGCTCACCAGCACTGTCTGGGGTGTTCACAAGGCTTTTGGCATGGCCTAGGACTCAGCACTCAGATGTGCTTCAGCCCCCAGTCTCCCTGATGTGCATTTCCCTCAGGCTAAAGAGAAGAGGACAGAGGAATCATGGCGCATCCACTTCTTCGAGTATGGGTGCCATGTGTGCATGTACCACACAGCCAAGACACGAGCACTGGTCCTGAAGGGCATCCTTGAGAGCCTCTGGGGAGAGCTGTGGCTCCCCTTCTCTGGTGAGTTTCTCTGCACCCCCACTGCCCCTCCACCTCAGCTCAACCAGTCACAGCCCCTCAAGCTCTCCCCAAAGGAGCTTGTCTGGTCCTGAGCCAGCCTGGAGTTGGCCAGGCACGTGCTCCCAACTCTTTCACACAGCCGGGAACTGGAATCTGGGCTGTGGGCAGGGGCTGAACTGGGAGGAGCATGAGGGACAGAGGCTGGGAACTTGGCACTCTGCTGGTGGGGTGGTGCCCTCCCACTCACAGTGGGAGGGAAAAAGGCCTTTAGAGACCTCCTTTCCTTGGGACAGACTGACAGCATTCACACCCATGGTCCCTGGAAGAGGCAAGTCAGCCAGTTGAACTTTTGGGTAGAGCAACCTCCCCAGGAGCACGAGGGAAATCTTGCCTTGCAACTTGTGCTTGACCCCAAGTACTACCTCTCTGTGGGGCACTGGTGTCTCCAACCTGCCCTGTTACTGCCCCCAGAGTACCAGAAGCAGAGAGACAGCTGGTAGCCATGTCTCACCAGGGGCCTGGAATGAGATGGAGATTAACCCTGGCTACTACACTGAGCTGGTGAAGTCCACTGGGAATTACAGCCTCGCCATGGAGGAGATCAAGTGAGACCTACACTGTTCCATGCCTGAGCACCCTGCCTTCCAGAATGAGCTTGGGATTGCCATCCTCCAGTGGTGCTGACCACCTGTGCCTTCTGAAAGCCTGCCATCAGCTACTGCCAGGTAAGGGGACCGGCAAGGGCTGAGAGACATCATCGGCCACCAGAGGTTCACAGGAGCAGGTCCCTGTGGTCCCAGGCCTGTGCCATGACCTTGCCTCACGTCTCGAGGAAGGAGCCCAGCTGCAGAAAAAGATAGAACTTAAAAACAGTATTAATTGCTCATCTTATCCCCATGCCACATGATTCTAATGCAAGATATTTTTTTCTTTTTTATAGTGTGAAGCAGTATTCTGGAAAGTTTTTCTAATACTGGTGAAGAACTGAAGGAGTCCTGCATCTTTTTTTTTTTTTTTTTTTTTTTTTTTTTTTATCTGCTTCTGTTTAAAAAGCCAACATTCCTCTGCTTCATAGGTAGGTGTTCTGCATTTGAGGTGTAGTGAAATCTTTGCTGTTCACCAGATGTAATGTTTTAGCTCCTTGGGGGAGGGGGAAGGGAATGCAAAAACTAACATTTAAATTTTGAAACAGCAGCAGAGTGAGTGGATTTTATATTTTGTTATTGTTGCTGGTTTTAAAAAAATTCCCCCATGTGATTATTGTGAACACCTTGCTTTGTGGTCACTGTAACATTTGTGGGGATACAGGGAGGAAAAGTAACAATAGTCCACATGTCCCTGGCATCTGTTCAGAGCAGTGTGCAGAATGTAATGCTCTTTTGTAAGAAACGTTTTATAATTTTTAAAATAAATTTAGTGAACCTATTTTTGGTGGTCATTTTTTTTTTTTTTTTTTTTTTTTTTTTTTTTTGAGACGGAGTTTCGCTCTTGTTACCCAGGCTGGAGTGCAATGGCGTGATCTCGGCTCACCACAACCTCCGCCTCCTGGGTTCAGGCAATCCTCCTGCCTCAGCCTCCTGAGTAGCTGGGATTAAGGCACGCGCCACCATGCCCAGCTGATTTTTTGTATTTTTAGTAGAGATGGGGTTTCACCATGTTGACCAGGATGGTCTCGATCTCTTGACCACATGATCCACCCACCTCGGCCTCCCAAAGTGCTGGGATTACAGGCTTGAGCCACTGCGCCCAGCTGGTGGTCATTTTTTTAAGACAGTCGTTTTAAATTGGTGGCTGAATTTCCCAATCTACCCCCAAACTAAACACTAAATTTGATTTTCAGCTCCTCTGTTGGATATATAAGTGGATCTCTTCTTGAGCATAAGCAAAATAAGTTGGCAAACTTTGTTCTGGTGATTTCCTGATGGTTTGAAAGTCTATTGCTGGGAAGAAATTCCATAATACATATTCATGCTTATAATAAGCTGGGAATTTTTTGTTTT
Source organism: Saimiri boliviensis (assembly GCF_048565385.1). Classification (NCBI taxonomy): domain Eukaryota; kingdom Metazoa; phylum Chordata; class Mammalia; order Primates; family Cebidae; genus Saimiri; species Saimiri boliviensis. The sequence goes on from NC_133459.1 coordinate 90,040,403, forward strand.
AGTAAATGCTTGCCCCTACTTTTCAACAATTTTCTATGTTAGTAGTTGTAAAGAACTAAGGTGAGGAGCAGTACTACAGGTTGAGTAACAGTATGTGTATATACCAGTATTCTGATTGACAGCAAGTTTTATTATCAAAATAACACTTGGTTATGGAAGTGACTGATGCTGAAAAAAATTGATTATTTTTATTAGATAATTTCTCACCTATAGACTTAAATTGTCAACTTGCTCTAGTATCTTATTAGTTAAACTTTGTAAAAATATATTTATACAATAAAAATATATTGTATGCAAATTGAAAGAAAAAAGATGTACCATTTCTCTGTTGTATGTTGTATTATGTAGGAAATGTTTGTGTACAATTCAAAAAAAGATGAAAAAAGTTCCTGTGGATGTTTTGTGTAGTTTCTTGGCATTTGTATTGATAGTTAAAATTCACTTCCAAATTAATAAAACATCCATGATACATAAACAAAAACAAACAAACAAAAAAGTTGTCTTCTTTGTACTCTGGTCTAAGTCCCAGCAGCATTTGAATGTTTTCTGTTTGGTAAAATAAGTACACATAACATAAAATGTCCCACCATCACCATTTTTAGGCGTACAGCTCAGTGCTTTAAGCACATTCACACTGTTGTGCAACCATCACTGCCGTTCACCTCCAGACCGCTTTCATCTTGCAGAACCACGGTTCTGTGCTCATTAAACATGCCCCAGCCACCGTCAGCAACCATCGTTCTGCTTTCCATCACTATGAATTCGATGACTGTGTCACATATAATGAAATAATGTAGTATTTGCCTTTCTGTGTCTGGACTATTTCATTTAGCGTGATATCTTCAAGGGTCATCCATGTCATATGAATGTGTCAGAATTTCCTTTCTTTCTAAGGCTGAATCATATACTATTGTATGTATAGACCACATTTTCTTTTCCTTTTTTTTTTTGGTGATGGAATTTCACACTTGTTGCCCAGGCGGAGTGCAGTTGTTCGATTTCAGCTCACTGCAACCTCCACCTCCTGGAATCAAGTGACTCTCCTGCCTCAGTCTCCTGAGTAGCTAGGATTACAGGCATGTGCCACCACACTTGGCTAATGGTTTGTATTTTTAGCAGAGATGGGATTTTGCCATGTTTGCCAGGCTGGTCTTGAACTCCTGACCTTAGGTGATCCACTCACCTCACCTCCCAAAGTGCTGGGATTACAGGCATGAACCACTGTGCCTGGCCAGTATTTCTATTTTAAATTTATTTATTTAGGAGACAGGGTCTTGCTATGTTGTCCAGGCTGGTCTCAAGCTCCTGGGACCAATGGATCCTCCTGCCTCAGCCTCCCAAGCTGCTGGGAGTATAGGCATGTGCCACCACACCTGAATAATTTTTTTTTGAGGTGGAGTCTCACTATCTTGTCCAGGCTGGCCTCAAACCCCTAGGCTTATGTGATCTTTCTGCCTCAGCCTCTCAAAGTGCTGGGATTACAGGTATGAGCCATCAGCCACCGTATCTGGCCTTTTTTTTTTTTTTTTTTTTTTGACAGGATCTCCTTCTGTTGCCCACACTGGAGCTCAGTGGCATGATCATGGCTCACTGCAGCCTCCACCTACTGGGCTCAATTAGTACTTCTATCTCAGCCTCCTGGGTAGCTGGGCATGTGTGGTGCACACCACCACACCTAGCTTTTTTGTATTTTTTGTAGAGAAAGAGTCTCACTGTGGGGCCAGGCTGGGCTTGAACTCCTGAGCTCAAGTGAAACACCCTACTCAGCTCCTAAAGTGCTGGGATTACTGTTAGGTACCCAAAGCTCCTGTTTTGCTCCTTTACTGCCTTCACTGCACAGCTGCCTCTTCATGGTGTAAGACAGCTGCTCAGGCTTCAGCCCTAAGTTCATATTCCAGCCACCAGGAAAGAGACAAAAAGGGGTATGCCATTTCCCTACAGGTGCAGTCCCAATGAGTCTCTCTCTCTCTCTCTCTCTCTCTCTCTCTCTTTTTTTTTTTTTTAGACAGAGCCTCACTCTATCACCAAGCTGGAGTGCAGTGATGGGATCTTGGCTCACTGCAACCTCCGCCTCCTGAGTTCAAGCAATTCTCCTGCCTCGGCCTCTTGAGTAGCTGGGACTACAGGCACACACCACCACACCTGGCTAATTTTTTGTACTTTTAGTAGAGATGGGGTTTCACCATGTTGGCCAGGATGGTCTCGATATCTTGACCTTGTTATCTGCCCGCCTCAGCCTCCCAAAGCACTGGAATTACAGGCATGAGCCACCGCACCTGGCCCCCAAGGAGTATCTTATACCACTTCTGCTTACACCTCATTGGCCAAAACTTAACCACATGGTCATGCATAGCAGCAAAGAAGGCTAGAAAACACAGACTTATGCCTGCTGCTTGGGAGGCTGAGGCTGAGGAATGGCTTGAACACAGGAGATGGAGATTGCAGTGAGCCAAGCCTGCGTCACTGCACTCCAGCCTAGGTGACAGAGTGAGACTTCATCTAAAATACATACACACACACACACACACACACACACACACACACACACACACATATATATATATATATATATATATATATATATAATTACATAATATATTATATATATGTTTATATATATATGGAGGCCTGGCTAAAAGTCATGGTTGCTTTTCCACATGAGAAGAAATAAAGGATAAAAGAAGGGAAATGGCATATCCTACCTCACACCAATAGGAGGCAGCCGAAAGAAAAATGAAGTCAGTTCCCAGTACAGGAATGGCAGGGAAGCTGTGTCTGGAAGAAAGGAGTGCAGGATGGGAAACAGGCCACAGAGAGGTGAGTGGGTCCTCCTGGCTGGGGGTCAGGAAGGGCTTGCAGGAAGGTTTATTGCTCACTGTCTCTCTCTCTTTTCTGTCTTTCTCCTCTCTCTCTCTCTCTCTCTCTCTCTCTCTCTCACACACACACACACACACACACACACACACACTCTGTCTTGCTGAGGGAGAATTCTGAGAAGGTGGAGTTCTCTGTAGGGAAGAAATATGCATTTCCTGCTTTTCATGTTTTCCTGAAAATGGGACTTCTATTAATAACACTCCTGGCCTCTCTCTACCTGGGGAAGAGAAAATGTTGCTTACCTGAGAGAAGCTGTGGGGAAAGAAGCAAGCATGTGTGGCTTAGTCCCCTCTCCTCTTTAGAGCCAGCTGGTCCACCAGAAGTGGGTGTTCTTCCTGTTCCTGCAGTGTGGAGGGCTGGGCTTTATGCCTATGCCAAGGACAGGTGAATACCTGTTACCAAGGGTACAAGCCCATTTTGTCTCCCAAATAAATGGTGTTCTCCAACAAGCTTTTAGCAGTAATAAAACACATTTTTATTCTCATCTGTTCCTTGTCTGTTTGTCTTTTCTTCTTTTTCTTTTTTTTTGTGAGACAGAGTCTCACTCTGCTCTCCAGGCTAGAGTGCAATTGCATGGTCTCTGATCACTGCAACCTCCGCCTCCTGGGTTCAAGTGATTCTCCTGCCTCAGCCTTCCAAGTAGCTGGAATTATAGGCATGCACCATCATGCCTGACTAATTTTTCATTTTTAGTAGGACGAGGTTTCACCATGTTGGCCAGGCTGGCCTCGAATTCTTGACCTCAAGTGATCTGCCCAGCCTGGCCTCCCAAAGTGCTGGGATTACAGGTGTGAGCCACCGTGCCTGGCCCTTCTTTTCTTTTCTTTTTTTTTTTTTTTGAGACGGTGTTTCGCTCTTGTTACCCAGGCTGGAGTGCAATGGCGTGATCTCGGCTCACTGCAACCTCCGCCTCCTGGGTTCAGGCAATTCTCCTGCCTCAGCCTCCTGAGTAGCTGGGATTACAGGCACACGCCACCATGCCCAGCTAATTTTTAGTATTTTTAGCAGAGACGGGGTTTCACCATGTTGACCAGGATGGTCTCAATCTCTCAACCTCGTGATCCACCCGCCTTGGCCTCCCAAAGTGCTGGGATTACAGGCTTGAGCCACCGTGCCCGGCTTCTTTTTTAAGATATGAGGTCTCACTCTGTCGCCCAGACCGTAGTGCAGTGGTGCAAATGTGGCTCAAACTCCTGGGCTTGAGCAATCCTCCCACCTTAGTTTCCTGAGTAGCTGGGACTACAGGCACATGCCACTGTGCCAGGCTAAAATTTTTTGGAAATGGGGACTCCCTCTGTTTCCCAGACTGGTCTCAACTCCTGACCTTAAGCATTCCTGTTGACTTAGCCTCAGAAAGTGATTTATTCGTAAAACTCCAACAGTCTCTTTCACCACCAGCCCCAAACTAGAGACCCCTGCTGCACCTTCCCATCCCCTGCAGATGAGTAGAATAACAGGCCACCTCTGTTGTAGTGAGAGGAGTCCCCAGGTCCCTTCTGAAGGCAGAAACCACAGGGAGAACAGAGAATGCCAGAAGTTCAGCTCATTCCCTCCATGGCATCAATACCTGATGCTTGGTCCTATACTTGGGAAGGAGGGCAAGAACAAGAGGTTCTTGAGAATGACAAGGTGAAGCAGCAGGCAGAGACAGGCCCGGGAGCTCCGCTGGCAAGCTTACACACCCCACAAACGTCAGGACAAGTTTCTTCATGTTATCAAGCCCACCTGTCTCCCCTGCTCAGAAAACATCAAGTCCAGGACATGGCTATGTTAATGTTGGGCTGACAGTCCCACAGTTTTGACTCCCAAACTGTCTTAGGCCTCTTTATAGCTGTGTCCTGCCATTGGGAAAAGGAGGTGATGAATGAGGTGAGGTGTTTCCAAAGCCTGCCAGAGCATGTGACAGGGCTGCAGTGGTCTGGGGCTCGGGACTCAGTCAGTAAGCTGGGATGGTGACCTGGTCTGAGATGGAGTGTGTGGCTCTAATTCACAGGCAGGTGACACTTATAGAAAAGATTAGGCACCTCCCAGGCTGAACACTCTGTCATTGAGCCCATCTACCCTCACCCTCGGCCTCTATACTCCTCACCAGAGCTGGGGGGCAGGGGTGGAAAGGTGACCTTCTGACATCCTCACCCATCTATAGAAGAAAGTAACTCAGGGAGCTGCTGGACCAAACAGACAGCTCTCCTCAGCCCAGTGCTCCTGATGGGGGCTCCTGTCCCCAACTCTGCCCTGCTTCTGCCTTTGCCATGTCTCCCTGTTCCCTTCCTGTGGCCTCACCATCCTCTCCCCACCTCATCATCACTTGCTCCAGGGAACTCTGGCCCAGGAGAGGCCAGCTAGCCCAAAGCATCTGAAATATTGGCAAGGGACAGAGTCCTTGGCAGAGTCCCTGTGGAGGGTCAGGCCAGGTCATGGCAGCTCCAAGTGCCATGAAAGAGGAAAGAGCCCTAGAGATTCAGGCTCCAAGCTACCCCATGACTTGGCACACCAGCCTGGCTCCTTCTGCCCAGTCCAACCTATATCCATGTTGAACACAGGCTAGCTTCTTCGGGGGAAAGGGACAAGAAAAAGGAAAGGAGAGGAGAGAATGGGAGAAAGAAGTTGGAGAGGAAGAGAGAGAAAAGGAAGGGCAAAAGGAGAGAAAGGGAGAAGCTTGATCAAGGAAATTGTAAAACCCAACAGATGTCCGGGCGTGATGGCTCATGCCTGTAATCGCAGCACTTTGGAAGCGGAGGCAGGTGGATCACCTGAGGTCAGGAGTTCAAAACGAGCCTGACCAACATGGAGAAATCCCGTCTCTACTAAAAATACAAAAAAATTAGCCAGGTATGGTGGTGGATGCCTGTAATCCTAGCTACACCAGAGGCTGGGTCAGGAAAATCGCTTGAAGCCAGGAGGTAGAGATTGCAGAGAACTGAGATCGAGCCATTGCAGTCCAACCTGGGCAAGAAAAGCAAAACTCCATCTCAAAAACAAAACAAAACAAAACAAAAGCACCAAACAGAGATGAAGAGAACGGAAGAGGAAGGAAACACCAGTAAACAATCAAAGTTTTTTTTTTGTTTTTTTTTTTGTTTTGTTTTTGTTTTTGTTTTTGTTTTTGTTTTTGTTTTTGTTTTTGTTTTTGTTTTAAGACAGTCTTCCTTTGTTGCCCAGGCTGGAGTGCAGTGACTTAGTCTCAACTCACTGCAGCCTCGACCTCAGGCTCAAACAATCCTTCCACCTCAGCCTCCCCACCACACCTGGCTATTTTTTTTTTTTTTTTTTTTTTTTTTGCAGATATGGGGTTTTGACAAGTTGCACAAGCTGGTCTCAAATTCCTGGGCTCAAGCAATCCACCTGCCTCAGCCTCCCAAAGTGCTGGGATTACAGGCATATGAACCACTGCTCCCACACTGACAGAGTTTTTGTTTTTGTTTTGTGTTTTTAGTTCTTTTTTTTTTTGGAGATGGAATCTCGATCTGTGACCCAGACAGCAGTGTAGTGACAAGATCTCAGCTCACTGCAACCTCCACTTCCCAGGTTCAAGTGATTCTCCTGCCTCAGCCTCCCAAGTAACGGGACTACAGGTGCATGCGGCCACACCTGGCTCATTTTTTATATTTTAGTAGAGACAGAGTTCCACCGTGTTGCCCAGGCTGGTCTCGAACTCCTGAGCTCAGGCAATCCACCCACCTCAGCCTCTCAATGTGCTAGAATTACAGGCGTGAGCCACCTCGCCCAGCTTTGTTTTGTGTTTTTTTGTTGTTGTTTATTTGTTTTCGTTTGGTTTTGGTTTTGAGACGGGGTCTTGCTCGGTTGCCCAGACTAGAGTGCAATGGCACAATCTCGGCTCAGTGCGACCTCCACTTCCTGGGTTTGAGCGATTCTCCTTCCTCAGGCCCCCAAGTAGCTGGGATTACAGGCTTCTGCCATCATTCCTGGCTAAATTTTGTAGAGATGGAGTTTCACCATACTGGCCAGGCTGGTCTTGAACTCCTGGCCTCAGGTGATACACGCATCTTGGCCTCCCAAAGCACTGGGATTATCACGACCAGCCCCTGACAGTGTTCTAAGCATGGAAGAAGCATGCAAAGACTACGCAAGTCTCTGGGCTGGGCTGCTGGCCTCCCTGCTTGTTGCCTGGTGACTGTTCCCGAGGAGGGCAAATAGATTCCCTGCTAGCTGCCCTCCTGGCATTGTGAGCTCCCCAGCCCATCCCCAGGCTGCACTGCATTCCCAATCAGGGCAGTTCATGGACCCTCCAAATACAGCCCATGCCACAATCTCTTCCCCAGATCCTAGGGCAAATGGGGCATTGAGGCACTCAGCTCAGACCTCATACCCTCCTGCCACCAATGCGGAGAAGGGGCAGCAGGCACCAGGGAGTCTTTGAACAGAACCCCAGCCCATCCTGCAAGGTCCTTCCTGGGTAGACTGGTATGAGGCAAGGGCCTCAGCTCCTGAAAGCCCCCAGACTCCCATAGAAGGGGAAGGGACTCAGGGGACAGGCAGAAGGAAGGTTTGTGGGGAGTCAGTCGCCCTCCAGAGCCCAGGCTTATGGGTGGGCTGAGCAGATGGAGCCACTGTCTCCCCATGCACTGACTCTGAGTGACACCACTGACTGCTGCCCTTGTGGCTCCAGCCATAGACGGGTCCCAGTCTTAGCCTGGCTGCACTTCATTGATGTGATGGTTAATTTTCAGTATCAGCTTGACTGGATTAAAGGATGCCTGGAGGCCAGGCATGGTGGCTCACGCCTATAATCCCAGCACTTTGGGAGGCAAAGGAGGGCAGATCACGAGGTCAAGAGATTGAGACCATCCTGGCCAACATGGTGAAACCCCATCTCTACTAAAAATACAAAAATTAGCTGGGCGTGGTGGCACATGCTTGTAGTCCCAGCTACTCAAAAGGCTGAGACAGGATAATTGCTTGAACCCAGGAGGCAGAGGTTGTGGTGAGCTGAGATTGTGCCACTGCACTCCAGCCTGGGTAACAAGAGTGAAACTCTGTCTCAAAAAAAAAAAAAAAAAAAAAAAAAAAAAAAGCAACACCAATGATCCAAATAGCTTCCTGAATTTGTGTTATCTCACAGAAAGCCTTATCATAAGTTCCATAATTCTAATTAATCTACCAAGATAATGTAATTACATTTAGTTTTGTAAGGTATACAACAGTGATCTTCTATTTTGGTGTCAGTTTTTCAATAAAGTTTTGATTATGGGCAAAAAAAATCTGTTCTCATCTATCTGTCTCCTGTCTATGTATGTATCTATCTGCATGCTATATGTTGTATCTCTCTGGAGAACCTGACTAATACAGTTAGGATGAAAAGAGGAAGGGACACCCCCTGTTAAATGGTCCTGCTGAAAGAATCAATCCTAAATCTTAACAAGACTTGAGATCCAGGTGGGACGCAGTGGCTCAGGTCTGTCATCCCAGCACTTTGGGAGGCCGAGATGGGCAGATCACTTGAGGTCAGGAGTTTGAGACCAGCCTGGACAACATGGTGAAGCCCAACCTGTACTAAAAATTCAAAAATTTGCTGGGAATAGTGGCTCACACCTGTAATCCCAATACTTTGGGAGGTGGGTGGATCAACTGAGGTCAGGAGTTCCAGACCAGCCTAGCCTACTAAAACTACAAAAATTATCCAGGCATGATCATGTGCACCATGCTACTTAGGAGGCTGAGGCAGGAGAACTGCTTGAACCTGGGAGGCAGAGGTTGCAGTGAGCCAAGATCATGCCATTGCACTTTAGCATGAGAGACAAGAGCCAAGACTCTGTCTCTAAAAAATAAAATAAAATACAAATACAAAAATTAGGCTGAGCACGGTGGCTCACACCTGTAATCCCAGCACTTTGGGAGGCTGAGGTGGGAGGATCATGAGGTCAGGAGTTCGGAGTTTGAGACCAGCCTGGCCAACATGGTGAAACCCCATCTCTACTAAAAATATAAAAGTTAGTGGGGTGTGGTGGCTTGCGCCTGTAGTCCCAGATACTCAGGAAGCCGAGACAGGAGAATTGCTTGAACCCAGGAGGTGGAGGTTGCAGTGAGCCAACATTGTACCCTTGCACTCCACCTCTGAGCAACAGAGCAAGACTCCCTTTGGGAAAAAAAAATAATAATACAATAATTAGCCAGGCATGATAGTGTGCACCTGTGGTCCAGATGAGGCAGGAGAATCGCCTGAACCCAGGAGATGGAGGCTGCAGTGAGTTCAGATGTGTGACTGCACTCCAGACTTGGTAACAGAGTAACACTCTTGTCTCAAAAAAAAACTGAGAACAGTGTGGATACTGTGCTGTCTTTTATATCAGAGTGGGGAAAGCAATATATATTTTATTTTATTTTGCATAAAGACACACAAGAAACTAAGCCTGGTGGGAGAATGGGTGGGATGGGAAAGAGGATGGTGGAAAATAGGGGTGGGCACAAGCCTTTCCAATGTGTTCCTTTTCATAGTTTTGGAAATTTTGAAATGTGATTTATATAGATTCACGTTTTAATTTTAAATGTAATTAAAATTTTAAATTAATTATGGCACTACTCTCCCATCCTATACTATGGGTTATTCCCGGCCTTTTTTTTTTTTTTTTTTTTTTTTTTTCTTTTTCTTTTTTTGAGACAGAGTCTTGCTCCATTGCCAGGCACCAGGCTGGAGTACAGTGGCACTATCTCGGCTCACTGCAACCTCCGCCTCAGGGGTTCAAGCTATTCTCCTGCCTCAGCCTCCGAGTAGCTGTGACTACAGGCACGTGCCACATGCCCAACTAATTTTTGTATTTTTAGTAGAGATGGGGTTTCACCATGTCGGCCAGAATGGTCTTGATCTCTTGACCTCGTGATCCACCTGGCTCAGCCTCCCAAAGTGCTGGGATTACAGGCGTGAGCTACCGCTCCTGGCTTGTTTTTTGTTTTTTAAGAGACAGAGTCTGCTGTGTTCCCTAGGCCGGTCTAGAACTCCTGGGCATGAGCCCCGCTTGGACCTCCCAGAGTGCTGGACTACAGACGCCGCCACCAACTGGCCTGTACTGTAAATACATAGAGTCCAGGATGGCCCAAGGTCACCAGGGGTCGTGCTGCCTGGCAAGGGATTGAGGCTGGGAGGGGACCATGAAGACAGGTGAGGCCATGTGTGATCCGTGGGAATTGCGGCAGGTAACTCTGTGAGGTCTGTGGCCCCGCCCCACTCCGCCATGGGAAGCCATAGCTTGGCACTGCCCACTGTGATGCGAAGGATGGTGAGGGCACCCGGACCAGGGTAGACACAGGGGTGAGACTGGGCGTGGCTGGCAAGGGGCAGCAGCACTGCATGCACAGCTTCACAGGTGCATGGAGTTTGGGGCCAGCGTCTGCAGCCGGCACCGTCCCCATCCAGCAAATTGTGCCCAGAGTTCTGCTGCTTCCCCGCCGCCACCGCCACCGCCAGGGCTGGGGGTGCTGCAGCCGACTCCCAGGCACGCAGTTGGGGATGCCTGACAAAGGGAGACCCCAGGCAGGGCCTGGGTGCCTACATCTTTGCTCCTGAGGAGAGAGGGGACAGGAAACTGACGCTGTTTCTGGGCTGCCCCCAGTGGGGAGAGCAGGGCTAGGGAGGATAGGCCGGGCCGAGGCGGCACTCCCAGAGGCCACTGCGCTCTGGCTCTGCACCCTGGAAGATTAGGGGCAGAGGCCACCCGAGCCCACTCAGCCAGGACTGCCCAGGCTGGGAGCTCACTGGGGGGCAGGTGCCTATTCCCAAAACCCACTCCAGACAAGCGAAGAAAACAGCTCTGTGTCCCAGGACCAGCACTGATACCTGCTGTCACCCACTGTGTGACCTGGGAGAGTTACTGACCCTCTCTGGGCTTAATCACTGTCATCTGAAACACAAGCCAAGCTGGTAGATAAGGTTTTTTTTTAAGATGCCATTTCACCATGATGGCCAGGCTGGTTTTGAACTCCCCAGGTGATCCACCCACCTCAGCCTCCCAAAGTGCTAGGATTACAGGTGTGAGCCACCACACCTGGCATGATAAAATGGTCTTTAGGCCTCTACCAGCTCTGAGGTTCCATGAATCTAAGAAACTCTAGTCCCTCCCCACGTCCCCAGCCCAGGCTGGATTAGCCTCAGAGAGGCCTGGCTGAGCTGGGGCCCTCACCCAAGGTCTCCGCTCCGCTGCTTAGAAAAGGTCTTTTGGAAGACTGTGTCCCACCCCTCCCCACCGCAGACAGTGGCAGAGGAAGAGGCCATTGGCTAAAAAGTCTGGACAAATTAAAAACCAGCAGCTCTGCCCTGGTTTTTTCAGAGCACAGCCAAACCCAAATCACACCTCTGCACCCACCTAGCTCCAGCAGCATTTCCAGCCCCCAGATGTTATTTTTACACCCTTTCCATGCAGGGAAGCATGGAGGAGGGTAAAATATTTTTAGAATGCTATTTTAAGTAACATACTGGCCTGATAAGGTGGCTCAGGCCTGCAATCCAGTACCTTGGGAGGCCCAGGCAAGAGAATCCCTTGAGGCCGGGAGTTCAATACCAGCTTCGGCAACAAAGAGTCTTCCATCTCTATTAAATAAATAAATAAATAAACAGCTGGGGGTGGTGTTGTGCCCCGTGGTCCCAACTACTTGAGAGGCTGAGGCAGGAGGGTTCCTTGAGCCTAGGAGTTCAAGATTACAGACTGCTATGGTCACACCACTGCACTCCAGGCTGGGCAGTGAGACTCTGTCTCAAAACAATAAAACTAACCTGGATGTTGTATGTGAAAGTAATATTTCCTACTCGAGCATGCTGACTTCATCTGAGCTTACAGATGTTTTTCATACATTCCTCCCCAAGGGATAGATTCTTGTGAGAGGCAAGGATGGTCCCAGTCAGTGAAAATCCTGACTGGAGAGAGATCTAAGATGGCCAAATAAGAACAGCTCTGGAAGGCTGTTCACAGCAAAGGGTGAGTGATCACTGCATTTCCAAACAAGTTTTTACTACTCACAAACTAGGGATTCCATGCCAAAAAGTGCCACAAGTTTCCAGCATGGCTGTTTGAGCCAGCCCCGTGGGTTTCCACACAAAAACTCACCCGAATCTGGGTAGCAATTTCAACTGGCACCTGGAATGCCTGGGAGACAGAGCCACCCATTCAACTGAAAAAAAGGAGGCTGAAACAGGGAGCGAGGTGATCTGGCTCGACGGGTCCCACCCCCACAAAGACCAGCAACCTGAAATGCTCTGGACTGAGGGTTTCACAGCAAGTGCAGCCGGACCCCAGATGGTCCAGCTTGGTGGGGGGAAGGGCATCCACCATTACCAAGGCAGTCTGCCAATACTGAGGTGATCCGGAGACCACTATTACCAAGGCAGTTCTGTTCCTCTGTAAACAAGATTGGAAGGAAGTTTACACAACAGCTGGGCAGAGCCCCCAGCAGCTCAGCAATGCCTCTGCTGACAGACCATGACTAGACTACCTCCTTGCTGGGTGTGGCATCTCTGAAAAAAGGCAGTAGCATGTCAGGAACTTATAAATAAAGCCCCACCTTCCTAGGACAGAGCACCTGGGAAAAAAGGTGGTTATGAGTTCTGCTGCAGCAGACTTAAAAGGTACCTGCCCAGCAGCTCTGAATGGAACTCCCAGAGTTCCCAGCACAGCACTTGAGCTCCTATAAGGGATAGACTGTCTCCTCAAGCAGCTCCCTGACCCCCATATATCCAAACCATATATCCAAAGAGACACCTCATAAAAAGGAGCTCTGGCTGACATCTGGCGGGTACTCTTTTGGGATGAAGATAACAGAAGGGAAACTGCAGTAACCCTTACCATTCTGTAGCCTCTGTGGGTGATTCCCTAGACAATCAGGGTCTGGAGTGGACCTCCAGCAGTCCTGCAGAAGAGGAGCCTGATTGTTAGAAGAAAAACTAAAAAACAGAAAGAAATAGTTTCAACATCAACAAAAAGGATGTCCACTCAGATACCCTATCCAAAAGTCACGAACTACAAAGACCACAGGTAGAGAAATCCACAAAGACGGGACAAAACCAGTGCAAAAAGGATGAAAGCACCAAAAACAAGAATGCATCTCCCCCTCCAAGGGATCACAGCTCCCACCAGCAAGGGAACAAAGCTGGATGGAGAATGGGTCTGATGAATTGACAGAAACATGCTTCAGAAAGTGGGTAATAACAAACTTCTCTGAGCTAAAAGAACATGTTCTTCTGCATGTAGGCAAGCACGTAAGGAAAATAAAAATAAAATAAAATAAATAAAAAAATAGAAAAGAACATGTTCTAACCCAATGCAAAGAAACTAAGAACCTTGAAAAATGTTTGACAAAATCCTAATGAGAATAAAAAGCTTACAGAAGAATATAAACAACTTGATGGAGCTGAAAAATACAACACAAGAACTTCACAAAGCACGCACAAGTTTCAATAGCTGAATTGATTGAGCAGAAGAAAGAATATCAGAGATTGAAGATCAACTCAAATAAATAAAATAAGAAGGCAAGAATAATGAAAAAAGAGTGAAAAGAAATGAACAAAGCCTCCAAGAAATATGAGAATATTTCAGAAGACTTAATCTATGTTTGACAGATGTACCTGTGATGGAGAGAAGGAATCCATGCTGGAAAACACTCTTCAGGATATTATCCAGGAGAACTTCACCAACCTAGAAAGGCAGGCCAACATTCAAGTCCAGGAAATACAGAGAACACCACAAAGATATTCCTCAAGAAGAGCAACCCCAAGGCACATAATCATCAGATTCACCAGGGTTGAAATGAAGGAAAAAATACTAAGAGCAGTCAGAGAGAAAGGTCGGGTTACCCACAAAGGGAAGCCCATCAGACTCACAGCGGATCTCTTGGCAGAAACGCTACAAGCCACAAGAGAGTGGGGTCAATATTCAGCATCCTTAAAGAAAAGAACTTTCAACCCAGTATTTCATATCCAGCCAAACTAAGCTTCATAAGTGAAGGAGAAATAAAATCCTTATGAACAAGAAATTGCTGAGAGATTCTGTCATCCCAGTCCTGCCTTACAAGAGCTCCTGAAAGAAGCACTAAACATAGAAAGGAACAGCCATTACCAGCCACTCCAAAAACATACCAAATGGTAAAGAGCATTGACACAATGACAAACTGCATCAACTAACGGACAAAACAGCCAGCTAGCATCAAAATGGCAGGATCAAATTCACACATAACAATATTAACCCTAAATGTAAATGGGCTAAATGCCCCAATCAAAAGACACAGACCGGCAAATTTGATTAAAAATACACATGCACACGTATGTTCATTGCAGCACTGTTTACAATAGCAAAACCTGGAGCAACCTAAATGCCTATCAATGATAAACTGGATAAGAAAAGTATGGCACACATACACCATGAAATACTATGCAGCCATAAAAATGATGAGTTCGTGTCCTTTGTAGGGACATGGATGAATGTGGAAACCATCATTCTCAGCAAACTGTCACAAGAACAGAAAATCAAACACCGCATGTTTTCACTCATAGGTGGGTGTTGAACAATGAGAACACATGGGCACAGGGAGGAGAGCATCACACACTGGAGTCTGTTGTGGGGGCTAGGGGAGGGACACCAGGGGGTGGGAAGGTTGGGGAGGGATACCATGGGGAGAAATGCCAGATGTAGGTGATGGGGGGGGGATGGAGGCATCAAACCACATAGCCATGTATGTACCTATGCAACGATCCTGCATAATCTGCACATGTACCCCAGAGCCTAAAGTACAATAAAAAAAAGAAAGAAGAAAGAAGAGGGAGGGAGGGAGGGAGGGAGAGAGAGAGAGAGAGAGAGAGAGAGAGAGAGAGAGAGAGAGAGAAGAAAGAAAGAGAAAGAAGAAAGAAGAAAGAAAGAAAGAAAGAAAGAAAGAAAGAAAGAAAAAGAAAGAAGAAAAAGAAAGGAAGGAAGGAAGGAAAGAAAGAAAGAAAGAAGAAAAAGAAAGGAAGGAAGGAAGGAAAGAAAGAAAGAAAGGAAGGAAGGAAGAAAGAAAGAAAGAAAGAAAGAAAGAGAGAAAGAAAGAAAGATCCCAACCATGGGGAAAGGGCTATTTGGGATTCTGGAATGGGTGGCTGAGGCAGTTTACAGACTCGCCTTCTGGTGAGCTTTAAAAATGGAACAGGAGCCAGGCACAGTGGCTCATGCCTGTAATCCCAGCACTTTGGGAGGCCAAGGCAGTCAGATCACTTCAAGTCAGGAATTTGAGATCAGCCTGGCCAACACGGTGAAGTCCTGTCTCTACTAAAAATAAAAAAATAGCCAAGTGTGGTGGCGGGCACCTGTAATCCCAGCTACTCAGGAGGCTGAGGCAGGAGAATCACTTGAATCAGGATGGCGGAGGTTACAGTAAGCTGAGATTGGGCCACTGCATTCCATCCTGGGCAACAGAGCAAGGCTCAGTCTCAAAAAAAGAAACAAAGGAAAAGAAACAGGAACATCTTCCTGAGGAAGGCTCAGCCCCTCTTCTGGAAGGTGAGAATGGGTCACAGCCTTTCAGGGTCCCTCACGTGCTGAGGCTCCTGTAAGTTCTCTCTTTCAGCTAATCTTTTCAGTCTCCACCAGGCTTTCCTTCTTCCAAATGAAGAGCTGACCTAGAGCAGGTGCAGATTCAGATTTGGGGGCATTCCTGAGGTTTATGCATATTTGAAGAATCTTCTTAAGGAAAAAAGAATAAAATCTCATGAATACACATTTTTTCTGAAATGGCAGCTTCGGTAGTGCCTAACCTAGTCCTCCATTCCAGAGGTCACTTCCAACTCCAACAATTCCATTATTTTCTCTTTTTCTTTCAACTCCTTACCTCTTCCTGCCTGTTTTGTTTATGAGTTTATTTTCTTTTTTGTTTTTTTTTGTGTGGTTTTTTTCTATTTTGTTTTGTTTTGAGACAGGGTCTTGCCCAGGCTGGAGTGCAGTGATGCAATCTCAGCTCACTGCAGCCTCGACTTCCTGGGTTCAAGCGATTCTCCTGCCTGAGCCTCTCTTGGGTAGCTGGGATTACAGGAACCCACCACCATGCCTGGCTATTTTTTTTTTTTTTTGTATTTTTAGTAGATGACAGGGTTTCGCCATGTTGGCCAGGCTGGTTTCAAACTCTTGACCTCAAGTGATGCACCTGCCTCAGCCTCCCAAAGTGCTAGGATTACAGGCATGAGCCACCATTACTGGCCATATGTTTTCATTTTAATATGCATATCTCATATTTATGTGTATATTACACACAAACACACATACATGCTCCAGTAACAATGGGCACATCTAGTGCCTAGAGCAGGGCTACTAAATATTCTCTGCTGAAAAAAGCAGAGATCCTTGGAGAAATGGCTGAGCTCAGACATCAGACAGGGAAAGTGCAAAATGAACCTAGAACATTTTATTGTTTCAGAAAGTAAGGAAGTCTGGCCAGATGTGGTGGCTCACACCTGTAATCCCACCACTTTGGAGACTGAGGTGGACAGATTGCATGATCCCAGGAGTTTGAGACCAACCTGGCCAACATGCATGGCAAGACCCCATCTTTACCAAAAAAAAAAAAAAAAAAAAAAAAAAAATACAAAAATTAGCCAGATGTGGTGGTGCATGCTTGTAGTTCCAGCCACTAGGAAGGGTGAGGTAGGAGGAACAGTTGAGCCCCCTTGAGCCTGTGGGGTCAAGGCTGCAATAAGCTGTGATAGCACCACTGCACTCCAGCCTAGGAAGTGGAGAAAGACCCTGTCTCAAGGCCAGGTGCAGTGGCTCACGCCTGCAATCCCAGCACTTTGGGAGGCGGAGGCAGGTGGATCACTTGAGGTGAGGAGTTCGAGATCAGCCTGGCCAACATAGTGAAATCCCACCTCTAAAAAAAAAAAAAAAAAAAAAAACCCTGTCTCAAAAACAGAAAAGAAATAAGTAAGAGAAAGAAAAAAAAGAAAAAAGTAGGAAAGTTCTTAAAAAATTATAGAACTTTATCAGCAGATCTGGAATCGTGTGAGCAACACAATAAATAGTAATGAATTATAGCCCACTGAATACAACCTGAATCCCTGAGTCATACAGATAAAAGGAAAAAGGAAAGAGTGAGGGAAGGAATTGTTCATCCTTGCAGCAAAATGGCACCTAAGAAATATGGAAGAAATGGTAGAATTAGAAAATCACCATTTTGGCCAGACACAGTGACTCCTGCCTATAATCCCAGTGCTTTTGGAGGCAGAGGTGAGAGGACTGCTTGAGTCCAGGAGTTTGAGACCATATTGGACAACATAGCAAAACTTCTTCGTACCAAAAAAAAAAAATTTTTTTTCATCAGGCTGGAGTGCAGTGGCATAATCTCGGCTCACCGCAACTTCTGCCTTCCAGGTTCAAGCAATTTTCCTGCCTCAGCCTCCCAAGCAGCTGGGACTACAGGCATGTGCCACCGCACCCAGGTAAATTTTTGTAGTAGAGACAGGGGTTTCATTGTATTAGCCAGGCTGGTCTTGAACTCCTGACCTCGTGATCCACCTGCCTCAGCCTCCTAAAGGGCCAGGATTATAGGTGTGAGCCACTGACCCCAGCCAAAAAAACGATTTTTTTTTTTGAGACAGAGTTTCTCTCTTGTTGCCCAGGCTGGCAACCATCTCTGCCTACTGCAAACTCTGCCTCCCAGGTTCAAGCAATTCTCCTGCCTCAGCCTCCAGAGTAGCTAGGACTACAGGCATGTGCAAGAACACCCAGCTAATTTTGTATTTTTAGTAGAGACGAGGTTTCTCTATGTTGATCAGGCTGGTCTTGAACTCCCGACCTCAGGTGATCCACCTGCCTTGGCCTCCTGAATTCCTGTGATTACAGGCATGAGCCACTGTACCTGGCCCCCTAGATTTTTTAAAAAATACATTTTGTCCTTGGCAACATGCTGAGGCCAGGCCTGAACCAGCCCCACCCGCCCCTGCCCAAAATTTTTTAATTAGCCAGGCGCAGTGATGCATACCTGTGGTCCCAGCTACTTGAGAGGCTGAGGCTACAGGATTACTTGAGCCCAAAAAGTCAAGGCTGCAGTGAGTCGTGATCATACCACTGCACTCCAGCCTGGATTTGAGACCCAGTCAAAAAAGGAGGAAGGAAGGGAGGAAGGAAGGAAGGAAAGCGTTTGATAGTTGTATTTTACAAAACATTTTCCAACAATTCTCTTACACTATATACTCTTTTTTATAATGTGGCTTTGACAATATTCCATCAGAAGTTGGGATCTCTGTCTCCTCCTCTTATAAAGAGGAGGTTTTTTTGTTACTGTTGGTACCAACAGAGTATGGCCTAAATAATGCCATGTGACTTCCAGAATCTTCCATTTATTCCCTGGAATACTTACCCCAGACGTTGAGGTCAGTGGAAAGAGGGCTAACTAGCCATAAGGAAAGCACCAGCTGAGCCCTGGGGCTGTGTTGAGTGCACCCCCTGGCTGCCCACCAGCTCCAGCTCTGCCTCTATTGTGACAAGGACCTCCTGAGACCCTAAGCGGAACTGCCCAGCTGGGCCCTGCCCAGACCCATGACCCACAGACCCTGGGAGGGATCACACATTTTTATTTTTGTTTTAAACCACTATGTTTTGGGATATTTGCTACATGGCAATAAACAGAACAGCAACCATGAGAGTAGTAGGTTCAGACAAAAGTCCTCAGTGGATGCAAGTAAAGTTTTGAGGAGGAGTCAAGACTTTTACATAAAGTGTCTCCTCTCCAAATATTTGTTAATTACTAAGGGAAAAATAGTAACTTCACAATGACAAATTCTGGCAGAAATCAACTTAAAGTGATCAAAGTCAGTATCACCGTACTGAGACAAATTAGCATTGTATGCAAATGTGTAACAGCTGGCTGGTGGGGCCTGGATTTGTAACATTTGCTGACTTTTGTGGCATAAAAATTCCTGCAAGCTGGTTGCATGACTCATCCCTGTAATCTCAGCACTTTGGGATACTGAGGCAGGAGGCTGAGTTGAGGCCAGTCTTTGAGACAGGCTGGGCAGTAGAGCAAGATCCCATCCCAACTGACACCGGGTAAAGAGAATGAGGTTTGTGGTGGTGGTGTTTTTGTTCCTTTTGTATTTCTGAGTCAAGGTCTTGCTTTGTTGCTGGCCTGGAGTGCAGTGGTGCAATCTCAGCTCACTGCGACCTCCACTTCCTGGGCTCAAGCCATCAACCCACCTCAGCCTTCTGAGTAGTGGAGACCACAGGCATGCCCCACCATACCCAACTAATTTTTGTAGAGATGAGGTCTCACCATGTTGCCCAAGCTGGTCTCAAACTCCTGGGCTCAGGCAGTCCGCTCATCTTGGCCTCCCAAAGTGCTGGGATTACAAGCATGAGCCCCTGTGCCTGGCCTGTTAACAGTTTTCTGTACTATTCTTGCAACTTGCTTTGAAATTATTTCAAAATGATCAGATAAATGCTCTGTGGACATTTAGTTCAATAGGACTAGGCCATGAGGAATAAAGGCAAGAAAGAAGAACTGAACACAGGCAGGACTGTTGCTGGTTCATTTTGCCAAATCAGAGATCACAGCAAGTTCAGTCCAGAGGCTGTCTGCATCTACCTGTGCTGGAGATCCCCTGCAGCCACGGCAACTTGCTACAGAAATCCATTCTGCTAAAGTCAATCTTTACCAACTGTTAAATGTAAGTTAGTGAGTTGGGACCTAAAAGAGTTCTTCAGGGATTTGGTAAGGCACTGAATCACCTGCAGAGTTACACAGGACCCTAGAGGCTGTCTTCTTCCACCCGGGTACAGCCTGTGGTTGCTGACTCCTGGTGGACAAGGCTTTTTCCAGTTCCAGGAACCAAATGGTGATAAACTAGGAGTGAAGAGAGGGCTTGCCACTGCCTGAGAGCTCAGGTGCAGGTCACAGAAGATGGATAAGAAGACATTTACATCCACCTGGGGCTTTTTTTTTTTTTTTTTTTTGAGCTGTAGTTTTGCTCTTATTGCCCAGGCTGGAATGCAGTTGTGCAATCTCAGCTCACAGCAACCTCCACCTCCTAGGTTCAAGCGATTCTTCTGTGTCAGCCTCCAGAATAGCTGGAATTACAGACATATGCCACCATGCCTGGATAAGTTTGTAGTTTTAGTAGAGATGGGGTTTCTCCATGTTGATTAGGATGGTCTCGAACCCCTGACCTCAGGTGATCCGCCCACCTCAGCCTCCCAAAGTGCTAGGATTATAGGCGTGAGCCACTGCACCCAGCCCCACCTGGGGCTTTAAAGGGTTTCTTTGATTCCCTGCCATCCTTGAGTTGAGTGAGGACAAGCCTGGCTTCTTGCAACCTTCTCCCAAGGCCAGGCAAGGAGATGCATTCTGATCACACGAGGTCTTTTACTTGGGTGGCTCTGCTCTACTGCCCCCTGCCTCAGCAGCCAGCTGAACAGACACAGAGACACCCACTCATTCACGGCATTGTTTATTGAACACTAACTGGGTTTGGGCTCAGGCTCTGAGTTAGCAGTGTGCATGAAACAATCAGAAACAATCATGAGTGCCTGGCCATGGGGGGCGGTTGCAGTCTGGTGGGGCAAAGCTGTAGATACAGAAGTAAGTGTCCAATTATAAATTGTGATTAGAGGCACGATGGAAAAGGGCAAGGCTTCCTGAGAGAAACAGGGCAGGCACAGGACAACCTCTGAGACAGTAGCAGGAACCTAAAACTTGAAGGGTAAACAGGAATGGGTGAGACAAAAGGGGAAAAAAGAAAATGCTTGCTGGGCACAGTGGCTCACCAGCACTCTGGGAGGCCGAGGCGGGCAGATCATGTGGTCAAGAGATTGAGACCATCCTGGCCAACATGGTGAAACCCTGTCTCTACTAAAAATACAAAAATTAACCAGGTGCAGTGGCACACACCTGTAACACCAGCTACTCAGGAGGCTGAGGCAGGAGAATCACTTGAACCTGGGAGGCGGAAGTTGCAGTGAGCCAAGATCACACCACTGCACTCCAGCCTGGCAACAGAGACCCCATCTTAAAAAAAAAAAAAAAGAAAGAAAAAGAAAAGAAAAAACTTTCCAGGGAGAGAGAAGGAGAAAAGACCCAGGCACAGTATAGAGCTGGGGACATCTGAGGAAGAAAGGGCCTCTGGGGTGGGGGGCCCTCTGGGTGACTGGGAGAGGAAGGCGCTGGAAGGGATCCAGATTAAATCAGATGCTGTGTACCCTGTGGAGTCACTGGTGTTCCTCTAATTGCACTGGGTTGTAAGCGAAGGAGTCACCTGATTTAATTTGAAATTTAAAAAGTCAGACTGGGCACGGTGGCTCACGCCTGTAATCCCAGAACTTTGGAAGGCCCAGGCTGATGGATCAAGAGGTCAGGAGTTCAAGACCTGCCTGGCCAACATGGTGAAACCCTGTCTCTACTAAAAATACAAAAAATTAGCTGAGTGTGGTGGTACACCTGTAATCCCAGCTACTTGGGAAGCTGAGGCACTTAAACCTCGGAGGCAGAGGTTGCAGTAAGCCAAGATCATGCCATTGCACCCCAGCCTGGGTGACAGGGCAAGACTCCATCTCAATACAAAAAATGTAATTCTACTCTGTGGAGAATGAGCTGGAGGAGGCAAAGGGAAGAAAGGGGAGATCAGCAAGGAGGTTGTTGTCATAACTCAGGTGGGGGCATGGTGGCTTGGACTTGGTAGCAGTGTGAAGGCACAGTGCCACTGTCCGGGTCCAGATGCAGGGTGTGTTCTGATGTAGGGAGTCGGGGACAGTGCAGCATGGAGATTTCACTGAAAATTTCTGCTTTGAGCAACTGGGTGGAATGAACGAAGGTGTATTTCACCAGATACGGGAAAGACCAGGGAATGGTTTAAAGAGCTGACTGTGGTGGCTCATGTCAGTGTGGTGGCTCCCCAGCACTTTGGGAGACTGAGGAAGGAGGATCACTTGAGACCAGGAGTTGGAGATGTAGCCTGGGCAATGTATCAGGACATTCTTTAGAAAAATTAAAGTAGAGAAAAAGAAAGGTTTAAAGGGAAGAGATTGAGGGTTCAGAATTGTACCTCCTCAGTTTCAGAGATTCCTTTGAGCTCTTCAAGTACATAAATAAATGTGGGAATCATTAACAAATAAATGGTATGAAAAGGCAAGGGAATGGATGAGACCACCCAGGAAAAGAGTACACAGAGAGAAGAGAAATAGAGAGGACAGAGTTCCCAGCTACTCGGGAAGCTGAGGCAGGAGAATCACCTGAACCTGGGAGGTGGACGTTGCAGTGAGCCAAGATGGCGCCATTTCACTCCAGCCTGGGTGTCAAGAACAAAACTCCATCTTGAAAATAAAATTTCTTAATTAATTACTTAATTAATTAATTTTAAAAGACGGGGTTTCACTATGTTGGTCAGGCTGGTCTTGAACTCCCAACCTCAGGTGATCCGACCATCTTGGCCTCCAAAGTGCTTGGATTACAGGCGTGAGCCACCATGCCCTGCCAAAAAAAAAAAAAATTCTTTTTAAATGGAGAGATCAGAATAGAAGAGAGCTCAGGACTGAGCCCTGAGAACACAGCACAGAGGTCAGAGAGGAGATTCTGAAGTAGGGAAACTGGAAGTGATGGACACAGAGTGGAGAAAATCAAGAGGGTCAATGCTGCTGCAGCTGAGGGAGAATGTTCCAGAGGATGAAGCTGGTCAGCCAGCCAAGTGCTTCTCACAGGGTCACTCCGTACCCAGGCCATTGATTTGATGGGGACATGGAGCTGATTCAAGAACCGGTGAGAGGCAGTGGCAGCGCGTGCGGAAGGCAGCTCATGGAGGATGGCTAGTTTCTCCTCACTTCATGTCACATCCACTATGAACTTTTCCCATCTCTTCTTCCAGATTGCCATGAAAGTATTTTTCTCAATCTCCAACAGGCTACTGTACCTGCAGGAAGAGGAAGAGCCCAGGTGAGCCTCAGAGCAGGGGCTGGGAATGGGGCAGGGAGCCTGAGGGGACATCAGAGGCTTGCAGAGCAGTCTCCCCAGTCCAGCAGCAAGGACTAACCAGCCATGATAAAAAGAAACCCACAGAAACCATAGAGGCATTGGTTTCAAGCCTCCTCAGATGCAAACACAAGCTGTGGGCTGGAAGGCGGGCAGGGGTCCTGGGAGGACATGAGACACTCACTTGATAGAGCTGATGGCCAGCTGTTTGAGGGTCCTCAGTTCAGCCTTCATCCCCCCAATGCCCATGAAGACCTCATAGAAATAGTAGGACAAGCCTTTGGCACCAAAGATCTCTGGGTCATCAGAGCTGATCACCATAGGGTGCCTGATGGCCATCAGAGTAGCTGCAGGGTGGTTTCTCAAATCAGACACCAGTTTCAGAACGTGCCTGGTAGGAGGCAAGGGAGAAAGATGAACTCTGATCCCTAAAAAGAGTAGTCACAAGTGAAATGAGACCTGGAGCCCCCATCAGCTCCCTTCATCTCCCCATCGTTATCTCCCCAATATGAGGATGACTTCTGGGCAGTCACAAGGAGAACAGGGTCAGTCCCCATGCGTCTCCTGTTTCATCAGCACCACAAATAGTCACTTCTGGTCCTGCTCAGAGAAGCGCTAACTGAACACAGACACAAAAGACCCCAGGAAGCACTGGCCACCCGCTGCGTTCTTTGTGCTCTGTCCAGAGTTTTGCCAAAAATTCCACCCCACTGGGGACACTCACAGCTGCCGCATTCCTACTGGTGGCTTAAGCAAAAGGACCCTCCTGAATAACTTTACTAACAGGTGGGAGAGTGGAGGGATTTTGGTAACAAGAGAGTTAAGGAGAGAGAAGTTACACTGAAAAAAGTTAAGAGGGCAGAGATTGTGGTTAGGGGAGATCACATGGGATCAGCCGCATGAGTCACACATACCTGGTTAGAGATGGGACAGACTTCTATGGGGATGTCCTTTTTCTGTCAGTAAGCCCGGAGGGTGGGGTGTTTGCTCAAAGCAAATCTATGTTCGATCCTGGTAGTGTTTAGCATCAAAGCAACCAGAATGTTCTTGTCTATGGAAGTGTCTTGCCAGTCTGAAGACAGGGGCATGGTCTTCCATGGGGGATGGATGGGTCTGATGCCCCCAGAACATCCTCAAATAGCCCCCCAAGAACGAAAATGAAAAGAAATTACACACACACACAGTTTTCTTTTAACAATCTAAAGAGAGGTATGATATGGTTTTATTAATCATCTAATTTATTAATTTATCATTCTAATGAATAAGTTGAAACTTAATAGCTTTTATGAATTGACCAAGGATATTCACCTAGTAAGTAGCAAAACCAAGTTTTAAACCTTGGTCTCTCTGACTTCACAGTCCACTTTTTTTTTTTTTTTTTTTTAAAGTCTTGCTGGGTGTGGTGGCTCATGCCTGTAATCCTAGCACTTTGGGAGGCCAAGGTGGGTGGATCACCTGAGGTCAGGAGTTCAAGAACAGCCTGGCCATCATGGAGAAACCCCACCTTTAAAAAAAAAAGTCTTTCTCTCTATCACCCAGGCTGGAGTGCAATGGCACGATCTTGGCTCATTGCAACCTCCGCCTCCCAGGTTCAAGCGATTCTCCTGCCTCAGCCTCCCTAGAAGCTGGGATTACAGATGCCCTCAACCACACCCAGCTATTTTTTGTATTTTGAGTAGAGATAGGGTTCACCATGTTGGCCAGGCTGGTCTCAAACTCCTGACCTCAGGTGATCCACCCACCTTGGCCTCCCAAAGTGCTGGGATTACAGACGTGAACTACCACGCCCCACTTCGGGGCTCTTATGTTTATAATCTTTACAACAAGGTATTACAAGGTTCTCTTATTTACAACCTCAGTATAAGTACCTGTATGTGCTCATTTTAAGTATTTAACAGTACTATCAAGATGTTATCACTTGATAGGTGACTGCAGACATTCTTGTGGCCTCCTCCCCTGCTGTCCCCATTATACCTTTCTTGCCCTCAGTAAGAAGGCAGGGCTCTTTTATTTAAGGCCCTCAGTAGAGGGTGAAAGGTCAGATGTGGCTTTCCCAGACTCCCTTACAGCTAAAATAGCCTTAACACTGGCCTGGGAGGTTATTTGTTGGGGAGCTTTGGGGGATTCCTCCCTGATAAAAGGACATGCACTGGGGGACTGTCTCCTATTTTATTTCACTGGATATGGTCGCCCCGAATGTGATTCACCATCTCATGACCAAGTTGGGCAGAATCACCCACGCAATGGGCATAGCAGAAATTGCTTCTTCCTTTTTTTTTTTTTTTTTTTTTTTTTAAGACGGATTCTCACTCTGTAGCCCAGGCTGGAGTGCAGTGGTGCAATCTCAGCTCACTGCAACCTCAGCCTCCCGGGTCCCAGTTCAAGCAATTCTCCTGCCTCAGCCTCCTTAGTAGCTGGGATTACAGGCACACACCACCATACCCAGCTAATTTTTGTGTTTTTAGTAGAGACGGGGTTTCACCTGTTGGCCATGCTGGTCTTGAACTCCTGACCTCCTGATCCACCTGCCTCAGCCTCCCAAAGTGCTGGAATTACAGGCATGAGCCACCATGCCTGAGATTGCTTCTTATGTGAGATAACAAATATCCTTATTGTAAAATCTGTGGGATGCATTCTTGCAGCCATAAACATTCTAATGGATTCACATATAAAATATGAAAATTTGCCTAGGTACAGTGGCTCACACCTGTAATGCCAGCATTTTGGGAGGCTGAGGCAGGAGGAACACTTGAGCCCAAGAGTTCAAGACCAGCCTGGGCAACATAGAGAGACCCTGTGTCTACAAAAATTATGGCCAGGTGCAGGTGGCCTGTAATCCCAGCGCTTTGGGAGGCCAAGGCGGGCAGATCATGAGGTCAGGAGTTCAAGACCAGCCTGGCCAATATGGTGAAATCTCATCTTTACTAAAAATACAAAACATTAGCCAGGTGTGGTGGCACATGCCTATAGTCTCAGCTACTCAGGAAACTGAGGCAGGAGAGAGGTGGAGGTGGCAATGAGCCAAGATTGCACCACTACACTCCAATCTGGATGACAGACTGAGACTCCACCTCAAAAAAGGAAGAAAAGACGTACAAAAAGTAGCAAGGCATGGTGGTGTGTGCCTGTAGTCCCAGCTACTTGGGAGGCTGAGTTGGAAAAATCACCTGAACCCAGGAGGTGGATAGAGGCTGTCATGAGCCACGGTCATGCCACTGTACTCTAGCCTGGGTGACAGAGCGAGACTCTGTCTCAAAATATATATATGACCATTCCACTTTACTAGTAGAAATAAAACTCAAGAATTTCCTTTTCTACCCAGCACATATATTTTGGTGGATTTTCACTGGTTTTTAAAGATTTCTTCTTAAAAAATAAGGACATTACTTTTAGGTATTAAATACACAAGTCCTAGCAAAGTTATCTCCAAGGACCATACAACTTGAAACTTGTTAGGATGTGTGCTGCAACGTTTTGTCCTGCAAGAATTATTTCACACACATATAATTTTCCCCAACTTGACCACAAGCTTTTCAAGGTTAACAATCCCCTCCCCTTCAAACAATTCTTCTGCTCTCCTAGAGCGGACTTCGATATAAATGGGATCTAAATTGACTGGAAAAGACAGGAAAAAGAGATTAATGCACAAGGTCCCTTTCTCTAGAGATGGTATGATAAAGCAGAGCCTAAGTCTGAGTGGGAGACGAAGCTGCCCACCACTCTCTCCACCCCTCCTTCGTTTTCTGAGGGTGACAGGTGGGATGCTACAGACAGCTGCCCTCCTGGTCCAGGCCTCAATGTAAACAGCCTCCCCTGAGGCCTGGGCATGGTGGCTCATGCCTGTAATCTCAGCACTTTGGGAGGCTGAGGCGGGTGAATCACCTGAGACCAGGAGTTCAAGACCAGCCTGGCCAACATGGTGAAACCATATCTCTATTAAACACACACACACATACACACACACGCACACACACACACACACACACACACACACACACACAGTCTCCTCCCACTCCGAAATCTTCCTTCGGATCCAAATTTGCAGCCATGATCTTACTTAGTTAGGTTTACACATTTTAAGGACTGTAATATGGAAGGGCAAAGATGACTGAAAAAGCCCAGGAAGAAGTTCTGGGGAAGAAAGATGTGGCTGGACTAATGACATTTCAGGAGGAACACCAGCCAGGGCCTGCATGGGGCAGGGCAGGGTTTCCTCTCCTGCAATGATGAGGGACAAAACATCCTAAGACAAGGGGCAGTCCTGGTTCTCCTCCCTCTTCTGCCTATTTCCAGCTCTGTGGCTTTGGGCAGATCAGTTAACCTCTCAAGCACAATTCACTCGCAGGATGGAGAGCTTAAGACAGGGTTCCAATTCATACACATTATATACATGCATCAAAATATCACGTGTCCAGGTGTGGTGAACCACACCTGTAATCCCAGCACTTTGGGAGATCGAGGCAAGCAGATCATTTGAGGTCGGAAGTTCAAGACCAGCCTGGCCAACAAGGTGAAACCCTGCCTTTACTAAATATTAAAAAAATTAGCCAGGTGGGTATCAGGACCCTGTATTTCCAGCTGCTCCAGAGGTTGAGGCACAAGAATCGCTTGAACCCTGGAGGCAGAGTTTACAGTGAGCTGAAATCGCACCACTGCACTCCAGCCTCAGCTACAGAGTAAGATTCAGTCTGAAAATGTTTTTTTTCAGTGGCTTACACCTGTAATCCCAACTCTTTGGGAGGCCGAGGTGGGTGGATCACTTGAGGTCAGGAGTTCAAGAACAGCCTGACCAATACAGTGAAACCCCATCTCTACTAAAAATACAAAAATTAGTCAGACATGGTGGTGCATGCCTGTAATCTTAGCTACTCCAGTGGCTGAGGCAGGAGAATCACTTGAACCCAGGAGGCAAGGTTGCAGTGAGCTAAGATCTCACCACTGCACTCCAGCCTGGGTGACAGAGTGAGACTCTGTTTCAAAAATTTTTCGTATTTGTGTAGAATGGGATCTTGCTATGTTGCCCAGACTGGTCTCAAACTCCTGGGCTCAAGTGATTTTTCTGCCTCTGCTTCCCTAAGTGCTAGAATTACAGATGTGAGCTACCGTACCCGACTAAAACAATTTATTTTTGAGACAGGGTCTAGCTCTGTCACCCAGGCTGGAGTGCAGTGATTCTGGGCACAGATGACCCTCCTACTTCAGCCTCTGAGTAGCTGGTACCACAATTGTGTGCCATCATGCTTGGCTATGTTTTGTATTTTTTGTAGAGACAAGGTTTTGTCAAGATATCCCAGCAGGTCTCAAACTCCTAGATTTAAGAGATCCACCCACATCAGCCTCCAAAGTGCTAGGATTACAGGCATGAGCCACTGCACCTGTGCCCAGCCTAAAACAAAGTTTTACAGCCAAAGTAGAATGATGTGAGTTTGCAGGATTATGCACCCACCAAGAAAAATGAAAAAAAAAAAGAAAAAGAAAAAGAAAAAGAAAAAGGATTCAAAATCAGACTCCACTGTATACCAGCTCTTTAACCCTGGACCACTGACACCATGCTTGGAGCACTGGGCCCTTCATCTATCAAATGGAGATTAAAACACGAGCAGGACTGGGGTAAGAATTAGAAATAAATTAAAATAATGCATGTAAAGTGGCTGATTCTATTATCTTTGTTATTTCTTCTCCATAGGGCTGCTGTCAGGATTAATGAT
Source organism: Saimiri boliviensis (assembly GCF_048565385.1). Classification (NCBI taxonomy): domain Eukaryota; kingdom Metazoa; phylum Chordata; class Mammalia; order Primates; family Cebidae; genus Saimiri; species Saimiri boliviensis. The sequence continues at coordinate 90,068,905 of NC_133459.1, forward strand.
CAAGAACATAGGAGAGGGCTCTGGAAGCATCTGCAGGCCCTATCCCTGAGGTGCAGTCGCTGCAGTCCTGTCTCCCGGCAGCAAGCTGGAGTCGTGGCTAGAAGCTGTCCTACTGCCCACCTCTGCTGATTCCCACGGGCTCACCTGTCTCTCCAGCATGGAAGAAGCAAGGCAGCTTAAGACCATCCTTGGAGGGAATCATCAGCACTTTGTTGTAGTAGTGCAAGGAGTGGCCAGCGTCCTCATGCCCCACCTGCAGAACAGAGAAGGGACAGGAGATGTCTGCAGGGCGTGTGCCTCACTTGCTGATGGAACCCTTTGCAGCCCATGCACACCCTCCCTTGTACCCTGCCGCCACTGCCAGGATATTTGTCATGCAACCTTTTAAGAATGGCAAGGAGTGGCCAGGCATGTGGCTCACATCTATAATCCCAGCACTTTGGAAGGGCAAGGCAGGTGGATCATGAGGTAAAGAGATCAAGACCATCCTGGTCAACATGGTAAAACCCTGTCTCTACTGAAAATACATAAATTAGCTGGACATGGTGGTGCACCCCTGTAGTCCCAGCAACTTGGGAGGCTGAGGCAGGAGAATTGCTTGAACCCAGGAGGTAGAGGTTGCAGTGAGCTGAGGTCGTGCCATTGCACTCCAGCCTGGATAACAAGAGTGAAATTCTGTCTAAAAAAAAAAAAAAGGAATGTGAAGGAACATAGTTGAGAAAGAAAAGAGATCTCATTTGTCCCCTGAAATAGTTCCCCCATTTTCAGAGTTATGTCTTGTATGTCCCCAGCCCCTTCCACCCTGGCTCCTCACAGCACCTCTCAGGCCCAAGTGCTTCAGCCCTGAGTGCCTGAGGCAGGCAGGGAGGGAGGAGAAGGAGAGTCAGAGGGAGACCTAAAGAGACCCAAAGATGGCCAGGTGCAGCTCAAGCTTGTAATCCCAGCACTTTGGGACCATTCTGGCCAACATGGTGAAACCCCATCTCTACTAAAAATACAAAAAAAATTAGCTGGACATGGTGGCATGTGCCTGTAGTCCCAGCTACTCGGGAGGCTGAGGCAGAAGAATTGCTTGAACCCAGGAGGCGGAGGTTGCAGGGAGCTAAGATCATACCACTGCACTCCAGCCTGGTACCTGGTGACAGAGCAAGACTGTCTCAAAAAAAAAAAAAAAAAAAAAAAAAAAGAGAGAGAGAGAGAGAGACCCAGAGTGTAAGACAGAGAGAGAGAATGAAAGCCCAGCCCCAGGAGTCATCCTAGCACTTTGGGAGTCTGAGGCAGCAGATCACCTGAGGTTGGGAGTTCAAGACCAGCCTAGCCAACATGGTGAAAACCCAACTCTATTAAAAATACAAAAAGTAGCCAGGCACAGTGGCACATGCACCTGTAATCCCAGCTACTTGGGAGGCTGAAGTAGGAGAATTGCTTGAACCAGGGAGGTGGAGGTTTCAGTGAGCTGAGATTGTGCTATTGTGCTCCGGATTGGGTAGAGAGAGTGAAACTCTGTCTAAAAAAAAAAAGAAAGAAAGAGAGAGGAAGGAAAGAAAAAAGGATGGAGAGAGGGAGGGAGGGAAAGAGAGGGGAAAGGAAGGAAGGAAGGAAGAGACAGAAAGAAAGAGAGGAAAGAAACAAAGAAACAAAGAGAGAAACAGAGAAAGAAAGAAAGAGAGACAAGAATGAAAGAAAGGAAGGAAGAAAGAAGGAAGAAAAAAGAAAAGGAGAAATGGGTGGGCAGAGAAAGAAAGGAAAAAGAAAGAAGAAAAGACTGGGCAGAGAAAGCAGGAAGGAAAGAAAGAATGGAAAGGAAGAGAAAAGGAAGAGAAAGAAAGAAAGAGAAAGCAAGGAAGGAGAGAGAAAGGAGAGAGAAAGAGCAGGGTGGACAGTGCATCCTCCCTTGTGGAGCAGAGTGAGCCTCACATGCTCGTTATGGAAGTGCTTTCCACGATGCCCGATCCAGGCCCCGCTTCCACCCTTGCAAAGCCCCTGGCCCGAGCCCCACCTCTTCACTTCCCTGAAATAAGCACCTGCCCCAGAGCCCCGGGCTTTGAACCCAGCTACCATCTCATCTGTCCTCCTGCACCGGGCATTTCTGGTGCTTCCCCCTCTAGTCCTTTGACCCCACCATCCAGCTGTTAACCATCAACTTGCCTATAAAAGGCAATTCTGATTGAAGGCAAAGGGAGGGTGGTATGTGGTTGGGTGACCCTCCCTTGTCACCCAACCAAAGAGAGGGTGGTCCTGAGGGTAGTTCAGGACCATGTGGCCCTCTTCCCAGCCTGAGATTGGCATCTGCTTCTTCTGGCTTGCCATCCAGCATATGAGACTGACTTAGATTCCTAGAACACCATGGAAGGTAGCACCTCCTGTGACGATTGCAAAGTGGCTCATGCTCCGGGGCCTAGCCTAGGATCCCTGCTGCCTGTCTGACTGTCTGTCCACCTGTCTATCCCTCCATCCATCTGTGTGAGGTCGCAGATCTGCAGCATTTCCCCGCAGGCTCGGGAGGGGCTGCAGCACCTGCTGCTCCTGCACAGCCCATTCCTGTCTGCAGGCAGCTTCTTCCTGCTGCCCTGAAGAAAGGGCTGTATTTGTATGAAAGCATGCAAGGGTGGGTAGAGGGGACCCAGGGCCTGCAGAGGAGGTGGCCCAAAGTCTAGTCTCGAGGGCTTCTTTCTCTGCTGTTGCTGTTTTGAGAGTCTCGCTGTTTCCCAGGCTGGAGTGCAGTGGTACTATCTCAACTCACTACAACCTCCACCTCTTGAGTTCAAGCTATTCTCCCTCCGCAGTTTCCCGAGTAGCTGTGATTACAGGTGCCCACCACCAGGCCCAGCTAATTTTTGCATTTTTAGTAGAGACAGGGTTTCACCATGTGGGCCAGGCTGGCCTCGAACTGCTGACCTCAGGTGATCTGCCCATCTCAGCCTCCCAAAGTGCTGGGATTACAGGGGTGAGGCATGGCGCCCAACTCCTCATGCTTCTTTTCCAGAACCTAGCAGACTTTCTTCCCTAGGGTGCCTCCAAAATGCTGCTTGCAGACTCTGGAAGGAGTGCTAAGAATCATTTGGGATTCCACTGCCCTCTCTTCTCCTCCCTTCCCCTCCCCTACCTTCCCTTCCCCTCTCCTCCCCTTTTCTCTCCTTCCCTCCCCTCCCCTTCCCTCTCCTACCTTCTTTTCTCCTTTCTGAGACAGGACCTTGCTCACTGGCCCAGGCTGGATTACAGTGATGCAATCATAACTCATTGCAACCTCAGCCTCTAAGTGAGCCTCCTGCATCAGCCTCATGAGTAGCTGGGACTACAGGCTCACACCACCACACCTGGCTAATTTTCTTTTTTCTTTTTTTTTTTTTTTTTTTTTTTTGTAGAGACAGGATCTTGCTATGTTGCTCAGGCTGGTCTCGAACTCCTGGCTCAAGTGATCCTTCTCCCCCAGTGTCACAGCATGCTTCAGATTACAGGTGTGAGCCACCATGCCCGGCCTTCACAGCCTTTCTTTTCCTCAATAAAAATCTCACATGGGGGACTGCATTGTTCTGTTACACTTTCTGCAGGTGCCTCTCTTTTCCTGCTGTCAAGCAGTGGGGACAGGGAACCAAAAAAAAGAAAAAGCATCCAGTCCTTGTCCCTGGGAAGCTTGTCCTAGAGAAGGGGACACAGACGTTTGTATTGCAGAGTATGTGCAGTCGGCTTGAGCACATGTATCTGCAGTCAGCTTCAGCCTTGCCATGGCAGGACCGAGTCCACATGGTGAGGGAAACACACTCCCTGGTAACTCCAGGGCCGTCAGATAGCAGTTGAGGTGAATTGAGGAGGTACCCACTCTGGGGTTTACCTACTTGTGCCCCATGGATTTTAGGGACAACAGGAGAAGCACACATCTCCTTTCTGCCCCAACCCTAGGCATCCATCCCACAAGCAAATGGCAGAGACTGGTGACACTGGCTTTTTCCAACTGAGCATGGGGCACCCACTTACCCTCTTCTCTCTCTTCATGATCGGCCCTTTGTGGAACTATGTGCTAGAAACTTACTTTCCATTTTTGGAGATGCTTCTAAAAACTGGACTTTTTCCAGCTTGATGGGAGCTGGAAGTTAGATCAGTTTCCATTTCTTGCACCTAAAAAAACGATGACAGAAGTCAGATGTACCCCGGGCTCTCTAGATGGAACTAGAACAGATGAAAAGAACACAGCTTTGGAGTAAAGCAAATCCTCCCTGGTTCTATTTTTTTAATTAAGTAATTATTTGCTTTTGGAGATGGCAGGAGTCTCTCCTTGTCACCCAGGCTGGAGTGCAGTGGCATGATCATAGCTCACTGCAGCATGAAACTCCTGGACTCAAGCAGTCCTCCCACCTCAGCCTCCCAAGCAGCTGGGACCACAGGCATGCACCATGTCTCTCTTTTGTATCATACTTCAGCTGTACTTTTGCCTTTGCAGACTCAGGCAGGTTTATTACCACCTGGGGGCTCATTTTCTCTTCTGTCAAGTGGAGAGAATACTTGTGTAGTTGAGTTCTTAAAGTGTGGTCCAGGGACACCCAGGGGCTGGTCCCCAAGACCCTCTCCGGGGAGACCACTATCTCAAAACTGCTACCATAAGAATGCTAAGATAGCAGCCAGGCATGGTGGCTCACGCCTGCAATCCCACACTTTGCGGGGCTGAGGGGGGCAGATCACCTGAGCTCAGGAATTCAAGACTAGCCTGGCCAACATAGTAAAACCCCATCTCTACTAAAAATACAAAAAATTAGCCGGGCATGGTGGTGGCACCTGTAATCCCAGCTACTGGGGAGGCTGTGGCAGCCCAGCTTTGGTTTGTGACACAGGAGTTCAGACACAGCCTAAAGGCAACATCAAAGCAGATGCATAGAAACCAGGGTTTAGGCTGGGTGCGGTGGCTCACATCTGTAATGCTGGCACCTTGGGAGGCCAAGGCAGGAGAATCACTTGAGCTCTGGAGTTCAAGACCAGGCTGCATGTAGTGAGACCCTGTCTACTAAAAATGTATTTTAACCAACACCATGCCCAGCTAATTTTTGTATTTTTAGTAGAGATGGAGTTTCACCATGTTGGCCAAGCTGGTCTTGAACTTCTGCCCTTAGGAGACAGCCTGCCTCAGCCTCCCAAAGTGCTAGGCTTACAGGCATGAGCTACTGCACCTGGCTTCAGGTAGCATTATTATATAGTGGAGTTTTTGTTTGTTTTTATCTTAGAGACAGGATCTTCTTGCTCTGTCATTCAAGTTGGTGTGCAGTAGTGCCATCTCAGCTCACTGCAGCTTCCAACTCCCAGGCTCAAGCAATTCTCCTGCCTCAGCCACCAAAGCTGGGCTATAGGTGCACACTGCCATTCCTGCCCAGGTGGGCAGATTATGAGGTCAAGAGATCGAGACCAGCCTGGCCAACATGATGAAACCCCATCTCTACTAAAAATACAACAATTAGCCAGGTGTGGTGGCATATGTCTGTAACTGCAGCTACTCACTAGGCTAAGGCAGGAGAATCACTTGAACCCAGAGGCAGAGTTTGCAGTGAACCAAGATTTTGCCACTGCACTCCAGCCTAGGTGACAGAGTAAGACTCTGTCTCAGAAAAAAAAGTAAAAGAAAAAAACCCAAAAATTAGCCAGGCATGTTGGCAGGCACCTGTAGTCCCATCTGCCTGGGAGGCTGAGACAAGAGAATCTCTTGAACCCAGGAGGCTGAGCTTGCAGTGGGCTGAGATCCCACCACTGCACTCCAGCTTGGGGCAGAGAGGGAGACTCTGTCTTAAAAGAAAGAAAAGGAAGGACACTTGGGGGTCAGCTAGCACCAAGGCCAGCCAGGGATGGTCAATGTCACACCTGAGCACCTGAGAAGAGAGACGCAACCATCAAGTCAAAGCAAGGAGGTTGGGGAGGAAAAGAAGCCAGTTTCTCCAGAAAGACGACCACCTGGTGGGGTATGCTGTGCAATCAGCAAGCCCTGCTGGGTCTGAGGACTTGGTGGACTCAAACTGGGACAACCCCAGGCAACCCAGGTCGGGCTGGTCACCCTGAGTACAGAGTTCCCAAGGAGCGGGCTAAGGATTGATGCATGAGCAGGTGGTTTGAAATGAAGGTCAGAGGAGGATGGAGAAGAAATATGGCCCCTGACTGATGGGAGAGTTCTGCGGGGCTGGTGTCCGGGGCTCCTGCCCTTTTCCCAGCCTGGGGAACAGGCCCTTTGACTGCTCTGCCCCGCCCTGTGCAAGTCACCAGCTGTTGACTTTAAAAGGAAAACAAACCTCATGATGTGTGTTTAGGTCTGTTTACTACCTGTTGCTTTGCTGAGAGCCAAGTCAGGATGGTTTATTTCAGTGCGACTTTTTAATCTAATATCTTTCAGGCTGTCCCCAGGGAGCTGATGAGGATGTAAAGGCCATTTGTAATTCAGCCAGACTCTTCCAGTGGACAAACAACACTGTCACCAGGCCCCGGCCACCCTCTCATGCCCTCATTAAGCTTAGGGAAATAGTTTGTGCTGGAGAGATCTGCTAGGTTTCTAAGCACCCTGTGAAGCATCCTATTTCTGTTGCATGAATTGTGCCTGGGAACATTTTATGTCACATCAAGCTGTTTGTAAATACAGAGACAAACCTAGGCGAGATCCTTTTTCTTCTCTGGCTTCAATCTGGATGCTTTCTATTTCATTTTCAGGCCCAGTCACCCTGGCTTGAACTTGCAATAACAATAATGAATGGAAGCAGCGAGAGCAGCCACCCTTATCTCGTCCCTGCTCTTTATTTATTTTCTTGAGACAAGGATCTGGCTGTGTCTCCCATACTGGAGTGCAATGGCACGATCTCAGCTCCCTGCAACCTCCGCCTCCCAGGTTCAAGCCATTCTTCTGCCTCAGACTCCAGAGTAGCTGGGACTACAGGTGCCTGCCAACATGCCAGCTGATTTTTGTATATTTAGTAGAGACAGGGTTCCATCATGTTGCGCAGGCTGGTCTTGAACTCTTGACCTCTCAAATAATCCACCTGCCTTGGCCTCCCAAAGTGTTGGGATTATAGGCTTGAGCCACTATGCCCAGCCTTAACTTTTTTTTTTTTGAAGACAGGGTCTCACTCTGTCACCCAGGCTGGAGTGCAGTGGCATGATCACAGCTCACTGCAGCCTTGAAGTCCTGGACTCAAGTGATCCTCCCACCTCAGTCTCCCAAGTAGCTGGGACTACAGCCATGCACCACTGTGCCTGGCTAATTTTTTAATTTTTTGCAGAACTAGGATTTTCAACTCCTGGACTCAAGTGATCCTCCTGCCTTGGGCTCCCAAGGTGCTGGGATTACAGGCATGAGCCACTAAGCCTGGCCCTGACTGATTTTTTATTTTTTGAGACAGGGTCTTGTTCTTTTGCCCCAGGTTGGAGTGCAGTGGTGCAATCATGGCTCACTACAACCTCCAACTCCCAGGCTCCAGGGATCCTCCTGCTTCAGTCTCCCAAGGAGCTGGGAGTACAAGTGAGCACACCATGGCTGGCTAATTTTTTTTTTCTTTTTTTTGTACAGATAGAGGCTCACCATCTTTCCCAGGCTGATCTTGAACTCCGGGGTTCAAGCTGTCCTCCCTCTTTGTCCTCCCAAAGCACTGGGATTACAGGTGTGAACCATGGCTCCCTGCCTTGTTCTTGGCTTGGGGGAAAAAGCACTCAGCCTCTCACCCTTGAGTATGGTGTTAACTGTGGGTTTTTTCTTCGTTCTCCTAATCATGTGGAGGAAATTTTGTTCTGTCAGTAATTTTTTGAGTGTTTTTGTCATGAAGGGTGTTGAATTTTGTCTGCATCTATTAAAATGATCATGTGGGCTGAGTGTGGTGACTCCCACCTGTAATCTCAACGCCTTGACTCTACAAACACATACAAAATACAAAAATTAGCCGAATGCAGTGGCACATACCTGTAGTCCCAATTACTTAGGAGGCTGAAGGAGGAGGATTGATTGAGCCCATGAGGTGAAGGCTGCAGTGAGCTATGATTGCACCAACGCACTCCAGCCTGGGCAACACAGAAAGACCTGTCTTAAAATAAAAAAAAGTAAAAATGAGTTTCCCAAGTCACTTTGTCAACTTCTATACCACCTAAACATCCTTCTCTATTCTAAAACCACTTTTTGGTTTTCTCCAGGCTAAATGAAAACTTCCTGTATTTTCCCTTTAAATGGTTTCTAATTCCTCCACGTGGAGGAGTTCAAATCCTCCCTCAAGGGTCAGGTATGGTGACTCATGCCTGTAATCCCAGCACGAGGAGGCTGAGGCGGAAGAATTGCTTGAGCCCAGAAGTTCAAGAGCAGCCTAGGCAACATGGAGAGACCCCATCTCTACTAAAAATACAAAAATTAGGTGATGCACACCTGTAGTATTCACAGCTACTTGGGAGGCTGAGGTGGGAGGAAGCTTGAGCCTGGGAGTTCAACGCTCCAGTGAGCCAAGATCGCACCACTCCACTCCAGCCTGGGTGACAGAGTGAGACCCTGTCTCCAAAAACAAACAAACAAAATAAACCTCCATTAATATCTAAGCACTTCTGAATTCTCTGGGAAGAAAAGTGCTCACCCTAGATGAGCCAGCCAGAGCCTAGTCAAATCACCCCTGCTCCCTGAGCCCAGAGCCAGGCATCAGCCCTCCCTCCTTCCCTCCCTCCATCCCTCTGCCCAGGGGTCACCAGCCTCCCTAAGCCTCGGCTTCTGCTGTGACTAATCCAGACATCGTCGACCCTATTCCTGGGGCTGTGGTGAGGATAGCAGTCACCTAACAGGGGTCCTCAACCAGCTGATCCTGCCTCAGGGGACACTGGGCAATGTCTGGGAATATTTGTGCTTTTCATGACTGAGGGTGTTTCTGGCATGGAACAGGTGGGGGTCAGGGACACTGCCCAGCACCCTGCAGTGCCCAGAATGGCCCTACCCCAGAGAACAATCCGAGCTCTATACCCAGAGTGCAGAGCGGGAGAGACCTGTGTTCATTATTGGAAAAATATTGAATCTGCTCCCTGCTCACACTTGGCAACAGAATATGTTTGCGACAGTGCAGACTGTAAACCAGGGGGATCCCAGCTCCTGGGGCTGTCCTCCTCTCTCCCTCCCCACTATGTGTGGATTTCAATGTGTGAAGCCTCCTGGGAACTCAGTGGAGCAGAGGCTCATGGGACACAGAGTCTCTTGGGGATCTGTGGAATCCCCTAACCCTGGGGGTCTCACCTGGGATGATTCTGTGCTAAGGGGTAACTAAGCCATGTCTAGAGATAACTGTGGTTGTCACGGCTGTGGGTGCCCCTAGCATGGAGTGGGCAGATGCCAGGGACACTGTTCAGCACCCCATAGTACCCATGACGGCCCCACCCCAGAGAAGGATTGGCTCTGACGTCCACAGGGCCTGGGGAGAAGCCCCAGCTAAAGTGAAACCTCTACTGTGAAGGCGTCCATGGGTTGCATGGCAGGTCCGTGTGTTAGGGATCTTACAATCATAGGCATTAATCAGTTCCCCCACAACCCTGAGGTCCTGGAGGCTGAGACAGTGTCCCCTACCTTCCAGGCTTCCACTGTGGGTGTGATGCTGCCTGAGTTTCAGCTTCTCAAGAACTACATGAGGCCCAGTGATTCAGCAGCCCAGGCCCGTCTCCCCTTTGCTGCCCATCTGTGGCCGTTACGGGGTGGCTGCCTGTATCCCGACACCCATATGGGTGCCAGCTGTTGTCATAACGGGCCGGAGCCTCTGCCATCCCAGGTGCTAGATCTCACAGCTCTCTTGGGCCCCAGAAACTTTCCCAGCCCCCTTCAGCCCAGGACCTGAGAGTGGGGGTAAGCTTTCCCAGCAGAGGAAGCAACACAGGGCATGCAGGTGAGGCTGAAGGGGTGGGAGAGGCCCCTGGGCCTGTGTCTGGGAATGGTTCTGTCCAGGCAGAGTCCAAAGCCAAATGCTCAGGGATGATACCATGAGTCTGTGCAGGTCACATCTTCCTGATCCTCCTGGTGCCATTTTTTTTTTTAATTTTTTTATTTTTTTATTTTTTATTTTTTTGAGATAGAGTCTCTGTCCCCCAGGCTGGAGTGCAGTAATGCAATTTTGGCTCACTGCAACCTCAGCCTCCTGGGTTCAAGCGATTCTCCTGCCTCAGCCTCCTGAGTACCTGGGACTACAGGTGCGTGCCACCACTCCCAGTTAGTTTTTGTGTTTTTAGTAGAGACAAGGGTTTCACCATGTTGGCCAAGATTGTCTCGATCTCTTGACTTTGTAATCCACCCACCTTGGCCTCCCAAAGTGCTGGGATTACAGGCATGAACCTCCACACGCGGCTCCTCCTGGTGTCTTCTTGATGCTGCAGCTCTCTGTGGTGAAATATCCAACTCAGTGGTCCTCACCTGGGGCTCATCCTGGCCTCTGGATGACACTGAGCAATGTCTGGGGACATCTGTGGTTGTCACAACTTGGGGGGAGGCTGCTGGCATGGAGTGGCATGGGATGCTGCTCAGTACCCTGCAGTGCTCAAGACAGCTCCACCCCAGAGAACCACTGGCCCCTGTGTCCACAGTGCACAGGGGGAAACCCAGGATTATGTCAAGAACTTAGGGGGTTAGGCTTATGTGTCAGAAAGGTGGCAGCCTCGTGGTGAGGACACAGAGGGACCAGACCCAAAGCAGGAGTCTGACACCCCTCCTGACACCTAAGGATGCCAGGAAGACAACGCCTGTCAAGGGGGTGTGGGTGGTAAAGAAAAGTCAGTAACTGACCACCCTTGTGGAAGCTGGACTGGCAGAATTTTGTGACTGGACATCTGTGGGCAGAGAGGAAGGGGCAAGGGACGAAGCAGGAGGCAGGTCAGATTGGAATGTTTTGGAAAACTAAAATTTAGGAAAGTCCTAAAAAATATATGCTTGAAAACATGTGCATTTGTATGGAAGATATGTATGGGAACATATATGTGTATGTGCATGTATATATAAAGATGAGTGTGTGTCGCTATATTCATCTGACATCTACCTTTCTAGCTTATTTGTTTATATCCACCCATCCTCCATCCATCTACCTAGTCAGCATTCATCCACCCAGGCATCTATCCACTTATCCACCATCCATTCATCCATCCACCATCCATCCATCCATCCACCATCCATTTATCTACACATTGCATCTACCCAGCCAGGCATTTATCCACTTATTCACCCATCCATCCACCCATCCAACCACCATCCATCCATCCATGCATCCAACATTCATTTAGCCATTCAGGCAGTCATGCAACCACCCAGCCATTCACCATCCATACATTCACCCACTCATTGTTCCACCCATCCATCCATCTATACATTCATTGTCCATCTGTCCATCCATCCACCCATCTATCCAGCCATTCATTTATCCATCCATCCATTCACCTACCCATATATCCATCTATTCATCTATCCATCCATCCACCCAGCCAACAACCCACCTAGTCATCCATTTATCTATCCATCCATCCATCCATCCATCTATTTATGCATCCACTGACCCATCCACCCAACCGTGCATCAACTAATCCATCCTTCCATCCACCCATTCACCTATCCATCCACTCATTCACTCATCCACCCATCTACTCATCTACCCATTCATCCATCCACTCACCCACCTACTCAGCCATTCATTTATTTATCCATCCACCCACCTACTGATCCATCCATCCATCCATCCATCTATACATCCATCCAGCCAGCCATCTATCCATTCACCCAGACACTGACCCACTTAGTCATCCATCCATCCATCCATCCATCCATCCATCCATCCGTCCGTCCGTCCATTTATTCATCCATCCATTCACCCATCCAACCAGCCATCCACCCAACCATGCATTCACTCATGCATCCTTCCATCCACCCACCCACCTGTCTACCCAGTTACCCACCCATCCACCTGCCATCTGCCTATCCACCCACCCACCTACCCACCCACCCATTCATCTGTCCAGCCATCCATCTGTCCCCCCACCCATCCTCCCACCCATCCATCTGTCCATCCATCCATTTGTCCTTCCACCCACCCATCAGTCCATCCACCCATTAGTTCAGTCATCTTCAGATGTCATTCTGTTTTTCAGGCTCCTCTGGGCTCAGATGGTTTCTCAGATGTTCTCATTTCTGGCACCCTCAACAGTCATGAGGAGGTCTGGTCAGGTGTTTTGTAGGTTGTCCCTTGATTGCATTTGTCCAGTGTCTTTCTCATGGTCAGACTGGAGTGATGGGTTTTGGGGAGAAAGCCCACAAATGTGAGGGCCTTCTTGTTATATCCCACCAAGGGCACATGATAGCCACATGACTTCTCACTGCTGATGAGCTTGATCACCTGGCACTGTAGTGTATGCCAGGTTTCTCCACTGTCATTTTGATTTCAAGGTTACATTCTTTTCCTTTTCCTTTTCTTTTCTTTTCTTTTTTTCAGATGAAGTCTTGCTCTGTCACCCAGGCTGAAGTGTAATAGCACTATCTCTGCTTACTGCAACCTCCACCTATCAGGCTGAAGTGATTCTCCTGCCTCAGCCCCCCGAGCAGCTGTGATTACAGGTGGCCACTACCATATCAGGCTAATGTTTATATTTTTAGTAGAGATGGGGATTCACCACGTTGGCCAGGCTGGTTTTGAACTCCTGACTTCAAAGAATTCATCTGCCTCAGCCTCTCAAAGTGCTGAGATTATAGGAGTGTACCACCTCGCCTGGCCCATGAAGACATTCTATTGGATCCACACACAGTACTGACTCTGAGTTCCTATTGAGGGATGCCTGCGTGTGTGTGTGTGTGTGTGTGTGTGTGTGTGAGAGAGAGAGAGAGAGAGAGAGAGAGAGAGAGAGAGAGTTCTGCCTCCTTTTTCAATTGACCCCTTGGCTGTCCAATGTCAAGGCTGGGATTTGCACTCAGACTGGCTCATTTCCAGAGCCTGCGAGTGTCCTTCCCTCCATGTTCTTCCCTTTCAGCCTTAGCTGAGCTCTTGGGGGACTGAGATCACTGCAGCTTGTCTGGTCCCACCAGCTCCCAGCTCCCCCAGCCAGATATGCCATCCCAGGTTCCCCCATTTGCGGTCTTGCTTTGAATTTACGGGCCTGCTGAGCGGAATTGGAAACTCATCAGGGAGTGTGAAAGTCACTCTAGAAGGTGGGAATGCCAGCAGTTGCCAGCCTCCAGCACCTGCACCAACAAGAAGTCTTGCCACACAGCTTGGAATGTGGCAGGCACAGTCGGAGGGTGAAGCACTGGAAGATGAGGGCCTCTGTCCTCCCAGATCTCATGCCATCATGACAGCTGCCAGACTGAACTGAGCCAGTCCTGGTTCCACAGCCTATGAAGAGGGCAAGAGGTCTGTTTCACATCATCATTAGAATAGTACAACTTTCTGTTTACAATAGTAACACTGGCTTTTGCTAAAAAAATCTTTTCAGAAAACACACAAAAGTTTACAGAAAGGATACTGAGAAATCACTAAATTTTAGTTTATGAGGGTGAAGTTTATCGTCTATGTATGATGTCTCCTTTTTTTTTTTTGTACAACTTTACTATTTATTGCACATAACTCAAGGTCTTTAAGTGCTAACCACCAAAGGTTCAAAGGACTATTTTTCCATGAAGTTTAACATTAACATTAGTGAATTCATTTAGTCATGTGGTGTTTTTTATTGTAAACATCTGAATGAATCACATTGCCATAGTTCCTGAACTCATAAGCGTGGACCATGCACAGGCTGGCAGCAAGCCAGAAAGCCACTCTGCAATCAAACATTCTCTGCATAAAGAGGAAATTCATAGCACACCATTGAATGTCCAACCTAAGTCATCTCAGAATTATACATACATTGACTTTTTAATTCACATAGGATCTGGAACTCAACTGGTTGGTCGGTTGGTAATGGGGTTGACCTGATTTGGGGAGAATTGTTCCTGAAATAATTAAGGAAATGGGGGTTCACTCTTCTTAGTTGCTTGTTCCTGCCCAGCACCTTTAACTTTCTTATCCTCCTCTTCAGCTTCTTTGGTTTCCTCTCCTTCTTCAACTTCACCTCCTTCTTCTTCCGACTCTTCCTTGGCAGCTTCTTCCTCTTCGGCTGCCTCCTCTTCCTTGTCCTTCTCCTCCTCCTCGGCTTCTCCTTCAGAGGAAGGCTCATCCTTCCTCAGCCTTAGCAGCCTCAATGGTTTCCTCCACTTCAATCTGCTCCTCTTGGACATGGCTGGTGTAGTAGGAGGAGAAGGAGCAGGTGGACATCAGATAGGAGCTGGTCTGTAAACCACCATAGGCAGGTCGGCCAAAGACCTGGGAGCTCTGGGAGTAGCCACTGGCTATGCTTCCAACGCTGGTGAAACTGAGCCATTTCTCCTCGCCTTCCAAGAGTTTCCTGTAAGCTGCAATCTCAATATCCAAAGCCATCTTCACGTTGAGGAGGTTTTGGTATTCTTTTAGGTATCGTGCCATTTCACTCTTTGTGGTCCTCAATTCATTTTCTAATTTGTTGATCGCGTCCTGCATAGCACTGATGTCTGTGTTCTGCTTGTCCTCCAGCTCCTGCAGCTGCTTCTCCAGCGCTTCAGCACTTCATTCATGCCCCATCATGCTTCGATCTCCAGGGTCTTGGCCTTGAGCAGGCGGTGGCTCTCGGATACCTCGTCTTTGGTGGTGCGCAAGGCGTCGGTGTTCTTGGCAGCGCTCTCAGTCTGCACGGTGAAGCGGCTCTTGAACCACTCCTCAGCGTTCTGCACGTTCTTGGCGGCCAGCTTCTTGTACTGAGCGTGGATGTCCTTGAGCATGGCGGAGAGGTTGGGCTTGATGGAGACGTCCATCTCCACGGAGATCTGTGTGTACTGGGTCTGTGCCTGCAGCTCGGCAATTTCCTCTTCGTGCACTTTCTTCAGAAATGCAATTTGTCAATGCACTTTTCTAGCTCCCCGCCAGCGACCGCCGCCTCGTCGGCGCCTCTGCACGCTTCCATTAGCCGGCGCAACTCCTCTTCATAGCACGCCTGCAGGTTAAGCAGGGTCTCCTTTAGCTCTTGGCGCTCGCCATGGAGCGACTGCTTCTCATTGGTGGCATCTTCTGCCGCCAAGCACAGGTCGCGGATCTCCTGCTCCTACATCGCCTGGAAGCGGGACGGCTCCGAGTGTTTCTGGTGCAGCACCAGCAGCTCCACTTCCATGACCTTGTTCTGCTGCTTCAGCTCGTGCACGTGCTGGAAGAAGCTGGCAAAGCGGTCGTTGAGGTCCTGGAGCTGCGCCTTCTCCTGCGTGCAGATCGACTTGAGGTCGTTGCTGACGGTGGCTACCTGGCTCAGACTGAGGTTCTCCAGGCTGTGCATCAATGAGCCGGAGCTGGACAAGTAGCTGCAGCGCACGGACAGCGAGGAAGAAACCGGGGCTGAGCTGCTGGAGTCAGCTGAGCGCGCGGTGCTGTAGCCGCTGCGCACGCTGGAGATGTGCACCTGGGGCGTCTCCACGTAGCGCCGCTTGTAGGAGGTTGAGTAGTAACGGCTGGAAGCTAAAGGAACTCATGGTGGCCGCTGGTGGCTCCCGGGTCTGCGGCGGCAGTGGTGGGAGCCTGGAGAGAGAGAAGGACAAGGGAGAGCGGGAAGCGGGAGGATGGATGGCTGTGTGCCAATGTCTCCATTTTTTTTTTTTTTTTTTTTTTTTAAAGGAAAAGTTCCCTGAGTAATCCCAATCTGGAGATGAAGACTGTTAAAATATCTTTCAGGCTGCCTGCTGAAATTTTTTGTTTGTTTTGTTTTTTGACACTGACTCTCACTTTGTCACCCAGGCTGGAGTGCAGTGGCACTATCTTGGCTCACTGTAACCTCTGCCTCCCGGGTACAAGCAATTCTCCTGCCTCAGCCTCCAGTAGCTGGGATTACAGGCATGTGCCACCAAGCCCAGCTGATTTTTGTATTTTTGGTATAGTCAGGGTTTCACTGTGTTGGCCAGGCTTGTATCCAACTTCTGACCTCAGGTGATCCGCCTGCCTCAGCTTCCCAAAGTGCTGGAATTACAGGCATGAGCCACTGTGTCCAGCCCAGGCTGCCTGTTTCTAACTGGCTGTTTTTGGTATAGTTTTGAATGTATTGAGAAGTTGCAAGGATAGCTCAAGGCACTTCATATACTCTTTATACTCAAATATACCAGCGGTTTACACTTGCCCTATTCTTTCTTTTATTGTTCTCTCTCACTCTCACTCCATCCTTCACTGTGTGTGCACACATTTATGTGTGTCTATGTGTTTATGTATAAATTGTATGTGGATATGTGTGTATCTATCTATGTATACACAGAAAGATAGTTACTTATATGGTATCTATACTATATATAATTATTCAGTTATATATACACATAATTATATGTATGTAGCTATGCATGTATACATATTGATTTATTTCCATCTCTTTGAAATTAAGTTGGAGACATTATGCCCCACTAACCCTAAAGAACTTGGTGGAAATTTTCTAAGACCAAGACCCTTTCTTTCCTCCCTCCCTTCCTCCCCCATCCCTTCCCTCTCCCTTCCCTCCTCCTTCTCCCTTCCCTCCCCCTTCTCTCCCCTCCCCTCCCGTTTCTCTCCCTTCCTTTACCTTCCCTCCCCTTCCTTCCCATTCCCTTTGCTCTTCCTTCCCTTCCTTCTTCCTTCCCTCTCTCTCTCTCTCTTTTTCTGAGACACAGTCCACCCTGTCACCTGGGCTGGAGTGCAGTGGTGCAATCATGCCTCATTGCAGCCTCGACCTCCTGGGCTCAAGTGATCCTCCCTCCTTAGCCTCCTAAGTAGCTTGAACACACCACCATGCCTGGCTAATTCTTTTGTTTTTTTTTTTTTTTAGATACAGTGTCTTGCCTGTCACCTAGGCTGGAGTACAGTGATATGATCACAGCTCACGTCCAGCCTCAAACTTCTGGGCCCTAGCAATCCTCCCACCTCAGCGTCCCAAGAGCTGGAACTACAGTCACACGCCACTAATTTTTATTTTTATTTTTTGGCAGAGAGAGGGTCTCCCTGTGTGGTCCAGGCTGGTCTTGAACTCCTGACCTGAAGCCATTCTCCCACCTCATTATCCCAAAGTGCTAGAATTATAGGCATGAACCACTGACACTCAACCAAACTGGTGCTGTGTCCTTCTGATACATTGCCATAATTTTTAGAATTCCCTTACTTTCTGACACAAAAAGATGCTCCAGAAATATATTCTTTTCTGCCCCAAACCTGGAGCCAACCTCTTTTCTAAACAGTCCTGATGACTTTTAGCTTTTCCAAACATAGGTACTGTTAAAAAATTGGCTGGACATGGTGGCTCATGCCTGTAATCCCAACACTTTGGGAGGCTAAGGCAGGTGGATCACCTGAGGTCAGGAGTTCAAGTATAGCCTGATCAACATGGAGAAACCCCGTCTCTACTAAAAATACAAAATTAAGGCCAGGTGTGTTGGCTCATACCTGTAATCCCAACACTTTGGGAGGCCAAGGCAGGTGGATCACTTGAGGTCAGGAGTTCAAGACCAGCCTCACAAAAGTGGTGAAAGTCTGTCTCTACTAAAAATACAAAAATTAGCTGGATATGGTGGCAGACACCTGTAATCCCAGCTATTCAGGAGGCTGGGGCAGAAGAATTGCTTGAACCCAGGAGGCAGAGGTTGCAGTGAGCCAATCACCACAACATTGCACTCTAGCCTGGGCAACAGAGCAACACTCTGACTAAAATAAAATTTAACTGGACATAGTAGCACATGCCTGTAATCCCAGCCACTCAGGAGGCTGAGGCAGGAGACTCAGTTGAACCCAGGAGGTGGAGATTGTGGTGAGCCAAGATTGTGCCATTGTACTCCAGTCTGGTCAACAAGATTGAAACTCTGTCTCAAAACAATATGCGCTACACCCATACATATATGCACTTTTCTGAATAATAATCGAATCATACTATTGATACTGTTCTTTGACCTTTTAAAAAAAATTTTAGCGATAGAATATGGAAATCTTTCTATTTTATCAAATACAGATTTGTGACATCCTTTTTAGTGAGTGTTGTGTTTTATCTTATGGTTTTACCATAGATTACTTAACTAATCTCCTAAATTAAATAGGAGTGCGGTGCTGCAATCAGGGCTCACAGCAGCCTGGAACTCCTGGGCTCAAGTGAAGCATCTAAGTTGTTTATTATTTGTTTACCTTTATCCATAATATTTCAGGTCAAGTGCTTTTTGTGTATGCACATCTGCATAGTTCTATGAGCATGTCCTGAGGACAGTTTTCCAGAGGGAGATTTGCTTACAAGGACAGTTATTCCAATGTCCTCCACCCACTGTGTGCTAGTTATGATTTATCACACTGTGACCATCCTGAATATTATCTATTAAAAAAAAATACTTGCCAGTTAGATTAGGTGTGGTGGCTCATGCCTGTACTCTCAGCTTTTTGGAAGGCTGAGGCAGGAGGATCGTTTGAGCCTAAGAGTTTGAGATGAACCTGGGCAACATAGCAAGACCCCATCTCTACAAAGAAATTTGACAATTAGCCAGACATGGTGGCATGCACCTGTAGTCCCAACTACTTGGGAGGCAAAGGTGGGAGGATTCCCTGAGATCAGGAGTTCAGGACTGCAGGGAGGCATGATTGCACCACTGCACTCCAGCCTGGGCAGCAGAGCAAGACCCTGTCTCTAAAGAAAAAAAAAAGGAAAGAAAAAGAAAAAAATGTCATTTGAAGGCTAAAAGTAACATCTCATTGTATGATCAATAATCGTTTTATTACTGGAGAGCTTGACATTTTTCATAATGAACATTTATGATGCTTTTTGTGGATAATGTTCACTTTTAACAGTTTGTTTTTTTAATTTTAAGATAACTTGTGGCTTACAGAAGAGGTGCAAAAGTAGTACAGAGTATTCCTTTACACCTTTTATCCAGCTTCCTGTCAGCTGACATCTTCCATAACTACAGAACATTTATCACCACTAAAAAGTCTACCTTGCTGCAATATTAAGTACAGGGCTGATTCAAATTTCATCATTTTTTCTCATTTCCATGTGCTTTTGTGTTCCATGATCTATCCAGGAACCCACATTTATTAAGCTATTTTGTTCACTTTTTATTGATTTGTTGGAGATATTTATTTATTTATTTATTTATTTATTTTTTACTCAATTACTT
The DNA here is from genome assembly GCF_048565385.1 of Saimiri boliviensis. NCBI lineage: Eukaryota > Metazoa > Chordata > Mammalia > Primates > Cebidae > Saimiri > Saimiri boliviensis. Next base: position 90,088,058 of record NC_133459.1, read on the forward strand.
TTAGGTATAATTGAGGCTACACTACTATACATAATCAGGTGCACGCTATTCGTAACAATGCATACCATGGTGCGGAGCTGATTCCAATGACCATATTTTATATTTATTGGTCATCGACAGCATACATTTTATGCTCCAAAAAAAATACCTCGATCCAACAAAATGGTTACATTTAATGTTCTTTTAAAGACAGGCGAACTAAATTTAAGGAACAATCGTCTTTTCTTCATAGCTTATTTTCAAGTGGCTGATACGAATCTGCCAAAGAAACAATTATGCGTTTGACCTAACATCAGATAATCTGCCAAGTTCCCGAGACAGATGCATCGGTTGTTCAGTTTCCGAAAGTAAATACAAACTTTCTTGTTGGAGATATTTATATATTAAGGATGTCAACTTTTTGTCTTGTCCCTTTGACAAAGTATTTCCATTTTGCTTTTTCACTTTGGTGATGACTTCAAGAGATGGGTGGAAGGTGACATACAATGATGCTGGCATCCTGGCTTAAGGCAAGGGTTATAGGGCACAGACTTTATGCCAGATTGTCTACACACTGTTCTCACCTCCCCATACCCTCCCAGACTTTGTTTCTCTTACACATATTGAGGAACTGGCCACATGTCACCTTGTGAAACCTTGATATTTTATCCCACAAAGTTGTGCCTACCTCGAGTAGAGCCTACATCTTAGACCACATCACAGTTTTTGAATTGTTTCAACCTCTGTTGGGTGATGCAGAGTGAATGGGGCCCAGTTAGTCACCTTGTTGAGGAACATGCCACAGTGTCCCCACCCTCGAGGAGAAGGGGAGGTGTGACCATATCACAGTTTTTGAATTGTTTCAAGCTCTGTTGGATGATGTAGAGTGAATGGGGCCCAGTTAGTCACCTTGTTGAGGAACATGTCACAGTGTCCCCACCCTCGAGGAGAAGGGGAGGTGCCCCATCCCTGCAGGTTGGGGTGCAAACCCCTGCAGAAGTGGGCATTGTGAGTGCTGCCAGGAGCTGGGCTGCAGGTTTCCTGGCTGCCGACACAGCTTTGCTGCTGTGTTTGATGAGCAATACTAGGGACAAATGAGAGACCCCACGTCCCACCCGACAGCCTCAGACCTGTTCTCACCCACTGTGGTTTGAGAACTCAGTGTCTCGCTGACCCCTTCTGGGTAACTTGCAAGTGAAGGAATTGACAGCTGGTGCTCCAGGCCACTCAAGAGACTCTGCCATCAGTCTGTTACCCAGGCCATAGGGCACTTTTAGAGAAACTCTGTTGGGGGAGGAGAGATGTGGACGCACTTATTAATCACTTTCAGGCTGCAGTGAAGGCACTTCTGGTGAGGGACATCACAGTGAGAGGGCAAGACGCTGTCTAAAAAAAAAGAAAAAAAGAAAATTGGGCTGGTCACAGAGGCCCACACCTGTTATCCTGGCACTTTGGGAGGGTGAGGTGGGAGGATCACTTGAGCCCAGGAGTTTGAAACCAGCCTGGGCAACATAGCAAAACCCTGTCTTTAGAAAACATTTGAAAAAATCAGCCGGGGTGGGACTGTACTCCGGTAGTGTTAGCTACTCAGGAGGCTGAGGCAGGAGGAGTGCTTGCATTCAGGAGTGAGACCAGTCTGGGCAATCCCTGAGACCCCATCTGTAGAAAAAGTTTTACAAATTAGCTGGATGTCGTGGTGGTGTTCAGCTGTAGTCCCAGCTGCTCAGGAGGCTGAGGTGGGAGCATCACTTGAGCCCAGGAGGTCAAGGCTGCAGTGAGCTGTGATTGCAACACCACACTCCAGCCTAGGCAGGGAAGCCAGACCAGGCTTCCTAAATAAATAAATCAATAATAAAATAAAAAAGACCAGCCAAGTATGGTGGCTCACACTTGTAATTACAGCACTTTGGGAGACTGAAGCTGTGGATCATGAAGTCAGGAGATTGAGACCAGCCTGGCCAACCTGGTGAAACCCCATCTCCACTAAAATACAAATAATTAGCTGGGTGTGGTGGTGCTTGCCTGGTGCTTCTGCTGCGCCATGTGCAGGTAGCAGCTGCTGTAGAGCCCACGGCAGAGGGTGGCAGTGCAGGTCTTAGACCTGAGTAAGACCTGAGGGCCACAGAATACCCTCCTCCCACCCTAGGATCCGCTCCTCTTTGGCGGCTCCCTGAGTGCTGGGCCACAGGTCTCTACAATGCGTGGCCACTGGAACGGGGCTGAGTGCCACTTCCCACCCTCCTGCAGCTGAGGCTTCACTGCTTCCAATAGGGCCACGGTGGCATCTGGCCCCTCGTTCTGTGCTGCTGGCCACCGCATGCATGTCCAGGGTTGCCACTGCTGCTGACATGCACCATCTGCAAGGCGTGGCTGCAGCTGAGCCCATGGTGTCAGCTGGCAGGGCTAGTCCCAGAAGACCCGAGGGCTGCCCAGCAGATGCTCCTCCCAGCCTAGGGCCCCTCTTTCTTGGTCGACGCACAGAGGGACAGGTCACGGTCGCTGGGTACTGTGCAGCTGCTGCATTCTCGAGGCCAACCGGCCAGTTTCCTGCCGACTGCCTATGTGAGGAGCTGTGGAGGCTTCTAGCCCTGGGATCCTTATTGCGGTGGAACGGGTAGGCAGCGTCAGTGGTTGTCACTGTGACTGCTGCGTGGCCACGTGATGGTGGCAACTACAGCTGAGCCCAAGGTAAAGGCTGGCCCTAGATGACCTGAGAACTGCCCAGTGCATGACATAGGATCCATCTTCCTTGGCCCCGCCCAGAGAATGGGGTCTGGGCACTGGGCACTGTGCAGCTGGTTGGGGCTGATCACTGGTTCCCTCCCTCTTCTGTTCCTTTGTGACCCTGGTCCAGGGTGCTTGTCGTGGGCGATGGGTACCCTGCAGCCACTGGGATGGGGCTGGGCACCAGTTCCAGTCCTCCTCCTGCTGCGGGGCCTGATTTAGGCACCACCTCATGGTCTGGCCCCTGGGTCTGTGTTGCTGGTGGAGGTGGACAGGATCAGGGGTTGTCACCGCAGCTGTTGCATGTGCCATCTGTAAGTGGCAGGTGCAGAATGCATGGAAGGCCTCAGGGCTGGTCTCAGACAGCCTGGGGTCACCCAAGGCACCTCCCCCAACCCTAAGATCCTTGCGTCCTTTGCCCAAGCCCAGAGCATGTGGTCTCAGGCTCTGGGCCCACTGCAGCCCCTGGGATGAGGCTGAGTGCTGGTTTCTGACCCCTTGCAGCTGCACCACCAACCACCTAAATTAGGCACCATGGTGACATCTGGCTCTGGGATTCTTGCTGCTGGTGGGGGAGGACAGGGCCAGGGGTTGCCACTGATACTGACTTGCACCATTTCCAGGTGGTAGCTGTGGCTGAGGTCACAGCAGATTCTGGCGGACTGCTCCCTGAGGGCATGAGGGTCATGGAGTTTACCACCATCCCTCCCTATTGTCCACTTTTCCTTGGCCCTCGCCCAGAGCACAGGTTTGCAGGCACTGGGCACTGTACAGCCACAGAGTTGTGACTGAGTGCCTCCTACCCTCCTGCACCTGCAGGCTGACTGTGGCAGTATCTGGTCCTGGGTTCCATGCTACTGGGGCTAGTGTCCAGGGTTGCCATCGCTGCTGCCCCATGCATGTGCTGTAATAGTCTGTTAGCTGAGCCAGCTACTGAGTGCCTGACCGAATTGGTAGTGTAGACAGTGTGGATAGGCTACACAAAGGGAGACTGATGGCCCCAGGCGGGGCAGTGGGGATGGTGTAAGATTTCATCACGCTCCTTGGAATGGCATGCAAATGATAACTGAATGTTTTATTGCTGGAATTTTCTATCCCATATTTTTGGGATGTGCTCAGGGAACTGAAACTGCAGAAAGCGACACTGTGGGCAATGGGAAATGACTGTGCCTCTATTAGTTTTTATATTAGTTTTCTATGGTTGCTACAGCCGATTAGCACTCACTTAGCCACTTAATATAATGCAACTTTATTAAGTTCTGGAGGTCTGAGTTTGAAATGCATCTTACTAAGATAAAATCAGGATATTGTCAGAGCTCCATTCCTTTGGAGATGCTGGGGGAGACTCTGTTTCCTTGTTTTGTCCAACTTCTGTAGAGGCTGCCTGCATTCCTTAGCTCACAGCCCCTCTTTAATCTTCAAAGGCAGCAGTGCAGCATCTTCAAATCTCTCTCCTGACTCTCCTATCTTCCTCTTCCACCTTGTTTTTTTCTCAAGACAGTGTCTTACTCTTTTCTCCAGGCTGGGGTGCAGTGGCATGATCATGGCTAACTGCAGCCGTGACCTACCTGGGCTCACATGATCCTCCCCCTTTAGCCTCCCATGTAGTTAGACTTACAGGTGTGTGCTACCACTCCCAGTTAATTATTATTACTATTATTATTTTGTATATATCATAGAGACAGGGTTTTGCCATGTTGCCGCCCAGGCTGATCTTTTTAAAAATATTTTTAAATTTTACTTTAAGTTCTGGGATACATGTGCAGAACATGCAGGTTTGTTACACAGGTATACATGTGCCCTGGTGGTTTGCTGCACCTATTAACCTGTCATCTAGGTTTTAAGCCCTGCATGCATTAGGTATTTGTCCTAATGCCCTCCCTCCCCTTTCTTCCCACCCCTTAGCAAGCCTTAGTATGTGATGTTCTCCTCTCTGTGTTCATGTGTTCTCATTGTTCAACTTCTACTTACGAGTGATAAAATGAGATGGTTGTCTGTTCCTGTGTTAGTTTGTTGAGAATGATGGTTTCCAGCTTCATACATGTCCCTGCAAAATACATGAAACTCATTCTTTTTTTATGACTGCATAGTATTCCATAGTGTATTATGTGCCACATTTTCTTTATCCAATCTATCATTGATGGGCATTTGAGTTGGTTCCAAGTCTTTGTTATTGTAAATAGTGCTACAGTAAGCACGCGTGTGCATGTGTCTTTATAGTAGAATGATCTATAATCCTTTGAGTATATATCCAGTGATGGGATTGCTGGGTCAGATGATATTTCTTGTTCTAGATCCTTGGTGAGTCGTCACACTGTCTTCCATAACGGCTGAACTAAGGTGATATTTTTCTTAAGCTGCTTATTGGTGATATGTACTCTCAAAGCAAAAACAGCCAACTATGTTATTTTCACAGATGTCAGACCACAAAAGTGAATTTTCAAAATCTCTGGTTATTTGTGTTCTTAACCCTTCCCCTCAACTGTGTAGATGGTATTTTAATGTTTCCCTGAATTTTCTATTACAGAGAAAAAGCCAGGGTCAGTCTGATTTTCATTTATTTCTAAGTACTTTTCTCAGATCCTGAAATGGTTTAAAGTTTTCCAGCATTTTAATACATATTTTGCCAGGATATTTCTACGTGAGGATTTTTTTTTATACAACATGATTTTTTTAAAGGTCAAGAAAAGATACTTTCTTTTTGTTTTTTTTCTCCATTAGTTTGTTGTTCTTGTTCTACTCTATTCTGAAAAATGTATTATATTAATATTGGAGTTTTAAACTTGGGTTTCATAGAGCTCTCATTCTCATGACTTTCATTCTGTTATCCTTTTCTTCTACTTTGTTGAAGAACTTCTCCAATGTATTCTTAATATCAATGATTTGATTGTTTTTTTGCATGTGGTATCAGTCTTGCTGATCCCTTGCAAATCTTTTTTTAAATTGTAATTTAGGTTCTGGGGTACATGTGCAGATCATGCAGGATTGTTGCATAGGAACACACATGGCAATGTGGTTTGCTGCCTCCATCCCCTGTAACCCACATCTGGCATTTCTCCTCATGTTATCATTTCCCTACCTCCCCACCCCATACTGTCCCTCCCTTAGCCTCCCCAACAGACCCCAGTGTGTGATGTTTCCCTCCCTGTGTCCATGTGTTCTCATTGTTCAATACCCACCTGTGAGTGAGAACATGTGGTGCTTGATTTTCTGTTCTTGTGTCAGTCTGCTGAGAGTGATGGTTTCCAGATTCATCCATGTCCCTACAAAGGGTATGAACTCATCGTTTCTTATGGCTGCATAGTATTCCATGGTGTATATGTGCCACATTTTCCTTGTCCAGTCTATCATTGAAGGGCATTTGGGTTGGTTTCAAGTCTTTGCTATTATAAACAGTGCTGCTATGAACATATGTGTGCATGTGCCCTTATAATAGAATGATGTATAATTCTTTGGGTATATACCCAGTAAAGGAATTGCTTAGTCAAGTGGAATTTCTATTTCTAGGTCCTTGAGGAAGTGCCACACTGTTTCCACAATGGTTGAACTAGTTTACTCTCCCATCAACAGTGTAAAAGTCTTCTTATATCTCCACATCCTCTCCAGCATCTAATGTCTCCAGATTTTTTAATGATTGACTTTCTAACTTGTGTGAGGTGATATCTCAATGTGGTTTTGATTTGCATTTCAGAAATGACAAAGATGACATTACAACCAATTCCACAGAAATACAAAAGATCCTTAGAGACTATAATGAACACCACTGTATACACACAACCAGAATATCTATATAAAATGGATAAATCCCTGGAAACACACAGCCTATAAAGATTGAACCCAAAGGAAACTGAAATCATGAACAAATAACAAATTCTGAAACTGAATCAGTAATTAAAAAAAAAAACAAAAAACCTACTAACCAAAAACAGATTCAGATCAGAATGACTTATAGCCTCTTTCTTCCAGACATAAGGAGAAGCGCTGTTAACAAACTTACTAAAGCTATTCCAAAATATTGAGATACTTCTCTCCAACTCATTGTATAATTCCAGCAGCATCTTGATACTAAAAGCCAGCAAAGACACAACATAGCAAGTGCTAGTGGCTTGAGATATCGGCGGGAGCGGCCGGGTGGCGGGAGGAACCGTTACGGGAACTGAAGCTGCCGATTAAGCCTGATCAAGACGACAACCTCCTAAAAGCACCGAGACTTCGTGGCAGAGCCCATGGGGAAAAGGCAGTGGGGACCTGGCTGGGAGTGGTGAAGTCCTGGGCAAGAAGCTGGAGGAAAGGGGCTTTGACAAGGTCTATGTTGTCCTTGGCCAGTTTTTGGTGCTAAAGAAAGATGAAGACCTCTTTCAGGAATGGCTGAAGGATACTTGTGGCGCCAACACCAAGCAGTCCCAGGACTGCCTTGGATGCCTTTGAGAGTGGCGTGACGCCTTCTTGTGTTGCTCTCTGGGAAGCTCTCAAGCCCCAGCCCTCACCCAGAGTTTGCAGCCAATTAGGGACTCCTCCCCTGTCTGCTACAAAGGAAAAGATTGCTATTGTCGTACTCACCTCTGATATACTCCAGGGTCTTTGGGAGTTTCCTCCCCTAAGCATTTCAACTTTTTTGGATTCTCGCTCTTGCATGCCTCCCTCTTCTTTTTTCAGTTGCCAGTTCCCTGATGACAGTTACTGGCTTTCCTGAATGGATTCCTGGCCCTGCCCTTCACCCCCCACCCCAACTTTCAGTCCATTTGATACCATTTGGCTCCTTTTTTGGCAGAACAGTCACTGTCTTTGTAAAGTTTTTTAGATCAATAAAGTCAGTGGCTTTCACAAAAAAAAAAAAAAAACAAAAAAAAAACTACAGCCCCATATTTCCAATGAGTGTAGACACAAATGTCTCAACAAAATATTAGCAAATGAAACCCAGCAACACATCAAAAATTTACTTCACCACAATCAAGTCGGGTTTATTCTTGTGATGCAAGGTTGGTTCAAAGTACACAAATCAATAAATGTGTTTCACCACATAAGCAGAATGGAAAAACAAAAACCATATGATCATCACAAAAGATGCAAAAACGCTTTCAATAACATCCATAATCCCTTCATGAAAAAAAATCAACAAATTAGGCATCAAAAAAATAGACCTCCGAATAATAAAAATCACTTTCTAACAAATTTGCAGCTAAAATCACAGAATGGGCAAAAGCTGGAAGTGGGAGCTGAGTGCAGTGTCTCATGCTTGTAACTCCACCATGTTGGGAGGTGAAGACAGGAGTATCACTTGTGGCCAGGAGTCTGAGACCAACCTGGCAACACACCTTGTCTCTATAAAATAATAAAGAAAAAATTTAAAGAAAAAAGAACAAAAAAAGTTGGAAGCGTTCCCCTTGACAAAGGCATCCAAAAAGGAAAAGAAGCCAAACTATCTCTCTTTGCTGATGATCTGATGCTATACATAGAAAACTTTAAAGAGTCTGCCAGTTTATCCTGGAACTGATAAATGACTTCAGTTAGGATGCAAAAATCAGTGTAAAAATATCAGTAGCATTTCTATGCACCAATAAAGTTCAAGCTGAGAGACAAATCAAGAATGTAATTCCATTTACAATAGCCATACACGAAAAAGCAAAATACTTAGGAATGCATCTAACCACGGAGATGAAACGAGTTTGAAAGGAGAACTACAAAACATTGCTGAAAAAAGTCATGACACCAAATAGAAGACACCAAAAAAATGCAGAAACATTCCATGCTTACAGATTAGAAAAATCAGTATCAGTAAAATGGCCACACTGCCCAAAGCAATCTGCAAATTCAATGCTATTCCTATCAAACTACAAATGTCATTTTTCACAGCATTAGAAAAAACTATTCTAAAATTTCATGAGTAACCAGAAAAGAGACCAAGCACCCACAACCATCCTAAGCAAAAAGAACAAAACCTGACGCATCACACTGCCCAACTTCAAACTATACTACAGTAAACAAAGGCTACAGTGAACAAAACAGCATGGTACTGGCACAAAAACAGACACACAGACCAATGAAACAGAATAGAGAGTCCAGAAACAAAGCCACAAGCCTGTAACCATTTGATCTTTGATAAAGCCAACACAAATAATGCAACAGGGAAAGGACTCTCTATTCAATAAATGGTGCTGGGATGACTTGCTATCCATACACAGAAATCTGAAACTTGACCCCTAGCTATCACCACATATAAAAAATGAATGAAAGCTGAATTACATTCTTAAAGATCTCTTAACTATAAAAAACCTACAAGAAAACCAAAGAAACATACTATTTGAAATCAGCCTCTGAATATAATTTATGAATAAGTTGTCAAAGCAACTGCAACAAAAGTAAAAATGAAATGTTGGGACCTAGTTAAACAAAGTAGCTTCTGCATAGAAAAAGGAACCATTCAAGAGACTAAATAGGCAACCTAAATAATGAAAGAACGTATTTAAAAGCTAAGCATTAAACAAAGTTCTAATATCCAGAATCTATAAGAAACTTAAATCAACAAGCAAGAATTTAAAAAAATATATAAAAGCAGGCAAAATACATAAACAGACATTTCCCAAAAAAAGACAGAAAAGGGGAGGGCAAACGTGAAAACAAAAAAGCTCATCTCACTAATCATCAGAGAAAAGCAAATCAGAGCCACAATGAAATGCCATCTCATACCAGACATAATGGCTATTACTAAAAAGTCAAAAAATAAGCAACATCAACCCAGATTTTGGCAGAGCTGCTACAGTGAAAAGGGACTTCGAATACACTGCTGTAGAAAATGGTAAATTCATTCAGCCACTGTGGAAAGCAGTTTGGAGATTTCTGTCACGGAACTAAAAATAGAACTGCCTTCAAGCCAGCAATCCCATTAGTGGGTTAAATACCCACTCCCTCCCAAAAATCGTTCTACCAAAAAGACACACCCATGTGTTCGCTGCAGCACTATTCACAATAGCAAAGATATGGAATCAATCCAGAAGCCCATCAATAGTGCACAGGATTAAAAAAATGTAGCACACATAAAATATGTAATATTATGCAGCTATAACAAGAACAAAATACTGTTCTTTGCAACAACATGGAGGTAGCTAGAGGCCATTATCCTAAGCAAACTGATGTGGAAACAGAAAACCAAATACTACATGTCTCACTTGTAAGTGGGACCTAAACATTGGGTCCACATGGACATAAAGAGGGGAGAAACAGACAGTGGGGACTACAAGAAGAGGGAATGGGTTGGGATAATGGTTGAAAAATGACTTCCCAGGTACATGCTCACTACCTCTGTGATAGGTTCAATTGCACCCTAAACCTAATCATTATGCAATATACCTTTGTAACAAACCTGCACATGTACCCGCTAAATCTAAAATAAAAGTTAAGAAAGAGGCGGTGGCTATGCCTGTAATCCCAGCACTTTGGGAGGCCAAAACAGGCAGATCACGAGGTCAAGAGATCGAGACCATCCTGGCCAACATGGTGAAACCCCGTCTCTACTAAAAAATACAAGAATTAGCTGGGCATGGTGGCATGCACCTGTAGTTTCCAGCTACTCGGGAGGCAGAATTGCTTGGACCCGGGAGGCAGAGATTGCAGTGAGCCGAGATTGCGTCACTACGCTCCAGCCTGGGACCTGAAGACAGTGAGTCTCTGTCTCAGAAGAAAAAAAAAAAAAGAAAAAAAAAGAAAGAAAGAGAAAGAATAAAGAAGATGAAAATAAAATGCCCTTTATAACTTGCACCAGAAAACACCAATAACATTCTTCACAGAAATTGATAAAACAATCCTAAAATTTATATGGAACCACAAAAGCGCTACACTAGACAAGCCAAGTCTGAAGGAAAAGAACAAAGCTGGAAGCATCACTCTACCTCCAGCTTTGTTTTGAAATCTACCTGACTTGAAAATATATTACAAGCTTACAGTAACCAAAAAAGTCTTGGTCCTGGTATAAAAACAAAATTAAATCAGTGGAACAGAATAGAGAACCCAGAGATAAATCCACATATTTACAGACACCTGATTTTCAACAAAGGTGTCATGAACATACATTGGGGAAAGAACCCTCTCTTTGACAAATGAAGCCAGGGAAACTGGATATTTGTAAAAAGAAGAATAAAACCAGGTCCCTGTCTTTCACCATGTACAAAAATTAACTCAAAATGTATTAAAGACTTAAACATGAGATCCAAAATTATAAAACAACTACAAGAAAATATAGGAAAAATGCTTCATGACACTGGTCAAGGCAAAGATTTTACAGCTAAGTTATCACAGGAATATGCAAAAAAAGCACAGGCATAAAAACAAAAATAGACAAGTGAGGCTGTTTTAAAATTATGTTTCTTCACAGCAAATCCAACAACCAACAATCTGTAGGATGGGAGACAATATTTACAAATCTATTCATCTGAAAGATTCTAATATCTAGAAAGATCTAATATCTAGAATATACCAGGAACTTAACACAACAGTAAAAACAGTTAATAATCCCCTAATGTGGACAAAGAATTTAAATACACATTTCTAAAAAGAAGAGGTACAAATGGCCAACAAATATATGGAAAAGTACTCAACATCACTGACATCAGGAAAACGGAAATAAAATTCCAAATGAGATATCATCTCACCACAGTTAGAATGGCTACTATATGTATTTAAAAAAAAAAAAAAAAAAAGTAAAAAATCCCAGTGAGGTTGGAGAGAAAAAGAAAACTCTTATGCACTCATGGATAGAATGTAAACTAGTATAGCCATTATGAAAAACTGTGGAAGTTTCATAAAAAAAAAAAAAAAAAAAAAACAACTAAAAATTGAAGTGTCATATGATCCAATAGTCCCACTACTATTTATCCAAAAGAAAGAAATTCAGTATATCAAAGGGATACCAGGATCCCCATGTTTATTGCAGCACTATTCACAATAACCAAAATATAGAATCAACCTAAATGTTCATCAACAGATGATTGTGATTGTGGTTGATGAGTAAAGCAAATGTGATATATGTACACAGTGGAATACTATTTAGCCATAAAAAAGAATAAAATCATGCAATTTACAGCAACATGAATGAAAACATTAAGTGACATTAAGTGAAATAATTCAGGCACAGAAAAATAACTACTGTAGGTTTTGACTCAGGTGAAAGCTAAAATTAAAAAAAAAAATTGGAAGTAGAGAGTAGAATTGTGGGTAACAGGCTGAGAAAGATAAGGGGGAGTGGAAGATGGGGAGAGGTTGTTTAATGGATACAAAATGATAGCTAGAGGGGGGAATGAATTCTAGTGTTCTTCTGCATTGTAGGGTGAATATGTTTTTTTTTTTTGAGACAGAGTCTCACTCTCTCACTCAAGGTGGACTGCAGTGATGCAATCTCAGCTCACTCCAACCTTTGCCTCTGGGGCTCAAGCCATTCTCCTGCCTCAGCCTCCCTAGTAGCGAGGATTACAGGTGCCCATCACCACACCTGGTTTGGTTAACTAATAGTTTTAAAAAGCTAGAGGAGTGGATTTTCAAAGTTCACAGCACAAAGAAATGGTAAATGTTTGAGGTGATGGATATGTTAATTAGTCTGATTTGACCATTATACATTGTTTACACATATCAAAATATCACTGTGTGTACCATAAATATGTACAGGTATATGAGTCCACAAAAAATAAAAGGAAGCCAGGTGTGGTGTCACAGGCCTGTCTCAGCTACTTGGAAGACTGAGGCAGGAAGAATTCCTGAGCCATGGTGGTCAAGGCCAGCCTGGGCAACATAGCAAGACACCATGTCTAAAAAAATGCATAAATAAAAATAAAAACAAAATCATTCACCCTATATATAGACTATGGGTGAAACTTAATGGTTTGCTTCTAATGAACAGAATGTGTTAAAAGTGATAACACCATGTGACTTCCAACATTAGGTTAGAAGAAGCTCTCTACCACAGACTGCTCACCTTGGAACCCAGCCTCCATGTTGTGGGGAAACTTAGCAACAAAGAGAACCTAGGATTTCCAGTGTAGAATATTTGGGTATCCTGCCCCAACTAAAGTTCCAACCAACAGCTGCCATAAGCAGCAGACATCTTAGTGAACAAATCTTCAGATGATTCTAGTCCCTCAGCCTTTGATTTATCCCAAGTAAAACTGAAGGGAGCAGAGGCAAGCTGTCCTGGCCAAGGTTTTCCCAAACCACAGATTGGTGAGCTAAACCAATGTTCTAAGCCACTCAAATTTGGGTAATTTGAGTGGAAAAAAATAACCAGAAAAATAAATTTAAACAAGAAGACAATAAGCAATAGAGTAACAGACCCAGTAGAAATTAGTCTCCTTTAAAGCAAAAGCTAACAAATGTTGAGGTTAATTTATTAATGACAGCGCTGATGGGAAGCAGTGGAACTTTTCTAATTGTATGAATTAGAAAAGCCAATTTATATGATAAATATATATAATTTATATGATAAACTTCCTCCTCAGTAGTTCTTATGTCTTTCCATGAGACGTTAAGAGGAAGACATAAGAACTACTGAGGAGGAAGTTTAGAAACAGTTCTTATTAATTACAAATTCTGATGACTAAGCCAGTGAAGCTTTTAGAATTTGTCCCCCAAGTTATGAAATAAGGAAGATGAGGAAGAAAGGAGATACATAATTTGAAGTATAAAGTTGAAAAAACTAGAAATATTTGATTAATAACCAAAAATCAGACATTGTACCTGATTTCCAGGAACCGAAATTCTGAAAGTAATAAGCAGCTTTGGATATTCATTCATCAATCTAGGATTCACTCTTCATTTTCATTTCCTCAATGAAGTAATTTAAAAAATCATGGAATCAGTTTTAACAATCTCAAAAGTAAAACAAATATAGTGTCCTTTGAGTGTTAAGCTATTCAATGCAATTTCTTCTTTACCTCATCTGTATGGAGAAGGGAAGAGCAGCTCATCTTAAAGTGCTTCTCCATATCATATAAATTGGTTCTGAAATTTTGAAATTCATACAACTAATTTGACTCTGTTTCTGACAAATGCCTGGACATTACCTGATTTCCAGCTGCTGCACTCCTGGAAGTTTTCTTTGAATAGGTTGAGGTATTTATTCAATGAATTGTGTATTGAGCTAGAAAAGCATAGCTACGCATCTCCATTTAAGCAAAAGGAGGTAAATGCAGGGAACTCTGGTTTCTGAGAATGTAGGATCTGTGCCAAGAAGATTATTCAGGCCTGGGATTGTATAGGAGAACCAGGTGCCGGGTCAAAAGAGGATCTAACTGTGAACTGCAACATGATAAATTAGCTCAGTTTCCAAGGAGGAAAAATGACAGCCCAGACTTAATCTTGAGCTTTATAGATAGTTCAAATCTACAAGTGACTCTATGAGTTATAACGAGCTAATAAAACATAATGCAACAAATAGTAGACACAGTCAGCAGATCCTGTGGCCAAGATTTTATGGAAATGGGAGTGAAGAGAGAGGCACTGGGTGAGAGACAAAAGGTGTGACTGGAGAAAAATAATTAATGGGATCTGTCTTTGTAAGCCTGACTCTCATCATGTCATGGAGTCAGCAAGGCATAAGCTGGCCATACACTACTTCAAGAAGCAAAAAGTGAAATTAAAGACATTCTACTACTTGAATTTCTATTCTTACATAAAACAACTCATAATAAGCAACAGGACTGAAAATGAATTCTCCATAAATGTGATTCGGTACTGGCTCAACATGTTAGAATTGAGAATCCAAAAACAAACCTACATTTTTATGGTAAACTGATTTTCAAAAAGGGTATAAAAAAAGTAAATGAGAAACGAATAGATTTTTCGACAAATGGTGCTGGGACAACTGTATATCCATGTGCAAAAGAATAAAGGTGGATTTCCACCAAATGTCATATATAAAAGTAACTAAATAGAACCACTGAATGTAAGAACAAAAATTATAAAATTCCTAGGAGAACACAGCCATAGATCTTTGTGACTGCAGAAAAATAGATTAACTGGACTTCATCAAAATGCGAGACTTCTGTGCTTGAACAGAGACCATTAAGAAAGTGAAAAGGAGGCTGGGCATGGTGGCTTACACCTGTAATCCCAACATTTTGGGAGGCCGAGGTGGGAGGATTGCTTGAGCTCAGGAGTTCAAGATCAGCCTGGGCAGCATAGTGAGACCTTCTCTCTACAACTTAAAATTATATACATTTTAAAAACATAATAAATCATAAGAAAGAAAGTAAAAAGGAAAGCCATTGAAAATACTTGGAAACAATATATCTGATAAGGGACTTACACCTAGAGTATATAAAGAACTCTTAAAATTCAGAACTTTAAGATAACCCAATTTTAGAGTGGGCAAATGATTTGAATAGACATTTCCCAAAGAAGATATACAAATGGCTCATAAACACATAAAAAGAGGCTTAAAGTCATTCATCATTAGGGAAATATGAATCAAAACCACAATGACATGACACCACTTTATACCTCTGGGTTGGAATCCTTTTTCAATCAAAAATATGAAAAATGTTGGCAACGATGTGGTGAAGTTAGAACCCTCATGCAATGCTGATGAGAATGTAAAATGGTGCAACCACTTTGAAAAGCAGACTGTCAGCTCCTCAAAAGCTTAAGCATAGAGTTACTATATGACCCAGAAATTCAACTCCTAAGTATATACCCAAGAGAAGAACACATATGCAAACACAAAAACTTGTACATAAAAGTTCACAGCAGCATGATTAATAGCCAAAACATGGAAACAACCCAAAGGTCCATCAGGTGACAAATGGCTAAATAAAATGAGTGGCATATCCATACAGTGGAACAATATTCAGCAGAAAGATGAAATTAAGTACTGATACATGTTACACAATGAACCTTTAAAATGTTATGCTAAGTAGACAAAGCCAGTCACAAAAGACCACCACATATTATGTGATCCAGTTGATATGTGGTGTCCAGAATGGGCTAATCTATGGAAACAAAATAGATTGCTGATTCTTCTCAGGGTCATGAAAATGTCCTACAACTGATGATGGCGATGGTTAGGCAACTCTGCTACTATACTAAGAGACCATGAATTGTACACGTTCTGTGAGTAAACTATGTGGTATAAGAATTTTGTCTCAGTAAAGTTTTATTTAAAAATTCAGTGGTAGGATCTAGATACATCTCTTAATTCTCTACTTTGGATGTACATACTATAGGTGATTTGTTAAAAAGCACAATATATTTAAAATGAAAGGAAAATGAAGAAAGTGCCTAACATTTTAAGTAGTTTTTTTTTTTTTTTTTTTTTTTTTTTTTTTTTTTTTTTTTGAGATGGAGTTTTGCTCTTGTTACCCAGGCTGGAGTGCAATGGCACGATCTCGGCTCACTGCAACCTCCGCCTCCTAGGTTCAGGCAATTCTCCTGTCTCAGCCTCCTGAGTAGCTGGGATTACAGGCACGCACCACCATGCCCAGCTAATTTTTTGTATTTTTAGTAGAGACAGGGTTTCACCTTGTTGACCAAGATGGTCTCGATCTCTTGACCTTGTGATCCACCCGCCTTGGCCTCCCAAAGTGCTAGGATTGCAGGCTTGAGCCAGCGCACTTGGCTCTTAAGTAGTTTTTAAATTAAAACATTTGCATTTTGGAGAACAGTACTATGACCTTTCTGTACAAGTTATCCTGAAATTCATGAAATAAATATATACAGATTCTGTACGCATTTACAAAAGTAAAGATAAGAAATAAGACAGTTTCTGAAACATCCTATTAAACATCCTATGATTTAATCTGGCCTACCTAACCATGGCAATAGAGAAATCACTAAAAAATACTTCACAGAAGTATTTTTTAAATACTTTAAAAAGCCTCTCAACTTCTGTGAGGAATACTAATAATTCCCAACTTTGCTAAGGATCTTTGGAAATGATCCTTATTTTTAAAATGTATGTACTTATCAGGAGAAAAGGACAGAATGAAAGCTAGAGGTTAAGAAACAAGTGCATTATAAAGATAAAATTATAAAACAAATTATAATAAAAATACAAAAGAAAGCTGTCCACTTCAGTTAGTATCCTAAAACATTTGACACTATTTCACCACCTACAGATTAACTGTAGACATGTTAGTTTTCATACATACTTCACTGCTGATTTGACCCATTTCTTCTTTGAATCCTGTGTCTCATCTAAATTAAATGATGTAGCCTCTGCTGTTGGTTGTTGTTTTAGGGGATCAGTCCATTCTAGTTGAAGTTGTCTCATAACTACCTGTGAAAGTATTTTTGTTACTGATTATAAATCACCTTATTATTAAATTATGGTAATAAGATTTAACTCTAACATACACACTTTGAAAAACATCGACACATATATGGATTCACCTTTTCCTCGTGTGCACACATTCTTGTTTATTACTGAATTCAGTTAGGGACACAGAAGGTGCTATCTTTCTGCCATATTGGTTTTTTGTTAACTTAGACAATAGATTCAGCCCACTGTTCACTCATCCCTGAAACATCTGGAATGCTTAACAACCTACTGAAGTCTCAAAAAGAAATCAGTATGTGGGTGAGGCTGCTGGTGGTACATCCCACACTGTGAAATGTTTTCCCTCTTTTTTTATTAGAAGCTCCAATCAACTTCAGAATTCCTTGCATATTCAGTTGCCTGCTCAGATCCTTCCAAAAGATTCCTATCTCAGAATACAAGTAAACTTCCAATGGCCTTTGAGGCCCTGGGTAACCTGGTCTTTATCTCCCTCTCAGCTTCTACAAGAGTCTACCCTACTCAGTCCATTTTCGCTATGTGTGAAACCTGCCACCTCTCATTAGTTTAAAAATGGGGACTCAATGCCAAACAAATAAATCACAGATAAACACAGTTACCTTTGTACTGGTCAAAGTTATATCTGAATGACAGGCAGTAAGCCTTGAAGTGAAAATTTTGAGCAAATTGTTTGTAAAAACATTCAAAGTAAAATTAAAAATACCAGTGGTAAGATTAAATCTAACATAGCTTTGCTGAAATTCACGTCTGCCCCAAATTATGATTTATTAAAAAGTAAATGCCTTTAAAGAATTGAGAGGTCATAACAAGTAATTTGAGAATGAAATCATCTCAGATTTAAGTCAAATTGATATGAATAAAAATAAAATTATACCAACTTAAATACATTACAAAACTACTGAAGGAAAATTATTGTGGAAATATACACTGAAGTATAGCAGTATACTTCAGTTGACCTGGAAAATCTGGAATTAATGGTCAAAGTAACCCTCCTAACTGAATCTTAATTTCAAAATATTCATGTCAAGTATAAGCATTTCTGTGTATCTACTTCATCATGGTCTTCAAACATGGCCATATAAAGGCATTGCAGTGTTCATTTCAGCAGCATAAGACTACATTATGAATGTTAATCTGTACCTGTTAACACTGTAACTGAACTTAAAATTTTATAGGTGACACAGTTTCTTTACTCAAACTATCTTTCAGTTTTAACAGCAAATATATTTATGATCTATATATTTTTATATTCACCTAGATAAAACATTTAGCCATAATCAAATATTACTTTAAATTTTCTTTTAGGAAGGTTGAAAAATATTTATCTTTCTTAATACTTACTTTTCTTCCTGGTTTCTCTTTCTCACACTGATGCATACCGTTTTTTAAATAATTACATTCGTCCAGCCATTCCTTGTTCTCTTGTAGTGGAAGACTCTGCTTTTCACTCTCAGCTCGAAGATTTCTGGCAACAGCCTGAAACTGGTCATGGAAAGTACTGATTGTCTTTTCTTGTCTGTTCCCTTTCTTGTAAGCATCATCCAGTTGCTGTCGAAGCAACGTATTTTCATTTTGTAGCTGAAATCATCTCTCCTCTACAGATTCCTGCTTTGCAATGTGTTTCTTCAGTTTGCTTTGTTCAGTTTGGTACATTTGTTCAATTTCTTTCTTCTGACACTGTGTTAGGCTGAGGTCTCTTTGCACACCCTCCAAAATCAAATTTGTTTCTTCGACAGCACTTGTTGTGTTACGGAGCTGAATTTGTAGGCTGTTGATTTTATTTTCAACATTAGAAAGTTTTTGAGAAAGAATCTCATTCATAGCTCGTAGGTCAAACATATCAGCCTTCATTTTGTCCTGTAAATCAATCCACTCTTGTCTTATTCTCAGCAAATCAAGGTTTAGGTCTCTTTGTGTCTGACTTTGATCACAGTTACATAGGGCAGCAGGCAGTCTACAATGGTATGATTCCAATTCTATTTCCAGTCTTCCTTGGTTTTGTTTTTCATTCTCCAGTTCAGAATTGAGTATTTTGTTCTCAGCTGCCAAATCGTTCAGTTGTCCACTGTACTAAAATACTGTTTTTGTTAATGTTTCCTCATTTAGTTTAATAATTTTTTGAAGGTTATCATTATTCTCTTTCACAGGTTCAATGTCCTCAAAATATTTCTTTTCCTTTTGCTGGTTCTGATTTGTTTTGTATCTATTTCCAGTCTCAGCAAGGCAATTTCTTCCTGCAACATGCAATTTTCATGCAAGAGATCCCTTTCTTTCTTATGCCTATGAGAAATCTACATAAGAAAGGAAAACATTTAGTAGCACTCAATAAAATGACATATCATGACTTCCTCTGAAATTAAATAACCTGTACATGTATACAATGAAAAGACTTCCATAAATGGATATTCAACTGGAAAAAAGTATTGGATTGAAACTTCAAATCTCATAGGGCATAAATTCCCAAAACTTCATAAGTTTGTCCGGAACCAATGAATCCATGAATGGAAAATATAAATGACTAGATAATTTTAAGCATCTCAGAATTGGAAAAGACCAAATTACAACCAATTCAAAGGCATAAAACAAAAGATTAATAAATTTGGCTACATTAAAAATGTAGCTTTATGGCTGGGTACAGGCTCATGCCTGTAATCCCAGCACTTTGGGAGGTGGAGGCGGTGGATGATGAGGTCAGGAGTTTAAGGACAGCCTGGCCAACATGGTGAAACCCCATCTCTACTAATAATACAAAAATTAACTGGGCATGGTGGTGGGTGCCTGTAATCCCAGTTACTTAGGAGGCTGAGGCAGGAGAATCACTGAAACTGGGAGACAGAGGTTACAGTGACCCAAGACTGTGCCACTGCACCCCAGCCTGGGAGACAGAGCAAGACTTTATCTCCAAAAAAAAGTTGGCTTTACACTTTGACATCTAACCTATACACCACCCCATAGTAAAAGCTATAGCTTTGCATGTATCTGGACATGAGGAGGAAAAGTGAAATTTATAAAAAGACATTAATTTAAAATAAATAATAACCTTAAGAGTAGGCCACAAAAATAGTTATAAAGAGCAGAGGAGCAAGTCAACCACCCCTCCCAGCCTAAATTGCCTGAAGTTAGCTAAAGGAGACCTAGTATAGCCTCCCCCTTCCAAGATAAGGCACCCAAGCATATCTTTGCACCCGCAGCTCACAAGCATATTTCTGCAAAACAAAAAAACCCAAAAAACAAAAAACCTGTTCTCTTCCCCAGCTACCAGCCGTGGGAATGAGACAGCCATGGGAGCGAGATAACCGCATAGAAATTATAAGTATTCTCAAGGTTGTAAACTTGCCACAAGTCAATGACTAACTCTCTTTGTTTAAACCTACTTTTTCTCCTGCCTTATCTTCCCATGCCAAAACTAATACAAACAAGGAATGTTCCTTTGTGTGGGGCTGGCAGCCATTACAGGCAGTAAGGCCACTGTCAGCTGGAGCTCCAATAAAGAGGTTCTCTTGTGTCTCTTGGTCTCTCTGTTCTTCTCGGCTTGAATTTCCACAACCAATCTCACCTAATATCATCTCTACTATGTTTGGAAGGCATAATATTATCACTATTTATTATAGCAACACTCACAACCTTAAATATACACTTAATATATATAATACCGATTATCCTACTAGTATTCGCTGCATGCGAAGCTGCAGTAGGTTTAGCCTTATTAATCTTAATTTCTAATCTGTATGGTCCAGAATATGTGCCAAATTTAAATTTACTTCAGTGTTAAAAATTATCTTACCAACAATCATATTTCCAATAATATGATTTTCAAAGTCATGTAATGTGAATTAATATAATAATCTGCAGCCTATTAATTAGTGCTTTTGCCCTTATACTCCTATATCTACCAAATAGTTCATGTAATTTATCACTAGCCTTCTTCTCAGATCCATTAACATCACCTCTCCTAACCCTAACAACCTATTACCTCTAATAATCTTAGCAACACAACAACACCTCTACAACAATTCCCTCCCACAAAAAAACTATATATCTCAATATTAATTTTTTTTACAAATATCCCTAATCATAACATTTACAGCTACAAAACTAATCCTATTTTATATCCTATTTGAAACTACCCTAATCCCTACCTTAGTTATTATTACCCGCTGGGGGTATCAACCAGAGTGCCTCAATGCTGGCTCATACTTCTTATTCTACACACTAGCAGGATCTCTTCCATTACTTATTACACTCCTCTATCACTTAAGCAGCTTAGGATCCTTAAATATACTGGCAATAATAGTTAATACCAAAGAATTATTACTCTCCTGAACTAATAATGTTATATGGTTAAGGTACATAATAGCCTTTACAGTCAAAATACCCCTGTATGGAATTTACCTATGACTACCCAAAGCCCATGTCGGAGCCCCAGTAGCTGGCTCAATAGTACTTGCAGCAGTCCTGCTAAAACTAGGTGGCTACGGCATGATACGAGTCACCCCTATTCTTAACCCCTTTACAGAAAAAATAAGCTACCCCTTCCTTATTCTATCTGTATGAGGTACAGTTATAACAAGTTCTATCTGCTTACGACAAGTGGACCTAAAAGCACTCATTGCCTACTCTTCCATTAGCCATATAGCACTTGTTATCTTAGTTATCCTCATTAAAACCCCTGAAGCTTTACTGGTGCAAGAATCTTAATAATTGCCCATGGATTTACTTCATCCCTAATATTTTGCCTGGCAAACTCAAACTACGAACGAATTCACAGTAGAACTATAATATTCACCCGAGGCCTCCAAACACTATTCCCACTCTTAGCTCTCTGATGACTTCTAGCAAACGTTACCAATCTCGCTTTACCCCCAACTATTAACTTAGTGGGGGAACTACTTACAATCTTCTCCTCCTTCTCCTGATCCAAATTTACTATTATATTTACGGGATTCAACATACTAATTACAGCTCTATACTCACTACATATATTTACTTCAACACAGCAAGGGCCATTAACATACAGTACTAGCAATGTAAAACCCATATTTACATGAGAAAATACACTAATACTAATATATATGGCACCAATCTTCCTCCTCACCTTAGACCCCAAGGTGATTATAGGATCAGCACCCTGTAGCTATAGTTTAATCAAAACATTAGATTGTGAATCTAATAATAGAAGATTATAACTTCTTAACTACCGAGAAAGCATGCAATAACTGCTAACTCATGCCCCCAAGCCTAACAGCTTGGCTTTCTCAACTTTTAAAGGATAGTAATCCATTGGTCTTCGGAGCCAAAAACAATTGGTGCAACTCCAAATAAAAGTAAAAATGGACTCTTCCATCACTCTAATAATATCAATCCCCCCACTAGCACCCATCATAATTACTTTAATTAATCCTGACAAAAACCTCTTATACCCACATTATATAAAACTAGCCATTTACCATTAGCATCCTATCCATGATAGTATTTATTTTTACAGGCCAAGAATCAATAATTTCAAACTGACATTGAATAACAATCCAAACTATTAAGCTATCACTAAACTTTAAACTAGACTTCTCCATAATATTTACCCCCATATCACTATTCGTTACCTGGTCAATCATAGAGTTCTCAATATGGTACATAAGCTCAGACCCAAACATTAACCAATTCCTCAAATACTTCCTCATTTTTCTTATCACAATACCAATTTTAATTACCGCTAATAATCTGTTTCAAGTTTTTATTGGATGAGAAGGAATAGGCATTATATCCTTTCTACTGATGATATGGCCGAACAGACGCCAACACAGCAGCCCTGCAAGCAATTCTATACAACCGCATTGGAGATATCGGCTTTATCCTAGCAATAGCATGATTCTTTTTATACTCTAATTCATGAGATTTTCAACAAACATTTATTCTTAACTCCACCCCAAACTCCTTTCCCCTAATAAGCCTCCTCCTAGCAGCAATAGGAAAATCAGCCCAATTTGGTCTCCACCCATGACTACCCTCTGCCATGGGAGGACTCACCCATTTCAGCTTACTTCACTCCAGCACAGGTATTTTTCTAATTATCTGCTTTCATCCCCTAATTGAAAACAATTTGCTTATTCAAGGGGCTATTACTACCCTATTTACAGCATCTGTGCTCTAACACAAAATGATTTTTAAAAGATTGTAGCCTTTTCAACCTCAGGCCAACTAGGCCTCCTAATAGTAACAGTTGGCATTAATCAACCACACCTAGCCTTTCTTCATATCTGTACCCACGCCTTTTTCAAAGCTATACTGTTTCTATCTGCAAGATCTATTATTCACAGCCTCAACAATGAGCAAGATATTCAAAAAATAGGAGACCTATTTAAAACCTTACCCTTCACTGCTTCCTCCCTCGTTATTGGCAGCTTTGCACTTATAGGAGCACCCTTCCTTACAGGTTTCTACTCAAAAGATCTAGTCATAGAAACTGCCAACACCTCGTATACCAGCCCCTGAGCACTTACAACTACTCTTGTAGCCACCTCACTTACCGGGATATACAGTATCCGTATTATTTTCTATACTTTAATGGGATGCCCTCGCTTTACAGCTTTAGCCTCAATTGACGAAAATAATCCCCTGCTAATAAACCCAATTAATAGCCTAGAAGTGGGCAGCATTTTTGCTGAGTTTCTTATTTCTAATTGTGTTCCTCCTGCCTCGAATCCTCAAGTCACTATACCCCATTACCTCAAACTTACAGCTTTAGGCGTAGCTATTTTAGGGCTCCTTCTAGCAACAGAACTTAAGTTTCATAACTGACAATATAAAATTAAGCACCCCAGTAAAAACTTACTACTTCTCTAACATACTAGGCTTTTACTCAATCACTACTCATCGCTTAAACCCCCATTCAAGCTTAACCACAAGCCAAAACTTCACCTCTACCTTACTAGACCGATTTTGACTAGGAAAATCTATACCAAAAATAACAATGCAGACCCAAATCTCAATCTCTACAACCACATCAACTCAAAAAGGCCTAATCAAGCTCAATGTCTTATCCTTCTTTATTCCACCCACTCTGGCACTACTCTTAACTATCTAACCCCCTCCCCGAGTTAACTTAATTGCAATATGCATACCCATGAACAAAGCCCAACAAGTAAATAAAACAACTCAAACACCATAATTATGTAAAGCAGCAACACCTGTAGGATCTTCACGAATCAACCCTGGCCCCTCACCCTCATAAATTATTCCACTCGCCACAGTCTTACAATTAACAGTAACTTCTACTGTTTTATTGGGATCACCACCAAATAATAATACTATCATTGTTTCCATCACTAAACCCAACATAAATATTCCTAAAATATCAATACTTGATACTCATGTTTCAGGATACTCATCAATCGCCACTGCCGCAGTATAAGCAAAACCAACCATTATACCACCTAAATAAATTTAAAAAACCATAAGCCCCATATAAGATCCACCGAACTATAATGTAATTACACAACCTACAGCAACACTAAAAATTAGCACTAACCCCCCATAAATAGGTGAGGACTTAGAAGAAAACCCTACAAACCCCATTACTAAAATAATACTTAATGAAAATAAAGCATATGTCATTATTCCCACATGGGTTATAACCATGACTAATGATATGAAAAACCATCACTGTATTTCAACTATAAGAATCCTAATGACTTCCCCCCACCCCCCCCGCCCCCCCACCCCCGCACAAAACACATCTACTAACAAAAATTATTAACAACTCATTTATTGACCTCCTCACACCACCTAACATTTCCTCTTGATGAAATTTCAGCTCACTTCTAGGTACCTGACTAATTATTCAAATTACTACAGGCTTATTCTTGGCCATACACTACACACCAGATACCTTAACCACCTTCTCCTCAGTTGCCCACATCACCCGAGATATTAATTATGGCTGAATAATCCGCTACTTACATGCCAATGGCACCTCCATATTCTTCGTATGCCTCTTCCTTCATATCGGCCGAGGTCTATGCTATGGATCTTTTCTTTTTCTGAACACTTGAAATACCAGTACAATCCTACTACTTACAACCATAGCCACAGCATTTATAGGTTATGTTCTCCCATGAGGCCAAATATCATTTTGAGGGGCTACAGTAATTACAAACCTTTTATCAACCATCCCCTACATTGGATTCGACCTTGTACAATGGATCTGAGGCAGCTTCTCCGTAGACAAAGCCACCCTTACACGATTCTTTACTTTCCACTTTATCTTACCCTTTATCATTGCAGCCCTAGCAACCATCCATCTTCTGTTTCTGCATGAAACAGGATCAAGTAATCCATCAGGAATGACATCCAACCCCGATAAAATTATATTTCACCCCTACTATACAACTAAAGATATCCTCGGACTAATTTTTCTTTTCCTGTCTCTAATAAGCCTAACCTTATTTACATCTGACCTTTTAACTGACCCAGACAACTATACGTTAGCCAATCCCCTCAATACTCCACCCCACATCAAGCTAGAATGATACTTTCTATTTGCATATGCAATCTTATGATCTATTCCCAACAAACTGGGAGGTGTCCTAGCTCTTGTACTCTCTATTCTAATTCTTTCAATACGGAGTTTCGCTCTAGTTACCCAGGCTGGAGTGCAATGGCGCAATCTCGGCTCACTGCAACCTCCGCCTCCTGGGTTCAGGCAATTCTCCTGTCTCAGCCTCCTGAGTAGCTGGGATTACAGGCACACGCCACCACGCCCAGCTAACTTTTTGTATTTTTAGTAGAGACGGGTTTTCACCTTGTTGTCCAGGATGGTCTCGATCTCTTGACCTCATGATCCACCCACCTCGGCCTCCCAAAGTACTGGGATTACAGGCGTGAGCCACCATGCCCGGCTATTCTAATTATTATAATTATCCCCATTATACACCTATCCAAACAACAAAACATAGCATTCCAACCAATCGCCCAAATCCTATTCTGAACCCTAGTAGCCAATCTACTTATACTCACATGAATTGGAGGCCAACCAGTCGAATACCCCTTCATAACTACTGGCCAAACCGTACCCTTTATATATTTCCTTATTATTATTACCCTAATCCCCCTCTCAGCCTTAATTGAAAACAAACTACTTAAGTGATAAATGTCCTTGTAGTATAATTTAATACCCAAGTCTTGTAAACCAGAAAAGGAGATACACCCACTCCCCAGGACATCAGGGAAAGAATATCTAATTCTACCATCAACACCCAAAGCTGAAATTTTAATCCTAAACTATTCCCTGAATAACTAGCTAATTTATACTATTCATGGCTTAGCAATAAAGTACTTTGCAAGCATACACAATATTTCCGTATTTTATGTAATTAGTACATTATTGTTTGTCCCCATGAATAATACATAGTACTACAAATGCTTAACTATACATAGCACATTACACCAAGACATGCTTAAGATGTTAACAAACGTCTTATGTTTGTTATAAGCAAGCTTATAAGCAAGAACTGTAATCCCACATTGGACTATAACACATTCGAATCTAAACAGCACATAACAAGCGCCCCAGGGCATGGATATTGTCCAGTATATAATATCATTAATTGTACATCCATACCTTAGGTTATTAATCGGGCATAGCACATTCTACTTTGACAGTCCTTCTAACCATGGATAGCCATCGTTATATTCGGTCTCTTAATCTACCATCCTCCGTGAAACCAGCAACCCACCCACATTTGCCACTCTTCTTGCTCTGGGCCCCTATAGACAGGGCTTGGTTATCCTGAAACTGTATCTGGCATTTGGTTCCTACCTCAAGGCCATTCCATTGAGATTGGGTATATAGTCTTCTTAAATAAGACATCTTGATGGTGTGGCGCTATCACCCTCTTAACTGCGTCACAGGATGCATAGGGTGCCTGAGTGGGGAAAGGGTGGGGGGAATCATCAGCATTGCTGTAGGCTCCAGTAGGAGTCCCACCCTCGGTCCTGTGGGACCCGAATGTGCTTTGCCAGACCTTATGCTATCATCACACCTGTATTGAATGTCTCGGCCCCCATTCTGACCACTAAGGTGTTAGTCAGTGGTTACAGGACACGATAAATAACTAACTAGTGTTTTACCCAATTAAATCTATAGACCACCTCTCCTACATCCACACGTATATTTACCTATTTCCACTTACCCAACTGCAAATCCAATTTGTATTTTCTGAGGCAGATATCATAAAGAGATATCCCACTATCGGCATTATTTATTTTACAAGTCCTATGAACTGAAAAACATAATTGCTCCACAACTACCCACACACTTCAATAAATAGTACTGCCCATGATTACTCCTCACACACCTCAGATGCTACCCTTCAGAAAACATGCCTATACTAATATAGTAGTAAATTAAATTTTAAGCCCATCTGGCTTATCACTATATACTTATTTAAATTCTAACTTAGTTAATGTAGCTTAATATTTAAAGTAAGACACTGAAAATGTCTAGATGGGTAATTACTGCCCCATAAACACATAGGTTTGGTCCTAGCCTCTCTATTAGCTCTCAGTGAGATTACACATGTAAGCATCTGCAGTCCTGTGAAAATGCCCTCTAGAACACCAGAACATGAGGAGCGAGTATCAAGCACGCACACATGCAGCTCAAAACACTTTGCTTAGCCACGCCCCCATGGGAAAGAGCAGTGACCAACTTTTAGCAATGAACGAAAGTTTAACTAAGCTACACTGACCATCAGAGTTGGTCAGTTTTGTGCCAGCCACCACGGCCATATGATTGACTCAAGTTAATAGAGCCAGGCATAAGGAGTGTTTAAGATTTTATTCCCAATGAAGCTAACCTATAACCAAGTTGTAGAAAACCCCAGTGATAGTAAAATATTCTATGAAAGTGGCTTTAGTATCCTGAATACACTATAGCTAAGGTACAAACTGAGATTAGATATCCCACTATGCTTAGCCCTAAACTTCAATAACTTAACTAACAAAATTATTCGCCAGAACACTACAAGCAATAGCTTAAAACTCTAAGGACCTGGTGGTGCTTTACATTCATCTAGAGGAGAATGTTCCATAATCTATACACCCTCATAAATCTTACCACCTCTGGCCCTCAGCCTGTACACCACCATCTTCAGCAAACTCCTTAAAGATCATAAAGTAAGCAGAAGTATCACCATAAAAACGTTAGGTCAAGTTGCAGCCAATGAAGTGGGAAGAAGTGGGCTACATTTTCTAAATTAGAAAATCACACGATAGCCTTTATGAAATCTAAGGGCCTAAGGTGGATTTAGCAGTAAATCAAGAATAGAGAGCTTGATTGACGCAAGGCCATTGAGCATGCACACACTGCCGGTCACCCTCCTCAACCGTCATATAAAAGTATATTAACAATAAGCCACTATGTACTGATATAGAGGGGATAAGTCATAACATGGTAAGCGTACTGGAAAGTGCGCTTGGTGAATCAAAGTATAGGTTAAATTAAAGCATCCAGCTTACTCCTGGAAGATCTCAGAATAACTGATCGCTTTGAGCTAACTCTAGCCCAAATCCTCATTCAACAATACTATCTAAATACAATGACTAAATCATTTACCTATTACAAAAGTATAAGCGATAGAAATTATATACTAGGTGCAATAGATACGGTGCTGTAAGGGAAAGACAAAAACCTAATAAGCATAAAAAAGAAAAGATAAACCCTTCTACCTTCTGCATAATGAATTAACCAGAAACAACTTTATATAGAGAACTTCAACAACGCCCCCCAAAACCAAGCAAGCTACCCAAGGATAGCTAAAAGAGTGCACCCGTCTATATGGCAAAATAGTGGGAAGATCTGTGGGTAGCGGCGACAAACCTACCGAGCCTGGTGATAGCTGGTTGTTTAAGACAGAATCTTAGTTCAACCTTAAATTTACTTACAGAATTTAGTAAAATATTTCACTACCATAGTTGGCCTAAAAGCAGCCATCAATTAAGAAAGTGTTTGATCCAAGATGGCTGATCACTAACAGCTCGGGATTGTAGCTCCCACTGAAAGCGCAAAGAATGAGAGGACGCCACACCTTCGCATGAATTCTTGTTGCTCACGCACCAGGAGATTCCCAGCGGAGGAGCCCCACGGGTCGCCAGCGCGACTCTTGTGACCGGCGAGGCGGTTTTGCCGGCGCCTCGGAGCGTCGGTTCTTGGTGCAGAGTCGGAAAAGCACCATCAATCTTAACGCCGCTGATTTAGTCGGTGCAGTGGGTTGCTCAGATTTCGGCGCTGAGAATCAGTAAGTTGGACGTCCACTCAGAAACCTAATTACAAAGACGGTGAATTCAAAGACCACAGATGGATAAATTTATAACGAAGGGAGGAAAGCGGCCAAAAAAGGCTGAGAATGCCCAAGATCAGAACGCCTCTCCCTCAACGGGGGATCACAGTTCCTCATCAGCAATGGAACAAGGCTTGATGGAGAACGAGTGTGTTCCAATTACAGAAGCAGGCTTCAAAATGTGGATAATGAGAAACTTCTGTGAATTAAAAGAACTTGTTTTAACCCAATCTAAAGCAACTAAGAACTTTGAAAAAAGATTTGACGAAATGTTAACAAGAATACACAATTTAGAGAGGAATATAAGTGAATTGATGGAGCTGAAAAACACAATAGGAGAACTTCGTGAAGTATGCACAAGTTTTAACAGCCGAATTGATCAAGCAGAAGAAAGGATATCAGAGGTCGAAGACCAACTCAATGAAATAAAACAAGAAGACAAGATTAGAGAAAAAAGGATACAAAGGAACGAGCAAAGTCTCCAAGAAATATGGGACTATGTGAAAAGACCTAATCTACGCTTGATAGGTGTACCTGAATGTGACGAAGAGAATGAATCCAAGCTGGAAAATACGCTTCAGGACATTATTCAGGAAAATTTTCCCAGCCTAGTAAGGCAGGATAATATTCAACTCCAGGTAATACAGAGAACACCACAGAGATATTCCTCAAGAAGAGCAACTCCAAGACACATAATCGTCAGATTCACCAGGGTTGAAATGAAGGAGAAAATACTAAGGGCAGCCAGAGAGAAAGGTCAGGTTACCCACAAAGGGAAGCCTATCAGACTTACAGCAGATCTCTCAGCAGAAACCCTACAAGCCAGAAGAGAGTGGGGGCCAATATTCAACATCCTTAAAGAAAAGAACTTTCAACCCAGAATTTCACATCCAGCCAAACTAAGCTTCACATGTGAAGGAAAAATAAAGTTTTTTGTGAATAAGCAAGCACTCAGAGATTTCATCACCACCAGGCCTGCTTTACAAGAGCTTCTGAAAGAACCACTACACATATGAAAGGAACAAACAGTATCAGCCTTTCTAAAAAAATTATCAAAAAGAGCATCAATATAATGAAGAATTTACATCAACTAATGGACAAAATAGCCAGCTAATGGCAGTATTAAACTCACATATATTATTATTAATTCTAAATTTAAATTGACTAAATCCCCCAATCCAAAGACAGGCAATTTGAATAAAAAACTAAAACCCATCAGTATGCTGCATCCAGATCCATCTCACATTCGAGGATACACAAAGACTCCAAACAAGGGATGGAGAAAGATTTACCAACCAAACAGAGAGCTAAAATAAATAAATAAAAAGCAGAAGTTACAATTAAGCAACAAAGATCAAAAGAAGCAAAGAAGGACATTATATAATGATAAAAGGATCAATGCAACAACAAGAAGAGCTAAAGATCCTAAATATATACGCACCCAATACAGGAATACGCAGACATACGAGACTTATAAAGAGACTTAGACTCCCTCATAATAATAGTGGGAGACTTCAACATTAATATTAGACAGATCAATGAGACAGAAAATTAACAACGATATTCAGGACTTGAACTCAGATCTGGAACAAGTAAATGTAATTAACATTTATAGAACTCTGCACTTTAAATATACAAAATATACACTCTTATCAGTACCACATCATATCAACTTAGAAGTTTAAAAGAAATCTTGGTTGGCTCCTTGTTTGCTATTCTCTTCCCTCATTTTCTTTCATGTCTCCATTATTAAGGACAATTATAGGCATACCCATATTTAGACTGCATTCTAGCCCGGGCAATAAAGCAATACCCCCATCCTCTCTCCTTCTTCCTCTTTCTCTTTCTTCCTCTTCTTTATTCTTTTTTTTTTAAAAAAAATAATAATAATAATTCCTCCACTTCTCAACATTGTTGGGATGGCTTCATTTTATAGTAAGTTCACCTTTAAGCAGTAAGTCTTTTATTAATCTTGGTAGAAGGTTTCTAAAAGTTTCCCAGCCTTTGTAATAGTACATGTAACATAATTAATTGCTCTTGGGAATATGGAGTCTCTTCAGTTATTGAATTCTATGTTTAGGGATACTAACGGAAATGCCGCTGGATTACTAAGCCCTAAAATTGATTAATATTTAGCTTCTTAATGTCTCCGACCATCTCCTATGACAAGAGGAAAACTAAATCAAAGCTATCTAAACAAGACAGTAGCCACATCCCATTCTAAAGATAAACAGGCCAGAAAGTGTCTACTGTACATGTGCATATACACACCCCAATCAATTTATCTATATTTAACTTTTGATTGAAGTAAAACATGTAAAGAAAGCTACACATATAATATAGCTTGCTAAATTTTCACAAATGAAATATTTTGCCTTTATACCAATCAAGAAACAGAATGTGATCAGTGTTGAGAAACATTCAGTTTAAAAAAAAAAAAAAAAAAAGTGTTTAAGCTCAATACTTACTCACTATTAATTCTGTTTACTCCACGGAACTCCTAAAACACATTTGACTAATCTATTACTTAATAGAAGCAATAATGTTAGTATAAGAGACGTGAAATTCTTCTCCCCGCATAAGCTTATCTCAGACTGAAACAACTACTGTTAGTTAACAGCCTAATCATTTTATACTACAGCTTAATACACCCATTAACTAAACTGTTAACCCAACACAGGCATGCATCCAGTAAAGATTAAAAAAGTAAAAGGAACTCAGCAAACTCTACCCCTGCCTGTTTACCAAAAACATCACCTCTAGCATTATTAGTATTTAGAGGCACTGCCTGCCCAGTGACACATGTTCAATGGATGCAGTACCCTGACAGTGCAAAGGTAGCATAATCACTTGTTCTCTAAATAGGGACTCGTATGAATGGCCACACGAGGGTTTAAATGTCTCTTACTTTTAATCAGTGAAATGGACCTATCCCTGAAGAGGCAGATATACACAAATAAGACGAGAAGACCCTATGGAGCTTCAGTTTAATAGTACAAACCAACACCTTAAAAACCCACAGGTATTAATTTATTGTCAATGTACTATAGATTTTGGTCAGGGTGACCTCAGAGTACAGCAAAACCCCCGAAAGACACATACCAAGACCTCACTAGTCTAAGTAAATCTACACTTACTGACCCAATAACTTGATCAACGGACTAAGTTACCCTAGGGATAACAACACAATCCTATTTTAGAGTCCATATCAACAATATAGCCAGTTTTGACGTCAAGTGTCTGGCCTTTGTTCCAAGCCTCTGCTTGGAATTTTTAAGCACTTTGGAGGCCAAGGCGGGTGGATCACCTGAAGTCGGGAGTTCAAGACCAGCCTGACCAACATGGTGAAACCCCACCTTAAAAAAAGAAAAAACAGAGCTGACACACAGATAGATATCCCCCATGAGGAAGGACCCTTTTCATTAGCAGAGATGAATTGAAATGTCATGTCTGAGTGCAATTCCTGCTCCCCACTCCCACCCCACAAAATCCCAAAAGTGAAAACAAATCAATAAAATCCCCAAGATTTATTAAAAGTCATCCCTCCAAATCTAACTAGCAGCTGCAGTGGATGATAACCAAGGAAGGAAGCAGCTGGCCGTCACATAGCATTCCTGTGTGACTGAACAGGCAGCAGCATGGGAGCAAGAATCCTTAATGAGTGAGAGGTGTAGATAATCTACCTTACTTCATACCTGCCCCTTCCCTACATAAGACATCTCTGTCCTGATACATGGAAAACACTACAATAGGTGCTAGGAGTGGTTTTAGTCTACAATTGGAAATGCCTGAGGCTTATTAAATTCCAAGGTAGAGGTGAGATAAAGGGCATCAGTGAAAGAATAGGTTAAACAGAGATGGTCAACACTGTCGATTCCAGTTAACATTATTTGATAACAAAACTATCTTCTTAATCATAACCATCTTCATGCCTAACCCCTGTTTTCCAAAAGTAAGTGGTCCCTGTCTAAATTTCTGGGTTGGTGTCTACTGCCATCCCTAGGGTGGTAGTGTGATGTGAGATTGCAACAGGGATGGGGGAAAGTGCGAAAAGCTAACTTTCAACAACCCCACAGAGGACTTTAGGAAAAAGTTGCTGAAGGCAGGAGGGGACCCTAATAGGAGTATTCATACCAGCAGCAGCAGCAGTAGTAGTACCAGTTTTTCAAAGCCTCACAAATTAATGAAGGAGCACAAGGAAAAACCTTCTAAAGACTCCAGTGAACATAAAAGTGCCTTCAAAAACCTTCCTGGGATCACAACAAATCTTCTAAAGAATCCTCTAAGAAACCCAAAGAAAATAAACCACTGAAAGAAGAGAAAGTAGTTCCTAAGATGGCCTTCAGGGAACCTAAACCCATGTCAAAAGAGCCACAACCAGACAGTAACTTACTCATCATCACCAGTGGACAAGATAAGAAGGCTCCTAGTAAAAGGCCACTCATTTCAGATTCTGAGGAACTCTCAGCCAAAAAAAAAAAAAAAAGGAAAAAGAGTAGCTCAGAGGCTTTATTTAAGTTTTTCTAGTGCACCACCAGTGAAACTCACTTGTTCTGCTGACAAGAAAGTAAAAGATAAATCTCATGTCAAGACAGGAAAGGTCGAGCTCCCAGTGAAAGCGCAAAGAACAAGAGGACGCCACACCTTCACATGAATTCTTGTTGCTCATGCACCAGGAGATTCCCAGCGGAGGAGCCCCACGGGTCACCAGCGCGACTCTTGTGACCGGCGAGGCGGTTTTGCCGGCGCCTCGGAGCGTCGGTTCTTGGTGCAGAGTCAGAAAAGCACCATCAATCTTAACGCCGCTGATTTAGTCGGTGCAGTGGGTTGCTCAGATTTCGGTGCTGAGAATCAATAAGTCGGACGTCCACTCAGAAAACCAATTACAAAGACGGTAAATACAAAGACCACAGATGGATAAATTTATAACGAAGGGAAGAAAACAGCCAAAAAAGGCTGAGAATGCCCAAGATCAGAACGCCTCTCCCTCAACGGGGGATCACAGTTCCTCATCAGCAACGGAACAAGGCTTGATGGAGAACGAGTGTGTTCCAATTACAGAAGCAGGCTTCAAAATGTGGATAATGAGAAACTTCTGTGAATTAAAAGAACTTGTTTTAAACCAATCCAAAGCAACTAAGAACTTTGAAAAAAGATTTGACGAAATGTTAACAAGAATACACAATTTAGAGAGGAATATCAGTGAATTGATGGAGCTGAAAAACACAATACGAGAACTTCGTGAAGTATGCACAAGTTTTAACAGCCGAATTGATCAAGCAGAAGAAAGGATATCAGAGGTCGAAGACCAACTCAATGAAATAAAACAAGAAGATAAGATTAGAGAAAAAAGGATACAAAGGAACGAGCAAAGTCTCCAAGAAATATGGGACTATGTGAAAAGACCTAATCTACGCTTGATAGGTGTACCTGAAAGTGAGCAAGAGAATGAATCCAAACTGGAAAATACGCTTCAGGACATTATTCAGGAAAATTTTCCCAGCCTAGTAAGGCAGGATAATATTCAACTCCAGGTAATACAGAGAACACCACAGAGATATTCCTCAAGAGGAGCAACTCCAAGGCACATAATTGTCAGATTCACCCAGGTTGAAATGAAGGAGAAAATACTAAGGGCAGCCAGAGAGAAAGGTCAGGTTACCCACAAAGGGAAGCCTATCAGACTTACAGCAGATCTCTCAGCAGAAACCCTACAAGCCAGAAGAGAGTGGG
This sequence comes from Saimiri boliviensis, assembly GCF_048565385.1. NCBI lineage: Eukaryota > Metazoa > Chordata > Mammalia > Primates > Cebidae > Saimiri > Saimiri boliviensis. Next base: position 90,123,104 of record NC_133459.1, read on the forward strand.
GACCAATATTCAATATCCTTAAAGAAAAGAGCTTTCAACCCAGAATTTCACATCCAGCCAAACTAAGCTTCACAAGTGAAGGAAAAATAAAGTTTTTTGTGAATAAGCAAGCACTCAGAGATTTCATCACCACCAGGCCTGCTTTACAAGAGCTTCTGAAAGAACCACTACACATAGAAAGGAACAAACAGTATCAACCTTTCTAAAAAAAATACCAAAAATAGCATCAATATAATGAAGAATTTACATCAACTAATGGGCAAAATAGCCAGCTAATATTAACTGGCAGTATTAAACTCACATATATTATTATTGATTCTAAATTTAAATTGACTAAATCCCCCATCCAAAGACAGACAGGCAATTTGAATAAAAAACTAAAACCGATCAGTATGCTGCATCCAGACCCATCTCACATTCAAGGATACACAAAGATTTAAAACAAGAGATGGAGAAGGATTTACCAACCAAACAGAGAGCTAAAATAAATAAATAAAAAGCAGAAGTTACAATTAAGCAACAAAGATCAAAAGAAGCAAAGAAGGACATTATATAATGATAAAAGGATCAATGCAACAACAAGAAGAGCTAAAGATCCTAAATATATACGCATCCAATACAGGAATACGTAGATCAGTACCACATCATATCAACTTAGAAGTTTAAACGAAATGTTCGTTGGCTCCTTGTTTGTTATTCTCTTCCCTCATTTTCTTTTATATCTCCATTATTAAGGACAAGTATAGGCATACCCATATTTAGATTGCATTCTAGCCCGGGCAATAAAGCAATACCCCCATTCTCTCTCCCTCTTCCTCTTTCTCTTTCTTCCTCTTCTTTATTCTTTTTCTTATTAAAAAAAAAAGAATAATTTTCTTACTTGCACAGATGAGAACAGTTTATTATAGGTCTGTTTAGTGTCACGGTCAAGGGAGGGAAGAAATAAAATGTTGATCCAAGAAGCTATCTTGCTCTGAGGAGTGATGAAGTACATTTTTGTGTGCTGAGGCACTCTTATGGGTTGGATTTCTTTACAAAATGAGCCCAAGTAGGCAGGTACAGTAATAGAATGGCTCACTGGGAGATTATTAGCAACACCAGGGGTTTGTTTATCTTTGTGTCTCTGGGGAAAAAGCACAAAGAGAGGGAACTAATCCACTCCAAGAAGAAGAAAGAGATGGTGCCTTATTCATAATTTGATGTATCACTCATATAGGGGGTGGGAAAGTTCTTTAAGTCCATTTGGCCTGGCTGTAAATTACTCCTCATGTTTCTGTTCTGTAGTGGTCAGTGAGCTATGAGTCATGCAGTGACTCATAGCATCATCATCAATGTAAATTTAGGGTACTCTCCAGGTTCTTGGGTTCATGCTGATAAGGAAAGCCAGGCTTTGTTATGACTGAGTCTTTTTCCATGCTATATGTGTTTTGTGTGTATTTTTTTAGCTGCCACAATCATCCTGATGGTGTCATACCACTCAGAACGAAAGAAATGTCTAACTTGCTTGGAAACTAGACAGACAATAAAATATCATGCATTTGGGAAATTTTTAAGTGTATATCCACATGTCAGGCCCACTAAGTGTGTATTTTAAAAATCATTTTCATTCTTATCATGCTTTGACAAAAGGAAATACATCAATACTCAGTTTAGGAAAAGTATGCTGTATTCTGCTACTGAAAAACTGTGCGGCCTCAGGCACTCTCCTAACTTCCCAGCACCTCAGTTTCCTCATTCACTACTTCCCTGATTCTACAATAACATTTCATTAGGTTTCAAACAATGTCTAGACGGTATCAGCACACACATCTCTCACTCAAAGGGCCTTCTCAGGCCACACCCTCCTCAAAAAAAAAAAAAAAAGATAGGAAAGGTCAAAATTGAAAGTGAGACATCAGAGAAGAAGAAATCAACTTTACTGCCATTTGATGACATTGTGGATCCCAATGATTCAGATGTGGAGGAGAATATATCCTCTAAATCTGGTGTGAGTAGTTCTTACTGGCTTTCTTCCTTCCCCTTATTTTCAGATTTTATTTCAAATAGCTTCTTAATAAAGAATGAGGGAAGAAAACAAATGCTGAACCATAGAATGGTAGCACATTGATAGATCTTGCCTAGAAATGCATTTCCTTAACTAATGGGAAGAAGGAAATGAAATCATTAAGGAATCCGCAGATTTTTAGGCTGTTATTTAAGTGGTAAAGGAAAGCTATTTCCATAGTGCAATAATGGTGCATTTGAATAGCAGCAGACAATTTAGGTGTTTATCAAAGCTTGGTATCTATCCTTTCCAATGACTGATGACTTCAAAAAATGAGAAGACTACAATAAAACTTGAATAAAAGGGAAAATAGATTTAAAAGAGAAACTTAGAAAATATTAGGGCTAGGCCGGGCATGGTGGTTCACACCTGTAATCCCAGCACTTTGGGAGGCTGAGGAGGGCAGATCATGAGGTCAAGAGATTGAGACCATGGTGAAACCCTGCCTCTACCAAAAAATACAAAATTAGCTGGGCATGGTGGCATGTACCTGTAGTCCCAGCTACTCAGGAGGCTGAGGCAAGAGAATCGCTTGAACCTGGGAGGCAGAGGTTGCGGTGAGCCAAGATCGCGCCACTGCACTCCAGCTTGGTGCCTGGTGACACAGCAAGACTCTGTCTCAAGAAAAACAAAAACAAACAAACAAAACACCTAGGGCTGTAATGTTGATGTTTTGATCCTTGGAATGAAGTAACATGTTTACGTTTATAGAAGGCTGGTGACAGTATTTTTATTTTACCAGTTTTATTCAGGCAAAATGATGTAACAATATACTACACGTATTTGAAATGTATAATTTGATAAATTTTAACATTTGTGTATATCTGTAAAACCAGGAAGTAGTATTTTGAAAAAAGAATACTTAGTCCTTTTCTTCATTGTTTAGCCACTGATTTGGAAGGGGTGGGGTATGTGATCTTCACGGCAAGTTTTTCATTAAGGGGTGGAATTATCCTTTGTGGATGCCTGAAAGAGCATCTGACCTTCTAATACCCCTGAAAGATGGTTTTTAATATTGGGATTTAAACTTAAAATTAGAGATTTTCAGCAGTGGAAGGGATTTTCAGATTATCTCTTGTAACCTCTTACTGAAGTAACATTTCACTTGCTTCAGGAGCTTTGTCTGAGTTAAACTGTAGGAGCTCCTGAAATTCCTGAGACCAAAAAATAGTTTCTTTTACTTCTTTATACAGTATTAACTAAATTGGCAAGTAACTTGTTAGTCATTCCGAACCAAAAAAAAAAAAAAAAAAAAAAAAGATGCAGCTGGGTGGCGGCTCAGGATGGGATTACAGCACTTTTGCAGGGGGTGGGGGATGATCAGGAGGTCAGGTGTGTTCGAGACCAGCCTGACCAACACGGTGAAACCCCGTCTCTACTAAAAATACAAAAATTAGCTGGGCGTGGTGGCATACACTTGTAATCCCAGCTACTCAGGCGGCTGAGGCAGGAGAATCACCTGAAAATATGAGGCGGTGGTTGCACTTAGCCGAAACTGCACCACCATACTCCAGCCTGGCAACAGAGTGAGACTCCGTCTCAAAAAACAAAAAATAACAAGATGAAATCACTCTTCTCAAAAGTAACAAGTTTAGCAGAGACAACAGACATACAAATTGTTAACTATTCTGCAACACAAAACAGGCACAACACAGAATTAACTGCTCTGCAACATAGGCTAGGATGCACCAGCTAACTCTGCCTGCAGGTGATAGTAAAGACCTCACAGAGGAGGTAACTTTTACAGGGAATCTTCATCAAAACACTAGGATTTCCCAGGTGAACACGGGAGAGGAAGGTATGTTAGAGAAAAAAATTATGCACACTATGCATACAATGAAAAAATTGTACATTCAGTGAAATGTAGTGGATTCCCTGTGACTGAAGCTTAGAGTAGGTGGCAGAATCGATCAGTCTCTTAATGCTCCATTTTCCCTTAAAACTTTTATTCTATCATCAAACTCACTCTAGGTTTCTGTACAGTCTGCCTTCATGTATTAAACTGAGAGCAGTAGCCTAATCTTTTGCCTTCCCAACACCCAGAAAAGTGTTTGACTCACAGAGGTGCTTAATAACTATTTTCTGAATATTAAGTCTTTATAAAAGACTTCATAAAAGACTGCTTAAGTCAGGGTAATATGTAGTTTCTTACACTTTAGTAAGCAACTTCATTCACAAATTATATTTTCTATTTATTTTAAATCCTCCTGATTCTCTACTCTCAATTTTTTCCCTGTAGCAGGTACTCAACACAGGTGGATTAATATCTTCCAATTATAGAAACTAATTTCAGACTTCTATGAGCCTAGTTTCCACCGAAATCGTGTAAACTCACCTGAAGCAACTGCTCCTCGTGACTCGGACTATGATTTAGGTGCTGGAAGTTTCGTTCCCGGCTTCAGATCTCACTGTATACTTCAGCCCCCCGGGCACTAAAGCTGCTTGCTTTTTTTTTTTTTTTTTTTTTTTTTTTTTTTTTTACCAGTACAACTGGTTTAATATTTGCAAAACATACAAAATTACAAAATACAGGTGCATACAAAAATACAAAATACAGGTGTAAAAAATACCATAGGAAACATTTTCCCAATTGCAAAACATATCAAAATATATAAACATGTACGAAACATTTTATTGGCCGCTGGTGCTTGGCTGCGGATTGTTGATGTCTTCATCTGAGGCAGCAATTTCTCCATTTCGTGGATGGGCCCACTTCGTTGCTTTGTTTTTTTGTTTTTGTTTTTTTTTTTATTTTATTGCATTTTATTGCATTTTAGGTTTTGGGGTACATGTGATGAACATGCAAGATTGTTGCATAGGTACACACATGGCAGTGTGGTTTGCTGCCTTCCGTCCCCTCACCTGTATCTGTCATTTCTCCCCATGCTATGTCTTCCCACTTCCCCACCCCCCGCCCCTCCCCCATTTCCCCCCAACGGACCCCAGTGTGTAGTGCTCCCCTCCCTGTGTCCTTGTGTTCTCATTGTTCAACACCCGCCTATGAGTGAGAATATACGGTGTTTGATTTTCTGCTCTTGTGTCAGTTTGCTCTTAATCTGCAATTCCTCTTGCAGCTGCCGCGTCAGGAACGTCCTGCAGCGCCGGCGGCACCTGCCGGGCGTAGGTGACATCCGCGGCCAGTCGGCTTCGGGCGAGGTCGGCCCCGGCGGCAGCAGCGCTCTAGGTTAAGGTTGACCTGCACCCACCCAGCGTTTCCGAGGGGAGCCCCCTCGTCTGTGGCGCTGGGACCTCAGAGGCGCGGATGGCGCGTCCTGGCGCGCTCAGCGCCTCGGCAGCTCCTGGGGGAAGTCCGCAAGTTCGGGGCATCTGCGGTGCACGCAGCGCGTCGGGGGCGTGGTCGGCGGCGTCTGTGGGGCCGTCCTCGCTTCTGCGGCGCTTGGCGGCGACGGGGCGGCGTCGGCGGCGCGGTCGGCACTGGGCGAGGCGGGCTCCGGCGGCGGCGTGGCCCTCCACATTGAGGTTTGCCGGTACGTCCACCCTGCGTTTCCGAGGTGAGCGCCATCGTCTGCGGCGACGGGGCGCTGGCGGCTGCTGAGGGTCTGAAGCGTGGTCTGCGCTGTGGCGGTGCCTTCGGCGAGGCCCACAAGTCCCGGGCGTCTGCGGAGAGGTGGGCCGGTCGAGGGCGTCCGCAGCACGGGCGGCGCGTCTGGGGCGCGTCTGGCAGAGTCCGGCGCAGTCGATGTTGGTGGCGTCATTGGTGGTGTCTGCTGGGCGTTCGGCGCGTCGGCGGTGACGGGGCTGCGGCGGCGGCGGCAGCAATGGCTCCCTACTTGGAGGTTGACCTGTACCTCCACCTAGCGTTTCCGAGGTGAGTGTGGTCATCTGCGGCACCTGGGCGTTGGCGGGGCAGTCGGTGCATACACGGCATCTGTGGAGAGGTCAGGGCGCTGGCGGAGTCTGCGGTGCATCGTCGGCGTCATCGGTGTCTTCTGCGGTGCGTCGGCGGCGTTTGCGGTGCGTCACTGGTGTCTGCGGTGCGTCCGCGGCGTCTGAGGTGCGTCACTGGTGTCTGCGGTGCGTCGGCGGCGTCTGCGGTGCGTCGGCGGCGTCTGCGGTGCCTCGGCAGCGCGGTCCTCCCGTCCATGGTGCTGTCGATGTCAGCGGCAGATACGCCATGAGCGCATTGGCAGCGACTGGCAGTCAGTGGTGCGGGCGGCGTGTCGGCAGTGTCTGCGGCGCAATCGGAGCGTCCGTGGCTCTCTAAGTTAGGGTTTACTGGGATGTCCGCGCTGCGGGGCGGCGGCCGCCATCTGCACTGAAAGGTAAGGTCTACTGGGAAGTCAAGGTTTAGGGGGAAGTCCACCCAGCCTTTTCTAGGTGAGAGCGCTGCACGAATCCGGGAGGGCGGTGAGTCTGGGACTGGCGGCGCGCAGCTGGGTTGATGGGGCCTCCATTTGCGGTGCCAGCGGGGCGGGCCCCAACTAGGGCTTAAGTTCCCTGTGTTGGATTCCTCGCCTCCTGCTGCTGCCCGCAGCCCTGCTTTCCTGGGAGCTGGGAAAGAAACTCCTGGGCGCGTCTTCCTGTGGCATCCCAGGGTTGGAGGGATGGAGCAGCTTTGGGGGCACATCCTCTTAGATCTGGTGGAGGATATTGATCCTTTGCCCCACCTTCGAGGCCAGAAATCGGTTCCCTCTGGGGACCTAAGGGGCAAGAGATCTCAAGCCTCAAATGTGTAAAGTTGGGGTTTTTATTGTCTCCCGGGATTCCGTGCCTGGTGGTGTCTCCAGGCTGCTGGTGGGCAAGCCAGGATGCACTAGAGCAGCCTTTGTAGCCGGCACTGAATTGCCTCAGGACTAGCGGGGCAAGCCTCAAATTCACTGCAGCATTTCCAGTAGGTTGGATTGTGGTGTTGCTCTTTGCGCTCTGCAGAGTTGCTGTAGTTTCCCTGTGTCTGTCTGCCTTGGGAGCTTCTCAGATTATCTCATTTGGCATCCTCTCACAGAAGAGGTCAGCAAGACTTTTGGAATGGTTTCCTCGATTTCCTTGTCTTTCACTGGTAAAGCTGCTTTCAAAAGGAAGTCTTTTCTTGCAGTACTATCCTTTCTTTGACTCCAGGTGCTTGACAAAGTTAAAGAAAAGTGATCTGCTGGTAGTTTTTCATCTTTGTTCTGAGCTGATATGCGTTAGTAGCTTTTTTTCGTTTTACAATTTTATTGGTAAAATTTCGCCTGTGAATCAGAAGCTCGTTTTTTTCTATTCTAAAATGCTAGCTTTAAGATTTCTGAGAACTCTGTGTCAAAGAAGTCTTCAAAAAGTTACTGAAGTCTACAGAAACAGCTCAGAATTTTAAATGTACAGGAGGTCCCGGGGTGGTGGATCACATCTGTAATCCCAGCACTTCTGGAGGCCAAGGTGAGCAGATCAGTTGAGCCCAGGAATTCCAGACCATCCTGGACAATGTGGCAAAACCCCATGTCTACTGAAAAGGTAAAAAATTAGCTGTGTGTGGTGGTGTGTGCCTGTAGTCCTAGCTACCCAACAGGCTGAGATGGGAGGATCACCAGAGCCTGTGAGAGTGAGATTACAGTGAGTCATGATCATGCCAGTGCACTCAGGCCTGGATGGCAGAGGGAGAGCCTGTCTCCAAAAAAAAAAAAAAAAAATACAAGTAATGAATTTACACTAAGTAAATTTCACCACAAATCAAGAAATAGAACATTACTAGATTGGTGTATATATGTAGGAATGGCATTGCTGGTTTTAAAGGTATATGAATGACAAAACTTTAGTATCAGATACTGTCAATCATTTTCCCAAAGTGGCTGTATCGTTTAGCAGGGAATATTCTGGTCAACCTACATCTTTGCTTATGCTTGTCAATTAAAAATTATTTTGCCATTCTAGTAGAGGTGCAGTAATATATCAGTGTGGTTTCATTTTGCATTTTCCTGGTACTGAGCTTGAGTATTTTTTATTGCCATTTATATGTCCTCTTTTGTGAAGTGCCTGTTAAATCTTTGTATCCTGTTTTCATTGATATGCTTGTTTTTTTGTTGATTTGTAATACTTGATTCTGGATTGTGTCCTTTCTAGGTTATATATGTATAATACTTATTATTTCTCTTTTTTTCAAACGGTAGCTTGCCTTTTCACTCTTAATGATGTTTTTACATGAATGGAGATTCTCCAATTTTTTTTTTCTTTTTGAGACAGGATCTCATTCTGTTTCTCAGGCTGCACTGCAGTGGCACAATCACAGCTCAGTGCAACTGCCACGTGTCCCAAGGCTCAAGTCATCCTTTTGCCTGAGTCCCCAAGTAGCTGGGACCTACAGGGGAGCACCATTATGCTCAGCTGTTTTTTGTATTTTTAGTAGAGATTGGGTTTTAACATGTTGCATAGGCTGGTGTGAAATTCCTGGGATCAAGTGATACACCTTCCTTGGCCTCCCAAAGTGTAGGGATTACAGGCATGAGCCAGTGTACCCAGCCTGAGCTTCTTAATTTTAATGAAATTATACTTGATCAGTCTTTTCCTTTATGGTGACTGCTTTTTGTGTCCTGTTAATCAATGCCTAATCTAAGAATATGAACACATAATCTCATAGCGATTTTATTTTACTTTATGCTTCCCCTCCTGCCTCAGATAGGTTCTCACTCCATTGCTCAGGCTGGAGTGGGGTGGCATAATCTCAGCTCACTGCAGCCCCCACCTCCTGGCTCAAACAATCCTCCCAACTCAGCCTCCTGAGTACCTAAGACCATAGTTGTATGAGGATTCAACGTTTTCCCAGGTTGGTCTCAAACTCTTAGGCTCAAGTAGTCTGCCCACTTCAGCCTCTCAGAGTGCTGGGATTACAGGTGCAAGCCACCCCACCCAGCCATGATTCACTTTTTACTACATGGATGTGACTGCTTGATCCAGCACCATGTATTGAAAAGACCGGCTTTGTTCTCATGCACTGTGTTAACACTTTTCTTCATCAATTGGATGGCTGCATGGTCATCTGATTGATGAAATCAGTGTGGGTCTGTTTCTGGACCAACGTGGGCAACATAGCAAGATCCAATCTCTACAAAAAATAATAAATAATAAAGAAATACATGAAAAATTTTAAGTGGGTTAGAGCAGATGCAGTCATAGGTGGTAATTTATAAATGATTGTCAATTTCTTGGCTACATACAGGTGTTGGTGAGTGAGATCGGTTGGGAGTTCAGGCAAAATGTATTAAGTGAATTCTGTGGTGTTCAGAATGATTCTAGATGTTCATTGTGACTTCAATTAGATGTTATTTGCACCTCACAGAGGTACAGGTTTTATTTTCTATTTGTTCGTCTTTAAAAATTTTTGCAATCTTCCTGTCGTATACTTAATTACCAGGAAAATTTTATGGATCATATCTAACTAAGTGTTAAGCCACTGAAAGTAAAGGGCTGATGTGGTGTAATGTAGACAATAGAAGTTTACATAATAGTTTCAGGAGTATATCGATTAAATTGTTTCTTCTTTTTTTTTTTTTTTCTTTGAGATAGGGTCTCCCTCTGTTGCCTAGGCTGGAGTACAGTGGTGCAGTGGTGTAATTGTGGCTCACTGCAGCTTTGACCTCTCAGACTCAAGCAGTCTCCCACCTCAGCCTTCTTAGTAGCTGGGACTACAGGCATGCACCACCATGCCTGGCTAACTTTGTGTCTTTTGTATGCAGGGTCTTCCTATGGTGCCCAGACTGGTTTCAAACTCCTGGACTCAAATGATCCTCCCACCTTGTCATCCCAAAGTGTTGATGTTACAGGTGTGGGCCATCGCACCTGGCCATTTTAGTTTTAATCATTTTATATTTTTCTAATTTAGAATATTTACTAAGTCTATTTACTTCGTGAATATAATATTCATTATTATTGTGATTATTTTGTATGTGTTTAATCTCATTTTAATGTAAGCTCTTGGAAATTAGAGATCTTGTCTGTTATTTACTACTGTATTCTCTGTACTTGACCCTGCCTGGTATGAAACAGATATTGAAGAAATAGTCGTTGAATGAATGAATGAACCACATTCAAAAATTCTCCAAGTATCACAGTGTTCACCATCTAACAAAATAGCTTGTCTAGAGTAGAGTCACAGTTAACCTGCCATAAAGGAAATGTCAATGAAAACAAACCTTTGCATGTGCAGCTGCTAAGATTTGGGGCTTTTGTTACCGCAGCATAAACTAGCAAAGCTCAGTGAGACAGCAGATAGAACATACATATCTAAATAGACCAGATAGACCAGTAGATAAGAAGGTCAATTTTGTGAGATGCCATGATTTTTTTTTTTCTTTTTACAGACAGGGTCTTGCATTATATTGTCCAGACTGGCTTTAAACTCCTGGGCTCAAGCAAACCTCCTGCCTCAGCCTCCAGAGGCCTGCTCTGTCACCCAGGCTGGAGTACAATGGTGTGATCTCACAGCCGAGTATTTTTTTCCTTTTTTTTTTGTATTTTTAGTAGAAATGGGGTTTCACCATGTTGACCAGGATGATCTCAATCTCCTGACCTTTTGATACACCCACCTTGGCCTCCCAAAGTGCTGGGATAACAGGTGTGAGCCGCTGCACCTGGCTTATTTTTTTTCCCCTTGTCTCTAAAGAAAAAAAAAAAACAAAAATGGAAATTAAAACAAAAAGCAATACTAGCATCTGCCTTCTCTTTAGAAGTGTATATTATGATATTTTAATTTAGTTAAATCTGCATTTTTTTTAAGACAGGGTTTCGGCCAGACATGGTGGCTCACGCCTGTAATCCCAGCACTTTGGGAGGCCGAGGTGGGCAGATCACGAGGTCAAGAAATCGAGACCATCCTGACCAACATGGTGAAACCCCATCTCTACTAAAACAATACAAAAATTAGCTGGGTGTGGTGGTGCGCACCTGTAGTCCTAGCTACTTGGGAGGCTGAGCCAGGAGAATTGCTTGAACCCAGGAAGCAGAGGTTGCAGTGAGCCGAGATCGTGCCACTGCTCTCCAGCCTGGTGCACGGCAACAAAGCAAGACTCTTGTCTCAAAAAAAAAAAAAAAGAAAAAAGAAAAAAAGACAGGGTTTTACCATGTTGATCAGGCTGTTCTTGAACTCCTGACCTCAGGTGATCTGCCTGCCTTGGTCTCCAAAGTGCTTGGATTACAGGTGTAAGCTACCACGCCTGGCCTAAATCTGCATTTTAAAAGCACTGTAATACGGTGGTTACAGTATGGGCTCTCTACAATCAGAAAACTTATGTTCTGATTCAGGCTCTACCACTTTTCTTGTTCTGGGACTTTGGACAAGTTACCTAACAGTTGGAAATCTGTTTTCTCATATATAATATAGGGATAATAATAGTATCAATCTTTAAGGGCTATTAAGAGAATTTGATAATCCATCTAAATCTTAGTCTCTGACTTACAGTTAGAACTTTTAAAAAAAATTTTTTTTTTTTTTTAATAAAGATGGGGTTTCACCATGTTGGTCAGGCTGGTCTTGAACTCCCGACCTCAGGTGATCTGCCCGCCTTGGCCTCCAAAGTGCTTGGATTACAGGCGTGAACCACCGCGCCCAGGCTTGTGGCTAGAACTCTGTACCCAGTAGGGGCCAGGTGTGGTGGCTCATGCCTGTAATCCTAGCACTTTGAGAGGCCAAGGCAGGCAGATCACTTGTGGTCAGGAGTTTGACAACAGCCTAGCTAACATGGTGAAACCCAGTCTCTACTAAAAATAAAAAAATTAGCCGGGTATGGTGGTGCACATCTATAATCCCAGCTACTTGAGAGGCTGAGACTGGAGAATTGCTTGAACTCTGGAGGCTGAGGTTGAGTCACTGCACTTCAGCCTGGGTGACAGAGTAAGACTCCGTCTCAAAAAAAAAAGAACTCTATACCCAGTAAACATTAGCTATTGTTAAGGTCTGGTGTTACTTAAAGCAGTGTAGTAAATTTTACATAGTGCTTTCAAGGATAGCCAGTTATTTGATCATATGAGACAAGCATAGGCAGGTTGTTTTCCTTTTTTGTATGAGAAAATGAATGGCACTGAAGGGTTTTTTTTTTTGTTTTGTTTTGTTTTTGGTTTTTTGTTTGTTTGTTTGTTTGTTTGTTTGTTTGTTTTTGTTAGACAGAGTCTTGCTCTGTCACCCAGGCTGGAGTGCAGTGGCACAGTCTTGGCTTACTGCAACCTCTGCCTCATCGATTCAAGCAATTCTCCTGCCTCAGCCTCCCAAGTAGCTGGGATTATAGCTGTCTGCCACCATGCCTGGCTAATTTTTGTATTTTTAGTAGAGACGGCATTTTACCATGTTGGCCAGATTGGTCTTGAACTCCTGACCTCATGATCCACTCTCTTCAGGCTCCCAAAGTGCTGGGATTACAAGCATGAGCCACTGCGACCTGTTTTTTTTTTTTTTTTTTTTTTTTTTTTTTTTTTTAGATAGATTCTTGCTCTGTTGCCCAGGCTGGAGTGTAGTGGTGCCATCTCAGTCCACCGCAACCTCTGTCTCCCCCATTCAAGCAATTCTCCTGCCTCAGCCTCCCGAGTAGCTGAAATTATAGCTGTCTGCCACCATGCCTGGCTAATTTTTGTATTTTTAGTAGAGACGGCGTTTTACCGTGTTGGCCAGATTGGTCTTGAACTCCTGACCTCATGATCCACCTGCCTCAGGCTCCCAAAGTGCTGGGATTACAAGCATGAGCCACTGCGCCCTGTCTTTTTTTTTTTTTTTTTTTTTTTTTTTTTGAGACAGAATCTCGCTCTGTTGCCCAGGCTGGAGTGTAGTGGTGCCATCTCAGCCCACTGCAACCTCTGCCTCCCAGGTTTAAGCCATTCTCCTGCTTCAGCCTCCTGAGTAGCTGGGACTACAGGTGCACGCTACCACGTCTGGCTAATTTTTTTTGTATTTTTAGTAGAGATGGGTGTCACCATTTGGCCAGGCTGATTTCAAACTCCTGACCTCAGGTAATCTACCCACCTTGGCCTCCCCAAAGTGCTGGAGTTACAGGCATGAGCCACTGTGCCTTGACTGGCACAGGTGTTTTTTACTTTCCTGAGTCAGAGTTCTGCTGTGGCGGAACTGGGTCTTCAATGTAGGATCACTGGTGCTTCATCTAGAACTTGTATTCTTAACTGTCTCCTGACAACACTTAGTTATCGGCTATCAGACTTTTAAGGATCACATGGTTACTTTCTTCTTGAAACCCTTTCAGTTTTTCAACTAGTATTTCTCATTGGTCTGGATAAAGTCCAGTGTAGTCATTTTATCATTTTAGGATGAAACTGTTAGCAAGAATTTATCAGGCTTTCTGCACCCACTCACCCTTTTTAAGGTAAATGTGATATCCGCCAAATGTCAAAGTTCATGAAATTTCCTGTTTCTTTTTTTTCGAGACAGAGTCTTGCTGTGTCACTGAGGCTGGAGTGCAGGCACACAATCTCAGCTCAGCGCAGCCTCTGCCTCCTGGGTTCAAGCAATTCTTCTGTCTCTGTCTCCCGAGAAACTGAGACTACAGGCACTTACCACCATGCCCGGCTAATTTTTTGTATTTTTAGTAGAGACGGGATTTCACCATGTTAGCCAGGATGTTCTCCATCTCTCGATCTCGTGATCCACCCACCTTGGCCTCCTAAAGTGTTGGGATTACAGGTAGGAGCCACTGCACCCTGCCAAAGTTTCCTATTTCTTCTTTTTAAATTTTTTTTTTTTTTTTGAGATGGAGTCTTGCTCTTGCCAGACTGGAGTTCTGTGGCTCGATCTCAGCTCACTGCAACCTCTGCCTCCCTGGTTCAAGCAGTTCCCCTGCCTTAGCCTCCCGAGTAGCTGGGACTACAGGTGCATGCCACTATGCCCAGCTAATTTATGTATTTTTTTAGTACAGATGGGATTTTACCATGTTGTCCAGGATCGTCTCAATCTCCTGACCTTGTGATCCGTCCGCTTCTGCCTCCCAAAGTGCTGAGATTACAGGCATGAGGCATCACGCCTGGTCTGAAGTTCCCTATCTCCATAAAATCATTATCACCATGACAATTTTGGGATCCGAGGCAAGAAAACAATCCAAATTTTCTGTTATCGAGCAGTTTGAAGGGGTCTCCCAATAGCTGTATTATGATCATTACTCTCTTTTATTCTTATTCAGAAATTTTCTGGTGTGGTTTGTGGATTTCTCCAGGGAAATATCATTTTGGGATGTGCTGTCAGTCCACTTCCCCTCTTAAGGTTTGAATTACTTACTTTGGAATTAAAAAGACAAAGATAAATAATAAAAATTTGAATTACATTTGCCCATTCATTGGTGTACTGTGTTCACAGTTCTACCATACTCAGATTTTTATGGGCAGAGGCCATGTCTTATTTTACAAAATCCATAAACTTATTTTTTTCAGACAGTCTTGCTTTGACATCCAGGCTGGAGTGCAGTTGTACGATCTTGGCTCACTGCATTCTCCCCATCCCGGGCTCAAGCAATTCTCATGCCTCAGCCTCCCGAGTAGCTGAGACCACAAGTGTGTGCCACCATACCCAGTATTTTTTGTATTTTTAGTAGTTATGGGGTTTCTCCATGTTGGCCAGGCTGGTCTTGAACTCCTGACCTCAGGTGATCCTGCCTGTCTCAGCCTCCCAAAGTGCTGGGATTACAGATGTGAGCCAGCATGCCTAGCCATAAATTTACTTTAAATTATTTTATTTTGTATATTCCATTATAGATGTCTGATGTTAAGATATTTGCAGGAAATTGCCAGGCGTGGTGGCTCACGCCTATAATCCAAGCACTTTGGAGGCCAAGGCGGGTGGATCACCTGAGGTTGGGAGTTCAAGACCCGCCTGATCAGCATGGGGAAACCCCATCTTTTTTTTTTTTAAAAAAAAGGAAAAATTAAAAAAAAAAAAAAAGATATTTGTAGGAAATTAAGATATCTAATTTCCAGATAGTTTCTTCTGTGATTTAATAGTCACCTCTTCCATTGCTATTCTTCTTGTGTTATTTTCCTGATGTTCTGTCCCAGTTTTATTTAGGACATTTTTGCTCTCCTGTATTTTATTTTATTTTAACTGTTTGGTAGAGATGGATTGTCACTATGTTGCCCAGGCTGGTCTTGAACTCCTGGGGACAAGCATTCTACCCATCTCAGCCTCCCCAAGTGCTGGGATTACAAGTGTGAGCCACCATGCTCAGCCCTCTCCCATATTTTAGATGTTAATTTCTCATACTCTTATTGGCAAGTGTTCAAATATGTTCTGACTACTCTCTGTGAACAGCACTCTTCTAGCAGGCCAAGAGCCCATCACTGTTGACACACTTACTTACCGGAATGGTGTCATTGTGCTTTGTGTTGAGTATGCAGTTGTGGCATGGCATGCAGTTGAGTATGCCCTTGGCTCCTGCACCTTCCCAAGCTTATAGTTCAGTGGGAGCAGATAGACAATAACATAAGCTTTATGATACTATTTGCTCAGTGCTTGGCTGGAAAGCAGTAAAAATTTATAGGATGAGGTGGGATTTAGGCTGACCTGAAGGGTAAATAGGAATAAGCCAGGTTTGGGAGTAGAGGAAGGGGAAGAATGTTTTAGCATGATCTGGAAAGCCAACTTCAATTTGCTCACAGCCATTCACACTCCCCCTTTCTTTAGAGAAAAATGTGTTACCAAAGGACCTTCTCACCCTCTTCGTTTACCAATCTCTTTAGATTCCCCCTCCCCCTGCCAGAAAGACTATAGGTTTCTTCTGGTTTTGTGGTTCACGCCCCCATTAGCTGGAATGAGTGGCAGTTGGCAAGCTGTCCTCAGGTTCTTGTGGAGAGTGTGACCAGCTACCCCTGTTACCTCCCTCTGGGAACCTGGATGACTTTGCTCTTGGTGGATGAGGAGCTTCTTGGTTTTTTTTTAATGTGTGTGTATGTGTGTTTTGTTTGTTGTTGTTTTGCTTTTTGAGACAGGTTCTGCTCTGTCACTCAGACTGGAACACAGTGGCATCATCATGCCTCACCGCAGCCTTGACCTCCCAGGCTCAAGTGATCCTCCCCCTTCAGCCTCCTTCTAGGAGATGATCCTCCTGCCTTGGCCTCCCAAAGTGTTGGGATTATGGGCGTGAGTACTCACACCTGGCCAGAAGCTTCTTGTTTACTTGGCAGATTTTGTTGTTTTCTCTGTTTCTTTTCTGTGTTGTATTCTGCTGCCTCTCAACCTCTTAATATAAATTTTCTCCTATGACAATTTAGAATCGTTTACTTCCTTATTTAATTATTTCCTCTGTTGTCTCTGGGAAATTCTGCATTCTCTTTGATAACGTTTTCTTGGCAAGTGGTTTTTAAACCTGAGAGGGGAGATGCCAGCCTGTGTTTAGTAAGTATGCTATTGGCAAATGCCTCCAGCAGGCAAGTGACTGTGGCACACTCCTGCAGTGCATTGAAGCATCCCCATCTAGGGCTAGCAGTTTGTAAAAGCAGCTGTCATCCTTTACCCCTGTGTGGAGCTCCCTAACCCATTTTTCTTTTGGCCCTGAAATGAAGATTACCAACAAACTTATTGTTTGGTGGCATAGTTTCAAAAATATTATATTCAGAAATTCCTGTTTTGCATATTGTAATTAAAGGCTATATAAAATGAATACATTTTATTTTTTGAGTAGATAATATGGTCATATGATTTGAACTTAAAAAGATACAGAAAGGAATATGGAAAATATTAATCTTCTCACTATGTCTTCAGCCTAGTTCTCTTCTGAGACAGCTGATGCTACCGGTTAGTTTCTCGTGTATCCTTCAAGAGTAATTTTATGCGTAGATCAACAAACAAATGACATATATTACATATTAAGATGAATGATAGGTGTCTTGTATTTCCCAAACCCATTTAGTGCAGTGGAAAGACTATAAGGATGTGAAAAGTCTTGGATTCAGTCCTCAGAACATCAGCTCTGCCATTTATTGGTTGAGTAACCTTGGACAGTTTGCTTTGCCTCTGTGAGCCTTTAATTTCTTTATGCGGTTAATAATACCTAGCTTGTCAGTGTTGAGTATGATGTAGTACGGTTCCTTCTTTGGTATATTTTAAATGCGTCATGCACGGTTGCTACCATTGTGATTTTTTGCAGGACCATGCGCTTTGGTCTGTGTGAGCTGGAGGGGCAAAATCTTGCTCTAAAAAAATGAAGGGATTGAATTTGACTTCTTTACTGTAATAAGTGATTAATGCTGTCTTATGTGTGCAAAGGAACCATGAGCCAAGGGAGACAGAAATAGCATTTGAAAAGGAATAGAACATTTTCTGCTCATCAGGTATTGGATACAGACTGTTCCAGATCTGGGGCTGTCACACTTGGCTGGTGGAGTGCTGATAAACCTTATCCCTTCAGTTGTGCAGGTAGGAAGTCATTAACACTGAGGAGCTTTTCCTGTTTAACAGCTCAGTTAACTCTGGCCCCTCAGTGTTGCCTGAAGCTTTGGACTCAGATGGGAAGCTTCACTTCGTCAGCCTTGGTTTCCTGTTCTGTTCCCAGTGTGATACTAATCTTTTAATAGCAGTTAGCTTTTTTCTTCTTGAGTTTTCACGTAATGCTTGATGTGCTAGGTGGAAGAGTACCATGGTTTCAGAACCATCCCATTTGGTTTCATAAGGCAGATAGGTGTTAGGCTTTTTATTTTTTATTTTTATTTTTTGAGAAAGAGTCTCTGTCCCCCAGGCTGGAGTGCAATAGCCTGGTCTCGGATCACTGCAACCTCTGCCTCCCAGGTTTAAGCGATTCTTCTGCCTCAGCCTCCAGAGTAGCTGGGACTACAGCTACTGCTACACCATGCCCAGCCAATGATTTATCTTTAGTAAACAAATTACATTTACTATCTTCTCTCTGAAGGAACTTGGTATTTAGAAGAAAAGATTTAATTGGAAGACCACAGGCGTTGTGCCACCATGCCCAGCTAATTGTTGTAGATTTAGTAGAGATGGGGTTTCACCATGTTTTGCCAGGCTATTCTCAAACTCCTGACCTCGTGATCCACCTGCCTCAGCGTCCCAAAGTGCTGGGATTACAGGCATGAGCCACCATGCCAGGCCAGGCTTTACTACATGGTTATTTGCCCTTACCCTTTCTGATGAGATTTGTAGGGCTTTGAGTTTGAAGTTTACATAGTCCCTTAATGGGTGAACCAGAAAGATGTTCTGTCTTGCAACAGGTAGATATCAGAATAAAGAGACCAGATAGTATGGGTTATCTTTTAAAGTAAGAAAATTTTTGTAAACTCACTGTGAAAGATTCTGTGCCAGATGTTGTTTTAAGCAGTTGGTTCTGAGTTCCAAATACATGTTTATCCAGATTGTTGGGAGTAGTCTTATTAATGATTTATCTTTTTTTTTCTTTCTTTTTTTTTTTTTTTTTTTTTTGAGACAGAGTTTTTCTCTGTCTCTGGGCTGGAGTGCAGGGGCGCAGTTTCGGCTCACTGCAACCTTCACATCCCAGGTTCAAGTGATTCTCCTGCCTTAGTCTCCTGAGTAGCTAGAACTACAGGCGTGCACCAGCACTCCTAGCTAATTTTTGTATTTTTACTAGAGATGGGGTTTCACCATGTTGGTCAGGATGGTCCTGATCTCTTGATCTCATGATCCGCCTGCCTCGGACTCTCAAAGTGCTGGGATTACAGATATGAACCACCATGCCCAGCCAATGATTTATCTTTAGTAAACAAATTGCATTTACTATCTTCTCTCTGAAGAAACTTGGTATTTAGAAGAAAAGATTTAATTGGAAGACCACTGAAGGTAGAAATGTTCACTCATTTGAATGTGTGAACTCTTTTTCATTTCTGAGACGGAATCTCCCTCTGTAGCCCAGGCTGGAGTACAGTGGTGTGATCTTGGCTCACTGCCTCTTGGGTTCAAGTGATTCTCCTGCCTCAGACTCCCAAGTATCTGGGATTACATGCTCACACCACTATGCCTGGCTAACTTTTGTATTTTTAGTGGAGACACAGTTTCACCATGTTGGCCAGGCTGGTCTCCAACCCCTGGCTTCAAGTAATCTGCCTCAAGTAACTCCCTTCATTCCCAAATCGCTGTGATTATAGGCATGAGCCACCAGGCCCGGCCTGAATATGTGAACGTCTAAATTGTATGTCAGATTTTATTTATTAGGAAGTGTGATGTATATAATTTCGTATGGCTAAGACCTGTAGAAGGTATCATTAAAAAATTTAAAGACATAAGATACCCATAGTTTCTCTGCCCTTTTGAAGGAAAGCATCAAAAATAAAAAACAAAAGTGAAACTGACTTTTACAACAGTTTAGATCATAGAGATAGAGCAAATAAATAGGCACAATGAAAGAAAAGAGAGTAGAGTCAACTAAATTTGAATGCACTTTAAATACTTACTAAAAAATAATGTGTGGCTGGGGATGTTGGCTCATGCCTATAATCCCAGCACTTTGGGAGGCCAAGGAAGCAGATCTCAGGAGTTCAAGACCAGCCTGGCCAACATGGTGAAACGAAACTCTGTCTCTACTAAAAATACAAAACTTAGCTGGACTTGATGGCTCATGCCTATAGTCCCAGCCACACAGGAGGCTGAGGCAGGAGAATCTCTTGAACCCAGGAGACAGAGGTTGCGGTGAGCTAAGATCGCCCCACTGCACTCCAGTCTAGATGACAGAGCGAGAGTCTGTCTCAAAAAAAAAAAAAAAAAAGAAAGAAAGAAAAATGTGAATCAGGTCTGATT
This sequence comes from Saimiri boliviensis, assembly GCF_048565385.1. Classification (NCBI taxonomy): domain Eukaryota; kingdom Metazoa; phylum Chordata; class Mammalia; order Primates; family Cebidae; genus Saimiri; species Saimiri boliviensis. Next base: position 90,142,819 of record NC_133459.1, read on the forward strand.
GGAATCACTACTTGTACTGCCTTCCTGTTTGTATTGTTCAGCTGCTGTAAGAATGATCCAGGCTGCCACTGAGTGAGGTGACTCAAACACCTGTAATCCTAGCACTTTGAGAGGCTGAGGTGGGAGGATTCCTTGAGACCAGTGTGAGAGTGTGAGTAACATAGTGAGAGCCTGTCTTTATTTAAAAAAAAAAAAAAAAAAAAAAAAAAAGGATGATCTAGGTGGGTCGGGATGACTCATGTCTGTAATCCCAGCACATTGGAAAGCTGAGGTAGGAGGATCTCTTGAGCGCAGGAGTTTGAGACCAGCCTGGGCAACATAGGGAAACCTCATTGCTACAGAAAAATTTAAAAATTAGCCAGGTGTGATGGTGCACACTTGCAGTCCTAGCTACTCAGGAGGCTGAGGTGGGAGGATTGCTTGAGCCTAGGAGGTCCAGGCTGCAGTGAGCTGTGATCACACCACTGCACTCCAGCCTGGGTAACAGTGAGACCCTGTCTCAAAAAAGAAAAAAGAAAGAGAGACAGGATTTTGCTCTCACCCAGGCATAGCTCTTGCTATGATCATGCAGTGGCATCATAGCAAAGTGTAACCGTGACATCCTGGGCTCAAAGGATTCTCTTGCCTCAGCCTCCCTAGTAGCTGGTACTACAGGTGTGTGCCACCACGTCTGGCTACTTTACAAAAGTTTTGTAGAGATAGGGTGGGATCACAGGCTTGAACCACACCTGGCCTCATTTTATTATTATTATTATTTGAGTTGGAGTCTCGCTTTGTGACCCAGGCTGGAGTGCAGTGGTATGATCTCAGCTCATTGCAACCTCCACCTCCCAGGTTCAAGCAGTTCTCCTGCTTCAGCCTTCAGGGTAGCTGGGATTATAGGCACTGTCACTACACCTGGGTAATTTTTGTATTTTTAGTAGAGATGGGATTTTGCCATGTTGGCCAGGCTGGTCTAGAACTCCTGACTTCAGGTGATCTGCCCACCTTGGCCTCCCAAAATGCTGGGATTATAGGCATGAGCCACCACGTTCGGCCCTCATCTTTTTAAATATATACATTTTATTTAATTTTTGAGTAGATTGTGCGTGGACATAGTTTAAAATTTTAAAGATTACTTATAGTTTATCTTCCTGTGCTGTTTCCCGTTCATTTTCTTTCTTAAAAAAATAATCCTTTTTTTTTATAGAGACAGGGTCTTGCTTTGTTGTCTAGGCTGGTCTGGAACTCCTGGTCTCAAGTGATCCTCCTGCCTCAGCCTCCCAAAATGTTGGGGTTACCCGTGTGAGCCATTACACCCAGTCCAGTTCATTTTCTCTCCCCAGAGGTGATCAATGTTAGCAGTTTTTTTTGTATCCTACAAATATTTATATGCATATGTAAATTCCTGTAATACTTTTTGCTTATGAATTATCATATTATTTGTTTCATATACTAAATACTTAGATATATACAGTATGGTTTCTGAATTTTATTCTTTTCTTTAACGTTCCTTTGTTTTGTTTTGTGCGTGTAAAACGGTCTGGCTGTGTCACCCAGGCTGGGGTGCAGTGGTGTGATATCAGCTCACTGCATCCTCTGCCTTCCAGGCTTAAGTGATCCTTCCACTTATGGGGCTATAGGTGTGTGCCATCATGCCAGGCTAGTTTTTGTATTTTTTGTAGAAATGGGGTTTTGTCATGTTGCTCAGGCTGGTCTCAAACTCCTGAGCTCAAGCAGTCCGCCCACCTCAGCCTCCCAAAGTGCTGGGATTATGGATGTGGGCCACCATGCCTGGCCTAAAATTCCTGTCTTCGTGCATCAGGTTGCTATGCATCTTTAGGCTTGTGTTAGGTGTGTCCTTCTGTGCAATGCTGCATAGTGGTGGTAATAGCAGACCTGCTGGCCTTTTCATCTTTAATAGAAAAAAAAAATGCAGGCCCTATGGGTGATGGATTTTACACAGTGCATTTTCAGCATCTGTTGAGGTTATATACTTTTTCCTTTATTATCTGGTAACATAAAAATTACTTTGATAGATCTCCTGATGTTAAACCAAATCTTTGCATTCCTTGGAGAAGCCTATAATGTGAGAGCTATCTATTGTGAAGCTTTGTGGTTCTCTCTCTCTCTTTTTTTTTTTTTTTTTTTTTTTTTTAGATGAAATCTGGCTCTCTCGCCCAGGATGGAGTACAGTGGTGCAATCTTGGCTCACAGTAACTTCTGCCTCCTAGGTTCAAGTGATTCTTCTGTCTCAGCCTCCCCAGAAGCTGGAATTACAGGCAGGCACCACTACGTCTGGCTAATTTTTATATTTTTAGTAGAGACAGGGTTTTGTCACATTGGCCAGGCTGGTCTTGAATGCCTGACCTCTGGTAATCCACCCACCTTGGCCTCCCAAAGTGTTGGGATTACAGGCATGAGCCACCATGCCTAGCCTTTTTTTTTTTTTTTTTTTCTTTTTTTTAAGGGGATAACTTTAAAAAGATTGTTTTATTTGACAACTCCTCTTGCTTGTGTTTAAATCTCCATTTCTTTAATTTTCAGCAATCACTAGTATTTCTGTATTTTTTTTTTTTTGAGACGGAGTTTTGCTCTTGTTACCCAGGCTGGAGTGCAATGGTGCGGTCTCGGCTCACCGCAACCTCCGCCTCCTGGGCTCAGGCAATTCTCCTGCCTCAGCCTCCCAAGTAGCTGGGATTACAGGCTCGCGCCACCACGCCCAGCTAGTTTTTTGTATTTTTAGTAGAGACGGGGTTTCACCATGTTGACCAGGATGGTCTCGATCTCTCGACCTCGTGATCCACCCGCCTCGGCCTCCCAAAGTGCTGGGATTACAGGCTTGAGCCACCGCGCCCGGCATTATTTCTGTATTTTTGAGATAGAGTTTCACTTTGTCACCCAGGCTGGAGTGCAATGGCACGATCTCAGCTCACTGCAACCTCTGCCTCCTGGGTTCAAGCAGTTCTCTTGCCTCAGCCTTCTGAGTAGTTGAGATTATGGGTGCCCCCCACAGTACCCAGATAATTTTTGTATTTTTAGGAGAGATAGGGTTCCGCCATGTTGGTCAGGCTGGTCTTGGTCTCCTGACCTTAGGTGATCCGCCCACCTTGGCCTCCCAAAGTGCTAGGATTACAGATAATGAGCCATTGTGCCCGGCCTGCAATCACTAGTATTTTTAAAAGTAAATTTTTAAAGTTCCTTGGTTTTTCATCTTTTGTCTGCCCTCTAAATGTTAATATTCTTGAGACTTCAATAATTCATTCATTTATCATAGAGGGTATTTATTAAGTAAGTGCTTTGTGCCACATACAGTGCTAGGAACCAGGTGAATAAAATAGAAGTGATCCCTGTCTTCAGGGAACTTACCTCCCTATTGCTAGAATTTTTTTTCCTTTTAGTCTGACTTCTTTACTGCTTATAGTCATTTTTGAGGTGGGAGAGGGGAACCAAACTCATCGTCTCACCCCTTTGCTTAAAGATCTCTATTGACTCTTTTATGTTTATAGGATCATGTCTGGAATTTGGAGTGCAGCACACAAGGGCCTTCCCAGTCTGGTTCGGTCTTCTGATCACACATCTCCCACCTTTCTCCCTCATACACATTGGACACACTAGCTATGTGATTGATATCCCCAATAAGCCCTGCTCTTTCATGACTCTCATTTGACACATTTTGTTTTCTCTGACTAGAATATTTTCTCTGCTTGACAAATTCCTACTCATCCTTTAAGGCACTCCTAAACAATTTTTTTATATCCACAGAGAGTTCGAATCCCATAGTATTCTGCTCATAGATCTGTCTTGAATTTATTATATTATATGGTAAAGACCTATTTATACGTCTGTCTCCATGATTAAATGATGGTAAACTGCTTGGACTAGAGTCTTTATGTCTCTATGTGTGTCTTCTCACTTGACCTTAGCCAAAAAGCCAAGAAGTGATCTATGTCGTGTCTTCTCAACAACTGCTGTACTGATTAGCACAGAATGGGCCCTCAGCAAATATTTGTTGTGAATGTTTGACTGACTATAAAGCTGGATGCCTGAAAGAGCTGTACCATTCTCTTGCCTTGAAGGGGTTACTACTGCTGCTAGTCATGGAAGGTCTCTGAACTAAAACAATATATACTGGCCTAGTCCTTATTTCTCCCCTTCCCTTAAGTTTTTCTTTAAATTTGTGTATGTGTGTATGTGTGTGTAGTGGTTGTGAGGATATATACTTATAAAACTGTGTATTAGTATGTTTCCATTGGCTTTGATTTTTAAATCATTAAAAACAGGGAAACAGCTGTATAGGATGATGGGATTATGACTGGACTTTTACTTTTTTGCACATTTTTGTTATTACATTGTTTTATAATATAAAATCAGAAAATGTACTTAAAACTTTTTTCCCCAAATGCAGTAAGATCCTATTTAAGAAAGCATTATCATTTTTAAAATCACATATTAAGAAAAGGCAATGTTTTCCTGATAAGTGGAAAATACTTGAGATAAATCAGTAAATATTAACTCAAAGGCATTGGATTTGTTTCCTTTTTTGGTGCATTAGCAAAGTGCTTATAGAAAAATTGTAGTTTGAGTTTGAAAATTCATCACACGTCTTGCTGCCTTATAGGAAACCAGTGTGTCTTTGCTCAGATTCTGTCTCCTGGCAGATTGATATGATCTGAAGGGATCAATAGATATAAAAAGACAGTAATTCATAATGAAAGAGAGAGGGGAAACAGGCATGAGAGGACGGTAGTTCATTAGTGCATCCATCACTGAAATAATGGGGAAATGGCATATTCACTGAAATACAAATGTATCTTCAAATTTGGTAAAAGCCAGACATTGCGTCTTATGGTGAATTACTTTCCTTATTTAGGTCCTCATTGCAGGATGACTGACTGCATTTTTTCATGGTGTTTGTTCTGCACGCAGTTGTTTCTTTATTGTAATGAGACCTCTCCGTAGTTAGTTTGTGCTGTTAAAAGGGGAGCTTGTGCTTAGAATCACAGTGTTCATCTCTGAAGCTACCAGAGTAGCCTGAAAGTAGGGACAAAAAGATTTAGAAATGGGAACTGAAGTCTAAATACTTCTGGCCTCAGCTTTTTCTTTATAGCCACAGAGCCCTGAATGAAGAGAAATTTGTTCTTTAAAAGAGTGTTTTCAGCTGAATGCTTAATTTCTTCTCTCTCTCTCTGTTTCTCTTTCTTTTTCTTCCCACTCTTGTCACCCACACTGGAGTGCAATGGCGTGTTCTCAGCTCACTGCAACCTCTGCCTGCTGGGTTCAAGCGATTCTCCCACATCAGCCTCCCGAGTAGCGGGGATACTGAGGCTGAGGCAAGTGGATTGCTTGAGCCCAGGAGTTTGAGATCACCCTGGGCTACATGGTGAAACCTTGTGTCTTCTACCAAATGCAGAAATTAGCCAGGCATGGTGATGAATGTGTGTAGTCTCTGCTATTTGGGAGGCTGAGGCAGGAGAATCCATTGAGCCCAGGAGGTTGAGGCTGCAGCAAGCCATGATAGTGCCACTCCACTCCATCCTCAATGACAGAGCAAGACCCTGTCTCAAAAAAGCAAAACAAAACAAAACAAATCTTACCCTTACCTGAAAAGCTGGTTAAGGAGGGTTGTAAGTGGCAATGTTAGTTTCTCCATATATCATCTTATACCTTATCTCAAAGGAAGACCAGAGCTGTTTGAACTCCAGCTCTTCCTTAGCTGCCAGGTGTTAACAACGTATGTTTAATAAGCATAGACAGATTCAAACCACTGACCTGGAGTTGAAATACTTTCTAAGCTGTGATTCGTCTTTTGTCCAGTGGGGTCAGTCAGCACAAAGATTATTTGCTCTTTTGATTTGTTAAATTCTTTTTTTTTTTTTTGAGACGGAGTTTCGCTCTTGTTACCCAGGCTGGAGTGCAATGGTGCGGTCTCGGCTCACCGCAACCTCCGCCTCCTGGGTTCAGGCAATTCTCCTGCCTCAGCCTCCTGAGTAGCTGGGATTACAGGCACGTGCCACCATGCCCAGCTAATTTTTTGTATTTCTAGTAGAGATGGGGTTTCACCATGTTGACCAGGATGGTCTCGATCTCTTGACCTCGTGATCCACCCGCCTTGGCCTCCCAAAGTGCTGGGATTACAGGCGTGAGCCACCGCGCCCGGCCGATTTGTTAAATTCTTAATAGTTTTGCTACTCTCAAATTCCAAAGGCAAAACCATTTTCTGATTCTTTTGCTGTGTCCAGTTGGCTTGTGGTATGAAAGCAGCAGCTGAGACTGCTGTATCACACTGTGCATCAGGCAGTAATCCTTCGGAAGGCCCAGCCACTTTTCTTTTATTCCCCCCTTTTTTTATTCGAGACAGTTTCGCTCTTGTTGCCCAGGCTGCAGTGAAATGACATGATTTTGGCTTACTGCAACCTCTACCTCTTGGTTTCAAGCCATTCTCCTGCCTTAGCCTTCCAAGCAGCTGAGATTACTGGCGTGTGCCGTGACATTGGGCTCGTTTTGTATTTTTAGTAGAGATTCAGTTTTACCACTTTGGTCAGGCTAGTTTCGAACTCTGACCTCAAGTGATCCTCCCGCTTTGGCCTCCCAAAATGCTGGGATTACAGGTGTGAGCCACTGCACCTGGCCATTTGGTTGCTTTTCTATATATATTTTGTCTTTACCTGCTCCCTGTAGTAAACTGTGTTCAGACTTCCTTGGGGGAAGGAATGATAGTTTTTACTTGCTTGTTTTTTGACTCCATAAATACGTTCTTTTCTTACTAATTATTCTTTCTTTCTTTGTCAAACAGGCTACCAAGCAGTTTCTCGAAGAGATTGACAAGTGGACAGTTCAGTACAATGTCTCCCCCTGTCTTGGAATGTGACTGTCAAGTTCCTCATGGCCAGGAAGTTTGATGTGCTCCATGCCATAGAATTGTTCCACTCCTACAAAGTATGTTGCTTGGAGTGGACCAGGCCTGTGGCAGTCAGCCACAGTGTTGCTGTTCTCTCTGTTGTGCTCAACACGCACATTGGGTCTCTAAGTGTCCTCTCCACTCCCATAAAAAATGGATCCATATCCAGGAGCCCTTGTGAGAGCTGAAACTGGGCTGCTGGAAGGCACTACTTTTGGACCTAAGTTTTGGTTATAGACCAGGATGCCACTTCTAATGATGGAGACTGAGGAAGTAGCCTGACAGCATCCTGGTGGTGGGAGAGGGCTTCACCCTTCCTAGAATTTTAATCCTAGCTCTTTTCATTGGCCTCTGGCCACATGAAAATCTGTTGGTTTTCAGGATGTCTAGGGCTTTTAGAAACTTGCCATTCCAATGAATGCTAAGGTTAGTGGGCAGTTCAGGAAGGGAAGTTTTAATCCTGGAAAAGAAGAGCAACTATGTATTAGCTAGGTCCATTATCTTAAAGTATCTTTAAGTAGCTGCATCCGGATTTTACTTATTTTTTGATTTTTGTTTTTTGAGGGGACATGGAATTTGATTTTGTGCTTATGTTTGCTTTCTCAGTTAGTAGTGTCTTTTTATTTATTTTTTTTAGATGGAGTCTCACTCTATTGCTAGGCTGGAGTTCAGTGACATGTTCTTGGCTCACTGCAACCTCCACCTCCTGGGTTCAAGTGATTTTCCTGGCTCAGCCTCCTGAGTAGCTGGATTACAGGAAACTGCCACCACACCCAGTTAATTTTTGTGTTTTAAGTAGAGATGGAGTTTCACCATGTTGACCAGGATGGTCTTGATCTCCTGACCTTGTGGTCCACCAGCCTCAGCCTCCCAAAGTGCTGGGATTACAGGCATCTGCCACCACACCCAGCTAATTTTTGTATTTTAGGTAGAGGTGGAGTTTCACCATGTTGGCCAGGATGGTCTTGATCTCCTGACCTTGTGATCTACCAAGCTCAGCCTCCCAAAGTGCTGGGATTACAGGTGTAAGCCACCGTGCTTGGCCAGTAGTGTCTTTGATAAAACACTCTACGGCATGTTACTTTGGGGTCAGAATCCTCCTAAAGAGATACAAAATCTCCCTAAATTTAAAAAAGCAATGAGATAACAAGCACTAGGATTAGCCTAACTGAAGCTCAGTTTACTTCTATCTTGTGGACCAGCTCATTCATATCCACTCATTTACTCAACAGATACTTATTTCATACTTACTATGTTCCAGGTGCAGAGATTAGTATTTAGAAAGAGATAATAGGTCAGGACGTGGTGGCTCACACCTGTAATCCCAGCATTTTGGGAGGCCACAGCAGGAGGATCACTTGAGGTCAGGAGTTCAAGACCAACCTGGCCAAAATGGCAAAACCCTGTCTCTACTAAAAATACAAAAATTAGCTCGGCCTGGTGGTACCTTTATTCCTAGGCACTTGGGAAGCTAAGGAGGGAGAATCACTTGAACCCAGGAGGTGGAGGTTGTAGTGAGGCAAGATCACACCACTATACCCCAGCCTTGGCAACAGAGTGAGATTCTGTGAAATTCTTTTTTTTTTTTTTTTTTTTTTTTTTTTTTTTTTTTTGAGATGGAGTCCAGCTCTGTTGCCAGGCTGGAATGCAGTGGCATGGTCTCAGCTCACTGCAACTGTGTGTGCCACCACCCTCAGCTATTTTTAGTAGAGATGGGGTTTCACTGTGTTGGCCAGGTTGGTCTCGAACTCCTGAGCTTGTGATCCACCCACCTCGGCCTCCCAAAGTGCTTGGATTACAAATGTGAGCCACTGCACCCAGCCGAGATTCTGTTTAAAAAATAAAAAGAAAATAAGCAGAATAGTCAATAATTATATAAATGTTACGATAAGGCAGCATTGGGTTCTGTGGAATCACTTTTCTTTTTTTGAGACAGAATCTTGCTCTGTCACCCAGACATGAATAGAGTGGCATGATCTCAGCTCACTGCAAATTTCCGTCTCCCGAGCTCAACTGATCCTCCTGCCTCACCTTGGCCTCCTGAGTAGCTGGGACCACAGGCACACACCACCACACACAGCTAATTTTTTGTTTTAGTAGAGATAGGCTTTCACTATGTTTCCCAGGCCGATCTTGAACTCCTGATCTCAAGTGATCGGCCCACCTCAGCCTCCTAAAGTACTGGGATTATAGGCCTGAGCCACTGTGCCCAGCCTAAAAGATTTAAAACAAGCAGTTGATAAAAGAGGACAAACCACGATAATATTTTTTTTGTTATCATGGAATACGAAGGTAGAGAATGTCTCCAGAAAAAGGAAATGTAAGTGGTGAATCTTGTCATTTAAAAGGAGGACTGGAGGCTGAGCACAATGACTCACGCCTGTAATCCCCGCACTTTGGGGGGGCCGAGGCAGGTGAACGGCTTCAGCCCAGGAGTTCAAGACCAGCCTGGGCAACATGGTGAAAGCTTGTCACTACTAAAAACACAAAAATTGGCCAGGCATGGTGGCATGCGCATGTAATCCCAGCTACTCAGGAGGCTGAGGCAAGAGAATCTCTTGGAGGTGGTGGTTGCAGTGAGCCAAGATCATGCCACTGCACTCCAGCCTCGGCAATAAGTGTGAGACTCGGTGCCAATAAAAAATTTTTTGAGAAAGAAAGGAAGACTGAAATGTCCAGCAAATTCAGTGACGTGAAGATCCTGGTTACTATGTAGCAGGAGCTTTCAGTGTAGCAGTTGAGTTGGGAGGAAACCAGAATGCAATGGACTGAGTATGAGGGAAATGGGGATGAGTAAAAAATCTGGCCATCAAGGCTGGGCACAGGGGCTCATACCTGTAACCCCAGCACTTTGGGAGGCTGAGGTGAGCGGATCACCTTAGATCAGGAGTTCGAGACCACCCTGGCCAACATGGCGAAACCCTGTCTCTACTAAAAATATAAAAATTAGGCAGGCGTGGTGGCATGAACCTGTTATCCCAGCTACTTGGGAGGCTGAGGCAGGAGAATCTCTTGAACCCGGGAGGAGGCTGTTGCAGTGAGCCGAGATTACGCCACTACACTCCAGCTTGAGCAACAGAGTAGGAGGACTCCAGCTCAAAAAAAATAAAAATAAAAAATAAAGAATAAAGATAAAAATCTGGCCATCAAGCTGGGCATGGTAGTGCACACCTGTAAGCCCCGGTGTTCAAGAGGCTGAGGCAGGAGGCTTGCTTCAAGCCAGGAGTTTGAGACCAGCCTGGGCAACATATGAGACCCTGTCTCTTATTAGAGAAAGAGAGACAGAAAGAAAGACTGACAGGAAGGAAGGGAAGAAGGGAGGAAGCGGGGAAGGAGGAGGAGGGGGAGGGGGAGGGGGAGGGGGAGGGGGAGGGAGGGAGGGAAAGGAAGGAAGGGAGGAAGGGAAGAAAGAAAGAAAAGAAAAAGAAAGATGGATTTGGCCATCAGAGTGAGGAAAATGAAGTCATGGTAGCTGTTGTTGGAGGCTATATCAGGTGGAGAGAGGGCTCCTATTTAAACATAGGAGAGGCCTAAACCTAGAAGATGTGTGAGGATGAATGCATCCAGACATTTTTGAGGTTCATATTTTAGTTTCCTGGTACCATGTCAGTGCCGCTGTGTGTTTAAGGACCTTGATCCTGAACCTAATGTAACATACTGGTTACTCTTCAGGGTTAGGATTCTTACAGATTCAGAGAAAAATACCCTACTTGAAGGGCTGATAAAGTAGCTTCTGACAGGAATTCTGAAAATGTTTGGCTGGCTTGGAAGCAGGTTACAAAGAAATTCATAATTCATATAGGTGACTTTATTATTCATTTAGCTGAATTCTTTTTTTTTTTTTTAATTTGAGATGGAGTCTCATTCTGTTGCCCATACTAAAGTGCAGTGGTGCTATCTCGGCTCAGTGCAACCTCCACCTCCCAGGTTCAAGCGATTCTCCTGCCTCAGCCTCCCAAGTAGCTGGGATTACAGGTGTGTAGCACCATGCCAGGCTAATTTTTACTAGAGACAAGGTTTCACCATGTTGCCCAGTGATCTTGAACCCCTGACCTTAGGTGATCTACCCATCTCGGCTTCCCAGAGTGCTGGGATTACAAGCATGAGCCACCACACTTGTCCCATTTAGTTGAATTCTACTTCAATTAAAGGAAGTAGAAATAGTTATGAAATTAATTATGAAATTTATTTAGATATGAAATTTATGATTCATTCATTGATAACCACCTTGCCTCTCAGATTTGGTGGTTACATGGAGCTGTCCTGGTTATACAGTGTTTTCATATTACTACATTCTTCTGTGCTTCCTTTTTAGGCAGCTCAGAGGAAGGAAGGCATTGTGAAGCTGAAACCTCACGAGGAACCTCTTCATTCTGACATCCTCGGTGGAAAATTCACCGTCTTAGTGAGTCTTTAGGGACACACCTTGTAGGGCCTCATTATTGCCTTTTTTTTAAACTGGTGTCATGTTTGGACTTTGTTCCTGCATACAAAGTTATCCTGAATCTAGAGAGTCTCCAGAGTTAGGAGCAGACGTGAAAGAGCCATGCAGTTTGTTATAAAATTATTGAGTTGCTAATGATAATTGAATAACTGAATTATGGAAAATCAGTTGTACATTAGACTTAGAAAAGTTTCTTCATTTGGTCCATTAAGGTTATTGATGGTCTTTGCGATAGATATGCGATGTGTCAGACACCAATGCTTCCATATTTAGCACAAGCCCTCCACTTAGCTGAGGCCTCAGCCTTTCAAGTAAACATATAATGGCACTTTTAAGGCAGAGGGTGGAAATCATGGTCCTGTTGCCTGGTTCTCTCCTGCTGCTTGTTTCTTTGGCCATCCTGCTGGGGAAGTTAGCTAGGAAGTCATCTTTTGATCTGTCTGCAGTTGAAGAGCAAAGAATGTGATTTTTTTCTTACCACGGAAATAAGGTCCAGGGAGTCCTGAGAGAATCAGGCAAGGGATGATATTAACATTTTTCCCTCTGGGGAGGAATTGGTGAGGTCAGGGAATTATTGTTAGCATCTGTTTTCTTCACGTATCAAACCCTTATCCACTCTGACTTAGTAACTGCTGTGGTTTTCTATTTGATGTTTAAATGTTTCTTGTTCTATTTGCTTTAGAATGTTCGGGACCCAACAGGAGCCTCCGTTGCGCTCTTCACTGCCAGGTTGCATCCTCCCCACAAGTCAGTCCAACATGTGGTACTTCAGGCTCTGTCTTACTTGCTAGACAGAGCTGTGGATAGGTAAGCATTAGATTATTTTTTAGGTGGTCTACATGCAGGTAGGAAAGTGGCAGTTTTTGACTTGATTAAATTCAGCAGTGCCTTCACCATTCTCCTAGAATGTGCCCTGGACAATGCTATGGATAGAAAACAGTCCATGTCCTTCAGGACTCGGCATGTTTCCAGGCACCCTCGAGATAGTGGGTGTTCTGTGTCTTTACCACCTTGGCTCTTTGTCAGGAAAACAGAAGCTGAAAAAGTCAATTATAGCAATCTTCAGTGTAGGGAAAACTACTTATTGGAAGAGAATGAGGGGGAAATGACCTGTACTGGTTCTTTTTGTTCATATCAGAACCCTCTAGGGCCTCATTTTCTTTCTTTGCATAACAGGAATAATGCCACTTAGAGGATTTTGAGACTCAACATTCAGGGGAGGGTTGGGTGGAGTGGCTCACACTTGTGATCCCAGCACTTTGGGAGGCTGAAGCAGGTGGATTGCTTGAGGCCAGGAGTTTGAGACCACCCTGGAAAACAAGGTGAAACCCTGTCTCTGATAGAAAATACAAAAAATTAGCTGGGCATGGTAGCATGCACCTTTAGTTCCAGCTTCCAGGGTGGGTGGGGTGGGGAAGGTTGCTGAGGTGGGAAGAGGATCATTTTAGCCTAGATGGATGAGGCTGTAGTGAGCTGTGCTCATGCCCACTGTACTCTAGCCTGAGTGACAGAGTGAGATCTTTCACGCACACACACACACACACACACACACACACAAACAATTCAAGGAAAAGTCCAAAAGTATAAACTTGCAAAAATCATCCTGAATAAAAACAGGTACATAAGCATAAACAACCAGCTCAGGTCATCACTCTCCCCCTGCTAAGGTAAATGGGATTGTTACAATTCAGTGGACAATTAAACTCAAGCCCCAAGAAGTTTTTTACAGTCATCTGTTAGCCCAGCTGGTTCTAAGACCCTGGTTTCTTCACCCCCAAGAGTTATTTGTATCCTCCCATGCCATCTTTCTGCTATTCTTTTTTCTCTGGTGTTTGCAATTTACAATTTCTTAATGCTCTCGACATCTTTGGCTGGCCCTTTGGATTAGAAGTGCTTATATGGTGGCCAGGTGTGTTGATTCATGCCTGTAATCCTAGCACTTTGGGAGGATGAGATGGGCAGATTGCCTGAGCTCAGGAGTTTGATACCAGCCTGGGAAACACGATAAAACCCTGTCTCTACAACAAACTATTGCCAGGTGTGGGACATGCACCTGTATTCCCAGCTACTCGGGGAGGCTGAGGCTGAGAATTGTTGAAGCCCGGGGGGTAGAGGTTGCAGTGAGCAGAGATCATGCCACTACAGTCCAGCTTGGGTGACAGAGTTAGACTGTGTCTTAAAAAAAAGTGCCATACTGGGGACTGAGACCTGAGGTAGTGAGAGACAACGATGTAAAACGTGATTCATGCTGTGGACTGACATGTTGGGAATCGCTAAGGGCTTGCCTGTGGTGGGGATGCCTGTCTGGTTCATGTGTTGCTGCTTTCTTGATGTGACTTTGACAGTACGTAGCTTCTGCTGTTGATGCTCAGTGGGAGATACACTAGGCCCCACACACAGCATTATTCTGAAGAGGAAAAGTTGCCAGGGAGTGTGGACCAGCATTCTCAGTGGCACTGTACTCTCCAAGAGGAAGTGTAGACTTCTCAGCTCTTCTTCCCTGTGACTGGCCTTCAGGTATAATTTTCAGTATATGGGTTCCTTAGAAATTCTGTAGCTCAGGAGAATAAATGAGAGGCCCCTTCCCCAGAACATCCAGTCTTGGTCTTCCTCCGTGGGAGGCTTGGAGTCAGAACTCTCCCGTAGGCACGGCAGGGTGCACGGAGGAGCCACATTGTGCTTTCTCCATTGTGGGTGTTAGATCCCACAAGGCGACCACATAGCTAAATGTAGGTAAAACTTAGGTTTTATGATATTTATTCCTTTCCTAAAAACCCTCAGTGACTCCTTATTATCTAGAGGGAGCATATAAGCTAAATAAACATGAACTCCTTTCTCTAAGCAAAACATTCTCTCAAGTGAATAGAAAATCTTGTTTTCCTGTGTTACCTTGCACTACAGTGATCTTACCGTCCCTTCGTCTTTACAAAATCCTACTCTTTCTTCCAAACCCAGCTTGCATGACTGGCTCCCTCGGCCTCCAACCTGTCATAAATGAAATCAGGTTTCCTCTGACCTTAATAGAAGTTATTATGAATATCAGTCTTTATGTACTTACATTATACATAGCCTTATGATATCATTCATCTTACACTGTTACTAGATTTTTCATCTACCACTAGAATGTGAGCTCCTTGAGGGCAGGAAACTTTCTTTTTAAAAGATATAAAGGAAAATATCCAAATTTCTATATGTCAAGAGAGAATGGTATCATTAACGCCTACATATCCATCATCCATCTTCCTGGTAGCCTCTTATGGATCTCCTACCCTCAATTTCTGTCTTTTTCTTTTCTTTTCTTTTCTTTTTTGAGACCACGTCTTGCTCTGTCACTAGGCTGGAGTGCAATGGCATAATCATGGCTCACTGCAGCCTTGAACTCCTGGGCTTAAGCAATCCTACCATCTTGGCCTCCCAAAATGCTGAGATTACAAGCATGAGCCACTGCATCTGGCCTCTCTCTCTCTCTCTCTCTCTCTCTCTCTCTCTCTCTCTCTTTTTAAACAAATGTCAAGGACTGTGTTTTAAACTTCTTGGTGTTTTCTGTAACATGTAGCTCAGGAATCAAACTCAGTAGGCAATCAGTCAGCTGTCATTGTAAATCTTAAATGTGGTACAGGGGCTCATGCTTGTAATTCCAACACTTTAGGAGGTCAGGTGAGAGTATCGCTTGAGACCAGGAGTTCGAGACCAGACTGCACAACATAGAAAGACCTCATGTCTACAAAAAATTAAAAAATCAGCCACTGAGCTGGGAGGATAACCTGAGCCCTGGGAGGTCGGGGCTGCAGTGAGCCATGATGGTGCCACTGCACTCTAGCATGGTGACAGAGTCAAACACTGTCTTAAAATATATATATATATATTTTCTGGCCAGGCATGGTGGCTCACACCTGTAATCCCAACACTTTGGGAGGTCAAGGTGAGTGGATCAACTGAGGTCAGGAGTTCCAAGACCAGCCTGGCGAATATGGTGAAACCTCATGTCTACTAAAAATACAAAAAATTAGCCAGGCGTGGTGGTGGGCACTTGTAATCCCAGCTACTTGTAATCCCAGGCTGAGGTAGGAGAATCACTTGAACTCAGGAGGTAGAAGTTCCAGTAAGCAGAGATTGTGCCATTGCACTCTAGCCTGGGCAATAAGAGTGAAACTCTGTCTCAAAATATACACACACACACACACACACACACACACACACACACACACACAAACACATTTATATATAAACACAGACACATTTATTCTA
This sequence comes from Saimiri boliviensis, assembly GCF_048565385.1. NCBI lineage: Eukaryota > Metazoa > Chordata > Mammalia > Primates > Cebidae > Saimiri > Saimiri boliviensis. The sequence continues at coordinate 90,158,391 of NC_133459.1, forward strand.
TACCCTAAAGTGTGAAAATCTTACTGCATTTGTGTTTTATGTGCCTTCACAAGATGATCAGTTTGATCTGGGAATACAGAACCTGGATCATTCATTATGCATCTAAGCTTTTTTTTTTTCTGAAATTCTTTTTGCCCCTTCACTAACTTGTTTATGTTTTAGTCCCCTCCCACAAGCTGCAGTAATGAGGAGAAAACCCATAATTTGAATTTGACCCTTGAGGAGCTCATGGAGAAGTAGGAAGTATCTTGATCTGGATAGTCTGATCAATAACTGTGCCATGTTTTCTTTGTTTTTATTTAAGAGACAGGGTGTCTGTTGCTCGGGCTGAAGTGCAGTTACATCATTATAACTCACAGCAGCCTCAGCTCCTGGGCTCAAATGATCCTCTTGCCTCTGTCTCCCAAGGAGCTGGGACCACAGGCACACACTACCACACCTGTCTGATTTTAATTTTTTTTTGTAGAGACAGAGTCTCACTATGTTGACCAGGCTGATCTCGAACTCCTGGCCTCAAGCAATCTTCATATCTCAGTCTCCCGAAATTCTGGGTTACAGGTGTGAGTCACTGCACCTGGCCTGTGCTACACATTTTACCAGCATCTTGGTTCTTCAGTTGAACAACAGTCTGTCTGGGATTGTGAAAAAGGAGTGACAGGCTGGGCGCAGTGACTCACACTTGTAATCACAGCACTTTGGGAGGCTGAGGGAAATGAAGGTCAAAAGTTGAGGCATTCTTGGGCAACAGGAATGAAACCCTGTCTCTACTAAAAACAGATAAACCAATAAATAAATAAGAAAAAGGAGTCCAGATTTAACACATCAGGGGACAGTTGAACCCAAGTCTGCTGGAGAAACTTTCATGTACCTCAGAATTAGACATTTTTGAAATGTTAGCTCATGGGTGGGCGCTTCTGTCTTGGAATTTGTTAAAGGGATGAAGATACGGAGGTTCCCAGGAGGTGATAGTGCAAAAATAGTAGGATACAAAATAACTTTGAGGCCGGACACAGTTGTTCTCACCTGTAATCCCAGCACTTTGGGAGGCCAAGGTGGGTGGGACCAATTGAGGTCAGGAGTTTGAAACCAGCCTGGCCAACATGGAGAAATCCCGTCTCTACTAAAAATACAAAATTAGCTGAGTGGGGTGGTGCATGCCTGCAGACCCAGCTACTTGAAAGGCAGAAGCAGGAGAATCACCTGACCCTTGGTGGCAGTGGTTGCAGTGAGCTGAGATTGCACCATTGCACTCCAGCCTGGGTAAAAAGATCAAAACTCTGTCAAAAACAAACAAACAAACAAAAAACCACAGTAACATTGAGATTCCTGATTTCAGGAATGTGTTTTGTGCCAGTTTTCTCAGTTCTAAATAGATGAGAAAACTGTTGCTGTCATCTGTGAGTAGTCCAATCAAATAATTATTTCTAATGACCATTTGGGTCTGCAAATCAGATGTAAATATGGATCTGGCTTGGTGGAAGAGTACATCTTTGAGAAATCTTTATAAATCTGGAAAATTGGTCTGAGGAATACTTGCTGTATCTTCAAATGTTCCTCAGTTTGATCTGGGAGTAGGCTTATTTATTTATTTATTTATTTATTTATTTATTTATTTATTTTGAGGCAGAGTCTTGCTCGGTAACCCACGGTAGAGTGCAGTGTTGCAATGTCAGCCCACTGCAACCTCTGCCTCCTGTGCCCAGGCAATTAACTATCTGTCACCTACTCTCACGAATCAAAGACTGCAGGGCCTCCACAACACGCATGAGAGCTGAGCCCCTCACTTCACGTACCCCAGGAAAGGACAGACTAGCTGCACAAGAGGCTGAGTTGGGAGGATTGCTTCAAGCCGTTCCCACACCACTGCATACCAGCCTGGGTAACAGAGTGAGTCCTAATGTGAAAGAAAGAAGAAGGGAGGAAGGGAGGGAGGGAAGAAAGAATAAAGGGCTGGTCACAGTGGCTCACACCTGTAACCCAGCAGTTTGGGAGGCCGAAGTGGGCAGATCACTTGAGTAAAGGAGTTCGAGACCAGACAGGGGAATATGGCAAAACGACATCTCTATGAAAAATATAAAAATGTAGCCAGGTGTGGTGGTGTGCACCTGTGGTCCCAGCTATTCAAGAGGCTGAAGTGAAAGGATTGCTTGAGCCCAGGAAACTGAGGCTGCAGAGAAACGTGATTATATCACTGAACTCCAGCCTGGGTAACACAACGAGACCTAATCTCAGTAAAAACACAAAAAACAAGAAAACATGGCTGCACACAGTGGCTAACGCCTGTAACACAGCACTTTTGAAGGTTGAGGTGGCCAGATCACCTCATTTCAGGAGTTCAAGACCAGACTGGTCAAAATGGCAAAACCCAAGTCTACCAAAAATACAAATAGTTAGCCAGGCATGGTGGGGTGCAGCTGTGGTCCCAACTGTTCAAGAGACTGAGGTGGGAGGATCGGTTTAGCCCAGGAGGTTGAGGCTGTAACAAGCCGGGGAAATGACACTGCACTCCAGCCTAAGCAACAGAGAGACCCAATGTCAATAAATAGTTAAGAAAAGGGGGCTTATGCCCATCAGCAATTTGGGAGGCCGAGGTGAGCACATGACTTGAGATCAGGAATTTGAGACCAGACTGGGCAACACAGCCAAACCCCAACTATATTAAAAAAAAAAAAAAAAAAAAAAAATTAGCCAGGCGTGGTGGTCTGCTCCTGTGGTCTAAGGTATTCAAGAGGCTGAGGTAAGACGGTCATTTCTGCCCAGGAAGGTTAGGCTGCAGCAAGCTGTGGTCAAGCGGCTGCACTCCAGCCTGGGTAACAGAGCAAGACCTAATTTCAAAAAAAGGGAAAAAGGGCTGGGCACAGTGGCTCACAGTGGTATCCCAGCATTTCGGGTGGCTGAGGTGGGCAGATAACTTGAGTTCAGGGGTTCAAGGCCAGAACGGGCAACATGGCAAAACCTCATCTCTACCAGAAATACAAAAAATTAGCCTGGTGATGATATGCATCTATGTTTTCAGCTCAAGAGGCTGAGGTGGGAGGATCGTTCAGCCGCGAGGTGGATGCAGCTCGCCGGGACCGCGCCGTACACTCCAGCCTGGGTAACAGAAGGAGACCTTACCTCAAAGGGTAAAAAAAGGAAAGGAAGAAAAAAGGGCTGGGCACAACGGCTCAGGCTTGCAGGCTGACTTGGGAGGCTCGCTTGTGCCTGGGAGTTTCAGGCTGCAGCCAGGCGTGACCATGGCATTGCACTCCAGCCTGGGTAACAGCAAATTCAAAAAAAAGGAAACTGCGGGGCACAACGGCTCAGGCCTGCAGCCCAGTATTTGGAAAGGCTGAGGTCTTGACTCTCCCTCCAGCCTCAGCCCAGGCTGCTGGGATCGTCCTGAGGCGGAGGCTGCCCGGACCCTGCGGCCAGGCTGCCCCTGCTCCGGGACCTCCCGCCGGTCTGTGGGCAGTGGTGTGGGGATGGTTGGGTGCATGGGCTTTCCTGAGTGCACATGTATGCTGGGGCCCAAGCGAGGGAAGAGTGCGGTTCTGGAATGGCGTGTGTGCAGACGTGGGCCATGTACGGACGTGCAGGCACGGGTTTGCATGCGTGGCGGCGGCCTGTGTGTCAGCCTGCTGGATGCACGTGTGTCTCAGCGCTGCCGGGAGGGGCTTGGGGACACCCGAAAGCCTGCCAGGTCGGGTGCCGCTGCAGCCTCAAAGCCGAGCTGGCTGTGGGCCCAGGCACCAGAGTCATGCTCAGGGCGGGTAGGGGAAAGAGGGTAGAGACCGATCTGTTCACCTTCCCCTCCACTGGAGACTTTGGGCTGCCCCTGGTTGGGTTATAGCATCTGGAGAGCCCTGAGCCTCAGGTAGGGAAGGTGGGAGGTGGAAGAACACTCGCAGAGGCCCAATCCAGCTCTCTTCGAGCATCCAGATGCCGGCCACAATTGGGCAGAATCGAGCTCTTCCTGGTCTTTCCCATTGGCCATCCCGAGGTCCCTGGAAGGTGAAAGTGGGAACGGAGACACAGAGCTGCTCCTTTCCCACTGCCTAAGGCAGGGGTGGTGCTGCGGTGGTGGGCTCTTCTCCGGGACCCTGGCCTGAGTGCTGAGTGAGGTTGGAGCTTGGCAGGGAGGATCAACAGAGCTGCTTCTCCAGGATGACCTGAGCCTGCTTCCTGGGCGCATGCCCTGTCTGAGAACCTGGTTGCCTCAGTATGGGTCAGGGAAGGAGGCACTTACATTTTGGCAACTGTTTTGAATGGAGGAGCAGCCTCCCTTGAGGGAGTGTATCCTGGGCTCTCCACCTCCTACTGGCAGGAGAAAGGTCACTCCTACACCCCTAAGAGTTCTCTGTGGGCTCCATGTAGCCCCCACCCCTCCCACAAAGACTCCTGAGGGTCCCAGGCCTCCTGTCTACTGGCTGGGTCCCAGGTCGGGGCCTCAGGAGGTCTCCAGTGCAAAGGGTATTGCATGGGCTGAGGCCCAGGAGAGAAGGACTCCTGAGGTTGGGAATGGGGACCCAGCAGGCCCCGAGGAGCATGTGGGGAGGCCAGACCAAAGTCAGCACTTAATTAACACAGTGTCCGAAGGGTGGAGTGGGGAGTATCCACACCCCAAAACCCTACAATTCCTTCTCACAGCATTGCTGTGGAGTGAGAAGGGGGCTGTGTCCACCAAGGCCCCTGACTGCCAGGAAACCCACACCCACAGTTCCCAAGGCCTCTGACTGCCAGGGAAGCCACACCCACAGTTCCCTTCTTTCTGAATGCTGGCCCTTCCACAGCCTGGATGCTTGAACCTGGGCAGAGGGGTAACGACCCCAGGAGTGTCTTCGCAAGCAGAGAGGCTACTTGCCACCAGGCTCTGACTCCTTGGGCTGAGCTCAGCATCAGGCATGTCACCAATGCCCCCTGGACAGAAGAGGCTCAGCCCTGAGGACCCAGCACTCCCCACACCTGCATGTCCCTGCTGGGCATCCATTCTGGGGACCCAGCTTTCCCCTGCCTCCAGCTGCTGGCAGCCCCATCTTGCCTCATCCGGGGTCCCTGAGGCCACACCAGGAAGCAGCGGGCAGCTGGGAGAAGCACCTGCTGTTTCTGCATCTTTTTTGTTGTTATTATCTTTTTTATATTTTTGAGGCAGAGTCTCACTCTGTCACCCAGGCTGGAGGGCAATGGCGTGCTGTCGGCTCACCACAAACTCTGCCTCCCAGGTTCAAGCAATTCTCCTGCGTCAGCCTCACAAGTAGCTGGGATTACAGGTGCATGCCACCAGGCCTGGCTAATTTTTGTATTTTTAAGTAGAGACGGGGTTTCACCTTGTTGGTCAAGCTGGTCTCGAATCCGTGACCTCGTGATCTGCCCACCTCAGCCTCCCAAAGTGCTGGCTTAAAGGTGTGAGCCACCCAGACCAGCTGTTTCTGCATCTTTTTTTTCTGGAGCTCACTTGGGTGGGAGGGGCTACAGACTCCAGGGAGCCTCAGGCCACGCCCCCCACACCCTGGCTGAGTGAGCTTTCTTCTCAGTCTGACTGGAGGCTGGGACCCACCTGTCACAGAAGCAGGTCTGAGTAGTCCAGGCCCATTCCTACTCCAGCAGGGCCCCTCCTGTTCATTTGTGCAGCTGTCTTTGCCCAAAGCACAGGTGAAGTCTGTGTGGATTGTGTCCCTTGTCCCCAAGGGGAGTGTGGCTCCAGTCCTGGCCTGGAACTCAGATGCCTTAGAATTAGAGGTCACATCTGGCAGGGAGGAGCAGTGTGGTCTGCCCATGGCCAGGGTAGGTACCATGTTGGCAGCCCCAGACCTGACACCACGGCTCCCGTGTCCCCACTCCACTTCCATCCAGCACATCACCTACACTATGTGCTGCCCCTGATGAATCTGGACTGTCAGCTCAGCTGGGAAGTCCTGCCGACCCTAAGGAGAACAGTGCCTCCTGAGTCGGGACTATGTGGGAATGGGCCCGGTGTGGGGTGGGGGAGGTCGGGGTGAAGCAGGTGTTCAGCACTGCTCTGCTTATCTTCCCTTCTTCTTTGCCCACAAAGGAGGCATCTTCTCCATGTTCCTCTGCCACCCTGAGGACATAAAATACTTCCCCAGGTCTGCCTTCACTTGGACATGGCCCACCTACCTTCCTGTGGGACTCAGGTCTTTGTTTTGTCCTGTGGCCCACATGAGAAGCAATTATCCCTACTCTGCTCAGCTGAGGGGGTAAACTGAGGCAGAGCAGTGGAACAACTGTCGTAGTCTGGATGTTAATGGCAGAGTCAAGAGCATCCCTTTTCCGAGTGGTCAGGTCCAGTGGACACCAAGCGTGGAGGCTGTATCAGTCCATCTTGCATTGCTCCAGAGGAATACCTGAGACTAGGTCATTTATTTATTTATTTCAAGGGGTTGGCAAGGCCACTAGGCTGCGGGTTGGAGCCCCGTCTCCTAGTCCCAGCCTGGGTCTCCATCACTGGCTAGCCTGCTCTGCTCATTGCGTTCTCTCCACACCTGCCTCCTGCAGCCCAGGGGTCAGTCTGGGTGCAGGCCTGGGAAAGGTCCAGGAGCAGATTCTGCCCCCAGCTCATGCCTCCTGTGCACCAAGGCAGCCAAAATGCAGCAGCAGAACCAGGAGCACTGGCTTGTCCCTGTATCCCAGTGTCTTGGGAGGCTGAGATGGAAAGATCACTTGAGACCAGGCTGCACAACATAGCAAGACCCTGTCTCTACAAAAAATAAAATTAGACATGGTGGCATGTGCCCGTAGTCCCAGCTACTTAGGAGGCTGAGGTGGGAGGACCGCATGAACCCAGGAGGTCAAGGATGTGGTGAGCTATGATAGCACGACTGCACTCCAGCCCGGGCAACAGATCAAGACCCTGTCTCTAAAACAAGAAATGAAGTGCACCCGTGTGTGGAATCCAGCAGCTGGCCTGTGGACCTGACCTCACTCGGTCCCATTGGTGAGTGGGAGGCTGCATGCTGTCTTGCAGAACATTCCCACCACTATACTTGTGTCCCTCCTGTGTTCTCTGGCAGGCTTTGTGAGGGAGCCTGTCACCTACCCCTCTGGCTTTTCTAAGGCACAGCTCAAACCTTCCTTGCCATTGAGAAAGGTTTCCTGAAGAGTCTTACCCTCACCCACAGGCCTCATTTCAGAGCTTTTGGTGGGGTGAGTACCAGGATTGACTCACTGCTACCAGCTGGGAGGAATTGTCCCTAGGGTTGGTCTCTGGATGTCATATGAGGATCTAGACAAGGACCCAGATGCCTGTAACCTGAAGGGCAAGGGCCTCAGCTGCCTGGGCTTCACACAGCTCCTCGTCCAGCCTGACCTTCTGGGACAGGCCAGACCCCTCCATCCTTTGGTCTTGGTCCCTACTGGGAACTCTGGTCTCCCTGGATTACCGACTTTGACACCAAAGGTAATAATGCCAACATTCCCCATGAGACAGAGTGACAGACTGAGACTACCATAGTGTTGCCTGGCTCAGAGTCACCATAGCCAGGCAGAGCTCAGGTCCTGGCCCTGTTCAAGGCTTTCCCCAGTGCCTTCTAGCTCTGGTACCTGGGTTCTTCCTCACCCAGCTGCAGCTTCCCCCACCCCTTCCACCTGGTGACAGAGAACCTGGCAGTCTGACCCATAGAAGGCTTCACTTTCCTTCTCGTGAAGGATGAGAAACTGCTTGGTGCGGGAGTGAAGAGGGGTCTGGGGGCCCTCCCAGCTCTGCCTCTGGCATTTTAAGGATGGTGACTGGGCAAGCAGCATGGTTTAGGCTAGACAAGGTGGCCCCTAGGTTTATAGCCTGGCCTCAGGTAGCTGCTGCCATGTCATCTTCTCTTCTGCACGTGCTGACCTGGCATCCCACCTAGTTAAAGGTCCTCAGGCCTCCTGCCCCTGCGCATTTCCTCCTACTCCCTGCCCAGGCACAGCTGTCCTTGTCCTAGACTCATCTTCAGAGATTCTTGTCCAGCACACAGCTTTGCTGGACGTCGCAGGCTGGGCCGGGCCCCCTGCCCTGCACTGACATTTCTTTATGAGTCTCAACTAGACTGAGCTGCAGCTTCAGGGTCAGGATAGGCTCTGACTTAATTGATGTGACACAGGACAATGGTGTTACATCTGTTTGAATTCTTGGCCTGTATGGACTCTTTGGGGCATGATTTCCCGCTGTCTCATGCCTACGTGCCTACATATGGCCACAAGGGCTTTTCCTACCACCATCTGTACTTCAGGCCACTGTCCAGGCACCTGTGGCTCCAGGCAGAAGTGTGAGTGCAGAGCCAGGCCTGGGCAGACGTTCTGCAGGTGCTGCAGGAGCTGACAGCCTTGGCCACGCAGCCCATGGCTATCCGTTCCCCTTCACTGTGGCTGCCCCCGGTTCACCATCCTTCCAGGGCCAGGCCTGGAACTAAACTGACTTCTGTCTGGGCCTCACAGGTTCTTGGCTGAGCATGATGGTCTTGCCCATTTCATTAATTATTCTCATTAAAAGGATTATAGAGCCACTTGGGGACCTCACATCTGACTACCAGGTCCTCACCAGAGCCATGACTGCCTTGGGCCCTGCCTGGGACAGTCAGGGGTTACACATACCTGTTGGGATTCAGATTCAGTGGCTTCAATCTAGCCAATGGGCTGATGGGCGGCTGTCACTTCTCCTCTGCTTGTGGGAGGCAGGAGAGGAAGGTCAGGCAGGAGATCTGCTTGGCGCCCACCTGTGCCTGTCTGAATCCCGTTCCTGATTTCCTGCAGGTGTGGATTTCAGGTTTCCAATGGGTGTCAGGGTGTGCTCCAGTGCTCTCCTGGCCCTAGGGAACCCTGGGCTCCATGAGACCTTGGCCTAGGCAGGATAGTTTTTCACACTGTCATCTCCCCATACAGTCACCTTCCCAAACATTGGGCTGCATGCCCTGGTAGATTGAAAAGTTTAAAAGCAAAAGCCGGGCCCTCCCCTCTCCCGGAGTTGGTGGCTCCTCCCCTCTAAGAGTGGGAGGGGACAGGAGTTACAGGTGACACTTTCCTTGGGATGCCACGGTTCTCTCTGGAGCTGCCTGGCCACGCCTCCTTTCCCTTTCATCTTTCCCATGACCAATGGGCTTGGAGCATGAAGGCCACGCCCCTATTCTACATTCTATTGGTGCCCTGGTTAAGCCTCCTCTGGCTCAGTCAACACAGCTGCCTGGTAGGGGAGAGGAGCTGCTTACCAGTGCTCCCTTGAATTGTGCTGTTGTGGCCCCAACCCGATCCCCCTCCCCAACCCCACCTCCCTCCCAAACCCCATCTCCCTCCCCAACCGGATCTTTCTTCCCCACCCACCATGGCGATGTCAGAAGAAATTCGCAAGATGAAATTAGCCTCGGCTAGGAAGAAGGTAACACGCACACAGATCCCCTCCGATGGCAAGACCACTGCCAGAGTCCATAAGACTTCTGAGACACACCAGACTGGGTGGGCCCCCAACCCCGGTGCCTCTGGGCTCCCCCTACCAATGTTTTGTCAGTTAACCCCACCCCTTCAGCAAGGAACCCAGCCCCTGCCCTTGCCAATCACCCCAGGGTGATATTGGATGTGCAACCGCTGAGGCTCCCCGCCCCCTATTTGGGCCTCACCTTTTCCTGTACCACGCCTGACCTCCCTTGGCTCTGTGGGCTCATGTCTCTAAGGACCTGGGTCCCCCAGCCCCTGCCTCATCAGTTATTTCTGGGTGACTTTGGGCTGGAGACTCCTGGGCTCCCTGCTGCAGACTCTGCCCTCCCCTCCTGCTACCCCAAGCTTGACCTCCCTGTGCTCTTTGGGCTGGCATCTCCAAGGACCTGGGTCCCAGCACTGCATGCCTCTCCCCCATCATGGAACAGTGACTCAGGTATCTCCTTGATGTGGTCCCCTCCCCCAGGAGGAGTGGAATGTAGTGATGTCACAGTGCCCATAAAAACCATCAGTACTGCTACAAGACCAGTCCTTGATTATAGGACGCAGTCCCCTAAGCATTCTCATCCCACTTCTGGCTCCTCTGGTCCCAGCACAGATTTCCAACTGGAAGGGGAATGGGGACTATGGGACCTAGGAGCAAGAGGTTTCAGGCTGCCTGACTCCCTTAACATAGACATTGACAGTGTGGAAAGCCTACACTTCCCCCGTGAGCTCAAAACGTTGACAGTGTCTCTGGGTGGTATGGGAGAATGGGTTTGGTTTGGTTTTCTCTCAGGCTTCTACTCTCTAAAGAGACTTTCATGTTTCTTTCTGAGTTCTCCACCTCATATTCAAATTCTTCATGGTTCTGGGACCCGACTGCCCTTCAGTCAGTGGCCTCTGGAGTGAGATCTGCTCATCTTCTGTGGAACAGATCTTGGGAAATTGAACTTGACAGCTTGAATCTTCCTTATATCATGTCAACTTAGGCTACTTTGAATGCCAAGGGATAAACATGGGACATCTTTCTGAAGCATCAGTTTCCCTTGAGTCTCTTGAGACAGCAAAAACATTAATGCACTTAGGGATGACAGTCACATAGGTTTCTAGTATACCAAACTTCTCTCTGAAATGAGACTTGGGTTGTCCTCTTTCTGATGAATTCCCAGATTTAACAGAAAGGCTGCCTTCTGCCATGAGGACACATTGATATAAAAGTGTGAGAGGTGCTGGTGCTCTTCTTAACACTAACAGACATGTGAGGCCATATGACTCTAAACCACATGGTGTACATTTCCTGTCTACTTCATGTTGACTTTTCTACCTCTGCCTGTGATTTTGGTTTCTGGCAGTTGCTGATTTCGTGGCAAAACCCCAGAGTTTGGAGTCAGAGGAATGAGTTTAAGGTCTAGTATTACTTTTTCTTTTTCTTTTTTTGCCATGATATCAATCCCTCTCAGTCACTAAGTGATTGTCACAACACTTATAGAGTTGGTGGCATTAAATCAGATGGTCTATAACAGTATTTTGTAAAACCTGTAAAGTAGGTTGTGACAGTAGGGGTTTGTAGCTCTCACGGGCATTACTGCTCTTTTTTCCCACAGTTAAAAGAATTTGAACAAAGAAACAGCCCTGGTGTTTCAACACGAGTGAGAAAAAAGAAAAGAAACAACAATAGTCATGAGACAGCCGCTTCTGATGGTGGCCAGTCACTATGCCATGTGAGTCTTGGCTGGCCAGGCTTCTGGGGAAAAGGGGCACAAGGGGCAGTAGAGGGTAATTTTTAAGATTGTGGAAGAACTTCTGGTTACTGGTTAGGAATTCTGGGTTTGAATCCTGCCTCTCCGTCTGCTAGGGATATGATCTAGGGAAAGTTGCTGGAGCTTTTTGGGCCTCTCCTTTCACATCTGTAAAGTAGAGGTAGTATTGTCTGACTTCCATTTGTGAAGGTGAAATGAGATTCGTTATTGCTTTTGTTTTTTTGTTAATCCCTAGTACATGGCCCACTGTAAACACCCAGGACACCCAGGAAATGGTCCTTGCTGTTTGATTTTCTTCATCCCCAGTCTCAAGGGGAAGCCAGCCCAGTGAGAACAGACATTTGCTGTCAGGCTGTCCCTTAAAGTGTCACTGAAAGGGCCCTAGGGTGGGATGGTGGGAGATAAGAACCATGAGAGAAGCTGGCACAAGGGAGTTACATGGGACCAAGGGTCCGAGAGAGGCAGAACAGAAAATGCTGCCAGCTGATGGGGAGGAAAGGAAGTCAGAGGTTTGACACTGAGGGGGACAGAACATCGTGTGCACTCTCGTCTCTTGTAGTCAGCAGCAGGTGGTCACAAGGAGGGCCCTGCACAATGTGCTTCCATGAAAGATCCAGAGGTAAGAGGCCCTGAGCTGAGGTACAGTGACCCTGCAGGCCAGCCCTCCAGCCCCCTCCCACAGTGGTGGCTGGGTGCCCCTCTGCCAGCTGAGATAGACCCCACACACCCCAACCCTAATGATTGTTCTCCCTACCTTTCCCCCAATCCTCCCCCAACTCCTCCTCTCTGCATGTGCCTCAGAGCGCACACCAACTACAAATAGCCCTGGACTCGAGCTCCATCACAACCAGTGAACTGAATAACACCATCGACTTACTGGTAAGAGTCTGTGGGGTCCCCTGATTTCACACTGCCAATCCTGGGCTCCAGTTTCACCTTGGGTCTGCTGTGGGTGAGTTGAAGGGTGCTATGGGGAGCCAGCACTGGACGCAGAGCTCAGAGGCCAAATGCCCACCCTGGCCTTACCTGGCTGTGGCCTTGGCCAAGTCCTAGGTGGGGGACTGGGTACTTGGACAGTGAAGGTACGGAAGAGTAGCTTTAGTATGTTATAATTTGTGTAAAGAGAGAAAATGTGTGTGTGTGTGTATACACATTTGTGTAAAGAGAAAATTTGTGTGTGTGTGTGTGTGTGTACTATAATAATATATGTAAAACATGTCTGTAAGGATTTGTGAAAAACTCAGGAGAGAGCACAGGTGGCTGGGAGATACTTCCCTTCTGTATCTTCTGAGTTTTGGACTATGCGAATATATCATCCTTTCAAAAAGTGAACAAAAGATTCATTTCCCCCTTCCTGTCTGTGCCCCCACCCCCAGCAGGAAATAAAATGGACTTAGAGGATCAGATGGACCTGGGTGTTCAAATCCCAGCTCTGTCTAAGTGATCTTAGGCAACCACCTAACCTCTAATACTCCATGTTTTCCATCTACACAGTAGAGGTAATGGTAGTAACTGCCTCACATGGTGGTTGTGAGGTTAAATGGGATTGTTAGCATTCTACCTGGTGACCCACTCGATAAAGGTTCCAACAGCAGTAGTAATAACAGGAATAACAATAGAATATGATCTGAACTCTCTGGGCTTCTGTGAGCCAGCAGTAAATTTGATGTCTTTGCCTGTCCCTTCCAACTTTACTGAGTTCTTTTAAAATCCAGACCATGGGCCTTGAGCTTTACTGACCGAGTTGTGTATTAAGCTATACCCTAGCCCTTTTAAGGGGCACCATGTGGAATGGCCCAAGCTCTTCAGATTGAAGCTTCTCCCTCTCCACCATCTAGCCCTTGAGCCACTGTGAAGCAGTCCTTGAGCAGCAGTTACAGCAGTTTCTACAGGAGCAGGAACTGCTCAAAGCACAGGTGGCAGAGGTGAGACTTTGCAGAGGGAGGGATGTGGAAGGAAGATAACCCCAGGTGACCAGGAGCAGGTGAGGACCCGTGACAGCCCTTCCTAACTTCCAGGCCCATTCTTGCAGGTGACGGAGTGTCTTAAGAAAGCTCAGCTAGAAAGAGACACATACGCTCAACAACTCAAAACAGAGAGGACGTGGTGGCAGCAGCAGTTGCTGAAAATGGCAGGAGAAGTGAGAGCTGACCCTTCAGCCCCCCACCTTAGATAGCTCACTGGATCTTCCTGGGCATCTGTAAAAAGAATAGTCTAGCCAGGGGTGGTCACAGGACTGGGCTTTGTGGAGCTGGGGGCGGAGAGGGAGATAGTAGCCTGTCCAGCCACCAGCGCCTCTCTCCAGGGCCCTTTCCCCCTGTGCTTTGGGCAGATGGAAATATTCAAAATGGAGAAAAGGCAGGACATAATGAAAATCGAGGAGCTGAAGGGGAGCCTTGCCCACCTACAAAACCATCTGGGTAAGATGGGGCTGGCGTGACCCGGAGCAGGACTGGAGTCAGAGGGCTGTGGAGGTGGCTTAGAGTGCCCCAGGGAGGCGGGTGGCTGGAAGGGCTTTGAGGCAGAGGGAAAGAGGTCTGTGCCAGGAGATGGCAAGTCTTGTAATTTCCATGAGCTTCAGTGTCCCCATCAGCAAAGAGGGAAAGGTTCCCATTGTCAGCCACCCACAGTCCTCTCTATCTGAAAGTGGCTCAGAGGACTGGCTACCATTTGGGTGCAAGGAATCATTAACAGTGATGGCAGGTTTGGGGAGCTTCAGAGGAGCTGTGCACCCAGAAGAGTTTTTTGTTGTTGTTGTTGTTTTATTGAGAATCCAGAGGCCTTATTGTCTGCTTCCTTTCTCAGCTGAACCCCCAATCCTGAAGCACCCAGCAGGGCCCTCTTACTTGGAGAAAAACCTAAAAACTGAAACCAAGTACCTGAGAGACAAGCTACAGGAACAGGAGAGACTGCAGGAGGTGAAAATGAGGCTCTGGGAGCAGGAGGTGAGGCTGAGACAACAGGAGGAGAGGCTTCTTGAGCAGGAGGGGCTCCAGGAGCAGGAGGAGGAGCTGGTGTGCTGCCCACCTGCGAAGGCTGCCCTGATTCCCAGCCCTCCAGGCCTTTGTTTTCCCACCTGTAAAATGGAGGAGTGTATGAAATGGGTCTTCTAAAGGCATCTGTGAGTCAGAGTCCTGCTCTGATTTCTGTGGGAGAAAGGAGACAATTTTTCTAACCTGACTCCACCCTTCCTGGTGCCATGGGAGGCAGATACCAAGTTCTGGGGTCTCCAGCTGCAGTGGGTGGCCGCTGATTGCTTCTCTCTGTCCAGAAGAATGAGAACGGGAGCACACTGCATTTGGAGCAGGAAGTACAGGAACTGCAGGAGAAGCTTGACGAACAGGAGATGGTAACCTCTGCCCCATCCAGGAGGGCTGGGAGGCAGGCACCAGCCTCTGGGGAGGGGAGGTACAAGGCCAAAGGCAGCTCCACCCTGGGGGCAGGTGACCCCACACCCTCCAGGGCAGTCCTGTGACCGTTTCTTGCTTCCTGCCCCCTGACTTTTGGAGGCGGGTAGCCCTGGTCTCCTCCCAGGTCTGGACATCATCATCCCAGCTCGAGGCATGGAGCTCCCCAGTCATAGGGCAAGAGACAGTGGTGTGAGAGGCTCTTTATGCTGGGTGCAGAGGCTCACACCTGTGATCCCAGCACTTTGGGAGGCTGAGGCAGGAGTTTGAGACCAGCCTGGCCAACGTGGCAAAGGCTCACCTCTACTAAAATTATAGCAACAACCACAACAACAAAGCTGGGCGTGGTGGCACACACCAGTAATCCCAGCTACTCAGGGGGCTGAGGCGTGAGCATGGCTTAAGCCCGGGAGCTGGAGGTTGCGGTGAGCTGAGTTTGCACCACGACTCTCCAGCCTGGGCCACAGAGTGACACTCTGTCTCAAAACAAAACGAAAGTCTCCTTAGATCCAAACTGGATTCCGGCCTCGGTTCCACTGGTCACCATTCGACTACTTTGTATCTCTAAGTCTCTGTTTCTTTAACTTGCAAAGGAAGTTAGTGTTTTCCTTGCGTGGATACTGAGGATTAAATGAGATGATGCGTGGAAAGCATTAGGCATGTGGCACACTTGGCAGATGGTGGTCGGCTCCCTCTGCTTTTCCACCAGTCTGTGGCCTACAGTTTAAATGGTGGAGGGAAGGATGTGAGATTTCAAGCTGGGGAAGGAGGCATGGGGTTCTAGGCAAGGGAGGCAGTCTCTTAGGCCGGAACCAGGGGCCAGGCGCCTGGGCAGGCCACCTTCCTCTGTGGTCCCTCCCAGACCCCCTTATGCTCTTGGTTTCTCCACCTTCTGATTCCTCTGGACCCCAACCCCTTCTGGGAGCCAGTAGTCGGACACCTTTGTGACTGACAGGTGCACTCTGAGGCCCCATGGGAAGGGGCTATGCTCCACCTCCCTGCCCAATCTGTCCTGTGTATGCCCCTACAAGAATGCTCCCCTCTTGCCTTCAGGTGCCATTTCTGAATGCTTCTGGAGCTGGTGCCCAGGAGGAGCAGGCACGGCTCTGTGAGCAGCTCCAGCAACAACAGGTGTGTTGCCAGCCCCAGGCTCACCCAGTGGCCTCGGCCCTGAGGGAGCCAGAGGCAGCAGCCATGGCCACAGGGACTAGGAGCGAACATGGGTGTGGTGAGACCCAGCGAGCCCTGCAGGAAGCCATCGACAAGCTGCAGGTAAGTGAGTCCTGGCAGGGGCCATGAAGGGTGGGGGTGGGGCAGATCACTGCCGAGATGTGACCCCATTATTTTGGCTCCAGAGAGACTTCATTGACGTTGTGAAGGAGAATGCGGACCTCAAGGAGCGGGTGGAAAAACTAGAACTCAGACTCATCCAGCTCTCTGGAGAGAGAGACATGATAAGTGAGCAGGAGGCCGGGGCAGGGCAGTGGAGCTGCAGGGTGGTGGAGGGGCCCCAGCCTCTGAGCCTGTCCTCCCGCAGGAAAGTTCGTCAAACCAAATGACCTTGAGAGGGCAGTGGCCAAGACCCAGCACCAGAAGAATGATGTTAGCATGCTGTCCCGGGCCGAGGAGGGGATGAAGGTAAGGTGTACAACCTCTCTGCGGGAGGGAGGGGGATGGGGGTGGACATGAGCATGGGTGCTGGCACCGGCGTGGCAGCTGAGCACCCCTATCTCCAGGTGGAGCTGCTGGAGCTGCAGGGGCCAGTGATGCAGCTTATAATCAACCACGAGGTCCAACACCCTGCTCATGAGTCCACTCCAGGGGCCCCAGCCCCCCAGGAGCTTGGTACTACTGACAAGGATGGTGAGTAGACCCCTCAGGCGGGGTGGGCAGGCAGGAGAAGGGGAGGCTGGCACTGTGCTCAGATCCCCCACCTCCTTCTCTCCAAAGAATTTTGTGAGGTGAGCCTAGATGATGACAGCGACAGCCTGGAGCCTGCAGGAGGGAGGGTACACCACACCCCACTGCACAGCAGATGTCGCATTGCTTTGTGAGTTGTGGAACGGCCAGCAACACCGACCCTTGGGCAGCAGTCCCTCTATGCCATCCTTTTACCCCGCTGCTGTGAAGGAGGAAGTAAACATCACCATCAACTAAGAGCTGGCCAAGAAATTTATGAAGGAACAAAGTTGTAGGATTAGTCTTCTACATGTTACTTTATTTAGATGTTAGTGCCCATGAAACACTCAAGATGATTTGTGTTTCTAATTTATAGTTTATTTGTAAAAAGTTAAAGGAGAGTGGGTCTTCATGTGGCTTTCACTGATGTTCACTCTGGCATCCTTTAGGGTTTTTCGTTTTTAATTTGATAATCATAGGTCATTAGCATGCCTATCCAGTTTGCCCTTAGGTGGTGGGAGTTCAAACACACAAAGACCCACTATTGGTACAAAACCATTCTCGCCAGTTTGGAATAGGCTGCCATAGTTTTTAACGTTATTGCAGCATGTATATTAATTATGGAATTCAGATACAATTTGCTTATGTTCTGCTATGGTATTTGATCGTATCCTAATTACAGTGACCTCTTAGCTCAGTATGTGCTTTGCCCTCACGTGCACACTGTTTATTATTTTGTAAGATGCCACTATGAGTACTGAGATTTAGAGCTGTCGAAAGGCCGAGAACTGGAAACAGCCTTTCTTCCATGTTCTGTGCATTGCAAATGAGAGTATAACATTTTGGGAGCTTTTAAAATCTGACAGAAGAGGAAAGTGGCCTGCTCTGGCAGGTATGTGCAGAATAGAGTATTTCATTCATTCCCATGCCGAGAATGAGCACTGTGCTATGGCAGTTCTTTTAGGGTTTTTCTGTGCTCTGGGCTCATCAAGATAGTGCATCATGAGCTGTGGCAGCTGTACTCTTTTTTGATGACCTAAAAAAGGATGATTTCTGAGGAATAAAGGGCTCCCATCTTTGACAGTGGATGTGAAAAACCTTTCCTAGCCTAGAGCATTTATATTTATAATACATTGTAAAGTCAGAGTTCATGTTACCTGTTTTAACACATGACTCCAAGTCTCAGTACACAAAAGGGCACTGGTTGGCATTCTTCTTAATGTATTTAGTAAAGATCATAAGAAATCCTTTAAGATAAAGTGTTTTATATATATATATATATATATATATATATATATATATATATATATAAAGGAATGGAAATTTTTATCTTAGAATGGATAGGCACTAAATATTGATGATTGAATAGTTAATGTTTTAGGACACCTGGTATAGTGCTTTGCACACAGAAAGAGATGATAGATGAGATTATTCTTTTGTGTCTTTTCACGATTTTAAAAATTGCTATTGATTACAGTTCACATAGCAAGTTGCTGATAAAATGTCCATTTTTATAAAACATCAACAACAACAACAAAAAAGAAATCCTTAAAAGTTTAAATGTCCAGAAAATAAAATTAAAATGTTAATAAAAAAATTCTAGAAGTTTAAAGGTCCCTGGAACAGGCATACAGATTGTCAAGAATGAACTAGAGTGCAGGAAAGCCGTGTGACACCTGGCATCCCTCTGTGTTCATGGAGCTTCTTTGAGGCTAGATTGATGTGACCATCCAGACTTCTCTGGCTAATACCTATTCTTCAACCACATTGGTTACTCTGACATAGGAATTGCCTTCTTTTTCTTGAATAGAAAGGACTTTAAACAATAATCACAAACAAAAAATAATCACAAACGTTATAAACGAATATATGTGACAATACTTGGCTGAAACCAAAAGGAGTTTCAGTAGACAGAATTGTACTATGTTTGAAAATCAAGGAGTTTATGCAGCTTAAAATGTTTATAGACTGCAGTGCCATCTACTGTTTGTGAATGTCAGCGTATTATCAGGAAAACCGGGTATACAGTCACAGTTGTATTTCCTCACCAAGTTCTTCACCAAGAGTGAAATATGTTTTTGTGCCTTTCGGTTTCAGTTAGAGGCATATTTTGTGCAAGATGTATGTTAATGTGCTTCTACATTATGAATGAATTCTTTCAGTCAGACATTGTCTAAATCATAACTTATGATGCTTGGGAAAAAATCAAGAGTTGAAATTTCATGAAATTCTAATGTTTGTATGCCAAAATACGTCCCATTGTTAGGATGGAGGGAGATATGTATTTGTGCTCCCTGAAGTGGAGATTCCTAGTTACTGACCATCTCCATGTTTAGCATTTTTCATGATACTTTCATAAATATGACATTAACAGGAGAGCACTAATATGATTTTACAGATGGAATAACACATTTGTCTGCATTAACTGAAAGAGTGCAAATATTGGGTCGTGGTGACTTGAACTGACTCCTCCAAATTGCAGGAATTTATCAACGTATCAGATAAACCCAGTTTCAGAATGATCAAGGAAAAACATTTAGCTTTTTCTTAAATAGATGACAAAATACCTACATAGAGTGATATTTTAGTTAATGTAGTAAATGTATTTTCCAGACTGACATTCAGCTTAAGTATGCCTGCATGTGATTTACTCCATAGGTAACTGATGAACACATTCTTGTCAGATTGGGTACAGATGCTAAACACTATCTGAAGGTACTCCTAGTCATTTATATTTCTTAGGGTAAAAGTAAAGTGATTTGAACTATCAAAAGACCTTTGAAATAATTTATCAATGTATTAGATAAACTCAGTTTCAGAATGATCAAGAAAAAACGTTAGCCCAAATAATGCAGCTAATTAACAGTGGTACAATTTATAGCCGGGGGGTTTAAAATGGACTTAAATTTCTGTTCTTGTGTTTTATTTTTGAACTTGCCGCATTTGCATTCTGTGAGTTCAGTTTAAAGACAGTTACTCTAAGTCCATATTCAGCCCTCGGGCTAGAAATCGTGCCTCTGTTAATCAGCCACATTATCTGGGCTAACGTTTTTTCTTGATCATTCTGAAACTGAGTTTATCTAGTACATTGATAAATTATTTCAAAGGTCTTTTGATAGTTCAAATCACTTCACTTTTACCCTAAGAAAAATAAATGACTAGGAATGACCTTGACATAGTGTTTAGCATCTGTACCCAATCTGACAAGAATGTGTTCATCAGGTACCTATGGAGTAAATCACATACGGGCGTATTTAAGCTGAATGTCAGTCTGGGAAATACATTTACTATATTAACAGAAATATCACTCTGTGTAGGTATATTGTCATCTATTTAAGAGAAAGCTAAAAAGAATGGAAATCATATGACAGTGACTTAAGTCTTTCTTCAAAGTGCATGTGAGTCTTTGCAGTACTTCATTCAGCCAAGTATCTGTTCTTTGCTTAGAAGGCAACATCAGAAGGTTAGCATTCATCAAAAACACAGAATTTTATTTTTTTCCTATTTGTGTCTGTTTATTTTAGATAACTGAAACTTCACAGACTTCAACAGCAAACAAAGTTTAAAAAAATCAGTTCTGTACTTTAGCTTCAACTATTTCTATTTTATAATCTATAAGGCTCATGCCATAGTTCAGCAACAACAGGATCCACGCAAAACTGTTAAAGCATCTTCTTATTCATCCTGTGTGATAGTTTTTGTTTGTTGTTGTTTTTTAAGGTAAAAGTCCTACTTTCAGACCTTGAAGTGGAATCCCTCTAGTCAGAGTATAAAACTTGGGTTGTACCTTCTTATTTTCATTGAACAGATACTTTTTTTTTTTTTTTTTTTTTTGTAAGTGTTCCACCATTGATTTAGGTTGTCAGTCTATATGTTGAATGTATAACACTGAAGGGTCAGAAGGAACATAACAATGCCCTGCCCTATTCTTCCCCTCCATTTTAAAGTTTTAGAAAGGTAACCAGAAAAATGTTTCATTTATTCTTTAAAATAAGGTGCAAAGAAGGATTACAACAACAAACGTCCTCATCCACACCTCCAGCAACATCTCACTATTTAGCATAATCTACCATGAATGGATTCAGGGACTCACCTAGAGCTATATTCACAGCTCCTGAATGGAGCATGTTTGCTATACCACAGGCCTGCTCAATGGCAGCGTCTCTCTGTTCAGGGGTCATTACAAAATACATAGAATTTTCAAATGTGGGTTTGACTGAATAAATTTGAATTTATTTAGAAAGAATCAAAATACCTATTTAAAGATTGCAATATATGATAATCATTTTTAAAGGATTTTATTAAACCTGATAGGTTTTCCAGAAATGAATAAAAATCAGTTCTGAAACCAAAGCTGATTTTAAGAAAATTTGAAAATGTAAATCAGTCCTATCCTACCCATAATACAGCTGCTCCAAAACTTTATCTGAAAGAGTCATTTTAAAATAACTATTAAAACATGTAACTGCTATCTTAATGTTTTGAAATTACTTAAAACATTTTAAAATATGAATATCACAGTTTAAAAGAAAGCAGGGGAAGGAAAAATAGAGAAAGAAATCCCAATTCTAGTCCAAAGCTTTAGTTGCCAGGTTTTCTAAGAATGACTTTTACCAATGTATGAACTCTTATGAACAGAATGTAAGATGTAAATCCTGAGCCTTTTGTTTAAAGAGGCATTATTGACTGCTGCTGTGATGCTCCGGTAATGTAATAAATTATTCAATTGCTGCAAAGCGCTGTTTTTGCCTTAAAATTTTGTGCTTCTTGACAACTATAGTATTAAAGGTATGGAGACTCTGCAAATGCTGGGCACGCTTGGCATGAGATAATGTGTTTTTATTTTTATGAAATTGTAATATAGCTATGCAAGTGTGTTTATTAAAAGAACACAAACTAATAAAAATGTGATTAAAAGTTATGGGATAAAAATTGTGTAAAGGTTGTGGTAAAAAAAATGGATAAAATGTGGAAAAATTTTATGAAAAGTATAAAATTTATGAAAAGGAAGTTAAGAGATTTTTAAAAATCATCATGGGGAAAAATATAAAAATAAATAAAAGCAGGCCCATGTCAGCAAGGCCTGAAGGGGAGCTGGAGTCTCCGCCCCACCATGTCCCTCCTACCCCTTCCCAGTCATGCCTTTATTATTAGGGTAGCAAGACAAGCCCCCTGTCTAATGAGGGGAGACAAACAGACCCTTTGCCACCTTCACCAGGGCTGAATCCTCAAATCTCTGGGTGATGATGGTGGTTATTTAAGAGCCAGAAGCTGCTGGAGTTGGTTGGTTTAAAGGAGGCCAGATGGCCTCCTTCCTCCCACCAAAGCAGCTTTTCCCTCAGGGGGCTCCCATCATCTTATTCAGAGAGGTAGCTGAGGCAGGATAGTGGCACTAACTGTGGACCAGGCGAGGGTACGGGCTGCTGGGGTGACCCCCCCTTCCCCAGTGTACATATTGTATGTGTGTAACGTATATTTTAGCGGTTTTGGGTGCCCGGTGTATCTTACCTGGCAGAGGTTGGAGCTGGTACATGGGGGAGGAGGTTTTAATAATTATTTGCAGCTGGGAAACTTATTTATTGATAGCAGAGGACAGAGGAAGGAGGTGGGGATGGGGTCGTGGCTCCTTGGTGATGCAACACCTGTTTATTTTGCCTTTTATTTTGGAATAAATGCATTTAGTCACACCACTCGGCCTGCTGTAGTCCCGTTTCCCTCACTGGGTCCTGGAGTTTGTGCTACTGAACGAGGAGCCCCAGAGTGTCTGAGCACGTCCAGCCGGGCTGTTGGGGACCTTCCAGGCCTGTTACCTGTGTGCTGCCTGGTGACACCTGGGGGATTTCCCGGGGACTGCCATGGCACCTCCGGCCCTGACAGCCAGCAGGCTCAGAAGCCTCATCCAGCGGTGGCCGGGAAGGCAGGTACCAGCACCCAAGGGCGCTGACTTCCGCCCACCCCAGGCGTCTGTCTTCCACCCCCCACCCCGCCTCCCTCTCCTGTCTGCGCCTGGTGGCCTGTTCTGTCTGTCCCTCCAGAGTGCCGGCTGCCCCGCAGGCTCCCTCCAGGCTGAGTTCGTGGCCCTCCTTCCCCCTAGTGGCCAGAGCCGGCTGCATGGGACAAGACCAGCTGAGCTCCAGGGGCTTTCCCGGAACAGTCAGTGTTCCTTGGAAAGGGTGGGGCCTTTTCACTGCTCCCAACAGCACCCCAGAAATGGCTTGTCCTTTCCCTTCCCCTGAGCTCCAGAGAGAACACAGTCCACAGGGAACGCATTCCCCATCGTCCAGAAATTGGTTTGACTCTCAGTCGAGGGACAGCAGGAGAGGTAGAGACTGTCAGGCCACAGGGCTGCCTGCGCAGCACCTCGGTGCTTGTCGGGGGACAGGAGGGATGGCGGGGCCCGGGTGACAGGGAGGCTCACTGGAGGTGGCGCACTTTGGACAGGCAGTGTCAGGGGACAACTTTCTCTTGTTGGGCCACATGACTCCACCACAAGGACATCACAGTGACTGATTCCCAGTGCCAGAGGCGAGGCGGTCAGCCACGTGGAGGTGTGTGTATATATGTGAGTATTTATAGCTATTTCTTGAACAGGGCAGGAGCATGCCACAGAGAGGGACGGTCACACCTGGATGTGTCAGCTTACCACTACAACAGACTAAGTCACAGATGAAGGGGGCTGCCTTTGGGGCTGGGGATTCACAGAACAGCCACCCAGGCCGGCATCACACCACATGGTAGAGCAGGAGTTGGGGGTCATCTGGGCGCTGGAGCTGGCTCTGAGGCTCTGGCTGCTGAGTGGCTGCACAGACCCTGCCAGAGGCAGAAGAGACTGTCAGCCTTTGGGACCCAGGCCCAGGCCTGTGGCTGCAGAGAGGCAGCATCACCCTGGCGTACGACCTTCAGCTCCTCCCGGGATCCCAGCAGCCAGGAAGCCCACGGTCAGCACAGGCACATGGGCGGATGATGAGGGTCCGGCTGCCCTCCAGTGAAAGGAGCACCTGCTTTTGGGCTGTCACTCGGAAGAAGTGTCCAGAGGAAGCGTACTCGCTGTCAGGGAGGCCGAAGCAGAAGCCTCCGTCCAGGGCTCCTGGGGACGGGGGCATTGGGTCCGCTGGCCCGAGCTGGCTCCCCACCCTGGGGATTCCCCATGGGCAGCAGGAACCCGGGGCCTGCCCTCAGCACCCACCTCTGTGTGAGAACAGCACGAGCCCGTTGTCCAGCTGGGCCTGCGTGAAGTTGCACACCTCAGTGCCCGGCGTCCCCCGCAGCACTACGTGCCCGCTACTGGGCTGCCTGATGGTGTAGACCAGGTCCTCAGGCCTGGAGTCACCATCTGTGCTCCTCAGAGCCTCCGCAGGGATGGGCGCCATGGCTCCCTCCCACATCTGGGGACACGGGCCTGTGACGGTTCTGCCCTGCCACGCTCACCCACCCCTTCATCCCCAGCCTGGGCCACCACCAGGACTCCAACCCCACTGCAGGTCAGACCTCAGCTGGCATCCAGGCTGGCACTGCTCCAGCTCCCCTGCACAAGGGGACCTCCCCGAATTCACCTTCCCTGTCACCCCAGGGAAGGCCCCAGGGAAGGCCACCCTCCAGGCCCAGCCTCCCTGCTCTCCATCTGGCCTAGTCCGCATGTCCCTCAAGGCCAGCTTGTGTCCCCTGCCCCGGAAGGCCCCAGCTCTCACCCTCACCAAGTTCTCACCCCCCAGAAACCAACTCTGACCAGCAGTGCTTCCTAATTTGCCTCGCTGATGGGGCCGGGGTCTCCTTTCAGGCCCTCCATGTGTGTCTGGCAGGGGCTGGGCATGGTGGGAATGGTGATTTTGGAAATGGGCCCTCCTTCCAGCTGAGGGAGGGGTGGGACACACGGAGAGTGGGACGTCTGGAGAGGTGGAAAGCGTGGGGGCTGATGGCTGGCAGTGTCCTCGGCACAGAAGCAGTGCTGGGACGGGCCAGGTGCTTCCAGAGCAGTTCCGGGCCCCGCTCATGCTGGGCGAAGGGGATCCCTCTTCAGGCCTCCCACGTTCAAGCAGAGCAGGCGCCGGTTCCTGATGTCCTGAGATCTGGTCTTGCTCGGCAGTGCTGGCATGGGGCTCACATGCCCGGAAAATGGAGCCCTTTGGCATTCCTGGGCCCTCTCCCCTGGCCCCAGGGAGCCCTCAGGCCCAGCGCTGGCAGGAGGGGCCTTAATGTGAGGGGCAGGGCCCCAGCACTGGGCTCCTGGAGCAAACACGGGTGGATGGCCCCACCTGGTGGCCATGCTGCCACACAGCCGTCCCGGCCCATGGTTCCTGAGCACTGTGTCCCACTCACTCTTCAGCGGCCTCCCCACCACCAGGCTGCCCTCTACGGGCACATCCTAGACCACCAAAACCCCCCAGTGCCCCACATCAGAGACAGCCCAAGTCAGCCCTCTGTGGAACCTTCAGTGGCTCCTGACCACGGAGGATGCCCCCAAGAAGCTGGCGGTCAAAGCCCTGCCGTGTGGGCTTAGTAAACGCACGCCACTTCTGTTCCAGCAGAACTACGTGTGCAGCCATGACAGGTTCCAGCCCATGTCCGGGCCTCCACTTCCACCCCTGCCGAATGGGGGCCCTGCTCTGCTGGGGCACAAGGGGCAGGAGTTTGGGGAGCCAGGCCGTGCCTTCACTTGCTGGGGTGAAGGTGGGAAGCTTAACGACTCCCGCTCTGGCACCTGCCCTTAAGGGCTTGTAAGTGATTCTGGCAGGTGTTCTGGTCCTGAGCCACAGGAGAAGAAACAGCAGAGCCACGTGTGGCCGCTCAGAAGTCTGCCTGCCGTGCCTGCGAGTGTCCAACAGCAAAACCTCCTGCCTTGCTCTGCTTCAGCACAATCTCACATCTCTCCTTCCAGCCACCGTGTGAGGCACGTGGCAGCTCCCCATTTGCAGAGGAGGAAACTGAGGCTCAGAGAGGGGGAGCTCTGTGCCAGGAGGGAGGGGATGCTGGCCTCTTTCTCGAAGCAGACATGGGGGGTGGTCCCAGGGATGCTCTCACCTGCAGGCCAGTGTTTGTGGCGAGGATGGGGGGTTGGTTGTTGACAGGCAGGACGGTGACAGTGAAGGCCACAGGATGGCTCTGGCGGTCCGTCTCAGAGGCGTTCGCCGTCGGGACGAAACTGTCTGCCAGTGTCTTGCTCCCATCATGCACGTAGTGGACAAGCTGCTCTTCCACCTAGGGGCAGGCCCAGGGCTGGCGGTCAGGCCCCAGCAGCACCCTCCGTGTCCTGCCTTTGGGTGCAGGAGGAGACTGACTCTTTCAGGGCCTCCATTTCCACTGTGGAAATGGGGAGAACAAGCTCCAGCTCCCGGAGGAGTTGTGAGGAAGAAAGCAGACGCAGTGTGGAAAGCAGAGGTGCTTCTGACACGCGACTCCCGACTCCTCTGTGTAAACCCCAGATGGGAGTCCTGGGGCTCCCTTCACTGGTGCCTGGAGCTGGCTGCAGCCCTGGGCCTCTCAGAGCCACAGCTTTCTCCAGGAGAAGGCGCTGAGGGTCCTGGCTTGAGGTCCGTCCTCCTTCTGCAGGGCCCTGCAGGCTAAGGCCAGGGGTGCAGGTACAGGACCCTTTCAGGGATTTGCCTGAAAATCCCAGGTTGGCTCAGAGATCTCTAAACCCATCTGGGGGCTGGGCTGTGAGCCTACAACATGGGGAGACCCCTGAGAACAACAGGTGGCATGTCTGCTCCTGGGGAGCTGTGGGTCCCGAGGGTGAAGCTTCCACCCAAACCAGGGACACAGCCCCACCCCCAACCAGCTGAACTTACTTTGTGATTCTGAACAAGCAGGCTCCTCTCTCTGAGCCCAGGGCTTTCCCCAGGATCCATGGGGGTCTGATGCAGCTCAGGGGTTTCTGCAGTAAGTTCCGGGATGGGAGGCAGCCTCGCTGACAACCCAAACCGTTAGGCTGCGGGAGATCCGCACGTGGGCCTGTCGAAGCAGGAGTGATGGCTGGAGGCCTGGCTAATGCCAGGGCTGGCACAGCAGTGGGCTCTTCCACAGACTGGGAGCCGGCCTGGGCCTGGGAGGAGCTGAGTGAGGGGCAGGAATGCTCAACAGGACAGGATCTGTCCCTACGGAGCCCACCCCTGCCACCAAGGCCACCTTGACACCTTGGCAGCCCTACAGCCATGACCCTACATCAGAGACAATCATGGCTCCATTGGCAATGCTGGCTTTTGGGGGGTGCTTTATTGAAGGGGGTTTGCTTAGGCTGTGAGAAAGTGGGGGGGTTGGAGAGGGAGAGAACTGTGGTGGGTGGGAGATCGGGAGACAGGAACAAACATCTGGTGTTCTCAGGGAGCTGTCTGTCCCTGCAGACTTCTCTCTCTCCCCTCCTGGGGTCAGAGCCACTGGTGGGTGACTGCCCCCTGGCCTGATGTGGGGAAGCTGGTGGGGTGAGTGAGAACACCATGACCTCTGTGCCCAAAGAGTGACGTGAGACAGTCCCTGCTTTTCTCTGAGCCTCAATTTCCTCATCTGTAAGATGGGAATGTTGGACAGGTTTGGTGGCTCACACCTGTTATCCCAGCACTTCGGAAGGCCAAGGCAGGACTGCTTGAGCCCAGGGGTTCGAGACCAGCCTGGACAACACAGTGAGACCTCATCTCTAAAAAAGGTAATTACTCTGGTGTGGTGGTGTGCACCTGAAGTCCCAGCTACTCAGGAGGCTGAGGTGGGAAGATCGCTTGACCCTCAGAGGTTGAGGCTGCAGTGAGCCGAGATTGCTCCAGCCCTGGGAGACATGGAAAGACCTCATCTCAATAATAAAAAATGAGCGGGTGGCGGGGATTGTTTCCTGACCTGCAGGACTGCTGTGGGCTGCAGGACTGACAACATAGTTAGTGGCACGCTGGGATGTCCCTGGAGGAAAGAGCTGGCCTCTCCTGTTTGGAATTATGGACCCTCCTAAGACGCAGAGAGATCTGGGAACCCTTGCCCCATGGAGAGCTGAGGACAAAACTGTTCATACAAAGTCAGTTCATTCAAACACTTTTCCCACAAACTCAGTAGGAAGAGTAATACGGTAAATTCGAATCCCGGCCTACACCCGCAGCTGGAGGAAGAGTCTTAGCTCTGGAAGCCTCTATAGAACTGACAGCTGGGGCAGAGGGCCTGTTGGAGGCAAGAGGAGAGCTGAATGGGGTGGGAGTCAGGTGAGGCAGTGAAGGAGCAGAGAGACCAGGGAGGGACCAGGCTCCAGGCCAGACCCACAGCCTCTTGTTCATTTGCTCCTGGCCTTGAATAGAACACAGCTCAGTGTAGCACCTGTCCCCATCCTGTGCTCACTTCCTTTCCCACAAGTGCCACTGGCCCAGGTCTTCAAGGTAGGGGACTTGGAGATGGCGGCAGTAGCCATGCTGGGCTCCTGGTCTCCGCCACCTCGGCCAGGTCTGTGGGAGTGGCCGTGTGCACGTGTGTGTGCCCTCATCTGTCTGTGCCAGTAAGTGTGGACGTCGTGGATATTTCCAACTCCCTCAGCAGCCCGGGAAGAGCCCCGGGCCCTGCTTTGAGGGTGCTCCCAGCCTGCGTGGGGGGCTATGCTTGGGCTACTGTGAGCATGATGACAGATGCGGTGTCCAGCTCCTTCAGAGCTGTGTGGGAGGCCCCCACAGAGAGCCAAGTGTGGGAGGAGACTGGATTTGAGCTGATGCTGGAAGGACAGGCAGAGAAGGAAGGAGGTGACCTTCCAGTCTGAGGGTCAGAGTGAGAGCAGGGCATACAGGGATGGTGACTCCCACACCTCCTCCCTGGCCTGGTATTGCTGACTTTGAAAGGCAGAATGTGAGGGGTTGAAGTGGGACCCAGGTGGGTGTACCTGGCAGGGAGGGCTTGTGTGTTACTGGGGCAGGGGGACTCAGAACTGATGGGCGTGTCTTAGTGAGCAGGGCCAAAGGGGCACCAGGTACAAGAAATTGAAGCAGGGTAGATCCTGCTGCCTCTGAGGATGGCTTGGGGGGACCGACCGTGATCAGGACAGGCACTGAGCCTTGTGTGCACCTCTGTGCCGCCCCAGGCCTCTGGAGCAGGGCAGTGCCCCGGGGCCAGCACCCTTGGCCCAGCCCACCCAGACTCACTCGATAAAACTGTTCCAGAGCCAAGTGGAACTGAGCCTCCCTCCCTACACCCGCCCACCCAGGCAGAACAAGAAGGGCCTTTTAGTGCTGCCCCCTGGGGGCCCGGGGATGGGCCGCACTAGGTGGGCCTGGCAGCTGGCGATCATGGCGGGAGGGGAGTAGGGTGTGTGTGGCGCTCACGGAGGAAGTGTATATGCTGCATCTGGGAACTGGACGTGCTGCACATTGTCGGTTCTGAGAAGAGATTTGAGAATGGCTCTCAGTTGAAGCCCAAGGACATGGGAGCGTTGGAATCCCTCCTTGGCTGGAGGCTGGGCCTGGATGAGCTGACCGCCCCGGTCAACTTGGATCCTCCCTTCCCATCTCCCTGGAGGCCCAGCCCTTCCCTCAGGCCCTGAAATCTTAGGGGATCTGGTCCCTGCAGACAGGAACAGGGAGCCTGTGGATCCAGCACTGATTCACCCCACGGAGTCCTCCCTTGACTCACTTCCCTTCCAGAAACCCTCTGAGAGCTGGCTGCTCCATCCGAAGGGGAGAAGGGTGTGGCCTGGGCCCCGGTGAAGGAGGCTCAGGCCCTTCCTTGCTCCACCTTGCTCTTGGGAATGGTCCCGACGAGGTAGCTGAGGCACTGAATCATGCATGGGAGGTGATGATGGGTGTGCCCTGAGGCTGCAGTTCTCACGGCATAACTGGAGCTGCCTTGGTTGAAGGAAGAACACTGTCATGTGCGGTTTCTGGCATCGGGACAGAGAGGGGATGTATCCCTGCATCTCTCCAAAAGCAAACTTCCATTCAGCCTTGGCTGGGTCAGGCATCCGTGCTGGGACGAGGAGGTGTGGCAGTGGTGGTCCAGGGCTATCTGTAGGACAAGCCCCCGCTGGGGGGACAGGGTATCTGAGGGGCACCAGCTCTGCCTCTAGGAGGCTGAGAGGGTGGTGAGTGGGTGTCCCGCCTGTCACCAACAGGAGCAGGGAGAGAAGGGCAGAAAGAGAGGGGAGTGGCGGATAGACAGATGGGTCCACAGGGGAGCAAGTGGAGGGAGAAGGGGCAGAGCTTGGGAGTAGCTGGAGGGGTGTGTGGGGCTCCTCACGGGAAGGGTAGGGTGGCACTTTCCTTGTTTCCTTCCTTGCAGCACTGCCCATTCCTGGCCCAGGGCATCTGAGGCTGCAGGACCCACTTCTCACTCTCACTGGGTCCCTTTGGGCTCCAACATGGCCACCTCAAACTTGTCTGTCAAATGAAGTCTGGCCAGCATTGGGGTGGCCCCACTGGGTGTCTCAGACACTCCAAACGGGCAAAGCCACGCCCTAGGCCATCCATGCCTGGGTCGCCTGCCCTTGCCCCAACTGGACAGCCTTGGCTAGCTATAAACCCCATAACCCGAGATAGCGGGGTCCGTGTCCACCCCAGGGGAGATCCCTGGCAACCCCAGCCTGTGGTGGGAGAAGCGCAGCCTGCTTGACTCCCTGTCTGGGGCCACTTCTGGCTCCTCCTGTCCTTTTTCCCTCCCTGAGGAACCCCTCTAGTTCCGCCAGGCTGGATCAGGGTCTCAGGCCCCTCACTCACCTGCAGATGCAAGTCTGGCCGTCATAGCCAGGGTCCAAGCCAGGGCCAGGGCAGGGGCTGGAGGTGGGGCACAGCCCAGACTGCACCCTGGCAGGCTGAGTGACAGGACTTTTGAGATGTGATGGGCGGGCTCCAGGTCCACGCGGGGTTATGGTTTCTCTTGAAACCATAGAGACCTGAGTTTGAATCCCAGCTCTCTTATTTGGCTGTCAAATCTTGAAGTCCCCTCACCTCTCTGTGGCAGTTTCCTCATTTGTGAAATTGGGTTGATGAGGATTAAATGCTTTAATGTACCTCAAGTGCCTAGCCCAGGGCCTGGCATACAGTAGGTGCTCAATAAATGCTTATTCTTTCTCCTCTGTTTCTGTCATCCTGCACATCCCTATGATTTGTGGTTTACATACAGCTTTCCACATATCACCTCCCTTGTGGCAAAGCTTGAACCTTCCCCTCCAGAGGCTGCTGCATACAGTTGGTGCAATAAATGCCTGCTGTGGTTGACAAAGAAACCAGTTGCTGCTGTTCTGTGGGGATCTGGGCAAACCTAGCACTTCCATCCGGGTAGCCTGGGAGGCCTGGGATGGAGACCGTGCCAGGCTGGCCTCAGTGGCGGTGAAGCTATTGATTCCACAACTTGTCCCTTGTTTTTCCTTCTCAAGTCAGCAGGACATTTGGTCCTCGTTAGGGGCTAATTACTGGACAGATATGGGCCTGGGGCTGGGGGGCTGTTGGAAGACTGTGTTTGGAGGAAAAGAGCTTTCTTTTCAGGAATGAGAAAAAGAAGAGAGAAGGCTTCTGCTCTATGAATCAAAAATTTGGGTGAAGGTCTCCACTGGCCCCATCTCCCCCCTCTTTCTCCTCCCCATCTTCCCTGTTCTCCACCTACACAGATGTCTGCAGAGCCTCCAGATAGGGCGCTCCTGCCCACAGCTGAGATTCAAGTTGGGATTAGCTGGGAGCCTCCCCCTGCCTTGTTGCTGGCTCGACAGAGAAACACAGGCCTGGAAGATAATAGCAACCAGCAGGGCCGCAATAATCTGGCTCCAGCATCTCTGCTGGGGCTTCCCAGTTTACCAAACGTTCACGTGGTCTCTTGACAACCTTGGGAAGTGTGCGTGTTGGGAGACAGCGTCCCTGCTTCCAGATGAGGAAAAAGAAAAACAAGGGTGATTTAGATGATGTGCAATGATCCTGTTTCTGTTGCTGAGGCTGGAACGTGGTGACAGCCATGGCTGACTGCAGCCTTGACCTCCCAGGCTCAAGCAATTCTCCCACTAAAGCCTCCTGAGCAGCTGGGACCACGGGCACGTGCCATGATGTCCAGCTATATATTTTTTTTCTCATAAATAGAGATAGGACCTCACTATATTGCCCAGACTGGTCTGCAATTCCTGAGCTCAAGCTATCCTTCCTCCTCAGCCTCCCAAAGTGCTGAGATTACAGGCATGAAGCACTCTACCCAGCCCATGTGTTTCTTGAACTCCTGACCTCAGGTGATCTGCCCACCTCAGCCTCTTAAAGTGCTGGGATTACAGGCGTGAGCCACTGCGCACCACCCCATCTGTTTCTTTTATAGTGAAAATAACATTTTGTGAAAAGTACTGTGTGTTCTTTACACATTTAAGATTACACTATTAAAAGCTGAGATCTCAGTTTTTAATAGTATTGCAAATCTGCCTCTTTTTTTTTTTTTCTTTTTTTTTAATAGATGGAGTCTCCCTCTGTCTCCCAGGCTGGAGTGCAGTGGAGCAATTTCGGCTCACTGCAACCTCCACATCCTGGGTTCAAGCGATTCTCCTGCCTCAGCCTCCTGAGTAGCTGGGACTACAGGCGCGTGCCACTATACCTGGCTAATGTTTTGTATTTTTAGTAGAGATAAGGTTTCACCATGTTAGCCAGGATGGTCTTGATCTTCTGACCTCGTGATCCGCCCACCTTAGCTTCCCAAAGTGTTGGGATTACAGGCATGAGCCACTACGACAACCAGCCTATGTATGTTTTTTTCCATATTTTCAGAAATCTATTTGTTTCTCTCTCTATATAAAGCATTGTTACTTTATGTTCTCTCTGATAATTCCAGTGTCTGTGTCTGCAGTCTACCTGTTGTTTCTGCTGGGTCTCAGAGTGTATTGTTTCCTTGCGGTGTTTTTGAGTTTTTAAAACTGGAGATCTCATTTTCTTTTCTTTTCTTTCTTTCTTTTTTCTTTCTCTTTTTTTTAGAGATGGGGGTCTCTCCCTACATTGCCCAGGCTGGTCTCGAACTCCTGGCCTCAAGTGCCAGGATTCCAGGCATGAGTTACCACGCCCAGCCAAGATGTTCCTTTTCCTTGGAACTTGAGCAACACAAAATCCTGAGGCCTGGTGGGTTGTGTTCCCCTGGGGCAGATTCTCAACCAGGCACACTTCTGCCCCCAAGGACACATTTCAACATCCTGAGACATTTCTGGGTGTCACAGCTGTGTGTGCACACACATGTATGTCCCTGCACATGATATGGGCACTTCAGGGATAGAGACCAGGGATGCTGCTCATATCCTGCAGGGAGACTGACCCACCAGCGTCACCAGGGCGGGCTCCAGGCAGGATCTGCCTGTGCCTCTGCCAGCCACCTAGACCCTGCCACCCGGGGCCACTCTACCTTCTCCCCTCATGGTCTCCAAGGCCACACTGTAGCCTGATTTCAAGCTGTAACTTGGAGGACCAATTTTTCTTCACCTTGCATGGAACCCCAAGGCTGAGAGGCAGTTGTTCCAGAGGTGCCAGCCCATCTCACGTTTCTGCTTTAGCTGCAGGGTCCAGCTCTGTGTGGGTGGTCTCCTGATGAAGTCACCCTGGGACAGACACTGTTCTGTCTCCTGCTTCCAGTCCTGTAAAGTTGCCGGGAAACCCCAGGGCATGGGAGGCATCCTCAAAGTCAGACGTGGGCAGGCCCTGGTGGGCAGACCCCAGCCTCCTATCAGGGAGGGAGGATTCTCCTGGTCTGCCGCTGGCCTACCCACTGTGCTGCCGTCCACCTGGTGCTGGGGCTGTGGGGCACAGGCCTTCAGGACCCGCTTCCTTTCCTGCCAGGAGGTCCAGTCCTGGTGTCTTTATGTCCCCAGG
The DNA here is from genome assembly GCF_048565385.1 of Saimiri boliviensis. Lineage (NCBI taxonomy): Eukaryota > Metazoa > Chordata > Mammalia > Primates > Cebidae > Saimiri > Saimiri boliviensis. The sequence goes on from NC_133459.1 coordinate 90,191,604, forward strand.
AAAGCCCACTACCATCCTCAGGGGAGGAGGGCAGCTACATGCTGGGCTGGCTTGGGCCTGTTCTGGGACACCCCTGCAGACCGGATGCAGGTGAGGACATGGCTCTGTGGGGTTGCAGTGGGCAGATGAGAGTGGAGCTGGATTCTGGAAAGGAATTGACCACTGCCTCCTAGGGCCCCTCCTCTGAGACAGGGGTGCCTTGTGGAACAGTGCTCCAAAGTGCCCTGGGCACGAGGGGTCCCTGCACCCCCGACACACTGACCCTGCACTGGGGTCCATGCACCCCCACACACTGACTCTGCATTAGGGTCCCTGTGTCCCCTTCATACTGACCCCTCATTGTGGTCCCTGCACCCCACAAACACTGACCTTGCATTGGAATCCCTGTACCGCCCCACGCACTGAGCCCGCATTGGGGTTGCTTCACCCCCCACACTGACCCTGTGGTCTGCACAGGGTCCCTGTGCAGGGATCCTGGACTGCAGAACCCATCCGTGATGTTGCCATGCCCTGGCTCTGGTGGCGCTCAGTACCTCCAGGCCAGGCTCAGCAGGTGCCGCCCACCAGTACCTACCCCAGCACACCAGGAGTAGGCCTGGGCGGGGGGCAGGGAGTGATACCCAAGGGGACCTGCCCCAGCATCCTCCTGTACACTGGGGGTTCTCATTGTCCTTGGCTCAGGGAAGTGGCTTCTCCTGAAATCTGGGTTGGGCGTGGCATAAAAAGGGGGGTGAGCAGGACCCCAGACCTTAGGAATCCTGAGTGGGGGGCAGAAAGGCTCTGCCTATGACGTACCTGGGAGCTGTCTGGGGGTGCAGAGTGACCCCCTTCCTGGGGACGGGCCCTCCTGGGGAGACAGGCTCACAGGTTGTTGTGTGGGACTCAACGTGGGGCAGCATCCTGGCCAGGATGAGGAAGGCCAGGACAGGGTTGGGGGTCTGCGGGAGGCACACACAGGCCAAGCTCCCTGATCTGCTGCAGCCAGACTCCCTCAGCCTTGGCCGGGACCAGAAATCCGAGGGCCATCCCTGCCAGGCTAGCATACCCCCGCTTAGAGGCCACCCCACCCCCTCCATCTGCTCCCATCCAAGTGACAGCCACCCTGTCCTGGTGCCCTGGGGAGGGGAAAGCTGGCCTTGGACCCGCATCGCAGCCTCCCGCACCCTCTGCTGGCCGTTTTCAGAGGTGCAGCCTGGCGTGAGCGGCGCCTTTCCCTGGAGAGGGGGCCCAGGGCAGCACCGCTGGAAACCGCTGGAAACCGCTGGAAGCTGCTGGGGTGGCCAGAGATCTGCTAACTCATCGAGGGTTCACCCCACCCCATGTCCACTGACAGCGGCAGCAGTAGCTGCAGGCTATGCAGACTCAAGAGAGCCCCAGCCCATGTCAACACCAGGGGCCAAAACCGAGTCCAGGGCTCGGCGCGAGGTCAGCCTGGGGCAGGCTTGGGGAGCCCGATGGCAAGGGGGCAGGCAGGCGCCAACTCAGGGACTGCGCCTGGGCCTGCCGGGGGTCTCCAGACAGAGAGGATGAGTGCGACGGGGTGCCTGCTGTCGCAGGGCTGAGTGCCAGGCCGGCCCTGGGGGCCCTGGGGCTAGATGAAGGTGGAGTCCAGAGTCCCCCTCGTCCTGCTGGCTCAGGACGGGGCCTCAACAGCTGCTTAATGGGCGTGACTCCTACTGCTCCAGCTGCGTGATGCGCTCACTCTTCTTGGCCACCTCCTGGGTGAGGAGTCGGTTCTGCTCCTTTGGCATGAGGATGGTCTGCTGCTGCCAGCACGGGGCGAGGTGGACGTCAGGGCAGGGCAGGGGGGCCCAGAGGAGGAGTGGGCAGGGCCCAGCTGGCACAGGCCACAGCCAGCAGCTCCCCCAGGCCCCGGGACATCTCGTGTCCCTCGGGCAGTAGCCCCCCAGTGGCCGGGGACTCCCTGTGACCCCAAAGTCCGTGCAGCCTCAGCTCTGACCCAGGCTGCACTGGCGCTCTGGCACTCCTGCTGCTGCTGCTGGTACCAGTCGCTGCCCTGAGCCATCATCTCCGAACCCTGCAGCAGCACCTCCTCCTGCTCCAGCTCCTTCACCTGCTTCGGCAGGCTGAAGCCCACGCCGCCGGTGATGGTGAGCCTCCAACGTTCCCCTCGGGCACCGGGCTGCCGGGCAACCCCTGATTCCGTCTCCAGGGCCTGCAGGCCGCTGCACCTGCTTCTGCACTCTGGCTCCATTCCAGCGCCGCGCTTTGGGGCTACTAGGGCTCTGCGGGGCAGGGCGTCGCCTGGTCAGGGGACACAGCTGCTCCGGGCTGCGGGTCCGCACTGCTGGGGCCGGCCAAAGAGCACGCATGCCCAGGGGCAGGGCCTTCCTCTCCAGGACAGGCCATGGCTAGTAGGGGGGCACCAACACCAGGAGCTGCAGCCACGGCAGAGGGCAGCAGCGGCTGGTACCCTGGGGTGCCATGGCGTGCTTGGGGCCCGGGGCTCCATCAGCCTCAGCAGCGAGGTGTGCAGGCCGGCCACGCAGTGCTTGAAGATCAAGTCACTGCTGGCCGGGGCAACCTGGCACAGACCCTGGAGCACCCCGCGGAGCAGCTCGCGCGCGTCAGCATTCTGTCAGTGGGACTCGATCTTGTGCAGGTGCAGCAGCCGCTGGTCGTCCAGGATGTGGAACAGGTTGCGCTGGCTCTGCAGGAAGGTGCAGGGCAGTCCCTCATTGCTGGGCGAGGGGGCAGGCTCGGAGGGAGGCAGTTAGCCCTGCTCAGCCGTCATAGCTTGGGTCTCCTCTCCACCCGCCTTTGTTCCCTCGTGGCTCCACCGCTGGGCCGTCTCGGTGCACTCCTGTATTTATTTTTAATAGATAATAAAATAATAAAATGGATTGTGTTGCCCAGGCTGGTCTCAAATTCCTTGGCTCAAGGGATCCTCCCACCTTGCCCTCCAGAGCGTTAGAATTACAGGTGTGAGCTGCTGCACTGGACAAAGAGGAATTTTATAGGCAGAACACTGTTGAGCCTTGCCATGGCATGATAATGTGGTTTCATTTTAATTTCTCCCCTTCAAATGTTTCTCTTTTTTAAAATTATTGTTTTTGGCCAGGCGTGGTAGTGTAAGCCTCTAATTCCAACACTTTGAGAGGCTGAGGCAGGAGGATCCATTGAGCCCAAGAGTTTGAGGTTACTGAAGCTATGATTTCACCACTGCACCCCAGCCTGGGCAAAGAGTGAGACCCTATCTCTATGCTTTTTTAATTTACATAATTGTACGTAATTATAATTGTACATAATAATTATACATATTGTGATGTTTCAGTACGTGTACCTCCAAATGTTTCTGAGTGTGGGTATGAAGGGTCTCTGTTTCCTGATAATCACCACACAGTGTTGATTTTTACGTATCAATCCTTTTTCATGTTAATGTCAACTGAGAGGAAATGTTTGTAGATCATAAGCAGAAATACAGTTTGTTCAATCAGCAATCATTTATCATCTCTTGGTATGTGCCAGATCCTTGTTTATCAGGGTTGGAGCTCTCTATCCTTGAGGAATTGCCCTCTATTTCTTTGAAAGCACTTATAAAACTAGAGAGTAACTGTCAAGGAGGAGGACTTGTTATGTGCAGTGAGGACAGGGAGTCGAGCTTCTGAATTCTTAGTATACATTGGAAGGCTCAAAATATGTTTGCTGAGACAGGGAATGAACTTCAATGCCCATCAGTAGTGGATTGTGTAGAGAAAATGTGGTACGTATGCACCATGGAATACTACACAGCCATAAAAACGATCATATCTTTCACAGCAAGGATGTAGCTGGGCACCATTATTCTAGGCGAACTAATGCGACAATAGAAAACTGAATGCCAGCCAGGCATGCTGGCTCACACCTGTAATCCCAGAATTTTGGAAGGCTGAGGCAGGTGGATTCTATAAGGTCAGGAGTTTGAAACCAGCCTGGCCAACATTGTGAATCCTGTCTCAACTAAAAATACCAAAATTAGCCAGGCATAGTGGCAGGTGCCTGTAATCCCAGCCACTTGGGAGGCTGAAGCAGGAGAATTGCTTGAACCTGGGAAGCAGATATTGCAGTGAGCCAAGATCATGCACCACTGAACTTCAGCCTGGGCAAAAGAGCGAGACTCTGTCTCAAAAAAAAAAGAAGAAAGAAGAAGAAGAAGAAAGAGAAGAAGAGGAAGAAGAGGAAGAAGAGGAAGAAGAGGAAGAAGAAGAAGAAGAAGAGGAAGAAGAAGAAGAAGAAGAAGAAGAAGAAGAAGAAGAAGAAGAAGAAGAGGAGGAAGAGGAGAAAGAAGAAGAGGAAGAGGAAGAGGAAGAGGAAGAGGAAGAGGAAGAAGAAGAAGAAGAAGAAGAAGAAGAAGAAGAAGAAGAAGAAGAAGAAGAAGAAGAATGGGAGGAGGAGGAAGAAATGCCCCACTTTATCACTTGTAAGTGGGATCTAAACATTAAGTGCACATGGACACAAAGAAGTGAACAATAGACACCTGGGCCTACTTGAGTGTTGTGAGTGGGAGGAGGGTGAGGGTCAAAAAGCTGCCTATAGGGTACTGTGCTTATTACCTGGGTGACAAAATAATCTGTACACCAAAACCTGAGACACACACAATTTACCTACGTAAAAAACCTGCACACGTGCCGCCGAACCTAAGATAAAAGTTGGAAAGAAAACAGAAAACAAGAAAACTAACATGTTTGCTGAAGAATGAGTGAAACTGTTAAAATATTTGTTCTTCACATAACGTACAAAGCAGGTATTGCTTTGCTTAGGGGGATTATCTGTAAGATACAGGGATGCTATTCCGAGGTAGGGGAAACGCTGAGACTCACTCTCCTGGTTAACTTCAGTGCTGTCTCCAGTGCACTTCATCTGCCAGTAACCACGTGTGTTTATGGACGACACACACACCCCGGAAATAGCTCTCCCTGGACATGTGTGGGTTCAACATTCCTGGTTTCAGCCATTCACAAGTTTCCCTATAGAGGTGTGGCTACATTGTTCCCAGTTATTTATTGTCCTGAGGTATCACTGTTTAATGTGCATTTCCATATGATGGAAATTATATGATTTAATGAGGTTAATGAAGTTGGGGGGTTCATATAAGCCTCTGGCTGTACCTCTCAGAATAGAAGCTCTGCTGTTGGCCTTTATGAAAACTCATCTTGGCCAGACCCAGTGCCTCATGCCTGTAATCCCAGCACTGTGGGAGGCCAAGGCGGGAGGAACATTTGAGGCCAGGAGTTTGAGACCAACCTGGGCAACATAACAAGACCCCATCTCTACAGAAGTAATAAAATAAAAATAAATTAGCCGGGCATGGTGGCATGTACCTGTTGTTCCAGCTGCTCAGGAGGCTGATGTGGGAAGATCGCTTGAGCCCAGGACTTTGAGACTGCAATGAGCTATGGTCATGCCACTGCACTCCAGCTGGAGCCATAGTCTTATAAATGTACAGTTTAACCTCTTAAGTACCACAGTGAGTATAATGGGAAAGTATATGAAATATCTGGGACAAAGCTTTTGAAATTGTTTTTCCACAGTACTTTCATTTTGCCTGTTTTTTTTTTTTTTCTTTTCTGTTTTTAAGCTGGATTTTTTTTTCAACTTGTGTCAATTATAAGAAAGTTGAGGTAGAAAATTTTCCAAAACAAGTTTATTTATTTATTTATTGGAAATGGAGTTTTACTCTTGTTGCCAAGGCTGGAGCACAGTGCTGTAATCTCAGCTTGCTGCAAATTCTGCCTCCTAGATTTAAGTGATTCTCCTGCCTCAGCCTCCCAAGTAGCTGGAATTATAGACATGAGCCCCCACACCAGGCTAATTTTAAAATTTTTAGTAGATAGAGGGTTTTACCATGTTGGCCAGGCTGGTCTCAAACTCCTGACCTCAGGTGATCCACGCACCTTGGCCTCCCAAAGTGCTAGAATTACAAATGCGAGCCACCATGCCCAGCCCATTTCCTTAGTTGACATGAAGCTTGGTAAGTTGAAATGAAGCTGGAAAATTACCTTGGAGGTAATTTTCAAAAAAATTAGAAGCAACTGTGAAAACTTGTGTTTTGAATGGAACTGTTAGAAGCGTTTGAAGCTGGAAAGTGGTCAGAACCTCTCACTGCTGTCGTGCTGCCCTTACAGTGCTACAAGTATTGGCAAAAGCCCACATCAAAAGTTGTGATAATAATAACGGCTCAGCACTACCTACTAGGATGGTTAGAACCAAAACTAAACAAAATGGACAGCAAATGCTGACGTTGCTGTTAGGAATGTAAAATGGTGCAGCCACTGTGGAAAGCAGTTTAGCAGTTTCTCAAAAGATTAAACATAGAACTACTGTATTACCTGGAAATTTCACTCCTAGGTATATATTTAAAAGAATTGAAACAGCACCTCAAAGAGATACTTGTACACTCATGTTCATAGCAGCACTATTCTGATTCTCTCTCTCTCTCTCTCTCTCTCTCTCTCTCTCTCTCTCTCTCTCTTTTGAGACAGAGTCCCACTCCATTGCCCAGGCTGGAGTGCAATGGTGTGACCTCAGCTCACTGCAACCTGTGCCTCCCGGGTTCAAGCAATTCTGTCGCAGCCTCTGAAGTAGCTGGGACTACAGGCATGCACTACCACAACTGGCTAATTTTCGTAATTTTATTACAGATGGGGTTTTACCATGTTGGCCAGGCTGGTCTCAAACTCCTGACCTCAGGTGATCTGCCCACCTTTACCTCCCAAAGTGCTAGGATTAGAGGTGTGAGCCACTGTACCTGGTCAGCAGCAATCTCTTCAATAGCCAAAGGTGGAAGTAACTCGAGTGCCCATCAATAGATGAATAGATGAACAAAACGGTACATATACATCTAATGGAATATTGTTCGGCCTTAAAAGGAAGGCAGTCTTGATATTTCCTCTACCATGATGGACCTTGGAAGCATTCTGCTTCATGAAACAAGCCAGACACAGGAGGGCAGCTGTTGTGTGATTCCACTTGCATGAGGTACCTACTGGCTGTTGTATGATTTCACTCACATGAGGTAAATTCATAGGGATAGAAAGTAGAATGCCAGAGGCTGAGGAAAGTTGGAAAGGGGAAGATATTGTTTAATGGGTATAGAATATTTGCTAGGTATGATAAACAGTGTTGGGTTACAGATAGTGGTGCCAGTTACACAGCAATGTGAATTTATTTAATGCAACTGAATTGCATATTTAGGAATAGTAAAAATGATAAATATTGTTATGTATATTGTACCACTATTTTTAAAAAGTGAGGTCAGGTGCTGTGGCTCACACCTGAATCCCAGCACTTTGCGAGGCTGAAGCAGGTGGATCACCTGAGCTCAGGAGTTTGAGACCAGCCTGGGAAACATGGCAAAACCCTATCTCTACAAAAAACACAAAAACTAGCCAAGTGTGGTGGCACATGACTGTAAACCCAGCTACTCTGGAGGCTGAGATGGGAGAATTACTTGAGCTCAGGAGGTGGAGGCTGTAGTGAGCCACGATCATGCCACTGCACTCCAGCCTGGGTGGCAGAATGAGATCTTGTCTCAAAAAAAAAAAAAAATGTCAATCTAGAGTAGTGGCTTTTTCTTTTCTTTTCTTTTTTTTTCAGATAGCGTCTTACTTTGCTTGTCACCCAGGCTGGAATGAAGTGGTGCAGTCATAGCTCACTGCCACCTCTATTTCCTGGGCTCAAGGGATCCTCCTGCCTTGGCCTCCCGAAGTGCTGGGATTATAGGCGTGGGCTACTGCACCTGGCTGGAGCAGTGGTTCTTAGTGTGTTTCCCTGACCACCAACATCAGGATCATCTGGGAGCTTGTTAAAAATGCAGATTTTCACTGGCTGGGCATGGTGGCTGGAATTAGAACTGGGCACTGCAGTGAGGACATCCAGATTACAGGCAGCTGTTTAAGACTTCATCCTTTGTAGGTTTGCAAATGGCCTCTTAGGTATAATAAGCTCATCGTCTTGTGTCATTTTACAATATAGGTACCATTATACGATGTAAGTTTTTTTCCCGAGTTTATCGGAGGGCCTTTTTGGATTTTACAGTATTGATCTAGGCTGGGCATGGTGGCTCACACATGTAATCCCAGCACTTTCGGAGGTTGAGGCAAGAAGATCACTTGAACCTACAACTTTCAGACCAGCCTGGGCAACAGGAGGAGACCCTGTCTCTACAAAAACATTATAAAGGCCAGGCATGGTGGCTCGTGCCTGTAATCCCAGCACTTTGGGAGGCTGAGGTAGGGGATCACCTGAGGTTGAGAGTTCAAGCCAGCCTGACCAACACGGAGAAACCCTGTCACTACTAAAAATGCAAAATTAGCTGGGTGTGGTGGTGCATGCCTATAATCGCAGCTGCTTGAGAGGCTGGGGCAGGAAAATCACTTGAACCCAGAAGGCGGAGGTTGCAGTGAGGTGAGATTGTGCCACTGCACTCTGGCCTGGGCAACAAGAGCAAAACTTCATTTCAAAAAAAATATATTTTTTTTAATTAGCCCGGCATGCTGGCATGCTCTTGTAGTCCCTGCTACTTGGGAGGCTGAGGTGGGAGGATCATTTGAACCTGGAAGGTCACGGCTGCAGTGAGCCATGATTGTCCAGGCTGGGCAACAGAGTGAGACTCTGTCTTAAAAAAATAAAAAATGAAGGAAGCATTGGCCTAGCAGATTTGAAATGGCTGGCTGTAATCTTCCCTTTAGCCCTGTCTAGCTGTATCCCACAGGTTTTGGTATGTTATCTTTCAATTTTTATTTGTTTCAAGAAACTTTTTGATTTCCATCTGAATTTCTCTGTTGACTCAATGATTATTCATTGAATCAACATGTTCTTTAATGTTGTTTAATTTCCATGTATTTGTCTAGTTGCCAAAGTTTCTCTTGGTGTACATTTCTAGTTTTATTCCATTGTGTCCAGAGAAGATATCTGATATGATTTCAGTTTTTGAAAATTGATTGAAACTTGTTTTGTGGCTGAACACAGGCCCTCTGCCAGAAAACATGAAAACATTCCTTGTGTTCATGAAAAGAGTGTACATTCTGTAGTGTTAGAATGCACTGTAAATATCTGTCAGCTTTATTTGGTCTAAAGTTCAGTTTAAATCCCGCTCTTTCTTGATTTTCTGTGTAGATGACCTGTCTAATCCTAAGGTTTGGATGTTGAAAGTCCCCACTATTATTGTATTGGAGTCTATCTCTCTGATTAAATGTAGTACTTTTACAGGCTGCTCTTTGTTAGAAAAGAAAATGTTTGGGGGCTGCGTTTCATTAAAAGGAAAAACCTTACCCAGGACTTCCGCCATCTCACTATCTGCCTAAATAATGTTTTCTTAACTCCTATATCATTGACAGAGTCTGAGCCAGAATGAGGTGGCACAAAGAACCTGGACTGTGCAGAATGCTTTGTAGTAAAGATGTCTGAGCGGCAGTAGTGATCTCCAGTTTCCAAATGCAGCAGTGACATCTGACCTCACCTCAGGGTTCAGTGTCCAGCACCAGGATGTCAGAGGTCTGAGCTGCGGTATCTGTGCAGTAGGGGCAGGTGTCCCTAGGTGGAACCTGCTCTAGTGTGGGCTGCGGATTCTGTTCCTGGATGTGTAGTTTCCAGCCTGGTTCTGTGGCCTTCCCCCCAGTGAAATTAGCCCCCAACACCAGATATCCTGGTTTATGTGTAAATTACAGAAATTTGTTTTCTGTAGTTTGCTCCAAGAAGTAAGCGAGAAATCAGTCTGCAGACCAGTGTCAGAGAGCAGCACTGAGAGGTGTTCTTTGTGTGAGAGCTGCATCCTAAATTGTCTACCTGGCCTCTGCTCCATAGTGGAGAGAACAACAGGGAATCTCATGTCTCATAATTGATGATATACGTCCTCCCTTTTCTTTCTACGAGAAGAATGCTCTTTTAAATGAGGTTTGAAAACCCACCCGGTCCACCCACCCTGGGAACTCTGATCTCTGATCTCCGTGGATCCCAATCTGGTTGAGCAACAGGATTGCTGGCGGGGATTAGAAAATACTCAGGCAGCTTCCTAGAACACCTGTCTCAGAGTCTTCTGCACAAGACCAAGTAATCACTTACATAACAAATGCTACAAGTGAGGCTAATTCTCAGACACGTGGGATCCTGGTGTTCTAGATCTGGAGACCAGAAACATGAGCTCCAGCCTTGCCGTAAATCCAGAATCTCTTGCTGGGCTCTGGATTTACTGGATCTCAGCACCATGTCCAGGTGATTCCTGTGCTCAAGGAAGTTCCTTGTCTAAGTGTCCTCTGGACATGGGGTCAGAACCATGCAGTCTGCTCTGGGTATAGTCTGATGAGATCCCTTAGAACTGGAGGTCCAGGGTTCCATCCTTGGGCTCATTCTTTTCCACAGCGGGTCACTCCTTTGGTGCCTTCATCCAGGCTTGAGGTTTTAAGTATCATTTATATGGTGTGACCTCCTAAATCGATTTCTCCAGCCCAGCATATTTTTCCTTTCCCCTAAACTCTGGAATTGTCTGTCCGACTGGCATGTGAGCTCCCTCACCTGCGTTCCTAGCAGAATTTTCTCCACTGAGTGCCTGGGATGTGCCCTCCTCCGTCTGCTTCTGCCAGAGCCTCCCCATGTCCACTGACAGCAGTTCCACCCTTCCGTCTACTCACTCCTTTTACAACGATGGGTGTCCTTGATTCATCTTCCTCACACCACTGATACAATCCATTGGCAAAAGCTGTTGGTCCATCTTAAAATGCGTCCAGAATCCCCTCACATCCCACTATTTCCCCTGCTCACACCCCAGTCAAGGTAATGACATCTCCAGCCTGGAATACTGCACTCACTTCCTGCTGTTTTCCCTTCTGCCTCTCTTGTTCCTCACCTCTTAGTTTTGTTCTTAGCATAGCAGTCAGAGATCTTTTAAAGGAGAAGTTGTACCATGTCCCTCTTCTGCTCAAAACTGTCCTCTACTACCCCAGCTGACTCAGAGAAAATGTTAGATGCCTCCCCACTCCCTGCAGGCCCACCTGCTCTGGCTGTCCCTCTGCCCTCACCTCAGTTTCTCTCTGTCCGGCTCTCCTGGGTTCCTTCCTCTTCTGGGAACACAGACACCCTCTTGCACTAATGCATTTGAACTGGAGGTTCCCCTGTTGGGAAAGGACGTCCCCAGACATCCTTGTGGCCAACTCTTTCCTAAAAGGTCACCTTTGCAATGTGGCACACGCTGTCCACCCAGCACAACAGCCGCCTTCCCTGTCCCCACTCCCCACACCCTGGCTCACCTGCCTCACAGCACTCACCACCTTCTAGCACTTTCTTTCTTTGCTCTGGCTACAGTGTATCCATCATCTGCCTCTTCCCACTGGAACACATGCTCCACAAGGTAAGAGATTTTTCTCATTTGACTTCAATTATGTTCACCAGGTGCAGAACCATTCTGTCCTGTGTCTGACCGACAACCAAGGACAGTTGAATGAGTGATCACTGCAGGGGACCTCCCTGTTCTAAAGGCAATAGCTTTATTAACATAACCTCAGGCCAAATGCTGTTTTGTGGCAACTACAGCACAAGGTCCCCTCACACTGACATTGAGGCCACCTGTGCTTTTCTCAGCAGGGCTGTTTGTATGTCCCCCTCCCCCATGTCTCCTCCCACACCAACCCTCCCCCCAACACTGCAGCTCACCATCAGCCTTCTCTCTTCAGGGAAGAACAGTCCTTGAGGATGGGTCCAATTTCACAAACAAATCTACATCTAAATTAGACTCTGATTAGAGTCATGAGTTGGGTATTGGAGCCAGCAGCAAGAATACTGGAACCAGCGCAGGCAGAGGGCAGGAGAGCAGAGCAGAAGAGGAGCCCTGGAAGAAGGGCAGGAGCTGAAATGGTCTGAACATTTGTCTCAGAAAGTGCAGAGACTCCTGTGTGCAGGGGAGACCCTGGGTGATGTCTGACCCTCTGTGATCACAGCTCCAACTGGACAAGTTTCCACTGAAGGGACAAGGACAGTGGAGCCGTGAAGCTAACCCAGCTGAAGACTGACCACATGAATCCCATGATGGACTGAACCGCAACTGGGCACAGGCCCCATCCACACTCGGCTCCTCACAGCCCTCTCCACCCCCACCTGCAACAAACTCGGCACAGCAAACACGCAGATTCTGGAAGATTCTCAGGTCTTTATTTCCTCTCTCAAATTTTAGGAATTGACTTACTTAATTAACTCCTTAACCTCTCATGGCAAATATTTGAGAAAACAAATTTATATTCAGGTTCTTATTTTCAGTAGGGAAGTAAGAGGCTGCAGCTCAGTGCACCATGAAGTTGAGACAGAGATGGAGATGCCCAGCCCTGAGTCTCTAGAACAGGAAAGACGACTGGGGAGGGACACAGGTCAGCGTGGGGACAGGGGTCACAGTGGGCACAGGGTGGGCTGTCTCTCCACCTCCTGACATCATGCTAACAGGGACACAGACACATTCAGATGCCTTTGCAGAAAGAGATGCCAGAGGCTCTTGAAGTCACAAAGTGGGGGTGTGAAGAAATCCTGTATCTCCGTCCCACACAAGGCAGCTGTCTCAGGCTACAGAAAACAATGAAGAAATTCAAGTCAGTCATGGTAAGTGATGACACTCTGAGCAGCCACACACTGGAAACGTCCCAATCAAAGAATCTCCCTTACCCAGTCCTTTCCCCTCTGCCCCACCCCCACCCACTTGAGACCCCCAGAGTCTCACCTTTAGAAGTCATGAGAGACATGTCAGAGTCCTGGGCACTGTTGGTGCCTGGAGTGGAAGAAGCACAGGACCTGGCCAGAGGCTGCAGGACACGTGGGACAGGAGGAATTGTGGTGTGGGTGAGCTCCTCCACATGCCTGCCCCCCCACTTATATACAACCTGAGATTAACTCCCTCTTTTTCCACTTGTGGGAAGAAAATGTCCTGTGAGGGTATAGAGAGGAGGCTGGGCCATGAGATCTTAGAGGAGCCTCCTAGTCTTGGACCCCAGAGAAGTTTCCAGAATTATGACTCAGAACCTAGGGCAGGATCAGAAAACATGAGGAAAGCAGGTGTGTGTCCTGTACCACCCACCCTCCTAAGGTCTGTCCTTAGCAGGGACCTTCCCCTGACTCATGAATCCTGAAATCACCCCAACACCGCAATCACCAAGGTGATGAATCTGTCCTTCATTGTCACATGTGCTTCACAGAAGACCAAGTGCTGGCACACAGGGCCCCAGGCAGGGTCGGCCCATGTGTGGATGGTGCTTCCCAGTAACCAGGCAGGGACCACTTCTACCTGGGGCTTGAAACTGCCATGGGACAAGAAAACCCAGACCCCACCCCTCACCCCTTCCCTAGCTAAGTTCCTCCTCCTCCACATCAAAGCAGCAACCACAGCTCCAGGGACCAGAGTTCCTGGGACAGCTAGGCCACAATGGGGATGGTGGGCTGGGGAGATGGCCCTGGGAAAGGAGGGAAAGGTGAGGGTCCCTGACCCTAGGCCTCCGCCCTGACCCTGCTGGAAGGCTCCAGAAGGGCTTCTGCTTTCTCTGAGAAGAGATGTGACCCTCATCCCCCTCCTCACCCCACCTCAGGGTGAGGGGCTCTGGCAGCCCCTCATGCTGCACATGGCATGTGTATCTGCTTTTTTCCAGAAGGCACTACCACAGCCGCCCACTTCTGGAAGGTTCCATCCCCTGCTGGCCTGATCTCCACAAGCTGTGCCCTGAGTTTGGTCCTGCCCATCCTGCTGCCAGGTCAGGCACTTCACATCTCTCATGGGACACCCCAGCAGCGTCCTTGTGATCGTCCTGAGAATGGACACCTGGGGTGTGGAAGAAAGCACAGAATCCAGACACCAGCCTGGACGCAGCACCCTGGGATAATCTCTTATTCCTTGGAAAGTTCTAGTCTCTGAGGGAGGAACAGTGACTTCTGGTCCTGATTTGAGTGGAGGTCGAGGGACTCACAAAAGCTGAAATCAGACCTTCAAACACACTGAGTGTGAGGCAGAGAACAAGGCCTGAGGAAAAAACTCACAAAGCTCAAGATGGATGCAGGGTTCAAGGGGAGCCCCTGATCAGTATTCCAGGGACACTCTTCCCCTCCATTTCCTGAGAGATGCCATCCCTTAATTGTCCTAGAGAGCAGAGGGAGCCCTCAAAGGAATCTCAGGAAAACTCATGCCATTCTCCATGCAAGGGAGGGCGATATTCTCTGTGATCCTATTTTCCTCCCCTCCTCCGGGAGACCATCCCGGGAGAGCTATAGGAAATGGGGAAGGCTCCCCAGGGCCCCTGGGACCCGCGCGCTGCAGCGTCTCCTCCCCGTTCTCCAGTTATCTGTGGAGGCACTCCAGGCACTCAATCTCGAGGTAGGGTCTCACCCTCTTCGCCAAACGGCCCACCTCCCACTCGCGCTGGGTGATCTGAGGTCCAGGAGCGTGGGTCCTCGTTCAGGGCAGTGAAGTTCTCGGCGTCCTAGGCTTGCGGGTCACACTCGCGGAGGAGGCCCCCTCGGGCCCCACGCGGCAGCCAATCATCGACCGGACAGCCTGAGACCCTGGCCCCCCGCCCCCGCCCCACCCACCCCGCGAGGACTTTGGAGCCTCTTTGTCACACTGTGTGCCTGGGGCCTGGCCAGGCATCTGTGTGTGGAAACCAGGGAGAGACCCCCAGGCTGCGCGCAGCCCCGTCCCCTTCCCTTCTCGTCCCGGAATCCCCTGAAAATGAACGGGGTAAAGGCGCTTGAGGCTCTCCCGGGTCGGAGGTCTGGGGGGTCGCGCGGCCTCTGGGTGGATCTCGGACCTGAGACTCGAGGGAACCCGGCGTCGCCGGGGAGGGGGAGGGGTCGTGACTTGCGCCCCGGCCGGGGTCACTCAGGGGCCTCGCTCTGGTCGTAGCAGCGAAGCAGGGTCCAAAGGTTCCCTCGGAAAGTCCCCGCCTGGCCTTGACCCTCCGAGCCTCCGGGTCCCAATGTCCGACCCCGCCTGCTCCCCCCACGGTGCCCGTGGCTCCATCCCCTGGCTCGCGGGGCTGCTGTCCATCCGAACGAACTGCGTGACGTCCACATAGCCGATTTCGAGGTACTTGGGCTCCCCGCGGCGGGGCCGGGACGCGGCGGTGCGGAAACACCTCATGGAGTGGGAGCCTGTGGGCGAGGAGGGGCTGAGACCCGCCCGACCCTCCTCCCGCGCGGCTCCCGGGTCCTGCGCCCCCGCCGGCAGGCCCCTCGCTCCTCCCCGCAGAGGCCTTTTATCTCCAGACCCCGCACTCACCCGCCCAGGTCTCGGTCAGGGTCCCGAGAGCAGCAGGAGGAGGGTTCGGGCGCTATGGACCCATCCTCGGCGTCTGGGAGAACCTGAGTCCGCGGGTGACTGGGGACTTCAGAACCGGGACCGGAGACTCAGATTGCCCAATGGGAGTGGGAACTGGGGACGCGTCGAGAGTGTCCTGGAAGAAGGGGCAGACACGGGTGGGGAGAAGTGAGACTCAGGGGAGTGGGGATCGCCAACGCTGCGCCTCCCCGGTGCAGACACGGCCTTCGGAGCCGAGACCCTGAGAGCCACACCCGGCACCTGGGACTTTGTTCCGATCCCTCTCCTCCTACACAGAGGCTCTTTGTCACACTGTCTGCCTGAGGCCTGGGCAAGGATCTGTCTGTGGAAACCAGGGAGCGACCCCCAGGCTGCGCGCAGCCCCTTCCCCTTCCCCTTCCCTTCTCGTCCTGGAATCCCCGTCCGGACTGGGGCCTCCCACCCCGTGGCTCTCCCCTTCGACTCCTGTACAAGGAAACTCACCAGGATGACCTGATGCCGGAGAGTGAGCTCGCCCTGGGAGTGAAGGTATAAAGAGGGGTTTTCTCTTCAAACCTGGTGAAGTTTTGTCTGAAGTCACCGGATAGAGATTCACATGGAGACGAGTTTCCTTTTAGTTTATTAATACAGCAGGTAGCACAATATTGGTAATCCCTGAATGATTAAGATTCCAATCAATAAAAGACCTGTGTGAAAACAGCATTGCAATTAAACTCTCGAAGCTTCTAAGTTTTACTTTCCCGGACTGGATCTGTGACTCTGGGTTGTTGCATTTAAAACAATCTTCATTCCCTAGCTGGCATTTCCCCTTGTGCGTCCAGAACATCTCCTGAATGTAAAGAAGCAGGGTGCGTTCCTGTACATGGCAGGAGCCTGTAGTCACCACCTGAGCATTGTGAGTGCTCCGGGCAGTCCCAATGCTCTTCCCCTACCCTCCAGCGCTGCCTGCTTTCGTGAACGAGGCACATCTAAGCAGTGTGCATATTTTATTTGGACACTTGGTATCGTTGTAACTTTTTTTTTTTTTTAATCATGGGGAGGCCATTAGTTTTTAGGCATTCCCACAAGATGTATTCAATACCGAATGCAGAGAACCCCGGCTAGGCTCTTGCACCGCTTTAGAATTCTTTCCTCTCCCTCTCCTCCCCTCCTGCTTCTCCAGTCCTTCTCTCTGCCCCTCTCATCCCTCACATCCTCCTCTCCCGTAGTCCCTGTTACCCTGTCACTCCTGAATTGTGGCACTAACACCGTCCCTCACTTCCTGCCCGTGTCTCTTCTCCTCACGGTGCTCGCCAGTCCTGCTAATGTGACTCAGGTTGTGTCATTTCTTCGCTTACCACGGTTGGATTTCGGTCTGCCATTTTGCTGTTTGTTTCCAATTTGTCTCAAATATTTTTGTTTCGTTTCCTCCTTTGCTATTTTTCATATATGTCAAGTAAACATTTTTTAGTTGATGGTTTTAATTATCCTGATGGCTTTTAGCTACATTTCTTTCCACTAATTTTTTATTGTTGTAAGAGTGAAAACCCTATTCCTTGACTTTTCACAGTGAAGTTCAGGTCATATTAAACTACGTCCAAGGAAATAAAAGACATTGGTAACAGCATAGTTTTATTGAACCTACCATTACGCTATTATTATTGTATGTGTTATATCAATATGCATTATAAACTCAATGATACAGTGTAATACTTTCTGTTTTAGACAAGCAGCCGTATGTCCTCAGGAAATTGAGTGAGTGTGTATGTGATACGTATATGTGCCTCGTTTCTGTTTTTAATTCTTCCTTTCTCTGTATCTGGGTCAACATCTAGTATCATTTCCCTTCAGCCTGTCAAACTTCCTTTAAAATAATATGTAGTGCAAGCCCCCAAGTAAATGAATTTTATGGTTTTGATGATCTTTATTTTTGCCTTCTTCCTCCCTCTTTTTTTTTTTTTCTTATTAGGGCATTTACATGTAACAAAATTCACCAGTTTTAGTTGTGCTGTTTGGTGAATATCAGTAATTATTTATAGTGGTGTACCTACCACACTACCCAGTAGAGAAACACTGAATGCAAAGAACCCCCTGCTAGGCTCCTCCTCTGCTTTAGTGTCCTTCCCCTGCTCCTTTTCCTCATGCCCTGCTTCCCCAGCCCTTCTCTCTGCCCTGTCACCCCTCAGACCCTCCTCTCCCCTCAATTCCCACCGCCCAGTCACCCCCTGAACTGTGGCACTGTAGAGAACAGTTCCTTTCCCTAAAAACTTCTTTCATCCCCTTTCTATTTAGTCCTTGCCTCCCACCCTCACCCCTTCCCCTCACTCAGCCACCACTCTGCTTTCTGTCACTGCAATAGTGAAATTTCTAGAATTTCATGGACATGCAATCATTCATTATGTAGTCCTTTTTTGATCTCTCTCTTAGCTTCACAATGTTTGGGATGATACCATTCATTCCTTTCTGTTGCTGAGCAGCTGCCGAGTATTGCTGGAATCCCTATTTATTCACTGGTTTCTCTGTTCTCCAGTTGATAGACATGGGGATTACTCCATTATGGTTTGTTATTCATGAAGCCACTATAAATAGCTGCTTACAAGTGTGGCCTTACATTTTTATTTCTTTCTTTTTAAAAAGGTGTTTATTTATTTATTTATTTTTATTGCATTTTAGGTTTTGGGGTACATGTGAAGAACATGCAAGATTGTTGCATAGGTACACACATGGCAGTGTGATTTGCTGCCTTCCTCCCCATCATCTATATCTGTCATTTCTCCCCATGCTATCTCTCCCCAACTCCCCACCCCCTGCTGTCCCTCCCCTATTTCAGCAAAATGACACAAGAACAGAAAATCAAACACCACATGTTCTCACTTATAGGTGGGTGTTGAACAATTTCTTTTGGATAAATACATATTTGTGGAACTTCTGGGTCACGTGGTAATGAAATGGGCAGCTGTATAAGAAATTGCAAAACTGCTTTACAAGTTGGCTGCAACATTTTTGCATTCTTAGCATGAATATCATGCATTTCTATTTTTTCCATATTCTTGCCAGTATTTAGACTTATCGTATGTCTTTTTAACTGTACCTATTCTAGGTGACACGTGACGGTTTCTCATTGTGGTTTTAACCTGCACTACTTTGATGGCCAGTATTGTTTGTTATCTTTTCATGTTCATCTAGGTGACTTATTACGTATATTTTAAGAACTGTTTTGCAAATTCAGTGATTAATTCCAGAGTCTTCTTCAGAATTCCCTAGTGTTTTCTACATATACAATGAAGCTGGTGTCAAAGAAAGACTTTTATTTCTTTCTTTCTTATCTGTTGATCTTTTTTCTTTTAAAATTATTTTTATTTGGTAGAGATGAGGTCTCATGATCTGGGTGGTCTCAAGGTCCTGAACTCAAGTGATCCTCTCACTTCAGCCTCCCAAAATGTAGGGATTACAGGTGTGAGCCATCATGCCTGGTCCTTCTATAGGTCTTTTCTTTCATTTTCTTGTCATGTTGCACTGGTTAGGATGCCTGTTTCGTGTTTTAACAAGAATGACCAGAGCGTACAGGTTTGTTTACAAGGACCTTAAACAAATTTATAAGCAAAAATAAAAACAGCCCCATCAAAAATGGGTAAAGGATATGAACAGACACTTCTCAGAAGAAGACATGTACATGGCCAGGAAACATGGGGAAAAAAAGCTAAATATCACTGATCATTAGATAAATGCAAATCAAAACCACAATGAGATATTATTTCTTGCCAGTCAGAATAGCAATTATTAAAAAGTGAAGAAACAATAGATGCTGGCAAGGCTGTGGTGAAATAGGAACACTTTTACACTGTTAGTGGAAATGTAAACCAGTTCAACCATTGTGGAGGATGGTGTGACCATTCCTCAAAGATACAGAACCAGAAATACTATTTGTCCCAGCAATCCCATTACTGGGTATATACTTAAGGGAATATAAATCATTCTACTATAAAGACACATGCACATGTATGTTTATTGCAACACTATTTACAATAGCAAAGACATGGAACCAATCCAAATGCCCATCAATGATAGATTGGATAAAGAAAATGTGGTAAATGTGCACCATGGAATACTACATAGCCATAAAAAGGAATGAGTTCATGTCCTTTGCAGGGACATGGATGTAGCTACGAGCCATTATGCCCAGCAAACTAACATAGAAAGAGAAGAATCAAACACCACATATTCTCACTCCTAAGTGGGAATTGAACAATGAGAACACATGGACACAGAGAGAGAAACAACACACACCAGGGCCTGTTGGGGAGTAGGGGGAAAGGGGAGGTAACTTAGAGGATGGGTCAAAGGGTGCAGAAAACGGCCATAGCAGACTAACTATACATATGTAACAAACCTGCATGTTCTGCACATGTATCCTGTAACTTGAAGTAAAATAAAATACATTTAAAAAAGAAAGTGCACAACTTACATGTACACATATGTTCATTGCAGCAGTATTTACTGTAGCAAAGACTTGGTATCAACCAAAATGTCTATCAATAATAGACTGAATAAAGAAAATGTGGCACATATACACTACAGAATATGATGCAGCCATAAAAAAGAATGAGATCATGCCATTTGCAGGAACACGGATGGAGGTGGAGGCCGTTATTCTTAGCAAACTAACGCAGGAACAGAAAGCCAAATACCACATGTTCTCATAAGTGGGAGCTAAATGATAAGAAAACATAAACATGTAGAGGGGAACACCACACACTGAGGTCTACTAGAGGGTGGAGGTTGGGAGGAAGGAGAGGATCAGGAAAAATAGCTAATGAGTACTAAGGCTTAATACCTGAGTGAGTACTGATGGGTACAGAAATACTCTGAACAAGAAAACCCCATGACACAAGTTTACCTATATGACAAACCAGCACATGTACCCCTTAACTAAAAATAAAAGGTCAATTTTAAAAAAGTGCATGTCTGGAAAGAGCATATGGTTGGGTTCTGGTGTTTTTCATAAACAGAGTCACACAATCTCTGCCCTTCACTGGAGTGTTGATTTGTGTAGCTTTTTGTCATTATTGATATGATAAGTTTTAGGTCTACCATGTTGGCTTTCCAGTTCCTGTTTCTCTGCTGCTCTTGTCCTGACCAATGACTTATTAGAAACCATAGAAACAAAAGAAAGTAGAATAACATCTTTAAAGTGCCGGAAGAAAAAGAAGGTCAACTAAGAATTCTATATCCAGCACAGATGTCCTTCAAGAAAAGGCAAAATCTGGAGATATTTCAGGTAAAAGAAAATTAAGAGAATTTGCCGCCAGCAGGTCTACATAATAACAATTGGTGAAGAAAATTCTTCAGGCTAGAGACAAATGATACCAGGTGGAAAATGAGATTATCAAGAAAGATGAAGGTGATCAAAAATAAATATTGAGCTAAGTGCTAAAGGCTATCTTGCTCCCCTCATTTACTCTTACTTTATATTCATCGAACTGTTTAAAGAAAAACATTTTTCTTATGAGACTTACAACCTACGGAGACATATTACATATAATATATATATATATATATATATATATATATATACCACAAAAATGGATGTTTTATAGAGGATAAATGGTTGTAAGATTTCTATATTTGTGGGTACTAATGTATTATTAACTCAAAGTGGATTGTGAAATGTTAAGAATGAGTTAAGTTCTGAAGAAAATTGAGACACACACAAAAAAAAACATTCAGAAGATCAACAAATCTTGAAGATGGTTTTTTGAAAAAAACATCCTACCAAGTCTTGAGTCTTATCCTATGATGTCAGAACTATCATAAATACAAAAGTAATCAAAGAACAGTCCTGCCCAGAAAGAGGAATTATCCCTAACTATGGTGGCCCTGGCACAGCTGGCCCTCCCTACTGGACCTCTTCCACGTGGGCACTTTCTGCAGTGACTCTGTTGCCTTGCTGTTCCACTCTACCCAGTGTCCTGACCCAAGAGACAAGGAGTGTCTGCTGTTGTGTCCACACTTGGAGGAGAAGAAAATCTTGATGGTGTCAGTATGTTACAAACCAGGCATGACAGCTCACTCCTATAATCCCAGCATTTCAGGGCACTAAGGCAAGAGGATTGCTTGATATCAGGAGTTGGAGACCAGCTTAGACAACATAGTGAGACCCTCCTCTTAAAAAAAGCAAATAAGTAAACCTAGTTGGACATGGTAGTGGGCACTTGTATTTCCAGGTATTGGGGAGGTTGAGGTGGGAAGATCCCTTGAGTTCATGAATTCAAGGCTGCAGTGAGCCATGATTGCACCATGAGACTCCAGCCTAGGCCACAGAGTGACATCTTGACTCAAAAAATACATCGTAAGCCTCTGCTCACTATGTGTAATTTATTATTTATTCCACATGTATTTTGATTTTATTTTCCTGGCAGCACAATAAGCCAGGACACGCTGAAACTAGAAATCGCATCCACTTTCCAGTGATAGCCCAGTCCAGGGAGGTGAGAAGGAGACAGTCCTCATTAGCGCTGAGGATTCAGGGAGAACAAGATGGGTTGGGCAGGGAGGTTTCTACTTGGAACCTGGAGGCTGAGCAATGACATCCCCCTCCCCACCTGAAAGCCCATCCTGGGCGTCCACCTCCTGGGAGCAGGAGCAGCGCAGCAGCACCACCTGGTGGTCCACGCACTTCCTTTTGCAGATCATGCACAGCCCTCTCCTTCCTAGGCACCTGGGACTTCTTCAGTGGACACCAGCCTGTGTCAACTTTCCTGTAAAGCAAAAGAAGCGTGAGGTTGCTGGGGGAAGAATGGTGTCATCACCACCTTTGGGGTGATCCATGTCACCGTGTTCAGGAGAAGAGCCCGGGCTTCCACCCCATGCAGAGAGGAGGCTCTGGCCATAAAGGCACCTGTGGAGAGGTGAGGACCCATTTTATCTACACTGATAACCAAGAGCCTGCAGACCACGGGGAAGGCTTCCCCTCAGCCCTGTCCTCGCAGGTTTTTCCAGGAGTCAAGGAGTAGACCTGTGCATGGCCTCTGGTGATGTGTGCTGCATGCACACTTAGAAGTGAGGTCACCCTGGCTGGGGGTCCCTGGGCTGCTGGTTGTTCTGGGTGCTCAGTGTCCAGAGAGCAGGATGAGGAAGAGGCTTTGTTCCAAACAGTAACTATACTCTCTGAATTATTTTTTTCAGTAGGCTTTGTGTCATAAAATGTAGGACTCCAGAGGGGAAAAAAAAAAACTGTCTAAAATTTGTGTACTTTAATAAAAAGTAAACGCCCATTAGCCACCAGGGATAGATGTTTGCAGGGCAAACCAAAAGCTCCATCATTTGCCCCAGCTCAGCAATAAACTCTTTCCTCCCCCAAATAAAAACACATCCTGACTTTTAGGGTCATCCTTTCTTGTTGTATTTTATATTTTTATAATCCCAAATTATAATTTAGTTTTACCTTTAGAACTATGCTTTTGCTCTCCTTTATTCTGTAGATTCCTTCTCAAAATACATATTCTGCGGTAGAGTTTCCCACAGTGTGCGTTTTGCTGACTGCTCCCCAAGGTGTAGTTGGATATGTATTTCTATGGTTTGTATTGCCTCGAAGTCGGTGACTGGCTATGGAGGTTAGCTTAGTTCAGGCTTGATTTCCTTTTCACTTGCTCTTGTCTCTACTGCGTTCTTCCATCAAGAGGAAGAACCTAACATTAGCTTTTTTTTTCTTTATTGTGTTGTTAATTGCCATTGCTGTTCAATGGCTAAATCTGTTAATTCCTTATGGGTTGCAAAACAGTTTTTATAGTCCCAGTACCTCATTCCTTCCTCATTTATTATCTGAATAATTTCTAAAGTAAGAGATTTACCCTCCTCTACTGTTTGTTTATGACTAGAAACTTGTTCATCGAGAGACTAAGCCAAGCATCTACTCCCTTATGACCCAGCAATTGCACTCTTGGTTATAAACCAATAGAAATGCATGTATGTGTGTACTAAAATATATGAAAGTATTCACAGCAGCATGATTTGTAAAATCTGGATATAACACAATCGTCTATCAACAGTGAAGGGACAGGAAGTGTGAGCTATTTATAAAGTGCAGCGTTTGACAGCCTTGAGAATGACTAGCCTATGACCACAGACACAGATGATGAGCCCCAGGGGCGTGATGGTGACTGTGTAATGCCATTCAGCCAGAACCTGAAGAACAAATTTGTGTTAGAAATCAAGAGTGGCTCCTCTGGGGTGGGGGAGGGTGGTTTATGGCTGAGTAGGACCCAAAAGTGTTTCCCTGGGGCTGTGATTGCTGTGCTTGGATGTGGGTGTTGTTTGCCGAAGGGTTCACTTTGTGAAAATCCGCTGCCCGCTTGAGGATTGTTCTCTTTTCTCCATGCATGTTGTCCTTCACTCAAATATACATTTCTGGTGTTTTGAAGCAATTCTGTCTATGATAAGAAGAATTGCTCCTATTGCACATTCTTGCAAATACTGAAAAAATCAGTGCAATTTTTCCAGGAAATAAGTACATATAAAGAGGAGAATTGACGACAAGAGCAGTCGGCTTGGGAGCTGACACCACAAAAGCTTTGGGAATGGATGTCGAGCTAGGAACCAGGAATCAAAATACAGAGAAGCCTAAGGGAGGTGAAGGATGTGAAGTGATGCCCCAGGAGTGCATGAATGAATGAGTCATGGGCAGTGGCTCTGGGCTTGGCTGGCAAGTCATGAACTTGGGGAAAATAGAGTTAAAAAATTGGTATTTAGAGGAGAGAGGTACTCATAGACCTCTTACTACACACAGAATGTGTGAAGATAGTGGTTGTGTGTGGATGCTTACTAGAGGGTCTTTTGGGGATGGGGCTCCCTGTGATCAGGTTGGTGAGATGGCTTGACGGGTGATGCCACTCAGCCACACAGGGCTTGCTCATGGAGTCCCTGCACAAAGTGGCCATGGTGGCTGGGATGGACACTGCATGGGCACAGCAATCGCATCACCACCTTGGTGACAAGGCTGACCTGGCAGCTGCCACCGTTGAGGGCCCAGCCTGCCAAAAGCAGCTGTTACTTTGGATGGAGACAAAACAGGAAATGGTAATTCTGAATAAAATAGCATTATGACAGATAAATATGCCACTAATGATATAGTAGAGGTTTAAATAATTTTGAAATGATGAACAAGATTATACCAACGGGAAGAACTTACTATCAGTAAAGAAGTTAAAATGGTTTTAAAACTTTTTTTCCCTTCAGGCATATCCAGGCTGTTTTGAAGATAAGTTTTACCAAATCTTCAATGAAGTTTACTGAACTTATACATAATATCCAAGAGAATAAGGAAACATAGAGAGAGCTAGAAAACTCATTATTGTTTATGCACCAATAACACTGATTCTAAAGCCAGCTAGAGAATAGATAAGAGAAAAGTATGATAGGATAGGCACTTCTAAGCAATTAGACATAAAGATACTGAGAAAAACAGCAGTAGACGGTGTCCACCAATGAGCTATAAACAATTTAAAAATCCTGCCCAGGTTATGTATTCCAGGAATACAAGAATACTTTAACTTATCTGTAATGCATTTTAGCACTTCATTAAAGAATAAAAGACAGAGACGGTCCCATTTCACCAGACGCAGATGAAATCCAACACTCCCTCTCACCTACATTTCTTCAGTTATCTCCACTTTTAAGAGCTTGTGATCATTTCTCACGTTGGCAGCATGCAGAATAAAACTGGAATGATACACAGAAGATCAGCATGGTCCCTACACAAGGGTGACATGAAAGTTCGTGAAGCAGTCCATATTTTTAAACTCTCAACAAACTAGGTATTGAAGGAACATACCTCAAAATAATAGTAGCCACCTATGACAAACCCACAACGGATATCATACTGAATGGGCAAAAGCTGGAAGCATTTCCCTTTAACATCAGCATAAGACAAGGATGGCCTCTCTCACTGCTCCTCTTCAACATAGTGTTGGAAGTTCTGGCAGGAGCAATCAGGTCAGAGAAAGGAAGGATATTCAGATAAAAAGAGAGGAAGTCAAATTGTCTTTGCAAATGACATGATTTTGTATCTAGAAATCCTGATTGTCTCAGCAGAAAGGCTTCTTAAGCTGATAAGCAACTTCAGTAAAGTCTCAGGATACAAAAATCAATGTGCAAAAGTCACAAGCATTTATATACAACAACAATACAAAAGCGGTGAGTCAAATAATAAATAAACTCCAATTCACAATTACTACAAACAGAATAAGAGGGCCGGGTGTGGTGGCTCATGCCGGTAATTCCAGCACTTTGGGATGCTGAAGCCAGCAGATCACCTGAGATCTCATTTGAGACCAGCTTGGCTAACTTGGTGAAATCCAGTTTCTCCTAAAAATACAAAAATTAGCTGGGCATGGTGGCATTCACCTGTAATCCTGGGTACTCAGGAGGCTGAGGCAGGTTAATCGATTGAACCTGGGAGGTTGCAGTGAGCTGAGATGGTGCCATTGCACTCCAGCTTGCGCAACAAGAGCAAAACGCCATGTCAAAACAAACAAACAGACAGACAGAATAAGATGCCTGGGAATACAGCTAACAAGGGAATTGAAGGACCTCTTCAAGGAGAATGACAAATCGCTGCTCGAGGAAATGGGAGAGGACACGAACAGATGGAAAAACACTCCATGCTCATGGATAGGAAGAATCAATATCGTGAAAATGGCCACACTGCCCAAAGTAATTTATAGATTCAATGCTGTTTTCATGAAACTGACATCTCTCACAGGATTAGAAGAAACTACTTTAAAATTCATATGGAACTAAAAAGAGAGCTTGTATAGCCAAGATGATCCTAAGCAAAGAGAACAAAGCTGGAGGCATCATGCTACTTGACTTCACATTGTACTACAAGGTCAGTAACCAAAACAGCAGGGTACTGGTACAAAAACAGACACATGGACAAATGGAACAGAACAGAGAACTCAGAAATAAGACCACACATCTACAACTATGTGATCTTTGCAAACTTAACAAAACAAGCAACCGGGAAAAGATTTCTTATTTAATAAATGGTGCTGGGAGAACTGGCTAGCCATATGCAAAAAATTGAAACTGGACCCCTTCCTTACACCTTAGACAAAAATTAACTACGATGGATTAAAGACATAATTGTAAAACACAAAACTATAAAAACTCTAGAAGAAAATCTAGGCAATACCATTCAGGACATAGGAAAAGTCAACAATTTCATGAAGGAAATGTCAAAAGCAATTGCAACAAAAGCCAAAATTAGCAAATGAGATCTAATTAAATAAAAGTGCTCCTGCGCAGCAAAAGAAACTATTATCGGAGTGAACAGACAAGCTACAAAGTGAGAGAAAGGTTTTGCAATCTATCCATCCGACAATGTCTAATGTCCAGAGTTTTCAAGGAACACACAAGGACATGGTCCCTACACAAGGGTGACATGCAAGTTCGTGAAGCAGTCCATATTTTTAAACTTCAAATTTTCAAGGAGGACACAAGGTTCTGTGTCCTCCAGGAAACCCAGGTTTCTGCTGGAGCTGCGAGGTGCAGGGACATCCTGAGAGAGAATGTGGAGGTTTTGCTGATCATGGACTGAGAATTCCAGGGGGTGCAGTGGGAAGATTTGTGGAGTTGGGGAGGGAGGATGATGTGGACAGAAGAGGAGTGTGCAGAGCCTCGTGGATTCAAGTGCAGAGTATGTGGGGGACCCAGCGTGACTGACACAAACAGGGAGAGGGCATGATAAGCTCAGTCGTGGTGGGCTTGAGGAAGACGATGGTGCTGAGGCTGTGGGAGGCAGGGGAGGAGGAGAAGGGGTGGCTCTCACCTGGGCTCTGTCCATGGAAGTGAGGATGGTGGAGTGGTTGGGTCTCCGTGCTGTGTGGACCTTTCTTGACCACCTGATGACAGTTTGGAGTTCCTGA
The DNA here is from genome assembly GCF_048565385.1 of Saimiri boliviensis. Lineage (NCBI taxonomy): Eukaryota > Metazoa > Chordata > Mammalia > Primates > Cebidae > Saimiri > Saimiri boliviensis. The sequence goes on from NC_133459.1 coordinate 90,218,784, forward strand.
CACAGCGGGCTTCTTAGAGGATTGATTCTTGACCCCAAGGAAAGGAAGTGAGCTCATTCTAGGTCTCAGGTCTACCCTGATGCCTTCTTCAGGGGGTGCCACTTCTGGGTCCCCCGTGGATCCCAGCACAGGAGCCCTCTTCTGCCCTGCTGAGGGGACCAAGGCCCAGGGGAGCTGTGCTCAGATTTCATAATGCCAATATATATCTCCGCACCTTGGAATATTATGTGGACGTGGAGGTGTTTTTCTCAAATAAAAGAAAACTAAGTAAATGGGACCCTAAAAAAAAAAAATACAACTGAGCAATGGAGAGTAGAAGAAAATTTTTCTACTTTTCAGTTTCCCTGAATGTTGGTCTCAAGGGGCTGGAGAGAGAAGTTGCAGGGAGAACAGAAACTCAGAGAGGGCTGGAGCTCCCAAGCGCTGCTCACCTCCACAAGAAAGACATGCGGGAAATGGTTAAGGCAATTTCACATCACTTTGAAATTCTGTAATATTAGGGAATTGTAGTAACTCTCTTCAGTGTAATAATAACATTGTTGTCGGAAACATGTTATTTTTTAAGAGATGACCAACAAAGTATTTAGAAATGAAGGTCATGCTGTTGGCAAGTGATTGCCTAATGTTTCAGCAAAAATCGTGGAAATATAATTTATTACATACACAAAGGAAATAATTAGATCTATGGTGACAATTGTATTCTTTCCAACTTTTGGACTCTGAAAATTTTTAAATAACTTGGAGAAAAAAATTAAAGCTAATACTACATAATCACATGAGAAATGTTCACAACGTCATGTTGAATGAAAATTAAACTTCAAGACTAGCTGAGGTGACTCATATCCAATCCCAGAGCTTTTAGAGGCTGAGATGGGAGGACCACTTTAGGCCAGGTATTTGAAAGCAGCCTGGGCAACATGGCGAGACCCCATCTCTACAACACACTAAAAAATTAATGAGCCTGGTGGCAGGTGCCTGTGGTTCTGGCTACTTGGGAAGCTGAGTGGGGGCATTGCTTCAGCCTGGGAGTTCAAGGTTACAGTGAACTGTGATCATACCACTGCAATTTAGCCTCAGTGACACAGCAAGACCATGTTTCAAAAAAAAAGAGTGAGAGAGAGAAGAAAAAAAATATATCAGGCCTTTAAAAGCATTCAAGAGCATGTGCATGAGAATGTCAGTTGTGTGTGGATGTGTCATTGTGTCGAGAGTGTCTAAGTAAGAATGTGTGTCAATATGTGTGACAACATCTTTTTGTCTGTGTGCATTGGTGTATGAGTCTATGTGTGCATTCATTCATTCATTTATTCACTCAACAAGTATATTTAAAGTAACAGTCACTATTCGAGGCAGCTGTGAACAATCAAAATCACTGTCCTTGTCCTCATAAAGCATGTATGCTAGAGGACAGAAAGACTATAAGCAATTAAAATAAATACATTCATAGCTGGGCACAAATGTATGTAATCCCAGCACTTTGGGAGGCTGAGGCGGGAGGACCACTTGAGGCCAGAAGTTTGAGAACAGTTTGGGAAACATATCAAGACTCCGTTTGTACCAAAAGTAAATACAAAACTAGCCGAGTGTGATGGCACACACCTGTAGTCCCAGCTACTTGGGAGGCTGAGGTGGGAGGATCACTTGAGCCCAGGAGTTTGAGGCTATGGTGAGCCAAGATTGCACCACCGCATTCCTGCCTGGGTAACAGCACAACCCTGTCTCTCAAAACAAATAAGTAAAGAATTCTTAAATGTTAGTAAAAGGGTTGCGAACAAAAACAAAGCAGGGTGGGGTGAGGGGGATGGGAGATGCCAAGTGGGCAGTGCAGAGACAGGCTCCGGGGGGCATGAGGAGAACGTGGGGTGGGGGGCGGGGAAGGGAGCCCTGGAGATGAGTTTCCAGGCAGGGGAGTGGCTGTGCAGAGGCTCTGAGGTATGGACACCTGGGGTGCTGGATAAACCGTGATGCCTGGGAGGGCCTCGGTCTGGCCCCACTGCACAGCCACACCTGGGTAAACTGGGCGGTCACTGGAGAGGGCCTTGCCCACGAGAGGGACTTTTCACCATGTTCTCCTCCCTCCCCATACCCCAGTTCCTCTGCCAGAAATGAGCGCGTGATCACGCCTCGGGCGCCCTTCCCGGGAAGAAGTTGCGCACGTGTCACTGCTGTCACAGGAAGAAGGAGCGCTGAAAAGAAAGAAGGAGCAGAAGAAAACGTTTCTTCTTTCCGGTTTTCTGGAGGGTGGGCCCGGAGGGCTGGAGAGGGGATGAGGAGACAGAAACCTCAGGGACGGCTCCAGAGCTTCCCGCTCCTCCCGCGGGTGGGGTCCCTGGCTGCCAGAGGCTGCTTCACCCCGCCGATGCCCAGCCCGGCTCCGTGTCTCTGCCTGACTCACCCCCACTCCTCCCTCCGCTGCTCCGCAGAATCCGAGCGCGGCCCGCGGCTGTGGGGATAGGGGAGCTGCCGGGCAGAAACGGGGCGACACGGAGAGGAGCCGCTCGGTGCCAGGCGCGGCTGGGGGCGCCCAGGGGAAGGGCCCGGCTTTGCGGCCGAGGCCAAGGCCGTGGCTGCCGGCTGGGTGCTCTGTTTCCTCAGCCGCTCGGAGGACGCTCGCCCCTGGCAGCACCGAGGCTGTTCTTCACGGACCACCCAGTCCAACCGCTTATCCATTGAGAACTGCACACATATGTCAGTTTTTGATACGAATTGCAGCAGGAAAAAAACCTGGATGCACAGTTTGAAAATGATGAACGAATGACACCCTTGGAACAGCCCTGATGATCTGGGGTTCAGTGGAAAAGGAACAGGACAAACTTCACGAAGAAATAGAGAATTTAATCGAAATTCAGGCTATCGCTGTTTGTACGGAAAATGGCAACTTTAAAGAAGCAGAAATCTTTGAAAGAATATTTGGTGGGCTGGGCGCGGTGGCTCATGCCTGTAATCCTAGCACTCTGGGAGGCCGAGGCGGGTGGATCACGAGGTCAAGAGATCGAGACCATCCTGGTCAACATGGTGAAACCCCGTCTCTACTAAAAATACAAAAAAAAAAAAAAAAAAAAAAAAAAAATTAGCTGGGCATGGTGGTGCGTGCCTGTAATCCCAGCTACTCAGGAGGCTGAGGCAGGAGAATTGCCTGAACCCAGGAGGCGGAGGTTGCGGTGAGTGGAGATAGTGCCATTGCACTCCAGCCTGGGTAGCAAGAGCGAAACTCAGTCTCAAAAAAAAAAAAAAAAAGAATATTTGGTGATCCAAATTCTTATATGCCTTTAAAAAGGAAATTGCTTATGATAATCTCTCAGAAAGATACATTTCATTCCATGGAGTAAATGAAGAGTTATGTGAATTATGTGCTAAGTGAAAAATCATCCACCTTTCTAATGAAGGCAGGCGCAAAAGCATAGAAAGTAAAAGAGCAAGAACAATAACTTCTCAAGAGAAACCCAATGGTAATGATGCTGAAATGGAAACCGAAGCTAATTTGGATACAAGAAAAAGGTCTCACAAGAATCTTTGCTTATCTAAGTTGAAACATGGAACCCAGCAACAAGACCTTAATAAGAAAGAAAGAAGAGCAGGAACTCTTCAAAGTGCAAGAAAGAAAAAAGAAAGCAGAAGAGTCAGTGAAAGTACGATACCTGTTTCAAAGGGTCAGCTGGTGACTCCTGAAAAGCACTGAGCTAGAAAAAGACAGATGTGTCTTTGGGAAGAAGACAAGAATTTGAGCTCTGGAGTGAGGAAATTTCGAGAGGGTAACATCTAAAGTACTGTTGCAGTATAAATTCAACAACCTGACAAATGTCATGTTAAAAGGTACAATGAAGAAACTAAAATGGATTTGCTCAGACAGTGAAGACTCATTGTGTTTGTAAAAGCTTGGTGAAAGGACAATTAAGTATTTTGATTGCTACATTTTGTTTGAAACTTGCATCATTGATGTATTTTAAAACTTTAAATCGTTACAGTATTTTTCTGTGACCATCAATTAATATAAGGGTTTGTACTATAAGAGTTAAAGTATATGCTATCGTATTCTTTAAGAACTTTATTTTGATAAACTGTAAATTTGTTGAAGCCTGCTACATTAGCATTCCCACGCACAAATCCTGTTCCAATGAAAAAATTAAAAGCTGATATAAAAAAATTTAATTAACCTATTTTGTATCTGTAGGCTGACCTCAACCCTGTAACGTAACCCATTAAAATGAATTTGCTAGATGATTGAATAACAATAGTCCTTTGGTATGAGATAATGACTTGGTTTATGGCCTTAATATGCTACTTAATTACTTAAGACATGTATTAATAGAATGATAAATGTACAAAGTAACCTATAAGCATGACATTCTTTTGCTTTCAATGGTTTCATGTAAAGAAAAAAGAACTTGAACGCAGTAATACCCAAGGACACAAGTGAACAATAGACACTGGGAAGGGAGGGTGGGAGTGAGAGCTGAAAACTGCCTACCGGGTGCTCTGCTCACTACCTGGGCAATGGGATCATCTGTGCCCCACACCTCAGCAGTGCAGTGTACCCAGCTAACAAGCCTGCCATGTGCTCCCTGAATCTAAAATAAAAATAACTTTTATTATTACCCATGGAACAAAATCTGTACTATTAGCAAGAGTCATTTTGCGTCTCACTTGGAAACAATTTGACTTTTGTTCCAGTGTTTAAACTTTGACAAAAATGGTTTTGAATAGATCTGTATAGCCTGATGCCATAAACATAATATAACCTGATGCCATAAATATAAGATTCTCTGATACATTCATTTAACATATCAATATCGGACCAAAAATAATATTCTGTAAAGTTTAAATAGCTATTGACTACGAGCACCTTGACGTCTATGATAGGTAATAAACAAGGCCATACATACCTTACTAAGCAGTTTTGGTTTTTCACTAACATTGCGTTTTTTAAAGATTTAAACTCACAGAATTATTGAGCATTTTGACTTGTGTGCTTTATTTAGCAAATGAGTAAAAATATTGGAATAATAAAGCATTTGCATAAAAATCAAATGGTAGTGTGTTGTAATCTGTATTTTACTTCCTATTAAGGTTTTATATGTTACTTTCCCATAGTTCCTGAATTTGTTATCTTATTATATACTATATATAATCAGAAACATGGATAATTTTTTAAAAGAAGAATCTGACAGCTGCGCGGCGACGCCCCCCTGTGGCCACAGGGCTAAGAACGGTGGCCCTTAGCTCCATCCTCACCTGCTCAGCCAAGACCTCCCCTGGGTCTCCCTGGGCTCCCGGCAGCAGGAAAGGCGTCTGAACACAAGAGGGCGCCCCTACCCCATGTCACGGTTGGGATCGGCCGCGTCTGTGTGGGTCTATTCATGGGCTTTTTATTCTATTCCATTGATTTAAGCCTATTTTATAACAATGTCGCACTGCTTTTTATTACTAGAGGTTTATAGTAAATCTTGAAATTACTCAGTATGCATCCTCCAAATTCCTTCTTTTTAAAATTATTTCAGCTATTCAAACTTATTTATATTTTCATAGAAATGGTAGCTTCAGCTTGCCAATTTCTTTTAACATTTCTTTTAAAGCTCACCGGTGTCTTAATTGAAAATGCACTTAATTTAATAGCTCAATCTTGGAGAAATAATAACACTGGATATTCCACTTCTTGAATACGCAATTTCTCTGTTAATTTTGATCTTCTTTACTTTCTGTCGGTAGTGCTTGTAGACTTTAGTGTAGAAATTATACACACTATTAAAAAATTGATGCCTGAACATGGTATTACTTTGCTAATTTTTATTTTGAGACAGAGCTTTGCTCTTGTTGCCCAGGTACAATGCAGTGACGTGATGTTGGCTCACTGCGACCTCTGCCTCCTGGGTTCAAAAGATCTCTTGCCTCAACCTCCTGAGTACATGGGATTGCAGGCTTCCACCACCATGCTCGACTAATTTTGTATTTTTAGTAGAGAGAGGATTTCGCCATGTTGGCCAGGCTGGTCTGGAACTCCTGAGCTCAAGTGACCCACCCACCTTGGCCTCCCAAAACGCTAGGATTACAGGAGTGAGCCTCTGCACCCGGCCTGTTTTTTATTGTATTAATTGAGTTGTGTTATTTAATTTGCAGTTTATTTGAATCAAACACTTCCCCATAAACCAATCTGGAGTGACATATTTTTTTAAAATTTGTATTTGAATTTATTAACATCTTGCACTGAATTTTTGGTCTTTGTTCAAGGGAAATAATTGTTCTTGGGTCTTTTTTCTTCTAATTTTGTTGTCTGCATTTTCTTTTTTTAATCTGAGTAATGTTGGCCTCATAAATCCAGTTGAAAAGAGTTGTCTCCTTTAATTTCTAAAAAGGTGTGTGTAAAATTGATGCTATTTTCAACTGTGTGTTTCATATAATTCATCAGCAAAGCCTTCTGGATCTTCTGTATTCTCTATGGGAAGGATTTCAATTACAAATTCAATTTCTACAATTTATATGTGGCTGGTCACATTTTCTATTTCTTCTTAGATCCGTTTTCATGAATTTTCTCTCTCAAGGAAATTGTTCACTTGGATGTCAAACTTATTGGCATAAAATTGTTAATATTCCTTTTCTTGACCTGAAGGTCACAGTGGTCTGATGTTCTTTTATTCCTGTTATTGTTAATTTGTATCTTTTTGTCTTGATCAATCTAGTTAGGGTTTTATAAAATTTACTGATTATTTTCCCATACAAGCAAGTTTAGGATTTGTTAATTTTATTTATCTTTCTAAGTAATTGACTTCAGTTTCATTATTATTTCCTTCCTCTGCATGTTCCTTTTCATTTCTTATGGCAGAAGCTAAGTTACTAATTTGACATCTTCTTCTTTTTAAATAGAGGTACTTAAAAATGTCATTTTTTCTCTATTATTTCAGCTGCGCCCCATAGATTCTTATTTATTTTACTTTAATATCCTTCAGTTTAGAGGATTTCCTAATTTCTCTTGTAATTTCTACTTTGACAAAATTGTCATTTAGAGTTTTGATGTTTAATTTCTAAATACTTGGTATTTTTACAATCATGTATCTTAGTCCATTTCGGCTGTTGTAACAGAATACCATAGTCTGTGTGGATTATAAACAAAAGAAATCTATTTCTCACAATTCCAGAGCCTGGGAAGTCCAAGGTCAAGACAATAGCAGAATGAGTGTGTGATTCAGGTGTTTCCAGATTCACAAATGGTGTCTTTTCTCAGTGTTCTTACATGGTGGAAGGGGCAAAGGACCTGAATGAAGTCCCTTTTATAAGAACAGTAACCTAATTAATAAGGGATCTGCCCTCATGACTTAATCACCTCTTAAAGGCTCCACCTCCAAACAGCATCACATTAGGGATTAGGTTTCAATATATGAACTTAGGGAACGACCAAAACATTCAGTCCACAGGATCACCTTATTGCTACCAATTTCTAATGCGTTTTCATATGGTCTGAAAATACGTCTTGTATGATTTCAATATTTTCAAATGTATTGTTTGATGGCCTGAGATATAGTTTCTCTTGGTAAATGTATAATTCACACTTGAGACAATATATATTTTTTCACTGATGTTCATATGTATTTACATACATAAAGTCTGTGTGGTTAATGCTTTTTGTTTTTCTAGTTCTTTGTTGGAATTTTCTATAGTTTTTAAATTTATTGCTAAAGTTTTAACATATCTAATCATGCTCATAGAATTCTCCATTTCTCTCTGTAATTTTATCCATTTTTTTGTGAACTCTGAAGTTAAGCCATTGGGCGGATTTCTGATTGCATGTCTTTTTGTTGGATTGAAGCTTTTGTTATTGTGAAATGTCTCTCTCTCTCTCTTTTTAATCTCTGGTAATACATTTCATTTGAAAATCTCTTCTTTACTGGTAGTAATATAACCGGTAGCAATATAATGCTTTCAACCCCCTTATGCTTACTGTTCACGTGACATTGCTTCTTCCGTCAATTTTCATTTAACTTAGACCTATGTGTGCAGGCGTTAGTCTGTTTTCACACTGCTAATGTTGTAACCAAGTGAGTTGTAAGGAAAGTGCCACATTCTGAGATAGAATCAGGAGTTCTTTGTTGCCAGTGACCAAGAGACAGCTAACGCTCAAAATTCTCTTGGCCCAGAAGAAGGGGCTTGATTCCTTTTTACACTTTGCTTAGAGAAAGGGGGTAATCACCCCCTTGCATTTTCTAAGTCCGGGAATGTTCAAGTTGGATTTAGAATTGGAATGATAGAAGATCCAGTCACAGACGCCATCGATTCTTTGATTTTTGTCTTTTGGATTCCTCCTTTTTCCTGATTATCCACTCACAAGTTGACTCAGCTGGGAACCTGACCATGAATGTAGTGCTTTCTGGCTGGGCTCCGCCCCTCATCGGGAAGACCAGGTGAAAAGGTAAAGAAACAAACAAAAACCTGAATTCTCCCTTGGCAGTGTGGGTCATAACCACTGTCTGGGATTTAAAATGCCTCTTCATGTGCAAGGCGAGGTGGTCTGACCTGGAAAATGCTCGGTGGCATTTCTGGCACCGGAACGGGCGTTGCCCAGTGTGTTTACGGTAGTGCCTGGTCAGTTCATCTGAGCAGATGAATTTCCATCCACAGCCATGGCAGTCACCGTGGTAAGGTTTCTCACCTGTGTGGGTTCGCAGGTGTGCCTTGGGATGGGAACTCTTTGTGTGGGTGGCCTTCCTTTTCTGGGACACGATCGTCTTCCCCTGTTTGGCCTGGGCTCTGGGCGGCTTGAGCTCTTGGTAATGGAGTGGCGGACTTGTGGCTGAGTCTGGTCAGGCAGGAAGGATGGGTAATCAGGCCCTGGGTGGGGATGGAAGCTGGGGAAGTGGCAGGGCAGGGTGACAGTCCCTGCTGCTCAGCAGTTCCTCAGGTCCCAGGGGTCGGGAGCTGCCGCCCCAGGGGGACGTCGTGTGCAGCCCGCCGTGGCCATGGCTGGGAGGGGTCCAGCGCCTGAGTGGGTGCACGAGGAGACTCCTCCTGCTTGATCTTGGGGTACGGGCGCTGCGGGCCGCCGTTGTGGGGGCCGCCACCATTACCACCAGGTGGCTGCTGTCAGGGCCGTCTTTGCTGCCGCTGATGACAACTGGCTGTGTACTCGCTGCCCGGGGGCACTCAGTGACGCCTTCAGCACGAACTTGCCAGTCACCCCAACAGCTGGCAGCTGCAGCTGCAGCGGTGGAGTGGACACCGGCTCCAATTGCGGCTGCAGCAGGTCCGCCACAGAGCTGCCAGAGGGGCTCATGTTGTGGATATTCTCCGGGTTGAAGGAAGCCATAGGAGGGGGAGCGGACTTTCTACCACAGAGGAGGCCTCCACCCGTGGGGTCCCCACGCCTGGGTCGCCCCGCCGGCATCGGACAGCTGAAGCTGCAGGTGGAGGGTGCGCTGGCAGGGCCGCTGCTCGACGGGAACGACGAGGAAGACGCGGATGCTGACAAGGGTACAGTGGCGGCCACCGACTGCTGATGGACAGCGAATTGGAGAGGACAAGGTCCAGGTCCAGGAGGTCGTTGAACTCCTCGGTCTCTCTCCGGGGCAGGGGGGCCAGGTTGCTACCGCCGCAAGCTGCAGGGGCTCCGTCAGGTCTGTGGCCACGGTCGCCACCACTAGGTCCTGGCGTGGCCAGGAAGCATTGGGGGGAAGTCCTTCATGTGGGAGAGCTCCTCCTGCCAGCGGTTAATCGGGTTATTTGGAGCACCTGCTTAACACAGTGTCCTCTCCCTTCCCGCCCGGCCAGACGCCAACGTGGAGAAAGGTGGGAGCAGCGCCTCGCTGACAGCCCTGTCAGACTCGCCAGGTGGCTGCCTCATTAATGTGAGGGCCCAGAAGGTCCTCGGGAGCCCGAAGCAGCTGGGGCACCTGAGCCCCAAAGTCAACGAAGAGAAGACTTAGAAACGAAGCCAAAACCCAAACCCCCAAGTTGCCCGACATCCTTCTTCTTTGGATTAAATATAAATTAGAGTCATCCTTTTAAAAAAGTTTCTTTGTTTACAAAGTTCTTGGAAAAGTAGACAATCTTATAAAAATAGACAATCAGCAAGGCAAGAAAGTAGGCCTGGTGGCCGGGCTGCCCTCTCTTCCACTCACCAGCGTCCTCCACCACTATCATGGTCACCTGGGTTGCTGCCGTGGGCGCAGGGGCTGTGGCCAGGGCAGTGGGCAGGAGGTGCCACTCGGTGAGACTGCCCCGGCGGAGAACTGGTGGGTGCTGCAGGGCACGGAGTCTGGGGAGCTGGAGTCTGGATGCACGGAGTCTGGGTGCGCAGAGGCCACAGGCTCGGGTCACGGGCCTGTGGGTGGGGAGGGGACCGGAGGGGCGGCAGGTCACTCGGCGGCTCCTGGTGCCTCCGCTGCCTGCCACGGCCTCTGCTCCCCACGCGCCCGCTCCTTCTCTCTGTTTGGGAAACTTGGAAACACTCTTAATATGTGCAGATTCCTTAGGCCTTCTTGATTCTTTCCGGGCCTTAATGTAGATTTAGAGAATTATAAATTCTTGCAACAGAAAATCTGCATTAAAAAAGTCTTCCCCGGTGATCTTTAGGCAGCTCATCTACAGACAGGTTCTTAGACACCCTGGCAAGTTTCAATGTTGAAAATTGTTTCCTCTTCCCTCAAAGCAATGACAGGGCAGGTGGCCAATGGACGGGGACCGGAAACCGAGGCTGCCCCCGAGGGCGCGTCTAATGCAGAAGACAAGGACCGCATCCTAAAACACGTCCCGTCCCGTGGAGCTGCAGCATTTCTGATCAATACTGCAAATACACCCGAACTGCCAAGGAACACGGCCCAGGCACCCTTTGAGGAGGGATTCTCACTTTTAATTCCTCTGTTCTTCATCTTCTGCTCTATTTGAACCCAAAACCTTTGAGTGGGTATCTCCCGTTCTGGGAGCGCAGCTGTTCCTAGGACTGGGCTCCAGCTGTTGCCCACTCTGGCCTAACCTGGCTGTGCGGTGGAGGTGGCCGGCCCCTTTAAGGCCCCGCTGCGCCTGCGCCTGGGGCTCTCGGCGGAGCGGAGGACCAAGCGGCCGCAGGGGGGCGATGGGCTGCGGTTGAGACAGCGGCGGTGCCGGGAGAGGAGGGGAGGGGAGGGGAGGGGAGGGGAGGGGAGGGGAGGGAGGGGAGGGGGAGGGGCTGGGGAGGGGAGGAGAAGGGAGGTGAGGGGGCGGGGCGGGGGAGGAGAAGAGGAAGGGAAGGGAGGGGAGGGGTGGGGGCTGTGGCGGGGGAGGGACTGGGGAGGGGAAGGGCAGGGGAGGGGAGTGGAGGGGAGTGGAGGGGAGGGTGGCGCCGCCGCTTGGAGCCCCTCAGTGAGTGCGGTGCTTCTGGAAACGCAGGACAGGCGGGCGGGCTGCGGAGGGCGGAGGCGCGGGGCGTGGCGGCCGCCATGCCTGTGGGAAGTGAAGGTTTGCCGGGAAGTCCACCAGCGTTTGTGAGGTGAGGGCGCCGCCCCAGGCCGCGGGCAGGGAGTTCGGGACCCCGGCGCGCAGCTGGGTTGACGCGCGCAGGGGCCTCCGCAACGTTTGCTGGGCGAGCTGGCCGGGGCGGCCGCCGGGCTGGAGTCCCTGCGCCGGGTTCCTCTCCCCGCGGCCGCAGCAGCCCTCCTGTCGGGGCGCCGGGAAGAATCCCGCTGGCGGGAGCGGGTCTTTGGGGCTTCTCAGATGATCTCACTTGGTATCCTTTCACCAAAGCTCAGCAAGACTTTTGGAGTGGTGTCCTCGCTTTACTTTTTTTTTTTTTTCTGGTAAAGCTGCTTTCCCCAGGAAGTCTTTTCTTGAAGTGCTCTCATTTCTTTGGGGTACAGTGTTGTTCACCCGAAGGAATGACTCCCAGTGCTCGAGGAAGTTAAAGTGATCTGCTGGTCCTTTTAAAGCTTTGTTCTGAGCTGATATGCGTTAGTAGCTTTCTTTTGTTGTTAAATTTTATTGGTAAAATTTCACCTGTGAACCAGCAGCTCGGTTTTCTATTCTAAAATGCTAGCTTTAAGATTTCTGAGAACTTTGTGTCAAAGAAATCTTTGAAAAGTTACAGAAGTCTGTGGAAGTTGACAATTTGAAATGTGCAGGTGGTCGGGGGGCAGTGGATCACACGTGTAATCCCAGCGCTTTGGAAGGCCAAGGTGGGCAGACCACTTGAGCCCAGGAGTTCCAGACCAGCCTGGGCAACATGGCAAAACCCCATCTCTACTGAAAATACAAAAATTAGCTGTATGTGGTGGTGTGTCCCTAGCTACTTGGGAGCCTGAGATGGGAGGATCTATCAGAGCCTGGGAGGTTGAGATTACAGTGAGCAGTGATCTTGCCAGTGCACTCAGGCCTGGATGGCAGAGGGAGAACCTAAAAAAAAAAAAAAAAAAACAAGTACAGGTAATAAATTTATACTAAGTAAAATTCACCACAGATCAAGAAATAGAACATTACTAGATTGGGGTATATATGTAAGAGTCACATTGTTGGTTTTAGAGGTATCAGATATTGTTGAACATTTTCCCAAAGTGGTTGTAAAACTTATCAGGATATTCTGGTTATCCCACATCCTTGCTGATGCTTGTCAGTTAAAAGTTATTTTGCCATTGGAGTAGAGGTGCAGTAATATATCAGTGTGGTTTCATTTTGCCTTTTCCTGGTATTGAGGTTGAGTCTTTTTTACTGCCATTTATATGTCCTCTTTTGTGAAGTGCCTGTTAAATCTCTGTATCCTGTTTTCAGGATATGCTTGTTTTTCTGTTGATTTGTAACACTTTATTCTGGTTATGTGTCCTTTCTAGGATATACACGTGTTGCATTTCTCTTTTTTCAAACTCTAGCTTGCCTTTTCACTCTTTTAATGGTGTTTTTAAATGAATGGAGATTCTCTAATTTTTTTTTTTTTCTTTTTTAGACAGGATCTCACTCTGTTGTCCAGGCTGGAGTGCAATGGCACAATTACAGCTCATTGCAATCTTGACCTCCCAAGGCTCTGGTGATCCTCCTGTCTGAGCCCCCAAGTAGCTGGGATCTACAGGGGAGCACCATTATGCTCAGCTCTTTTTGTATTTTTAGTAGAGATGGGGTTTTAACATGTTACATAGGCTGGTCTGGAATTCCTGGGATCAAGTGATACACCTGCCTTGGCCTCCCAAAGTGTAGGGATTACAGGCATGAGCCAGTGTACCCAGCCTGAGTTTCTTAATTTTAATGAAATTATACTTGATCAATCTTTTCCTTTATGGTGACTGCTTTTTGTGTCCTGTTAATCAATGCCTAACCTAAGAATATGAACACATTTTTTTCTGTGTTAACTTCATAGCAATTTTACTTTAGTTTATGCTTTTTTTTTTTTCCAGACAGACTTTCACTCTATTTCCCAGACTAGAATGTGGTGGCATAATCTCAGCTCACTGCAACTTTCACCTCCTGGATCAAGCGATCCTCCCACCTTAGCCTTTTGAGTACCTGAGACCATAGTCATGTGCCACCATGCCTGGCTAATTTTTTTTTTTTTTTTTTTTTTTTTTTTTTTTTGTAGAGATGGGCATTCATCATTTTCCCAGGTTAGTCTCAAACTCTTGGGCTCAAGTAGTCTGCCCACTTCAGCCTCCCACAGTGCTGGGATTACAGGTGTGAGCCACCCCACCCAGCCATGATTCACTTTTTACTCTACTAAAAAATAGCCATCTCTACTAAAAATACATGGATGTGACTGTTTGATGTAGCACCATATATTGAATGGAACATCCTTGTCCTTCTGGACTGTGTGGCACTTTTTTTCATAAATCAGATGGCTGTATGATCATCTGATTTATGAAATCAGTGTGGGTCTGTTTCTGGACCAACCTGAGCAACATAGTGAGATCCCATCTCTACAAAAAGTCATAAATAAAGATGTAAAATGTTTTTAAGTGGGTAGAGAAGATGGAGTCATAGGTGATAATTTATAAATGATTGTCAGTTTTTGGCTACATGCAAGTGTTGGTAAGTCAGATCTGTTGGGAGTTTAGGCAACATGTATTAAGAGAATTATGTGTTCAGAATGATTGCTAGATGTTCACTGACTTCAATTAGATGTTATTTGAGACTCACAGAGCTACAGGTTTTATTTTATTTATTTATTTGTCTTTTAAAAAACTTTACCATCTTCCTGTCAAGGCAGTAACTCTATACTTAATTGTTCTTAAGTATACCTAATTACCAGGAAAATTTTATGGATCATATCTAATTGTTAAGCCATTAAAGGACTGACGTGATGTAATGTAGACAATAGTATTCTACATAATAGTTTCAGGACTGCATCAATGAAATTGTTTCTTTCTTCTTCTTCTTCTTCTTCTTCTTCTTCTTCTTCTTCTTCTTCTTCTTCTTCTTCTTTCTTCTTTCTTCTTTCTTCTTTCTTCTTTCTTCTTCTTCCCCCCTCCTCTTCCTCCTCCTCCTCCCCCTCCCCCTCCCCCCTCCTCCTCCTCCTCCTTCTTCCTCTTTTCTTCTTTCTTCCTTCTTCTTTTTACTCCTGCATATAGTTTGAACACATCTTCTTCTTTTTGTTTTCTTGAGACAAGGTTTCGCTCTGTCGCCCATGCTGGAGTGCAGTGGTGCAGTGGTATGATCATGGCTCATTGCCGTTTTGACCTCTCAGGCTCTAGCAGTCCTCCTACCTCAGCCTTCTTAGTACCTGCAGGCATGCACCACCATGCCAGGCTCAGTTTTTATTTTTTGTATCCAGGGTCTTCCTATGGTGCCCAGACTGTTTTCAAACTCCTGGGCTCAAATGATCCTCCCACCTTGGCATCCCAAAATGTTGGTATTACAGGTGTGAGCCATCACTCCTGGCCATTTTAGTTTTAATAACTTTATATTTTTCTAATTTAAAATATTTATTATTTATGAATGTAATATTGTTATGATTATTTTGTAAGTGTTTAATCTCATTTTCAAAATAAGCTTGTGGAAATTAGAGATCTTGTCTCTTACTTACTACTGTATTCTCAGTGCCTGACCTTGCCTGGTATGAAACAGATATTCAATAAATAATTGTTAAATGAATGAATGAACCACATTCAACAATTCTCTAAGTATCACAGCTTTCACTGTCTAACAAATAAAATAGCTTGTATAGAATAGAGTCACAGTTAACCTGCCATAAAAGGAAATGTCAAGGAAAATAGACCTTTGTATGTGTAGCTGCTAAGATTTTGGGGCTTTTGTTACTGCAACATAAACTAGCAAAGCTCAGTGAGACTGCAGATAGAATATACATATATAAATAGACCAGATAGACCAGTGGATGAGATTCCAAAGATAGTTCAATCATCATTAACTAACCACACGCACACTCTCTTAATTTCCTAACAGAAAGAATGGAATTCCTGTTCACTAAGATCTGCCCCAAATATTACTTATTTTGTGAAAACTTCTCTGGCTACTCAGGAATCTCCCTGCTTCAGCCTCCCGAGTAGCTGAGATTGCACGTGTGCACCACCATGCTTGGCTAACTTTTTATTTTCAGAGACAGGGTCTTACTATGTTGCCCAGGCTGGTCAGGACTGTTGATTGCATATGACAGAAACCCAGCCAATTCTAGTTCCTCACCGCCTTTCAATCTGCTCCCTTCTCAGTCTTCCCAGTCTCAACAAATGGCAGTTCCATCCTTCAAGTTCCCCAAGCCCCAAATCTTAATGTTAACCTTGATTTCTCTCTTTTACGTCATAGCTCGTATGAAGGCCAATCATGTTCAGACCCAGGCGGAGGTTCCTGCTGACCCGGGCTCTCACCAGCACATCGTCCTTTACTGTCCTCCTGAGGGTGTCTGGAGCTTCAGTGCTGTGTGCTCTTGGCCTCCATGCTGGGGCACCACTGACTCCTGCTGTCCAGGGCTTCCAGTGGACTCTCCGAGGCACTGATGTAGAATCTTCCCCATTCGGTTCACCAAGAGCAGCCTCATGCGGTGTGGGCTGACATGAAGAGCTGCCAGATCTAACAGGTAAAAATCACGAGGCACTGCCAGCTGGATGGGGTCAGAGAGTCCTCTCTCCATTACGATTCAGATGAGAAGGGAAGATTCCATAGGCCCTAAACATTGCAGCATGACCCGCATGTGCCACCCACGAGCTGCAGTGCATGGTCAGGTGGAATTTATTTGACTTCAGGAGAGGACAGTGTTCTCTTCAGTCCTTTTCCTCAGTGGCTGGATCTGCGTCCCTCTCCTCTCTCTTCCCCTCTCATCCCCCAGTCTCCATCCCCATCTCTCTCTCTGTTTCCACCTTGCTGTTCCCTTTCACCCGCTTTCACCTCTTCAACTTTCATGATTCCCCACTCCCTGTCCACCCACATTTCCCAGGCTAAGGCCCCTGAGCTGTCCTGTGTGGGGAGATGTGTCTGGATTTAGGTGGTGCCCTCTAGATGTGTCCAGGATAGGGAAACATGGCTCAGCTGCCAGTATAATGGTTTCAGAGAGTGGCCACTTTTGAAGGCCTTTCACATTTCCCATTCTAGAATTCTGTAGGACTTAAAATTGATGGGCCACAGTAGAATTCTTGGTTCCTCATGACCTTGTGGTGGTCACCTTCTTTCACTGAGCATTCACATGGTGGCTATTAGGTGCCAGGCCCTGCTCTGGGCTAGGGGCACCATAATGAGTAAATGTCATATCACTACCCCATGGAACCCACCACTGCACGCATTGAGAGGAGAAAGAAAGGGGCGTGGCCTGTTTGTGTTCTTTTCACGTGGTCACCTGCCAGGTCCTGGGGGAGTGGGAGCCAGTGCAAGGAGAGAAGCCCAGTGAGAAAGGCAAAGGGATGATGTCAGACCCAGGAGCTGAGGCTCACATTCCCCTGCAGCTGGGCAGCTTCTGGAGTGGACAAGGGAACATTGTGGCTTGGTGTTCTGGGGTTCACTGTCTCATCTCATTTCTGTGGGTGCCAGAACTTGTCCAAAGGGAAGACTCAGTGTCTCTAACAACAGCAAGGCAGAGACAGAAAGTGTTTCAGAGAAGCAGGAAGGATTGTCTGCCATGGAAACAGTATATGGATTTATAGTAGTGTGTCTCTCTAATAACTAGTTAGCGTGTTCCTGTTAATTGAAAATATCGGTGGTGTAAGTTTCCTTGGATCTCCTCATCTTCATGTAAGTTTGTCTGTTCCCCTATCCCTCCCTTCTTTCCTTCTTTTCCTTCCTTCCTGGGTTTTCTGATCAGGGTCATGTGAGGCTAAAATCCAGAAATGGGCTAGCTATGCTTTTTCTCTAGAGCTCAAGCTTTTATTCCAAGTTCACTGCAGATATTGGAAAATGTTTCTATTCTTGTTTGTGGGGGACTGAGGGCCCTTTTTCTGTGCTGGCTGTCAGCCAGGATATACTCTGACTTCAGATGCCACCTGCTTTCCTCTTTACGTGTCTTTTCTATCTTTCAACCAATCACAACTCATGGAGTCCTTCTCAAGCTCCTTCCTTCTCTGACTTCATCTTCTCCAACCAGCCACAGAAAGCTCTGTCATGTATGGAGTGATGTGATTCAGTCCACTTCATGCAGGTAACCTCATCATCTTCAGGTCATATAACTGTTACATAACAACATAATCACAGGAGTGGTGTCTCATCACCTTAACAGGCTTCAGAGACAAGGGTATGGCATGTTTGGGGACCATTTCAGAAATTCCATCTACCACAGTTGGACACTCACATTCCCCCATCTGCAAAATACATTCATCCTCTCCTCTAAAGTTTCCAAATTTCATGTCATTAAAGCATTAGTTCAACATGAAAAATGTCACATAGGCCACATCAGATCCAAAGTTTAAAATCTTATCTAAAACCAGGTGTCAATGAGGCTTCTGAGGGTGTCCATTAAGTACAGATTATTGACATAATTGCCTTACTTCTGTCGACCTGTGAAACTGAACAAACTGCTTATCTGCTCCTAATGTGGAATGGCGGGACAGGCACAGAATAACAATTACAGTGATTCTAGTTCAAAAAGAAGGAACATGGAAGGGAGAAAAAAGTCACTGATCCAAAATAGTTTGGAAATGGAGCTGGGCAAAATCCAGCAGGAGGTACTTAAGTAGGATCCACAGCCTGGGACTGACCCTCCATCCTGTGGGACTTTGCTTCTGGGATCTTTGCTCTGCATTTCTTGAAACCATTATTGTCTATCTTATTTTCCCCTACTCCTTTGGTTCTTCCCCTTTCTCCTCATGGCAGCATCCTCTGCTTAATCCTTGGTCCATCACCCCCAGCAGGATTGGTCAGATAGTGCCCGTGTCACAGTCCTGACTGTGTCCACAAGGGGCTGTCCTTGTGAGCCCATGCTCCTCTGAGATCGTCTTCACTGTCCTAACCTCTCTCAGTCATGATTGCTTTCAGCTGATCTGGCTAGCTTAGGAGAAAACCTAAGACTATGGAGTCCTAGAGCCATTCTCTGCCCTCTCTATCTCCAGGAGAGGAAGACTATAACAGGGATCTTCATGGAGAAATGACCCACGTGAGGGCCTGGACTCTCCAGCAGTTACAGCAGAGGAAACTCCCTGAGGAAGCATGGAGTAGCTGAACGCCCAGACTGGGAAAGCAGGGTTGTGTTAACCACTGTTTAATCCTCACATGCTCCCTGCCCCAAACTACTAGCCAGTGAATGACAACGGACTGGGAGTAAGTAATAGGCCTATAGAACCATAATAAAGAATTGTCCAAGGAAAGACCCTTTTACTCTGTTTGCAAGGTGAAATTGCTGTATTTGATCTAAAGTTTTCTGAAAGGCAGCAGCGAGTTTCTGGAGGATTAGTTACCTGCTTTGCACAGGGAGGGTGAGGCCAAGCCTTTCATGGTATATCTGCTGCCACTGGGTGATGAGGGAGCCTGGGAGAGTCTTAGTCTTTCTGGACTTGAGTTTTCTCATCAGTAAAGTAGGTGCTAATTGTACCTCTCTGAGGTCCCTTCCTGCTCAGTTTTCTCTGAGTCCTTGAGGGACTGAGATGGTCTTTAACAGTGCCTGGACCTGTAACCTGCCTCTGACCTCTCTGGGTCTGACTCCTGACTCTGACCCCTGTGTTTCTCCTTCAGAGCCTGAGCTGAGTTCACACCTGGGAAGCTGAGAACTGAGGGAACAGATGGAAGAAAGTCAGCAGGTTTTGAAAAAGAGAAGAACCTGTAAAGGACAAGTCAATGCTAGAACAGGTGAGAAACAAAGAAGGGGAGAATAAGGACAAACTGGGCCAGAGCCTCAGGGAAAATGGGCAATGGGCCTGTGATCATTCGACCACTCGAGGAGCAGCGCAAGCTGAGCAGCGGGGACTGGGCAAGACACTTAATCCACAGGAGTCTCCTGACCCTGGTGAGGAAGAGCCAAAGGGGGGATCAGAGCTGGTTTATAGTGAGAGGCAGCACCAACTCCAAGAGGGAGAGGATTTGACCCTGAGCGCCACCCCAGACCTAGGAGCCTCGACCTCGGGGCTGCCATAGCAGTGGATGCTGTTCAGGTCAGTGTGGGTTAGAGAGAAGAACCATGCTTGGAGAAGGGTTGGAGATGTCTATTCTTACATTAAGCAGCTCTGCCCTAGGTCAGGTGCCAGAGTAAGTGTTTCTTGCCAGTATATGAAGCAGTGATACTTACACTATTCCTCTGCACTTTCAGTTGAGGAAGGTCTCTATATGATATGAGTATTTACTGGGTGTACTTGGGGTTCAAATAGTAGTGTTTCCCCAAGCAACTCAAGCTCCTGAGAGAAAGAACACAATGACATGATTTCAAGAAAATATAGTAGTTCTCTGAAAGTGGGGTGTCATGGCAGCCCAGAGGATGGGAGTGTAGGTGAAGACATTGCTCCTAATGACAAGGGGAACCATAAGAGGAATTCTTCAGAGTAGTCCCGTTTTTCCTCCAGTGTCCCACAGAAGATCCTGGGATGTGACTGGTGTAGAGCAGGGGTCTACAGGTGTAGGAAGGGGGCTTGCTGCATCTTGGGAGAAATTATAGCATCCCTGGTAGGACATTTTGGAGAGGAATGTTGGTGATTGGATTGGATATCTATAGTCAGTTTTATCCTATCTTCAGTGAACACTGCTGAGACCTTCCTTAGTGCCAGACCCTAAGCTGGGAATCATGAACACAGAGATGAATAGATATGATCTCAGCTTTCACAGAACTCTCAGTCTAGTGAATAGCGAGTTATGAGAAATGTAGTGATGGTGGCTTCATTAGAGCAAGTGGCTCATGCTGCATGGAGATGACCTCAGTGGATGACCAGGTCCCCCTTCTGGTTGTTATCAACAGCTGGCTGACTTGCTCTGGGACAGTGACCCTGGATTTCTGCCAGCTGTCAGCATCTTAGGTACAAGCAACACCTCAGTTTTCTGTTAGGTCAAAACAGTTATCACTGCCAAGGTGATCAGAGGACACTAGAGACATCAGTAGCTACTGATGAGGTCCTGGCCAGCTAGGGAAATAAAGATGTAAGGTTAACAACAATTCTAAATTTGTTCTTAACGTCATGAGCAGAGAGTATCTGTCTTCTAAGTTATATACTTTTTAGACTTCAAGATTCACCCACGTCCAAAATAAAATCTATATCAGCCATATTACTGCCCTGAGATGATTTCTCCCTGTCCTTACCAGAAGCCTGCACTATCTGGAGCACTGAGGCTGTCTCAAGCCAACTGATCTGCTCTCTGGATTCCAGGGACACCCGCAGAGCCAGAGGTTGAAGGCACAGGCATTGCTATCTCCGACCGTTCTGACTCCAGGTTGATCCACCCCAATGCCCATTATTAACCACACAGTAACAGGATACCACCAACATTTTGATTTGAGGCTGTCATGTCAGAATTTTAATAAAATTTAATAGATATTATTTTTTAGAGTACTTTTAGGTTTACAGATAAATTGAGCTGAAAGCACAGGGAATTCCCCTATTCTCTCTTGTCCTCTGGAACACAATTTCCTCTATCATTAGTATCTTGCATTAGTGTGATAGATGTTTACAATTGATCAATCAATATTGATATGTTATTATTAACTAAACTCCATAGTTTACGTTAGGGTTCATTCTTTGAGTTTTATAGTTCTGTGGGTTTTCACAATTACCTAGTGTCATGAATCCTCAGTACAGTATCACACAGAAGAGTTTCACTACTGAAAACCTCCTTGTGTTCAACCAATTCATCCCTCCTCCACGCTTGGCAATCACTGATCATTTCACTATCTCTACCATTTTGACTCTCCTGGAATGTCCTAGTGTTGGAATCATAAGTGTGTAGAGTCTTTAGACTAGTTTCTTCCTAGCATTATGTATTTAAAGTTCCTCCATGTCTTTTCATGGCCTGATAGCTCATTTCTTTTTATAACGGAATCATATTCTGTTGCACAGATATACCACAGTTTGTTTAGCCATTAACTTAGTAAAGGACATTTTGGTTATTTCCAGTTTTTGACAAGTATGAGCAAAACTGTTGTAAATACCTGGATGCAAGTTTTTGAGTGAACATGTTTTCACATTACCGTGGTAAATACCTAAAACTGCTATTTGCAGGATTATGTGGCAAGGCTATTTTTAGCTTTGCAAAAAACAAAAACAAAAACAAAACAAAACAAAACAAAAACACCTGCCAAACTGTTTTCCAAAGTGACTAGCATTTTGCATTTCCACTAGCAGTGAATGAGAGTTCCCGCTGCTCTGCAACTTTGGCAGCCTTTGGTATTGTCACTTGTTTGGATTTGAGCCATTCTATTAGGTATATATTATAGTGTAGTGGCATCTCTTTGGTTTAATATGCAATTTCCTAGTGACACATGATTTTGAGCATCTTTTTCATATGCTTATTTGCCATCCATATGTCTTTTCTGGTGAAGTATCCAGATCTTCTGCCCATTTTTAAATTGGGTTGTTTGCTTTATTATTATTGAGTTTTAAGAGTCCTTTATGTATTTTGGACACCAGTCTTTCATCAGAGCTATATTTTGCCAATATTTTTTCCCAGTTTATCACTTGTTTATTCATTTTCTTAACAGTGTCTTTCCCAGAGCAGAAGTTTTTAATTTTAATGAAGTCCAACTGATCAATTTTTTCTTTCCTGGGTTGTGCTTTTGACATTGTATCTGAGAAGTCATCGCTATACCCAAGGTCACCTAGATGTTCCCCTATGTTATCCTCTAGGAGCCTTACAGTTTTGTACCTTGCATTGAAGTGTAAGATCCATTTTGTGAAAGGTGTAAAATCTGTGTCTAGATTTATATATTTTTTACATGTGGATATCTAGTCATCCTAGCACCATTTG
The DNA here is from genome assembly GCF_048565385.1 of Saimiri boliviensis. Classification (NCBI taxonomy): domain Eukaryota; kingdom Metazoa; phylum Chordata; class Mammalia; order Primates; family Cebidae; genus Saimiri; species Saimiri boliviensis. The sequence goes on from NC_133459.1 coordinate 90,241,032, forward strand.
TTGAAAAGACTATCCTTTGCCTGTTAAATTGCCTTTGTGCCTTTCTCAAAGGTTAGTCTATTTCCGAGCTCTGTATTCTTTTCTAGTGACCTATTTGTCTGCTTTTTTTCTTTCTTCACCAATTTCCACGTTGTTTGGTTACTGTAGCTTTATAATTAGTGCTGAAGTCAGCAGTGTCAGTTCTGTGGGCATTTTTCTTCTGATCTTCACTATGAGAACCTGGTTGGGCTCCAGGTGGTAAAACTTAGAAAAATGTGAGATCCCCACTAAATCTGGGCCCCAAGGAGTTTTGAATGCTCAAGGCAGGCCACCCTCAGCTTCTAGTAATCTGTCAGTACCATTTAAGTGCTGGCTTCAGCAGCTTCTGTTCCTTGTATTTGCCTATCTGTCTTGTTTTCAGCATGGCAATTTGCCCTGTGACCTCTCTTCTAGGCCCTCTAATAAGATTTGATAATTTTCAGTTTGTTCAGCTTTTTTCTTGTTGTGAGGACAAGTGGTGACGTCCTGGCTCCTTGCAGGTTGGAGTAGAAACCAGAAATTTTACTGAACAAGTTACTTGTAATGAAAGTCAGTAATCACAAATGTAGAATTGAATAATTTCCGTAGATATGTAGAATTTTGTAGCCATCACCTCAGTCCCCTCTTAGAATACAGACTACCTTTCTTCCCTCCCCAGATTCCCCAGAGGCTCTTTGCAGTCATTTTCCAATCCCTGGTCATCATGACAGAGCCTGAACAAAATTAAAATTTGGGAAACAGACAACATTACATTTCAGCTTTTATTAGATTGGGATTTTATGTAATGGACCATTGTCTTAATCTTGTGTCAACTAGAGGAAATATTTTATTCTTAAGGACTTTCTTTATGGGAACTTAGTAGTTAGTCCCATTTATTGCTCTCCTTGAATTGGTTCGTCTATGCTGGTAGCAGATAGTTGCAATCAAACCTTGTCCGGTGGGCACAAGTGAAAGCGCTAAAAAAATAAATCCTTCTATTAGAAATGTAGATGATGAATTTGCAGATAATGTTATGCAGAGTTACGTTTGTTTGTTTTTGAGCCGGAGTTTCACTCTTGTTGTGCTGGCTGGAGTGCAATGGCACGATCTCGGCTCACTGCAACCTCTGCCTCCTGGGTTCAAGCAATGCTCCTGCCTCAGCCTCCCGAGTACCTGGGATTACAGGCATGCAGCACCATGCCAAGCTAATTTTCTGTTTTTAGTGGAGACAGGGTTTCTCCATGTCGGTAAGGCTGGTCTTGAACTCCCAACCTCAGGTGATCTGCCCTCCTCAGCCTCCCAAAGTGTTGGGATTAGAGGCATGAGCCTCCATGCTGGAGTGCTATGTGCAATCTCAGCTAACTGCAACTTCTACCTCTAGGGTGCAAGTGATTCTTGTGCCTCAGCCTTTCGAGTTGGCTGGGATTACAGGCATGCAGCACCACGCCCGGCTAATTTTGTATTTTTAGTAGACAAAGAGTTTCTCCATGTTGGTCAGGCTGCTCTCCAAGTACAAACCTCAGGTGATCCACGCACCTTAGCCTCCCAAAGTACTGGAATTACATGCATGAGCCACCACACCTGGCTGGGAGTTAAATATTTTAACATCTTTTTTTTTCTTTCAGAATTTGGATTGGTAACATGGAAGAGACACTTCTCACCTGCCTGAAATGCCCTTCGTTATCTTCTTCTAGTTGCAAGGGCTCTGGAACAGCCCTTACAGTGCTCCCACAAAGGTAAGTATAACATTTTAATGTAGTCCCTTGCTTTTTTTTTCTTTTTTGTGCCTATAGGGATTAGCATACATGTATGTGAAAATATAAAAAGAGTACAGATAGGCACCTGTAACTAGTTTTCTGTTGCTACCTATTAACGCATTATAACAAGTTAGTGGTTTGAAACCACAGAAATCAGGAAAGATTGGGTTCTCTGATCGGGGTCTTAGGAGGCTGAAATCCATTTATGGGCTGCCTGTGTTTTTCATCCAGAGATCAGGCTACTCTTCCAAGTTTACTACAGATGTATCGGCAGAATTTCTCTTCTTGTGGGTGGAGGACTGAGATCCCTTTTTCAGTGCTCCTGGATCTCAGCCAGGAGACACCCTGACTCCAGAGGCCACCTGCATTCTTTCTCACTTTTCCCATCTTCCAACCAACAACAGCCCATGGAATTCTTCTCCAGCTCCTATCCTCTCTCTGACTTTTTCTTTTCCTACCCACTAGAGAAATCTCTGACACTGAGGGAGTGATGTGATTAGATCCAGTGCACTCAGGAAGGCACAACCTTTGTATTAGTCTGTTCTTGCAGTGTATAATTAATGACCTGGGTGATTTATAAAGAAAGAAGTTTAATCAGATCATGGTTCTGTGGGCTGTGCAGGCTTCTGCTTCTGGGGAGGCCTCAGGAAACTTACAATCATGGTGGAAGTGGAAGCAGGCACGATCTTCACATGGCCAACAGGAGAGAGAGAGAGAGAGGAGCGGGGGGAGGTGCTACATACTTTTAAGCAACTAGATCTCATGGAAACTCTCATGCGATGGCACTTGGGGGATGGTGCTGAGCCATTAGAAACCTTCCCCATGATCCAATAACCTCCTGCCAGGCCCCACCTCTAACACTCAGGATTATAATTCAACATGAGATTTCGGTGGGGACACAGAGCCAAACCATATCACTCTTTAAAGTCATATGACTGCCATGTAACAATGTAATCACAGGAATATCTTATCAGCTTAACAGGTTCCAGAGATAAGGGTACAGCATGTTTGGAGACCATTTTAGAAATTCCACCTATCACAGTTTAACTTCTATTCCCCAGACATTCACATCCCTCACAGATGCAAAATACATTCACCCTTTCACCTAAGGTTTCCAAGTTTCGTGTCATGAATGCATTAGTTCAAAGTGAAAAATGTCATGTAGCTCTAATCTGATCAAAAGTTTAAAATCTCATTTAAATCATCTACACCAAGTGTGAATGAGGCTTCTGAGGGTGTCCATTAAGTACGGATTCTTTTTTGTTTTTGTTTTTGAAAGTGAGTCTTGGTCTGTGACCCATGCTGGAGTGCAGGGGTGTGATCTTGGCTCACTGCAACTTCTGCCTCCTGGGTTCAAGCGATTCTCCTGCCTCAGCCTCTTGAGTAGCTGAGATTACAGGCATGCACCACTGGATTCAGCTAATTGTTTTGTATTTTTAGTAGAGAAGGGGTTTTGCCCTGTTAACCAGGCTAGTCTGAAACTCCTGACCTCAGGGGATCCATCCCCCTAGGCCTCTCAAAGTGCTAGGATTACAGGCATGAGCCACCGTGCCTGGCCCAAATACAGATCCTTGATATAATTCCCTTACCTCTGTTGACCTGTGAAACTGAACAAACAGCTTATCTGTCCTCAATGTGCACTGGTGGGACAGTCACAGAATAACGACGCTAGTGATTCTTGTTCAAAAAGAGGGAAAGTGGAGGGAACAAAGTCACTGATCCAAAACCATTTTGAAATGGAGCTGAGCAATGTCCAGCAGGGATTTCTTGATTGGGCTCCTCAGCCTGGAACTAACCCTCTGTGACAGGGGGCTTTGCCTCTGGGCTCTGCATATTTTTCTATCGTTATTGAAAACATTTTATTTTTCTTCTTCCCCCACTCTTTTGGTTCTTCCCCTTTCTCATGGCGGCATCGTCCACTTAATCCTTGTTGCATCATCCCAGCAGAATTGGTCAGATATTGCCGGTGGCATGGTCCTGACCATCTTCACGAGGGGCTGTCCTTGTGAGCCCATGCTCCTCTTCACTGTCCTGACCTCTCGCAGTCATGATTCCTTTCAACTGCCCTGGCTGGCTTAGGAGAAAACCTAAGACTATGGAGTCCCAGAACAAATCTCTGCCCTCTCTATCTCCAGGAGAGGAAGAAAATAACAGGGATCTTCATGGAGAAATGACTCACATGAGGGCCTGGACTCTCCAGCAGTTAGAGCAGAAGAAAGTTTTTGAAGAAGAATGGAGGAGCTGAGAGCCCAGGCCGGGAAAGCAGGGTTGTGTGAAATGCTATTTAATCCTATGTGCTCCCTGCCCCAATCTAGCAGCTAGTGAATGACAGCTGACCGAGTATAAACACCAGGACTATACAACTGTGATAAAGGGTTTGTCCAATGGAAGGGGCTTTTACTCTTTTTGTTATCACAGTGGACATTGCTGTTTTTCATCTAAAGTTTCTGAAAGGCAGCAGCGAGCTTCTAGAGGGTGAGTTACCTGCTCTGCGCAGGGAGGCTTAGGCCAAGGCTTGTGTGTGGGATCTGCTGCCACCAAGTGGTGAAGGAGGAAGCCTGGGAGAGTCTCAGTCTTTCTGGGCTTCAGGTTCCTCATCGGCAAGGTAGGGGCTTTTTGTACCTCTCCGAGGTCACTTCCTGCTCTGTTTTCTCTGCATCTCTGAGGAATTGAGATGGTTTTCAATACTGCCTGGGACCTTCAGCTGAGACCTGACTCTGTGTGTCTCCTGCAGAAGGCTGAGCTGAGTCTACACACTGGAATCCCAGAGATCAGGGAACAGGTGGAATAAAGAAACAGCAGGTTTAGGGGATGAGAATAATCCCCAAAGGACAAGCCATTGGTAGATGAAAACCAAAGAATGGGAGAATAAGGGAAAACTGGGACAGAAGCCTGAAGGGAAATGGGCATTGCCTGTGATAATTTAAATTCTCAAGGAGCAGCATGAGCTGAGCAGTGGGGACTGGGAAACTTACTCCACAGGAATCTCCTACGTCTGTCCAGAGAGGCATAGGGTAGATCAGAGCTGGTTTATAGTGAGGGGCAGCTTCAACTCCAGGAGCGGGAGGATGTGACCATGAGCCCTCACCCCAGACCCAGGAGCCTCGACCTCAGGGCTGCCGTAGCAGTGGATGCTCTTCAGGTCAGTGTGGGTTAGAGGGAATAACCGTGCTTGGAGAAAGGTTGGAGATGTTCATTCTTAATCAAACAGCTCTGTCCTAGGTCAGGTGCCAGAGTAAGTGTCCCTTGCTTGTATATGAAGCAGTGATACTTATACTATTCTTCTGCATCTTCAGTTGAGGGAAGTTTCCCATAAATATTTATTATTTACTTTTCTTTATACTTTGCTAAGCACTTGTGATTCAGGTATTTAATGTCTCTAAAAAAACACAAGCCAGTGAGTGGAAGAACACACACAGATCATTTCAACAAGATACGGTAGTTCTACCCAACTGAGGTGTTGTGGCAGCCTGGAAGATGGGAGGGTATGTCAGAGGACATTGCTCCTAATGACAGGGGGAGGTGTAAGAGAACATTTTTTCAGATTGGCTGGGTGCAGTGGCTCACGCCTATAATCTGAGCACTTTGTGAGGCCGAGGTGGGTGGATCACAAGATCAAGAGATTGAGACTATCCTGGTCAACATGAAATGGTAGACCATTTCAGTAGAAATGGAAATCCCATTTCTACTGAAAATACAAAAAAATTAGCTGGGTATTGTGCTGTGTGCCTGTAGTCCCAGCTACTCGGGAGGCTGAGGCAGGAGAATTGCTTGAACCCAGGAGGCAGAGGTTGCAGTGAGCTGAGATCATGCCATTGCACTCAAGCCTGGGTAACAAGAGCGACACTCCACCTCCAAAAAAAAAAAAAAAAAAAAATTCAGAACAGGCTTGTCTTCCTTCAAGCTCCCACAGGAGAGGATCCTGGGGCAGTGATGGTGTAGGACAGGCGCCTCTTTAGGGAAGGGGATTTGCAGCATTCTGAGAGAAAGAGCATCCTTACAAGACATAGGGGACAGAAATGTAGGTGAAAGAGTCGGAAGTTTCTAATCAATTTTATTCAGTCATGGATGAACACTGCTGAGAGGCCTCTCTGTGCTGGGCCCTTAGCTAAGAACCATGACCACAGAGGTGAGTAAAATAGGATCCCAGCTTTCACACAATTCTCAGTCTAGTGACTGGTGACTGATGAGAAGTGTAGTGATGGTGGGTTCATCGGAACCAGTGGCTGATGCCGCATGGGATGACCTCAGTGCATGGCCTGGGCCAGTGACCCTGGACTTCAGCCATATTTCAGCATCTCGAGGTGCAGTACACCAATACCTCTGCTCCATGTTGAGTCAAAGCAGTTAACACAGCCAAGGTATTCAGCCAAGGTATCACACTGGTGATATCAGTAGCTATTGACTGTTTCCAGCTGGGGAAACAAAGAAGTAAATTTAGTAAGTCTTCTAAATTTGTCCTTGCCATAATGATAAATAACTTTATCTTGATAATGAATTATATACTGGCAAATTAATTATAATTTGCCATAATGAGAAATAACTTTATGCTGAGTACTGCTGACACACAAGTCCTTGAGGACACATGCCTGAGGATTCTGATGAAGATAATGAGGTCCAAATATGTACACATTTGGACCTGCAGTTCAGCTTTGAAACAGTGGAAGACCCAGTTTCAAATTCAAGGTTGCTTTGAGTAGAATCCACTTTACATCTCTTTGCATGGCAATGGGGCCAATCTTCCCTAAGCTGCACCTTACAAGAAAAGGAATACTGGTAAGATTTCAGAGTTCAACAGACAGAGGTAAGTATTTTAGTGCCAGTGATTGAGATCTACTCTAACAGTGTCCAATATTATTAAATTCTTATCTTCAGATAATTTAAAATAAAATATTTAGCACTAAACTTTAGCCTCGATGACAAAAGAATTTAATCAAATTTTTATTGTTCCACAGCATCCTGTATATATCTCATATTTATTTAAAACTCTGTAAGTATGCCACTGGTCAGAAAAATGTTTTTCACATATGTATTTATATTATTGAATACTATTTTGTAGTTCATGAGAGGTATTTAGGGAATAATAAAGAGCCACACACTGTTAATCTACTTAGCTCAATTAAATACATTGCTCCACAGAGGAACATATGTCTAAATCAATCACATTCATAGTCAAACCATTTTATATATTTGTTACCTACTATTTTAAGTAGTATTAAAAGTGTCACTAACTAGATATATCTTATGTCTTTTGTAATTATGAGCTGCTTAAGAACATGAACACATATTTACTTATTTGCACATTTTATATTGCCTCTCACACTGCTTGTTGTTTATAAAAAATTTGCTGCAATTAAAAAGTTAATACAAACAATAAAATAAAAATGGTTTAAATTCAAAAGACAATCATAAGTTCTATCTGACATAATAAAAAGGAGGCCAGGTGCAGTGGCTCATGCCTATAATCCCAGCACTTTGGGAGGCTGAGGCGGGTGGATCACGAGGTCAAGAGATCAAGATCATCCTGGTCAAAATGGTAAAAACCCATCTCTACTAAAAATACAAAAATTAGCTGGACATGGTGGCACAGCCTGTAGTCCCAGCTACTCAGGAGGCTGAGGCAGGAGAATTGCTTAAACCCAGGAGGCAGAGGTTTCAGTGAGCCGAGATCATGCCATTGCACTCCAGCCTGGGTAACAAGAGTGAAACTCTGTCTCAAAAAAACAAAATAATAATAATAATAATAATAATAATGAGAAGTTATCTAAATAGTGTATGTAACAAAAGCGTTTTTGTTGTTGTTGTTGTTGTTGTTGTTTTGCTACATAAATAAGAAAACTTCCCAAGACACACAAAGTGGATTTGAACAAATTGAAAATAAATGTTATACCCTTGGATAGGAAGACTCCAAAAAATAATGTTACTCTTGTTCAAGTCAACTGACAAATTTATAATTTATTCACTATGCTCGCTGGAAAATAATTAATACATCCCAACCATTGCCACAGGACTTGCAGTGCTTCACTGAGGGACAAGACTTCCACGCCTACTGAGCTGAACCTGGCCACCTTTGGCAACCGGCTTTGGCCAAAAAAAGTAAGAAAAATTGATTTGTACCATTTTGCAGAGAAACTTGAAGAGCTTCATGGTGGTTTGGCCATGCTTTTCTCCAACATCTGCTTCAAAACTGAGATGGAAACTTTATCCCACGTTGTGGTGTCAGAATGAGTGTCAAAGCTAATATAGAGATGTTAAGATGAGATTAGTAGATCATATGTTACTACAGAAGAAAGCACTGATAGTTGGGAAATTGTTGCATGGAGGTTCATTGTAATCTCTACTTCATATGTGCATTTGGAAAATTTTTAAAAGAACGTGTTTGCAAAACGCAAAAAATGAACCAGTATGACATGCTGTCATTAGAAAGATATCAATGATTTAATCTAAAATATTATTCTAGCCCTAAAAAGTCCTTCATTTAAATTGAGAAAAACATTTGATTATCAAATCAAACTTGAACCTATTTTTGTATCATGTATATGTCTATGTGAAAATTAATAATTTAAGAGAAAATATTACATATGCATATTTTAAACACTAAATATAGCTCAGGCCACGCAAAGAGAATGTCTCATTTATTCTTTAAAATTCTGTCTGTTATATATGGTTTTCTCTAGTCTCTAAAACCTCAGATTTCTATATAGAAGTAGGGTTTGATTTAAAAAAAAGTTATGTCCTTCAATTTTTATTTGGCTATAAAAGCTTACTATATTTAGGAACAATCCAGAATTGCAAGTTGGTTTATTGAATATATTTTTCACTTTCTTCCCTCTACTTTTAATGTGGTGCATTATCCTGTAAATTACATTCAGATTATCATCTCCTTAAGTTTATAAAGTGTTTTCAAAATAAAAGTAAAAAAAAAAAACAATTGTAAAGTTTCTTTTTAAGATACAAACTTCATGAAACATGTTTTTTGATAAGCATGATATCAGCAACATATTTGGTTGAGAATGAAAGGCAAAGCTTTACAGAAACAGGAATATCTGAGTCAAAATTTTCTATTATTTGTTTTTATGTATTATATTTCACAAAATGCATGTAACTGGATTAGTTCTGCAATAGATTAAATTTGTTTTCTCACAAAATAGAACTTAAACAAAAGCAGGTGCTGTTTTCTGATGGAACACTATGAACCTATTTCCATAATGAGTTTTACAGACCCATAAATCTTCAATTCACATTCTGCATTTTATAAAAGTTGCATGCTACTAAAACCTTCAAGAAAACTACAAATTTTAAATTGGTTGTTAATTTGAGGGTCTTTGAACATTTAGACATAAAAAGATAACTTTAAATTCCATAGCATTTACAGACAAGAAGAGCATGCTATTTTTAAAAATTATTTAAACACTTTTCAAAGAAAATTTGTTTCATTAATATTTTAATATTTATTTTAATATTTATCATCAGATAATACCTCAACACCTTACCATGAAATTTAATTATATGAGTTAAATAAAATACAATTTGACGTTTAATGCTCACATTGAACTTATATCTGTTCACATAGAGAACTATACACTTTATGTATTATATTGCAAAAACATTAACAATGGAAACATATTCATGTTGCTTAAAATAGTCATGTATACACTAACCTGAATTTTTATTAATGCATCAAATGAAATAAAATAGTCTCAAATACAATTTAATATATATCTTTAGTTTTACATTTTATGTATCACAGAATGGTGCAGTAAAGTATGAAAAATATATTGAGCTGCTATCTAGGAGACTATAATAATTAAATAGTCCTGTGTCCTAAATAATCAAACTGCTCTGAAAGCATATTTGTTTTTTATTAGTGTCACATTTCTGTGTAATATTTAAATTTCCTTGAAACCCAAAGTAAATAAAGCATATCCTAATTATAAACACAAAATTGAACAATGTCAAGGTATAATTTAAAAATTTAGAACAGATTTTAAATAACAGTTGTAGATATTAACAGAAATATGGAATCAGTTACCTTTAATACTGGACTTTTAATTTTACATATTTTTTCTTGAGTTCAAAGTAGGAAATATGATGGAAGGGTCACAGGATCCTTAGGGTGTCACTTTTCCAGCTCAGAACCAGCCACTTTTCCATCTGCAGCTGGTAGCATCTTTGCTTGAGCTCTTTTCAGGTCACGGGGCTGGTTCCATCCACTAGGCCCAGCAGGCTGTGCCTGGCTCATGCTAGCAGCTCAGATTCCGTGCCTGCCAAGGGTGAGCAAGGCATAGAGCAGTGAGGTGTGTGTAAGCCAGTGTGGGTTCTGGCCACTGCTCACAGCCAGGTGTGCCAGCTGTGGCAGAGTGGGCAGCTCTAGGCCCTGGCACAGGTGCTGGCACCCAGTGAGGCTGTGGCTGGACCAGGTGTATTAAAATTAGCTTCCACTGTGGGTGCCAGGCAGCTTGGAGACACCAGAAACTGCAGAGCCTCAAAGAGTGTCAGCCCTGGCTTGGGGAGCACCTAGGTCTAGGCTTCCAAAAGGGCCACTGCTCTTCTCTCTTCTCTCCTTTTAGTGATGAGTAGGGGGCATGTTTCATCCCCGTTTGTGTTATAGCTCTTTCAGTCCCATCATTTGTCTGGTCCTGAGTTTTTGTTCAACGTCCAAGTAGAATGAGTGGAAAACTGGAAGGTGAGCATGACAGAGAGAAGCTTCACTGAGCAACAAAACAGCTCATCAGAGATCCAAAGTGAGTAACTCTTTCTTGCAGCTGGTAGTACCGATGTCTGTGTGAGTCTGGCTGAGTCTGGGGTTTTTATATGCTCAGAAGGGAGGAATTGAGTGCTGATTGATCAATAGGTGGCCATGGATGAGCCAAAAAAAGCACCGTAAGTTCTCACTCCAAGCCACAGACTCCACCTGGAACTGGTAACCCATCCCTGGCTTGAAGGTTGAGTTTCAACAGGGACCCACCCTTTGTGCCCAAGAACCTGTCTGCCTGCTACCATCTGCATTCAGTACAACTCAACCCACTCTGTTTTCACAGAGGAGAACTTGCAACCCTGTGCCAAGCTGCCATTAGCCCCTTCCAGTCTCCCTCCTGTGCTCCTTGGCACCCAAAATCTGGAAGACACCAAGGCAGTGGTGGAGGATATTGTCAGTGCTGTCTTTAGTATGTGCACAACTGGCTAGGTTGCAACAGCACTCGGGCTTGACCACAGCTTTCCTCCAAAATTATTGCAGGTGCCAAGGGAAAGGCAGAGTCCAGGGAGTAAGAACAGAGACATCTGAGCCACTTGGGGGAGAGGTGCTTCCTGGTCCCCAAGAGTGCAGGGATTCTGAGTCTGGAGCTGCAGCTGGATAGCTGCAGCTGTGTCCCTGAGCCTAGCTCTTCTGCTTCACCAACTCAGCAGGGAGCAGGGTTCCCACCTGTTCCTGGCGGCTCCCGCTGGCTCCATGGAGTGTGCAGCCCTGGCTGTGCCTCTCCGACTGCAGCTGGCACCCCCACAGAGGCTGCTCCAGATAGGCCACCACTGCCATCAGAGGCAATTCTTTTAAAAACTACATTTTATTTAATGAATGATATTAAACACAAATAGCTAATTTTAGAAATATTGTGTTTTCCATGTTATAGTTACCCAGTGACTATGGAAATTAAATATGTATTACAAACTGAAAGTGAGAAAATCAAGACATAAAATTTTGTTTGTTTAGCCCATTGAAAACAAAATCAGAATATGCTTAAGTAAGGCTACCTGTGAATTAAAAAAACATAATTATTACAACAATCTATTATGGTTATTCCTTAAGTGATTCCTAGAAGTGACAATAATTCATGCTCTTAAGCTAATGATTTCATTTTTTTCTCACAGATTAAATATAAGCATATATATTTATAGCCAATTTAAAATATTTTTGACATGTGAAGTAGAACATGGCATCAATGATGATACCAATAAGAAATTAAAATATAGCATATTATATTAAAAGTTGCTGTTTATAAACATGTTGTATTATTGGTATGTCATTTGCACATTTTTTCTCAACAAGTCTTGCTATGACCATGAAGACAGAAAGCACTGTAGCTATAGCAAACAGAAAGATATTTAATAAAGGAATTTAGAAACAGCTCTTATAAAACAGCTGTTTTATAGAAAAGCTGAGGAAGAAAAAGCCAAGGAAATCTGCCAGTGACTTCTAGAAGATCAAAATTTTTTAGTTAACATGGGAAGTAGTCATTGGTTTTCTCAGACTGCTGCAGCACTAGTGGGAGTATTTTGATAGACAATGTCCACAGTCACTAGCAAAACCTTATGTCTGTCATATGCATGTCCTGTCCCATGTGATTCTTTGCTGCATCCACGTGAACAGGAATGATACTTGCTTCTGTTATCCTCTCCAATGCTTTTGTTAATGCCTTGTATTTGTGGAATACAGTCTAAAATTCTGCTGACAGGAATTATGAAGAAATAGATGTTCTGGGCTTCTAGTCTCTACGACACTGGGAAAAGAATACACAGAAAATTTATTATTGAGTGGCTAAAAGACAAAATGAAACAAACTCAAAATAGTTTTTAAGGTTTATACCTTTTAAAACAATTACATGGGACCTTAAAGATACTCTACCTAAGCAATACAATCTCCATTGCAGGGTATTAATCAACACACTTAACTATGTAGTCTCTTCAAGGAAGCTCAACCATATCTGAAAAATAAAGAATTGCAGTCCATATATATAATTGTCATTAGAGAACCTTTGTTTTTGTTCTTGAGAAAAATCTGAGAATTATCTCTTCTGTGTTATTCTTGTCTCTTGTTTATAACTGTCTCTTTTTATATGCATAGTGAGAGTTAGAGCTACAAATAAGTATATATACCTTAGATCTTTATGGATTTGTGCATTGTAGACATTTTGTGCAAATCAAATGATACAATATGTGGTTCTTTGTGTCTTGTTTCTGGCATTTCACATAATTTATCCAAGCCATTCCTATTGTAAACAATGTGTTTTACTCACCTATTTAAACTAAGTTGGGGTAGAAGAATAAAGTGCTGAATATCTCAGTTACTGAACTCACTAGAGCTCTTAGTTTTCTCTTGAAGTCTGATCTAGATGGGTGGATCCAAGTATCTGGCAAATTATGTCTCTAAATCCTAATCATTCATTACTTTTCAGAAAACCTCAAACAAAAGCATTTTAGGAAATTCCTTCCACCACCTGTAGACCAGACAGTTATTATTACACACTCTAAGAATATTATGCTAGCTCCTCATAATATCCAACAAATTCTCATTCAATTTGTAGATATTACTATGAAACTGTACATTCTAAAATGGTAAGGCCAGAATTGGTCTTATTTGCCACTATATTCTCACTTTCTAATGCAATTCTTAGAACATAATACATACTACATGTGCAGCTAACAAATATATGAACAAATAAAAGACCTAACATAAATAAATAATTGCATTGAAGTTTCCAAGAACATAATGAATGAAAATTCTAAGTGACGAATGCCAACAAAATCAAGAAATAGACTGAATGCCAGATTCACAGTCTAAGAAAATATCATTATGTTTAGGTTTTAAATAATTACAACAAAATTTTATTTCATAGTGCTGATTTTGAAACTTTGCCTGGATCTTCAATTTATTAAAAAAAGATAAAGTGATAGGGAAGGAGAAAATAAAACTTAAAATGAGGAGGCTGCCATCGTTTAAACTATCATATGTTCTATGGTTTGACTCCTTTCTGTGAAATCCCATGTTGAAGCTGATGATTGCCAATTTATCAGTGTTGAGAGGTAGGGCCTACTCCGAGGTATTTGGGTCATGGGAATGCCTTCATGTTTTTGGGGTGAGATGGGGTTGTGAAGTTTAGCTTCAGCAGGAATGAATATGTTTCTGAGAGAGCAAGTTGTTTTAAAAAAAATCTGTCTTCCTGGTTTCTCTCTCTTGCTTCCTATCTCACCACGTAATGTCTTTGAACCTGCCTGCTTCTTCTCCACTTCCTGGAATAAATGAACTCTACCAGAGTCCCTCACCAGGTCCATCTGCCCAGTCTTAGACTTTCAGTAGCCAGGATTGTGGGCATTGACTTCTTTCTATTACAAAATACCTAACCTCAGGAATTCTGTTATAGAAACACAAAGTGTAATAAACCAATGTATATAGTAAATTACAAAGTAAAAGGCAGTATAAATTACTTATGGAATGGATAGTACAAAATCTATTTACATTTGAAAGAATAGTAGATAGAGAATGCAGATTTTTATAGTAAAATGAGATACCCATGTCTCAGAAAAAGAGAAAGAGAGAGAGAGAGAGTTAGAAAGTAGTAAAATAATTTTCAGCATAGTTTGCAGAATAAAGGTGGACTGAAATATGAACACATCTTCAAAAAAAAAAAGAAAGTGAATCAAATTTTGGAGCATATTCATAAAATAAATGTGGACTGAAATGTGAAGACATTATAAAATCTATAATATTCTCAACCCCAGGAAATCAGGGTTCATTTCTCACAGATAATCAGTCATGTGAAGTCTTTCATTGAACCTGTTAAGCTAAGAGCTAGATCTCCCTAATCTATGGAAGCTTATTTAAAGCTTATTTGACAGGCATCACCGAACAAAAGGAAAGTTGAGTCCTGAGTGGGTGTACACCTGGGTGATTGGGAAAAATGTTGAAGCCAGAACATAGGGGTTCAGTCCTTTATACTTCATCTTCCCAGTGTCCTCACACAGCCTCATTAAGTCTCCCATTTTTCTGTGGCTCCACTATAAACTGGCTGGGGTGTCTGCCTCACATACTCTGAGGGTGACTGAGAACCACCATGGCTCTCCAAACTAAGACTAGGAGACACAGCAAGGCTTAGGAGCCTGGGGGAGCAGCCTGTGGTGTCATTTGAGATGTTCTGGGAGCTGAAAAGTAGCATTGTGTCACAACTCTACAAATTGAGGACAACATACAGGAAGGTGATTCACAGGCTAAAGCCCAAGTCCTAGATTGTGAATCCCTTAGCCGAGACCTTCAGCATTTTCTGCTTTCTTTTGAGGCAGGATGGAGAGCTCCAGTGATCCTTGAGATCTGTGACTGCTGCATGTCATGATCATGGCATCTTAGAACCCTGAGTGTGAGAACCAGATGAAACCTCCATCCCAGATGATATGCAAATGTGTTCTTTCTCTAATCAATCTTCTAATGCAAATGTTAGAAGTTTTAAAGCACTTTGTTAATTTTTTTTAATTTTTTAAAATTTTACTTTAGGTTCTAGGGTACATGTGCAGATCATGCAGTGTTGTTGCATAGGTGCATACTATATGTGGCATTTCTCCCCCATGTTATCCCTCCCCACACTCCCTACCTCCTGCTGTCCCTCCCCTAGCCTCCCCCAACTGCCCCCAGTGTGTGATGCTCCTCTCCCTGAGTTACATGTTTGCATTGTTCAACACCCGCCTGTGAGTGAGAACATGTGGTGTTTCGTTTTCTGTTCTTGTGTCAATTTGCTAAGAATGATGGTTTCTAGATTCATCCAAGTCCCTACAAAGGACATGAACTCATTGTTTTTCATGGCAGTGTGGTATTCCATGGTGCATATGTGCCACATTTTCTTTGTCCAGTCTATCATTGATGAGCATTTGGGTTGGTTCCAGGTCTTTGCTATTGTACACAGGGCAGCAATGAATACACATGTGCATGTGTCTTTATAGTAGAACGATTTATAGTTCTTTGGGTTTTAAAATGCTTTTTCTGGCACTTTCACTTACTGCTATCTTAAATTTGGGTTCTCTCTCAATGATTTGCTCTTTTTTTCCTTGCCTCCTCATAAGTTTCTATTATTTCTCTTATTCCCATTTATTTGCTTTTTTTTTTGGCTGAACTACCTTTACAGTTTATCTGTCTTATAGCTGTTTGTTTAAGTAAATTTTAACCATTTTGCAAGGTACTGATACAATTATTTTATATAGGTACAGGATGTGTGTGTGTGTGTGTGTGTGTGTGTGTGTGTGTGTGTGTGTGTGTATACACAATTACTGTGTATATATCAACACTATATTATGTAAATATATGCATAACACACCCATGCAGTCCACATCCACACACATTGCTTTGAGAAAGGCACTTTGTTCTGGGAATGAGGCTTATAAGCAGTGGGTGTGGGAATCAAAGTGAGGCAGTTTAACTTCAAGACATTGCTCTAAACCATGACACCATATTACTCTCAGCTGTCTTTTTCACTTTGGATACTGATATACAACAGACACTTCATGCTAATTCCGGGAAATGATCATTTTGAAATGTGCAGGAAATGTTGCCTGTTCCCTTCTTTATCTGGATCCCTTCTTTACTATGACTTTGCTTTTTCTCACCTAGGATTACTTTTCTGACACATGCATGCGTACATCCCATTAAAGTAAGAGAGTTTTACTTTGTGTAAGGCACTGACAGAATCTCTCTTTCTCCATATACACCTGAACGTGACTGTCCTCTTTCTCCGTTCCAATTGTTTAACCCCAAATACCTTTTACCTTTTCAGATGTCACAAGGATGTGACTGAGTAGTTTCAAGGGCATCCACTTTTGCTTCCTCCTCCTGCCTTTGAATCCTGCATCTGCATTGCTGGGTCTCAGGCCAAAGAGGAAACCCTTGTTTCCCATTCCAGGATATTTTGATGACCGACTTTTCTTATGTTGTGAATTTGAAGGACAAGGGCAGATAATGAGAAATGGATAGACAGGGACCTGTGTTCCGAGACCTGGGCCAGAAGACTGATGGAGGTGGAGAAGAATCTCAGTGATTCTGGCAGGCATCATGGATCACTAAGGGCCAGAGGAGTGGAACATATGGGCACAGGGTGAGAGGCCTGTGACAGGACACAGCCTATCTCCTTCACAGCAGAATGTTAATAGGCATTAGATTTTAATAAACAGAGAACATATCTCTGAGTCAGCATCAAAAATTTCTACAGTCCAGAAGAAGGAATAGCCACAGCACCTAACCTCACCTTCCCTTGTGAGTATGGGAGTCACAGGGCAGTGAGAATGGAACAGCTTGTATCTGAGGTTAAAGCCAATGTTTCTCTCTCTTTAGTCCACACTTACAGTAAGGTCCATTGGATGCCGTGGCTACAAGTTTCTGAACTTCTGGCTTTTGAAGGAAAGACTTTCTCACCCTCTATGCTGAAGGTATTCTATGTATTATGGAATCTGGTTAGTGGCTCTTATCATCAAGAAATCTTGAAAAGTACAAGGCACTCAGAAGGCCTACATTAATAGTTTCCAGCCACTTAGAGACATCAGAGGGGTTCCTGCCAAGGGTGCACTGACCTTTTTCATCTCACTGTCCTAGAGTTAGTGGGTCTGACTCTGGTCATCTTGAAGGAGGTGGATCATCCTTCCCTCCCTCTACTTCAGCATCCTGTGCATCCTCCTCAATGGTTTTGCCATGTTGTTTTCATAATGATTGTCCAGTTGATACTAAATCTTGAGAAAAAATTCCAAAAGAATATTTAATTCTTTTTTGGTCTCATATGTCAATTGCCCTTTTACACGAATCTGGGGCAGATCTAAGGGGCTTCTTAGATCTCATGTTTTATAGCACCACAGTCTCTGGATGTAGATCCTCAATGTCCACTTCTTAAAGATACATTCCATCCCACATTCTCTTCCTATGATGTAACTTCAAGACTGCTACTGTTGAATGTTCTAGTCCCTTTACTTTGTGTAGTGTTGTGACTATAGCTGATGTTTTACTCTAGCATAATAACACTTCTCCTGACTCTGTGGGAATCTTCACTGTGGAAAGGTAACTAACATGCTGTGAGCAAGCCCAAGTGGCTACCTGAAGAGGCCCTTTGAATATATTCGAGGTAACAGCCCCAACTGAGGAACCCCAGACATCAGTCAGGATCATCTTCTAGACTGGGAGAACATCTGTTGCCATTATTTAATTGGTGATCATGAAAATGACCATTTGGTAGATAGACAGACTCAATTGACTCACTAGAATCTGGGTTCTTATCAGAACTGGGTTTTGCTTGTTTTGTCTTGTTTTCTTTTTTCCTGACACTAATGTGTTCCCACTGTAACATGAGGTGATGATGTCTCAGGTCTAGGTTATCAGTGAGAATTCACAATCTGTGTGAATTTTAAGTATAAACACATGTTAAAGCAGACAGTCTGCTCCTCTGTCTATTTTCTCCTGGGTGATGCTGTTTGCTTTTTTAAACAGCTACAGAAGTCAATGTGGGTTAAACCTTTTGGGTTCTAGCTCAGGCATTGCTGGCAAGTTCTCAGAGAAGCAAGGCTCCTCAGGCTGCACCATTTGGCCCATGTCTGCAGATGGCTGTTCTATCTAGGTTTTTGTAAGTTCACTCTGATGTTCACACAGTGATAAAAATCACTTAATAATGCATTTCTCAGAATGTGTTTTTGTCACCATAGGAAACATGCCTGTTAAATCCTCATTTTTGCCCAAAGATTCAGTGACAATTTAGGTGTAAAATAAATGTTCCCCCTAAAGTGATGAGGTGCAGACTTTATTGTATCAATAGGAGGGAGCTCCCACACTTGCAAATGCATTGTACAAAATCCTGTCTGTCCATGATGTGCAAATTATGTTCCTGCCTGAGATCATTCAGCTGGAATCACACACCCACATATTTCCAGAATTCCATCCAATAAATTCACAAAGCAGTTGAAAATCACAATATACATTTTAGGTAATGGGCCATCAGAGATTATTTTAATTGTAGAAAAGCATACAAAAATATTTTGCATTTTACGTATTTTTTATTTAACTGTAATAAAGTGACACTAAAACAGAAAAAAAGCCCGAACAGTATGATTCCTTTGCTTGAACAGTGAAGGACTCCCTTGTACATGCAGTTCCCAAACAGTCAGCTTTCTTTATCTTGATCATCTGTGGCCAGTGTAAAGGAAAGGCCTGACAGGGAATTTTAAGGAGCCAGCCGGGTAACGCCATATGAGGGAATTCTTGGCTACATTCAAAAAACTCAGACTTCCACTTTCAAAATCCAGAAACACACCAACCCGGCCCAGAGGTTTCTCTACATAGTGAGGAAGCATTGGAGAGCTGGTCAAGAGATGGAAATGATGATTCACCTTCACACACAAAAGAAGAAATATGTCCACAGATGTAATCATGGTGCCATTCTTCCTTGTCTGGGAGTCCTTACAGACACCCAGAGCCCAGTCCCAAGAGTCGTCCACATCCAGCTCCCAATAGTGTTTCCCAGAGGAGAAGGCCTGGGCTCCCCATGCAGCAAAATAGTCAGGTCTGTCAGAATTCACAGATCCACCTTCCCGTTCAGGTCTAAACATCCAACTTCTCGCATCCTCAAACAGGCTGATACTGTGATTGCTTACTTCATAATTGAAGGAAATTTCCACTGTAGAAAAAAGAGAACGTTCCAGCGAAAAGCAGCTTCTACATTCTTAGGTTCAGATAAGAAAGAGACTCTCACTAGAAACCACAGGTCAAGATTAAAAGGCAACTTTTGTCTGGAAAAATGTTGGAATCAGAGGGTATTAGGATATCTGCATAAGTACATGGCTAAACTACAAGGACCACAATTTCTATAAACTCAAAAATATAAGGGGAGGTTTGTCATGCCTAAGTCTAGTCAGCTACTTCTTATAACAACTGAAAAACTGGAAGCTCTTGCACTGCATCCAAGTCCATGGCAATAAAATATATGTGCATTTCCTCTTCCCTGTCAGGGAAGAGCAGGAGGCTGGGGACAGGAGATGAGGTGGAGAGCCATTCTTACACCTAAATAAATTATCACTTTGCCAGAAATATGATCTGCCACTTAAGTAAGCAAATTCATACTTAAAGAGAAAATCTGAATCCATCTTCTGGAAAGTGCAGATTCCTTGCAGGAATTATCTGACTTTCATGCTGGATTTCAGCACAGACTTCTTTTATCTGCCTGATTGATCATGATCTGTCCTGGAGTTCTATCTAAGGGCTCATCAACCACCAAATCACTTTCCTATTGTTTGCAGATTCTCAGATTTGCATTGTTATTTAAGTTACTCATGGGTGTTTTGGTTGATTAAAATTACAAATGCTATGAAACTTCACCTGAAGTTTACTTAAAAAAAAAAACACTGTCACCAAATCACAATCATTAACAGCACTTAATTTGAAGTTGAAATGTCCTGAATTAACTCAGTTCTGTATACCTCATGTAATACTTGTATACATGAAATTTTGTCAGAGAATGTTTCTAAGTCCTAAGGAGCCATTCTGCATGTTTTATGTTTTTCTAAGTAATTTGTTATATGGCTGATTCTTATTACATTTTACCAGCTTTTAGTTTAGTCTCTTTGATGATAGTGAAACTATAAATATAAAGACATATTCACAAACTAGTTTCTTCCAGATGAAATATCATTACACTAGGAAAACTGCCCATAGAAACCATACTTGAAGACATTACATGTTTATCCCAGCAAGACGGCGACACTCACCTCGGAAGCGGTTGAGCCTGTGCACCAGTCCAGTGATGGGCCCTGCAGTTAACTCTGGATTCACAGGCTGGGGCATGTGCAGCAGCACGGACTCGCTCCTGCAAGGAAGCAGGTGCAGTTGGTTAACCTTTCTGGTGTCTGTGTTTAAGAAATAGATTCCAACAGGAAATCCTTCATTCAAACCCACTTCTGATATTGTCATGTAACTCCACAATCCTAGGATGGGTTTATGGCTCTCTTAGGGAATCTTTCTAAGGATTCACTCCATTTCTAACCTACTACCACTGAAAGATAATTGCCTCTCTCTCTATCTGCCACCAAATAGTTTGTTTCTAATTATGATTCTGAATCTTAAAATTAGGCAACTATATCCTAGTAACTTCTGCATTGAACTCTTCAAAACATTACCCCCTGAGTCACTTGGGAAAGTAAGAAAAGATTAAAATCTGATACAGGGCATAAGAAAACATTCAACATAACACACAGACACCTGAGTACACACACATACACACACAATCACACTGACACATTATGTTAACAAATTATGTTTTCACTTTGTTGAAAACAGCTTGATGTTTTTCATAGCACACCTTGTGCTTCGGCCTGCAATGATGACCAAAAACATACCTTGCCATGATGTCTCCCAAATCCTGTAAAGAGAGAGAGAAAAAAGATACTTCTTTAGAAAGTTGTTATTCTGGCTGGGTGTAGTGGCTCATATCTGTATTTCCAACGCTTTGGGAGGCCAAGGTGAATGGATCACCTGAGGACAGGAGATCCTGACTAGCCTGGCCAACATGGCAAAACCTCATCTCTGATAAAAATACAAAAAAATTAACTGGGTGTCATGGTGCATGCCTGTAGTTCCAGCTACTGGGGAGGGTGTGGCAGGAGAATTGCTTGAACACAGGAGGTAGAGGTTGCAGTGAGTTGAGATTAGGCCACTGCACTCAGACTGGGTGACAGAACAACACTCTGTCTCAAAAGAAGGAAGCAAATGAACACACAAGTTGTTAGATTCTACCTGTCTAGTCTTTAGGTTTTGAAAACTTTCGAAGTACTACATACTATCACTGCAGGTCTTTTAAAATGTATTCTCATTTCTCACATTAATACCAGTAAGACCAATTGACAGAATCTGTTTCTGATAAATTCAGGACCCTGGATCTGAGTGAGAGAGAAAGGTTGAGTAGTGACTGTGCATTGCTGCAGCTGTCTACAATGTGGTCTTTTTCAGGGCTAGTTCCTGAGGGGTAATGTGGCTCAAGTCAAGGGCATTTCAAACCTAGGACTGCCCAAAAAAAGGAAGAAGGAAATGTTAGTTTCTTCATAATTTCTATGTATCATCCAACATAGACAAAAATATTATTTTCACATGAATGTTTTCTCTTCCAGAGTTTTAATGAAATGAACTGGAGAAGAAAGCTTGAGGTGGAAAATGTTCTGTGGAAATCTATCTGCACAGCTCCATAAAGCTTTGTTTCTATGATTAGGTTAGGAGTTGTAGTTTATCTCTATAACTAGGTGGGAATGTCTATCACCATCAATGCAGGAGATGAAGTATGTCTTTGGTACCCAATGAAAAGCAAAGATGTAAATGTCAGCTAATATGAAGTGTCTCAAGGGACATCCTCAGTTCTTACCTGGAGCAGCTCCACATCTGGTTTATGACACATTTCCATTAGTTCCCGATACATTTTTTTCAAGTGCTGCTTCTTTTGATGCATGTTGATGCAACTTCTCTGGAGTTGTGAAAATATCTCTTGGTGTTCCTTGCACAGTCTCTCTAAATGTTGTTTTTCTTCCTTATGAATAACTGGATGCAGCTTCATATACTCAACCCTGATCATCTGTGCACGAAGAAGTGCATAGACCTGGAGAGACATGGATTTTGTAGGTTACATACCCAGGTCTACATCCACCTCACAGAACCCACTAATTCATCCTGACCTTTCCTTCGTTTAATTTTCATTCTTTACAAACACTAGGATAGTGTTTGTAAAACAAAAAAGATCTTCCTTAGGGGAGACCAGGATGGTTGAAAGGAAGCTTCTCTGGAGTGCAGCTCCCACTGAGTGAGACACAGAACCAGAGTGATATCCACAGTCCACCCATCTGACAAAGGGCTAATATCCAGAATCTACAAAGAACTAAAACAGATTTACAGAAAAAAAAACCAACAAACCCATCCAACAGTGGGCAAAGGATATGAACAGATACATTTCAAAAGAAGATATATGTGAGGCCAAGAAACATGAAAAATGCTCATCATCACTGGGCATTAGAGAAATGCAAACCAAAACCACATTGAGATACCACCTCACATCAGTTAGAATGGCGATCATTAAAAAATCAGGAGACAACAGATGCTGGAGAGGATGTGGAGAAATAGAAATGCTTTTACACTGTTGATGGGAGTGTAAATTAGTTCAACCATTGTGGAAGACAGTGTGGCCATTCCTCAAGGATCTAGAAATAGAAATTCCACTTGACCTAGCAATCTCATTACTCGGTGTATACCTAAAGGACTAGAAATCATTCTATTATAAAGACACATGCACACATGTGTTCATTGCAGCCCTGTGTACAATAGCAAAGACCTGAAACCAACCCAAATGCCCATTGATGATAGACTGGACAAAGAAAATGTAGCACATATACACCATGGAATACTATGCAGCTATTAAAAATGATGAGTTTGTGTCCTTTGTTGGGACATGGATGAACCTGGAAACCATCATTCTCAAAAAACTGACACAAGAACAGAAAATCAAACACCACATGTTCTCACTCATAGGTGGATGTTGAACAATGAGAATATGTGGACACAGAGATGGGAGCATCACACACTGAGGTCCATTGTGGGTGCTGGGGGGAATAGTGGGAGGGAAGGTAGGAGGGATAACGTGGGGAGAAATGTCAGTTATAGGTGATGGGGGATGGGGGCAACAAACCACCTTGCCATGAATGTACCTTTGCAACAATCTTCCACGACCTGCACATGTACCCCAGAACCTAAAAAAAGACCTTCCTTCAAAATGTTTATAATTCATCAATTCTTGAACACCTGCATAAAAGCCCTTTAGATTTAAATGTTTAAATATATGTCCTCTCAAATCTGAAATACCACTAGAAAACAAGTAAAATTTATCATTGATTGTTACATCATCATCAACAATATATATATTTGTTACTCAATTAGTCTGTAGCCTCAAATCTTTGTACTTCACAGCCTAAACAGTCATTCTTAGTAAATGTTGTCAGTATATTCTAATCAGGGTCAGAAGCCATCACACAAAAACGATCTCAATAAACATTGTAGCCCCCATCTCTGAAACTGACTACCTCTGCTCTGTCTCCTCCCTTCTTCTGTCTAAAGCTACAGTCTTACCTCACCATTCTAAGAACATGAATCTCCATTCCATTGTGTTTCTCCTCCCAATATTGACAAACTATTCTCTCACTCCCCTAGTCATTTTCATTTCTTCTCCTCAGCTTTTCATCATGTTACATTTTCGCCTACTCAAACAGCCATCATGGTCTGGGTCCTTTGCTATCAGATTTCACTAGCACGGGCATAGTTCTTAAATTACTGTTTCCACCCACTTTTTTCCCTAGGAGCAGCATCATATTTACTGCTAAATGCCTTTATTTCTCATTTATGTATTATTTAATCAGTATTACATAATTCATCTCATACAGAAACCTCTGCCTGAAATACTGATTAATTTTAAGCACATACTGGCCTCTCAGAATTTACATATATATGTATATATATATATATTTACTTATCTGAAAAACATTTCCAGAACACCTGAACAATTGTTATGTTGAACAGTCAGGTTGTTTTCCAGGCTATAAATAAACATATGACAAAATCTGGCATATGAGAATTTCAACTCAAGTTGCTAATATAAATGTTCTCGGCATGCCTGTCTCAAACATGTCCTGAAGACACATGATCTCATACTTACACTCCAGAGGATGCTTGTTTTTTCCTCCTCACTTAGATTTCTCTGATTTTCTTGAATTTTTTCCCATAAAATCCTCATTTGCTTTAAGAGCTTCTCCTGCAAAAGAATTATGAGGGTGAGCAACAGAAAATCAAATACCATAGATTCCATACTCTGAGTGAGATACGCAGGCAAGGGTTAAAATGTATGAACAGACTAGAGAGAGGAAAATAAACCAAGTTTTTTCACTGCTCATCCTCAGTATTTTCAAATCTGAGGTTTCAGATGTATAACAGTTTAGGGAACTGGTGAGTGAAGATTTCTTGTAACCTAGGTAATGATCAGTGAAACACCCTTCCACTATGCTGGCCGCCTGCTTTTGTCATTTGTCCAGTAATATTAAATATATTTCCAAAATGTATTTTCTTTGTTCTTGTAGTTTTGGTAGCTTTTCGATGCCTTTAGTGTTATACTGTAGAGTCAAAGTAATAGTGACATTCACTTAATCACCCTCTTTTTGGGTGCAGGCTTTGTGAAGGCAGGTATAGTTGCATATTGAATTCAAAATTTCATCATTGGTACCTCCAAAAGCACCTGGCACTCAGTAAAGGATGGAGTGATCACCACAATGGTTCTCATCTCCCTTCTCATCTCTTTAACTCCTCCACCCTCCAGCCTGCAGGTGATCCCAGCACTGTGTCTTACCCGGTGTTCTTCAGCTGCCCCTTCAATGGGACAGTGTTTGTGAGCCCCGTGCTCCTGAGAGTTAGAGCACAGTGAGCAGAGCAGACTCTTGTCCGTGGCACAGAACATCTTCTTTGTTTCCCTATGGGTCCCACATACTTGTGTCTCAGAGCTCAGGAATTGCCAGACACTGGCTTTCCTGGCAATCGTCACTAAATTCTTCAGAAAAATGTTAGTTTTGAAATCCTTTTGGTGTGATGGTTCCCTGCACGCAGGGCAGTTGGCAGGACTTTGGGCTTCTTCCCAGTAAAGGCAGAGGCAGGGTCTACAGAAGCTGTGCCCACAGCCTATGGTGACAGGGTCTACCAGGTAGTTCAGGCAGATGACACAGGTGAGTTCCTTCTGGAAGGCCTGTGGGAAGTCTGAGTCCATTTTCCTGAGGGAAGAAAACCACAAGAATTTAATCTTCTGCCTTGGAGAGACAAAGATCCAAGCAAAGTTTCAATCAGGTTGTGATCAAATAACATCTTTTTTTTATTTTTTTTCCTAGAGAAGAATTGGCTTTCATTTGCAATGACCGAGATAGGACAAATAGAAAACTGAGGCACTAAGAGCCATCAACCTCTGTAGAAAAATGTGATTGTTCTCCAATCAACGCACAACCAGCTTTCCGAACCCTACTCTTTTGCACAGAAGAATGTCAGTTTTTTGAGGTGTTAGTGTCCACCAAGTTGCTTGGGCTTCTAGGATTTAATCAAGCTATCAACTCATGGGGTAGTTACACTCTAAATTGCCA
This sequence comes from Saimiri boliviensis, assembly GCF_048565385.1. Classification (NCBI taxonomy): domain Eukaryota; kingdom Metazoa; phylum Chordata; class Mammalia; order Primates; family Cebidae; genus Saimiri; species Saimiri boliviensis. The sequence goes on from NC_133459.1 coordinate 90,266,711, forward strand.
GGGACTGGTTTGGAGAAGGGATGCTAACTAAGCTCTTCTACTCTCATTGTTTGATTTAACTGTAACAAGGATCCCTCAGAGTTGTCCAGAGGGCCCCTGCTTGAAAATAAAGCAGAAGTCATTCTTTGTCCAAAATCAGGCAAAGCTAGCCTTTACACTCCAAGGCAAAACAAACCAAGGTATAGGTACTTCTCCAAGATAGAACAAACAATCATTTTTTAGGCTGCTGTGTTCATTCAATCAACAAAAACTTTGTGGTATGTTTACTATTCCTGGACTGTCTGTTAGTTTGGGGATACATTGATAAAATATAGAAGGGTATACAGAGGATAGAAATGTTTTCTAAGCCCTTTGGAAGCATTGTCATTACTCTTTCACACAGTCAGAAAAATACTCAGTATCATGCAATAATGAAAGGCACTAGACAGTAAGGTGGTGCTTTAAATGGAAGGGGTGGGGGGGGAAGAAAACGTAGGCCAGGCAAGGTAGCTCAAACTTGTAATCCTAGCATTTTGGGAGACCAAATCAGGCAGATTTTTTGAGCTCAGGAGTTCTAGACTGGGCGACATGATGGCAAAGTGTCTAGATCAGCCTGTCTCTAAACACACACACACACAGCCGGGCCTGGTGGTTTATGCCTGTAATCCAAGCACTTTGGAGGCCAAGGCAGGTGGATCACTTGAGGTCGGGAGTTCAAGACCAGCCTGACCAACATGGTGAAACCCCATCTTTAAACACACACACACACACACACACACACACACACTATATAGATTATATATGTAAAGCCCAACATGGTGGTCCATGCCTGTAGTCCCATCTACTTTGGGGGATGAGGCTGAAGAATTGCTTGAGGTATTAAGTAGAGCCAGTAGTGAGGATTATTTCCACCACTGCACTCTAGGCTGTGTGTCCCTGTCTAAAACAAAGAAAGAGACAAAGAAAGGAAAAATCTAAAATCCTGGTTTCTACACAGTATAAATACAGAAACCCTCTATTTCTGATATTTCTGCATAGTTGCCAGTGAGACTTTCCTACATGGATAGCCATTTCTGACTTTCTTCCACAGAGGAACTGAGGTTTCTGAAGAGACTTTTACCGTGTTTTAGAAAAAAATGTTTGCCCAAATCATTCAAAGCACTCTACCTATGTACAGGCATACATTGCAACATAGGCACATTTTCCCTAGTAGAGTAGAATATAACACATTTATACACATAGATTACAACACTCCTAACCCATTTACAGAGTCTTCAGAGATTGAAGATTTACTAGATATTTGGAAACTACTGCAAAATGATTATAATCTATAAAACAACTAAAAAATACGTTAAGTAAAAAATTAATCATAACATTAATTTGAGAATCATGCAGCAAGACAGATGACAAAAATGTTTAATTTGTAAATAGGTTAAATGGAGCTTGTAAACCTATGGGTTATGTTTAAAATAATTTAAAAAAAGAAATGGAGCTGTTTTTAAAACTCAGAAAATGATATCATTTCATCTAAAAAAAAAAAAAAACCTAAGTTTGCAGATAAAGTCCCCAAATTTTGTTTGTTTTGGTTTGTAACCTAATAGCAGCTCCTACTCTGGAAAGTGTACACTTACCTCAGAAATAGATATACGTTCTCACCAAAGCTTGCTGTCCAAAAAGATGAAGTCAGCTCAGGGATCAGGGTCTCACAGCGCAGTGGCGGTAGCTTTTGGAAGTCTCCAAGGCCAGTTGCAAAGCCACTCTGTGGGTGCTGGAGAAGAATGAGCTTGGCTCCTGCGGTGTCCTTTTATACGTCTCTGAAGACCACACCCCTTTCCTCTAATTGGATTTCAGAGGGCGTAGGTGGGTCTTAACATAGTTGATTAAGTTTCTTCAAAACAAAAGGTTTTTTTTTTTTTTTTTTTTTCCCTTAATGACGTGTTTTCCTTAATTCCTGTGTTGCCCAGGCTGGAGTGCCGTGAAGCTATCGCAGTTCACTGAAACCTCCGCCTCTGAAGTTCAAGCAATTCTCCTGCCTCAGCCTCCCAAGTAGCTGGGATTACAGGTGCCCGCTGCCAGGCCTGGCTAACTTTTTTTTTGCATTTTTAGTAGGAGGGGGTTTCACTATGTTGGCTAGATTTATCTGGAATTCCTGATCTCAAGTGATCTGCCTGCCTTGGACTACAAAAGTGCTGGAATTGCAGCCCGAGCCACAGCCCCCAGCAATTCACTTTCATGGTAATGTAAGAATTTAATCTAAGGATACTCCTGGCCTCCCCACTCCAGAAGGAATATTTCTCCTTCTCCTTGTGCTACAGATGAAGCCTTCCAAGGGCCTCTCAGCAGCCGTGGGACATATGATTCCCTCCTATATTACCTGGCTCTGCTCATCCCAGCTCAAGGGGAATAGGGAGAAAGTCTAGAAAGCTCTAGCCAGGTGCAGTGGCAGGCACCTGTAGTCCCAGCTACTATGGAGGCTGAGGCGGAAGAATCGCTTGTGCCTGGGAGGTGGAGGTCGCAGTGAGCCGAGATCATGCCACTGCAATGATATAGTGAGTTTCTGTCTCCAAAACACATAAATCAATAAATAAATATAAAAAAATTGATGATTAGGAATACAATATACTAAGATATTTATGACAAAATATAAAGTAAGCAGAAAGCATATAAAATTGTAAATAGAATTTGATTACTTTAACAAATATAGAAAAAATTAAAGGGATTCAATCAATTAGTATAATAATTGTGTTATCTTTAGGGAAATATTGGGAGAATTGTTTTCTTATTGTTTATAATTCTTCCCAATTTTTTTTTGTGGGTAAGAAGTCAATAACGAGAATAACACTTTTAGTAGATTTCAAACACGGTGTATTCCATGAAGCTGATTTTCTAACTTGAAAAGAAAAATGATGTTTTCCCTCCTTGACAAAATGCCTCATCATTAGAAACATGGTTTGTTTAGGACACATAGCTTTTTCTTCCTTATTTCTATATTTGTTTCATTTTCTCCAAATAATAGTAAAGATCCAGTCTGTGTCTCTATTTGATGTTTACAATTCCTGAAACAACTGAGCAGTGCATTGCACATAATAATTTCTCACTAAGTAAATTAAGCTAAATGTTGAATTTCCATCCAAACCTTTGAAACCAAAGGAAGAACTGTGTCTTCATCCTTCTTTTCTTCTATCATTTCTTTCCCCTGTAACAAAGGATACAGCGTGTTAACACAAGATACAGAGAAAGAGAATTTGTGTGTGTGTGTGTGTGTGTGTGTTTTATATGTGTACATGCTTTACATATGGTAACCACATCAATTTTTGTATTTGTAGCAATGCCTTGTAATTTTGATTCAGAAGCCCATAGCATTTTATTAAAATTATGTTTCATTTGATTGTCTCATCTGTTTATGGGAGCTGCTAACAGGGATTCTGTGTTTCATTTACCATATACTATTACAAAATGTGAGTTCATGATACTAAATTCATAAATATTGAACATAGCCAAAATTCAAATTATGGGGGTTTTAGTTATTTATATTTTTCCTTTGTCAACAGGGTACAACTGAAATAACAATATGGACCTCCTATTTCATTCTAAAACTAGTACTGATTTAGGCAAGTTACTTAACTCCTGATCTTTTTTTTGTCTCAGCTACGAAATGGGGCTTCTGCCCTGCCCAACTTGCAGAATTGCTCTGAAGATTAAAAATCACATATTGTGTAAATATTCAATACAATAATTGGCTCATAGAAAATGATCAGCCAGTTGTAAATGCTAACTGTTAGTAAAACTAAATTACAAAATGAAAGTGCTAAATTAATGAATAACATAATTAATCCTTTCTTAATGGAATGATTGCTTCTCATTGGTTAATTAAGTTGTGACGGAATTGGTATGTTGAATTCAGTGACTCAGAGTTCATCTACTCAGGGCATGTTGACACACTTTCAGTTATGTTGAATCACTCTTATGGCAATAGCAACCCCATCACTCCTTTTGGAATGTGAGTTCTGTGAAAGTGTTTAAATCACAGCAGGCAGCCAAATATTGTAGAAAGACTGAAATAAATGCTATGTTGCATGTTCCTAACAGGTTTAGCTTTAAAAATAAGAATATTATTAGTTAACATTTGGTAAATACTTACAATTTGTCAGGCATCTTACTAAACATTAGTAGGTTGTCTTATTTTAATATTGATATTACTTCTGTGAGTAGATTACTAGGATACCTAGGTGAAGAAAGTCTTGTCAGTATTTGCATATCTGGGGTTATCAGTTATTTATTATTCTGGCATAAATAATAATCACTATCATTTTTCCCATTGGCATATGCAGCTGTTTCTGTGCTTTTAAAAGCCTCAGCACAATAGTGTTTCGTAAGACTTAAAAATATGGTACCTGTGTATGCTATCGTTCTTAATTTGCCTATAATAGGATGTTAAAATATACATTTAATGCTTGCAAAATAGTGACTTGAATTGTACAGGTCTACTTAAGCACATTATTTATTAAAAATAAATACAGTCAGCCCTTTCTATCTGTATATTTTGCATCAGCAAGTAAGGGTGGATAGAAAATACAGTATTATTCACTGTAATCCCAGGTACTTAGGAAATCGAGAAAGGAGGATTGCTTGAGCCCAGGAGTTTGAGGCTGTAGTGAGGTGTGAGCAAGCCTCTGCAATCCAGCCTGGTGAGAGATCTATCTCTTTAAGAAAACAGAATACAATACAGTATTGAAAGCAAGGAACCACATATGTGAATGGCCAACATTTTACTTTTAAAGATGGTGAACTAGCCGGGTGCGGTGGCTCAAGCCTGTAATCCCAGCACTTTGGGAGGCCGAGGCGGGTGGATCACAAGGTCAAGAGATCGAGACCATCCTGGTCAACATGGTGAAACCCCGTCTCTACTAAAAATACAAAAAATTAGCTGGGCATGGTGGTGCGTGCCTGTAATCCCAGCTACTCAGGAGGCTGAGGCAGGAGAATTGCCTGAACCCAGGAGGCAGAGGTTGCGGTGAGCCGAGATCGCGCCATTGCAATCCAGCCTGGGTAACAAGAGCGAAACTCCGTCTCAAAAAAAAAAAAAAAAAGATGGTGAACTATAACTTGCCAAATTATTTTTTTGTTTTCAAACATATTTTTAAATATTAGTATTGCATACAGAAAATGATTTTGCTAAAAATATCACAAAGTAGAAAAGACACAAATCCAGTAAAAAGGCTCTAAAGTGAGTGACTTTATTTCTGTGGAACAAATCTCAACAATCATTTTTCATTTAGCTTTGTTATGTTACAACTTTCATCACAGAATGATACTCAGGACACGAGCCTGAATCTGAGAAGCTCAGATGTAGCTAATAAAGAACTAACAAAAAATATAAGATAAGAGAATTATGAATGTGTTTCTAAAAACAAACAAAAAAAATAAAGCAGAACTGATACATTCCATTTGGACTCTTAGACATGATTTTTGGAATTATTTTCTGTTTTATATTATTGCCTACTTCACTGTCTTAACAATGTGAAGATCAGGATGTCAAAGGGCATGAAGCATGTGGTGAGAGTTATATTATGCTAGTTAGCCCAAGGGGACGAGATGTGGCTTCAGATTCCACATACTCAGCTACATTTCCTCACTGAGGCACGGGAAGGTGATCCAGAACATCTTATCTGGCTCTGTGAATGCTGTACTTAAATTATTCTGAAAATCACTCGAAAAGATGAAATATTAAATAATTTTCACTACCATCTGGATTATTATACTGATATATCAATTTGATTTGTTGAGTGGTTTGTTCACCGTCAGCCTGTTAATTCCACAGAAGAGGGACAACTTTTTATATATGCATGTCTTTTCTGCAGGACTTGAGTATGCACAAATTTTGATATTTATCCAAGTCCTGGACCCAATCCCCATAGATGACTGATTAAAATCAGTTTTGTTCTGAAATTTTATTTTGTGTATGGAAATACATTTTCATGAAACTAAAACTATATTCGTTTTATTTTGCTTTCCAATATTTTTGAGAATGATTAATGATCACCTGATGTTTCTGTAATGAGCATTTATTGATCTTTAGGGTTACCAGATAGACTTTTTTATAGGTAGGAAAAGAAAAAATGACTCCCTCTTACAATATCAATTTTCCTCTTTTTTGTCCTGTGGAAAAATATCATAGTTGATTTCTTGTAAGCCATTAGAACATTTCAAAATATATGTAGTAAATGATAAATATAATATATTCTCATGCAACGTAATATAATTTTTGCGTATCTTTATTTTCAGAATTTTTCTGTTTCTTATTTTAAAAGAATATATGTTTATTTTAGAAAATGTAAAGATCAAGAAAGCCACGGCAGAAATTAAACATCTCTCTAGTTCCATCAGAAAAATCATAAAAGGATTATATTCTTATGTGTACAATTCTGGCCCCTTTCCTATTTTAAATATATTTTTGTTTATGTATACACAAAACCCAGTAAATCCTTCTATATGTAATGTATATAATAAACATATATATATATATTTTTTCTATGTTTGGTATTTAGAGGTGCTTTTCCTCCTACATCTTGACTATCACAATTTTTTCTACCAAACATTGACCATCTCCAGGTTGATCTTATATGTATCGCAGAAGGGGTTAGGTCATTGGACAGCCAGAAATGACTCTGTCTTTCTGTCCAGGGATTATCAAAGAGTTGGGCTCAGGAATAAGAGGATGTTTTAGAAAGTTTGATTGGTTGGGCAATGGCAGCATATTTTTAACTTACCCATTGCCCCACTTATTTTGTTGTTGTTCTTAAGCTACAGGTTCTCACACTGTCTCCCAAGCTGGAGGTCAGTGGTGGAATCTTAGCTCACTGCAGCCTCAAACACCTGTGCTCAATCAATCTTCCCACCTCAGGCTCCAAAATCACTAGGACTAGTCACGTGCCACAATGCTCAGCTAACATTTGTACTTTTATTTGTTGAGATAGGGTGTCCCTATGTTGCTCAGGATGGTCTCCAACTCCTGGCCTCAAGCAGTCCTCCCACCTCAGCCTCCCAAATTTATGAGATTAAAAGCATGAGCCACTGCTCTGGAGCTTATTTATTTACGTCAGAGTTTGTTCTTCTCTTCCCGGTCTATTGCATGAACTATCTTAGCTCCTACTGTAAAATATTCTTCTGCCGTGGTCATGTGAAACATTACAAAATTGTTTCTGATGATTCTTCATGTTTTATGTCACATATTCTAACATGATAGTGTGACTTTTTAAAAAAGAACAAAAAAATAAAATTTTGGCTAATCACAAACAAGACTTTAATGATCACTGTTGTGCTATAACTTATTATAATGCATTAAAAAATCAGGACTTATTTGTAATGTGCCTTGAGACAGATACTTCAGTCACTTGATTTCTCAGACCTCAGTTTTCTTCTCTGTGAAATACTAATACAAACTGTGTGTAATTTATTTTGAAGAATTTGGAAAATTGTAACTAAATACTCTTATCAAGAATGATTGCTGTGTTTTCTATATTGTTACTGTTGTAGCACTGAACCACTTACCACTTTAAGTTTTTGCTCAAAGTGAAAATATAATTAATTAATATGTATTTCACAGACTATCTTTTTTTTTTTTTTTTTTTTTTTTTTTTTTTTTTTTTTTGAGACAGTCTCTCTCTATAGGTCAGGCTGGAGTTCAGTGGCATAATCAGCTCACTGCAACCTCTGCCTGCCGGGTTCAAGCAATTCTCCCTCCTCCTGAGTAGCTGGGTCTACAGGCATGCGCCACCATGCCTGGCTAACTTTTTGTATTTTTAGTAGTCGGGGTTTCATCATGCTTTCCAGGCTAGTCTCGCACCCCTGACCTTGTGATCAGCCCACCTCTGGCTCCCAAGCGGCTGGGATTACAGGCTTGTACTACCTTCCCTGGCCAGACTAGTCTTTAGAGATGATTGAATGTGGAAGTTCAGTTGACAAGTGACTTGTTCAAATTGTTAAATTAGAAATATTCAATGTTAAAATGGTAGCATGCTCTTGTGTTTCTCTTCTGTAACATTTAGGCAACTAATAAAGACCATACTGTTTTATCAACAGGCATGTCATCCATGCTTCAAGCAGCCACAGCAAGTATTCAAGGGAGTCATTTTCAGGAATTTCTGATGCTCTGTTTGATATTGAAACCAAAGTGGATCTTTGCAAAACTAAGGGAGAAGTGAAGAGAAAGACTGCTGTTGCAGCCTTCACAGTGCAGGCAGCTGCAGAGGCTTTGAAAGAAGCAGCCTGAGAGGGTTCTTTAGAGAATCCATAGAGATTTTTGTGGTATATCATTCAGAAAGGCTTATGATGGGTATATTGGTGAAGTTTAAAGGAATATATTAGAAATAAAGCTAGACATTATATACAGTCATGTGAGTGTTCATATATTTATCTGTGTATATATTTTTCTTTTATTTCCTTGTTATGGACTAAAAATAAAAAAAATCAGGCAAAAAAATAATAATTATTCTGAAATGGAAGAATCAAACTCAGTAAAACATCCAAGGGGAATGGGTAAATATGGTAAAACTCTCATCTGGCATTATCAGGGAATCAAGTCTAATCTGTTCATGTCACTTCACACATAGGAAAGCATCAGTGTGTCCTAGAGCGCACTGGGGAACATGCACAACTGCTCCAAGGCGGAGGCCTCACGCCCTGCCTGGCCCCCCAGGGCTCAGAGGATCACTAGCTCAGCACATGGTTGAGAAACTAATTAAATTACACTTTTAGTAAATGTAATCACTCTATAGCATAAGAAATAATTTTTTATTAAAAGTATTTTATTTATATAAAACACTATCATATAACACACAAGGTAGAGAAAAATAGTAATGAAGTGAACATTTGTGAACCTACTAGCTATATTAAGAAAATAATATTTTCAATATCTTTGGGTCCCCCATGTATTCATGACAGTTGTGCTTTTTCACTTTCTTGAATTGTTATGTTTATTTCCTGTTATTCTTTATGATTTTATCATACATGGCTTTATTCTTTACATGTTTTATGTTTGTGTTTTATGTAGTTTACTATTTTTTATAAATGCAATCATGCCATGTATATTTTTATGGTACTTGATTTTTTTCCACAGGTTTTTAAGTGTTCAGATAGATAGATAGCATTTATTCAAATGAAAATAAGATTCATGGACCATCAAGACAGAAAAAATACATAATAATGTGAATAAGGAAAATTAATATAAAGAATGATTAATTATAAGAGAATTTGAGCAATGAAATATTGTCTAGTAAAATGTAAGGAGAAGTCTAAATAATATGTGATGAGCACATATAAGGAATTGCCATTGTTTCCAGGGTGAAGTTTGAGAAGCCAATGAAGAGTCCCCTCACATCTTGCCCTCACTGAATGTTGAAAGTTGCTGTGGTGTTGCACGTGAAAAACTTTTGGTCAGTCTGAAAAGTATCACTTGCTCAGAGGAAAGAACCTGGTACCTGGTACCCAGAAGTGCCCGGATGTGACTGGGAGGTATCCGTAGGTTGCGAGCAGGTGCTCACAGGTAGAAAGCTCATGCAGTGCCTGCCAAGCCCAGATGATGTGAAAATGGTCATGGAGATGTATAAGCTGTCTCTGGAGATTGAACGACTTGAGAAAGAGAGAGACAAATCGGTGAACAACCATCAGAAATTTTCTGAAAAAGAGGAAGCAAAGGACTTATTTTTTCCTTTAAATCAATACACAGAACCTTCATTCATCAACTCTAGTCTTCGTTAAGCACAATCACTCTAAAAAGTGTCTGGGCTAGGAGAACTTTCTTATTACTGCGAGAGAAAATGTGTAATTATTGGTAATCTAGCCTTTTGTGGCTCATATGTCTACTTTCCTGGACTTGAAGTACTGGGGGTGGGTGGCACAGAGTAGGCCATGGCCGAGGCGTCGCCACAGCCCGGACGGTGCTTCTGCCACTGCTGCTCCGTGGAGATCGTCCCACGCCTGCCGGATTATATCTGCCCAAGATGCGAGTCTGGTTTCATCGAGGAGCTTCCAGAAGAGACCAGGAGCACAGAAGATGGTTCTGCCCCCTCCGCAGCCCTCACGGACTGGAACCGGCTGCCTTTGGAGAACGTGGACCAGTTCCTCAGGACCTCAGGGCTACAGTTTGCTTTCGGCATCGTTGACGACAGCTTCGAGATCCCCACGCTCCCTCCGGGGGCGCAGGCTGACGACGGCAGGGACCCCGAGAGCCGGGGGGAGCGAGAGCCCCAGTCCCGGCACCCGCCCCTGGCAGCCCCGCGCCGCCTCCCCACGCGGTGGGCCACCGGCCGACACGAAGGCGCCCCCACGCTGGAGGGGATCGTCTGGCGCTGACGGCACATCACGCCCGCCGCCATCCCCAGCCTCGGTCCCTGGGGAGCTCTGCCCTCCAACCCCGTGGACTGCGGCCTGGACGCCATCCTCACACAGCCGCTCAACTCAATCCGTTTGAAAACGCGGGCCCCCCACCGGCAGACAGAGAAGACCCAGGCCCTCCCCACCGTCCCGGCCCCGAGGAGCACTAGGCTCCGGGCGGGAGTGCCCGTGTGCAAGGACGACTGTGCGCCGGGCCAGCGCGGGCGGCGGCTGCCCTGCACCCCATGGTCCGCGACGGCCGCGTGGTGCCCTGGCGGGAGCAGGGCAGTGCCCACCCGCCCGCCAGCCCCAACCTGCCCCTTCTCCCGCCCTCGCCTCTGTCCCCACAAAGCACGACGGCTGCCCCGTCTGCCGGAAAAGCCTCACGGGACAGAACTCGGCCACGAACCCCCTGGGCCTGGCGGGGGTAAGCGTCTCCTCGTCCTCCTCCGCCTCCAGCTCGCCCGGCAACGAGAACGCCGCAAGTAACTCCTGAGCCCGCGTCTGCCGGCACCCACCCCTGTCCGCACCCACTCCTGCCCGGGGGACCCGAGGCTCTGGGGAAAGTGTGGGGCCTCTGCCCCCTACCCTCAGCCGGCTCCACGTGGCCCTCGCAGACCGTGTGGGCCAGCGGCGCCGCCCTTGGCTGGTCAGCACCGCAGGCCCGGCCTGTACCAGGGCAAGACCCGAGCCTGGCCCACGGGCCCCCTGGCTTGGGAAGGCATGGGTCATACGGCCCCCTGCTGGGGCACCCCAGCCTCCCTGTCCTCTCTGTCTAACCGCACCTTCTAAACGTTCAGTGGCGGAAAGATTTTTATAATTTTAAATTATTACTGCTTTGAAATAAATGGACGTTTTCACTCACATGCTGGCCATGCATGAGCTGTGGCAAGATGGGACCCAGCTGCTCCACCAGTGCTGCGAGCACCGCCAGGACAGGCCGTGTGGGCCCCCCAGCCTCTGCCTCGGCTGCCTCCACAACCCAGAGTTTGGGGGCTCGGGACCATGAGGATGACCAGCAAAATTCAAGAACAAAACTGCTACAGCAGACTTTTTTAAAGGAAAAAATATGTGTATCTTGAAAGTTATTTAAAATGCACCGCTTACAAAGGAAAAAAAAAAAACAAACTTGGTTTCAATCCACACTTCAGCCCTCCCTGGAAACTTGCCTTCTGGGCCACTTGTAAAGCTGTTTAGGTAGAAACGTCATCTCTGAGGTGCTCCACTGCAAATTTGAAAAAAGGCCAGTATCAGAAGAAGCTCTTGGCTGCTGAGCTCTCCTGGTCACCATGAACTTGAAGAAGTGAGTGCTATAGCAGCAGCCTTAACTACAGAATCTGGGAACTGGTGTAACCCTGCATACCATCTGGGCCAGATACCGGAGATGTCATTTCCAAAGCAGACTGGAAGCACGTTTTTGGAATTCTCTCCAATGTCTTCTACTAAAAAAGACTGACATCTTAACACTTGACTATATATATATATATATAAAGGGTCTAGATCTATTTATGTAAATAATCAAGAGCGAGTTTGTAGTGGATAACCCAAGTTTGGATAAATGGTGCATAATAAATTTATTCATTTTTGCTGTTGTACATTGGATTTATTTTTGTATTTTGGTTTTGTGAGCATGTCTGCTCATGCAAATAATCAAGAGATTCTCTTTCCTGACAGCATCTTCCGATAGGTGGAATATCTGGGTTATAAAATTTGTGGATTGTCAATTCTACTGAGCAATGCCACTTACTGTTTTAAAGTGATTTCATTTATATTTCTACTAACAGGGTAATCATATTACATAAAAATAATAGAAGTATGGTTGATTGTGGCAAGTTAAAGAAATATAAATAACTCACTCTTATTAAAATCCAAGGGGCGCAGTGGCTCACGCCTGTAATCCCAGCACTTTGGGAAGCCGAGGCGGGTAGATCATGAGGTCAAGAGATTGAGACCATCCTGGTCAACATGGTGAAACCCCGTCTCTACTAAAAATACAAAAAAATTAGCTGGGCATGGTGGCGCATGCCTGTAATCCCAGCTACTCAGGAGGCTGAGGCAGGAGAATTGCCTGAACCCAGGAAGCAGAGGTTGTGGTGAGCCAAGATCGCACCATTGCACTCCAGCCTGGGTAAGGAGCGAAACTCTGCCTCAAAAAATAAATAAATAAAATAAAATCCAAGGGATTTGAAGGAAGAACAATTTATACATTGAGCATCAAATACTTCAAATAAGTTTTGGAAGACATCCAGAGGAGTGTAACTACTTTCTTGTAGTTTATCAAAATCCCGTAATAAGGTTAAGCAGGTAGGAATATAGGCACATTTATATTTCAGAAAGCATTCTGGCCTAGATGAAATAGAAGGGCTTCAACCCAGCAAGAGAACAGAACTAATGTGTGTGTGTGTGTGTGTGTGTGTGTGTGTGTGTGTGTGTGAAAAACAGTCTCACTCTGTCGCCCAGACTAGAGTCAGTGGCACAACCCCAGCTCAGTGCAACCTCTGTCATTTGGGCTCAGGCAATCATCCAATTTAAGACTCCCAAGTAGGTAAGATTACAGGCGTGCACCATCATGCCTGTCTAATTTGTGTGTGTGTGTGTGTGTATGTGTGTGTGTATGTTTTGTGGAGATGGAGTTTCACCAGGTTGCCCAGGCTGGTCTTGAACTTCTCGGCTTGACTAGTCTATCTATCCAGGCCTCCCAAAGTGCTGGAATTACAGGCATGAGCCACTATTCCAGGTCCTAAAATCTTTTCTCATGGCAACTGCTGTCACGTAAACTTTACCCTCAGAAAAGATAAGACTACCCTCATCTGTTGGATTTCAGTTTAGGTGTTACTTCTCTTAGGAAGACTTTCAGGATGACTGTCCCTTCCTTTGTATCACCTACTAGACCATGAGCTCCTTAAGGATTGAGTTTTCATTTTTTAAATTTTTTAAAAAATTTAATTTTCGGGACTTGTGCAGAACATGTAGGTTTGTTACTATTTTGGCTCCAATCCCTACCAATATGGAGAGTCCATAGTAGACACTCATTTTGTGAGTAACCAGAGAAGTGCACACATGAGATCCTCTGAGACATTCTGGGCTTTGAACGGAAGAGCTACACTGCATTGTAGGAATTGCACAATGCCTTTGTTATGGGGTTTGGCTGAGCATGCCAACAGACTTTTTGTGATGTCATTGATAGAGAGTTGGACAGTGTTATAGATGTGGGACAAGGTGAATATTATTATTCTATAAAATGCACCAAAACCTGCACAATACTTGAAAGCTGTGTAAACTTCCAATCAATTCTGCCAGCATGCAAGAAGCATTTCCCGCAAAATATTGTATGCAGTTCTGTGGCTTAGGAACATACTTTGGCAACATATTTAATATCACTGAGAGAAAAACAGTTTTCAGAGACAGACTGCCTGGGTTCAAACCCTACTTAATTTGAATATAACTATTCAAATTATTGAAGTTTTCTGTTCTTACATTTATTAATCTTTAAATGAGTATGAAATATTATTTATCTCATGGGGTTGCTGTAAGAATTAAGTAAGCTAGTACTTAGAACAGTTTTTAGCATATAATTTGTAATTAATAAATGTCTGATATTTTCATTTGAATGACAGTATTTTTTAGTTGGGTAATGAAATACTGCTTTTTCTCTCTTACCTATTCTGCGTGATGACACAGTTGTAGTATAATAGATGGTAACTTCAGCCTCTAGCACTAAAGTTTGCAACGATTGCTCATTCTTTTTTATGCATCTCATAAGTGCTCATTGTTTATTTCTGTCTAATTCAGGGCATTCTACACAACACAGCATTGAATTTTTACTGAAAAGTGAGAGTAGTAGAAAGCCTTTCTTTTCTACACTTAGGTAGATAATATACAACATTTTAAGAAGTGTTTGAAGCAGTTTTCAAAAAGCAACATTTATGGAAGACTCTGCATATATGTATCTATGATTACCTTTTCTAACTTTTTTGGATCTATCTTTTGAAGCATAATGCTGATCAAATGACACCTCAGAAAACATACTAATTTGCAATGCCATGGATTGATTAAAAAGACAGCCACTGCATCTTTTACTAGGACATGCTTTTATAAGGTTTATAATTGTTTTAATGTCTGTTAATATGTAAATGGTGACTTTTATTTAGATTTTTACTTTTTCAGTTTCTAGCAAGGTTTGTTAATTTTTAGTTTATAGAAATGACCAAAATCCGCAAACTTTAGATAATCTGTTAATACAAGTATGTGTAAACATTGGTGATTTATTAAATCATGGTAAACAACGACAAAATCTGCTAGTATGGCGACTGTGTTAAAAAATATCTTTTATACACTATTAAAGATAATTATGCATATAATTATTCTGTAAATAGCAGCTGGGTGCCTTGGCTAAGGCCTGAAATTCCAACACTTTGGGAGTTGGAGGCAGATAGATCACCTGAGGTCAGCAGTTTGAGACCAGCTTGGCCAACATGGTGAAACCCCCATCTCTACTAAAATTACAAAACTTAGCCAGGAATGGTGGCAGACACCTGTAACCCCAGCCGCTTGGGAGACTGAGGCAGGAGAATTGCTTGAATCTGGGAGGCAGAAGTTGCAGTGAGCTGAGATCATGCCATTGCACTCCAGCCTGGGTGACAGAGGGAGACTCCGTCTCAAAAAAAGGTAATACTAATGATTATTATTCTGTAAATAACTATTATATAATTTAAAAAATATGAATACATACATTGCTTTAGATATTTATGTACATATATGTAAAGTATCTGTTGTGAAATTATTCAAAAAGGTATACGAATTGAAAAAATATTTTATTATTATATAAAACAATCATTATGAAATGGTCATAAAATAGTAAAAATAAGAAAAAAAGCTTAATACAACTAATTCCACTAAGCATTATATATACAATTATATGAAACACAATTGAGTTCCTCCAACACTTTTTTAAACAAGAGAGTTACACAGTACAGATGTGTTGTAATCCCAGTTAATGTTTTATCTTTGGACATATTCTGATAAATAATGGCTAGGCACTTAAGCAATTATAATTTTAAAACTCACAGTAAGAAATAAAATTTTAAAAGTTAGCGTGTGGCTGGGCATGGTGGCTCATGCCTGTAATCCCAGCACTTTGGGAGGCTGAGGTGGGAGGATCAACTGAGGTCAGGAGTTCCAGACCAGCCTGACCAACATGGTTAAATCCTTTCTCTCCTAAAAATACATAAATTAGCTGGGTATAATGATGGGCACCTGTAATCTCAGCTACTTGGTAGGCTGAGGCAGGAGAAGAATTACTTGAACCAGGTAGGGGGAGGTTGCAGTGAGCCAAGATTCAGCCATTGCACTCCAACCAGAGCAACAGAATGAGACACTGTCTCAAAAATAAATAAATAAAAGTTAGCATGTGCAAAATAAAAACATATTTAATGAAATAATTGTTTTACATAAAATATTTCTTTGAACAAGTTGTATAAAGTCAACTTTCTTGCATCCCAAACTTGTCTGTTAAGCTTTGAGCCCCCAAGTGTGGTTTTCTGTACTATATAAATCTAATCAGCCAATTTACCCCTTCCTGTGCAATCTAATCAGTTTCAGGAAGTGGGTGTGGTCTTGTGTGGGCCCTTACACACTAAAAGGATGCCCATCCACAGACCTCTCCTTCAGTGAGGACCCACTGGATTTCTGGCTTTTGGGCTTTGGAGCACCAGGAGTTCCTTCTAATCTGGTTATCGACAGAGCTTCTAGAAAGAGACCATTCATAGTAGTCTTGTGAGTATCAAATTTACAGTAAACCCATCATGCTTACTTTTTCTCTTAAAAATACTTTAAATTTACCTGACAGAATGCTTGGGTCTTTTCTAAGCAAACAAGTAGCTGTCCTAGTGATTTTACATCGAATCAAGATAAAGTGTCTTTTATTTGTAACAGCATTTTTGTACCCTTGCTATTTGATTTTTTTAATGTGACTATTTTCTGTATTGTTGGATTTTTTAGGTATGAAAAGATATCTTTCCAGGGTTTCATGCAGTGATAGAACCCATCAAATACCTAAAATGTTCACTGAAATGTGGGAATGTAGTAATGGTTATTATGTTCACCACAGTAAAAGTTAAAAATGTTGAATTGCTTTGAAAATTCTTGTTGGAAAAGTCCTATTTGCTGTCTCTTCACAATTTTCAGTTTGCAGACTACACTTGAAAGCTGTTAAAAATAGATCTAACTGGCCTAGTGTGCTGGCTCATGCTTGTAGTCCTAGCACTCTGGGAGGCCGAGGCTGGGAGATCTCTTGAGGTCAGGAGTTAGAAACTAGCCTGGCCAAAATGGTGGAAAACCGTCTCTGCTGAAAACATGAAAAAATTATCCTGGCATGGTGGTGGGTGCCTGTAATACCAGCTAATTGGGAGGCTTAGGCAGGAGAATTGCTTAAATCTGAAAGCTGGAGGTTGCAGTAAGGTTGCAACAAAAAAGGAGGGAAGGAAGGAAGGAAGGAAGGAAGGAAGGAAGGAAGGAAGAAGAATTGGGGGCTACACTTCCATTAACTGCATTTCTGAATTTTCTAGTTGAGCACAGAAAACCTAAAGCATGTCTTCACTTTTTTGTTATTTTAGAAGATAATTTATTAGTTCTGTATGAATTCTTGCTATTATAGTTTAAATACTATTTCAGAATGTGAAAGCGTTCTCTTTGATCATCTGAATTGACTATGGAAAAGTTTCTAAATTAAGACATTATTTACATTTAATTTATTGAAAGGAAGAGTTTTGATGTTAAAGCTAAAAGGACTAATTCAATGAATGATAATTTTGGGAGTCGACAGTTGAAGTCCACTTTGATTGATTAATCAATCTTAGATAAAACCTATTCATAGTTGTCTAAGAAAACTTCACAGGTGAGTTTGGAGGCAGGGAGTATAGAATAATAGCGTAGATACTAAGTGTCTTTCGTATATTATCATCATGGAATCATTGAGAGAGATAGAATGACAGAGACAGGAAGAGATTCAGAATGTGCTTCTTCATTAATCAGCTTATATAAGTGACTCGGAAAGCATCCCCACATTGACCCTCTTCCCAGGATTTAAGCTTGTCTAAGTAATTGGGAATGATTGAGAGCACTGCTTGTTTAACAACAATACCATGAGGACTCTCGTCTCATTTTCCCATTTGAATCACAATTGAATCTTCATATCCATGGGTTTCATACCCATGGATTCAACTAATCTCAGATAAAAAATATTTGCAGGAAGAAAAAGCAGCTGTACATGCATTTTTTGAGACAGTCTTGCTCTGTCACCATGCTGGAGTGCAGTGGCCAGATCTTGGCTCACTGCAACCTCTGCCTCCTGGGTTCAGGCGATTCCCCTGCCTCAGCCTCCAGAGTAGCTGGGACTACAGGCATATGCCAACATGCCCAGTTAATTTTGTTGTATTTTTAGTGGAGACTAGGTTTCACCATGTTAGCTAGGATGGTCTCAGTCTACTGACCTCATGGTCTGCCAACCTCAGCCTCCCAAAGTGCTGGGATTAGAAGCTTGAGCAACTGCACCCAGCCAAACATGTACATATTTTTAACAATCTTCTTGCTGTTCCTAAACAATCTTCTCGCTGTTCCTAAACTGTATGGCATTACAAGTATTTATACAGCATTTACATTATATTAGGTATTCAAAGTCATCTAAAGATTAAGTATTCAGGAGGGTAGATTAGGTTACATGCAAATCCTACACCATTTTCTAAAAAGAGACTTGAACATCTTAGGATTGTGGTATCTCAGGGAGCCCTGGACCCAATCTCTAGTGGCTACTGAGGAAAAACTTCATAAATTCAGCATGTTTGCTAATTTACTATGTCTCAGTTTGTACTGGAGCTAAGTTATTGAATAGATTGGACAGAAGTCAAGTAAACAAGGAAAATTGTCTATCAGCCTTTTTTCCCCCTATTATAGGGGAAAATACAAATAAAATAGAGAGAAATTCTCAGAATTTTTTTTTTATTTTCAGAAACCTGGATTCAGCAGCCTGCAGGCCTTCCAGAATGAGGTCACCTGCACCATATGCATGACCTGCTTCATAGACCGAGTCACCATTGCCTGTGGGCACAACTTTTGCAGGCCCTGCCTCTGCCTCCGCTGGGAAGAAGGCAGAGCACCAATGCACTGCCCTGTGTGCAGAAAAATCTCAGAGAAGTCCAAATTCAAAACCAGTGTGGCCCTCAAAAAGCTGGCTTTCCTTGCCAGACAGACCAGACCTCAGAGAAACATCAACAGCTCAGACAAGATCTGTGTGCGACATGAGGAGACTAAGGAGCTCTTTGGCGAGGCTGACAGGAGATTGCTCTGTGCGCTCAGCTCTGAGTCACCAGAGCTCATGGCTCACAGCCACAGCCCAATAGGATGGGCTGCTGAGGATTGCAGGTACAGGATGCCTCTAAGGCAGTTTGAAATCTACAGAATCTTAAATCACAAAGATGAGGGCCTATGCTAATGACGGTGATGGGAATGCAGATGGTGGCGGTGGTGATTACTCCACGGCAATCATAAAGCAGAAATGTGTCCTTATGCAGCCATAAAAAATGATAAGTTCATGTCCTTTGTAGGGACATGGAAGAACCTGGAAACCATCATTCTCAGCAAACTGACACAAGAACAGAAAATCAAACACCACATGTTCTCACTCATAGGTCGGTGTTGAACAATGAGAACACATGGACACAGGGAGGGTAGCACTGCACACTGGGGTCTGTTGGCGGGAAATAAGGGAGGGACAGTGGGGGGTGGGAAGTTGGGGAGAGATAGCATGGGGAGAAATGCCGGATATAGGTGAAGGGGAGGAAGGCAGCAAATCACACTGCCATGTGTGTACCTATGCAACAGTCTTGCATGTTCTTCACATGTACCCCAAAACCTAAAATGCAATAAAAAAAGAAATGTGTCATTTCAATGTTGCTGACTAATTTGACACTCTAATCAAAGCTGTGTTGAGCCTTCACTAAAGCAGATTTCCTTAGAAACATTGTTCAAATATGTGGTATGGAGCTGTGAAGCAGGCGGCCAGCAGCAAAACACTTTTCAAAGTCAGATTATATAAAAGCCAGTTTCTCAGAAAATTAATGCTATTATCTGCCCTTAAAACACTCTATTATGCTTCTATTACTTTTCACTTCCAAATTATTGGAAACAAATTTGTTTAACATGGAAAAATCTGACCACTGCACTCTAACTTAAATTCATGATTCTTTCAAATACAGCCTTTTAAAAAAATCAGTAATGGGATGAAATCTCCTATACTGTCCTCATTATTGTTAAGCTTCTTGTTTATGATGCAGAAGAAACTCACAAAGGAAATGGACTATGGAAAATCAATCAAGAAACAGAAAACAATCTAAATCAGGAAACTAGCAACACTCGTTTGATAGTGGT
Source organism: Saimiri boliviensis (assembly GCF_048565385.1). Lineage (NCBI taxonomy): Eukaryota > Metazoa > Chordata > Mammalia > Primates > Cebidae > Saimiri > Saimiri boliviensis. The sequence continues at coordinate 90,286,487 of NC_133459.1, forward strand.
AAGAATGAAAATGTTTCCTTTTGTTTTTATGCAAATAAACACAATGTTGGCTTATAATTTTTAGCTAAATTCAAACTACCACTTAAAAGATAGTGGTTTCGTCCCATAAAAATATAATGATTTCAATTGATATAATAGGATTCACAAATAGAGAAGCCCACACAAGCTAGCCAAGTAATTTTAATATATTGGATAAATGGAATATTATGTCTCCTAGCTCAAATTCGAAGGTTGGTATAAACATTTTCAGACACTGGAAATGAGACAATATTTTACTAAGGTTGGGTGTGAGGAAGAGGAAATAAATAGAATAGTATGTAAAGGAAAAATACAGTAAAAAAAAACCTGTATGCATAATATGGTGTATGGCTAAAATGTTTTTTAACATTTAAGTGAATCAGGCATGGAAAAAACCTAAAAGGCAGAAGATTAATAGGGGAAATAACTGACTTGATAAGAACTGTGAAGAAGCATCACAGGGAGAGAAATGAGGAGTCTTTATATAGGTTTCGATTTAAACAGGGAAAGAGAATAGGAACATTTTTTTTTAAATGATAGAAGAAATGGCAAATACTCAAGACTCTTTGCAAGAGTAGGCAGAAAATTTATCAAATTGCTTGATTACACCCAGAATATAATTATTTGCAGTTTTCTGTTGAGAGTGACAACATGTAATCATTTTAACCAAATGTCTCTGCAGGACTATGTGGATTTAAGGCAGGTGATAACCAATATTCAATATCAAAAGATGCATCCATTTCTTGAAGAGGAGGAGCAACTTCATCTACAGGCACTGGACAGAGAAGAGATTTTCCAACCACTCCCAAACAGTCAAGTGAGAATGACCCAGCATTTAGAAAGGATGAAAGACATGTACAGAGAGCTGTGGGAGCTGAGCCACATGCCTGGCATGGAGCTGCCCCAGGTGAGGAGGGAGGGTCCATCCTAAGAGACAGGAAGCCTTTGCTGGCCAATGCTGCCAGGATATGGTATGTCACCTGCATAGGTCACTACTGTTTGCTAAGTAACAACTGCTGTCTGACACCCATCATTACATTTGTCCAGTCATTTATTACTGCATACTTTGGTAATCTTTGGGAAGTTTTTGCCATTTTAGTACCTAACATAGGAAAACATTCTCTTCAATATAATTAGGAGTACTATCCACACAGAGAGGTTATCCAAGGTCAACAGAACCCCAGGTGAGGGGAAGGTTACTAATACTCCATTTATGTGCCCTGGTTCCTCCCCACTCTCTGATGTCCCATACAACAGTGATTTACTGAAGCTATTGAGGCTTTTCCCCTTGCCTGGGCAAGGTTTGTAAAAGTTGTTCATCAGTGTCAGCATACTCTGTTTCTCGTATAGTTCTCTGTTTTGTCTTAATAGCTGTCATATGCGGTCAGAACTTTCCATGGGAATAAGATTAGGAAACTAATGACCCTGGAAACCCAGGTATCCTTGATTTACTCCACAATCTCTTGCTGAGCTCCTTTGCTCTTAATGTCTGCCGATGAAGTGTTTCATAGTTTAGTTGAGGTTCTATTATTAACATAGCCTGGAATGATTCCTTAGAGGGGAATAAGAAAATATACATTATTAAAACACTGAACCAAAAAGACACAAAAGTATGGGAAAATGTGCAGAAGGAAAATACTTTCACAATTAACATATCTTTTAATTATTTGCAGGATGTGGGAAATGTATTCAAAAGGCGAGTTTGCACTAAAATAATGTTATTTCTGAACAGGTCATTCTCTTGTTAATGAAGTGTATGTATACATTTTGAGCTACTAAAATCATCCTCAGTGGCTATTTTTTATTTTGTTTCAAAAGAGGCCCTGACGTCTTTTTCTCTTTGGTCTGGAAAGTTTTCATTTTAAAATTTGTATGAATTCAAATATATTTAAAAACGATTTGCCATTCTGAAGTTTGTTCTTCCCAATTCATCCATCCTGCCCAGCTCTAACCCACAGATCTTTATAAAAAATTATTCTGAGGAATCATAGCGATGTCTTCTATTCTAGAGGGGTGGGAGGTAAAAAAGACAGAGGTAGGAGGGAGATTCCCTAAGGATGGGCTGAGGAAGGAGGTTTGTTCCCAAAAGCATCCCAGACCTGCTCCATCACAAGACACACAGTTGTAGGAAAGACCTCGGGAAGATGGTCACCCCAGGACCCTCAGCAGCAGGGCTTTCAGGCTGGAATTAGACTCCTTTGTTTTGCACAAAAGATGAAGTCCTTTGTCTCATGGAACATTCTCTGTTAGACACTGACTAGCATTAGTGACAACTGCAGGCTGATGTCACAAATGTTTTGGTCTGAGTTTTCTGCTCTCTGTAATATTTCCAGAATTTCTGTATATTCCCAGGGGGTGTGATGGGCAGAGGGAGGCAATGACTTTTAATGCCTTTAGAAATTGTGTCATGTCTGAGAATAATATATCTGGAGAAAGTGAGTTTTTGTGCAAGTAAAATTTAGAAAAAGTAACATCCTCATGTCCCCAAGAGAATAGAATAAAATGTATATGCAGTTAAACAAAACTGGCAAAATTCTGAGGAAACATCTTGCATGAACATATGGTATCTTTGTACAACCGTGTGATTAGCTCTGGGCCTGTAGTAAGACAGAGTTTCACTCTTGTTACCCAGGCTGGAGTGCAATGGCGTGATCTCAGCTCACCGCAACCTCCACCTCCTGGGTTCAAGCAATTCTCCTGCCTCAGCCTCCTGAGTAGCTGGGATTATAGGCACATGCCACCATGCCCAGCTATTTTTTTGTATTTTTGGTAGAGATGGGGTTTCACCATGTTGACCAGGATGGTCTTGATCTCTTGACCTCGTGATCCACCCTCCTCGGCCTCCCAAAGTGCTGGGATTACAGGCTTGAGCCACCGCGCCTAGCTTGTTTCATTATTTCTAACATGCAGGTAATACAGAGTTTACTAAAACATCTGCATCTTCCTTACATGCATAGTAATATTACAATGATCAAAACTCAATTTCCCGACTTACAGTTTGAAGAAAATGTAAAATGAGATACATACTGTATCTGCAGAATAAGAGGGCAAAGAATATTCCACTTATATAGTTATGAAGACATTAGTTCTCATGGTGGCATCAATATTTCATGTTTATTCATAATAATTCAATTTTGAAGCCTTAGATTTGGAACAATGGCTTTTAATTGGTTCCATCCTAAGTACATTTATATACATTCTACAAGCACCTTTATTATTTATAAAATCAGAAAGTTTTGATCAACATAGAAAATGACTAACATATCCATAATCAGGACAATTCTGATACCATCAGATACTTCTCATAATCACTGAAAGGTGAGGAATTGTGAACATGGCCTAACCATGTTAGGTCCATTCAAGAGAGCAGGTCTAGGTAGCAAAGGGCAGGAACCCAGAGTAGATTGAATCAGGGGCTAAACAGATAATGTAAAGCCAGAATATTATTTTCAGAAACTTCTAAACTTTACATGTGTTAATTTCTACCAAATATTTGATAATTTTCATTCCAATAAATGCATCACAATAAAGTGATGTCTACCTGTTGGTGATCTTAAAGACAAAACAAGAATTTTCTACTAAAAAAATTTTTAGATATGTCCTGAAACAAACTATGTAGAGATACATATTAAATCATTACTCCACCCAGTGATATGGTCACATTTTTTTCTCTGTCATTTACAGAATAATACATAATTGTATGTGCTGTAGAGTTGTAGTAACATTTCATCTTCATGGATGCATGGGGCTGAATTCTTTTGGCTTCTTTCATTCTGCATTTTCTTAGAAGAAGATCAAATGAAGTGAATAAATGGACCACAGAGCCCCTGCCCCTCGTAGCACTCACTGAGTGCTTGGCAGTATTTTTTCTTTGGCAGTGGGTAATTCTCTGAGTACAGAAATGGTTCCTTGCTCTATAAGCCTTTCTGAGGACATGAGACAAGTGATATTTGGAGTTGACCATCGCAGTGCAGTCATGGATCCCCCAGGAGTGGAGAGATTTGTGCCGTGGGGAGCTCAAGCATTCTCCTCCTGCAGGCATTACTGGGAAGTGGATGTGACCTACTCCCCAGCTGCATTCTGGGAGTCTGCAAAGATTCCAGGACAGCAGATACCAATATCATTATTGGTTCTGATGAAAGGTTGTTTTGTTTTGTTTTGTTTTGTTTTTAAATTTTCCCCAAAGAGTAGCAATCACTATAGACTCTCCACCTATAATTCATTATGTGCAAAGGCCTCGGGATTGGGTCGGGGTGTTTCTGGATTATGAGAATGGAGCTGTGAGTTTCTTTGATGTTTATAAAGCTTCTCTTATCTTTGGTTTTCCTCCTTCTCTTCCCCTCTGAGGCCTTTCTTTTGTTTTGGTTCCACATGAAAATTTGGTTTCATGATGATTTATTGTGACCTCCCCCCATAAATGAGGCAAATAGTGTTCTGATACCTTATGTGAGGAAAGAGGCCTATGTGTGGGAGCCTGTGAGCTCATTGTAACTTCATGGAATGTAATTACTTTATGGTTATAAATGAAATAACCACCTTGATTGTATACCTTTGTTAATTAAGTTATTTTAATAAATTATTGTGTAATTTTTACTAGAACATCAATTATAGCTTTTTTTTTTTTTTTTTTGTAACAGGTTTATTGAGATCCATTCCCTTACCACGAAAGTCCTGTTCTAATGTATTTAATTCAGAGGTTGTTAGTATATCACACTTGTGCAGCCATCAGAACTACCTACTGCCTGGACATTTTTATCACTTCCAGAAGAATCCCAATAACCATTAACATTTATTCTCCATTCACCCTCCACCATTTCTTCATAACACTTAATCTGCTTTTCAATTTGTGCATTCAGTTAAAAAAAACATACTATATGAGGGTTTTTTAAAATCTGATATTTTTTCAGAGTGTGTTTTCAAAGTTTGTACACATTGCAAACCATTTGTCTTACTTGTGTATTTGAACCAGGCTGGGGTAAAAAAATGAAGTGCTGGATATCTTATCTTACAAATAATAAAGAAGAAGGCTTATTTTCTTTTTACATCTGACCAAATTAAGTTGATCTCACAGACTTTTTTACTTCTTATAATCCTAATTATTAATCACATTTCAGCTCATACAATAGTTTTTCAGTGCTGGGTGGCTGTACTATTTCATCCTCTCTGAGTACATTATATCAGATTATAATATTCAGAAAACTCTTATTACTACCAGATTGGAAATTTCAAGGAGGCAAAAGCAGTATTTGCCTTCTTTGTTAACATATTATCAATGCAATTTTTAGAATACACAATAAATAAGATGCGTAAATGGATAAGTAGGGGTGTTAATATGTACAAGTATTATTCTAACATTGGAAAACTTTTCCAAAATGTAAGTAACAAAACAGGATAGAGCATGCTAATGAATAGCTATCAAAAGACAACAGATCAATTTTTAGATTTATAGTCAAAGATAATACTATTATGTTAGAGTTCAAAATAATTATAGCATAATTTTTTTCTATAAAGTTGATTTCAATTGTCTTAGGCTTTTTAATATGAACTAGTGAAAGATGAAGTTTCCTATATAAAATGATGGGGAACAGGAACAGGACTTAGAATAATAGAGACTGTCATTATTCCAACTGACATATACATTTAATTACTTACTAAGCATAAAGTGGTATGAACCTCTTTATGCAGTAGAAAGAACAAAATTAATTTACGTTTCAAATAAGAATCCAGATATAGAGTGGAACCTTGTATAATGGAATGTAATAGCTATGTCTCCTAGGGCACCAGCTTGTCTGCTCTAACAAAGACCTCAAATTTGAAATGATTGAGAGGGTGCATTTCTCTCACCTGTTTGGGCCAATGTAGGAGTTAGTCAAGAAGAAGACTGACATCTTCAACAACTGAATTTTATCTCTGTGTGGAAGAAGCTGCCATTTATGCCATGCCCCATGCACAGAAAAGCTGAAAGAAAAGCAGGAAGGACAAGAGTACTTGTCTTTAAGGAAATGATCTGATGTTTTTCACAACACTTTTGTTCCCATCCTGTAGTTTCAAAATTAGACATGTGGCACACGAAGTTGTGAGGTATATCTGGGAATCCTGTCTACACACAAAAGATACTTATTTTTATCATTTGGTTCAGAAAAAAATTAAATGACTGGCACAACAGACAATAACCCAAGAGATTGGTTCAGTGAGACAAAGCAGGACCTCAACAAAACAGATAAGGTGTTGCTTAAGGTTAGCACCAGGTCTTAGTATTCAAGAGTGGGTTAACCTTGCTTTTTACAACTGTCAGGGTGTCCGTTGCTTTCCTGTCAGAGCCTGGTTAGCTGAGGGTTAGGTGGCAGGAAACATCTTACTTGTATTTTAGTCCCTTAAGTGGATGATTTAGATAGGAATAATTCTCCAAATGTTGAAAATACTTACCCGAAATGGTCTCCGATTCTTTCACTCCGTACCATACAGATTCTATATTAATTGTCTCTCTTCTCCCTCTACATATTTCATGCAGCACATTAGGAGTTAGCAGAGAGAAAGCTGATCACTGGCTTCTTTTGGACTTGCTGCTTTTTTTTCCAAGTGATTGGGATGATGAAATTATTACCCTTAGAACTTCAACCCAGCACTCCTTTCTGATTTTCACCTGTGTTTCCTGAGCTTTTCTGTTGATGCTAAAACTCTCTATGAAACAGTCAATGACTCCTAATTTAATTTTCTTATTTTTTCCTAGTTTTCAAGAAAAAATTTATTCCTGACATTCCTCTAACTTAGCTAAGATTTACTTTTACAGAAGTAGAGAATTAGTGACATTAAAATCATTTAGTATTTGACTCTGATTTTGGAAGATAAAAAAGGTACTGTATCTATTTAGCATATTTTCTTAGCCATTTAGCCAAGAGAATTTTATTCTACTGATGCTCCTAGAGATACATAATTTATTTATTCTCTTCACCTTCCAGAATTTATGTTAGACTATCTCCAAGACTTACTTACAATTGAAATAAATCAAAGACACTGCTAAGAACGTTGTCAATCATTAATCTAGAAATCTTGAACTTCCTGTTTTATATCCCTAAAAGAAGTTATTTATCAATAGCCAGGTTACAGATTTTTTTAATTCAAGAATTTTGATTCTTTTCTAGTACAGAAAGAAAAAATTGATAAAGAGAATAACCTGGAAAAAATAATTTAACAAAACTGAGCACATTCTTGGCTAGCACTATGTTTCTGTACTAAATTTAGGAGATATGGAAATGGTAGTTTTCCTAAGTGAAATAAGATACAGGAAGAAAAATACTTTATGGTCTCACTCATATTTGAAATCTAGTTTTAAAAGTTGAATACATAAAACCAGAGAGTAGAAAAGTGACGTTAGTTAGAGCGGTTGGAAGAACATAGGTAGATGAAGGGCAGTCGTTGTAAAGGCACAGTCTTGTAGGATGAGTCTGATGTGCAGCCTGTAGGTATTTTTCATAATATTGTACTGTGTTTGGAAAATATTCTGAGGGACTAGATTTTTGGCGCTCTTATCATTAAAAAAAAAAGCATGGCTAAGTGATATGAGGAATTCGTTAATCTGCCTGGGTTTAGTAATCGTTTCATTATGGATTTGCTTCTCAAACAACATATGCACCTAAAAATATAAAACAAAACATAATTTAAAAAATAAAGGTAATTTTATTCCTGTATGTAAGCTGAAATTAAGTGAAGATTGGGTCAATAATAACATTGCTTTGCTGAAATAAGAGGATTCTAATAAAATATTTTTAGTTGGAAAGCTATGTGTATGAAAAAATGTGATCTAAGGCTGACTACAGTGGCCATACTTATAATCCCAGTGCTTTGGGAGGCCAAGGCAGAAAAATCACTTGAGGCCAGGAGTTTGAGATCAGCATGGGCAACATACAAAGGCCTTATCTCTACCAAAAAGAAAAAGAAAATTAGCCTTGTGTGGTGGTGTGCACCTGTTGTCCCAGCTCTCAGGAGACTGAGTTGGGAGGATTGCTTGAGTCCAGGAGTTTGAGACTGCAGTGAGCTGTGATTGTGCCATTGCACTCCAGCCTGGTTGACAGAGTGAGAACTTGTCTCAAAAACAGCAACTCAATAATTTATGGAGCCATTTTACCTTAAAGATATCATTCTACAATTAATAAATCTACGTATGCCTACGTCAGTTACATCAGGCAGAGCTTGACCTCTAGTTCTTATATCTACAGAAAAATCAGGCAGTTATAAGGAGGCTCTAAGGAAAACTTTTTTTTTTCATTCTGGACCTTGGTATTATAATTTTTTAGACTGGTTGTCTGTCTCAATGGTGGATACCACCATAATCTGAGATTTTAGAAAACATAAAGTTCATAGAATCTATACATTCTGGAGCCTTAAACATCTCCAGGGACTCAAGGATACTATTATGTTGAATCTCGGGCCTTCTACTGCATTTTTGCAGGAGCACATTTGAACCTCACAGCACTGGGTTTCAGGATTCTGTTAACAGGCCTGGGCAATGAGTGATGACAGCCCAGATAATTCTGAGAAAGGCTTTCTGCTTTGTTATAAGGAGGGTAATCATTGCAGAAAGCAGCTGAGCATCTGTTGATGGCTTTTCTGTGTTGTTTTACTGAAGAGGCAAGTTCCCAGTCATCATTCTGGGATTTATTTGTTGTTTTTGAAATCCCAGCATTTTGGAGGCCTAGGCAGGCAGATCATTTGAGGTTAGGAGTTTAAGACTAGCCTTACCAACATGGTAAAAGTTTGTTTCTACTTAAAATACAAAAATTAGTGAGGTGTGGTGGCAAATGCCTGCAATCTCAGCTACTCAGGAGGCTGAAGCAGGAGAATCACTTTTCCCTGCAGGCAAAGATTGCAGTGATGCAAGATCATGCCACTGCACTCTAGCCTGGGTGACAGACTGAGTGAGACTCTGTTTCATTAATAAATAAAAAAAAATCATATCTTGAATGGAGGGTGAATAAGGAGTATAGCATGGGACGTTTGGGGGAAAAATATCCATCGGAAGGAAAGGAGAACATACTTAACATGCCAGTGGGAGGTGGAATACTGCGAATGAGCTTCTAAATAGAATTCTCTTGAGAACTATGTTAATTCTCAGTATAGAAAGATGTACCTTTTGAATGACATTAAAAATTCACTAGAAGAGTGAAGAATAATAGTTATAATGTCAAATAAGTAACAAGTCTCAAAACATAAAGTGTTCTCAAATATTAGAGTTTAAGTTGACATTTGAGATAGAGAAAAGAATAAAAGTTTATATATTAATCTTTATTATGTAAAAAAGAGGTTTTTTTAATTGCATTTTAGGTTTTGGGGTACATGTGATGAACATGCAAGATTGTTGCATAGGTACACACACGGCAGTGTGCTTTGCTGCCTTCCGTCCCCTCACCTGTATCTGTCATTTCTCCACATGCTATCTCTTCCCACCTCCCCACCCCCCGCCCCTCCCCCATTTCCCCCCAACGGACCCCAGTGTGTAGTGCTCCCCTCCCTGTGTCCATGTGTTCTCATTGTTCAACACCCGCCTATGAGCGAGAGTATACGGTGTTTGATTTTCTGCTCTTGTGTCAGTTTGCTGAGAATGATGGTTTCCAGGTTCATCCATGTCCCTACAAAGGACGTGAACTCCTCGTTTTTGATGGCTGCATAATATTCCATGGTGTATATGTACCACATTTTCCCTATCCAAAGGATTATAAATCATTCTACTACAAGGACACGTGCACACGAATGTTCATTGCAGCACTGTTTACAATAGTAAAGACCTGGAACCAACCCAAATGCCCAACGATGATAGACTGGATAGGGAAAAAAAGAGTTTTATAAAAATTTTACATAAGAATTGAGGATATAAATTACAATAATTAAAATTTACAGGAGAATAAAAGCGTTAAAATGAATTGTGAAAAGTTTAAAAGCATAAAATAGAAAATTATTTAATTTTTAATCTCAAAATCAGAAGTAATTTTTATCAATGTCCTTAGAAAATTAAAAGACGAAACAATAATGTGAAAGAAGGTAGGTTTCCCTCGGGTTGGAGCACATAAGCCATGTCTTCTCTGGGGACACAGAAGCAAAAAGTAGGCCTGCGCTCCTCACCCCCCTCTCCCTGCCTGCCCCCGGCCCAAGCCTGCATGGTGCTGCTGACCTGGACCTCGCCAGAGGGCAGCAGGAGGTGCAGCATGACCCCACCACCGCCATGCCCACCTCATGGTGTGAAGATCGAGGGCAGCGCTGGCTAAGAAGAGTTCCAGGACTTCTGGAATCGGCCCTACGCCTGCAGCAGCATCGCCTTGGATGACTCTTTTTACTCTTTCCAGGAAAAGGAGGAGCAGGGCGTCCAGAGTGCGGAGAGTGTCCTGGAGAGCATTCCGGAGGCGGGTGCCTGCTGCAGATGCTGGGGCCGCGTGGGTGAGCATCAAGGAGGCACAGGAGACTGATCACAGTGGCCAGACCAGCGTTATTGTTGCCTGCTACCACGGCTTTGTGGATCCCGTAATGGTTTTAGCTGAGTGCCCCCATGTTGACGTCAACCACAGGACAGCAAGAGGAACACAGCCCTGATCACAGCTGCGCAGGCAGGGGCTGCCCCGCCCCACGGGCACAGGTGCATTAGACACTGGCTCTCAACCTTACACTTCCCACATCAGCATCGCGTGGGCTGTTTCATTTGAGCTTTAACACAGATCTGGTGGAAACACAGGCTGCCAGGCCCTGCCCCTGGAGTCTTTGAATAGACCTGGGGTGGGGCCCAAGAATGAGCAGATCCACAGATTTCCAGGTGTGGCTGATGCCCTGGCCCAGGGACCCCATGGTCAGGATGGCGGGCTTGGAGGTTTTCATGCCTGATGACTGCCAGCACCCCCCAACCAGTGGACATCGAAGAGCAGCAGAGCCTCAGACCCCAGGGGAGATGTCAGACGGGCACAGAGGCATCGCGGAATTAAAGTGAAAATGAAGAAAGCAGCGGAGCATCTGTTCATGACTTTCCTGTGCTGTTTTACTGAAGAAGCTGTTCAGACCCAATCAGGGCACGCTATCATCATGGACTACTTGTTGAACTATGTCCCCTGTATTGACCTTGAAAGCAGGGATGCGTTGGGGTTCACCACCCTGATGAAAGCTGCCACGCAGGGTCAAACGGATTGCATCCCAGACCTGATGCTAGCAGGGTGCATGTCCACGTGAGGGACCCCGCCATGGGACGTCGCCGCAGGAGTGGGGCACTCACATGTCCGCCTCATGCATAGGCTGCTGGAGCACCACTGCCTGGAGCAGTTCCGGGAAAAGTAGGCGCCAGAGCTGCCTCCACCCCGCAACACAGCGCGGAGGCCCGCCGGCTCCAAGAACTTCCTGCAGAGGCTCCAGGACTGTGTGCTTCCCGTGCTGATGCCATGCTCTGTGTGGGGTCCGGAGGACAGGGGCGCCCTGGACCACATGGGCAGGATGACCAGGAGCCTCTAGCAGCCCCACCGTGGCCATCGTGTGCCAGACCGTGTGCCCCTAGAGCCCCCAGTGAGTGGGGGAAGAGGCGGCTGGTGGTGCAGGAAATACTGGTGGCGTGGGCGGCATGGGGGACCCTGGGTCCCAGGATCCCGCCGCTCGCCCCGCAGAAGGCCAGCCTCCTGCCCCTGCAGTGCCTGCTGCAGAGCGGCTGGCAGTCAGACTTGTCAGTGGCCTGGCGGTGCAGGAAATCCTGGCGGCGCGGCGGCGCGGGGGCCCCCAGGTGCAGGAGGCAGCGAGGGCTCCCGGGAGGTTTCCTAGAGAGCCAGCCTCCTGCCTGCCCCTCTGCCGGGTCTCGGGGTCCCGCCACCCCGCCACGCGGAAGGCCAGCCTCCTGCACCTGCAGTGCCTGCTGGGGGAGCAGCGCCCGGCCCAGCCTGGTGGTGCGCGGGGTCCGCCTCAGCCAGGCGCCTGCGCCCACCTTCCAGCCCGAGAGACCAGCGCGGAAGGGCAGCACCAAGGACAGCGGCCACGGGCGGATCCCCAAGTGACCTTACAAGTAGGCAGGAGAAACGGAAGGCGGAGGAGGCTGAGAGGGAGGCTATAAAGAGGCATCAGGCCAAGGCGCAGAAGGAGAGGCACCTGCCGCCCTGGAAGAAGACGTCGTGAGGGCCCTAGTGGGCACTGCGGGGTCAGGGGCCAGGGCGAGGCCGCGGGGCTGGGCACCGAGTGGGAGGCGGCCCAGCTGCACATCGCGCCACTGCAGCTCCCAGGACCACGGGGCCAAGGACGTCTCCAAGCTGTCTGTCCAGGCTGCTCCCAGGAGGAGGCTGGGGGAGACACGTGTATTCGCCCCAGGCCCCCCCAGAAATCAGAACACATAGAAAGCACTGTCTAAAAGGCTCCCTTTAGAGAACCTCATTTCAGATTATTTTAAAGGTCAATTTACTAAAGGGTGTTTTCTGTGTAATTTTCTAATTTTCAATCATTATTTATGAAATTCGACAAGTTTTACAAGTGATAGGGCCCCTTGTATCCAAGGCAGTTTTAATACACTTGTCTGAAGACACACAGACACACACATGCAGACACACACAGACACATGTACACCTGAACACAGAGATATACATGTGCACACACAAGATACACACGTGCATGCATAGACACACACGCTTGCATGCATACAGACACACACATGCACACAGCCACACACGTGCACACAGTGCACAGACAGGTACACATATCCACACATGACACACACATGTGCACGCACACACAGATACACGCAGGAGAGACAGCCTCCACCCAGTCCTGCCTCTAAAGCAGGGCGCCACTAGTGAACATGCACAGACTCAAGACACTAGAGGCTTCTGGGATTTTCCTCCCTCTTGCCTGAAGGCACCTGGACTACAGAAGACTCAGAGGCCCTCCCTGGCTGGGTCAGTGAATGGATCATAGCAGCGTTCCAGGACTGCAGTAGAGAAGGAAGGAAAATTAGACTTCTGAGCCATCACAAACTGTGAATAAGTGTGATGTCCTCAGGCCAGCCCTGTGTGACCTCAGCTCCTGATCGATAGAATCAGGACAGTGACTGAGGATGATGGAGTCACCTCACCTGCATCCCTGGGTCAGCCACAGAACCAATAGGATTTTGACCCCACCCCAGGCCATGGCCCTTGACCAGGGAACCACAGCTCCTCATTCTGATGGGGTGGCTTGGTGCATTTCTTTCTCAGGCTTGCTTTTAGGTGGCTGAAAATATCACTTTTCATCAGCACACTATTCTTTTCATCATCCTTGCCATTGATGGGCACCGTGTCTTTTTTTTTTTTTTTTTTTTTTGAGACAGGGTCTGTCACCCAGGCTGGAGTGCAGTGGTGTGATCACAGCTCACTGCAGCCTCAACTTCTGGGATTAAGAGATCCTCCCTCCTCAGCCCCCTGGGTAGCAGAGACTACAGGTGCATGCCACCACTCCCAGCTAATTTTTATTCTTGTAGAGATGGGGTTTTGCCATGTTCCAGGCTGTTCTCAGACTTCTGGGCTCAAGCAATCCTCCCACTTTGGCCTCCCAAAGTGCTGAAATGGCAGCTGTGTGCCACTGCACCTGGCCAGCTAAAAGGTTTTAAAGGCAGATGAACAAACCTTGTGTAGAACATCAATTTTGTTTTTTGAGACAGAGTCTCCCTCTGTCACCCAGGCTGGACTGCAGTGACATGATCTTGCCTCACTGCAAACTCCACCTTCAGTGTTCAAGTGATTCTTCTGCCTCAGCTTCACAAGTAGCTGGGACTACAAGTGCACACAACCACACCCAGCTATTTTTTGTATTTTTAGTAGAGACCAGGTTTCACCATGTTGGCCAGGCTGGTCTCAAACTCCTGACCTCAGGTAATCCACCCACTTCAGCTTCCCAAAGTGCTGGGATTACAGGTGTGAGCCACCACACCTGGCCAGTTATATTCTTTTCATAGTCACAAAGAAGATATATATTTTGATATATTTAATTCTCATTATTTGTGGTAGTTTTCTTCTGTGAAATCATCACAAAAGCTGAGTTGGTGAATACTGAATTATTGCCCCTAGAGAATATTCTTGCTAGGTTAGTTTCCTTTGAGTTTCAGAACTTTCAAAACTTTCCTTTGCTTTATCTGATCAATATGTGACCTTGTTCTGTATTTGTTTCTTTTTCTTTTTTTCTTTCTTTTTTTTTTTGAGACAGAGTTTCGCTCTTGTTACCCAGGCTGGAGTGCAATGGCGCGATCTCGGCTCACCGCAACCTCCGCCTCCTGGGTTCAGGCAATTCTCCTGCCTCAGCCTCCTGAGTAGCTGGGATTACAGGCACGTGCCACCATGCCCAGCTAATTTTTTGTATTTTTAGTAGAGATGGGGTTTCACCATGTTGACCAGGATGGTCTCGATCTCTCGACCTCGTGATCCACCCACCTCGGCCTCCCAAAGTGCTGGGATTACAAGCTTGAGCCACCGCGCCCGGCCTCTTTTTTTTTTTTTTTTTTATTTTAACTGAGACAGGATCTCACTCTGTTGCCCCGGCTGGAGTGCAGTTGCACAGATCTCAGCTCACTGCACCTCAATCTCCTGGGCTCAAGTGATTCTCCTGCCTTGGCATCCAGAGTAGCTGGGAATACAGGCATCCGCCACCACGCCCCGCTGATTTTTTAAAAGTGGATTTTTCCTCTTGTTGCCCAGGCTGGAGTACAATGGTGCAATCTTGGCTCACTTCAACCTCCGCCTCCTGGGTTCAGGCAACTCTCCTGCCTCAGCTTCTCGAGTAGGTGGGATTACAGGTGCCCGCCACCACACCTAGCTAATTTTGTATTTTTAGTAGAGATGGGGTTTCTCCATGTTGGTCAGACTGGTCTCAAACTCCTAACCTTTGGTGATCCACCCGCCTTAGACTCCCAAAGTGCTGGGATGACAAGTGTGAGCCACCACACCTGGCCATGACTAATTTCTTTCCCTCTGAGCGTGTCCCAGCATGACAGGGAAAGTGCTCCAGGCATTGACTTGGGGTTCACAAATACCATCAAGTAGGTGAATTTGCAAATACAAACTCCGTGATTGATGAGGGGGACTAGAGCACATACCCACCCTGGAGTGCAGTGGCACAAATCAGCTCACTGCAGCCTCAATCTCCTGGGCTCAAGTGATTCTCCTGCCTTGTGTCTCTTCAGTGTGCTCAGGGCAGGAAGGAAGGGACCACCTCAGATCACACATCACCCCATGCCACAGGTCTGTCTCCCACCAACCCCCAGGGTTGATCCTCAGGAGAGGAGGTCTGGCCCTCCTTAGGGGCCCAAGCAGGACCGCTGAACTCCCACATTTTATTTCTGTGTCCTACATAGTCCTTCCCTTGGGGCAGTGATTCTCATCTGTGGGTGACCTGGCCCCCAGGGGACCCTGGACAGCAGCTGGAGACATTGTGGTTGTCACAACTTGAGGGTGCTCCTGGGTGGGCTGAAGCCAGGGACGCTGTGGTGCCCAGGATGGCCCTACTGCAGAGAAGATTCCAGCCCTGATGTGCACAAGGCCCAGGGGGTCCCCTGAACTCATTATTTGGGAAAAGGCCAGATGTGGTGGCTCACAGCTGTCATATCAGCACTTTGGGAGACTGAGGTGGGTGAATCACCTGAGATCAGGAGTTTGAGACCAGCCTGGACAACACAGTGAGGCCCCAGGTTTACCAAAAACACAAAAATTATCTGGGCGTGGTGGTGGGTGCCTATAATCCCAGCTACTCAGGAGGCTGAAGTAGGAGAATCACTTGAACCTGGGAGGTGGAGGTTGCAGTGACCTGAGATGGCACCACTGCACTCCAGCCTGGCAACAAAGTAAGACTCCGCCTCAAAAAAATGATTTGGAAAAACAATTGAGTTCAATTTCTGCTCACAGTAGGCACCAGAATAAGCTCCCAATGCAGATGGTGTAAACAAGGGGACCCCAATGTCCTGGGTTCACCTCTTGTCTCCCTCCCCACTCAGGGTGTGGATTTCAATCTGTGAAGCCTCCTGGGACCTCACCAGGGCAGAGGATCATGGGACGCAGAGTCTCTTGGGGGTCTGTGGAATCCCCTGACCCAGGGGGTCTCAACTAGGGTGGTTCTGCTCCCAGGGAACACTGGTCAATGTCTTTGGACATCTGCAGTTGTCATGACTGGGGGTGCCCCTGGCATGGAGTGGGTGGAGGCCAGGGATGCTGCTCAGCACCCTGCAGTGCCCAGAGAATGAGCCAGGCCCCAGTGTCCACGGTGCCCCAGGGAGACCCTGGTAAGGGCATGTCACAGTTGTGACATGTTCCAACAGCACCACTGCCCTTCTGTGCCCAGGAGGGGCCCTGCCCTCCCCTTGTCCCTTCCTCTCTGCACCCTGGCCTGAGTCCTTGACCCTACTGGCTCTCAGCACACTTTTTTTGAGATGGAGTTTTACTCTTGATGCTCAGGCTGGAGTGCAATTGCATGATATTGGCTCACAGCAACCTCCACCTCCCAGGTTCAAGCAATTCTCCTGCCTCAGCCCCCTGAGTACCTGGGATTACAGGCACGCACCACCATGCCTGGCTAATTTTTGTATTTTTAGTAGAGAAGGGTTTCTCCATGTTGGTCAGGCTGCTCTTGAACTCCTGACCTCAAGTGATCTACCCGCCTTGGCCTCCCAAAGTGCTGGGATTCCAGGTGTGAGCCACCCAGCCTGGCCCTCTCAGTGCTCTTGGACACACAATGCCCACAAGAGCCTCTCTCAGAAGGACAGAAATTACATTGGCTTCTTTCTCTTCTTTGCATTCTGAAAAGCATCTGAGAGCAAAGTGCCCAGCAGCGGCAGCTTCCCCAGGGCAGCCCAAGAAACAGGAAGCCTTGCTTTTGAGCTTCACCAAAGGCTCTTCTGGAAGACCTGTGGGGAATCCCCTTCCTCCAATATTTCTCCTAGAAGTTTCTCTACATTCCACTTCTCAGAAAGAAATCAGCATCCGGGGCAGGGATTTACACCCTCTACCCACTCAGGTGTTTGCAATGACACCCTTGGGATCCTCAGGTTCACACAGAGGCTGGGCCCTGACTCACTGCAGCCCAGGAGCTGCCAGGGTCCCCACCTGCTCAGTCCCAGGAACACCTGCTCAACCCCAGGAACACACATCTACAGAGGGTTTCTTTTTCTTTTCTTTCTTTCTCCTTCCTTCCTTCCTTCTTCCTTCCTTTTTTTCTTTCTTTCCTTCTTCTTTCTCTCTTTTTCTTTCTTTCTTTCTTTCTTTCTTTCTTTCTTTCTTTCTTTCTTTCTTCTTTCTTTCTTTCTTTTTTTCTTTCTTTCTCTTTCTTCTTTCTTTTTCTTTTCTTTCTCTCTTTCTCTTTCTTTTTCCTTTCTTTCTTTCTTTCTTTCTTTCTTTCTTTCTTTCTTTCTTTCTTTCTTTCTTTCTTTTTTTTGAGACAGAGTCTTGCTCTGTGGCCAAGCTAGACTGCAGTGGTACGATCTCAACTTACTGCAACCTCCGCCTCTCAGGTTCTAGGAATTCCCCTGCCTCAGCCTCCCGAGTAGCTGGGATTGCAGGTGCCCACCACCATACTTGGCTACTTTTTGTATTTTTAGTAGAGACATGGTTTCCCCATGTTGGCCAGGCTGGTCTGGAACTCCTGACCTCAGATGAACCACCCACCTCAACCACTCAAGATACTGGGATTACAGTTGTGAGCCACTGCACCCCTCCCTTTTATTTCCTTTTAAATGATGAATACTCATGATTTCTGTTCAGCTGAAAGCTACACTCATCTTCAATTCCTGCAATAAGGATTTCCCCCCATGCACTGTGGACATTGGGGCTGGATCCTTCTCTGGGATGGGGCTGTCCTGGGCACTGCAGGGAACTGAGCAGCATTCCTGACCTCCACCCACTCCATGCCAGGAGCAGATGTCCCGAGACATTACTTAGTGTACCCTGGTGGGGGGGGTGCAGAATTGCTCCCAGGGTACACTGGAATCTTAGGGGATTCCACAGACCCCCAAGAGACTCTGCGTCCCATGATCCTCTGCCCTGCTGAGGTTCCAGGAGGCTGCACACATTGAAATCCACGCCCTGAGTGAGGAGGGAGAGAGAAAGAGAGTCACGGGAGCTGGGGTTCCCTGGTTTACACCATCCGCCTCATCAGGAGTTTATTCTGGTGTCCAGTGTGAGCAAGGGACAGATTCAATTTTTTTTTTTTGAGGTGGAGTCTTATTCTGTTGCCCAGGCTGGAGTGCAGTGGCACAATCTCAGCTCACTGCAACCTCCACCTGCCGGGTTCAAGTCATTCTCCTGCCTCAGACTCCCAAGTAGCTGGAATCAGAGGCATTTGCCACTGCACCCAGAGAATTTTTGTATTTTTAGTAGAGATGGGGTTTCACCATCTTGGCCAGCCTGGTCTCAAACTCCTGACCTCATGATCCATCTGCCTCAGCTTCCCAAAGTGCTGGGAGTATAGGTGTGAGCCACCGTGCCTGGCCAGATTTGATATTTTTCCAGTAAAGAACACAGATCTCCCCAGCTTTGTGCTCTGGACATTATTGGTGCTGTATGCTTCTCTGGGGTGGGACTATCCTCAGCACTGCTGAATGCTTAGCAGGATCCCTGGCCTCTACCCACTCCATGCTGGGACCTCCCCCTAGTCGTGACAACCAGAAATGTCCCCACACTCTACTCAGGATCCCAAGAGGACCACTCCCAAGTATTATTGAGGTCACACATTTTTTTTTTTGTTTTGAGATAGGATTTTATTTCTGTCACCCAGGCCAGAGTGCAATGGTGAGATCTCAGCTCACTGCAAGTTTGGACTCCCAGGTCCAAGTGATTCTCCTGCTTCAGCCTCCCTAGCAGCTGGGACTACAAGTGTGCACCATGATGCCTGGCTAATTTTGGACTTTTTAGTAGAAATGGTGTTTCACCATGTTGTCCAGGCTGGTCTTGAATTCCTGACCTCAAGTAATCCACCCACCTCAGCCTCCCAAAGTTCTGGGACGACAGGCAGGAGCCATCAGGCCCAACCTAGATCATACTTTTGAACCCTTTAGTGGGCCCATTTTAAGTATGAATTTTTAGCCTAATTGTCAATGGTCAAGTTATTTAAACCTTCCCACCCATCTTCCTTGGTCCAGAGAGGATTTGAAGCTCATACATGTGCAAACAAAACAGCAACACTGCAAATCAAGGAACGGAGGAAATGATGGAGGTGGGATTTGGGTGGGGTGGGGGAAACTGCAGGGAAAAACCAAAGGATAATTAGTCAATGAGAATGTTGATTGCATGTGTAAGGGCTTGTTCCTGTTCATTCTAAGTGTAGGTAATTTTCAACTCAAGGAAAAGAAGTCCAGGCTTAGTGGCTCATGCCTGTCATCCAAGCACTTTGGGAGGCTGAGGTGGGCAGATCACCTGAGGTCAGGAGTTTGAGATGAGGCTGACTAACATGGAGAAACCACATCTCTACTAAAAATACAAAATTGGCTTGGCATGGTGGCGCATGCCTGTAATCCCAGTTACTCGGGAGGCTGAGGCAGAAGAATTGCTTGAACCTGGGAGGCAGAGGTTGCAGTGAGCTGAAATTGCACCACTGCACTCCAGCCTGGGCAACAAGAGTGAAATTCTGAAAAAAGCTACAAGAAAGAAAGAAAGAAAAGAGAGGAAGAAAGAAAGAGAGAGAGAGAGAGAGAGAGAGAGAGAGAGAGAGAGAGAGAAAAGACAGGAAAGAAAGGAATGAAAGAAAGAGAAAGAGAGTAAAGAAATAGAATGTGTATTGAATGCTTGAATGCAGTGGGTTGTATAGTGTCCCCCAAAAGTTCACGTCGTCCCAGAAGTTAAGTGACCTTCTCAGAGATAGGGAGGGTCTCTGCAGTTGAAAGATGATGGGGATCTTGGCATGAAATCAACATCCTGTTTGTAGGGTGAGCCTTAAATCTAATCACTGGTGTCCTTTTAAGAAGGAGAGACATAGGCTGGGTTTGGTGGCTCATGCCTATAAACCCAGAACTTTGGGAGGCCAAGGTGGGAGGATTGCCTGAGGCCAGGGGTTTGAGACCAGCCTGGCCAACGAGGTGAAACACCATCTCTATCAAAAATACAAAAATTATCTGGGCATTGTGGTGCATGCCTGTATTCCCAGCTATTTGGATGACTGAGGAACAAGAATTGCTTGAACCCAAGAGATAGAGGTTGCAATGAGCCAACATGGTACCACTGGACTCCAGCTTGGATGACAGAGCATGACTCTGTCTCAAAACAAACAAAAACAAGAAGGAGAGATTTAGAGACTCAGAGGAGAGGATATGGCCGTGTGGAGCTGGAGGCAGAGACTGGAGTGAAACAGCCACAAGCCAAACACTCCTGGAGCCCCCAGAACTGGGAGAGGCAGCAAGGACCCTCACCCTGGAGTCTCTGGAGGAAGCCCAGCCCTGCAGACATCTTGATCTCAGACTTCTGGCCTCCAGAGCTGGGAGAGGAGACATGATTGTTATATTAAGCCCTGCAATCTGAAGTAATTTGCATGGCAAATTTCACCCTATGAGGACAGAGAGAAGTCTTGACCTTCAACGGAAAATGGTCAAACTAGAAAGAGTAACACTTTTGAGCTCCTCATTGAATGTGGACTTGGACAACCCCTTCACCTAGACAGCAAGGGAAGAGAAAGAGAGTCTGGGCTGGGAGGAAGTCCTACCTCAAAAACATCAATCAGTCCTCACATGGATGGCCAGGGCATTATGAAGAACTATTAACTTAATTTCACATTCTCCATGACAAATGTTGTTGTCATCAGTGGGTACCTCTCCTTTCTTTTTCCATTCTCCCACCTGTTCTCTCTGTCCCTGATTTACCCACAGTGGCATTTATGTTTTCACCTTTTATATCCCTATGCCTGGTTCACTACTGGCTTGTGCTGATCTTTTCCTTCTTTTTTTCTTTCTTTCTTTCTTTCTTTCTTTCTTTCTTTCTTTCTTTCTTTCTTTTTGATCATAGGTTCTTTATTTGAAGATTTCTTGGGAGTCATTCATGCACAATTATTTTGGTTATTTTTTTATATGGAATATTTCTATTTAAAATTAAAATTCTCAATTTCTTTATAAGTAATAATACTTATGATCTAATTAGAGAAAATCCAATTAAATGGAAAGTGCTGAAATACTGTTCTTTCAGATCTGAAGAACAAACTAATTTACTAGCTATTAATGTCCTCTCAGCATGAATATGCCTTTTTTCATTGATCTGCTTTAAAAACTTGTATTTAGAAGAAGAGAATAAAAAGAAAACTTGTTCTCTATTACACATCTGAGAAATTATAATTGATCTGTTAGTACCGGGTCTTGCATCAGAATTACAGATGTGGAAAATCAATGACTATACTGAAGAAAGTTCTGTTCTTTAGTGTTCAGTAGGCAGTTCTTTAGTGTTCTTTAGTGTTCAGTTCAGTATACATTGTAATTTCAAATAGAGCAATAGCAACCCAAAGCTGAAAAAGACTTCATACAGTGATTTGGGCTGACTTCTGCCTTTTTTGTGTGTTTAAATTAGGAAACTAAGTCAGATTCTCCCAAGGACTTACGTAACCCAGGGAGATACATTCATTCTTCCAGGTTGTGCTTATCTTTTCATATCTATTTTTGTAATGAGAGAACCCATTTTCTGAAGTACTATCAAAGTCAGCATCACATTCATCTTTCAGGGTCCCACCTTCAGGCTCTTCTGACTTACTTGTTCACTGCTATGCCTTCATTGCCATGGGCACCATGTTGCTGCTCCCAGGCTGTAGGCTCAGCACGGGGCCTGAGACTGCATCCCCAGGATCCACCCAGCATTGGAGTGGGATGGCCAGGTCCAGGTGCTAATCCATTCCCAGAGGTGCTACCTGGCAGGGTTGCCAGCGAGGTAAGGGGGAGCACCGGGCAGCAGTGGGGAACTCGTGGCAATGTTGTCCCCTTCCCAGACACCAGCCCTTGCCCAGCAAGGGTTTGGAGCCCTGCCCCAGGCTGCAAAGTGGCAGAGAGGGCAGCAGGGGCGCCGTGGGAGTAGCCATGGCAGTAATGGGTCCCTTGTCCCCATGTTCCCAAGGCAGTCGACTGTACCACCTCCACCCTTGCACTGGCAGGACAAGCTCCCGGCTGCAGAGCCTTCGCTGCAGCTTAGGCCTCGCTCCCTGTGGTGTCCCAGGAGCTCTCCAGCACCTGGCCAAGGTCCAGCCTTCATTCGCAGGACTGGCCCTGGGAGTGGAGGGTTTCTGTGAGATTGACCTGGACCACCATGCCACCTGCCTTGCACACTCCCACATACAGACACACCTTGGCATGCCCACCCACACACTCACACGTACATGCACACTCCCACATGCTTGCACGAACTCCCATGCATGCACACTACTACACACATGCACACTCTCACATGCCCGCACACACTCCTACACACACATGCATGCTCCCACATGCCCGCATACACTGCAACATGCGCACATGCCCTGGCACATCTACACCCACTCCCACATGCCCGTGCACAATCCCACACAACTATCCCATGAATGCCATGACACACTCTCACGCTTGCACACCCTCCCACATATGACCACCACCACACATGCCCACAGACACTCCTGCACACCCCCCACACTGGTGAACACTCGCACATGCCAGCACACTCCCACGCACACTCCTTCACACCTGCACATGCTGCCACAGACTCACACCTGCACTTGCCTTCACACACTCCCACTTCCACACACACTTTTCTACCCCCCTGCACACTCCCACACGCCCTTGAATGCCCATGGATGCTTCCACACCCCCAAGCATGCTCCCACACTCACATGCATGCCCATGCACACTCCCACACAACCTCGCATGCCAGTGCAGGCTGCCACACAAGCGCACACACTCCCTTATGCCCATGCACACCCTTGCACACTCCCACACTGCATGCACACCTGCACATGACCACACACACTCACACACTCTCCAGCACTGGGCCAAGGTGCAGCTGACATTGACAGGATGGGCCCTGGGAGTGGCCAGGCCACCATGCCACTTGCACCTCGCCTGCTGACACTGTGGTGACCCTCCCCCCAGGAAAGCCAGGAGAAACCCTGATCTCAGGGCCCTGAATCAGCAAGGGTGCTCTAGGAAGGGGAGTGCTGGGAGGTGGCTGGCTGGGGTGGGTTCAGAGGGAGCTGGGAGGGGTATCCTTGAAGGGGTGAGTTGGAATGTGGTGTGTTGTGTGGGGTTCATTAGAAGGGGTTTAGTAGGAGGTGTGCTGGGAGAGGTGAACTGGAAGAGAGATGGGAGTGGATGCACTGGGAGGGGTGCATTGGGAGGGGCGTGCTGGGAGGGACATGCAGGGACGGGGCAGGGCCTGTGCCTGTTATCACAGTTAGGCTGGAGGCCCCAGAGCTTGGACAGAGCTTCAGAAGCTGTTGCTTTGCTGTCCCAGACCAGAGAAATGCTCCTCAAGTGGCCCTGGGCCCATGGTTCTGGTTAGATGGGTGGGAGGCTGTAGGCCTGACTTTTTGTGCCTGTGTTGTCGCTGATTCCACAAAAGGCAGATGGATGTACAGACCACTGCTTCCTCCTGTTGCCTTTCCTGTCCTCTCTGCCTTCCTCCCCAGGGTCTCTGTGCACTCAGGGACATGCTGGTTGTGATTGAGGACCCTCATTTGTCACCATGGATCTGTAAGCTGGGTGCTGTGCTGCCTCATCTTGCAGTAGAGGAGATGGAAGCCCCTGGATACACAGCTGCCCTAGGAGAAGGGCTAGCTCCCAGCCCAGGCCGCTGAACTCCAGAGCTGTGCCATCAGCGCTGCCATGAGTGCTCTTCAGAGCTGACTCAAGGACCAGAGGGAGGGTGCCCCCACACTTTTCTGGGAGCCACAGGATTTCCCATGCTTTGGACTCCACAAAGCAGGACTGGGCAGTCACATGTCCTGGTCCCTGCTTCCTTTGGAGTGAGACTTGCCAGCATCCATGATGGCAGTGGCAGCTTGTCCAAAGCGGCAGCTGCCATGGTGCCGGCAGAGGCTGTGGGTCCTCTAGCACCGATGCTGACTGAGGCAAACAGTCCCGGGACCTGCTGCCCTAGGAGCCACTGCTGTGTGGCGTGACTGGGGTCACTGGTCCGCCAGAGGGACAACTGCAAGGTTCTCCATGGAGGAGCCCCAGTGCTGAGCTGGGCCCAAGACAGTGCCTTGATTGTGCTTGGAGTGCAGGAGCCGGGCCCCAAACGTGAATGAGGAGCTGTGACCAAGCTTCAGCAGCCTGGAGTGGGAGGCGGGAGTGGCACCCGCTTCCGGGACCCGACCTGCAACATGGCAGTTGCTCGCTCCCTGCCGTGGGCCCCAGGTTCAACATAACCTCCCTCACGTGGTTGAGGGTTGGTGATTGCTGCAAGCTGGGAGCCCAGTTGGGCCTATCGGCGGGGGGTACCTCAACTCTCCTCTATGTGGACCTCTCTACATGGCTGCTTGGGCTTCCTCACAGCATGGTGACTGAGTTCTAAGAAGCACTCCAAGAGGCAAAAGCTGGAGCTCCATCATTTCCATCATACTCTATTGACCACAGCGATGACAGGGTCCTCTCAGATTCAGGGGGAGGAGATACAACATTCACCTTTTGATGGAAGTGGCAATATAACATCACAACAGTGAATGTGGTATGGGAAATATTGTGGTGATTGTCTTTGGAAACACAAAGGACCACAATGGTCCAAGCACTTCATCATGTAGCACAGAGTTTTCATTTCCCTGGGATGAGAACCCAGTGAAACCCTCAGTGGCAACCCCCAAGAGGGTTTTTCTTCCAGGTTGACTGAACTGTCTGTGGGTAACATTATGTTATATTTATTATGTTATTGGTTGCAGCTATCAGTTGGCTGCAGATACAAGATTTTGGCAGAATCAAAAAAGCATTCTGTGAGGATCAGTTGAGTATATACATTTTGTAATACAGAGTATCATATATTATTATTTGTTAATTTTGTGCCACAGATCTTTTAGTGTTAATAAATTTTATAATAAATATAGACATGTGTATATGTGAAATATATGTATGCATATATATGATATGTGCATATATATGATATATGTGTATATATATATATATATATATATATATATATATATGCATTTTTCTTCTGTAGCACACCTCTAAGTCTGTCTGCTGTTGAAAAACATCATTTTGTTTCTATTCTACCATTGAATTCCATTTTATTCATGCTGGGTTCAAAGCTATGTGCATTTTAAATTTTACCAGATATTTTCAGATCACTTTCAACAGAAGTTATAATTCTCATTTCTAGCAGTGGTACATAAGAATACCCTTTTCTCACATAGCTGCCAAGAGTAGATTTGTAGATTTATTTTTTTGCCAGTCTGATAGGCATAAAATGGTATCTCATTATTTCAACTGGCTTCCCTCCACCATTTCAGTAAGTCTGAGGGTCTTCTCACATATTGGGTGCCATTTAGCCTCTTTTTGTGACTTATTTCTTGGTTTTTCTTTTGGGTTATTTGTTCCCTCCCTGTGAATTTGTGGATGTTTTCTGAATATTAAAATTAAGGCTTACACATGGCTCTGTGTTCCAAATCTCATTTATATATTGACTTTACATCATATTTCGTCATACAAAAATTAATTTTTGCATTACCAAATGTTTATAATTTCTTCTATAGCTTCCAGGTATGTGGTCTAGAACCTAGGAACCTGCCCCTATGTTGAGAGTGTTCATATAACTCTTCAGAATTTCTTGCTGAATTTTTATTGTTCCATTTAAGCCTTTAATATAAATCTTATCTTTGTATATGGTTAGAACAAGAGTCCAGTTTTATTTCGTTTCTGGATAGGTAGCATGTTATGCCATTTAAATGTTTGTGGTTTAGTGAAAAACAAAATAGTTACGTATTGAATAATAATTCCCCACTATATTGAAATGCTACTTTTGTTATATTCAATTATTACATATTCACATATACTTTATATTCTAATCTGTCATTCTTATGCTAATGACATGTCAATTTGGTCATAGTGTTTTTGTAGCATGTTTTAATGTGGGGAGTTTTAGGAAGGTAATATATAACACTATTTCTGGGATGAGGTCATGAAGAGTGCCTCCTTTATTTTCTGTTTTCCTTTCCATGACATTCACTGCAGGGAGCCTTTGTGTTAAAATTGTGGAGACATAACATGAAAGCAGTTGGATCCCTGATCACTTTATGGAAGAGAGTTTCTTCCCTGGAGCTTTGCCTGATTGCATCATCTTTGTGTGAGCAATACACAACCCTTCGTTTTTTACCTCAGCATAGCCAATACTATCCTGATTAATCATTGATGCTGCTGTATCAAAAAGCCAAAATATACAGCATTGGTTTAGTGGCCAGTGGTGGGTGCCAAGGACACTGATGCTGGAGGCTGGGGCATGGCAATCTGTGCTATTAATGGTACCACATTTGTTAAATGGCATACTTGCATTAAGAAAGCTAAGAAAGAAGGCTATCATAAGCATATCTTGGCTGTTGGTGCTATTCAACAAAGTCTTACAAGAAAGACATAAACTCAAGAAATAAGTGCCTAGTTTGTGAGCAGTAATAAAAGAAATAAAGTCCAAAAAGTTAGGGCTTAGCAAAATTAAAAAGTGGACTGCTTCCAGATGCCAACTAACTTGATACAGGATTGACACCACCATTGAGCAACAAAGACCCAAACTATTTCCATGCAAAACGCAGATTGAAAATATCCAGATAGACTCACAATGTCATGATATTGTGTGTGACAGTGATGGGTAGGTAGACAAGAGGATAAAGAAGTTGAGGTCTACATCTCAGAAAGAACTTTTGGGGAGTGATGGTACAGGGAACCCTTTGGAAACAAATCAAAAACAGACTAAGTTTTTAAGGACGTATTACAAAAGAAACCCACAGTTTTAACTAAAAAAGGCACAGACTATTAATGACTTATAACAAGCTATGGCTCCTCAATTTTCCATGGGCCAACAGCAGCTGAGTTTCACAGTCCTAAGCACAGCATATTCTACCACATCCATTTGAGATGTGGCCAAGGAGGGTGATGGAATGACAGAAGGGCCAGGGAGAGCAAGGAACAAAGCACTTCTTCCTAGAGAAGCTTAATCAAGAAACTTTCTCTAACGAGAGTGGGAACTTTCACAATGCCTATTCAGAAGAATTTCAAAATTGTTACCCCTTCCTGTCTTCATTCTCTCCATTTAAAAGTAAAAGTGTTTATTGCAGTTGTCCTAACCCTACTCTATCATTGAGTATTGGGTCTGTATAGGAGGCAAGTAATATGTCTCTTCTAGTTTAGAAATCTCTAGAACAAGAAGAGGCGGGTATAAACCTGATGGAGAGCACAAAGCAGTTCACTTGAAGACCCTCAATTTCTTTTTCTCTTCTTTTTCTTTCTTTCTCTCTCTTTCTTTCTTTTTCTTTCTTTATTTCCTTCTTTCTCTTTCTTCTCTCTTTCTTTCTTCTTTCTTTCTCTTTCTTTCTTCTTTCTTCCTTTCTCTTTCTTTCTTCTTTCTTCTTTCTTTCTCTCTCTTTCTCTCTCTCTTTGTCTATTTCTTTTTTTCTTCTTTCCTTTCTTTTATTTTTTAGAGTTGGGGTTTCATCATATTGGTCAAGCTCATATCAAACTCCCGACCTCAGGTGATTCACTGCCCTGGTCTCCCAAAGTGTTGGAATTACAGATGTGAGCCACTGAACCCAGCCTAAGAATACCCTCAATTTCAAGCTGGATTTGCTGACTTACAGAAGTCAGATTTTCTCTCTTGAGAAAGTGAAAGTATGTTCTGCATATGGGTAAAAGAATGACCAGTGGGACACAGAGAAAGTTAACACTTCCTAATTCCTGGTAGTTAGGTGGGGCCATGTGACTAGTTTTAGCAAATGAAATGTGAGTGGAAGTGTCATGGATCACTTCTGGGCCAAATGTTTAAAAGTTGATGTGTTTCTCTAACAATCTGTCTTTCATTGTGGTGATCTCGGAGGCCACCAGTGAGGCGATGGTCAACAGCTTGAAGGATGTCTAGAACTGAAGGGGTTTTCACCAACTCACATTAGATTTTGTATGAATGAGATAACATCTTTCTTTTTTCTTAAGAAGGAGTTTCACTTTTGTTGCCCAGGCTGGAGTGCAATGCAGCTTACCACAAACTCTGCCTCCTGCGTTCAAATGATTTTCCTGCTTTAGCCTCCTGAGTGCCCAGCTAATTTTGTATTTTTAGTAGAGATGGGGTTTCTCCAGGTTTTCAGGCAGGTCTCAAACTCCTGACCTCAGGTGATCTGCCTGCCTCGGCCTCCCAAAGTGCTGGAATTATATGTTTCTTAATGTTTAGCTGCTGGGAATAATTTACGTTTGATTATTTCAGGTTTTCTGCCTATGCCATTTTATCATCTGTGAAAGGTGATATGTGAAAATTTCTCCCTTTTTGATGCTTATACCTTTTGTTGCTTGTCTGTGTCTTGCTAACCTGCCTGGGACTTCATAGTCAATGTAGGGCAGCAGTGGTGACAGTGGGACCATGGGCTTGCTTCTTATAGAAAAGGAAAGCTTTCAGTATTTCAAGCATTGAGACATGTAAGATATTTTCTGTCATTTTTTGTGGCTATCTGGTGTCTGTTAAAAGAAAGTTCCCTGCCAGGTGTGGTGGCTCATGCCTGTAATCTCAGCACTTTGGGAGGCTGTAGTGGGTGGTTCACGAGGTCAGGAGATTGAGACCATTGTGGCCCACATGGTGAAATCCTGTCTCTACTAAAAATACAAAAATTAGCTGAAACTGGTGGCACATGCCTGTAATCCCAACTACACAAGAGGCTAAGGCAGGAAAATCACTGGAACCCTGGAACCAGGGAGTGAGAGGTTGCAGTGAGCCAGGATTGTGCCACCGCACTCTGGCCTGGCCATGGAGCAAGACTTTTTCTAAAAAAAAAAAAAAAAAGGCTTCCCTTGCACTACTAGCTTGCCTAGCTATCTTTAACTTGAATGGCTTTTGAACTTTATGGTTTTTTGGTATCTCTTGAAATGCTCATACATTTTTCTATTAAAGAAAAAAATGCTAATTATCCTAATTATATTTATTGTTTTCTGAAGTCAAAGCAACCTGATTGATATGGTTTGGCTCTGTGACCCACCCACCTTGAATTGTAATAATCCCCATGTGTCAAGGGTGGGACCACGTGAAGATATTGACTCATGGGCATGGTTTCTCCCATGCTGTTCTTATAATGATGAGTGAAATCTTGGGAGATCTGATGGCTTACAAGGGTCACACCCCTTCACTCTGCTCTCATTTCTTTATCTTGCTGCCCTATGAAGACTTGCCTTCTGCCATTGTAAGCTTCCTGAGGCCTCCCCGGCTGTGCAGAACTGTGAGTCATTAAACCTCTTTTCTTTATAAGTTACCCAGTCTAGATATGTCTTATAGAAGTGTCAGAATGGACTAATACACTGACATTTCTGTTCATATACCTGATTAGGTCATGCTGAATTCTGTTTATGATCTTTTAATTAGAATTTTTGTGTCTATGCTGATGACTGAGAGTTACTTTGTCAGGTTTTAGTTTCAGGGTAATTCTAGTCTCAAAAATGAATTGAGGCCATTTTATGCTCCTTAATAATCATTTTATATTTGTTTTCTTTAGAAGAGCTTGTATATCATTGGCATGATTTCTAGACAAACATACGATTGCCATGATTTCTTCCTTAAATGTTTGGTTGAATTTACAGGGCCTGGTGTTTTCTTTTTTCCTTTTTCCTTTTATTTTAGTCTACATTTTGGGATACATGTACGGGACATGCAGGTTTGTTACATAGGTATACAGGTGCCATGGTGGTTTGCTGAACCTATCACCCATTATCTAGGTTTTAAGCCCTGTACACATTAGATATTTGTCCTAATGATCTCTCTCCCCTTGTCCCCACCCCTGACAGGCCCTGGTGTGTGATGTTCCCCTCCCTGGGTCCATGTGTTCTCATTGTTTAAGTACCAGTTATGAGTGAGGACATGCGGTGTTTTGTTTTCTGTTCCTGTGTTATTCTGTTGAGAATGATGGCTTCCTAATTCATCCATGTCCCTGGGGTTTTCTTTTTGGTTGTGGATTTGATTGATTAAATTTCTATATATCTTTTTAAATTTCTATTTTTCTAATATCAGATATATATCCTCTTTGGTAAAATGTCTCTTTGTGTCTAATTTGATTGTTATTGTCTTTTACTTTATAGTTTTGAGAATTTTTTGTGTCTAGCTGAATTTTTTTTACCTTCTAAAACTTGTGTGTTCCTTTTTTTTAACAGGGTTTCTCACAGAGCAAAAAGTTTTAATTGTGGTTAAGTCAAATTAATCAATTTTTATTTTAAGAAATATTTTCTCACATTTTTATAGTTGCTTTACATTTAGCATTTAAAATTACATTCCGCTTTAATATTGTTTCTTCTTCATGTATAAGACTTAGGTACTTACATCCAGGGTCTAGTCTATTTTCTTTTTACTATGAATGTCCAATTGCTCCAGCACCATTTTTGAAGAGCCTATCTTTCCCTTATTAAACTGCTTTTGCACCTTTGTCAAAAACCAGTTTGGCAAATATGTGTGTGTCTAAGTTCTCTACTCTGTTCTATTAATCTGTGTGTTTGTTCTAAGAAAACCATATAGTCTTGATTGCTACAGCTTTACAAGCAGTAAAATTGGGTAATTACTCCTGCTTCTCCCACTTTATTCTTTTTCAAAATTATCTTAAGCTATTCTTGCCCTTTGCTTTTCTGTATAAATTTTAGAATAATTTTGTCTGTCTTCAGAAAAATTTTCCTGGGATTTTGGCAGGATTTGGAGAGAATTGACATCCTTTTTGAGTATTTCAGTCTATGAGTTGGTCACATCTCTTCATTTATTAAGAATTCCTTTGATTTCTTTAAGCAGTGTTTTGTTTCTCTTTTTAAAAAATATTTTATTTACTTATCCCTTCCTCTTCTTCTTCTCCTTCTTCTTCTCCTCCTCCTCCTCCTCCTCCTCCTCCTCCTCCTCCTCCTCCTCCTCCTCCTCCTCCTCCTCCTCCTCCTCCTCCTCCTCCTCCTTCTTCTTCTTCTTCTTCTTCTTCTTCTTCTTCTTCTTCTTCTTCTTCTTCTTCTTCTAGTTCTTCTTACCCTTTAAAGCAGTGCTGTGTAGTTTTCAGGATACAGGTGTGAGCCTAAAAGTATCTGAGACAGATTGCAATCAATTAAGAAAGATTATTTTGCCAAGATAAGGACACACCCATGACACAGCTTCAGGAGATCCTCATGACATGTTCCCAAGGTGGTCTGGGTACAGCTTGGTTTTGTACATTTTGGGGAGACATGAGATATTAATCTATATGTATAGAGTGTACATGGATTCGGTCTGGAAAGGCAGGACCGCTCAAAGCTGGGAAAGGGGCTTCTAGGTCAGAGGTAGGCAAGAGACAAATGTTTGCATTCTTTTGAGTCTCTGATCAGCCAGCCTTTCACCAAAAACACATGTGTGGTGGAGTTGAGGAGCAGCCACTTGTTCCTTAGTTTGGCTTAGAAAAACAATAGGCCAGAGGAAGCCATCAGACATGCATTTGTCTCCATGAACAGAGGGAGGACTTTGAGTCCTCTGTCCTTGGTCCACAAGGAATTTCCTTGTGGGAAAATGGTGAGGAGGTATGTCACTTTTTAAAATCTTTGTAGCTGTCTTATTTAGGATGAAAATGAAAGGCAGGTTTGCCTGACACTGTTCCCAGGTTGACCTTCCCTTTGGCTTTGTGGTTTTTGGGTTCTGAGATTTATTTTCCTTTCACACAATTCCTGTGCTTGTTTCTTTTTCTTTCAATTTACATCTAAGTATTCATTTTCTTTGGAGTGTTTGTAAATGGTACTGTATTTTGAATTTAGATGCTCATGTGTTCATTGCTAGTATCTAGAAATACAACTGATTTTTGTATGTCCTGTGACCTTGCAAACTCACTTATTGTTCTAGGAGTCTTTTTAAAAAATCCTTGTGATTTTCTAAGCAGACAGTCATGTCATAGATTAAAATACTTAATATTGTTAACTTGACAATACTCACCAAATTGATATGTAAATTCAACAAAGTCTCTCTCAAAATGTTAGCTGCCTTATTTGCAAAAATTAACTAACGATCCTAACATTCATATGGAAAGGCAAGAGTCCCATATTAGCAAAAAAGGTCTTGAAAAAGAAGAATACAGTTTGAAGACTCATATTTTCCAGTTTTATTTTATGTATGTATTTATTTATTTAATTGCATTTTAGGTTTTGGGGTACATGTGAAGAACATGCAAGATTGTTGCATAGGTACACACATGGCAGTGTGCTTTGCTGCCTTCCGTCCCCTCACCTGTATCTGTTATTTCTCCCCATGCTATCTCTTCCCACCTCCCCAACCCCATCCCTCCCCAATTTCCCCCCAACGGACCCCGGTGTGTAGTGCTCCTCTCCCTGTGTCCATGTGTTCTCATTGTTCAATGCCCGCCTATGAGTGAGAATATGTGGTGTTTGATTTTCTGCTCTTGTGTCAGTTTGCTGAGAATGATGGTTTCCAGGTTCATCCATGTCCCTACAAAGGACGTGAACTCCTCGTTTTTGATGGCTGCATAATATTCCATGGTGTCTATGTACCACATTTTCCCTATCCAGTCTATCATCGTTGGGCATTTGGGTTGGTTCCAGGTCTTTGCTATTGTAAACAATGCTGCAATGAACATTCGTGTGCACGTGTCCTTATAGTAGAATGATTTATAATCCTTTGGATATATACCCAGTAATGGGATTGCTGGGTCAAATGGGATTTCTATTTTTAGGTCCTTGAGGAATCGCCACACTGTCTTCCACAATGGTTGAATTAGTTTACATTCCCACCAACATGTAAAAGTGCTCCTATTTCTCCACATCCTCTCCAGCATCTGTTGTTTCCAGATTTTTTAATGATCACCATTCTAACTGGTGTGAGATGGTATCTCAATGTGGTTTTGATTTGCATTTCTCTAATGACCAGTGATGATGAGCATTTTTTCATAAGTTTGTTGGCCTCCTGTATGTCTTCTTTTGTAAAGTATCTGTTCATATCCTTCGCCCATTTTTGAATGGGCTTGTTTGTTTTTTTCTTGTAGATCTACTTTAGTTCTTTGTAAATTCTGGATATCAGCCCCTTGTCAGATGGGTAGACTGCAAAAATTTTTTCCCATTCTGTTGGTTGCCGATTCACTCTACTGACTGTTTCTTTTGCCGTGCAGAAGCTGTGGAGTTTGATTAGGTCCCAGTTGTCTATTTTGGCTTTTGTTGCCATTGCTTTTGGCGTTTTGGCCATGAAGTCCTTGCCTACACCTATGTCCTGAATGGTTTTGCCTAGATTTTCTTCTAGGGTTTTTATGGTGTTAGGTCTGATGTTTAAGTCTTTAATCCATCTGGAGTTAATTTTGGTGTAAGGTGTCAGGAAGGGGTCCTGTTTCTGCTTTCTGCACATGGCTAGCCAGTTTTCCCAACACCATTTATTAAACAGGGAGTCCTTTCCCCATTAATAGTTTTTGTCAGGCTTGTCAAAGTTCAGATGGTTGTGGGTATGTTGTCTTTCCTCTGAGGCCTCTGTTATGTTCCATTGGTCTATATCTCTGTTTTGGTACCAGTACCATGCTGTTTTGATTACTGTAGCCTTGTAGTATAGTTTGAAGTCCGGTAGTGTGATGCCTCCTGCTTTGTTCTTTTTCCTTAGAATTGACTTGGCTATGCGGGCTCTCTTTTGGTTCCATATGAAGTTTAGGTGTTTTTTTCCAGTTCTGTGAAGAAGGTCATTGGTAGTTTGATGGGAATAGCGTTGAATCAGTAAATTACTTTGGGCAGTATGGCCATTTTCACGATGTTGATTCTTCCTAATCATGAACATGGAATGTTTCTCCATCTGTTTGTGTCCTCTCTTATTTCGTTGAGCAATGGCTTGTAGTTCTCCTTGAAGATGTCCTTTACGTTCCTTGTTAGTTGTATTCCTAGGTATTTTATTCTCTTTGTAGCAATTGCGAATGGCATTTCATTCTTGATTTGGCTCTCTTTAAGTCTGTTACTGGTGTATAGGAATGCTTGTGATTTTTGCACGTTGATTTTGTATCCTGAGACTTTGCTGAAGTTGTTTATCAGTTTCAGGAGATTTTGGGCTGAGATGATGGGGTTTTTTAGATAAACAATCATGTCATCTGCAAATAGAGACAATTTGATTTCCTCCTTTCCAATTTGAATACCCTTTATTTCTTTTTCTTGCCTGATTGCTCTGGCTAGAACTTCCAGTACTATATTGAATAGGAGTGGTGAGAGAGGGCATCCTTGTCTAGTGCCAGATTTCAAAGGGAATGCTTCCAGTGTTTGCCCATTCAGTATGATATTGGCTGTTGGTTTGTCGTAAATAGCTTTTATTGTTTTGAGAGACGTTCCATCAATACCTAGTTTATTGAGGGTTTTTAGCATAAAGGGCTGTTGAATTTTGTCAAAGGCCTTCTCTGCATCAATTGAGATAATCATGTGGTTTTTGTCTTTGGTTCTGTTTATGTGGTGAATTACGTTTATGGACTTGCGTATGTTGAACCAGCCTTGCATCCCCGGGATGAATCCTACTTGATCATGGCGGTTGAGCTTTTTGATATGCTGCTGCAATTGGTTTGCCAGTATTTTATTGAAGATTTTTGCATCTATGTTCATCATGGATATTGGCCTGAAATTTTCTTTTTTTGTTGAGTCTCTGCCGGGTTTTGGCATCAGGATGATGTTTGTCTCATAAAATGATTTGGGAAAGATTCCCTCTTTTTGGATTGTCTGGAATAGTTTCAGAAGGAATGGTATCAGCTCCTCTTTGTATGTCTGGTAGAATTCAGCTGTGAACCCATCTGGACCTGGGCTTTTTTTGGGTGGTAGGCTCTTAATTGCTGCCTCGACTTCAGACCTTGTTATTGGTCTATTCAGAGTTTCAGCTTCTTCCAGGTTTAGGCTTTGGAGGATGCAGGTGTCCAGGAATTTATCTATTTCTTCCAGGTTTACTTGTTTATGTGCATAGAGTTGTTTGTAATAATCTCTGATGATGGTTTGGATTTCTGTGGAATCTGTGGTGATATCCCCTTTATCGTTTTTTATTGCA
This sequence comes from Saimiri boliviensis, assembly GCF_048565385.1. Classification (NCBI taxonomy): domain Eukaryota; kingdom Metazoa; phylum Chordata; class Mammalia; order Primates; family Cebidae; genus Saimiri; species Saimiri boliviensis. Next base: position 90,321,613 of record NC_133459.1, read on the forward strand.
TCAGTTTGGTTATTCTCTCTTTTCTTTTTTATTAATCTGGCTAGTGGTCTGCCTATTTTGTTGATCTTTTCGAAAAACCAGCTCCTGGATTTATTGATTTTTTGAAGTTTTTTGTGTCTCTATTTCCTTCAGTTCTGCTCTGATCTTAGTTATTTCCTGTCTTCTGTGAGGTTTTGAGTTTTTTTGATCTTGCTCCTCTAGCTCTTTCAATTTTGATGATAGGGTGTCAATTTTAGACCTCTCTTTTCTTCTCATGTGTGCACTCATTGCTATATATTTTCCTCTAGAGACTGCTTTCAATGTGTCCCAGAGATTCTGGTATGTTGTGTCTTCGTTCTCATTGGTTTCGAAGAACATCTTTATTTCTGCCTTCATTTCATTGTTTATCCAGTCAACATTCAAGAGCAAGTTGTTCAGTTTCCATGAAGCTGTGCGGTTCTGAGTTAGTTTCTGCATTCTGAGTTCTAACTCGATTGCACTGTGGTCTGAGAGACTGTTATGATTTCCGTTCTTTTGCATTTGCTGAGGAGTGATTTATTGCCAATTATGTGGTCAATTTTAGAGTAGGTGCTGAGAAGAATGTATATTCTGTGGATGTGGGGTGGAGAGTTCTGTAAATGTCTATTAGGTTTGCTTGTTCCAGGTTCCAATTTTAGAGCGGTGCTGAGAAGAATGTATATTCTGTGGATGTGGGGTGGAGAGTTCTGTAAATGTCTATTAGGTTTGCTTGTTCCAGGTCTGATTTCAGGTCCTGGATATCCTTGTTGATTTTCTGTCTGGTTGATCTGTCTAATATTGACAATGGAGTGTTAAAGTCTCCCACTATTATTGTGTGGGAGTCTAAGTCTCTTTGTAAGTCATTAAGAACTTGCCTTATGTATCTGGGTGCTCCTGTATTGGGTGCGTATAAATTTAGGATCATTAGCTCTTCTTGTTGCAGTGATCCTTTTACCATTATGTAATGTCCTTCTTTGTCTCTTTTGATCTTTGTTGCTTTAAAGTCTATTTTATCAGAGATGAAAATTGCAACTCCTGCTTTTTTTTTGCTCTCCATTTGCTTGGTAGATCTTCCTCCATCCCTTTATTTTGAGCCTTTGTGTATCCTTGCATGTAAGATGGGTTTCCTGGATACAGCACACTGATGGGTTTTGGCTTCTTATCCAATTTGCCAGTCTGTGTCTTTTGATTGGGGCATTTAGTCCATTGACATTTAGGGATAGCATTGTTATGTGTGAATTTGATACTGTCATTTTGATGCTACCTGGCTGTTTTGTTGTTTAGTTGATGGAGCTCCTTGATTGCATTGATGCTCTTTTACCATTTGGTGTGTTTTTGGACTGGCTGGTACTGGTTGTTCCTTTATATGTGTAGAGCCTCTTTCAGGAGTTCTTGTAGAGCAGGTTTGGTGGTGATGAAATCTCTGAGTGCTTGCTTGTTCACAAAGGATTTTATTTTTCCTTCACTTATGAAGCTTAGTTTGGCTGGATAGGAGATTCTGGGTTGAAAGTTCTTTTCTTTAAGGATGTTGAATATTGGCCCCCAATCTATTCTGGGTTGTAGGGTTTCTGCTGAGAGATCTGCTGTGAGTCTAATGGGCTTCTCTTTGTGGGTAACCCGACCTTTCTCTCTGGCTGCCCTTAGCATTTTCTCTATCATTTCAACGCTGGTGAATCTGACGATTATGTGCCTTGGGGTTGCTCTTCTTGAGGAATATCTTTGTGGTGTTCTCTGTATTTCCTGTATTTGAATATTGGTCTGCCTTGCTAGGTTGGGGAAGTTTTCCTGGATAATATCCTGAAGAGTATTTTCCAGCTTGGATTCATTCTTTTCATCACATTCAGGTACCCCTATCAAACGTAGATTAGGTCTTTTCACATAGTCCCACATTTCTTGAAGATTTTGTTCATTCCTTTTTGTGCTTTTTTTCTATTCTTGCCTTCTCTTTTTATTTCATTGAGTTTATCTTTGACCTCTGATATCCTTTCTTCTGCTTGATCAATTCGGCTGTTGAAGCTTGTGCATGCTTCACAAAGTTCTCGTGTTGCGTTTTTCAGCTCCATCAATTCACTTATATTCCTCTCTATGCTATCCATTCTCGTTAGCATTTCATCCAATCTTTTTTCAATGTTCCTAGTTTCTTTGCGTTGGGTTAGAACAAGTTCTTTTAGCTCACTGTAGTTTCTTACTACCCACCTTCTGAAGTCTGATTCTGTCATTTCATCACACTCCTTCTCCATCTGGTCTGGTTCCCTTGCTGGTGAGGAGTTGTGATCCCTTTTAGGAGGAGAGGTGTTCTGGCTTCGGGAGTTTTCATCCTTTTTGCGCTGGTTTCTTCCCATTTTTGTGGGTTTATCCACCTGTTGTCTTTGTAGTTACTGTCTTTCAGATTGGGTCTCTGAGTGAGCTTCTAGTTCGTGGATGCTGAAGTTACTCTTTTTTTTTTTTTTTTTTTTTTTTTTAAGCTTTCCTTCTAACAGTCTGGCCCCTCTGCTGTAGGACTGCTGAGGTCCTCTCCAGGCTCTGCTTGCCTGGGGATCACCTGCAGCAGCTGCAGAACAGTAAGGGTTGCTGCCAGTTTCGTTTTCCCCTATCTTTGTCCCAGAAGGATGCTCGCCTACTGTCAGTCCGTTCTCTCCTTTATGAGGCAAGTCTTTGGAACTATGGGGGTCAGGGAGCTACTTGTGGAGACAGTCTATCTTTTATTGGGGCTTAAGTCCTGAGCTGTGAGCTCCGTTGTTCATTCAGAGATGCTGGGCAGGTATGTTTAGGTCTGCTGCAGCTGAACTCATAAAGCACTTTTTGTTCCCAGGTGCTCTGTCCCAGGGAGTTGGGGCTTTATGAGTTTCCATTGAGCTACTGCCTTTTCTGATTTTTCTTTCAGGTCTGACCTGCCCAGCTAGCAGCACACCTAGCCACTGCTTGCCCGCAGAGGCTTTGCTGAGCTGCTGTGGGCTCCGCCCAGCTGCCCTGTGCTCTTCCCTGCAGTCCTGTTTATATGGGCATAGTTAGAACTGTCTTGGCAACGGTGGCCCCGCCTCTGTTATGGCGGTCTCTCTCTGTTGTGGCAGGTTGCCTCGGCAATGGTGGGTTGCCTCCGTGAGGGCGGCCTGCCTCCCTAGCGGTGGAGAGTCTCAGTAATGGCGGAAACCCCTCCCCCACCGAGCTGGACTGTCCCGGGTTCAGCTGTGCTTGGTTTGAAGGGCTCAACCCAGAGGGTTTCCAATTAGTGTTTTTGTTTTCGTTGTTGTTGGGGGTGGAGGGGTGGGACCAACTGAGCCTGATCACCTGGCTCCCTGACTCAGAGTCTTTTCTTTTAAGTTGAAGGACACCACGTTCCAGTTGCTTGTTGAAAAGGCGCTGGGATCTCCAGTGCTGTGACTCACTGAGTCGGCTCGAACTGCGGAGCCGGCTCCTGGCGGATTTTTTGCCTAGGAATCTCCTGGCCTGGCTCGCTATTTCAGATGAATGGGCAACTCTGCCATCTCAGGGCTCCGATAGCCAGCTAAGAGGGCTCCCAGACCAGTGGCTTTTGTACAAAGAACTGCCGCGACAGGGCGTGGTCACAGCAGCCGCGCGGGCGGAATCAGCCCCGCAGGGGCCAGAACAGCCGCATTGGCTGGGACTGCGACGCTGGCGACCCCTCTGCCTGGGTATCTCCTGGGCTGTGGGCAATAAAAATTCGTCTGGAGATGCGGCGTTCACTCACCCTCTGCACTTTCACTGGGAGCTGAAGTCCTGAGCTGTTCTTAGGTGGCCATTTTCCCAGCATCCCCTTTTCCAGTTTTAAAACTTACAACAGAGCTAGGCTAACAAAGAGAATGGTAGTGGCAGAAGACTAGACTTGTTGATCAACGGAATGTAATTTAGAGTACAGAAATGAATCCTCATATTTATGGCCAGTTGGTTTTTGATAGTGGTGCCGCTATTTCTTCCTTTTGTTTCTTCCTTTTCCACCTTCTTTCTATTTCCTTTCCTTGTCTACTTGGACTGGGTAGAACTTTCAGCACTAGCTTGAATGAATGGCAAGAGCAGACATCCTGGCCTTGTTTTCAGTGTAATTTGCTTTTTTTTTTTTTTCTTAAATAAAAACTTTATTTCTTATAGCAGTTTTGTGTTCACAGCAAAACTGAGAGGAATGTACAGATATTTTTCCATGTACCCTCTGCTCCACACAAGCACAGCCTCCCTTACTGGCAACATCCACACCAGAATGGTCCATTTGACACAAATTGATGAACCTACATTGACACATCATTGTCACCCAGAGTGGAAAACTTACCTTTTCAGATCAGGGACAAAACAAGGGTGCCTACTATTATCTCCTTTCCTCAACAGTGCTTTCGAAATTCTAGCCAGTGTTGTAGTATAAGAAGGAGAAATAAAATCTAAAAATTAGTGGGGGGGGGGATGTGTCTCTTTATTTGCAGATGTTATGGATATGTATTCAGAACATGCAGAAAAACTTGCAGATAAGACATTAGTATTAACAAGAGAGTAGGGTTCCTGAGTACAAAATCTGTACATAAAAATCACTTTTTCCCCAGCAGAGATATTATTAAAAAATTAATCCTATCTCTCAAAGCAATAAGTGCTCAATGAAATATTATTATTATTATTATTTTTATTTTTATTTTTTTATTGCATTTTAGGTTTTGGGGTACATGTGATGAATATGCAAGATTGTTGCATAGGTACACACATGGCAGTGTGCTTTGCTGCCTTCCGTCCCCTCACCTGTATCTGTCATTTCTCCCCATGCTATCTCTTCCTACCTCCCCACGCCCACCCTCCCCCATTTCCCCCCAACGGACCCCAGTGTGTAGTGCTCCCCTCCCTGTGTCCATGTGTTCTCATTGTTCAACACCCGCCTATGAGCGAGAATATACGGTATTTGATTTTCTGCTCTTGTGTCAGTTTGCTGAGAATGATGGTTTCCAGGTTCATCCATGTCCCTACAAAGGACGTGAACTCATCGTTTTTGATGGTAATCAAAACAGCATGGTACTGGTACCAAAACAGAGATATAGACCAATGGAACAGAACAGAGGCCTCAGAGGAAATACAACATACCCACAACCATCTGATCTTCGACAAACCTGTCAATGAAATATTATAACGTCTATGATAGTATCAGAAAATATCAAGTACCTTATAATAAACCCAACAAATAAGTATAAGACTTTTGTGAAGAAAACAATAAAATCTATTGAGAAAATTAAGAAATCTTTAAAATGTTGGTGAATCGGAAGAAGCAATTTCTAAAGATGTGATTCTTTCTAAAATTGATCTGAATTTCACTACAATTCCAACAGGTGAAATTTTTTTTTCTTTTTTTTGCCTCAATGTTGATAAGGAAAAGAATGGGAAATTAGACTGGACAATTATTCAATTAAATACACAATTATTGAGTAGTGAATTATTTTCTCCATCAATAGTAACTAGTGGCAAATGCCTGTAATGTCAGCTACTCTGGAAGCTGAGGTGGGAGGATTGCTTGAACCTGGGAGGTTGAGGCTGCAGTGAGCTGTGATTATGCCACTGCAACCCAGCTTTGGTAACAGAGTGAGACCCTATGTCAAAAAACAAAGTAACTAAAGGATTTGTTGATCAACTCTGGTGTTATATTTCTCAAACGTTATGATAATATAGCAAATATTTTAAAAGTTTCTTTCTTTGTTCACCACTTCATATTGAGATGCAAAGTATATTATATAAATGAGTATATAAAAAGTATATGCATATGTATATGAGTTATTAATTATGTGGCAATTTATAATTGGGCTTCCTAGAGTGACTTGAATTTCTGACAAGCTTGAATAATTTCTGGTTTAATGGTGACTGTGAGACATGGAAGTGTAGATTTCACTTGTGTGTTAGTAAATATTTAAAAAGAGTAATGCCAAGTGTTTGGGAGTGTGGGAACCAAGATAATGCCTGGCTAGTTGCTAAGTCAGTTATGAGCAACACTGTATCTTCTCTTTGCTTATTAAAATGTTTACTCTGAAATGACATGGAGCTTTTATTGCTTTTTCTCTGTTGCCAAGTACTTTATTACCAAGGTTGCCATCGGAACCAGGAATGACATTACTCACTAACAGAATTGAGAAAATTGGTTTGAAAGATGCTGGGCAGTGCATCGATCCCTATATTACGGTTAGTGTAAAAGGTAAGTAACTCTTTATTTTTTTTTTCTCTGGTGAATTTTATAACGCTCATTTGGGACTGTTGTTTTGGTGGTGGGGCAGGGAGTCTTATGTGTGTGACAACTCATTTTAGTTCATTCTGTGATGAAGCAAAGTCCCTGGAAGAGATCATCACATTTTCACTGAATACTTCTGAGAGATTTACTTATTTTCTTATTTATAATTTACATTCAGTTTTGCTTTTGAGTTTTTCTTTGTGTGTATCTTTTTATTCTTAAGATTCTGTCTAGGGTTTTGATGAGACACACACATCATCTTCAAAAGCAGACTCATCCTTTAGGGCACGGGTTAACAGAATGTTTCTCACCTTCCAAAGGTGTGTAGGTTTGTTTGCAAAGCCCAGTGTTCTGTTATCCCTTTCCTCCTGCATTAGGCCCTCTCCTTCCTGTTCAAGAGAGAGTTCTACATCGGAGAGTCCTACAGAGGTGGATGAGAATCAGGCCTTAAATAACTCATCAGTGAAGACAGGGAGCTAGAACAGATCCATAGCATTCATTCTCTGAGTGTAATCCTGTGGAGCATTCAACAAGTGAAGTGCTTCTTATCATTCACTATGTCACTATGGTTAGGAAGCATGATTATTCTTAGGATTTTTTTTTTCCTATCCAGTGTGGCAGTTCATTGTGTCTTAAAAACAACCTTTTCACTCTTTCAGAGAGAAACCACATTGGTTAAATTCTTTCATTGTTGCCATTCATGCTTTATTTATAAGGTACTTAACAGTCTTTTAAAAATAATTAATGGAAAATTAAGAATGAAGTTGTCATACTTCTATCCAGAAATATCTGCACTGGTAATCCAAGTGGTTTACTTTAATCTGTAATTTGAGACCAGTAAAGAAACAGATAGGGGCTGAAATCAAATGAGAACTTTTGTCAGTTATAGAAATAAATCCAGATTCAAAAATTCATTAGTACCAATTAAAATCAAAAGGAACTGAGCCACAGAGAGGGATTATTATTCACTAATGCTGTGAAACTTTTACTTCTGATGTTATCAGTTATCAAATATATGGTCTATGGAAAAGTATATATATTCTACATTATAGTTTTACAGAACTGCTTATCTCATTCGGGAATGTACACTGTAAAACAAAGATATTTAATGATAGTGTAGTAGCTGTTAAGTTACCTTTGCATATATGTTGAGCTAAAATATATTTTTGTAAATACCTTTTAAGAACTGAAACAATCAAATGTACTATATTGTTTTAAGGTCTCTAAGACACATCTGTTGAATAACACATAAACACTTGAGTGGTCATTAAATGAGTCCATGTTGAATTTGATTAAACTGGAAGATTCCTGGATCCAGGAAATTAAAGCCATACACGATAACTTAGTGTTTTGTCTAGTTGGTATAAAACGGGTTATGTCATAACAAACATAATGAGAATTTAGATAATATGTAAAAATGTATTCATTAATGAAAGGGTTTCATTGGCAATTCTCATGTCCGTTTTTGGTCCTTTGACTTGAATACAGCAGGGGGATTCTGATAATGTTAGATATAAACCTTTCCAAACCATGCACTTGATCGTTTGGAAATTAGGGGTAGTGGTTCCATTGAAGCATATATTTTACATTTTCAGTTTTGATTGCAGACAAAACTATAGTGGCCTATTTCCTAAGTAAAACAAAAAGTTATCATCCCTATAAATGTCTTCCCTATAACGGTCAAATTTTATGTTCTACAAGCTTTCTTTTGTACCTGATTGAGACAGGCTTCCTCCTTCCCACTGCAAAGTGACCCATCCCTCACTCAGTCCCTCCAGTGCCTCTGTGGTCACCAGCAACTCTTCAGGTACCTGCTTATGCCAAATGGGTATTTCTGTTAGCCTAAGAATTTCCTCTCCGCTTTCTCCTGGCATCCTTATAAAATATACCCTCTGTAGTTTGCAGGGTTTTTTGTTTTTTGTTTTTTTTTGAGACGAAGTTTTGCTCTTGTTGCCCAGGCTGGAGTGCAATGGCAAGATCTTGGCTCACTGCAACCTCTGCCCCCCAGAATTCAAGCTATTCTCCTGCCTCAGCCTCCCAAGTAGCTGGGATTACAGGCATGCATGCCACTATGCCTGGCTAATTTTTTTGCATTTTTACAGAGACAGGATTTCACTACGTTGGTCAGGCTGGTCTTGAACTCCTGACCTCAAGTGATTCACCCACCTTGGCCTCCCAAAGTGCTGTGATTACAGGCATGAGCCACCGCACCCTACCTAGTTTGCAGTTTTTAAGTCTGCATATTTGAATGTTCCTAAAGAGAAACTTATTTTCTCTTTAGATCTGAATGGCATAGACTTAACTCCTGTGCAAGATACTCCTGTGGCTTCAAGAAAAGAAGATACATATGTTCATTTTAATGTGGACATTGAGCTCCAGAATCATGTTGAAAAATTATCCAAAGGTTTGTAATCTTAACTAATAATTGGCTTCTTTATGGACGGAATTCTCATCTTATTTGTGTTTGTACGTATGTTGGACCTAGCATAGTTAGTATCTGGCAAAAGCAAATGTCACATAGTATTTATTGATTTCAATAAAATATACATATTTTTTAAATGTGGGAATTAGGAATTGGGTTATCTACGTGTCTAGTAACACTGTTATGTAGTAAAACAATCTTTAATAATAGAATTTTATTGTCTTTACCAAGAAAACAAAGTTTTTCAGACACTAAAGATCTCGAAGAAGCAGCAGCTCCCTAAGGCTCTCTGCTGATTAAGTGTTGAGTATTTCGAGTATTTGGTAGAATGATAACTTGACTTGCAGTTAATTGTTAGGAAAGAGGAAAGGACACAAATTTCTGAAATAGTGAGATTACATTTCCAAGTGCAGTTCTTAGGATTAAATACTTCCCCATGCTTTTTGCTCAATGAGAATTTCAGTGTTCTCTGAAGAGGTGGCTTCAGAATCCCTTTATCACCTGAGGATTCAGCTGCAGTTTCTGAAATTTTCAGGCTCTGTAGGATATGTAAGTGCCTTTTGAAGTGACTGCCTCAGCTTCTGAAATATTTGATATTTCACTTCTCAAGTCTGGTTCTGCTGCCTCCTCTCTTTCTCCACTAAAAGACCTTTCAGTGCTTCTGTTACAATGGTGGTCCTCAGAATATGACCCCTGGGAGAGCAGCAGCAGCACCTGGAACCTTGTTAGGTGCCAACCCCAGACTGCCTGAATCCAAAACCGTGGGGACCAGCCTAGCACTCTGTTTTAGGATACCCTCTAAGTGATTCTGACATACACCAAAGTTCCAGAGTGGCTGTGTTAGCAGACTGTGAATGTAGGAGTGCTTATTAAATATTGCTGAAGAAATTTCAGTTATGAGTATGTCTTCTGAACAAAACTATTGATTTGTTTCATTTCTTTAACTCCATTGCCTTAAGAAATGTTTGTGATGTGGAGGGGAGAAGGTGAAATATTTCATGGGCCAACTTTTCTGTTTTATTACACTGCATTCTTTCTTAATGGCTTGACTCACCAGATAATAAAAGTAGAACTAGATTCAGAATTTGACTCCATTCAATTTTCTCTAGCTTCAAACTTACTGTTTACAGTTGCTGTAGTTTTAACTGATATTATTGTTAATGAGCATACTTTCATGCTTATAAACATTTTAACATAATCTTCCCAGGACATTCTTATTTCATATTTTGTTCTTTCTTATAAATAGCATGATGAGGGACACAGTAAATATACTATCTACAGGTGATGCAGATTAATCATTTAACTTCCTCAAAACGATGGTAACATATTTGAACTTTAGCATTGTTTTCAAACGTGACTCTATCTTCACATTTATTCAGAACTCAAGACACAACCATGATGAGGAGATGGGTTTCCGAGCTGAAAAGACTCTGCTATCTTAAAAATCTCTGAGGTTTTCTAATGACAAAATGCCTCTGTGATTCTTGTGGTAAGGGAGAAGAGAAGCTACCATTTGTAGAAATGACAAGGTCACACACCTAGGGAAGAGAGTTTACCAGTAACCTAACTATTGTAATCCTTTCGAGCATGTTGGGAGTGGATGGCTGAATATGTCCATCTCTCCCTCACCCACATCCCAGTGTCTCCTGAGCGATTGGTTTTGCTTTCCCTCCTTGTCATGTGACATGCTCCGTTTGGACTCAAGTGCCAGTGCTGCACATACATTTCTGAACATTGCTAAACTTCTAGTGACTTGTGAGTTTTGTCATCAGTGAAAGTATTGAACGTGTGCTGTCTTTGAAAGCCAAGCTCCTGCCCTCCTCTGGTTAAGGCAGTAATTAGAAGTAGTCAGTAAAGAGTGAGACTGATTTCCTTCCTTGGCTTTCCATGCCTTCTTTAGAAATTCATTTTTCTTGGCCACATTGATGAGCAACTTATTTCTCTCTTTTTAGCTTTTTTCTGCAGAATTGGGGGAAGAGTTTATGTGTTGGATTTTGGGGACATAGAACTGTCTAAATTTCTTTTCTTCTTTTTTTTTTTTTTTTGAGACAGTGTCTCACTCTGTCACACAGGCTGGGGCACAGTGGCACAATCATGGCTTATTGCAGCCTTAATCTCTGCAGGCTCAGGTTATCCTCCCAAGTAGCTGGGACTACAGACACACACCACCAAACCCGGCTATTAAAAAAAAATTGTAGAGGTTGGGGTCTTACCATGTTGCCCAGGCTAGTTTCAAACTCCTGGGCTCAAGTGATCTGCCCACCTTGGCATCCCAAAGTGCTGGGGTTACAGGCATGAGCCACCACACCCGGCCAGAACTGTCTGAATTCTCATTATCACTTGTTCATTGGAGAAGAGGGACAGAATAAATAGATTAACTCTTTGAACCTTTGTCTTCCACGGCACTGTCTTAACACAAACATGCAATTCCAGGAGAAACATCAGAACAGTGCTTTGAGTACTGAAAAAGTTATTAAGAGGTAACATTTTACAGCTGAATCAGCATGTGATTTATGTTGTTTGAATTCCAAAATACCCCCAAGTTTGAAGTTTTGAGTTTTTGCTTTGGGTTAAGGGAAATGATTCAAGCTTAATTTTTTTAGGAACTCTTTTAAATGCATTTTCTATCTGAGGAGTTTCTATGAGTGTTGAAGTATCTTTGTTCTTCTTTGGTATTTCATGTTTTATAGCAGCTTGTGATTCTACCTGCGTACATAACTGTTATACACACTTGAAGCAGTCTAGCTAAAGAAGTTTTGCTATAGTTTGTAGAATTGGATGATAAGGAGACATGTCACTCTACTCAGATACAGAAGAGTTTGGGGTAACAACCATATTGTTATTGTCAAATCATTGAGACTTGCACAAGTTGCTTTCTTAAATTATGCCAGCCGTAGCTGTTCATATGTTTCTGGTGACCAAAGGAAATGAATTGACACACCAGTGGTTTATGTGGCTTGTTTTAATTCCTTAGGCGCAGCTATCTTCCTTGAATTCAAACACTGCAATCCTAAAAAATGGTTTACCAGCACCAAGTGTTTTGCTTTCATGGAGATGGATGAAATTAAACCTGGGCCAATTGTAATAGAACTGTAAGTGATGTGCATATAGACTTAGTACTAATTTGATGGTGACTCGTTTATCTTTCTTCTTAATATCCCATATCCAGTATTTAACCCTGGAATAATTTAGTATTTTAAACAATGGTTTTTCTGTTGTAATTATAGATCAAGAAACCCACTGACTTTAAAAGAAAGAAATTGCAATTATTGACCAAGAAACCACTTTATCTTCATCTACATCAAACTTTGCACAAGGAAATGATCCTGACATGATGAACCTGGAACTTCTGTGAATTTTACCACTCAGTAGAAACCATCATACCTCTGTGTAGCATATTCACCCTTAAACAGGCAGGAAGCAAGCCGCACCTAGACTGGTAGGCCGGAGGGAGTCCTTTGCAAACCTATACCACAGAATCAAAGTTCAGCACATCACTGATGTATAAGATTCCTTTGTATACAGGTCTATTGTAAATTTTGAAACATGTTTTTACTTTTCTATTAATTGTGCAATTAATAGTCTATTTTCTAATTCACCACTACTCCTACCCTGCTTCCTGGAACAATACTGTTGTGGGATGTGCTCACCTTCAGACTTAATACAGCAATAAGAATGTGCTAGAGTTTACGCATCTGTTCACTTTTGCTCCAATATGCTCTTTTGACTTAACTTCAAGCTTTGGGTTGATGTGGGTAAGATAGTGTCATACTGCTTTGAGAGGTATTGGACCAGTTCTGCTGCCTAAGAAGGTCTGTCTGGGTATTTATAGGCTTCTCCTCTGAAGTGGCCTAAATTCACCCTGATCTGATAGTTTTTCCTGCTTAGAAAGTGTCCCTTGGCCAGATCAGTATCCCATAAGGGAGTGTTCCCTAGGTTGTACCTGTGATTTTTACCAGATGACCAGATTGTTTTTCTGAAAGTGAGCATATTTTTAGTCATGTTGATTAGCCGCTCTTCTACATCACATTATTACTCTTTCTGATGATGATTCTAGGGTTAACATTGGAACCATCTCAAAAGAATTACAAATTTTTAGATGGGCTTACAACATCTTCTAAATAATGTAATCTAAATATAATTGAGTCAGATGCTAATGAGATACTGCAGGCGTAACTGCTGTTTTTCTGACAACTGATTGTTAAACCTTAAAACCCTCTTATAGTGAGGAGTATGCAAAATCTGGAAAGATATTCTATTTTTTATATATAGGTAGATAGGATCATCATTTATTTCCTATTTAGATATACTGACATTCATTCATATGAAAATATGCAGGTCATTAGCTTACTATAATTTGACTATTTACTTTTGACTTAATGGGGCATAAAGAAAACTTTTGTAGTACACATGAGGTGGATATTTGATACATAGAACATTAAGATTTGTGGTGGGCTTTCTGTGGGTTAGATGTAAAGCCCACATATTTTAATATTCACTATTGTAAATGAGCAATGCATGAGGGGAATGAGTGTCAGTACCTGGCCTATTTTTAAACTATTGTAATCACCCTAGTCATACCATTCAGTATGTTTGCTTTTTAAAATAAGTAACCACAATTAAGTTGCTTTAGCCCTTGCACTTCAAGAGATCTAGTCTGTACTTTCAGTTGTCTGTTAGGTCCATTCCGTTTACTAGATGGATGTTAATAAAAACTATGTGAGCCTGAAAAAATTCTCGGCCAAATTTCATCTTGTCTCTCATCTTGATTGGATTAATTCCAAATCCTAAAATGATTCAGTCCACAACAGATCTAGGGGATGAAGAATTTGCCTTACTTTGTTCACTCAGATCTTAAGACTGTGAGTTGTCAAATCCCTAGACTGTAAGCTCTTCAAGGAGCAAGAAGCACATTTTCTCCGTGTTAGGCAATGTTTCTGAGGTGCTTGGAAGCACTCTGTACCCTGTGGAGTACTCAGTACCTTTAGTCTGATGTTGCTGACAAGACCTAAAAAAAAATCCCTTAAAGAAACTCATTAAAATGTAGCAAAAACGATGTATTATTTTGTCTCTTTTCTCATAAACCATAAGATATGTATATCAAAGTGATAATTTCTATGAAGCATCTGCTATCCTTCACGTAAGTATGGTTTATATGAACTACCAATACCTTTCATCAACATTAAAGAAGCTTAAATTTAACACTGTGTGATTAGCTTAACTTTAATTCAGCCCTGAATGTAACAAAAAAAAAAAAAATGAGGGATTGTCTTGAAATTGACACAGAATATAACATATCCCACAAATTATTTAAATTTACTTTCCAAAGAAAAAAATCAGCCACTGATGATATAACTACAACTATAGTAGAAATGTTTTTAGGCTGAGTATTGCTGCTTCATAAATAAGTCCATTTTAGCAACTAAATCCAGACACAATTAGTTGGTGATGACTTCTGAAAGAGATGAAACTTTAGAGATGGAGAAGTTATTTGACTGAGGGATGATACTCCCTGTACTATCTGCATATTGGCACCCTGCTAGGGCTTTGCTGTAGAAATGCTGCAATCAGATGGATGTGAGAGGAAGCAATTATGGACCAGTTCACAGCTTCTCAGGTAAGCTACGCTGGAATCTTTACAGTTTACCAATTCCTCAATGATATCGGATATAGAGAAATCACCAAAAAAGGCTTTAGAGGGGAAAAATGCTCTAATTTTGAATTTTAAAAATGGATTTAATTTACCTTCCCTACTTACCTTCCTAGATGGCATAATCTACATTTAAATGACATTTAAAATTAGAAACTGGCCAGGCTCGATGGCTCACGCCTGTAATCCCAGCACTTTGGGAGGCCAAGGTGGGCAGATCACCTGAGGTTGGGAGTTTGAGACCAGCCTGACCAACATGGAGAAACCCCATTTCTACTAAAAATACAAAAATCATTAGCCAGGCATGGTGGTATATGCCTGTAATCCCAGCAACTCATGGGGCTGAGGCAGGAGAATCACTTAAACCTGGGATGTGGAGGTCGAGCTGAGCGAGATCGTGCCATTGCACTCCAGCCTGAGCAACAAGAGCGAAACTTTGTCTACAAAAAAGTAATAATAATAATTAGAAACTATTAACTTCAGCATTGTTTTGTGTTCTAAAGAGATTGACAGGTAAACTCAAAAGCTGTATTTGTGACTTAATCTTATTTTACATGGTTAAAAGTGGCCTACGCCCTCTATGGAGTTTTCCTCTTAATTTCTATTCTTGATATTAAATGAGAAGAAATACAGACTGAATTCTCTTTTCCCAAAGAATTCATATATTCCTTATGAACTGTGAAAGGGTTGCCTTCTTTCACGGGTCCTTATATTTCTAAAGTATCTTCAGTCGTTTAGTATAAAGAGAAAATTTTGTTTCATGTCAAAGCTTTTGCTCCTTTATACAAGGTATTAATAGATTAAATATCAAAACAGTGATAAGTCATATACCAAGTTTCAAAATTATTACATCATAGGGCTTTAAAAAATGGAAGAACATAGAGTAGCAATTAAGGAAAGTATCAGCCTTTTAGAATTTTAATCTAAATCTTAAACTCCTCAAAAGGAGTGCCATTATTATTGTAATTAAAATGTCTGAAGAGTTCTTAGAAACATAGTTTTTAAAGAAACATTGTTTTAAAGACACTGTGTAGTAATGGATAAGACTTTTAAGTATGGTGCAATTCCAGATAGGTAATGATTTTTAAATGAAAGCACCAATGTTTAAATACCAATTTTGGAATCTGTCATCCCCCTTTCCCCCGCAAAAAAGAATTAATTTCAACCCTTGGTGCAGACCTAGGGCATGTTGTAAACCTCACAGCCCTACATCATTCTTTCTCATGGCGTTATACTTTTCCAATTTTTTATCATATTCCTTGAAAATCAGTGGCAAGGTATGGGAAAGATAAGAGACCATACATTTGAACATTTAAAAGAGATTTCAGTACTTTTATGACACATCGTTTTCACTTTTCTGTTGTGCACCCTTTCTACAGGAATGGAAAAGCAATAGAACATCAGGTCAAACAACTCTTGCTACTAATGTAAACTCACTCTCTGAAAACCATTCTCAAATAGACAATGAGTGTCATAAAGCAAGCATGTGAATGCTACACAACTGGGAACCCACTAACTTTTTTGAAATAAAAAGACATCACTTGTAGAGTTCACAGGTGACTGAGGGGAGCAGCCAGAAGTGTGCAGGCAGCCACCATCTTAAATTCCGGGAGATTGAGTTTACATGTTCTCCAAATGGCACAAGCCTCCTAACAGTCCAATGAATCAACAGACACTTGGGAAATATTAATAAACAACTTTTTATGAACTATTACTACAAAGAACTTCAGCAAGAGGGGAGAGAAATTTTAGTGACCTTTTAGTAAACATTTTTAGCTTAACAGTCTTTGGGACCAGATAGTTTTTTAAGAAAAACAAAAATGCTTATAAACACCATTGCTCTGTATTCAGCTGGTGTACACTAAAAACAGGATGATGGAAATACATGTTTTTAAAGCATTTACACAGGAAATGTTCATATTTTTCATGACATTCTAAATCATTTAGCAATTACAATGCTACGTTAGCTAAAACACAAGTATTCTTTATTGCACATTTCAAAGTAATAAAAACGCTATAGCTTAAAAGGTGATTTTTACTTAGGGAAGAAATGACATTTCTGAATTGTTTGGCTCAAAAATGCATACTGCCAAGGCAGCTTAGTTCTAACAACAGATCTTTTAAAATAAACTTGGATTTGGAAGCCAATGAAATCCTTTACTGTAATGAATAATGTACAGTCCATTTTTTCTCCAATCAAACATCAGAGGTCATAGTTATAGGCTCTACTTTAAAGCCACTGAACAGTCCTGACTAGTGCTCTGAGAGGCCAGAGGAGGCTCATCTCTAGAGCATGGCAACAGTAAGCCTCTTGTGGCAGGTGGTGGTGGGTAATCCTGGGGAACATGGATTGGGGGTGGCAACTGGGTACCAGGAATAAAGTACTCTCTTGGACCAAGAGGACCTAAAGGTCCAAATGGTGCATGTCCTGGTAAAAATTCCCGAGGGTGGAGTGGCAGCTCCCATTTTCCTGGTGCAAATTCTCTTAAGCGTAGTGGTGGACGATAACCAGGGCCTGGAAAACAAAAATTATGTCGAGTAAATTCCTAGGAACAGAGCTAAATTAAGATGATGCCAGGTATGTTAATATAACCTGTCATCCTTTTCTTTTTTCAGAGGCAGGGTCTTCCCTGTCAGCCAGGCTGGAGTGGAGTGAAGTGATCATGGCTCACTGCAGCCTCAATCTCCTGGGCTCAATCGATCCTCCCCGCTCAGACTTCGAGTAGCTGGGACAGCAGGTGCAAACAACCACACCCAGCTAATTTTTGTATTTTTTGAAAAGACAGAGTTTCACCATGTTGCCCAGGCTAGTCTCAAACTCCTAGGTTCAAGGGGTCCACCTGCCTCAGCCTTCCAAAGCGCTGGAATTACAGGCATGAGCCACTGTGCCTGGCCTGTCATCTTTATCTTGAGATAGATTTCTACTTGGAAGTACTATATACCATAACAAGAAGACAGATTAAATCTGGCTTCATTACAACAAATATTTTGATAAATTCCATTGTTTACTACTGTATATTAAAAAGTTACGTAGTACCCCAACATGTGATTAATATATGCCATAAAAATCAAGGTGCTTGCCCAGCTGGAAAAGGTGTTACACCTTCATCTAATTAAATCAGCAGCATTCATTAGATAGCAGTTAAATTCTACCTTCTCTTTGATATATCCCTCCTTTGTACGCCCGAAGATGAGGGTTGAGGGTTTGATACTTCCCTGTCTAATATTCTGTGACCCACTGCTTATGCTTCCGTTATGAGTGATTAGAAGCTTTATGTTGCGGATTGTGTATATCTGTGCAATACAGAACATCTTAAATAGGGGATGTGTTTTATCTACCTTTCTATCCGTTGCAAAACCTAGTACAAAGCAAGATATCAAAAAAAAAAAAAAAAAAAAAAAAAAAAAAAAAACATGTGCTGGATATTCCTGGCTGATACCTGGAATCCCAGCACATTGGGAGGCCAAGGCGGGTGAATCACGAGGTCAAGAGATCAAGACCATTCTGGACAACACGGTGAAACCCCAACACTACTAACAATACAAAAACATAGCTGGGCATGATGGCACGTGCCTGTAATCCCAGCTACTCAGGAGACTGAGGCCGGAGAATTGACTGAACCTAGAAGGCAGATGTTGGGATTAGCTGAGATCATGCCATTGCACTCCAACCTGGGTAACAAGAGTGAAAGTCCATCTCAAACAAACAAACAAAAAGAAATACCTTGCACTGAAAGAACAATAATCTCTGCACATTAATGACTCTAATCTACACTTCAAGCTACAGACGTCTATATACAGTGTTCTACATTGTGATTTTTGTTTGGTGTATATGTAAGCTGACTTTCATATCTTACTATTACAGATATATTTAGGATTCAAAATAGACTCAACAGCATTTCATACTATAGTAATGAGAAGGGGAACCATGTACGCCTCATAAACTATAAAGTTGCTAAGGCAAATACAGTTGATTCTTGAACAATGCAGGGATTAGGTGTGCTGATCCCCCGTGCAGTCAAAAACCCACGTGTAACTTTTGACTCACCAAAGCCAACCTACTAATAAACAGCCTACTATTGACCAGAAGCCTTACCAATAACATAAGCAGTTGATTAACACATATTATGTGTATCTATCTATCTATCTATCTATCTATCTATCTATCTATCTATCTATTTGAATATATGTTGTAAGCTGACCTTAATAGAGTAAGCTAAAGGAAATGTTACTGAAATCCTAAGAGGAAATGTATGTACAACACTGTATGGTATTTGTGTATACTGTAAGTGTGCAGGATCTGTTTACAAGATGAATCGTCTGACAAAAGTGACAGATAACTGCTGCTGCACACTCCAATCTATGGCATATATCAAAGCAGTTCAACTTTTCCAGTAATATCATGACATTGCTTCTTGAGAATACTTCCAGCATCACAAGTGGCATTTTATATGAATCACATGGTGTTATTCAAGGTTTATGTTCTTGCACTAAACATAAGAAATACACAAGAACTGTGAGAGATTATGTCTACATGGAGATTAACCTCACGCGGTGTTTAAAGTGGATACTCGCCACGCCTGAGCTCACTGCCATAGCAACAGGAGGTGGCTATGAAATTACTGTAGTAGTCCAGAGTGTACTACAGCCACCTTTTTGCATTCAGGATTTAACACTGTGTCTTTACCTGTGTTTCCTTTCTCCCAATGGTGAATGGTGTCATGTATATCTGTGTTTGTGTGTGCAAGTTTTGATAAACTTTTAAAAATAGATTTTTGAATATTTTACAATAGTTTACGATAAAATAGACTAGTATCTACATATATTGTATTCATGACAGACGTAATTTTTTTAATTTAGTATTTCTAGGCTGTGTGTTTCATCTGTAAGTTCTTTCAAATTCTTGCAAAGTTCCAAAAATTTTCCCAAGGTATTTTTTGAACAACCTCTGCGTATAAACGGGCCTGCGCAAATCAAACCTGTGTTGTTCAATGGTCAGCTGCATTTGGAAGAGGAATCCCACAGAACTTTAATTAAAAGATAAAGGCTTACAATTCCTAGTAAAATCAATGAAAAGAAACAATAAAAGGACCTCAAGGGAAATAATAAATTCTTTCTGTTCTAAAACAAACCTTGCAGTTGAATACTTATCCACCAAGACAAATTAAGACATTTTCTTTTCTATACTGGACAGACCCAAATTCTAAATTGTTGTCTGCGTCAGAATCCTCAAATAAAAGGGAAAAAGCCACAATAAAGAGTATTGCAAGGAAACATGTGAATGCTCACCCAATTCACTTCTAGGCATATCTCTTTAACTGAGAGTAGCAGAGAGTGGTCTCACAGGTGGCTCCACGGTCAATGGACGGGAGCATCTCCACCACTCACAGGGGATGGGCCAAAAGAGCCATTCTGGCTCAGGGGACCTAAAGATGACCTAGTACACGGCCAGAGATGTTCAAAAAAACATGTGCTGAATATTCCTGGCTTTCTAGAAATAGCTCCTTTCCTTCTTCTATTAGAGACGATTATTGCCCATCTAATCACAGGACATTATGCAGCACCCTTTGTGTTTTAAGAAACTTGGGAAGAAGTTACAAGGTACTCAGTCAGCTTCCTCGCTGCATGGCAAAGCCCTGCAATTGCAGTTGTTTTAGCAAGGGACAGAGAGAGAAGATGACTACGCTTTACAAGTTAATCACCGGTGTTCAGATCATCTTACCAAAGGGTGGAGGAATTGGCCGAGGCCCGAAAGGTCCACAGAGCTGAGGTGGTGGTCCATATGGAATGGGTGGTGGTACAGGGCCTCCCATGGGGGTGCTCATCAGAGGGACTCCTGGGAAAGGAGGGGGCCCTCTTGGAGTCGTATGACCCTGCAGAGTAGAAGCAATTGAAGTTTTGAAATACTCTGGTATGACAGACAAAAGTACCAACACCAGTCAAAACTAAAACCCAATGAAGCAGATGTCAGGCACTTGTCCAAAGAGCAGAATTAGTGCAGCAACTACTGCCCTCATTTGTTCACACTCACAGCTTAGAGAGGTTAAAAGTATGTCACAAGAGTGAACATTTTTGCTATAATCGTCTTACTGCTTATATCTGCACATGGAAGGGAAAGCAGAGGTTATAAAGGGAAGTCCTTCCTGACTAACACTATTTCTAAGGCAGTCACTCCCTCTGCACATCCCTCCCATCAGGATAATTTCCATATTTAGAACGCAGAGAATGAAAGGGAATGAAAAATCCATTCTCTGCCATGTAATAGCAATTATTCAGAGTACCTTCAACAGGCCTTACATATGGCAACTCGAATTCTCCTATCTCTAAATCTCTAATAGGACCATCTTGTTCCAAATATGCAGGAACACAGGCACAGAGAGTATTAGATAATTTGCTGACAGTCACACAGCATGTAAGAAGCTGGGCTGGAATTCAAGGCCGGGTTGGACTCCAAGGTCATGTTCTTTCCACCTCTACTTCTACTCTCTAACAAAGGAGTCACTACTCTCTTTGAGGTCTTCTACTTCAAATGGGTCTTGGGTCTTATCCAAGTTGCCCCTGGATAAAAACATTTCTCAAGACATGTGTATTCCTCGAGTCATGTGCTGGAACTCCAAAGTATGTTCCAAGAGAAACAATGTTATATACACAAATTACGCAGGCACACTCTATTTACCTTCATTCACTAGTAATACTGTCTACTGTGAGACACGGACTAATCATTTCCTATGGGAAAGTGGTTTGGAAACTCTCAGTCGTAAAAATAAATGTACTCTGATTTCAATACAGAGAAGCATGGTGAGGTATCATCACAGGACTTGCCAGCCTTAACAGCTAAACAAGTTACAAGAGAATACACTTGTGTGAACACTGTTTAACGACACCGCTGAGAAATGGCTCAACGGGTAATTACAGTCTTCCACTGTTCAGTACTTCCAACAAACATTCTTCTGTTATCAATCTGTAATTTCAGATCATTCAAAGTAGGTTTTGCCTACTATACAATTGGAGACATTCTTAAATAGTACATTTCCAAACGGAGGCATAATAATGAATTATACAATTTACAATGAATTTACTCTGCAAAAGAGCATTAAACACTGAAATACCGAAGAGTGGGGACGATTCACTTTGTTTAAGTTAATTACAGTTACAGCAAATGCTCTACACAGGATGAATGTCGAAGCAATCAGGAGAGAGGAGAAAAGGCCAGCAAATCAGTCAGATTTCAGCAGCACTCCCAAGTCAAGGACAAAAGTAAGATCAATATCGCCAGGCAATTTATAGCCCAGTTCAGTCCACACTTCTAAGGACTTACTGCTACTGGATGCTCAGCTGAAGATGCAATGCTGAGAACTGAGGGGACTTCAGGCTCTTGGAGAACAGTTTGCTTTTTTAGAAAAATATATGGGACAGTACAGATAGAACACACAAATAGGAGATGAAGCAAAGAGAGAGTTGCAGGAAAAGCTACAGGTTCTTGAAATGACTATTCAAAATGGGTACATTTACCTTGCCTTCATCCATCGCCCTGGAAGGGGAAGAGCCTCTTGAGCCGTTGTTCATCATGGCAGCTGGACCAGATCCTGCATCTGTTAAAGGCCAGATAACTGACATAGGCTTATTCTGACTTGTGTACTCTATGAGGAGGCTAAAACAAAAATCCTCTCCCCGCTTCCTGCATGGCTTTAGACTCTTTAAACACTCTTGCTCCCTTACCAGAAGGAGAGGGTTTCCCAGATTCCTCAGCTGACCATTGAGGATGAGACAGAGGCCCGTCCACAGATCCTTGGGAAAGAAAGAACAGAGCCCGTGTATGTATTTTGCAGAAGAAATAACAAATTGTAGACGGGTTAGGGTTCAAGTCTATCTGGAAAGCAACATTAAAAACGGGTCTCCTGATACTCATGAAGGCAAATCATTCATAATTTATTCACAGACTTAGAGAATTAAAATGAGAAATGCCGGGCTGGGCACGGTGGCTCATGCCTGTAATCCCAGCACTTTGGGAGGCCGAGGCGGGTGGATCACGAGGTCAAGAGATCGAGACCATCCTGGTCAACATGGTGAAACCCCGACTCTACTAACAGTACAAAAAATCAGCTGGGCATGACGGCACGTGCCTGTAATCCCGGCTACTCAGGAGACTGAGGCCGGAGAATTGCCTGATCCCAGAAGGCAGAGGTTGTGGTGAGCTGAGATTGCACCATTGCACTCCAGCCTGGGTAACAAGAGTGAAAGTCCATCTCAAACAAACAAACAAAAAGAAGTGCCTTGCACTGAAAGAACAATAATCTCTGCACATTAATGACTCTAATCTACACCTCAAGCTACAGACTTCTATATACAGTGTTCTACATTGTGATTTTTGTTTGCTGTATATGTAAGCTGACTTCCATATCTTACTATTATAGACATATTTAGGATTCGAAATAGACTCAACAGCATTTCATACTATAGTAATGAGAAGGGGAACCATGTATGCCTCATAAACTATAAAGTTACTAAGGCAAATACAGTTGATTCTTGAACAATGCAGGGATTAGGTGTGCTGATCCACTGTGCAGTCAAAAACCCACGTGTAACTTTTCACTCACCAAAGCCAACCTACTAATAAACAGCCTACTATTGACCAGAAGCCTTACCAATAACATAAGTAGTTGACTAACACATATTATGTGTGTGTATCTATCTATCTATCTATCTATCTATCTATCTATCTATCTACCTATCTATCTAACTATCTATCTACCTATCTATCTATCTGTTTGTATATATGTTGTAAGCTGAATACTTACCTTAATAGAGTAAGCTAAAGGAAATGTTACTGAAATCCTAAGAGGAAATGTATGTACAAAACTGTATGGTATTTGTGTATACTGTAAGTATGCAGGATCTGTTTACAAGATGAATCGTCTGACAGAAATGACAGGTAACTGCTGCTGCACACTCCAATCTATGGCATATATCAAAGCAGTTCAACTTTTCTAGTAATATCATGACATTGCTTCTTGAGAATACTTCCAGCATCACAAGTGGCATTTTATATGGGTCACATGGTGTTATTCAAGGTTTATGTTCTTGCACTAAACATAAGAAATACACAAGAACTGTGAGAGATTATGCTTACATGGAGATTAACCTCACGCGGTGTTTAAAGCGGATACTCGCCACGCCTGAGCTCACTGCCATAGCAACAGGAGGTGGCTATGAAATTACTGTAGTAGTCCAGAGTGTACTACAGCCACCGTTTTGCATTCATGATTTAACACTGTGTCTTTACCTGTGTTTCCTTTCTCCCTAATGGTGAATGGTGTCATGTATATCTGTGTTTGTGCGTGCAAGTTTTGATAAACTTTTAAAAACAGATTTTTGAATATTTTACAATAGTATATGATAAAATAGACTAGTATCTACATATATTGTATTCATTCATGACAGACGTAATTTTTTTTTTTTATATTTCTAAGCTGCGTGTTTCATCTGTAAGTTCTTTCAAATTCTCGCAGTTCCAAAAATTTTCCCAAGGTATTTTTTGAACAACCTCTGCGTATAAACGGGCCTGCGCAAATCAAACCTGTGTTGTTCAATGGTCAGCTGCATTTGGAAGAGGAATCCCACAGAACTTTAATTAAAAGATAAAGGCTTACAATTCCTAGTAAAATCAATGAAAAGAAACAATAAAAGGACCTCAAGGGAAATAATAAATTCTGTCTGTTCTAAAACAAACCTTGCAATTGAATACTTATCCACCAAGACAAATTAAGAAATTTTCTTTTCTACACTGGACAGACCCAAATTCTAAATTGTTGTCTGCGTCAGAATCCTCAAATAAAAGGGAAAAATCCACAATAAACAGTATTGCAAGGAAACATGTGAATGCTCACCCAATTCACTTCTAGGCATATCTCTTTGACTGAGAGTAGCAGAGAGTGGTCTCACAGGTGGCTCCACGGTCAATGGACGGGAGCATCTCCACCACTCACAGGGGATGGGCCAAAAGAGCCATTCTGGCTCACGGGACCTAAAGATGACCTAGTACACGGCCAGAGATGTTCAAAAAAACATGTGCTGAATATTCCTGGCTTTCTAGAAATAGCTCCTTTCCTTCTTCTATTAGAGACGATTATTGCCCATCTAATCACAGGACATTATGCAGCACCCTTTGTGTTTTAAGAAACTTGGGAAGAAGTTACAAGGTACTCAGTCAGCTTCCTCGCTGCATGGCAAAGCCCTGCAATTGCAGTTGTTTTAGCAAGGGACAGAGAGAGAAGATGACTACGCTTTACAAGTTAATCACCGGTGTTCAGATCATCTTACCAAAGGGTGGAGGAATTGGCCGAGGCCCGAAAGGTCCACAGAGCTGAGGTGGTGGTCCATATGGAATGGGTGGTGGTACAGGGCCTCCCATGGGGGTGCTCATCAGAGCGACTCCTGGGAAAGGAGGGGGCCCTCTTGGAGTCGTATGACCCTGCAGAGTAGAAGCAATTGAAGTTTTGAAATACTCTGGTATGACAGACAAAAGTACCAACACCAGTCAAAACTAAAACCCAATGAAGCAGATGTCAGGCACTTGTCCAAAGAGCAGAATTAGTGCAGCAACTACTGCCCTCATTTGTTCCCACTCACAGCTTAGAGAGGTTAAAAGTATGTCACAGGAGTGAACATTTTTGCTATAATCGTCTTATTGCTTATATCTGCACATGGAAGGGAAAGCAGAGGTTATAAAGGGAAGTCCTTCCTGACTAACACTATTTCTAAGGCAGTCACTCCCTCTGCACATCCCTCCCATCAGGATAATTTCCATATTTAGAACGCAGAGAATGAAAGGGAATGAAAAATCCATTCTCTGCCATGTAATAGCAATTATTCAGAGTACCTTCAACAGGCCTTACATATGGCAACTCGAATTCTCCTATCTCTAAATCTCTAATAGGACCATCTTGTTCCAAATATGCAGGAACACAGGCACAGAGAGTATTAGATAATTTGCTGACAGTCACACAGCATGTAAGAAGCTGGGCTGGAATTCAAGGCCGGGTTGGACTCCAAGGTCATGTTCTTTCCACCTCTACTTCTACTCTCTAACAAAGGAGTCACTACTCCCTTTGAGGTCTTCTACTTCAAATGGGTCTTGGGTCTTATCCAAGTTGCCCCTGGATAAAAACATTTCTCAAGACATGTGTATTCCTCGAGTCATGTGCTGGAACTCCAAAGTATGTTCCAAGAGAAACAATGTTATATA
The DNA here is from genome assembly GCF_048565385.1 of Saimiri boliviensis. Classification (NCBI taxonomy): domain Eukaryota; kingdom Metazoa; phylum Chordata; class Mammalia; order Primates; family Cebidae; genus Saimiri; species Saimiri boliviensis. The sequence goes on from NC_133459.1 coordinate 90,347,129, forward strand.
CACAAATTACGCAGGCACACTCTATTTACCTTCATTCACTAGTAATACTGTCTACTGTGAGACATGGACTAATCATTTCCTTTGGGAAAGTGGTTTGGAAACTCTCAGTCGTAAAAATAAATGTACTCTGATTTCAATACAGAGAAGCATGGTGAGGTATCATCACAGGACTTGCCAGCCTTAACAGCTAAACAAGTTACAAGAGAATACACTTGTGTGAACACTGTTTAACGACACCGCTGAGAAATGGCTCAACGGGTAATTACAGTCTTCCACTGTTCAGTACTTCCAACAAACATTCTTCTGTTATCAAACTGTAATTTCAGATCATTCAAAGTACGTTTTGCCTACTATACAATTGGAGACATTCTTAAATAGTACATTTCCAAACGGAGGCATAATAATGAATTATACAATTTACAATGAATTTACTCTGCAAAAGAGCATTAAACACTGAAATACCGAAGAGTGGGGACGATTCACTTTGTTTAAGTTAATTACAGTTACAGCAAATGCTCTACACAGGATGAATGTCGAAGCAATCAGGAGAGAGGAGAAAAGGCCAACAAATCAGTCAGATTTCAGCAGCACTCCCAAGTCAAGGACAAAAGTAAGATCAATATCGCCAGGCAATTTATAGCCCAGTTCAGTCCACACTTCTAAGGACTTACTGCTACTGGATGCTCAGCTGAAGATGCAATGCTGAGAACTGAGGGGACTTCAGGCTCTTGGAGAACAGTTTGCTTTTTTAGAAAAATATATGGGACAGTACAGATAGAACACACAAATAGGAGATGAAGCAAAGAGAGAGTTGCAGGAAAAGCTACAGGTTCTTGAAATGACTATTCAAAATGGGTACATTTACCTTGCCTTCATCCATCGCCCTGGAAGGGGAAGAGCCTCTTGAGCCGTTGTTCATCATGGCAGCTGGACCAGATCCTGCATCTGTTAAAGGCCAGATAACTGACATAGGCTTATTCTGACTTGTGTACTCTATGAGGAGGCTAAAACAAAAATCCTCTCCCCGCTTCCTGCATGGCTTTAGACTCTTTAAACACTCTTGCTCCCTTACCAGAAGGAGAGGGTTTCCCAGATTCCTCAGCTGACCATTGAGGATGAGACAGAGGCCCGTCCACAGATCCTTGGGAAAGAAAGAACAGAGCCCGTGTATGTATTTTGCAGAAGAAATAACAAATTGTAGACGGGTTAGGGTTCAAGTCTATCTGGAAAGCAACATTAAAAACGGGTCTCCTGATACTCATGAAGGCAAATCATTCATAATTTATTCACAGACTTAGAGAATTAAAATGAGAAATGCCGGGCCGGGCACGGTGGCTCATGCCTGTAATCCCAGCACTTTGGGAGGCCGAGGCGGGTGGATCACGAGGTCAAGAGATCGAGACCATCCTGGTCAACATGGTGAAACCCCGACTCTACTAACAGTACAAAAAATCAGCTGGGCATGACGGCACGTGCCTGTAATCCCGGCTACTCAGGAGACTGAGGCCGGAGAATTGCCTGATCCCAGAAGGCAGAGGTTGTGGTGAGCTGAGATTGCACCATTGCACTCCAGCCTGGGTAACAAGAGTGAAAGTCCATCTCAAACAAACAAACAAAAAGAAGTGCCTTGCACTGAAAGAACAATAATCTCTGCACATTAATGACTCTAATCTACACCTCAAGCTACAGACTTCTATATACAGTGTTCTACATTGTGATTTTTGTTTGCTGTATATGTAAGCTGACTTCCATATCTTACTATTATAGACATATTTAGGATTCGAAATAGACTCAACAGCATTTCATACTATAGTAATGAGAAGGGGAACCATGTATGCCTCATAAACTATAAAGTTACTAAGGCAAATACAGTTGATTCTTGAACAATGCAGGGATTAGGTGTGCTGATCCACTGTGCAGTCAAAAACCCACGTGTAACTTTTCACTCACCAAAGCCAACCTACTAATAAACAGCCTACTATTGACCAGAAGCCTTACCAATAACATAAGTAGTTGATTAACACATATTATGTGTGTGTATCTATCTATCTATCTATCTACCTATCTATCTATCTATCTATCTATCTATCTATCTATCTATCTATCTATCTACCTACCTATCTATCTATCTATCTATTTGTATATATGTTGTAAGCTGAATACTTACCTTAATAGAGTAAGCTAAAGGAAATGTTACTGAAATCCTAAGAGGAAATGTATGTACAAAACTGTATGGTATTTGTGTATACTGTAAGTGTGCAGGATCTGTTTACAAGATGAATCGTCTGACAGAAATGACAGATAACTGCTGCTGCACACTCCAATCTATGGCATATATCAAAGCAGTTCAACTTTTCTAGTAATATCATGACATTGCTTCTAGAGAATACTTCCAGCATCACAAGTGGCATTTTATATGGGTCACATGGTGTTATTCAAGGTTTATGTTCTTGCACTAAACATAAGAAATACACAAGAACTGTGAGAGATTATGTTTACATGGAGATTAACCTCACGCGGTGTTTAAAGCGGATACTCGCCACGCCTGAGCTCACTGCCATAGCAACAGGAGGTGGCTATGAAATTACTGTAGTAGTCCAGAGTGTACTACAGCCACCTTTTTGCATTCATGATTTAACACTGTGTCTTTACCTGTGTTTCCTTTCTCCCTAATGGTGAATGGTGTCATGTATATCTGTGTTTGTGTGTGCAAGTTTTGATAAACTTTTAAAAATAGATTTTTGAATATTTTACAATAGTATATGATAAAATAGACTAGTATCTACATATATTGTATTCATTCATGACAGACGTAATTTTTTTTTTTAATATTTCTAAGCTGCGTGTTCCATCTGTAAGTTCTTTCAAATTCTCGCAGTTCCAAAAATTTTCCCAAGGTATTTTTTGAACAACCTCTGCGTATAAACGGGCCTGCGCAAATCAAACCTGTGTTGTTCAATGGTCAGCTGCATTTGGAAGAGGAATCCCACAGAACTTTAATTAAAAGATAAAGGCTTACAATTCCTAGTAAAATCAATGAAAAGAAACAATAAAAGGACCTCAAGGGAAATAATAAATTCTTTCTGTTCTAAAACAAACCTTGCAATTGAATACTTATCCACCAAGACAAATTAAGAAATTTTCTTTTCTATACTGGACAGACCCAAATTCTAAATTGTTGTCTGCGTCAGAATCCTCAAATAAAAGGGAAAAAGCCACAATAAAGAGTATTGCAAGGAAACATGTGAATGCTCACCCAATTCACTTCTAGGCATATCTCTTTGACTGAGAGTAGCAGAGAGTGGTCTCACAGGTGGCTCCACGGTCAATGGACGGGAGCATTCTCCACCACTCACAGGGGATGGGCCAAAAGAGCCATTCTGGCTCACGGGACCTAAAGATGACCTAGTACACGGCCAGAGATGTTCAAAAAAACATGTGCTGAATATTCCCGGCTTTCTAGAATTAGCTCCTTTCCTTCTTCTTTTAGAGACGATTATTGCCCATCTAATCACAGGACATTATGCAGCACCCTTTGTGTTTTAAGAAACTTGGGAAGAAGTTACAAGGTACTCAGTCAGCTTCCTCGCTGCATGGCAAAGCCCTGCAATTGCAGTTGTTTTAGCAAGGGACAGAGAGAGAAGATGACTACGCTTTACAAGTTAATCACCGGTGTTCAGATCATCTTACCAAAGGGCGGAGGAATTGGCCGAGGCCCGAAAGGTCCACAGAGCTGAGGTGGTGGTCCATATGAAATGGGTGGTGGTACAGGGCCTCCCATGGGGGTGCTCATCAGAGCGACTCCTGGGAAAGGAGGGGGCCCTCTTGGAGTCGTATGACCCTGCAGAGTAGAAGCAATTGAAGTTTTGAAATACTCTGGTATGACAGACAAAAGTACCAACACCAGTCAAAACTAAAACCCAGTGAAGCAGATGTCAGGCACTTGTCCAAAGAGCAGAATTAGTGCAGCAACTACTGCCCTCATTTGTTCCCACTCACAGCTTAGAGAGGTTAAAAGTATGTCACAGGAGTGAACATTTTTGCTATAATCGTCTTATTGCTTACATCTGCACATGGAAGGGAAAGCAGAGGTTATAAAGGGAAGTCCTTCCTGACTAACACTATTTCTAAGGCAGTCACTCCCTCTGCACATCCCTCCCATCAGGATAATTTCCATATTTAGAACGCAGAGAATGAAAGGGAATGAAAAATCCATTCTCTGCCATGTAATAGCAATTATTCAGAGTACCTTCAACAGGCCTTACATATGGCAACTCGAATTCTCCTATCTCTAAATCTCTAATAGGACCATCTTGTTCCAAATATGCAGGAACACAGGCACAGAGAGTATTAGATAATTTGCTGACAGTCACACAGCATGTAAGAAGCTGGGCTGGAATTCAAGGCCGGGTTGGACTCCAAGGTCATGTTCTTTCCACCTCTACTTCTACTCTCTAACAAAGGAGTCACTACTCCCTTTGAGGTCTTCTACTTCAAATGGGTCTTGGGTCTTATCCAAGTTGCCCCTGGATAAAAACATTTCTCAAGACATGTGTATTCCTCGAGTCATGTGCTGGAACTCCAAAGTATGTTCCAAGAGAAACAATGTTATATACACAAATTACGCAGGCACACTCTATTTACCTTCATTCACTAGTAATACTGTCTACTGTGAGACATGGACTAATCATTTCCTTTGGGAAAGTGGTTTGGAAACTCTCAGTCGTAAAAATAAATGTACTCTGATTTCAATACAGAGAAGCATGGTGAGGTATCATCACAGGACTTGCCAGCCTTAACAGCTAAACAAGTTACAAGAGAATACACTTGTGTGAACACTGTTTAACGACACCGCTGAGAAATGGCTCAACGGGTAATTACAGTCTTCCACTGTTCAGTACTTCCAACAAACATTCTTCTGTTATCAATCTGTAATTTCAGATCATTCAAAGTACGTTTTGCCTACTATACAATTGGAGACATTCTTAAATAGTACATTTCCAAACGGAGGCATAATAATGAATTATACAATTTACAATGAATTTACTCTGCAAAAGAGCATTAAACACTGAAATACCGAAGAGTGGGGACGATTCACTTTGTTTAAGTTAATTACAGTTACAGCAAATGCTCTACACAGGATGAATGTCGAAGCAATCAGGAGAGAGGAGAAAAGGCCAACAAATCAGTCAGATTTCAGCAGCACTCCCAAGTCAAGGACAAAAGTAAGATCAATATCGCCAGGCAATTTATAGCCCAGTTCAGTCCACACTTCTAAGGACTTACTGCTACTGGATGCTCAGCTGAAGATGCAATGCTGAGAACTGAGGGGACTTCAGGCTCTTGGAGAACAGTTTGCTTTTTTAGAAAAATATATGGGACAGTACAGATAGAACACACAAATAGGAGATGAAGCAAAGAGAGAGTTGCAGGAAAAGCTACAGGTTCTTGAAATGACTATTCAAAATGGGTACATTTACCTTGCCTTCATCCATCGCCCTGGAAGGGGAAGAGCCTCTTGAGCCGTTGTTCATCATGGCAGCTGGACCAGATCCTGCATCTGTTAAAGGCCAGATAACTGACATAGGCTTATTCTGACTTGTGTACTCTATGAGGAGGCTAAAACAAAAATCCTCTCCCCGCTTCCTGCATGGCTTTAGACTCTTTAAACACTCTTGCTCCCTTACCAGAAGGAGAGGGTTTCCCAGATTCCTCAGCTGACCATTGAGGATGAGACAGAGGCCCGTCCACAGATCCTTGGGAAAGAAAGAACAGAGCCCGTGTATGTATTTTGCAGAAGAAATAACAAATTGCAGACGGGTTAGGGTTCAAGTCTATCTGGAAAGCAACATTAAAAACGGGTCTCCTGATACTCATGAAGGCAAATCATTCATAATTTATTCACAGACTTAGAGAATTAAAATGAGAAATGCCGGGCCGGGCACGGTGGCTCATGCCTGTAATCCCAGCACTTTGGGAGGCCGAGGCGGGTGGATCACGAGGTCAAGAGATCGAGACCATCCTGGTCAACATGGTGAAACCCCGACTCTACTAACAGTACAAAAAATCAGCTGGGCATGACGGCACGTGCCTGTAATCCCGGCTACTCAGGAGACTGAGGCCGGAGAATTGCCTGATCCCAGAAGGCAGAGGTTGTGGTGAGCTGAGATTGCACCATTGCACTCCAGCCTGGGTAACAAGAGTGAAAGTCCATCTCAAACAAACAAACAAAAAGAAGTGCCTTGCACTGAAAGAACAATAATCTCTGCACATTAATGACTCTAATCTACACCTCAAGCTACAGACTTCTATATACAGTGTTCTACATTGTGATTTTTGTTTGCTGTATATGTAAGCTGACTTCCATATCTTACTATTATAGACATATTTAGGATTCGAAATAGACTCAACAGCATTTCATACTATAGTAATGAGAAGGGGAACCATGTATGCCTCATAAACTATAAAGTTACTAAGGCAAATACAGTTGATTCTTGAACAATGCAGGGATTAGGTGTGCTGATCCACTGTGCAGTCAAAAACCCACGTGTAACTTTTCACTCACCAAAGCCAACCTACTAATAAACAGCCTACTATTGACCAGAAGCCTTACCAATAACATAAGTAGTTGATTAACACATATTATGTGTGTGTATCTATCTATCTATCTATCTACCTATCTATCTATCTATCTATCTATCTATCTATCTATCTATCTATCTACCTACCTATCTATCTATCTATCTATTTGTATATATGTTGTAAGCTGAATACTTACCTTAATAGAGTAAGCTAAAGGAAATGTTACTGAAATCCTAAGAGGAAATGTATGTACAAAACTGTATGGTATTTGTGTATACTGTAAGTGTGCAGGATCTGTTTACAAGATGAATCGTCTGACAGAAATGACAGATAACTGCTGCTGCACACTCCAATCTATGGCATATATCAAAGCAGTTCAACTTTTCTAGTAATATCATGACATTGCTTCTAGAGAATACTTCCAGCATCACAAGTGGCATTTTATATGGGTCACATGGTGTTATTCAAGGTTTATGTTCTTGCACTAAACATAAGAAATACACAAGAACTGTGAGAGATTATGTTTACATGGAGATTAACCTCACGCGGTGTTTAAAGCGGATACTCGCCACGCCTGAGCTCACTGCCATAGCAACAGGAGGTGGCTATGAAATTACTGTAGTAGTCCAGAGTGTACTACAGCCACCTTTTTGCATTCATGATTTAACACTGTGTCTTTACCTGTGTTTCCTTTCTCCCTAATGGTGAATGGTGTCATGTATATCTGTGTTTGTGTGTGCAAGTTTTGATAAACTTTTAAAAATAGATTTTTGAATATTTTACAATAGTATATGATAAAATAGACTAGTATCTACATATATTGTATTCATTCATGACAGACGTAATTTTTTTTTTAATATTTCTAAGCTGCGTGTTCCATCTGTAAGTTCTTTCAAATTCTCGCAGTTCCAAAAATTTTCCCAAGGTATTTTTTGAACAACCTCTGCGTATAAACGGGCCTGCGCAAATCAAACCTGTGTTGTTCAATGGTCAGCTGCATTTGGAAGAGGAATCCCACAGAACTTTAATTAAAAGATAAAGGCTTACAATTCCTAGTAAAATCAATGAAAAGAAACAATAAAAGGACCTCAAGGGAAATAATAAATTCTTTCTGTTCTAAAACAAACCTTGCAATTGAATACTTATCCACCAAGACAAATTAAGAAATTTTCTTTTCTATACTGGACAGACCCAAATTCTAAATTGTTGTCTGCGTCAGAATCCTCAAATAAAAGGGAAAAAGCCACAATAAACAGTATTGCAAGGAAACATGTGAATGCTCACCCAATTCACTTCTAGGCATATCTCTTTGACTGAGAGTAGCAGAGAGTGGTCTCACAGGTGGCTCCACGGTCAATGGACGGGAGCATTCTCCACCACTCACAGGGGATGGGCCAAAAGAGCCATTCTGGCTCACGGGACCTAAAGATGACCTAGTACACGGCCAGAGATGTTCAAAAAAACATGTGCTGAATATTCCCGGCTTTCTAGAATTAGCTCCTTTCCTTCTTCTTTTAGAGACGATTATTGCCCATCTAATCACAGGACATTATGCAGCACCCTTTGTGTTTTAAGAAACTTGGGAAGAAGTTACAAGGTACTCAGTCAGCTTCCTCGCTGCATGGCAAAGCCCTGCAATTGCAGTTGTTTTAGCAAGGGACAGAGAGAGAAGATGACTACGCTTTACAAGTTAATCACCGGTGTTCAGATCATCTTACCAAAGGGCGGAGGAATTGGCCGAGGCCCGAAAGGTCCACAGAGCTGAGGTGGTGGTCCATATGAAATGGGTGGTGGTACAGGGCCTCCCATGGGGGTGCTCATCAGAGCGACTCCTGGGAAAGGAGGGGGCCCTCTTGGAGTCGTATGACCCTGCAGAGTAGAAGCAATTGAAGTTTTGAAATACTCTGGTATGACAGACAAAAGTACCAACACCAGTCAAAACTAAAACCCAGTGAAGCAGATGTCAGGCACTTGTCCAAAGAGCAGAATTAGTGCAGCAACTACTGCCCTCATTTGTTCCCACTCACAGCTTAGAGAGGTTAAAAGTATGTCACAGGAGTGAACATTTTTGCTATAATCGTCTTATTGCTTACATCTGCACATGGAAGGGAAAGCAGAGGTTATAAAGGGAAGTCCTTCCTGACTAACACTATTTCTAAGGCAGTCACTCCCTCTGCACATCCCTCCCATCAGGATAATTTCCATATTTAGAACGCAGAGAATGAAAGGGAATGAAAAATCCATTCTCTGCCATGTAATAGCAATTATTCAGAGTACCTTCAACAGGCCTTACATATGGCAACTCGAATTCTCCTATCTCTAAATCTCTAATAGGACCATCTTGTTCCAAATATGCAGGAACACAGGCACAGAGAGTATTAGATAATTTGCTGACAGTCACACAGCATGTAAGAAGCTGGGCTGGAATTCAAGGCCGGGTTGGACTCCAAGGTCATGTTCTTTCCACCTCTACTTCTACTCTCTAACAAAGGAGTCACTACTCCCTTTGAGGTCTTCTACTTCAAATGGGTCTTGGGTCTTATCCAAGTTGCCCCTGGATAAAAACATTTCTCAAGACATGTGTATTCCTCGAGTCATGTGCTGGAACTCCAAAGTATGTTCCAAGAGAAACAATGTTATATACACAAATTACGCAGGCACACTCTATTTACCTTCATTCACTAGTAATACTGTCTACTGTGAGACATGGACTAATCATTTCCTTTGGGAAAGTGGTTTGGAAACTCTCAGTCGTAAAAATAAATGTACTCTGATTTCAATACAGAGAAGCATGGTGAGGTATCATCACAGGACTTGCCAGCCTTAACAGCTAAACAAGTTACAAGAGAATACACTTGTGTGAACACTGTTTAACGACACCGCTGAGAAATGGCTCAACGGGTAATTACAGTCTTCCACTGTTCAGTACTTCCAACAAACATTCTTCTGTTATCAATCTGTAATTTCAGATCATTCAAAGTACGTTTTGCCTACTATACAATTGGAGACATTCTTAAATAGTACATTTCCAAACGGAGGCATAATAATGAATTATACAATTTACAATGAATTTACTCTGCAAAAGAGCATTAAACACTGAAATACCGAAGAGTGGGGACGATTCACTTTGTTTAAGTTAATTACAGTTACAGCAAATGCTCTACACAGGATGAATGTCGAAGCAATCAGGAGAGAGGAGAAAAGGCCAACAAATCAGTCAGATTTCAGCAGCACTCCCAAGTCAAGGACAAAAGTAAGATCAATATCGCCAGGCAATTTATAGCCCAGTTCAGTCCACACTTCTAAGGACTTACTGCTACTGGATGCTCAGCTGAAGATGCAATGCTGAGAACTGAGGGGACTTCAGGCTCTTGGAGAACAGTTTGCTTTTTTAGAAAAATATATGGGACAGTACAGATAGAACACACAAATAGGAGATGAAGCAAAGAGAGAGTTGCAGGAAAAGCTACAGGTTCTTGAAATGACTATTCAAAATGGGTACATTTACCTTGCCTTCATCCATCGCCCTGGAAGGGGAAGAGCCTCTTGAGCCGTTGTTCATCATGGCAGCTGGACCAGATCCTGCATCTGTTAAAGGCCAGATAACTGACATAGGCTTATTCTGACTTGTGTACTCTATGAGGAGGCTAAAACAAAAATCCTCTCCCCGCTTCCTGCATGGCTTTAGACTCTTTAAACACTCTTGCTCCCTTACCAGAAGGAGAGGGTTTCCCAGATTCCTCAGCTGACCATTGAGGATGAGACAGAGGCCCGTCCACAGATCCTTGGGAAAGAAAGAACAGAGCCCGTGTATGTATTTTGCAGAAGAAATAACAAATTGCAGACGGGTTAGGGTTCAAGTCTATCTGGAAAGCAACATTAAAAACGGGTCTCCTGATACTCATGAAGGCAAATCATTCATAATTTATTCACAGACTTAGAGAATTAAAATGAGAAATGCCGGGCCGGGCACGGTGGCTCATGCCTGTAATCCCAGCACTTTGGGAGGCCGAGGCGGGTGGATCACGAGGTCAAGAGATCGAGACCATCCTGGTCAACATGGTGAAACCCCGACTCTACTAACAGTACAAAAAATCAGCTGGGCATGACGGCACGTGCCTGTAATCCCGGCTACTCAGGAGACTGAGGCCGGAGAATTGCCTGATCCCAGAAGGCAGAGGTTGTGGTGAGCTGAGATTGCACCATTGCACTCCAGCCTGGGTAACAAGAGTGAAAGTCCATCTCAAACAAACAAACAAAAAGAAGTGCCTTGCACTGAAAGAACAATAATCTCTGCACATTAATGACTCTAATCTACACCTCAAGCTACAGACTTCTATATACAGTGTTCTACATTGTGATTTTTGTTTGCTGTATATGTAAGCTGACTTCCATATCTTACTATTATAGACATATTTAGGATTCGAAATAGACTCAACAGCATTTCATACTATAGTAATGAGAAGGGGAACCATGTATGCCTCATAAACTATAAAGTTACTAAGGCAAATACAGTTGATTCTTGAACAATGCAGGGATTAGGTGTGCTGATCCACTGTGCAGTCAAAAACCCACGTGTAACTTTTCACTCACCAAAGCCAACCTACTAATAAACAGCCTACTATTGACCAGAAGCCTTACCAATAACATAAGTAGTTGATTAACACATATTATGTGTGTGTATCTATCTATCTATCTATCTACCTATCTATCTATCTATCTATCTATCTATCTATCTATCTATCTATCTACCTACCTATCTATCTATCTATCTATTTGTATATATGTTGTAAGCTGAATACTTACCTTAATAGAGTAAGCTAAAGGAAATGTTACTGAAATCCTAAGAGGAAATGTATGTACAAAACTGTATGGTATTTGTGTATACTGTAAGTGTGCAGGATCTGTTTACAAGATGAATCGTCTGACAGAAATGACAGATAACTGCTGCTGCACACTCCAATCTATGGCATATATCAAAGCAGTTCAACTTTTCTAGTAATATCATGACATTGCTTCTAGAGAATACTTCCAGCATCACAAGTGGCATTTTATATGGGTCACATGGTGTTATTCAAGGTTTATGTTCTTGCACTAAACATAAGAAATACACAAGAACTGTGAGAGATTATGTTTACATGGAGATTAACCTCACGCGGTGTTTAAAGCGGATACTCGCCACGCCTGAGCTCACTGCCATAGCAACAGGAGGTGGCTATGAAATTACTGTAGTAGTCCAGAGTGTACTACAGCCACCTTTTTGCATTCATGATTTAACACTGTGTCTTTACCTGTGTTTCCTTTCTCCCTAATGGTGAATGGTGTCATGTATATCTGTGTTTGTGTGTGCAAGTTTTGATAAACTTTTAAAAATAGATTTTTGAATATTTTACAATAGTATATGATAAAATAGACTAGTATCTACATATATTGTATTCATTCATGACAGACGTAATTTTTTTTTTAATATTTCTAAGCTGCGTGTTCCATCTGTAAGTTCTTTCAAATTCTCGCAGTTCCAAAAATTTTCCCAAGGTATTTTTTGAACAACCTCTGCGTATAAACGGGCCTGCGCAAATCAAACCTGTGTTGTTCAATGGTCAGCTGCATTTGGAAGAGGAATCCCACAGAACTTTAATTAAAAGATAAAGGCTTACAATTCCTAGTAAAATCAATGAAAAGAAACAATAAAAGGACCTCAAGGGAAATAATAAATTCTTTCTGTTCTAAAACAAACCTTGCAATTGAATACTTATCCACCAAGACAAATTAAGAAATTTTCTTTTCTATACTGGACAGACCCAAATTCTAAATTGTTGTCTGCGTCAGAATCCTCAAATAAAAGGGAAAAAGCCACAATAAACAGTATTGCAAGGAAACATGTGAATGCTCACCCAATTCACTTCTAGGCATATCTCTTTGACTGAGAGTAGCAGAGAGTGGTCTCACAGGTGGCTCCACGGTCAATGGACGGGAGCATTCTCCACCACTCACAGGGGATGGGCCAAAAGAGCCATTCTGGCTCACGGGACCTAAAGATGACCTAGTACACGGCCAGAGATGTTCAAAAAAACATGTGCTGAATATTCCCGGCTTTCTAGAATTAGCTCCTTTCCTTCTTCTTTTAGAGACGATTATTGCCCATCTAATCACAGGACATTATGCAGCACCCTTTGTGTTTTAAGAAACTTGGGAAGAAGTTACAAGGTACTCAGTCAGCTTCCTCGCTGCATGGCAAAGCCCTGCAATTGCAGTTGTTTTAGCAAGGGACAGAGAGAGAAGATGACTACGCTTTACAAGTTAATCACCGGTGTTCAGATCATCTTACCAAAGGGCGGAGGAATTGGCCGAGGCCCGAAAGGTCCACAGAGCTGAGGTGGTGGTCCATATGAAATGGGTGGTGGTACAGGGCCTCCCATGGGGGTGCTCATCAGAGCGACTCCTGGGAAAGGAGGGGGCCCTCTTGGAGTCGTATGACCCTGCAGAGTAGAAGCAATTGAAGTTTTGAAATACTCTGGTATGACAGACAAAAGTACCAACACCAGTCAAAACTAAAACCCAGTGAAGCAGATGTCAGGCACTTGTCCAAAGAGCAGAATTAGTGCAGCAACTACTGCCCTCATTTGTTCCCACTCACAGCTTAGAGAGGTTAAAAGTATGTCACAGGAGTGAACATTTTTGCTATAATCGTCTTATTGCTTACATCTGCACATGGAAGGGAAAGCAGAGGTTATAAAGGGAAGTCCTTCCTGACTAACACTATTTCTAAGGCAGTCACTCCCTCTGCACATCCCTCCCATCAGGATAATTTCCATATTTAGAACGCAGAGAATGAAAGGGAATGAAAAATCCATTCTCTGCCATGTAATAGCAATTATTCAGAGTACCTTCAACAGGCCTTACATATGGCAACTCGAATTCTCCTATCTCTAAATCTCTAATAGGACCATCTTGTTCCAAATATGCAGGAACACAGGCACAGAGAGTATTAGATAATTTGCTGACAGTCACACAGCATGTAAGAAGCTGGGCTGGAATTCAAGGCCGGGTTGGACTCCAAGGTCATGTTCTTTCCACCTCTACTTCTACTCTCTAACAAAGGAGTCACTACTCCCTTTGAGGTCTTCTACTTCAAATGGGTCTTGGGTCTTATCCAAGTTGCCCCTGGATAAAAACATTTCTCAAGACATGTGTATTCCTCGAGTCATGTGCTGGAACTCCAAAGTATGTTCCAAGAGAAACAATGTTATATACACAAATTACGCAGGCACACTCTATTTACCTTCATTCACTAGTAATACTGTCTACTGTGAGACATGGACTAATCATTTCCTTTGGGAAAGTGGTTTGGAAACTCTCAGTCGTAAAAATAAATGTACTCTGATTTCAATACAGAGAAGCATGGTGAGGTATCATCACAGGACTTGCCAGCCTTAACAGCTAAACAAGTTACAAGAGAATACACTTGTGTGAACACTGTTTAACGACACCGCTGAGAAATGGCTCAACGGGTAATTACAGTCTTCCACTGTTCAGTACTTCCAACAAACATTCTTCTGTTATCAATCTGTAATTTCAGATCATTCAAAGTACGTTTTGCCTACTATACAATTGGAGACATTCTTAAATAGTACATTTCCAAACGGAGGCATAATAATGAATTATACAATTTACAATGAATTTACTCTGCAAAAGAGCATTAAACACTGAAATACCGAAGAGTGGGGACGATTCACTTTGTTTAAGTTAATTACAGTTACAGCAAATGCTCTACACAGGATGAATGTCGAAGCAATCAGGAGAGAGGAGAAAAGGCCAACAAATCAGTCAGATTTCAGCAGCACTCCCAAGTCAAGGACAAAAGTAAGATCAATATCGCCAGGCAATTTATAGCCCAGTTCAGTCCACACTTCTAAGGACTTACTGCTACTGGATGCTCAGCTGAAGATGCAATGCTGAGAACTGAGGGGACTTCAGGCTCTTGGAGAACAGTTTGCTTTTTTAGAAAAATATATGGGACAGTACAGATAGAACACACAAATAGGAGATGAAGCAAAGAGAGAGTTGCAGGAAAAGCTACAGGTTCTTGAAATGACTATTCAAAATGGGTACATTTACCTTGCCTTCATCCATCGCCCTGGAAGGGGAAGAGCCTCTTGAGCCGTTGTTCATCATGGCAGCTGGACCAGATCCTGCATCTGTTAAAGGCCAGATAACTGACATAGGCTTATTCTGACTTGTGTACTCTATGAGGAGGCTAAAACAAAAATCCTCTCCCCGCTTCCTGCATGGCTTTAGACTCTTTAAACACTCTTGCTCCCTTACCAGAAGGAGAGGGTTTCCCAGATTCCTCAGCTGACCATTGAGGATGAGACAGAGGCCCGTCCACAGATCCTTGGGAAAGAAAGAACAGAGCCCGTGTATGTATTTTGCAGAAGAAATAACAAATTGCAGACGGGTTAGGGTTCAAGTCTATCTGGAAAGCAACATTAAAAACGGGTCTCCTGATACTCATGAAGGCAAATCATTCATAATTTATTCACAGACTTAGAGAATTAAAATGAGAAATGCCGGGCCGGGCACGGTGGCTCATGCCTGTAATCCCAGCACTTTGGGAGGCCGAGGCGGGTGGATCACGAGGTCAAGAGATCGAGACCATCCTGGTCAACATGGTGAAACCCCGACTCTACTAACAGTACAAAAAATCAGCTGGGCATGACGGCACGTGCCTGTAATCCCGGCTACTCAGGAGACTGAGGCCGGAGAATTGCCTGATCCCAGAAGGCAGAGGTTGTGGTGAGCTGAGATTGCACCATTGCACTCCAGCCTGGGTAACAAGAGTGAAAGTCCATCTCAAACAAACAAACAAAAAGAAGTGCCTTGCACTGAAAGAACAATAATCTCTGCACATTAATGACTCTAATCTACACCTCAAGCTACAGACTTCTATATACAGTGTTCTACATTGTGATTTTTGTTTGCTGTATATGTAAGCTGACTTCCATATCTTACTATTATAGACATATTTAGGATTCGAAATAGACTCAACAGCATTTCATACTATAGTAATGAGAAGGGGAACCATGTATGCCTCATAAACTATAAAGTTACTAAGGCAAATACAGTTGATTCTTGAACAATGCAGGGATTAGGTGTGCTGATCCACTGTGCAGTCAAAAACCCACGTGTAACTTTTCACTCACCAAAGCCAACCTACTAATAAACAGCCTACTATTGACCAGAAGCCTTACCAATAACATAAGTAGTTGATTAACACATATTATGTGTGTGTATCTATCTATCTATCTATCTACCTATCTATCTATCTATCTATCTATCTATCTATCTATCTATCTATCTACCTACCTATCTATCTATCTATCTATTTGTATATATGTTGTAAGCTGAATACTTACCTTAATAGAGTAAGCTAAAGGAAATGTTACTGAAATCCTAAGAGGAAATGTATGTACAAAACTGTATGGTATTTGTGTATACTGTAAGTGTGCAGGATCTGTTTACAAGATGAATCGTCTGACAGAAATGACAGATAACTGCTGCTGCACACTCCAATCTATGGCATATATCAAAGCAGTTCAACTTTTCTAGTAATATCATGACATTGCTTCTAGAGAATACTTCCAGCATCACAAGTGGCATTTTATATGGGTCACATGGTGTTATTCAAGGTTTATGTTCTTGCACTAAACATAAGAAATACACAAGAACTGTGAGAGATTATGTTTACATGGAGATTAACCTCACGCGGTGTTTAAAGCGGATACTCGCCACGCCTGAGCTCACTGCCATAGCAACAGGAGGTGGCTATGAAATTACTGTAGTAGTCCAGAGTGTACTACAGCCACCTTTTTGCATTCATGATTTAACACTGTGTCTTTACCTGTGTTTCCTTTCTCCCTAATGGTGAATGGTGTCATGTATATCTGTGTTTGTGTGTGCAAGTTTTGATAAACTTTTAAAAATAGATTTTTGAATATTTTACAATAGTATATGATAAAATAGACTAGTATCTACATATATTGTATTCATTCATGACAGACGTAATTTTTTTTTTTAATATTTCTAAGCTGCGTGTTCCATCTGTAAGTTCTTTCAAATTCTCGCAGTTCCAAAAATTTTCCCAAGGTATTTTTTGAACAACCTCTGCGTATAAACGGGCCTGCGCAAATCAAACCTGTGTTGTTCAATGGTCAGCTGCATTTGGAAGAGGAATCCCACAGAACTTTAATTAAAAGATAAAGGCTTACAATTCCTAGTAAAATCAATGAAAAGAAACAATAAAAGGACCTCAAGGGAAATAATAAATTCTTTCTGTTCTAAAACAAACCTTGCAATTGAATACTTATCCACCAAGACAAATTAAGAAATTTTCTTTTCTATACTGGACAGACCCAAATTCTAAATTGTTGTCTGCGTCAGAATCCTCAAATAAAAGGGAAAAAGCCACAATAAACAGTATTGCAAGGAAACATGTGAATGCTCACCCAATTCACTTCTAGGCATATCTCTTTGACTGAGAGTAGCAGAGAGTGGTCTCACAGGTGGCTCCACGGTCAATGGACGGGAGCATTCTCCACCACTCACAGGGGATGGGCCAAAAGAGCCATTCTGGCTCACGGGACCTAAAGATGACCTAGTACACGGCCAGAGATGTTCAAAAAAACATGTGCTGAATATTCCCGGCTTTCTAGAATTAGCTCCTTTCCTTCTTCTTTTAGAGACGATTATTGCCCATCTAATCACAGGACATTATGCAGCACCCTTTGTGTTTTAAGAAACTTGGGAAGAAGTTACAAGGTACTCAGTCAGCTTCCTCGCTGCATGGCAAAGCCCTGCAATTGCAGTTGTTTTAGCAAGGGACAGAGAGAGAAGATGACTACGCTTTACAAGTTAATCACCGGTGTTCAGATCATCTTACCAAAGGGCGGAGGAATTGGCCGAGGCCCGAAAGGTCCACAGAGCTGAGGTGGTGGTCCATATGAAATGAGTGGTGGTACAGGGCCTCCCATGGGGGTGCTCATCAGAGCGACTCCTGGGAAAGGAGGGGGCCCTCTTGGAGTCGTATGACCCTGCAGAGTAGAAGCAATTGAAGTTTTGAAATACTCTGGTATGACAGACAAAAGTACCAACACCAGTCAAAACTAAAACCCAATGAAGCAGATGTCAGGCACTTGTCCAAAGAGCAGAATTAGTGCAGCAACTACTGCCCTCATTTGTTCCCACTCACAGCTTAGAGAGGTTAAAAGTATGTCACAGGAGTGAACATTTTTGCTATAATCGTCTTATTGCTTATATCTGCACATGGAAGGGAAAGCAGAGGTTATAAAGGGAAGTCCTTCCTGACTAACACTATTTCTAAGGCAGTCACTCCCTCTGCACATCCCTCCCATCAGGATAATTTCCATATTTAGAACGCAGAGAATGAAAGGGAATGAAAAATCCATTCTCTGCCATGTAATAGCAATTATTCAGAGTACCTTCAACAGGCCTTACATATGGCAACTCGAATTCTCCTATCTCTAAATCTCTAATAGGACCATCTTGTTCCAAATATGCAGGAACACAGGCACAGAGAGTATTAGATAATTTGCTGACAGTCACACAGCATGTAAGAAGTTGGGCTGGAATTCAAGGCCGGGTTGGACTCCAAGGTCATGTTCTTTCCACCTCTACTTCTACTCTCTAACAAAGGAGTCACTACTCTCTTTGAGGTCTTCTACTTCAAATGGGTCTTGGGTC
The DNA here is from genome assembly GCF_048565385.1 of Saimiri boliviensis. NCBI lineage: Eukaryota > Metazoa > Chordata > Mammalia > Primates > Cebidae > Saimiri > Saimiri boliviensis. The sequence goes on from NC_133459.1 coordinate 90,365,471, forward strand.
TTATCCAAGTTGCCCCTGGATAAAAACATTTCTCAAGACATGTGTATTCCTCGAGTCATGTACTGGAACTCCAAAGTATGTTCCAAGAGAAACAATGTTATATACACAAATTACGCAGGCACACTCTATTTACCTTCATTCACTAGTAATACTGTCTACTGTGAGACACGGACTAATCATTTCCTATGGAAAAGTGGTTTGGAAACTCTCAGTCGTAAAAATAAATGTACTCTGATTTCAATACAGAGAAGCATGGTGAGGTATCATCACAGGACCTGCCAGCCTTGACAGCTAAACAGGTTAGAAGAGAATACACTTGTGTGAACACTGTTTAACGACACTGCTGAGAAATGGCTCAATGGGTAATTACAGTCTTCCACTGTTCAGTACTTCCAACAAACATTCTTCTGTTATCAATCTGTAATTTCAGATCATTCAAAGTAGGTTTTGCCTACTATACAATTGGAGACATTCTTAAATAGTACATTTCCAAACGGAGGCATAATAATGAATTATACAATTTACAATGAATTTACTCTGCAAAAGAGCATTAAACACTGAAATACCGAAGAGTGGGGACGATTCACTTTGTTTAAGTTAATTACAGTTACAGCAAATGCTCTACACAGGATGAATGTCGAAGCAATCAGGAGAGAGGAGAAAAGGCCAGCAAATCAGTCAGATTTCAGCAGCACTCCCAAGTCAAGGACAAAAGTAAGATCAATATCGCCAGGCAATTTATAGCCCAGTTCAGTCCACACTTCTAAGGACTTACTGCTACTGGATGCTCAGCTGAAGATGCAATGCTGAGAACTGAGGGGACTTCAGGCTCTTGGAGAACAGTTTGCTTTTTTAGAAAAATATATGGGACAGTACAGATAGAACACACAAATAGGAGATGAAGCAAAGAGAGAGTTGCAGGAAAAGCTACAGGTTCTTGAAATGACTATTCAAAATGGGTACATTTACCTTGCCTTCATCCATCGCCCTGGAAGGGGAAGAGCCTCTTGAGCCGTTGTTCATCATGGCAGCTGGACCAGATCCTGCATCTGTTAAAGGCCAGATAACTGACATAGGCTTATTCTGACTTGTGTACTCTATGAGGAGGCTAAAACAAAAATCCTCTCCCCGCTTCCTGCATGGCTTTAGACTCTTTAAACACTCTTGCTCCCTTACCAGAAGGAGAGGGTTTCCCAGATTCCTCAGCTGACCATTGAGGATGAGACAGAGGCCCGCCCACAGATCCTTGGGAAAGAAAGAACAGAGCCCGTGTATGTATTTTGCAGAAGAAATAACAAATTGCAGACGGGTTAGGGTTCAAGTCTATCTGGAAAGCAACATTAAAAACGGGTCTCCTGATACTCATGAAGGCAAATCATTTATAATTTATTCACAGACTTAGAGAATTAAAATGAGAAATGCCGGGCCAGGCGCGGTGGCTCATGCCTGTAATCCCAGCACTTTGGGAGGCCGAGGCGGGTGGATCACGAGGTCAAGAGATCGAGACCATCCTGGTCAACATGGTGAAACCCCGACTCTACTAACAATATAAAAAATTAGCTGTGCATGACGGCACGTGCCTGTAATCCCGGCTACTCAGGAGACTGAGGCCGGAGAATTGCCTGATCCCAGAAGGCAGAGGTTGTGGTGAGCTGAGATTGCACCATTGCACTCCAGCCTGGGTAACAAGAGCGAAAGTCCATCTCAAACAAACAAACAAAAAGAAGTGCCTTGCACTGAAAGAATAATAATCTCTGCACATTAATGACTCTAATCTACACTTCAAGCTACAGACTTCTATATACAGTGTTCTACATTGTGATTTTTGTTTGCTGTATATGTAAGCTGACTTCCATATCTTACTATTACAGACATATTTAGGATTCAAAATAGACTCAACAGCATTTCATACCATAGTAATGAGAAGGGGAACCATGTATGCCTCATAAACTATAAAGTTACTAAGGCAAATACAGTTGATTCTTGAACAATGCAGGGATTAGGTATGCTGATCCCCTGTGCAGTCAAAAACCCACGAGTAACTTTTCACTCACCAAAGCCAACCTACTAATAAACAGCCTACTATTGACCAGAAGCCTTACCAATAACATAAGCAGTTGATTAACACATATTTTGTGTGTGTATCTATCTATCTATCTATCTATCTATCTATTTGTATATATGTTGTAAGCTGTATACTTACCTTAATAGAGTAAGCTAAAGGAAATGTTACTGAAATCCTAAGAGGAAATGTATGTACAATACTGTATGGTATTTGTGTATACTATGAGTGTGCAGGATCTGTTTACAAGATGAATCGTCTGACAGAAATGACAGATAACTGCTGCTGCACACTCCAATCTATGGCATATATCAAAGCAGTTCAACTTTTCTAGTAATATCATGACATTGCTTCTTGAGAATACTTCCAGCATCACAAGTGGCATTTTATATGGGTCACATGGTGTTATTCAAGGTTTATGTTCTTGCACTAAACATAAGAAATACACAAGAACTGTGAGAGATTATGTTTACCTGGAGATTAACCTCACGTGGTGTTTAAGGCGGATACTTGCCACACCTGAGCTCACTGCCACAGCAACAGGAGGTGGCTATGAAATTACTGTAGTAGTCCAGAGTGTACTACAGCCACCTTTTTGCATTCATGATTTAACACTGTGTCTTTACCTGTGTTTACTTTCTTCCAATTGTGAATGGTGTCATGTATATCTGTGTTTGTGTGTGCAAGTTTTGATAAACTTTTAAAAATAGATTTTTGAATATTTTACAATAGTATATGATAAAATAGACTAGTATCTACATATATTGTATGCATTCATTACAGACCTAAATTTTTAAAAAAATATTTCTAGGCTGTGTGTTTCATCTGCAAGTTCTTTCAAATTCTTGCAAAGTTCCAAAAATTTTCCCAAGGTATTTTTTGGAAAACCTCTGCATATAAACGGACCTGCGCAAATCAAACCTGTGTGAGAGCAGTCTCACAGGTGGCTCTACTGTCAGTGGAGATGAGCATTCTCCAGCACTCACAGGGGATGGGCCAAAGGAGCCATTTTGGCTCACAGGACCTAAAGATGACAGTGTCTTATTATCATTTTAAGACAGCCTTTTTTTCTTAATTTCTTGCGATTATTTTTGGGGTATCATAGCCATGAGACACAGAAACAAAAGTCGTTTATGTATATTTTACACCAAAAATAGATTGTTCCCCTTTACAAGGTGCTCCCTTACCTCTCTGGGGATGGTTTTTTGTATTTTGTCTTCTCGGCATTTGTTTTACAATCACAGGTTCTTTTTGAAGCAATGTCATCTTTTGCGATAATTCCAATAATCTTCAATGTAGAGAAAGAGTATTTAAGAAAGGCTTAAATATGGAACAGAAACAAAATTTTTAAGAGGTAACACTGAAAACATAGACATCAAAATCACGTACTTGTGTCTCAAGCTGGTAGCTTCCATTTTCTCTTCAGCTATAGCTCTTTCTGCAGCACGAGCTTTGAGCTATTGAAGAAATATATTAAAATTAAGTTCTAGGAGACTATGCACCAAATAAAGGAAAGAAAAAAGAAATCTTACCCAGTTTTCATGAGCTTTCTTCTCATGGGTAATGATCTGAAAGAGATAATACATCACAAAATATGCTTACAGATTCATTATAATGGCCTGTATTAATTATCAAAGAATTTGGGGCACTAAATAGAAGACTAGAATCATTACCTGGTTTTTAAATAACCAGTCTGTTTTCTGTAATTGATCCTCCATTTCTTCTATTCTCCACCTAAGAATTACACTTGACTTTATGAGTTAAAGCACAACCAAATAAAAACCCAAACAATATGACTTTGTTAACTCTTACCCTAACAACTGTACCCTAATAGAGCTACTTTAACTGTTCCTAAATATGTTTCTCAAATATCCCTGTTATCTTCCACTATAAACCCTTTTTTCCTTTTTTCATCCTTTAACTATATCATTAAAAAATTTCCCAAAGTTAGGACTACTGGGTCTATCAAATGGCAAACTCACTTTAATGGCTTTTGATACATCATGCAACAAACTGACCCCTCGCTGCCCCTACCCCAAGAACTGTTTGCATGAACCAAGTTCCCTTATAGTTTTGCCAGCACTGAGTAGTTGTTAATATTTTTCCATTTGTTAACTTAATATTTAGTTTTTCTTTTGTGTGAATTTATGTATTCATGTCCTCTAACCATTTATTTATGCTTTTGTGCTAAAAAAAATAAAAATAAAAAACAATTTTATTAGCCAGTGACATCGTCTTTAGAGGGTGAACTTACTTGTAAGTTTTTACTTCCTCTGCAGCCGAAACTGCCTTTTCATTGGCAGCTGATAGCCTCTGCTCTCTTTCCTGTCGCTCATACTCTTCTTGACTTAATTTCCTAAGATAAAACTGGTTGTCAGTGAAAGTATTTCTCTTTTCCTCCTGGCATTCTGTCTGAATGCTCTATTAAAATGTCACTTCCTATCCTATTCTTAAAAATGCACAGACTATACAAATTCATAGGATGGAATTCAAACTGTCCTTTAGGATAAAAATCCAACTGTGGCCTGTTGATACATCACCTGTATTTTCTAATGTCTCATAATTCTTTCCTCACTAGTAAGTAAATGTAATTAAAATAACACTATGTGTCCCATGGGAAAGACTGTTATGTTGAAATGATGAATGCTCACTTTTCTTTAGTGTGGAAAGCCAGGACTGATCAACCGAACACAGTTAAGCTTATTAGGATAAAGCAGGGGATAATTACTTATCTTATTTTTTTTATTGCATTTTAGGTTTTGGGGTACATGTGAAGAACATGCAAGTTTGTTGCATAGGTACACACATGGCAGCATGGTTTGCTGCCTTCCTTCCCCTCACCTGTATCTGTCATTTCCCCCCATGCTATCTCTTCCCACCTCCCCACCATGGAATATCTTATTTTTAACCATGGAAAAACCACTAATTAATTTTCTTATGGGCTGTTTCTCAATCCAAGACTGGTACCATGATAAAGACAGCCAATGAAAGGGCTTTTTAGAAAATGCCTTCTAACTGTACGGTTAACCACAGAACATTTTCACACTTCAGATATGGAGCTCCCTTACATATTTCAAAGGAATCATGATTAAGCAGAGAGACAAATCTGAGTATTGCCAATGTCTGTTGAACAGAAAAAGAATCCAAACTGTCCTGTAATCAGGGTGCTATGTCCTGAAAATTGGTTTTAATCTGATAAATTTCAAGCTCAAGATGTCAACTAGTGTAACACAGATTGTAAAGGCAGCAACATTTAATGGATTAAAAGTGTTGCTTGTAGTTACCCTTGTACTTCTTTACTCATAGTTCTGATACAAAAGATACTTGAAACTTTTCTATAAATTGGAAACAAAAATAGAGGAACTATAGTAAAAAAGGTTATTAACACCAAAGAGAAAAAAGTGTACGTATTCTTTTATAACTGCTCATTTACTATTTCAGCAAATATTTTGTGAGTGGTTATAACATACTAGTTACCTTATAAGAGGCTAAGATAAAGGTTTGGGTATGGTAAGTACTACCTCTGCACTAGAAGAGCTCACAGTTGAATGTATAAAAGGTACGTATAAGAATAGAACAAGCCCTCTCTGACTCCGGCTTAGGAGGGGATGTGTAAAAAGCAAGTCTTAAAGAAAGATTCCCAACACTGAAAATAAGAACATATGGACAAAAATATAAAGAAGGTGCTTGAAGGCCTCAGAAAGCTAATAAGGCAGTGCAGAAAATCCAGTAAGAAAAACCACAGCATTATAAGTAATCTGCATTTTAAGCCATTGTCCCCCAGGTTCATCCACACATTAAAGATAAACCAGACATATACGAAGGTTGAGAAAAACTTTCAACAGATCCCTGGGTTCAGAGAAACAAGAGGTGAGTTCAGAGCTGACAATGAGAAGACCCCTGAGAAAGAGCCCTAGGCTTTGGGTTGAGCCCAGAGAAGAGCTGCACACTTGGAGTACTGAACAGGCAATATAAAGTCCTTTAAACAGACTAAGCCATTTTTCAATGAACTTAATAGCTAATTGGAATAAATTGATGACCACCTTCTAGAGGTAATCTCAAATCTTTTCTGTAGGATGATAACATTATCCGGGACCTCAAATTCCCCCTACAAATTTTCATAAACAATGTTCAGCACTTTATCAGAACCAACCAGGCATTTCATAAGACAAGACAATGTGATTGCAATCTAAAAGACAAGAGAAACAGACTCATAAGGGATCCGCATGATAGGATTACCACATAGATTTTAAAACAATTGTGCCTTACATATTGAAGGAAGTAAAAGTCATGATTATGAATTTCAGCAGAGGATCAGAAAGTGTAAAAGTAAAAAATAGTAAGTGAAACCAAAAAGAACTCAATTAATGAGTACAGCAGATTAGATAACTGAGGTTGGATTTTAGCACACTGGAAGATACGTCAGAAGAAAACATCCAGAATGAAGCAAATTCAGGATGTAGGAGCACTGGGAAAGGGTAAGAGCACTGGGCAAGGATGAGGGATCTTAGTATGTTTAATTGGATTCTCAGGACAAGAGAGAATGAAATGGAATTAATACATGAAAAAAGAGGCCTCAAATTCAAGAAATGTTTATAACCTCAAGCAGCATAAATGCAAAAGAAAAAGCAGGAGGGTAGGGTTGTAGGGGTGACGACAAAACCCTACATGAGGCATCTCCCAATAGCTGAAAAACCAAAAAGAAAAATGACTAAAGGCAGCTAGGGAGGGCATGATGTATTTGAAAAAGAGAAAATAAGAATGATAATAGATTCATCAAAGAAACTTTAAAACCAGAAGATAATTGGTTATCTTTAAAGTGCTGGTATTAAACAACTATCAAAATTCCATAACCAGTAGAAATATCCTTTTAAGGGTGGGAGTGGTGGCTCACACCTGTAATGCCAGCACTTTGGGAGCCTGAGGCAGGTGGATCACCTGAGGTCAGGAGTTCAAGACCAGTCTGACGAACATGGAGAAACCCCATCTCAACTAAAAACAAAACAAAACAAAACAAAACAAAACAAAAAACAAAAAAACAAAAAAATTGGCTGGGCATGGTGGTGCATGTCTGTAATCACAGCTACTCAGGAGGCTGAGGCAGGAAAATCACTTGAAACTGGGAGGCGGAGGTTGCAATGAGCAGAGATTGTACTGTTGCACTCCAGCCTGGGCAACAAGAGCAAAACTCTGTCTCAAAAATAAATAAATAAATAAATAAATAAATAAATAAATAAAAATAAAAAAAGAGAGATCCCTTTAAAATAGAGTCAAAATAAAGACATTTTCATACAAAAATAAACTCACTGAACCTGAATTAAGGTATATTCTTCAAATAGAATGACAGCGATCACAAATGGAAGACTGAAGACGTAGGAGAATAAAGTATGACAGTAACTATAAATATGTATGTAAATTCAGTATCAGCAGGATAGCACTGTAAAACACACAACATTTTGAGGAGTTTGAGCTATAGAGAGCATTACAGTACATTACCACATGACATTTAAGTCAGGAGGAAGTTAAAGCCCAGAAAGAGGTAACTCCTCGGCCTGGTGCCTGGTGTGGTGGTTTACGCCTGTAGTCCCAGCACTTTGGGAAGCTGAGGTGGGTGGATCATGATGTCAAGAGATTCAGGCCATCCAGGCCAACATGGTGAAACCCTGGCTCTGAAACAAAACACATCTCTACTAAAAATACAAAAATTAGCCAGACATGGTGGTGGGCACCTGTAGTCCCAGCTACTTGTGGCAGGAGAATCGCTTGAACCCAGGAGGCAGAAGTTGCAGTAAGCCGAGATTGTGCCACTGCACTCCAGCCTGCGGACAGAGAGAGATTCTGTTTCAAAAAAGAGAAAAAGAAAGAAAAGAAAGGTAACTCCTCTATGAAGAAAGAGGTAACTCCCTTATGTCAGACTTTGTAATAAGTCCAGGATACATACTGTGGCCTTTAAGGTAATTACAACAAGACAAGTAGAACAACTTGTAACTATCAAGCTTAAATAGAGAAGAGCAGAAGAATTTAAAATACTCTAACAATTCAAAAAAAGGAAAAAGGAACATAGAACAAGCCATCAAATAAAGAGCAGATACCAATATGTAGATTTAAACTCAAATATATTTTAGGAATTACATTTAAGAAGCAAATGAGTGCTCAGCCTGTGTAGCTACCTATTTATTTATGCTACTCACTCCAGAAAAGATTTTTAGGAGCAGGAACATGTGAGTAGGTAAGTGTCTGCCAGGCAGAAACAATAAAGGACATTTTTACTGCAGATAAAACAGCATACATAAAGACAAAGAAGTTTAGAGTGGCATGGAGGAATTGCTGAGTATCTACAGTTCAAAAAGCATCAGAAGAAACCACAGGAAGTGCACCTGGAGAGGCAGCTCAGGGCTAGCTGAGGGGAAAGTGGCCTCTGTACCTGTTAAGGAGTATGGAATTGACCCTCAAGGGAATGGAGCATACTTGATAGATTTCAAGCACATAATGACTTGTATTTTCGAAAGTTCACTCTAGCACCTATAGAGACAATCAGAATTTGGAAGCAGATGTATAAGAAAGACTGAAGATAGATAGGTGATTAGCTAGGGGACTGGCATAAAAGATGACAAGGGCCTGAACACACACAGTGACTTTAGGGGTGGACGGCAGAGTACAAAACACACATGGAGACTGAATGAATGTTGTGGCACATAAATGGATTAACTGGATCATGAAGAAAAACAGTTGCCATTTAAGTAATTCACATTACTACTGGAGGCAGATTCGTACTCTTTTTTAAAAAGTAATGAAATGAGGAATGTCTCTCTGAAGCAAGACAGGCATTTAGACCTGGTCTGAGCAAAATCTGGAAAATCTAAACTAGCTGCTTGGTGAGCAAAGAATTAGAGAAAAAGTTAATGGTATAGTTTTAATGTTTAATGGCATACGGCAGTAGCAGCCTAAGCATTTTAGAAGGTTAAATTTGCTTAGCAAACGAGGTCTTCTCACATACTGCCATATACACCATAGAGTAAAATATAAGAGCAAACACAAATAGTAACTGCCACAGACAATCTATTTTTAGGGAATTCAGATGTTTTTGTGGAGAAAAAAACTTGAAATGAATTATAAAAATATAGTTTTCAAAAGATACCTAGCTCAAAATTTGAGATGTGTATTTCAGAAGGTTAGTATCTAAATATATACAACAAATAGTTCTATATTCAAAACTCCTCATCTTTGCCACAATTACATGTAGTCTGAATATTTGACTCTGTGAAGTCCAAAACTTTATGTATCTTTAATAAGTAAAATTTCCTTTTTTGAAGTTTTTATTCTACTAAAATAAAAACTTTATATTTGTCATACAAATCACTCAGACTTTTTAAAGGAAATTACATAACTGACCACAAAGAAAGGAAAGTGAAATAAGTGGTGGAGCCACAGAAAAGGCATGGACAGATCTTCAAAAGAGAAGCACTTCCACAGCAGTAACTGTCAGGACCAGTCAACTGCTCCCTCTTACATGAGTTACAGGCAACAGTTTCTGGCAACTGGTTAGAAAGGAAAGAAAAATGCAGGTTATGAGAAACAAAGCAGATAGGAAGAAAGACAAATGTGTAATAAATAATTAGAGATGGAAAAAAGTATAAGAAATCCTAAAAAAAAGATAACATTGTCTATATTAGTACTCCTTTATTTAGTCACATGACAGTGAACAGTAAATGATGAAAATCTTACTTTTGCAAAGCCATCTCCTTCTGCTGATACAGTTCATTCAGAATCTCCCCTTTCTGCCTCAGGGTTCTGCACCCATCTTCCAGCCCATCTTTGGCAGATAGCAGTGAGTTGCGGTCATCTTCCAATTTCTTTGACCTGTCTGTAAAGGGCAAAACAGTTGAGCTCTATGTGTGTGCACAAGAACTTGAGAACTTGGTTGGGGGATTGGTGCTGAGAGGAATGAGAAGCATGAAAGCAGGAAACCACTCTTTATCTATCTAATGCAATTTTGCATCTTTCCAGTACACAGCAATTTCTTCTCATGCAACCTACCTTCCAGGTTACATTTAGTGGACATGGAGGCTCTTAGCTTAAGTTGTAAATGTTTTAGATCCTCTTCAACTACCGATATTGCAGTCTGTGTCTAAAAATTACAGAAGAGAGAAGTATTCATATAAGTGAGACACAGTAAAGGCATTCACAGGCGCTTATGGGACTCTAAAAAATGATTATACCTGAGAGACATCCATCATCTGCTTAATTTGATTTTTCATCTTCTCATTTCGGTCACCTAAAAAACAAAAACTCTCATTGTTTTTTCTTTCCTTGCATTTTAAATCTGTATTTTCTTGATTTATGCAAAACTAAACAATTATCATGTTCAAACATTTAAAGAACAAACAAAAATAGAACAGGATTAGACTGACTTTTAAGAGAACTGCAAACCTAGATCCAAAAAGTGAATTCCCATTTGCACAATAAACATGCTATACATGCCATTCTTGAGCAAGAAGAAACGTGAGATAAAGCTCTGTCTTCTATCTCAGATCTGTCTCCACCTGGGCTTAGTAAGTGTCTCATTTAGAAATATTCCCTCCTATTCTCCTCCAGAATCTGCTGTCAGGTGTGGTTTAAAACACTACGTAAGCAATATCCAACTAGAGAGACAACATCTAGAAACACTTACCTCATCAGTAAACACTGCTACCCTATAGCTTCCACTCTCATGACCTTAGTTTCTGGATCCAACCACTTCAGTACTCTTAAAACCAGTTGTGGTTTTCTCTCATGGCCTTAGTTTATGCCTCCAATCACCTTAGTACTCTTAAAACCAGTGGTGGGCCTTAAAAGCAAACAGCTCCTGAGATGACGAGTTTTAAAATGTTATCTCCATTCAGTTGAGAAATACAGTTTCTACTACTGTATATGTTCAATATTTAGAGGTGTAAGACATGACCAGTGCAGCTCCCGTGCACCCTTCTAGTCTCAAGGAGATGTAACCACAAAGTCAGTGTTCCTTGCATGCTCATTGCTATGCCACACCCTAGCAATCCACCTCTGCCCAATGCAAACAGACATATACACAAATCCAGTGATAGGTGTTAGCAACTCTAAAGCTTAAGAGGAAATCCAACCAGCTGAAAAGTAGCATTAGTGTACTTAAAGATAGGAAGGGAAAAGGGATCCATCCTCCTTGAGACTGATCTTACCTGCCACTTCTCCATTTGTTAATTCATCTGAATCATTTCCTCCTTTATTTTGACCCTCAGATTCAGATTCACACTCTAATCGATTCAACTGCATAATGCAGTTAGTCAAAGCCTAAAAAAGAAGTAAAAGGGCATTAAAGTCTTTCCATTTTAGTTCAACAGATTTCATGATAATTCACAAGAATTAGCTTGTACTTGTGAGAATGTACTTACAATAATATTGTTATCCTTGTGAGTAAGAGCTACTTCCAAATCTTTCTGAGACTTTTCAAATGATTTGAGTTGCTCACTGAGCTCGGCATGCAATTTACTCCAGTCTTCAATTTCCTGCTGCAACTGAAAAGTTAAAACATATAATTCCCACAGGTTAGGGCTTTTGCACTGGGCACAAGACCAAGTGAATGAGACAGGGAGGCAAGGAGCCATGCCTCTCCTTAGCCTGTCACTATGGGCTAAGGCCTTGGTTAAGTGGGAGGAGAGAGTGACCCCAATCCTCAGAGCTGTAGTGAGAACTTCAGAGCTGACAAGGAAATTGATCTCGTTTATTGCATCCTCCAGAAAATTATAGCCAATTCAAATAATTCACTTCCAGAAGGAACTGAAGGGCTCATCCTACTATCTCTCAAGTCTAGACTCCTGATCATGTAACCTTCCCTTGGCTAGTGAAGCAGTAACCACTAAAAGGAGGGTGATAAAATATCTAACTATTAGGTCTAAAAATTCAATCTATTACCCACTTAAGGCTACTCAAGTTAATAGTAATTGGTGTTTGAC